>NC_136635.1:7995083-9293300 GCF_949748355.1 Melanostigma gelatinosum | reverse complement strand
TTTTTTGGCTTGCTTATCTCAAAGAACCTCTATGAACTGAAAGTTTAATGGTTCTATTGAGGAGGAAAGCTTTGATCATCACTTTTCTTTTGTTTCTCATTGTTTTGGCAAAGTAGTTTTGGACTGAGCTGCGATTTTTGTGTCTCCTGATTGACCTTCGCAGCCCATCCCCATTACACACACACACACACACACACACCACCACCAAAATATCTTACATACACACACATACAGTACACACAATTGTGTCTATAGTTCTGTGTGTGTGTGTGTGTGTGTGTGTGTGTGTGTGTGTGTGTGTGTGTGTGTGTGTGTGTGTGTGTGTGTGCGTGTGCGTGTGTGTGTGTGTTGCCTCACCTCAGGAAACTTGTGGCTAATTCCATTAGTGGGAGGGGAGAGTATGTAAATGAGGGGAGACAGCTGGTGGTGAGGAGAGGTTGATGGAGTGAGCCTAGGGGGCCAGATACACACACACACACACACACACACACACTCATTACTACTCTTACACACGTGTGTAGGCATTGTCTTCATAACAACATTGTGACTCAAACTCAACCTATTGTTCACACCACACATTAGACACACAGCAGATTTGAGGTTTTAATGACAATGCGAGCTCACAAAGCAGTAACTTCCGGTGCTGAGAAATGGAGCCAACGCGGAAGTGCCAAAACACTGCAGTTCCTCAAATAGCCACTTGAGGCTGGCTTGAAAAGCAAGTCAATATCCATAGACCCCCATGTTAAAATGCCCAGTAGAAATAAACGTGTTTACAGCCAAATACTAAATAACGGTTTAGGAGTTATGTGCACCATTGTAGAGCTGCATGTTGTCATGCACACTCTTTCAATGTACAACTCTGTCTCGTAGATTTTAGGTTATATGAGGTAAACTACTAATTTGCAACAGCCAAAACAAATGTTTTGGTTGAAGCATAATGCTGCTGGGATTGAATATTTTATCATCAAAAATCATCAATTAACCTATCTACCCAGTCGCAAAAAAGTTTGCAATATCCACTAATAGCAACAAATGTATGATTATACATTTTCATGGTTGTTATTAGGAGGTTTGTGTGTGTGTGTGTGTGTGTGTGTGTGTGTGTGTGTGTGTGTGTGTGTGTGTGTGTGTGTGTGTGTGTGTGTGTGTGTGTGTGTGTGTGTGTGTGTGTGTGTGTTAGGGCTGAGGGATTGACAAGTGCATGGGGGGTGGACATAGGGTCCAGATGGTTGCAGAGATGGATGGAGTGATAGATAAAGACAATGAAAGAAGGAACAAAGACAGATGTAGTCTCTATTTATCATTCAGGAGCCTCTCCTGTTGGTCACAGCTCTGCTTACAGTCACTCGCTATCACACACACACACACACACACACGCACACACGGTAGGTTTTGATCATAATCCTATTGTGCATCAGCAGTGACCACAGTACCGCAGGACTCTCTCATCACCTGTCACCTCTCTCTCTCACACACATACACACACACACACACTATAATCCTGTCAGTGACTGTGATGGAATTTAGAGAGGATTTCATTTGTTATGAATCGAACAGCAAACTGTGAATTATGGAAGCAAAAACTAAGGTCCTGGACATGCATGTATACACACACATACGCACACATGCACACACACACTTCACTTTTCTGTTATTTCTGCATGTTTTCCTGTCCCTTTCATGTCCTTGCCTCTGTTATTATGCTGTTGCAGTATCAGTTTACAGTCTGTTCAAAAGCCTGAATAACAGGTGCCAACTTATATATTCACCCATTATTTTATTTAAAAAACATTAATGATTCTTTTTCCCTCATGGCAATTTTGCATGATATTACAACCAAGTGAAAGCTGTCTATGCTTGCAGATAGGAGCTATGAGTGTAAAGACTACTAAATGGTGCTGAATGTTCATAGATATACATTAAACTGTCCTAAAGCATGAGAGCAGCATGTATAAACTGTAATTGGGTGGTTTCTCTCTTCAAAGTGAGGTATTGTTGGCTGAATGTGATGTATAGTGCTTGATTGACAGGAAATGAGAGAGGAGGCTAGGCAGTCTGTCATATTGCTAATGTGATAGGTAATGCCCCGAGGACACACACACACACACACACACAACGGAGTGAGTCTTTATCTATCTGTCTCTCTATACACACTTGCACACACCTCAGGTTCTCCATCTCTCTCTGTCTCAATCTCCTTCCCACATACACATGAACAGTTTGTCATTTTCCTCTCTTCACATACACTCTCCCTCTCTCTCTAAATCACTCACACACACCAATATATGCACTCAATGTTTGGCTGCTTGGGGTTTTACTGCAGGTTAATAATGAGAAGAGAGGTGTGTGACCCTGTCAGAACTGTGAGAAACTGACCCAAAGAAATCAGACAGGGGCCGAGACCCCCGAACCCTGAGGGCATAAAGTGTATGTGTGTGTGTATGTAATAGAGAGGGGGGAAAGTGTGTGTGTCCATCCCCATCTTCTTATGGATGACATATGTGGGCTCATTTACATACGATTACCTTTCTATTGGATATGAGGCAACACACACACACACACACACACATTGGTGGTTTGTCCTGGTGTGATGCCCCTGTCAGATGTCAGGATGCAGATGGGATGGGATGGAGGGGGGTAGGTCACGTCTGTTTCCCTCTCTCTCTCTCTCTCTCACACACACACACACTTACACACACACCTGTCTTGCCCCCCTAAGGTGCCGAGTTACTAAGAGAGTTGTCAGCACGTCTGTGTGAAGCTTCAACTGTTTGACATCTGCCAGCGACCCCCAAAAACACGCACACACAGACACATATCTCCCCTACCACCACATTTCAGAACAACAGAGCATCTCCCAGTGATCAACATTTAGACACAGTCATCACTTACTGGTCCCAGCTGCCAACACACACAGACAAACACACCACACACTCATCAGGAGAAAGAGTGTGAGAGAGATGGGGGATTGAACTACAAGCCTGAGACAAGTTGGGAAACAAAGAAAAGAAAGTAAAAGGAATTATAATGCTGTCTCCCTGTGTGCGTGTGTGTGTGTGTGTGTGTGTGTGTGTGTGTGTGTGTGTGTGTGTGTGTGTGTGTGTGTGTGTGTGTGTGTGTGTGTGTGTGTGTGTGTTAAGGTTTCTGTTTTTTCAGCTCTCCATACTTACACTCAGAGTGATAGAGAGACAAGCCTCCATTTGTCCCACTCTCATACAAGATAATGAAGCTGTCATTCTCAGACAACTTCATTGGATTGGTACAGGAGCACAAAGTGCTGCTCAGGGACACACACACACACACACTTACATGCACACAATGCTGCAAGCAATCCCTCCTGGCCCCCGTTAAGCATATGTCAAATATAACCATGTATAGAAAGAGAGATTGCGTGACATATGTACAGCTGGCTGAATGGCAGCAACACAAAGCGTGGAGCAACACACACACATGCACACACACGCATGCACACCCTGCTCATATCTTTAACATGCAAACAGACAGACAGTCCTGATAGCGAATAAAATGAAATCAACCTTGAATGGCAAAACCCTCTGTGAATACTTGTCTCCTCTTTACAAGTCAATTTCATATCCTGTAGCTCAAGAAAAATAGACGAAAAGGGAGCGAGACCGTAGTGGGAGCTGGGATCGTGTTAAATTGGGGTTGAAAAGTCATAACGGTACCAACGACTAACTACAACTACGCTGACTTGTACCACAAGATTAGATAGGATTGTTATTCTTTCAGACAGCTCAGTGGGTTCAGACACATGACATTATTTAATCATGTTGTGGGTTTGAGGTCTTTGCCTTTTTGTCAGGCTGTCAAAATGAATAACAATTTGCCTGTAAATAGCCTGTGAGTCTTTCAGCGATGGGTAAAACAACCCTGCAAAAAATGTGCACATCTAGCGGTTGGGTAAAGGTGCAGGACAAAAAACAGCAACAAAAGAAAAGGAGGGGCTGTCCCAGACTGGAATTTCCAAAGCTCCAAAGTTTTTACAAGTGCAACGTTTCGACCTGCAACCTGAATGCAACCTGAAAACGCACTCTGTGTCTGGAGGCTGTGTTTTGTTTTGCTGACATGGATGCTTGCCTGACAAAGACCTCGCAGATTATACTATAGTATGTATATTAATTAATTATGAAAAGGGATATATGCTGTCTGAAAATGAATGTACATTTGTTTATCAGTACTGCAGCATTTCAAATTCACATATATTGACCGATCACAGATTTATTGGTATCGCCGTGTATGTTGTTGGATATGTACGATGCACCAATATGAAAACTTTCCTTCATGGAATATTGGAATATAATGCAGAGAGATGTTGGGTAATTTAACACTTGCTTAAAACAAACTTAAACTACTTGGTCTAGCACTAGGCAGGCATGATGGAAAATGAAGTCTGTGTGCCCGTTGCTACAATACTCTCAGCACTGGCACAGTGAGACTCTTAGCACATTTTCCCGATACATTATAACATTATAACATACATTATAACATAAATAGGAGTGTAATGGTAACGTTTAATACATTCAGACCCAAACTGTTTTGTTCAGGACTCGCAGTTTGTGTATTTGATTATTTTTCTTAACTCAAGTTTGATGACCATGATTTATGTGAATTTGTGTATATTCTGCTGTGTAAAATCTGCTTACTTATTTAAAAAAGATAAAGTTTATGCACATGTGTTACTGCAAGTTAAACACGTTTGCTGACGTTTGTCTTGATTGATTTCCTCTGCCTTAGGATTGCTATGTATATGTACATGTAAATATATATGTATGTGTGAATGAAATAAAATAAAGTTATTGACAAATGCATTGTTTTAATTGCAAGAACTATAACTGAAAATGTGTTATTTAACATAACTGATTTAATTAACTGATTATTAATTTAGAAAAACAATATTATGAAAATAAACTATGAATGCATTTTTGAATATATGATTAAAAACACTAAACTAAAAACTTCGAAGTATATAAACTGAAAATATTTTATTGTATTTATGTGTATATGTTGATAATCCTGCTGAGCAGGGATTCTAGGCGATGGGAGCAGCAAGAGGGGGGCGGGGCGGGAACAGCTGTTGACACAAACAGGAAGTCCTCTGTAGGGTAGGCCGTCTCATTTCGGAGGCCGCATGGTCTAGCCTTTGCGGTCCTCAAAGGACCCGGCCCAGGTAGGCCGCGAAGGCTGGGTCCTCCGAAGGATGCAGACCCTGAATTGGGACACAGCTATTGTCTCCCATTACCCCCAGATGGGACCGTCTCGTTGCAGAGGAACAAGCTCAGGGCTCCCACTGATTCAGCGTTATTGTGAGTTGTATTTATTTATGCATTTTATATTTGTTTTCATGCCGATCGTATCATTTTATTTCGTCGTGTTTTTCCGCCACATCTTGAAGGCCGGTCACTGAAAATATTGTCTTACATCAAACCGGTCTGTGGCGCAACAAAAGGTTGGGGACCACTGGGTTAGAGGATCAGGTGCACCTCGATTGGCAGTGCAGATTGTCTGGGGAGGGACAACAGCACAGCCAAAATATACAGCCGACATGTCGAAAAAGTCATAGCAGTCAAATATAAATTGTGTAATCTTTTCCTCCAATCAGAGCAGTGAAATGTGCCCCTCAAACTAAAATTATTTGTTGAAATGCCAATCATTTCCCATCAAACTTGAAAGACCTGTTCTCTTCTGTGCAGTCAGCTGTCATTTCAGTATAAACCGATGTGACCCTCCTCCCCATTCATCATCACATCCGGTGCTCACGGTTTCTTCCACTGAGGGCAGTCCCACTCCACATGCCATCATCTATCTTCAGCCTGCCCCGACTGTCTTCAACACCTCCACCAGTGTCGACTCTCCACAACTTTACTTTGCACAATTTAATAAATGTATTTGTTCACTGTAAATTAAGTTTCTCCTGATTTTAACAACCTGTGTCTCCCTGTATAAGTGTGTCAATTATCTCCCGGTGGCTTCAGTTCTATTTATTATGTTTTTTGTGATGTATGTTATGTTATTTCAAACTAATTTGTAATCATAAGAAGCGTGGTCTTTGTTGGTTTCTTATATACAAAGAACAATTACTTATCGTAAAAAACTCCAAATATATAGTCGAGTAAAATGGTTTAGGTGTGTTTTCTAGAAACTACAGGTCTGATGAGGACCAGGACTGGCAGGTCTGCGGAGTGAGCAGGGGCTGGAGAGTTTTAACTTTTATGATTTTTCAGCCCTTTTCTGACTTTATAATGGGTGTGTATTGCGCAGCTTAGAGTGCGCGATTTCACCGAAGAGCAGCTTGAGATTCTTGTGAAAAAAACATTTGTATTTTGCCACTGTGTCCACAATCTTCACTCTTCATGCAGTACTTTCTGGATGTCGAAGTAGCTAATATTGTCCTGGTCGTAGAAAAATTACTGTGGAATCCCACAGATTTACACATTTGACACAGAAGCCGTTAATTGAGAGGAAAACCAACTTTCTGCTCCATAGAGACCAATGTTAAATTTTGCTTCAAAAACATCTTCCACAGAACACGGTACGCCATTTCTAGATCTTTCTAGAAATCTGGGAGAACAAAACACTGGAAAACTACGACCATGACAGAATAAGTAAGAAGCGGAATAGCGATGCAAAATGAGTGTCTATTGTGTGGATGAGAGAAAATGAGGAAGGCAGTTAACTTTTTTTTTTTATCCGATCATCCTCATACCCACTCATCTCTGTCTATTCAAAGAAAGCCATAATTGCAGCTTTGAGTATTTAGCTTCATAATTTACTCGTTCTGTCACGTTATTTACAACTCCCTCACTCTCTCTCAGCAGGGGCTCAACCCTATAATCTAGTCTGTTAGGTCCAATCCATATTCCAAGTTATTATCACTCTCATTTGCTTATTAAGTGCTCCCTTGTTTTCTTCAAATAAAGTTATAATTAGAGATTTAGTGTCGGCAGCTTGAAATGCTATCTCCTCTTTATGGAATCTTGGGTGGGATGAGAGGGAATCGTGTTTTATCATACTCGAGGAGTTAATGAGGATGTGCACAGCTTGATATTGTGTTTGTATGTGTGTGAGGGTGTGTGCGTGTTTTCTAATTATGTCTCTGACAGCTTTCTGGCCTCCGAAATGGCCATATACTGCAACCCTCTGTTGTTTTGTCTTCCCACTGATTTATGTTAATGAAGTCAATCATAAAAGAGTGTATATATACTGTAAGCTTGGGCTTTATATAGTGCTTGAAGTTGTATTGACTTCATGCTTCAAAATTGTTTGCCATTTTTATTTCATAAAAATAATTTTTGGCGACTAAAATTGAGCACCACATAATGTACTCTTCATGAGCTTATTTAGCCTATAAGTTACTGTCATTGCACCTGGGAGGACTTGGGACTCTTTACTGTTCACAGCTTTGAATACCAATCACCAATTTTTCCTGAGGATGATCCACCGATCCATTCCTACCTTGGTGTGACCCACCCTGTGGGCCCAACCCTGTCTTTGAGAAACAGCAGAGTAGAGTACATTAAGACACGCCCCAGCAACACACTGATTACATATGCTAGCTACGGTAATGAGCTGAGCTGGACAGTGGAAGACTGCTGCTGTTTATGGCAACTCATTATCTGGCCCATTGACCAGAACTGTTCTACACATCATAGAGCCCTGTGTCCTCTACGTCTACTCGACCATTACTCTCTCTACTTGTCTGGATGGAGGGTGCCAGTGCGCGTGTATGTGTGTGTCCGTTGGTTGAATGTGTGTATGCCATAGGTAAGATGTGGTTAGGTGTATGGATAAATGAAGGGACGAGTGGATTGATGGAAGTGTGTGTGTGTGTGTGTGTGTGTGTGTATATCTACTTACATGCATGTTTATTAATGACAAGTAAGATGATTCCCAGGCTAATGATCTCGCACCAGCACATGCAGCACTGCACGTTCATTTGAGCAATACTTAGTTAGTTGTGTTGGTTCATTTCGCCATTAGATTATATGCTGGAGTGTGTTACTTGAGTGTGTGTCTGTGTGTATCTGTGCGTGCACGAGCATGTTACTATGATCGCCTGCCAAAGTAAAGTGTTTGCAACCGAGAGAGACAGGGGCGCTAAGCTCAAGGGCACATTTGTTTCAAGCTAATGATAGAATGTAAATGGAGCAAATTTCCTCTGCAAGAACAGAAGCTCTCTCGCTCAAACACACACACACACACACACACACTTTCATACTTACACACACATAAAGACACACTTTTTCTCATGCACACACGCGCGTAGCGGCATCGTGTTGATGGAGTGCAGAATCTCATTACACATCTAATAGAATAAGTGTAGTGTGCGTACGGGGAGAGGAGAGGAGCAGCCAACCTGATTAGCCTTATCACTTTATTATGCCGCTCTGCACGCAGCACACAGGACAATTGCATTAGAGAGGAGCAGATGAGCTGAAGGCAAGGAGAACTCAGCAAACACAGCCTTAATTGATTCCTCACCAAATTAGCAGGGACAGGTGGGGGGCTCACCGGCTGGGTGGCTGCTTGACTGACTGGATGCTTGGTCGGGCCGAGTGGCTGACTTGTTGACTTGCTCAGTTACGGCAATAGTTGACTGACTGACTGGTTTACTGACTGACTGGTTGCATTAAAGGCTGTCAGTGGAGCTGAAGGTGAGGAGAACTCTTAAATTGATTCCTCACCAGATTAATGGGGCCAGGTGAGGTGACGACTTCGATGACCTGCTGGCTGACTGACTGGTTCATTTTGGATGGGTGACTAGATTTTATTTATTTATGATTTCACATGAATATCATGAAATTCGTGATTCATTCAATTGCATTAAATGTCAGCCATAGCTTCAATCAAAGTGCCATACCAGCTCTACTTAGCTCAGCTGAACCACACTGCACCATCGAGTAATTATGAGAACATTCACAGTACTTTCAAAAGTGGGAAACTCCTCAAAAAGTGGACTACAATCATGGTTTCGTATTCTATTCAGCAGCAAGAAGTTAGACCTGTACTTTGTTAATTATGTTCCTGTTAGTTATTCCTATGTTGAAACCTGGTTGTTGGGTGTGTGTGTGTGTGGGAGAAGGGTGGGGGTACTGGGTGTGTGTTCTGGGGTGTGGGAGGTGTAAAATGGAGGAGAAAGAGGGGGACACGCAGGACACAAGGGGGAGAGAGTTTGTCTTTGTCTTTGTAGGTCCCTCTAGGGGGATTGTGTGATAGTGGAGGTTAATGAATCTGATTGGCTGGTGAGAGTTTTTCTGCTGGTGCTGCGGTTTGCACACTCGCAGGGCTTCACTTTTTTATTTCGCCAAGTTTGGCTTCGGCACAGTGCAGCATGAAGGACAGAGTGGCAGACAAAAAGTGTGTTAAATATTACTGAAGGTGTGGAATAATTACAGATTAAAAAACATATTGTGTACACATGGAAACTGATGAACACAAACTCACTGACAGCTGCAGTGATACAAGGCAAATAGCAAAATGTGGTTCCAAATGATGTTTAGATTATTACATCATTTTACTCATGAAATTTGAATACCCTTAGACACTGACATGGTATTTTTAAATGATATTATTATATCTGACTATGGTGTTTATTGGTATTTGTCTCTGAGTCTGTGTCTTTAAAGTGGATTAACAAAGCAATAAAAAACATTTTATTTTTTACAACTAAACACACTAACCTAGCTTGGATGAATGTTTTGTTAATGTGTAATGTTGCTTCTTCCTGCCCAGCAGCAAAACTTACATATATACATTTATGTGAAAAATTATGTTTTCTATTCATTTATAAGTTTAAACCAGTGACAATAATAAAAGTACCCGAATTTGTCTTTACACTAATATCTGCCCACATCGACTAGATTTAGTGACGACTTTGAAAGTTGTCTGCCCTTTAACTGACTACACCTTGACAAACACCTATACAGAATACCAACATTACATTGTTTGGTCACCTGTGATTTTAGTTTTTCTGAAAGAAGTTAATGCTTAATATCTGGAAAGCATAGCTTAAAGAAAGAAATCCTAGACCAGCTTGTTGAGCTCTTAACCCAAATCTGTGATTAAGTATTGATCAATTGTAGTTATTCCTCGTAAAATTAATGAACATTGATATTGTAGATAATTGCACCAAAATGTGGCAAATTGTAGCACAGAATCCTAAATGTACGAATGTAATTGGTTTTCAATTGTTCCATGCTTTGAATCTCTAATATTCTATATAAGACAAGTGCCAAACATGTGAAAGTTTGTCTATTGTGTCTCCACGTAGGCCTTGTGACATTGTGGTATGTGAAGCTATGTGTGTCTGAACACACAAGTGCATACATGTATCCGTGTAGGTGTGTGTGCCTCTTTCTGCGTGTTTGAAACCGTATGTGTGTGTGCTAATGAGAGTGGGGGGGGGGGGGAGCGGGCCGTCGCAGCAGTGCGTCCTCTGCTCTCCCGGCAGGTCACTAGCGACAGATGTTCTCAGCATATGTGACGAATTAATTAGCCGCTAGTAAACAGAGGGGGCTGCCGCCATGAGCTGCCGGTCTGCGCCGCCGCCGTGCCGCAACGGGCCGCCTTTTGTCCAAATTTCTCTTTTCTCTCCACCCTCCTCTGGTAGATAGTTACGGGGAGCATCATTCTTTTTGATCAGTGGACCCATAATGAGTAGGGGGCCACGTGTGTGTTTGAATTGTGTTGGTATGTGTGTGTGTGTGCTTGTGTTTCCACAGGGGCCGTGTGTATGTAATGGTGTGTATATGTATTATGTGGATCAGCATCTCTTGAGTTTGGAGCCAGACAAGGATCACGGCTGTGTTTTTGTGTCTGCACATACGTGCGTGTGTGTGTGTGTGCGTGTGTGTGTGGATGTGTTTGTGCATCACCACCCCATCATTTGGACATGGCAGTGAGCCTGTTTTGTGATGAGAGATCCCCTTGATGACCTAATTGGTTGATTGAGGTGCATCTCTGCATATGTGTGTGTGTATGTGTGTGCCAGGGCCTCCCATTCCCAGAACTGGGAATGTTTTCACAGCCTCAGAACAACTTGGCAGAGACTGGAAACACTTTGAGGGCTGTTGGGATAAACACACTCACACACACACACACACACACACACACACGCATACACACGCACACACACACCAAAACGTGGCCTAACACAAACCCTGTTGATCATTCACGATTTTACTTTTACAAATATGGTTCAGTCAGTCAGTCATTTTACATGAAATATCTAATTCCAGTTTTATTTTGAAATGATCTCACAAGCATTTTACATTTAAAACATTTGATTTGAACGCCCATATACAGAGTTTACTCCACCTACAGACATCAGCGATTCACAGTGAATGTAGAACCTTTGTTTACAAGACTGTTGGATGTCCACTGGTGGTACACAAGGTGATGTAAATACACCCAAATACGTAGGAGACCATTTAATTATCTTTAAAGGGCAACAAACAGTCCAGGTGTATCAGCACGATATCTGTGTGTGTGTGTGTGTGTGTGTGTGTGTGTGTGTGTGTGTGTGTGTGTGTGTGTGTGTGTGTGTGTGTGTGTGTGGCTGCAGTAATGAAGTTGTTAGTTAAAGTGGCCCCCACCCCTTGGGACTGGCTTAAGCTGTGTGTGATTGCTTAGGGATCGGGCAGATACACACACACTTATCATTATCCACACACTCACATACACACACATACACTCAGAGTCATTACTCCATTACGCACATGGAGTATTGATTTTCTGCCATCTTTCCATCAGGTGAGAGCTTGCCAGGGAATATGGGAATGAACGCCTGGCTAGGAAGATCAAACTGTCACTCCTCCTTTCCTCTCTTCTTCCCTTCCCTCCTTCATTACAGACAGATGACAGGTCAAAGCTGCTGCCGTTCACTCCGTTGTTTTTCCTCCATCCGTCATCACTCAATCACTTCTTGCTCTTTTACATCTTCATCCAACAAATCTCGGTGTCTATTGATGTCTCTCTTACTCTCTCTGTCTACTCTGTTTCACAGCTTACTTTGTTGACTCATTCTTACCTCTCCTTCCTCTTTTGCTGATCCTCTCTCGCTCTTTTTTCTGTCTTTGCGTGCCAATGCCTTCCTCTCGGTTCCTCCCTCGAAGTGATGGATTCAGTCCTCTGTTTTCTTTTCCCTTTCCCCCTCTCATCATCCCTCTTTCCTCAAGTCTCCAACACTCTGCACAATCAATCAGCTGGCCCCCTACTCCCTCCCTCCATCCATCCCTAAACCCCTTAGTCCCCTCTGTAGTCCCTCTTTCTCCTCCCTTACTCCTCTCTACCTTCACATCTCTTTCATTCTCTTCTAATCTGTAGCTTCCTGCACAAGCTCTGTATTGTTCAACTCCATCTAATCACTTCCTTTCCTTCCTTTTCTCTCCTTCTACCCTAATTTCTCCCTCCCTTTCTCTGGTCAATGTGCCACTTTCATCAAGAAGGTCTGCCATAATCCTCTCCATGTACCTATTCATCCTTTTCTTTCCCTGCCTTCCAACTCCTCTCTTCCCATTCAAACTCCTCATCATGCACTTTCCTAATTCTCCTCCACCTTCTACCTCCTCACTCGCTTTCCTCTCTCCTTCTTCTCTCCTCCTCCCATGCAATAACCATTCCTCACCCCCCTTTTTTCTGCCGTTCTCGCTCTCTCTCCCCCGGTTCACCTCCTGTCCTCCTGCTCTCCCCTCCATACTTTATCTCTCCCTTCCTTCACCTCCCGTGTCTCCTCCCTTCTCACCTCTACTCCCTGAGAGGAGGATATGGGATGAGGGGATGTAATTCACTGACAAGGGTATCTATATTTAATATTAATGGGCGCACAGGACCCTTCACTCCTGCACTCACACACTCATATGGACACACACATGCTCAGTGCCAAATAAAGAGTGATCAAAGGCTGTGTAAGGTGCTGCGTTGTAGCCCCCAGGATAGAGGCCTTGTGGACACACACGCAACACACACATACACCTGCCCACGGAGCTCCAGGATGGATGTGGCATCATTAGGCAGAGGAGTGTGGCCGTTCTCAGCAGAAACGGCCACACCGGCGGTACACATCAATCTAGCACCGCACGCTCCCTCAGATACTGTCTCTTTCACACGCGCTCACAAACAGAGAGACGGAGAGCGAGGAAGCAATGCACGAGAGCACCGAGTATTTTTCTACAAACATATACGTACACCTTAGGGCCTTGTAATGTTATCCTGCGCTGTCTCCCTTGCTTTGTGTTCCTCTCTCTCACACACAAAGACACACTTCCTTTTTATTCATTTACTGTTGGAAAGTGCCACCAAGGAGAAAGGGACGGAGAAGGAGGAAAAATAGTCTCCATCTTCTTCTCTGTCTGTTCTTTCATTCTCTTTTTTTCAAGTGTCATCTTCTCTTCTCTTTTCTCTTGGCTCCTCTACTTCCTTTGAGCTTCTCTTACTGACTGCCACTGATTGATTCATGTTTTTGTAAAGTAAGTGCTACAGTAAATGTTAATCTGCATGTAACACATTGCACAATAAATAACATTTGGAGAAGAGTCTTCATTTGCAATCAGAATATTTTCACACTAATCCAAATACTTTCTGTGCGCATCTTTGCTCTGGGGCAGCTTACAAAGATCCGTTCAGGACAATTCTTCATTGTCGGACAAGAGAAAATTATTTTTGCAGCAAAACAGCTTGAGATAAAAGTGGTGGTACTATAGGCATGATATACAAAATATGTTAAAATCACATGGATAAAAATGGCTTTGTGGTTTAAGTGATGCTTTTTCTACATAGGTCTAAATCTCTCACTTTTTGACTTGTTTGAACAAACTGACACTAACTTAACTGTGCACTTACACATCTTTGCATTTGTGGAAGTAAAGCACATTATTTGTATTTATTTATTTTGAAGTCATTGATACAAAGCATCCTCTCCTGTTACAAAGCCACTGAACGCTTGCCTTCTGCTGCGGTACCTAGAGTCCTTACTGACCCGGCTCTTTGAAGGGCATGTTGTACACTGATGAGGTATCGTCATCCTTTTTTTACTGACGTACTGTGAGGACATCCTATCACATTTGTATTCATTTATTTTATTTACATTGGACATTCTCGAACAAGTTTTGTTAAATTGAGAGAGAAATGTAACACAAATGGAATATAGCAACATAATTAACACGTTGGTGGACAGAGCAATATGTTTACTGCTGAACAACAATGATACAGTATTTGCCTCAGGGGAAACATTATGGGGGATATTCTATCTTTGAATTTTTTTTATATATATATTTCTGTTAAAAATCTACATTTTGAATAACATTTTCCAGTTTGTCTGTCACTCCATCTATTTTAAAATGTTCCTCACGTCCAAGAATCTCCATATCTTGTGTTTTTTGCTGCGGCATATGTGTTCAATGATTTAACAGTATTATATTACAGAGAAAAATCACACACATGGCTGCTCTAATATGGTTATTTCCAAAGTAAAAAGTTTTATCTCGTGTCTACGCTTCAGGTGTTTCAACGTATTTCAGTGTTTTCCTTGTGCTAATGATCTCCATATCAGAGTTGTTGAGAATAACAAGCGTCTACTGCAGATACCATCTGCCTGCGGGCTACACACAGTTTGTTGTATGTGTGTGTGTGTGCGTGTGTGTGTGGTGTCTCCTTGGCTTCAATTGATCTGTATCAAGTAATAGAATGCGTTGGGACAGGGGCAATATTTAAATGAAAGGGGATATGTGTGCATATGCATGGACACAAATATCTACCTGTGTTTGTGCGTATGCGTGTGCACTTGTGTGTGTGTGTGTGTGTTAAAAAATAAAAAGAGAGCGGTCGTGGAACGAGTACAGAGCTTTCTCTCCATGCCGACAGACGAATAGACGGCCCTATTGGTAATCAATGGTAAAACTCAAGCCATTGAACAACTGTCCGCCTTTTCAATTGTGTCCCGTTTGAGAAACAATTTGACAATAACGTCAGCTTGAGAAAAAAGACACACAGTCAATATACAGGGAGAGCTGTGTGAAGGACAATTTAGTGAGCGTCGTCATCTAAATGTGAGTGTGTGTGTGTATGTCTGTGTGTCGTCTTTGTCCCAGTGTTGTTTCGGACAGGACTGACAACAGAGCATTGTATACCCTTCACTGATAAACAGCTTCCAGAGTCATTAAAACAGAGTTAGTGTGTGCATATCGACACACACAGACACACACACAGACACTCAGCTGCAGAGAGGTGAAACTACGTGAGACCAAAGACAAATATTTCAAATATAAATTTAATCACAGCTTAATGTACAGCTGAAATTCAATTTTCTACATCAAGTTAACATAAGTGATGGATTTATTCAGATTGTGGAATGATGAAGGAATTAAACGAATATTATTGATTTGCTTTAGATAAGCAGATGAATATCAAAAACACTCCACACCGTAGGGTCATTTCAGTCTTCATGTTATAGGAGAGATATGCTCATAGTTAATGATTGGAAATGTTTTGTTTAACTTCTCATTCAATATTAAATATATTAAGTAGAAACGTGATGTGATAATATTGTATTATTGCAAACGACATATTGTAAAAGGCAATGCTGATGACTCATTTAAACCTCAACATAGAACAAATTTGCAGGAAAATGGGGCAACAAAATCAAAGATTAAGAATAATGTCTGAACCAAAATAGTAAACGTGTGATTCAAAATATATTGCTCTTATTTTTCATTTTACTTGCAATATTTATGGCATTCACAAAATAAACTACGATGCATAGTTTGCTCGATCTGAAACTTTTTTGCACAACAAATGCAAATGTTTTCATGATAATCTAAGTGTTCTCTCTTGTCCCACCTCATCTTCCTCTCTCTCTCTCTCTCTCTCTCTCTCTCTCTCTCTCTCTCTCTCTCTCTCTCTCTCTCTCTCTCTCTCTCTCTCTCTCGCTCTCTCCCGTTCCCTTGCTGCTATATCTTGTCTCGTCCAGTCGGTACTTCTCATCCTGGCCTGCGGATGTCAGACTTCCGAGTAGAACGTTTTCATGAAGTATGGAAAAATGTACGCGCTTCTATTTCTGTGCACACGTATATGGCTGCGGAAGGATGTGTGTGTAGCGTATGTTTGCACGCATTCTGTGTCTGCAAACCTATATATGCATTTTTTATTTACATTCAACAGTGTTTGTGGTTTTTTAAGGGAGCACACAGGCTTTCATGATCAATATTCAAAGTGTTTGATTCCAGACACACACAGGTAGACACATGCACACCGTACTGTCTTAAGTTGTTTGTGCTCAAATTGTGTGTGTGTGTGTGTGTGTGTGTGTGTGTGTGTGTGTGTGTGTGTGTGTGTGTGTGTGTGTGTGTGTGTGTGTGTGTGTGTGTGTGGTTGATTACGGCAAGGGTCCCCAGGGCTCTGCCCCCCTCCCATCCATCAGTTTGATAAGTCCCTGAACAGGCAACATATTGCCTGGGACGCAAAGACACAGCCAGGGATATCAATTTCAACTGTCTGTGTGTGCTGTCACATAACTACATGCTGTCAGATGCACATAGGTAACCACACAGGGTGTAATACATACTGTAACTGACTGATTTCAGTGCACACACTCAAACACTAAACATCTGAAGGGAGAGCAGAGGTGAAGGGTGTGTGTGTGTGTGTGTGTGTGTGTGTGTGTGTGTGTGTGTGTGTGTGTGTGTGTGTGTGTGTGTGTGTGTGTGTGTGTGTGTGTGTGTGTGTGAGCAGGTAGGGTGAGCAAAGGAGGGAAGTTTTTCCTTGTTTTTTCATCCTTATCTGCTCCTTGTAAACTTATTTGGTGACTCCTCATTGAGTCAAGTTGTTTTTTTGCCAAAAGAGGGCTCATGTTACACTATAGAAGTAAAGAATGATGAAGTAGCAGCAGTATCAATTTATCCTTTTTGTTCAACAATTTTTCATTTTCAGTTTTTTATTTTTTTTAGTGTGATCCTCACGTGTGTCTAGCCGTCAATTCCGTAAGTGTGAATCTTGTTCTTTACAAATAAAATCTTTCAAGCTGTGACCAAAAATGTAATAAATTCAATTAAGGCATTCCCTCGGGTATTGTAAGTTTATTTATAGGCCTCCAAACTGTAACCCATCCAGACCCAGACTGGCCCTGCTTGTCCCATTAGCCGTGGACACAGCAGCCAGGCCTCTGTGTGTGTGTGTGTGTGTGCGTGCGTGCGTGCGTGTGTGTGTGTGTGTGTGTGTGTGTGCGTGCGTGCGTGCGTGTGTGTGTGTGTGTGTGTGGGGGGGGGGGGGGGGGGGGGGATGTGTACATGTGGATCAATAACCATCCTAGAGGTGTGGATAGTGAGGGGCAAGGTGAGGGTCAGGGTTAGTCACCCAGTGTTAGGGAAATAAGTGGATAAACAGATGAGAAAGAGAGCGCGAGAGATTGAAGTAAATGAATTACAGGAGAGAAATTGAGAGAAAGAGATATTGTTTAAAGGTGGAATTATTTATTGTTATTTGGATATTTGGATTGTTTCATGTTTTATAGTAAGTACTCCATCCAGAAACATGTTTGACAATGTATACCCCCTTTTCTCTCTCTGTGAAATATGAAACATTTATCAATTATTTTGTATAACTACATCAATTTAGTTCACCAAAGGGGGTTTATACATTTATAAGTTGCTTGTTTTTGTTTGTAAATGTATTTTGATACAGTATAGTGTATACATCTATATATACAGTAGTATATAGTTTAAAAGAGGTAGGTAATGCATTTTTTTTCTGTTGTTGAATTTTTTCAACCCAGCTCACAAATGCAGAAAAATGTTTGTAATTTTGTAATTTGTAAAAAATAAAATAAAAATAATTAATTAAGTATTCTAATGTCATATTACTGATCATTTCACTGTTGGAAAGGAAAATGAATCAATAAAGCACTCCACAGATTCACAGAAATCTTTATTTCAGTCTTAACGCAAGGTGGAAAATACCATTTATTTTAGTCATGCTTTTTTTGTTGCTGTTTAACTCATATTGTCTTCACAGCTGACAAACTTATTTTTCCAGTGATGGCTTCATCTGTCACACACACACACACACACACACACACACACACACACACACACACACACACACACACCACACTCAGAGCATACGGCGACTACCGGTACTAGGTTTTGCTCTCTACGTAATTAAATCTAATTCTCCACCACCAAACAAAAAAGGTCTGGCGTCAGCATCTTCTGTTTCTTTTTGCATGGCCACTGATTGTCCTTCCTCCTCCACTCTGTGAACCATAATGGTACACATTGAATGACTAAACCTTCAGTCATCACAGAGAGAACGATGACAGGAAGTTGTGTTCTCTCTTGTCGTGGTGTCCGTATCGTTCTCTCTCTCTTTACCTTTCTGCCCCTCTGATCATCGCTCTCACACTTGGATTTTCCACATGGCATAACCATGTCAAATGGAGTCCACAGTCACACATACACACATCTGTACACATGCGTGCGCACACAGTCCTATTGTCATGATAATGGTTCTGTGTTGTTGGCTTTAGGGTCAGGAGGTCAACATAAGCTTCTTAATGGACTGTGAAATAACCCTAACTGCATTAACCTCTCAGATCTCACACACACTCACACACATGTGCATGCATTCTCATACATATAAGTGTATACATGCAGACACATACACACACACACTGCTCCCCCACACATAAACACGCAGAAGCTGCGATGCGATTGGATTGGTCTTTAGTTGGCGGGGCGATCACACCTTGAGGATGTAGAAAAACACCCTTCAATCAGACGGAGTGATGGAGTGAGGGATGGAGAGGAGGGAGGACGGGAGTAATGGATGGATGAAAAACAAATGAGCGAGCCTAAAAAGAGGACAATGTTGTGTCACACAGGACCGCAAAGCTTGTCCTGTGCTTGGACGCACACACACACACACACACACACACACACACACACACACACACACACACACACACATTCTCAGGCTTACATTAAGATAATGTGCTGTGCAAATACTGATTTGCCTTTTAGAGTGTATTAGAAAGTGGATAATGTTCAAGTGCAAGCTCAGTTGGTATAAACGGAGGCAGTGAGAGGCTGCCGCGGGCTCAGTTTGACCTTAGCCCAGTGTCATTCTCCATATGCTCTCCTCTAATACAATTATTCCACTGTGTCTTTGCCATGATCAAGTGGGAAGCGGAGTCTATCGCCCTGTCCGTATATCTGACTATCTATGCAGATTTGTTTTTGTTTCAGAACTTATTTACTTTTAAATTTTTTTCAGGGCTTAGGGTCAAGAACTGCCAGCTAATTTTACTCTCGAAACAAATTCAAAATCCAAATCATTTTTTTATTTTTAATATGTAGTATTGACAACAAGCTTTCAGGACGAAATCAGTTTCAAATTTCTCCTCTCCTCTCTTTTCCTCTTCTCCTGTGCTAAATGGGTGTTTTCCTGAGAGGGGATCACAAAGGATTTTGGTGGGGATTTAGCTCTGTGTCTTAAATCAGTCTTAATTTTTGCTCTCTGCCATTAAAGAGCCGCCATTAAGCTCCTCTCTTCTCGCCTCATTTCCCTCTTCCTCTTGTTTCACTTTTTCAATTTGTGTGAGAGGGGGAGTTCACTCCTCATAAAATTTCACTTTGGCCAGCCTATCATTTGCATCTGAGCCAATAAATAGCAATTAGCATTAACAATTAAACCAGCCAGTGGAACCGCGGGCAGCTCCCTGAGATGGCCTGATGGATGGGAAGGTGGATAGGAAGGAAGGGAGGGAAGGTTTAGTGTGTTTGTGTGTGTGTGTGTGTGTGTGTGTGTGTGTGTGTGTGTGTGTGTGTGTGTGTGTGTGTGTGTGTGTGTGTGTGTGTGTGTGTGTGTGTGTGTGTGTGTGGCTACTTACTACATGAACTCTCACAGGGCGACCCAGTATATCTTGCACTTTCATTTTCTTCCCAAAGCTAATTTATCTACTGTCTCAGTGGCCTAATCACAACACACACACATGCACAGACATGCACTGTGGGCCGAAATAAGCTGGCGCGCCGTTTGCTGCTCACATTTTACTTGTTAATTACACTCATTAAATAACAACTGTTTTCGGCGCTCCAGTTTATTTTACAGTTCTGTTTTTCAGCCGCTCACAGTTCCTCAGATTCATTCATAAAGATCTGGTGTAATGAGGCCACCGCTGGCCGCATCATGTCTGTTGTGTCACATTGCCTCGCTACTGACGCATCTTTAGTTGAGACAGATATTATTTATTTAACACAAGAGGTGTGATGTTCTGCTTATTGATCCCCAAAGGAGAGATATGTCATGTTGTAAAAACGTCGCTTTTCCAAGTCGGTGTCTCGCTGCAGCTTGAAAAGGATTACTACACACAAAAATAACAACAAAAACGGAACAAAGCAAGTATTAAAGGTTAAAACTTTGAACTGAAGGCTCACTGAACCAGAGCCATCGGGAAGCCAAGAGCATGACTTAAACATATGTGTTAACATGTGTGTAACAAAACAAATCTGGACTTCTGTATCTTGTAATTATAATTTAGAATCTCATAATTGTGAAATCTTTAATCTCGGTGTTAAAACAACCAACATCTTGCACTTCCAAGACAACCACAACTAAACAAGACCTTTGCCTGTGACCTTGTCATCTTTTGATATGGATATCTCAGTTATGAATTTTTACTCTTAATTCCATCATTTCTCAAAAGTCATATTTATGAGAAAAACCTTTTTCCTTAAACGAATGGAATGCATTTTTGTGTATGTTTGTATGTGTGTCTGATATGTGTCCAAATACAACAAGCATGTATGATTCAGTGCTGCTGACACCCATGTGCAGGCTGCTGTCTCCATGTCCGCTACCCGCTGTGTGCCCCTCCACTGGGCCCGCGGTGAGAATATTGTTGGTGGCTGGGTGACGATCAGTCCATCTCCATACATTAATACCAATAGAAAGCCCTGACACAGCAACTACAGCAGTGCCACTGCCCTGCCTAACAAAGCATAGAGCAAGGACACACAGCGCCAACAGCGGAAAGACAGAAAAGAGGAAGAGAGGGAAAGAGTGTGTGTGTGTGTGTGTGTGTGTGTTGGATGGAGGGTGCAGAGAAAGAAAGAGAGGGGGAGCTCGATGGGAAAATATGGAAATGTAGAAAGAAAACAATCATGCTTTATGTTTCCCCCTCTGTCCTAACCTCTCTCTTTTTGTCTCTCTTTCTCCGTCGCTCTTCTCTCTCTTGTTCTCGTGGTTTTTATTGTTATTACCACGGCAGCGCCATTAGAGAGCTCTACGTTCTTCTCCACTGGAGCAATAAATGAAGAGGGCCTCACTCCTTTTTCCTCCTCATCCTCTCCTTTCTCATCCCTTCTTCAGGTCCCCACTCGACTCCTGTCTCACCTCCGGTCGCCTTCAGTTCTCTTTTGTCACCGCTGTTTTCCTTTCCCATTTTCAATCTCAATCTCATTCCTTCTCTTTACTTTTTCCTTCGTCCTTTTCACCTTACCGTTTCTTGTTTATCTCCTCTCTTTCTCTGGCGTTTAATTATCTCCTTTCGTTTTTTGTGTTATTTTCACCTTCATCTCCTTTCATGGCAGACTATCATTATCCACTCATAACACAAACCTTAGGACCGTATCCTACTTTGTAAATGACACACACACACACACACACACACGCACACACAGGATGTAGGGTGCAGTAATACTTGTAAGGGACAGATGTTGCAGCCATGACAGATCACCCTCTGTGATTAAATGCTGGTTTGCTCTGAGTACAGTGGGAACACGTTGGACCATTAATTAACGGTCCAAATGCACAAACACGGCAGTCAAACAGCAACTGAAGACTCATTACATTCCACTTCCTTAATGTCATCACTGTTGTGGTGTGTTATGGTCACTACTGTAACCAGCCCTGTGACTTTGAGGCCTGACCTTTTAGAAAAGTACCGTAGTCCTTTAAACAGAAGTCGATGAGGAAATGACACTTCTACTCACTCGATTTATCGCCTGAGTAAACATGGTCTCAATCGCTAGTTTCAAGTCTTCTTCAAATCAGCATGAGCTTCATATAGTAAGTTATGGTCAGATTTAGAGTAAAATAGACAAGATAGCACTCGTGTCCCTTCTGGTGATAAAACAACCGGGCGACTGTGGCTCAGTGGAGAGCAGGGCCGTCCTTCAATCAGACGGTGGTTCGATCCCCGGCTCCACTAGTCGCATGTCGATGTGTCCTTGAGCAAGACACTTAGCCCAAAAATTGCTCCTGCAGCTGTGCCTACGGTGTAGAAATGTGATATAATCTGAATTGTAAGTCGCTTTGGATAAAAGCGTCTGCTAAAATGACTGTAATGACTGTAGAAAATCCATGGTTAAGGGACTACTTTATAGGACCTGCAGCCAAAAGCAGACATGTCTCTAGTCTGCAGACTAGGGTTGAAGAAGGATCCCATCCTGATAGAAGAAAGGGCTAAAAGACACCAGGGGTCCCAACACTGGAAGTGCTACAGTCAAACCCCAGCCAACAGCACACAGATTCATATAAGGACTTTGGAGTCAGCTGCCCTATCGAGTACACCACATGGTATGAGACGAGACACAGACACAGCATGCAGACAGAGATTTAAAAAAAAGGGAGGTCAGAGATGTAAAGTGAGTACAAGACTATATGGAGTTGTAATGGGTGGGAGAAGGTAAGGAGACATGTTGGAGGTGGTTCAGGGAGCAGAGATGCCAAAATTGTATGACAGTGAGTGTCAAACAAGGAGAGAATGGGGGTGGAGGGAGCAGTGGGTGCAGCTGCAAGGAGAGGTGAGAGAGAGGAGACTGCAGGAAGTGCGTAGTGAATTAAGAAAGAAGGGCATTGTGGTTGGGAAAAGGACTAAGACACATGCTTTGTATTCATAACAGTGTAGGTGGTTCTGATATTAAAGAATCAGCACAACCCCAGATATTGCTTTTAAAGCAGCAGTCAAAAAACAAACTTTTGGTCCTCCTAATTCGTGTTTAGGTACCATCTCATTACAGTCTTTTTTATTCATTTAGCAATTCTGATGATACATCTGTGTCTCCATTTCTTTTCCCAACTTCCTTTCAGTTTATCAACCGAACTTGTGAGGGCTTTCTAAACGCATTACTCTACACTTATTATCGTGGAGAGCTGAAGTCACGATGTCACGTCCAGACTATTCTCTGTTCTAGTAGCTTCTGCAGCTAAATGCAATCTCACACTCAGTCAGTGCCATTTCTAAAGCTGAGTGAGTTGGAAAACTTCACAAAGCTGTCTGGCATTAAAAACAGAAGGACCTTGAATGGAGTCGGAAGGGAGAACGTGATGGCAGGCTGGAAGGCTGAGAAAGAGAAGACTGCGTGGCAACAGGGAGTCAAAAAGACTTTTAAAAGTCCCTCCAGCAAAGTAACAGTGTGTGGAGACTGTGGAAGAATGTTCTGTATGTGTTGGCAACTGCCATATGAAAACACATGAGCCTTCCAGACACAATCTAAATAGCAGATAGCAGTGGAGGCTGGATGGGGGCAGGATTAACAAGTCTATACCTGCTTTTGAAGACAACGACAATGTGTGAACATTTCACTGTCAAATCGGGCGGACAGGAAGAAGGGAGGGATGTCGAGGTCAAGTCAGGAAGACCCAATGAAAATATAAAATGCATGTACATATATATATATATATATATATATATATATATATATATATATATATATATATATATATATATATATATATATATATATAACATGCCTCTGCATTTACAATATGTTTTAACATTCTCTCATGGATTTAAACACACTCACCTATCTTTCACTCTACAGGTCTCTGTGACCGTCTGTCTTCTCTCTTCCAAACACTTTGTTATTTTGGGTTCTCCATAGGAAGTGCTGCTTCTCACCTGATGTCCCTGAGACATGGATTCATTACTGAGCCCGACGCCACCAGGATGCTGCGTGTGTGTGTGTGTGTGTGTGTGTGTGTGTGTGTGTGTGTGTGTGTGTGTCTCATGTAACTCATCTCAGGGCAATCAGTTGTTTGGGAAATTGCTGAGAGAGGTGTAATATGCTCCCTTGCTTACAGTAGTTTTCATTCTTTTCCTCTTTCATTCCTACTTTCTCGCACTTTTTTGTTTGTACGTCGTATTTTGTTTAGTTATTTTCTTCTTTCACACCAATTGTAGAACACATGAATCAGTATTAGGCAGCTTGCTTTATGCAGAATTGGTTTTGGCTAGAGAGCTGGTTACGCCTTTTGAATCCTCCGGAAGACGTTTACTGTGAAGCAGCTGCAGAGGTGTTGGTAGTCGCCATGGTTAGCCCAGGTGGCTGATGTGCTGCTTCATAAAACACAGTGGACAGTTTTTATTCAGCAGCATTTCAACTTTTTTTAATGTTCGGTGTTGAGTTTGGTGGTAAGTGCTGTGCCTGAGAGAACTCAGCAAAAGCAACTCGTGAACACAAGCAAACACAAGCATGTTGTGGAGATTTCCACAACATTATTCTGCCAATTTGGTGACGTTTTTTTTGCCAACGCAGGAACGAACTTCATTACAAAACCTTGACAAAGTAAAGGAGGCTGGATCAGGTAACTGAGTTTTGTTTGAGTTGTTTGGAGGCAAGGATACAACGAGATGTTGCAGTTTGAGCAAACCTTTTCATTACATTTGATCAGACACTTCTTTCAGTCTGTCTCTGTGGTTGACACTGTGGCTGTGGTAAGTTTTTGTATAAATGTTCTTTGAAACATATACATGCGTTTCCCCTTCCTTCTTTCTGGCGTCCCTCTCTGTCTCCATCCCCCCCCCCCCCATACTCAGTCTCCAGCGTCTCCCTCAATGCCCCCAGTGAGAGCAGCTAAAATTAAGTGGTGCCACTTCTCAATGACACTTTAATGATAGCACCACTGCTCCGCACACAGAGAGACGGGAGAGGTATGAGCATCTGCTAAAGATAGGCCCCTCAGACACAACCACACAATACACACACACACACACACACACACACATACTCACACGTCCAAACGAGTGAGCCTCCCTTTGTCTCGCCTGCCACAGGGACCATGGGGGACGGGTGGAGTCTAATTAAGAGCGTCCGTAGGGATATGTTTGTGCATGTTGGTGTGTGTGTGAGTGCGTGTCATTCCAGCTTGGCATCACCATCACCTGCCTGGCACTGCCATTACGGCTGGCATCTTAGAGAGAGAGAGAGAGAGAGAGAGAGAGAGAGAGAGAGAGCGAGAGAGAGAGAGAGAGAGAACTGATAGCAGACCAAGACACAGTCTTGTATTTAGTGTTATCAATGTAACTTCTCAGAGAGGAGAAAGTTAAACGTTGCTTCCACTTTCATCAATGATGTTTAGAGCGTCTGATTAGAAGTTTTAGGTTTTATGGTCCAAATCCCACCTTTCCTAATTTGAACCCATTTTATGGAGGCAACGTTATAGCTGGTCGTGGTAAAACCAGATTAAACAGCTTTAATGGGAGGTTTGCCATGTTTTCTTCAATTTGAATAAAGGATTTCATTGAAACATAAATTGCGAAAGGTATCAATAAATGTCAGCCCATCCCTGAATATGTTTCTGTGCTTATTTCTATGTACATTTGCACATGCTGCTTGCTTTGTGTGTGTGTGTGTGTGTGTGTGTGTGTGCGTTGCTGTTTAGAGCCTCCTGATGAAGTTCCAACACGTTCTTAATGCTATCAGCATTAAGCAAGTGGTGAATCAATTTTCCCACTACTACCCTTACAACGTCAATACTCTGACTTTAAAACCTGTGTCAATAATGTAACATTAGCCGCCAAAACACTGGTAATCACATATCACTGCCTGTTAACACCTGTATGACAATGTGTTCTAAGTCTGCAAGTTATTTACTACCTATCTGTTTCCACCATTTGCTCTGAAAAAGGAGAGCAAACATTAGTATGCACATGTGTGCGTGTGCGTGTGTGTGTGTGTGTGTGTGTTGAGGTTACCATCAGGTCAATGATGGAGCTGCAGGGAAAAGTGCCAAGTGACATTTTAAGACTCCCCCCAGCCCTCTTTACACACACACACACACACACACACACACAAACATACACACCCACGAGGTCTGACTGGAGTCGACAGGTCATCAGTGATGAGTATGATGCAGGCCCTCACCCTGACTGGCACTCTGCTTACACACACGCACACACGCACAGACCAACACATGTCACTTTGTGGCAAATGAGATCAGAGATGTTCTTTTCAGCAGACGTCACGTACGAAGCTGCATCTGACTACCAACACACACACACACACACACACACGCACATACAAGCCTTTCTCACAGCAGACATTTTGACTTGTCATCGTGGGTAAATCACAGGTGTTACCAATGATACTACTAATTAGCATTGACTTGCTATATTAAAGTGCCCAGTAAGCCCCACGACATTGTGACGGTGAACCAGCATGCACAACACCAGGAACCTGAAATTGAAGCAGCTAAATTGTAATAAATAAATGAAATCAGCCATCATCAAATTCAACATTTACACCTGTGCTTTTCTAACTGTGACATAACAACATGTCTCTGGTCTATCGCCACACTGATCAATTATTGGAATTTTGTGCATAGAGACATTAAAAATCAAATCAGTAATGGTGTGATCAAAATTGAATAATTCAATTGTTAGTAAGACATAATACAGGTTTACCACAGGTGGCACTACTGGAAATTGAGCCCTCAGCCCAGCAGTGTTAGCGTCATGCTGCTCTTATTGTGCCATGCAACGCCGACGGAAAAGCATCTGCTACCGTGATTCAGAATGAAGGTAGACACGATGTATGCCAGCAGCCACCTGCAGCAGCCAGGTGTGTGTGTGTGTGTGTGTGTGTGTGTGTGTGTGTGTGTGTGTGTGTGTGTGTGTGTGTGTGTGTGTGTGTGTGTGTGTGTGTGTGTGTGTGTGTGTGTGTGTGTGTGTGTGTGTGTGTGTGTGTGTGTGGTGACCTCGGGACAAGTAATGAGTGATCTATTCTCAGCGCTGCTTCCCAATGAATTGAGTTCCATTACACCTTGCTTTGCTCCAGTCAGGTATACTGTAGGCATGTGTGTGTGCGTGTGTGTGTGTGTGTGTGTGTGTGTGTGTGTGTGTGTGTGTGTGTGTGTGTGTGTGTGTGTGTGCGCGCGTGTGATGTGAGAAAGGAAGGCGTCAAGGTTGAAGCACATCAATACCTGAATGAGATGAGACCTTCCTTTTCTACACACACACACACACACACACACACACACACACACACACACACACACACACAGTTTATTAAATAAATAATTAATTACACAGCAGACTGAAATATTGGCAGCCTGCTGTAGAGATAGACAGTTGATTTTCAACAGGAGAAAAAAATCCCCGAGGGATGGAGCGCGCAAAAAAACCACACACACAGAAGCTCACAAGGCACGCTGCCATTGGGGGTTGATACACGCTCATACAAACAGTAATTACCCCCAACAGCTTAAAAAGACATTTGTGGTGCATTTATAATGGCTGCCAAATTACCAAAAGAATCCATTCACACACAAATACATATGCGTGTTGTCAGCGCTGAAACAGATGTGCACACACATGAATGTATGAACACACACACATTTAATGTTGTCTGCCCAGTAGAGTGCTATTTACGTCCAGTGTGAATAATTGCAGTTATTGATTCATCCTTTTGAAAGGTCATTTAAGTCATTTAAGAAAGTATGAATTCATTGTCCTGTTGAGAACTGACCAGTTGGTGCAAGCACACATGTGCACATACATACTTTGACATACGAACAAGAATAGACTGTACATACGTAGACAGATAAGCAAATGCATGCTGTAGTGCACGATACATTGACTTTTCTATCAGATCCTCTACTCCTCTCTTTATTAATCGAGTTTAACTTTTCCTCCATCCCTCCTGCGCTGTCCCTTCTTATCTCTCCTCACCCTTTCCTCTTCCATTCATTCATCTCAATCTCTCTGTCTGTGCTCCTTGAAGTAAGATGTCAACACAGAGCAAACATGCGCACATGCAGAGCAATGTGCCTTATCGTCAGCTCCACTTGAAGGCAGCGTTGGCGTTTGTCGTCACAGGCTTGTAGACAGAATCAAATCACGTTCATCTGTCCTGTCATATTCTCATGAAAGAGACTGTGTGTTTGTGTGCAGGCATGTAGTAAGTGTGTACTAGGCTTTGTATTTACAGTATGTGACTTGCAAGCAAGCATGTGTCCATGAAACAATTATATTACCACGCAGTCAAGCGGCGCACAGCAGTGAAATGAGACAGGGACATATTACACTGCAGGCTTTTATTAACTCGACACTGATAAAGGGAAGTGGAGGCAAAATCTGAATTATTGGCTTGCGAGTGTCAACAAAGAGTTACAGAGAGACAGACAATGGGACAATGGGTGAAAAGACTTTTCACCCATTGTCCCTGTTAGGCTAATTTGTCTGAATTCCAAAGTTGGAAGTCAACCAGCTTAATTGCATTTCAATATTTATAACGACAACACGTATTTATCAAAATGTTCCAGAGTTAACCAGTTGGAGAACGGTTGAGTTTTAGTCAGAGCAATCATTTTAGTTTTCCACAGTGTAAACATTCGAATAACCCTACTAGAGGTGTTAAGAATGGGTTCAAATAAATGTTTTTGACGACCAAAGGCTATTATCAAAGACATTTAAGTTTCTAAAGTTGAGAGATTTCTTCGTGAACTTAAACTTTTCTTATCTGTAGCACCGTTAGTTCAAATAACAAAGCAGATATGAAATGTCCTGAGCAGACTCAGGACTCAACAGCAAACCAAATCAAACACAAATCATGTCCCTCCATCGTTCTAACATCATTTAAACTGACTGGATTATTAAATACACATCGGCATCACAGGATCATTGGAGAAAAGCGTTATTTGTACTTTCTAATTTATTGTAAAGTTTGTTTATAAATACTGAAGACTTGTTGCTCTTCTCAGTGTCAGTAAAAGATCCTTGTAGTATGTTTCTATGTCTGTGGACACCATCACAAATACTCGTCTTAATCATGACTACATGTTAATCTTGCAGTTGCCAGCGGCTCCAGCTCTGCAGTACACGCCGTGTACAGAGCTCCTTTTTCTCTCTCTTTTGTTTATCGATCCTTTTTAAAATGTCAAAAAATCTAAGATGTCTGCGATGACATCTTTATCAGTCAGAGAAAATCTAATGTGGGAAAAATGAAGTGTGGTGGTCAAGTTGCTTTCTTTCTTTCTTTCTGTTTCTTTCCGTTTCTTTCTCTTGTCCGCTATTTCTCTTTCTCTCTCTTTCTTTCTGTTTCTTTCTCTTTTCTGCTATTTCTCTTTCTCTCGCTTTCTTTCTGTTTCTTTCTCTTTTCCGCTATTTCTGTTTCTCTCGCTTTCTTTCTGTTTCTTTCTCTTTTCCGCTATTTCTGTTTCTCTCGCTTTCTTTCTGTTTCTTTCTGTTTCTTTCTCTTTTCCTCTATTTCAGTTTCTCTCTCTTTCTTTCTGTTTCTTTCTCTTTTCTGTTATTTCTCTTTCTCTCTTTCTTTCTGTTTCTTTCTCTTTTCCGCTATTTCTCTTTCTCTCTCTTTCTTTCTGTTTCTTTCTCTCCCGGCAGTTTCAGTGGAAGCCACATCTTCTCAAGGACAGGTCAAAGTCATGCACACACACACACATACACATACATACACACACACACGCACACGCATGCACATACATACACACACACACGCACACGCATGCACAGGCACAGACCCACATGTATAGAGTAGGTAGTACTGTATGTATAGTGGCAGCTCTGTGGGAAAAGCCTTTTGGTCTGGTCTGAGAAAAAAGGCAAAAATAGAATAGAGCCGTCGAGTTGCAGAGACTCCACTGGGCCAATTCAAATCTCTCTCCTCACACACACACACACACACACACACACACACACACACACACACACACACACACACGCACACACACACACACAGTATTCTTACTGCATATCTCAGTCTCTGCTTTGGTTTTCTGTTTCCCTCATTCTCCCTCTGTTTCACTCTTTATCTTTATTTTGATTTTATTTAACAGTAATCTTTGTTTGAACCAAGGGACATTTGGAAAGAAGTGCAGAATGTCACAGAATAACCTGGGGGGGGGGGGGTGAGGAGTGAGCTGGCAGAAATGCAAGGAGAAGAAGAAATGGAGTTATCAAACACTCAGCGTCCAATTTACTCCTGTTCTCTTTCATCAGGTGTGCTCTCCTCTCGCACACTGACAGAGATTACCTGTGTGTGTGTGTGTGTGTGTGTGTGTGTGTGTGTGTGTGTGTGTGTAGGTGTGTGTGTGTGTGTGTGTGTGTGTGTGCGTGTGTGTGTTTTCATAGGGAATGAAAATTAAAGTTCTGCAGATTTTTACAACTTTAAGCTTGCAAATCCTCAAAGCCAGTCAGGCTCTAAACCAAAGCTTTGTGTCTGGAAAGTTGTGACATTGAGAGGTCTGGAACGTTTTACGCCTCCAGTGATTCCATTTTTTTCCTTCCTTCAACTACATTTTGATGCTTAAGCACATAAGTCATAAACCGGATTTTGTTTTTGTTTCCTGGAAATTGTTGCTTGTCAGTGAGCTTTCAAGAAGCACTGGAGACGTTTGCGGCCTTAAAGCTTTCAGCTGCAAAACTCTTACTAGAGTTGAATAGTGATTTAAAATACCTTCACAACCGTTAAAAGTAAAACAGTGTGAAGGCAGTTCAGTCAGGTTTCTCTAACATCATCCAGCATTAGCCAATCCAATACATGCAGGCGCACATTTCTGAAGCTATTCCATCGTCTGATAAGCAGCTGTGGAATATACTGGCGCCCTTTACGTGGCCTGCATCATTTAATTTGCATATTTATGTACAATTCACTGTACATATATGCCGTCGCGATCCTGGAGTTTGGGCTGGTTGGACTGTGAAAAAAGTGGTTACCAAACATTTATTTGATAACTTGATGTTTTTACTTCCCTACTTCATAATATATTTACCTATTTGGAATATTCTTATAGATTTAAGTATCAGTCATGACTCCTTTGCTTTTTAAATGACTAGGTCTCACTCAGAGAAAGATATAGGTTGACCCAGCAAGTGTGTGTGTGTGTGTGTGTGTGTGTGTGTGTGTGTGTGTGTGTGTGTGTGTGTGTGTGTGTGTGTGTGTGTGTGTGTGTGTGTGTGTGTGTGTGTGTGTGTGTGTGTGTGTGTGTGTGTGTGTGTGTTATAGAAGCAGGGGAGTTCATTCTGAAGCAGGCCGTCTGTTCTGAAAGCAGAGCATGTGTGCCTGTTGGTGCTTATGTGTGTGCTGCAGCAATGCGCTCTACTTTCTGAGAGCAAAGAGCGGAGGGAGCGAAGCGGAGCGGGGCGTAACTAGGCCACGATTTGAACTCTCTTAGTTCCTCCCTTAGAGGGGGCACAGGTTCATGCCAACTATTATAAATCGAGCTGGGAGGTACATGTGTTCAGGTGAGTCTGTGTGAGTGCAAAAATGTGTGAATTTGTGTGTGTGTGTGTGTGTGTGTGTGTGAGAGAGAGAGAGAGAGGTATTACAGGAAAAGGGAGGCAACGTCTGATTGGTTGAAAGTATACTGTTAAATATAGCTTCTTCAGGGAAGCCTGTTGTCTTACTGGTTTAAGGTGCATGTCATGCTTGTGATATTCTCCACTCGTCTCACAAATGTTGTGTCATGTCTCACCACTCTCTCTCCTCCGTTTCTTTACTGACTGCTGTAAATCAAATACAGGAACAGCAATGTCCCACAGCACCTTTGTGGTAATAAAGATTTATCTTAATACATATTTTTCACTGGTTCCCAAACTTTTTTAGTCTACAGCGAGCCACCCAACCCACAATGTAACGTATATGCTCACCAGACTGGTCTAAAGACCACTTTTTTAAGGTCTCGTTATGTAATAATTCAAGACAAAATAATGCACTTGAGGCACATATACGTACGTTTCTTTCACAGTGTCCTTAATATTCTACTGTCCAAAAAAAGAAAACAAAAAAGAGCCAGCTATTTTTTTAAAGTTATTCTTTCTACTTGTTTTGGCCTTAACCATAAGTTAGCGAAACTTTTAGCAAGAACTATTAGCAACGTGTAATGCATTAGTATTGTTGCTATGGTTACTTGCAGTCTATAGGTTAATGCTCCCACTGCCTGCGGGCTGATTGGACCCGGCCTTCAACCAAGTAAAAACCGCACTCCTTGGCATTCATAATTAGTTGGTGTGGAAATAAAACTGACACGGTTCTATAAATGACTTTTTTTTTGTCTCCAACTTGCTGATAGCCCATTTAGGGGCCACTGATCAATTAAAGTCCTTTTGTAACCTCCCCTGCACCCACACACACAAACACACTCATGCCATTAATGAGTGGACGGCTAATTAAGACTAAAAAGCGGGGGAGTCACTTCTTTTTGATTGATAGCACCCACCGTCTTCTCTTCCCGCTATTTTGCATTTTAATGTTCATTGATAAACTTTTATTGTTTTGTTAATTATAATACCACCCTCCCCCGTTGAGATAATAACTGAACGGAGCGATTTGTTCAGAAAGATTTTCTGCTACATGAAGGAGGACGTCGGACAAAGAGAAGGAAAAAACGGGAAACAAAAGAGACAAAAAATAAATTAACTGAGAAATAGCAGGAAGTGGAGGGTGATGTATTGTTGTGAGAATTTAAAATGGCCTTCTTCAATACTCAAACTAACTAAATAATACAGAGTGTTGCGATTAGTGTTAAACTGAGTTTTTATTAGCATGGTCTTTGAAGCAGTCCCGGATTAGCTGATTGAAATCGAGACCACCCCTTGAAATGTCTGCCCTCTGCTGATGGAGATGCAGTTTTTGTGCTGCACTGAAAAGCATAAAGCACAAACTTTTCAAAAACAATCTTGAAACTTCCTCCCAACGTTCTCTCTCATTTACCATAAGTCCTAATAAGGTAATGTGAGAGACGGTGTAAAGTGTTTGTCGTGTTTACTGTGTGTGTGTCTGCAGGGGAGAAAGGAACTGATTGCTGCAACATCTCATTGGTTTGTTCGGTGCTTTCATGCTTAAGTACATCTGCTTGTGTAGGTGTGTCTTTATGTGCATACAGTATAGGCGAGCATGTGTGTGTGTGTGTGTGTGTGTGTGTGTGTGTGTTCGCTCATTTAAATGTGCGTGTGTGCATGTGCTGCGGCCCTAGAGGTGCGAGGCCAGGGACGCGCATGATGGATCGTGGAGGCCAGTTGATAGCGCCATTACTCACTGACACACGCACACACACACACATTCTCTCTCACACCCACATTCACACCTGCCTGACACCTGTCCCCCGTGGGGGTCTGCCTGCCCCTGAGGCCATTGCCCCGGAGACGAGCAAAGCCCAAAATTATTCTGCATGACAGCAAATACAGGAAAAGTTGGAACCAGGAAAGAAGTTCAAAACTTTGTAGGACAAACTCTCTCTCTCCCCTTCTTCTGCTGCCTACCTTTCCCTTTCCTATCTATCTTATAGTTCATACTAATGTTCTCAAGGGCTCAGGAAGACTCATAATCTTGTGGATTAATAAAGAAAATGTCTCTTTTTGTCTTGTTGTACTCTACAGTGAAACTACCAATGTTTATTCATTAAAATGTTATTATTATTAACACAAAACAAGCAATTCAATCTAAGAATAATTTGTTGTACTCCGAATTCTTTACACCAGGACACAAAAGTAGGTCTCAAGTCTGCTGTCCCACGTAAAGTTTTCCACAGATTGTTGTTGTTTTGTTTGAACAACAGATAAATGTTTTAAACAGTTTGGTCGTCCCACACAGCCAATGGCATGGGATCCATACCGACCCTAGTTCAGGTCACTATATTGACCTTAACTGTTTGTTAGTCGTACTTTCATCTGTGAAATACTTTTTTGTTATTATATTGACCACATCTGCACTGTTTATTTCAAAGCATGCTACAGTACCTTCTGTTTACTGCGAGAGCAACGTAACTCGTGTCTATGGTTTTAGAAAGAAGCGTTGTTCGGCTACTGCTGGCCTTACCTCTGACAGCTTACACCAGACTTTGCCAATTGTTCATAATGTTGAAGAAAAGTACATGTTACCAAATCTAGGATGCAAAGATCACGATGTTTTGGTCTACATGATTTCTTGTTTGCAATGTTACTTAGCTCTTAGTTGTCTTAAAGCAAGGCTCCAATGTTTCTACATGTATACATCTACCTATTTTTGACCCTTTTTGTATTTCACTTACCCCAAGTGGACCCAAGTCGATTACAGTACAAGTTTGTTCTGTGTTTTAAGTTTGTATTCAACAGGTCAATTCAAGTTTCCACAGCATAAAAAAGTAGTAAAGCATCCTCATGTAATGTTCACACGAGGAAGTGGATGACACCTTCACCATTGGAGAGCTGAAAAAGGTTCAGGGTGTCAGTTTGTAGCTTCCATGGAAACTGACTTGTAGCCTGTTGCTGTGTCGCTCGTAGCGTAAACACAGCGCTAGAAACTCTCTTAAACCACTCCTGCAGCACTACACACTCCTTCACGGTTAAAACAATGAGCTGAAAGACATACAAACACTCCACAGAGCTGCACAAGCAAACCCCTTTCACATTACACACAATCATTTGATCAATTGTTATTGAAATGAAGAACAAAATGTACTGCATGTACTTTGAAGCTTATGCTGAGGTATGCATGTGTTTAGATTGACCAGAACCTGCAGTACATGTTACTTGTGTCTCTGCAACTTTGTGTGTAAAGTGTTGAACGATGAAAAGATCTGATGTCATGGGTAAAAAGAAAGAGTCAAAAGAATAAATGACATGACACAAAGTGAGGTGCAGTGGCTAATTGGCATTAAGTGGGGCACTTTATTGGCATTGAGCGCGGTGAGGAAACACTCATATCTCACGTCATCTTCATTAGCAGGAACAACTGATGTGATGTGATTGTGTGTGTGTGTACTTCAAAAGGAACAGTAACCATGCAGGCAGTGATAGAACAACAATTTAAGGTGCAATATAGGGGATTCAGAGCATTACTATAGCAGCAAAACTCCATCTAAAGATATAGTGTAGAGTAATTATAGCGAGAATGACGTCACTCTCAATCTGTGTGTGTTGTAATCTGAGCTTCTCTGTGCTTTGTTGACATAGCCGGGCCGGCCCCGTTTGCTTTTAGAGCAGCTTTGTGAACGCGAGCGTGCCCCACTGGCTCGCTCACGGCCGCTGCTCTGCACTTCGCACGGAAGCGTAGCACCCACCCTTTCCTCCCGCTCATCACTGTTAGCTCTCACAGCCTTTTTGCCATATTTTTCACTGTTAGCGCTGTTTACCAGTGTGAAAGCGTGAGAGTCCCGGACAAACCAGGACGTCTGGTCACCGTAAACTAGCCACACAGACAGAAGGTTGAAGAAAAACAGTTGTAAGGCTCATAGTTATGAATCTCCAAAAGACAGACAGTTCTGGACAGACAAACACACAGAAACAGGCAGCCAGCCTGGTAGACAGACAGGCAGCTAATGTTATATATAAGGAGTCCCAGGGACTGTGCTACAGCACACAGCGGAGCACCTGGGGACACGGCAGCCATATGTTTAAGCTTTGTCTCGTCCTACAAAACTCAGTCTGCCCTTCACTTGATTTGTCAAAGGGCTGCGCACAGTGACAGGTACAGGGTACAGGAGGACCCGAGATACTGAGACACACAGCAACTAAAGGAGAGGTGGACGGAGGGAAAACGGCAGAGGGAGGTGGGGGGTTGGAGGGATGAAAAGAAAGAGAGCAGGAGGGTGACATGAAATACAGTAGGGCTTCAAGACACACAGGAAACAGAAGGAGAAGGAGACTGGCCAGGGACTTGAGAGTTGAGGTGTGTTAGGCGACAAAACAGGCTCAAAAGAGTGTCTGGGGGGTGTATGATGTGATTCAGGAAGAAAGGAAACATGTAGGGAAGGAAAGAATGAAAGACACAATACAAAGCAGGTGAAACACAGTAAGACTGGAGATAGTTTAGTGATGAGACGAGGGGGGAAGGAGGTATAGGTTTCGAAGTAGAGTGCCTCCAGGCTTCTTTTCCTCTCCTTCTCCCAACTCCCTTTCTCCCTTCACCCACTGTTCTCCTGTCCTGTCTTTCAGTTCCCCTTACCTCCCACCAACCCACACCTCCACCACCCCGCTCTCTCTCTCGCTGTCCTTCTGTGCAGGGGGTTGAGGCGCTGAACAGATTATGGCGTAATTAAGGCGCTGAAGCAGCACATTATCCACCTGGTGGCTTATCCAGGGTGGCTAGCACCGTGGCTAGGCTAATCAGCCCGTGTGGTGTGTGTGTGTGTGTGTATAGCCAGCAGCATTGGGTCCCATCTCACCTGATTAAGGCCTCTTATAGGGATGTGTTAAAAGCATTAGGTGAGGACAGGATTGTAATTCGTCATGTTTAAACGCTGGAAATTGAATCAGGGATTAGGAGGCAGCCAAATGAGCACACATACACATACTCAGCTAACTGGAGGGAATTCATACATCCTCGTCTCTCTCTTTCTGTCTATCTCTCCTTTGTCATGTTCGCTCTTCATCGGTCCCTCTACATTTTCTGTTATTCTCCATTTCCCTCGATTTGCTTAATTGCTCTTGTTCCCTCTCTCGTCCTGCCTCCATCTCTCTCCATTTCCTAGTTGACTCTGAGGTTACTTGCATCTTTAAGCAGGGCGACACCATCTCTCTCTCTCTCTCTCTCTCGCTCTCTCTCTCTCTCTCTCTCTCTCGCTCTCTCTCTCTCTCACTCTCTCTCTCTCTTTCCTCTGTCCTCTAAGTGGTTAAATTGAAAATAATTGTGCAGACAGACACCAGAATGCAATCAAAGTGTGCGACAATGTACTTGGAAAAGAAGCTGGTATTATTAGGTTGCGGAAGGTACTAAGTGTATCGTGAAATACCTCTGAGAGTGATTTTATACCTTCAGACTTTATTAAAGCTAATAGGTTTATATATACCTCCCCGAGGCTGGTCAATTCATTAGTTGTAACCATTAGGAACTATTACCCAGACAACAAAGTCAGAGCGTTGAGACAGAGAGGAAGAGAGGAAGAGAGGAAGAGCGTGTGCGGCTGCACGCCTGTATTCATGTATTCCTTAGACGTGTCTTAAATATCAAGACACTTTATCATAGAAATCTACATCACGGTGCCAAAAAAACGTGCAAACATTTTAACCATAATAATACTGACAAATTAGGTTCGAAAATACTACTTAAAGCAAATGAAAACTACCGTACTCAAAACAGCACAGTTGATACTAATTAATGGAGTGTGAAAAGGAGGCGTAAAAAGTCAAAAAATAATCTGCCATTATTTCATGGATTAGCAGGTGAAATAGTTAGATATCTTATGTATTATGATGTAATATTGTGTCTTATTTTCTGTCGCTTTATTTAGGTCTTAATCTTGAAATCCTATGTATTTATCACTGCAATCAATTGTTGGTAGTTATCAAGCGAACTTATTTTTACGCTACTAGTAATAATAATAATGACAGTAACTGCATTAATAATGATAATGAAATTGACAGTAAATAGCTGAGTTAACATTCAACATATATTTTAGTGTTGAAAATAAATAAAGATGTTTCAATTTATACAAAAAGAGTGAATTTCTACATGTCCACATGTAAGTAAAGCTGCCGATGAACCGCCTCATAGTTTTGCTAAAGCAGCGTCGAGCGAAGAATTTCATCAGAAAACTTGAAATAAAAAACAAAGTGGACTCGCAACACTGGAGTGCGCTTTCTTTATTTTTATGCACTGCTGAGTGGGACATGCTGAATAGTAAAAATGTGAGTGCTAAAGAGCCAGTACTGTGCGTTCGTGTGTGTGTGTGTGTGTGTGTGTGTGTGTGTGTGTGTGTGTGTGTGTGTGCGTGCATGTGCGTGTGTGTGTGCGTGCGCATGCGTCCTTATGAGAGATACCTTGAGGGGGTATGAAGGTGATGATGGTCAAGTCGAAGCCTGTTTGAACTATAAACAAGACGAGGGGTATAAACAGAGAATAAAAAGATATTTTTAGTTTGCATCCACACAAATTTATTTATTTCATATGAGATAAATAAGAAATCTACATAAATACCTTTTTGACCATTTCAATACACAGCAACAAAACTCAGTCTGGCGCAGAAAAGACGTGCCAATTTTCAGCACTCACATGTCTGTTATGGGAAAAAATGAAATCATTATTAGAAAATGATGTGCATATGCAGAATTGCTTTTCAAAGATTCTGTTGTGTACGTTACAGCTATTTTCACATTTGTGTCACGGCAGTTGGTGTTCATGTTTTAAGCAAGCAATTTCCCTGCTGTAGTGTCCTTGAGCAAGAGGCTGGACCCTCGCATGTTCCCATGGGTAACATTTTATAGTTAACCTTTCCCTCTGACCTCCCTGGAGGCAGCAAATGAAATAAGTTACTCTACAAGAATGAAAGATTAAAATGCTAAATTTTCCTAATACCTTTTTAGAGTATGTGTAGTGGACACACACAACGTAACAGTAATAACAGCAGCTGTATGTTGTATTATCGATATTACATGAAGTGTAATGACAAATATTAACAAAGTCTGAATTGGTTTTCTGTAATTATTTAAAGCAGAATATGGTTATTGCTCTTGTCAGCACTGTATTTTAAATACTTTTAATCACACAATTTGTGAGAAGATGGAAGGGAAAATAAGTTTTTATTTTACCAGCCTGTGACACCTCACCTGCTTGTTTTTCTTTTAAATTGGTTCGGCACAAAGAATACATCTCTGAAAGGTTCAATTAAATAAGTACAGAAAGCATCAATACAGTAAGGCTGAGTCATTGTCAAGGGCACCTTTTTGATATTCAGTGCCGGGTAGGACGTATGCAATCATGCATCTGCGGCTACTATTAAATTACCACTGCACTGTCGGCAATAAGACAGCATATGGTCCAAAAGTGTTTTGCAATTTTTAATCAGTGACTAAATTCTTAAAAGACAAAGTATCTAACATCTATAATTTCTGCATATGTATATTTTATTCAAACCAAATGTTGAGGAATTTTAAAAAGCCGGTTTGATTGAGATGGAGCTCAGCATTTGAATGTCTTCTCTCACGATCTGCGCATGGATTATCAGCCAGACGTTTAATCATCTGATTTAAATTCACTAAAGATGATGTCAGCTGGAAAATAAAAAATATAGTGATTCACTTTTTTATTTGATCATCTATATGCATATTCACACGTGGTAACACAAATGTGGCTGTGGCAGCAAATCTGTTCTTTTCCATCTCTTTTTGTTTTACATTTTTTCATCTTTTTTTTTTTGTTGCTGAATTCTGGCTTTGCATCCATGCTTCTGAAACATGCAGGTCGTTGTCAAAATCGCAGCCAAGTTCATGTTATTTGGTCACATCTGTAACTCTATTTTTAGACTTGAATCCCTGTCAGATGAATGTCATTGCCACGATAAAAAAAACAGATTGTATCTTCATTCAGAAGCTACATAAAATATGATTTGCCATTTGTGTGACTCAATGGATCACATAATTAGACAGTGGCAGTCACATGTTTTGAAATGTTTATCCACAATGTGTTCATTATTATAAGGAGGAAATAGCGTGATATACCATTTGATGTAATTTGTCTTGAGAAATGTAATAATGATTGTCATGACATCAAATGCATTATTATGTCTTTCAACATGACTAAGAATGAAATCACTACGGTCATCACATTGCTTTTAGGATGAGTAACACAGCAATTATTTTTACCGCTTTCTTTTTTCCGTATAATTACAGTGTAATTACAATGGAACTAAGTGTAACAAAATGTGACACAGCTGTTTGCAACCACCAGGCCAATTACTCACCTGACCATGACTGGATTTACTAATCACGCTGCTAGACGTGATGACACCAGAAGATAAATACACCACCTGTCCGGTGTCCGTAGTTACTGTAGAACAATTCACCATTCTTTTTTTATGTTTAACTGCTGTTTAATTACTCCATTATTACTGAGAGGAGGAAATAGTGATCAGCATAATGGGAATGGCATGCTGATAAGGTTTTAATAAAAGAAAGTTATTCTAATTATTACGAAAATATCAAACACTATCACTTGCTGTTTAACCCTGAGCTTTATTTTCACCACTTAATCCTACAGAGTTTTTACCCGTAGGCCTGTTTAACGTCATGTAAGGTGTAAACCTGTTATAGTGTTTTATATTCAGCTTGCACCATTTACCTGAACACACTTAAAAAGAAGTTAAGAAGCAAAAAATATCTTTCGAAACTAAACCTATAAGCTTCCAGACCAGGAATTTGGATGAAGTTGTGCATTATTTGAGCGGTCGTGGTTATCAGAAGCAGAATGTCATCCTGGCTCTGCCTGTCTCAATGATCTAGTGTGTTCTTTTTTGTTTATAACTTCACTTTATGCTTGGTTGTTCTGTAGCTATTCTGGTGCTGAATGTGCTGGATGACTCTGTCTGCCAGCTCAAAGACAAAGAAGGACGGTCATTAGACTATTCTGTAACATCAGGTACCTCTTTCTCTCTTTCCGTCTCTCTCTAACACACACACACACACACTCCATCTTTCTTGCTCTATGTTCTTATTTCTCCCTCTCTCTCTCCCACACACAGACACACACACACACACATTTATTCTGCGCTATGGTCCGCATTCCATCAAAGTCCAGTGTCATCTCCTGGTATAGAGCGCCATCTACAGGTCCTGTGAGGACCACCTCAGCTGCAACTCAAATCTCCCATTTGCTGGTTTCGAAAGAGACAAACATTTGACCACCTCATGGAGAGATACACAGTGAATAATGGCTGTGATGTTCGATTAGTGTCCACTCACATGCACTCAATATAAATAAATATTATTTGGTACATTAAAAAAGGCCACAAGAAGATTATTGTATGAAGTACCTGACTGGTATGTTAGAGGTACATTCATGTGAATTTACAGGAATATATATCGGCTGGGAAAACGTTTCAGGCTTCCTGATTTACATGATATTAACAGGTTCTTTTTTCAGTATATTATACTGTTGGCTGGTATAATTGCAGTCAGGAAAACTATGCATTTACCACATTTACTTTGAAGGTGGTCATATTTATTACAAACTACTTCTAGATAAAAGTTTCAAAGAGAAGTTATATCATTTCAAATTTGCAGAACTGCACTGAACTGTAAGTGAGTATAGATTTTCTGCGTGTGTGTGTTTGTGTATTGCACATGCACACATATATGGCTGAGTGAATGCAGCCATTGGCCTAAGTGCAACTGCTTTAGCTTTTGTCTCCTATTTTGCAAGCTCCTACAATAGCCTGTTATATTTGTTAAAGTGATGAATGAGTGTGTGTGTGTGGGGGGGGGGGGGGGGGGGTGTTCCAGCCCTCTCAAAGTCATTGTTTCCCTAGGGAGGGGTCAGTGTGCTGGTCAAAGCTTTCTGCTGCCATGCTCACCTCCCACCATTGACCATGCAGAGAGAGACGGGGGAGAGGGGGGACTCACACACTTATACCTGTAGTTTAGGGAAATTACAATACAGTGATCTTTCACTGTTTCTGCTCGAACTCCTAATTATATTTGATTTATACATAATTGTAATATTTTGGGGAGGGTAAACAAATGGAACAAAAGTGCAGGTATTAGACTTAATACAATCAAAATCCTTTTTTTTCTGTGTGGCAGCTCGGCAAACTGACGTTTGGATGAATGGATTAAAGAGAAGAGGTTAAAGTATATAATTGTGATTAAGCGTATGACGATTTCAGAGGCAATATCCAAATTATAATATTTGTATTGTTATTGCAGCTTGAAATAAGAAGAAATATTCACACCATGGCTACCAGTTGGGTCATAGGCTCACTTCCCACGCACGCGCGCGCACACACACACACACACACACACATTATTAAACAGTCTGTCATGGGGGTTGAGTGTGTCGCTTCTCTCCCCCGTTCGCTCACAGCCCCTAGAACAATTTCAATTTTAATAGCTTTTACCATGTATCTGAGGCACTGGAGACACAAAAGTAAAGGGAAACACACACACACACACACACACACACACACACACCGAGCGAGGGAGAAAACTAGTCCGCCTTGTTGAAAATAGAGCCATCAAAAATGAAGGCCAGCCCAGCATAGCCGACAGACAGACAGATCCCGGGAGCATCTTGTAATTATCCCTGTGGACGAGTTGCCTCTAGCTGGGCTCAGCTACCCCAACCCCCCTTTCTATCATCCCTCCATCCTGCCGCTAACCCCTCCACTGCTAATTTCATCCCAGGGATTAGCCCCCGCTTGCTTGTCTATCTTGTAATATTTCTGGGGGGTGAAATGGTGAAATATCTCCTTCTTCTACTTATAATAGGACTTAGAGAGCCGGGCCGGGGCGCGCTTGTGCCTCCCCTCCCTACTGCTATTCAGAGGTGGAGAAAGAGGGTTAAAAAAACAAGGGGGATGAGGTGAGAGAGAAAGAACACCCCAGGAAGTGCCGCTGCTGCGAGGCAGGCTCTACCGGGAAGTGACCGCAAAGAAGGTGTGAAGGTGAAAGTGAAAGCGGTGCGTGGCGGCGCAGCGCTCTGGTAGTACCTGCAGGGCAATGCAAGCTGTTTTCTTTATGCATAAAAGGGACGGAGGGAGGGAGGGAGGGAGGGAGGGCGGAGGAGACAGAAGTGCCACACGCCGCATATCCACCACCCAGTCTTTTGTCTTGTCTGATGTCCATGTAATGCCTACCTGTCTGTCTCTCTGCCTGACTTTTTTCAAAACCTGTCATTTAACATGTCTGTTGGAAAGCTGTGTCTACAAATAAAACATACCCAGGGCAGTTTGATGTTTTCTTCAGGGGTTAAGTGAATTCAAAATACAGTAAATTAGTGAATTGTTACAAAGAAAACTGCTGGGGAAGCCTACAGTAAGTTTTAAAATTGGGGGAAATTATGATAAATATATTGTAATATATATAATATATGACAACATATTGTATACTAAATATTCAACAAGGTTCACATCCTCCCAGGATTGGGGTGGGGAACTGACAGGGCATGAAGATGTTTTTATATTTGTTTAATTTTTTTGTCTTTAAACCTATTTTCTTACTGTTTGTATTCAATTGAGCAAAGAAAAAGAGGAACACACGTCTGACTTCTGGGGGGAAAATATGTGTTGTCACCAGATTGTCCACCAATTTAGATTGATATGATATGAAGGCCAACTTCTCCACAACTCATGAGCTCATAGGGGGGGAAATAAACCATCACCTGAACAGTCTGTATTGTACTGTACTGAGATTCAGTGTATATCTGTGTGTTTCAATGCATGTGTGTCTGTCCATCTGTGTGTGTGTGTGTGTGTGTGTATGATTCTATACATTTGCGATGTCTTTCTACCTGTGTGTGTATCCGTCCATCTGCGTGTCTGCATGCATGTTTGTCTGTTCATACACTAAATGACCTATAGCCCTCTGTCTCTCACGCACTCCTCTCCATCACTCCAGCCTCTCATTACAGCTGCAGAACCCCAGCCTGTCACGTAATTAAAGGCAAAGTTATAAATGACCAGCAGGCCAAAAGCCATATTTCACAGGTGGCCACATATTTATTTATAATTTTTCACCTTTAAATGTGTTTCTTATGCAAATGAGAGCCAGGACACTTTTCAATTAACTTTGGGGGCCAGTCCCTCTAAGTACCACAGAAGCTTGTTATTGAAAATAGAGTATTTTTGTTATCAGCCATAAATTATTCCTGTGTGTCAAAGGAATTGCAAGATGTAATGTATGGGCCTGTATTTGGTGCTATCAGAGGTGGCTGGTGTACTTCCCCTCCCTTAAGGACTTGGCGATTGCTTTTCTGGAAATACCACTTTTTTCATTTTTTTAACATGCACATATACGATTGAACCCCTCCCGTTTTGCTTTTCTACCTGGCACTCCCTCCCTCTGTCTCCTCTCACATGCACACGCAGTCAGACTTGCACTTGCACTGCAAGAGCACTTTACCGTATATGAGCAATCAGCAAGCAGGCAGGTAGGTAGGTAGGTATGGTTATTTTATGGTAACAGACTCAGAGTGTCCCCTTCTGCCTCATTTTCTCCTTAATTGACCTGCTGAGGGGAAGCAGTGGAGCGGCCCCGCTGCACTATCACTTCAAGGAGAGACACAGAGAGAGAAGGAGATTCAACAGAACCAGCTCAGCAGAGTGAGGAAGACAGGAAGTTAAGTAGCAGAAGTATAAAAAGTAAGCTAAAGAAAGAAACAAAGCGATTGGGAAGGAACATGTGCCGCTCTCCTGTCCCATCAGTAGCCCCTCACAGTGTGAGATGTGTAGGATATGCTTTGAGGTTTGCCTGCGTGCAATCACAAGTGTGTTACATTTGTTACAATGTGGGTGCATCACGCATTAAAGTGTGTGTGTGTGTGTATATGTGTGTGTGTGTGTGTGTGTGTGTGTGTGTGTGTGTGTGTGTGTGTGTGTGTGTGTGTGCAGCTGTGCCCTCTCCCTGGTGCGTAAAAAACGTCCATTAATTGAATTCCCCCTAATTTGCCGTCAGCCTCGCCTTGCAGAGCGAGACGCCTGCCTGCCAGCCGCGCAACGCCACACTTCAGGTATGGTGGATAATGGAGGATGACATTTCTGTCCCACCATGCCTCGGGGCAGCATGTGATACATGGCTTCCTCTATGAAGGTTAAACTCAGCTAACCTGCCTTTGGCGTTTCATTACCCACTTGTTAAATACTCTTTTGGTAATAAAATGATTAAAAATTTTATTGCTTCCCTCAAATGAGGCCTCTTTTCAAAGGGATTTAATGACTTTGGAGATGGATACGTGTGTGTGTGTGTGTGTGTTTGTGTGCCTGTGTGTGGGTGCACTCTGTGTGTGAATGTATGCATGTGTGTGTGTGTCCAGACAAGTGCATCTCCAGTTATGCACGACCAGTGTGTAAAAACCTAATGAGAGTGATATGCTTTACAGCGAAACCACCATTATTCTCAGCCAAACGACCTGGGCCGTCATTATGTGTAAAGTAGCAATACCTTTTCCCTCTGCCGGGGCACATTCAAATAGACATGTTTTACATACAGCTCAGTCTGTGTCTTGAAGCGAAGTGAAGTATTTATACTAAAATAAATGGGCCTGACTATTTTTACATCACAAGTTAAGCACCGTGGCTATAGCAACGGGACATAAAATATTATATTCAACCCATTAACAGGAACTACAAGCATGCCTAGGCCAATATGGCTCCACAGCGACTGAGCAAATCATCATATTCAGTGTCATATTGGCTGTAAAATTAGCAGTAAAGGGACTTAAGAAACTGATCTCCGAAAACCAATAAACCAGTTTCTTAAGGTCTGAGTCAGGAAACAGTAATGGGTCATGGGACCTGTTTTAAGGACATATATGTTTCGTTGTAATCCACAAAGAAAAAAACATCTGCAGAAAAAATAATTTGATGAACTTAAAGTTGACAGTTCATAGAGTTCTCTATACAACTTGTGCTTTGTTTATGCAGTGCAGAGAGATAAAATGTATTATTTAATTCATCTTAAATATTAAATGGCCTCAACAAAAACGTTGCAGTCTTTTAATTTGAGGTCTCAATGTCTCATATCCTGCTTCATAATGTCAAAGCAACATGTCCTTTGTGGGTTGTAACATTTTGAAATGCTTCAAGCGAAAATATACAGTTTTTGTTCAGATATTTCCCAGATTAGCCTTCCTCCCTGTTGGGTCTTTGGGTCCCAATCAGTTTCGTTGGGGCTCATTGTTGTACTGCTGCTGACCTCACAGAACCTCTGCGCACGCACACACACACAAACACACACCACACACTTAATCAATGGCTGGGTCCCCCTCCCTCGGGCCAGAGGAGACGGCGCTGGCCAGTTCATCTGATATATCATGGCAGCCCGCTCCGCTCTGCTCCACTGGACCCTGTCCAACACCTGTTCTCCCATCAGGGGATGTTGTGTTGGCGTGGCATGGCTATGCCACTGTACAGATTGGCACTGCCCAGTTGGGGCAGCGGAAAGGATGAAGTATGAGATTCCCAGTGACAAAATGTAAGCTGTAATTAGGAGGGAGGACCACAGTAGAACATGGCTATGCCTGCTATCCTCTGCATTTTGTGATTTATTTATGATTCAGGTCAGAATAAAAGTTGTCGGAGGTCCTAACGACCAATCAGTTAATATATTTGTCATCAATTCAATGACATTATGATCGCAGCAGATGCTGTTTGATTTGATTTGCACAGTATTCTTAGTCGTTAAAAACATTCTAGTGAGTATAATCTAAATTACTGTAAATAAATCAGTCACATGTATAAAGCAAGTATGTCATGAAGCTTTACTGGATGACTGGACACACTTCAAAGAGAGCAGAGGATCTGTTGTATTGCAGAAGCTCCTGAGGCCAACTGCTGGAAAATCACTGACCATGGTAGCAACCAAGTACCGGTAAGTTAACAGTTTCAATGCGCTCAGCACTTTGACAAACTTCATTATAAAATAAAAAATGGCCAAACCAGTTATCCAGAGGAAATAACCAAAACCTGAGATCTGAGCAACATGGAGCAATATTTCATTGCTGAGGGATGGAACAGAGTGAGCCATGTTTAATAAACGTAAGATAAAGGACGGCCTGCACTGATTTTTGTCAAGTGCACTGTAGCTCACTTGGGGAATCTGTGATTGGTTGAAGGAGTCAACGCCAGTCTTTTTCAAATAAAGCTTCTGCAGTTGTGTGAATTTGTCTCTTTCCTGATTGAACTTATGTTATGTGTTTGTATATTTGTGATGATGATTTCATAATGTAACATTCGTAAGCAATTCATAGTGTATCTTAGTTTTGAATGCAGTTGACAAAAATGTCCATTTCAGCTTCTTTTCTTGACTATAAATGATGTCTAGAACTTGATCAGATCATTTGTTTATAATTTACGTGATAACTGTCAGAAAAAAATGGACAAAAAAAAAAAAATGAGACCCTTGTGCCAAAAAGTATCTTGCAAGTAAATCTGATGTTGTCCTGAGTTGTAAAAAGACTGCAGCCCCAAAGGACCGAGTTTGAATGATTGAATTCATCTTCAGTAAAGTCCAGTGCAGCCTTTATGTGACATTAAGACAAAGAATGAATCTACAGAAAATAAATCCAGAGTCACAGTTTCCTCACATATCTAAATCACTGATTGGTGACCTGTAATTGTAATTTTCTCATTTGATTTTGGCTATTGTAAGCACCAAGACTGATAGGAAGTGTATCTTTACAATCTCTCCAGCTCCTCATCTCCTCATATAAAACACTTTTATTCTAAATGCACTGTCGGCAAAAGGAGAAGATAAACTATCATGCAATTCTATGGCATGGAAAACTTGGGTATTAGGGCTATAATGCTCCTTGCGTACTCACCTGTCTGTCTGCTGGTCTGTTGTGGCCACAGACACATTAAGCGCAGGGGGGGGGGGTCCCCTATCTGGTCCCATCAGCATGACAGATTGCTTGGGAGAGAGGGGAGGTGCTGAATGAAAAAAGAACATTTGTGCCGCTGCGTGGGATCTCTCCATTGAGGCTGTGACGTACTCTTGTCATATTCATAATTCTATGTTGTTGGAAACAAAGAGCGCGGTCGTATGGTGGACAGATTCTCTTTCACTCTCAGTGGAATCAGGTTTCAGTGCAGCGTCTGTATGTTTGCCACTTAAGAAATCAAAACGGCCAAATAATGAAAAAATGAACGTTCATTTTAAAAGTTAAGTCAAGTTTTTCATCAGATGAGCTGGCATGACAGCTACATACAGGGATTGCAGGTGATGAATGTGGCGGCAGTAAGTGATGCTAAACAAAGCTACTGTTGAAAACGTTATGTCCAGTAGAGGGCGACATAAGTCCAAGAATAACCATAAACGATTGTTAATTTACTTGAAACTCCCAGTTCCTGGTTTTTCACTTTAATTTACAATGTGTGGTTTTATAGTTATTGCTGATCGGATCTGAGGGTGTCCTGTGTTGTACAGATTATAAATTCAGCTGAGACAAATATGTATTCAGCTATAAATGTAATTTAATTGATTTATTGTATAACGCCCATATGATATAAAATGACAGGATATAAAAACGGAATAAATGTACAAAAATGTTAAATAATGCCTCAACATACTTCTTATTTTTGCAGATACATTATGACTTCAAGCAACTAAATAACTACTGACTCTGGATGTGCACTATACAATTGTCTCTGATGTTCTCACCTCAAAAAGAAAATCGGGGGAAAGCCCAATAATTTGAGGCTCGTTCTGTTCTAAATTATTTTGACTCATATCTACTGTAAGTGAGAAGGATTGTTATTTTTAGACAGTTTACGCCCTGAGGGTCTTGTTTTATTTATGGTGAGATCACTTGTTCTAGGCCTGACTAATCAACAAGAAAATAGGAGGACTTCTTTTCTATCACATTTAGTTTGCTCCATTTACTCCCATTAATTAACTGCTAAACAGATGAGTCTGTCAACACCAGGGAGAAAGAGAGTTTATTGTAATGATTCAAAAGTATGACATAACTCACGATGTGAGGTTACCTTTGAAAAGAAGAACGACTCACAGAGGCTAGAAGTGGCAAAGAAGAGCCTGCCACCTCTCGGACCATACCATTTTTGAGAAGTAAGAGGGGAGGAACCTTTCCTCGATGAGGATCAGAGGTGATGACACGCGCGACACCCAGTCCCGCCGTAGGTCTCGCGCCGGAGACATGGTGCCAGGCAGCACGTTGGATCAACTTTGATGCTTTCCATGAAGAACACTTACTGTGCTTCTCCCGCTGGGTTGTAGAGGTAGAGGTAAGTCCTTTCAGCAGTGGTCCTCGCCCTTTTTTATGTTGTTTTACCGTAGTGTTTTCTGCAGGTATAGTGCGCGTTACCGTCCCTGTCTTCTTGAAGATGAAAAGCAGACCTTCACTGTCCAGTTGTTGCTGATGCTTTTATGCAGCAGGGAATAATAACGACTAACAATGTTGCAGAAGGAGCTTCAAATGTGTGTTTTAGTTGTAAAATGTGGCTTTTTTGCTGGAAAACCTGTGGTATAACCGTTTTTCACACTTAGTTCATGTTTATCTTCATCGTCATTGCGTTTTAAACGAGAGTTCTTCGTGTAATACGGAGTTCGGGAATTTAACTGTAAACCCCTTTTTAATTTAACTGATGCAATTGAACGTTATACCTTTCGTCAAACGCCCTTTGACTTATTGTAAACTGGTCAATTGGCTGCAATGTGTGACTTTTCCAGCAAGACAATATGATTCCTCCATGTCATAATGTTACTGTAGGCACTGGTCTTTTTATCTGTGCCTATAATGTTTCAGGCTTCATATATTTTAACGTTGCACGAGGCTTTAACTCATGTTCCAAAATGCAGCTCTTGAATTTACCTCATGTTTTCCAGAGATATAGTATCAGCAATGTTGGCTGCCACCAGAACGTTTATCAGAAAATGTTCGTTATTTCGGTGTAAAATGCCCTTATGTAGCCAACTTTACACTATGTATCCTATACCCTAGGGCTTAAAGATACATTTATACCTTTTATAGGTTTTTTTTTTAAGATAAACTGTTGTCCAAAAAGGCAAACACTTAAAAAGATCAATCAGAAGGCTTTGCATGGTGAAATTCTAAAAACTTGGACAATGCTTAATATTATAGCATAGCGGCACAAACTGCTTCTTGGAAATTTGTCAAAATACGATATATGTTATACATTTCTCTAATAGATTCCTTAATATTGTTTTCTGGTGTTTTCTGGTGTTTACGGCTGTAAGATAAACAAGTGTTGTTGTTTTTCACAGCGTGCATTGAGAAAAACAGTGTTTCTGCATTGTTTGCGATACCTCTTGCAGCTGAAACATTTAAAACCGTACTAAGGTAAACCTCCAGACAAATTTTGCATGCCTGTAGACAATACAATTTCAAGATTGAGAGAGCAGAAGAAAAAGTGCTCAAGGACGTGGAGCAAGATAGAGAAAATGAAATAATACAGCCAGAGCAGGCACTTAATAGTCAGGAAGTTGGACCATCGTGGTGCCTTCCAGCTATTTCTCACACTAACTCTAGCAGAAAGTACCCTGTACAATATGTGACACACTGTCAGGGTCCTGCAGAGCAAAGACATACAGCACATCTCTATGTTTGTTGTCTCATAGTAGCTCAAAGCTGACAGTGTTTTACATGTGTTGTTACAGCATGCTGGATAAATTGACGTTGTAAATATGGCATGTTTGTATTGGCATGTATGGGAAATAAATATTGTTGGAACTGATTCAGTAGTAGGAGGGAGCCTATGCTCCAGTGATCGGAAATTCTGGGTTTTGGCAGAGTTGACAGGTGAGCTGAGTAGCTGACCAGTTCAGTGTGTGTGTGTGTGTGTGTGGTTGTATAGTTGAATGGCTGGCTGAACAGTTGGCTAGCTGGCCATCGATCCAGTGTCTGTTGAGCAAACTGTGAATGAGAGCATTTGATGCGGGTCACTGGTCAGTGATGAGCCCATCTGAGGGTCCGCTTGTCTGTCTGTGCGTGTGTGTGTGTCATTGGGTCAGTGACCACAGAGCATCTGCAAAGCTGGAATTTTTTTACTCTTTTAATTATACTGTTCGGGGCTTATATAGATGCTGCACTGGCCAGCTGACACTGCTCAATGTTCCTTTGCCCAGCCAGCCTTCTCTCTCTCTCTCTCTCTCTCTCTCTCTCTCTCTCTCGCTCTCTCTCTCTCTCTCTCTCTCTCTCTCACACACACACACGCACACACACACATTATGCACATTTGTATGTATGCATTCACTAATTGTTTGTTTGTACATGTGTGTGTTGTTGTGCGTATGACTGTAATATGATCAGCTATTGAAGGTGCAAGAGTTGAGGTTGTAGACCGTAACCCTGCTCGTCAGACTGAACAGAAAGGAAGAATAGCCGGGATGCTGAACGTGTGTGTGTGTGTGTGTGTGTGTGTGTGTGTGTGTGTGTGTGTGTGTGTGTGTGTGTGTGTGTGTGTGTGTGTGTACGACTGGTATGTGGGCCTGGCCAACAGAGAAAGAGCCTGGGGTTCTTATCTGACCTCTCACAGGATGACCTCTCACCCCTCAAGACAAGCCCTTTGTGTCCACTGAGCCTGAGCCCATGGGAGAGCGTGTGTGTGGGAGTGTGTGTGTGAGTGTGTGTGTGTGTGTGTGTGTGTGCGTGTGTCCGCATATATTTGTGTGCATGTGTAATAGAAGTATAGGCCACATCAAAGTCTAACTTAAACATTGTTATTTGGACTCACCTTTGACCTTCATGAGACATCCCTCAAACGAATACATCTACGCCCTAAAAGCAGAGAGCTGCTAGTCTGCATGTGTTAGCATGGAGCTGAGCTGAACATCAAATCTCTCCCAAGAACTTCATACAAAATATCTTTGACAGCAAACAATAAGATGCTAACAAATGATTTTACTTCATCGTGTCCAGAATTATACTGATTCGTGGAAGGTTAAGAGAAATAGACGTCTTTCTTCTTCGTATGTTTTTGTAGACCAGCAAATCAGTAATATCCTGAAAACAAATATTTGTATAAGAACTCCCTAAAAGGGCTGAAATACTTGGGAAAGCTTATCATCTGTGGATTGCTCCGAGTTTAAAGGGTTCTTAACTTCAGGTTTGTATGTGTGAGGTTTGTGTGTTTGAGGTTGGTGGTAGTGGTGGGAAGGGGGTCCAAAGGGTCATAAAACACCACAATAGTGTCTCTCTCCCTGGGGTGAAAGAAAGACAGGCAGAGAAGAAGAGGAGGGGGGGGATGAAAGGATCTCCCACTTCCATGTCAGGGAGAGAGGTAGGAGGGGGAGATGGGAGGAGAAAAGATCAACAAAGCTTCATTACAAGTTTTTTATTCAGCTTATTTCTGTCATCTCTGCTCCACGTCTTCTTTTATGTGCCACAGGTCTTGTGGGTTTTTGTTTGGAACAGACATTCCTCAAAAAATAAATTCTGGATGTGATTAACACTGGAACAGTTCATGTGCAGCCAGAGTTTAAAATTAACAGTTAAAATGCACAACACTAGCTTCCTTTGTGTGCTTCATCGCAGCCCTTCCACTTTAAAGCACACAGTTTAACATTAGTATGTATACACCTGCATCTTCTGTTTCCGCCATCAATACTTTGTCTCTTTGATGTTACACAATATTGATCCAAATTCATATTTGGCAGAAAAGCAGTTTTCTCTACAAGTATCTAAGACACCATAATACAGCTGTTTTTAATTGCTTACCTCATTAAGGCAGAGCAATATTAGCCAATAGAAACCTAAGGAATGGCTTTAGATGTATACTTGCTGCAGTATTCGGTTGATTGATTAACACTTTAACAGGATTTTGGTGAAGATTCAATAAAAGGTGGAATACACCTCTCTCTGCTTTCATCTCCTCCTCGTCTCCTCTTCCTCTGGTTGTAAAAAGATCTGTCTGCTCTTTGGTAGAAGGTGTGATAACTTCCTCTCTGTGCCGGCTGTGTTACGTCGGGGCTTTTTGTCCTCCGTCCTCTGTCTCTCTCTCTACAACGTGGTGCAAGGCATTAAAGTCTGCACGGCTTCTTTACATATGAAAGTGTGGAAGCAGAAGGTGGCTGGTAAGGTGTGTGTGTGTGTGTGTGTGAGAGAGAGAGAGAGAGAGAGAGAGAGAGAGAGAGAGAGAGAGAGAGAGAGAGAGAGAGAGGGAGAGAGAGAGAGAGAGAGAGAGAGAGAGCGAGAGTGCATGTTTGTGTGTGTGTCCATCTCCAACATGAAATCTCTAGGGGACAATATGAAGCTCAGAATGTGGATTTACATCATCATGTGGATATATATACATATTTTCTGCTAACCTGTAGTTTAAGACACAAACAGCTTTAAGTCTGTAATCTGACAGGCTAGTCTTTTCATTAAGATGACCTGCAGGTTGCTGACTCGTCAGTGAGTCTCATGCTACAAGGTATGTCTGTCAGTTATGTGTAGCTTCTTAGGTGTGTGTGTGTGTGTGTGTGTGTGCGTGTGTGTGTGTGTGTGTGTGTGTGTGCGTGCGCGCAGCAGCCAGCATATGGGCAGTCGAAGCTTTAGAGAAGAGGGATTAAGTCATTGTTACAATCCAGCCTGGTTGTTTCCCTTCTCACTGACCCACTTTGTTTACCATTCAACACATCTTCCGGTTCCTCAGGTTTGTTCCTTCAGCATTTTATATACAAACATGTAATTATTCAAATGTTTTTAAATCACACACATTATCAAAATCTCATGAGTAGTGTGTGAGGTGACAAACAAATGACATATCACTCCTTTTAAGAACAATAGGAATGTAAAATGTACTAAAACTACTGCAATAAATTGAACACATTGACTTAGAACAACAAATTAGCAGCTGTTATCATTCTTACATTCTTTTAACATGAACACGTAAATTAAAAAATAGGATCAAATCACTTAAAGTAAATGTATTCATGGTGGTATGTTAAACTTAAACAACTAAAACAACAGTATTCAGTGCGTATTTTGAAAAAGGTACGTGCAAAGAACTGCTTTTTTGTAGATTTTCTGTGAGTGTTTTTCATCTGTTGGAGAGCAGAGGAGAGAAGCAAACCAGAGCGAGAGAGAGAGAAAGTAGAAAAACAGTGCAGCGTCTAGGTCAGGGTGTCCTGACTCTGTCAGTGCAGCTGATTTTATGGCATGCTATCTGGACAGATGCCATCCACTATGTGTGTGTGTTTCTGTTTGAGTAAATGTGCTTTCACTGGATTTCAGTGTTTGAGTCTGTTCATCGGTGCATAATGTCGATGTGTCTATGAATGTGTGTGTGTGTCTGTGGCTTGGCAGTATTAAGCAGTACATTTATTCACATTGTCAGAGGGCTTTAACTTAAACTGGATTCAGTCTTGTGTGAGTCTTTTAAATTGTCATCTTTCTTTCTCTAAAGGACCTTGTTGGTCAAACATCACTGGGATGAATTCTGTTTTTCTTCTTGATGAAACTGAGCGTCCACTGTTTTGTTTTTAGGACACCGATGGGGAACTCTTATGCAGGCCAGCTGCGGACCACGCGCTTTGAGGAGGTCCTCCATAACTCCATCGAGGCGTCGCTGAGGTCGAACACCGTGGTGCCTCGACCCGTCTTCTCACAGCTATACCTTGAGACGGAGCAGCCGTTGGCACATGATGGTGGGTTGCATGGATGCGAAGGAGACTGTGCGATAACGAGTTCAGCGAAAGAGTGTGTTTCCTCCGATTTGAATTCTGACATCCTTATTGCATCTGTATTTGCTTATTGTCCTCTCTTGTTCACCGTTAAAATTGTATGTTTTGTGTGTGTTTCCCCCGAACAGGCCGTACCGAGAATGATGATGAAGATGAGGAAGTTGGCTCAGAGTCTAACAGCCCCCCATTGCCCTATCAGATGAAGCCCCCACCTGAGGGATGCTGCACCACAGATGGTTTGTACACGTACACATATAGCTTATGAAAATCTAAAAAAACATCACTGCATTACAGTCACAATTGGCACTAGGAGATTTTAATTTTCAAACAAATACCATGACCTGGTTTCCCTTTAATATAGAATATGTCACATCTTGCATTTAATTAGTGTTCACCTTATTTATGCGGGTATCATGCAAATGAAAGGGAGATATAATTAGTTTGGCTGGTTGTGCAATCTGCTGGATATATGGTCTCACAATGTGCAAGGGTCAGTGTTGTGAGTGAGCTTTGTCGCGGTGTAGTTAGAAAGAGGAAATGCTAATTTGACTGCACTAGAAATCTCAACTGACGGTGAATAAGCAGCAGAAAGTGGCCAGGCCAGCTATTTTGCATAGTGTATATCATTGCTCTTTTTACTTTTGCAACAATAAAATAAAAGTATTTTAAAAGTCAAAGAAAAGCTTTTATGATATAACTGTCCTATCCTGTCTTTTTCCTCCCCACAGGCTTTTGTCAGGCAGGCAGAGACCTGCGTCTGTCCTCGCTGGGATCAGATCCCTCGGACGTGCCCCCTGGGTTCATGTTGGTCGGGGTGAGGTGCCCCTCCCTCCCCGAGACCCTGCTGGTGTGTGCCGTGGACCGCCGCTTCCTGCCAGACGAACGGGGTCACAACGCACTGCTGGGTGAGGCAGGAGAATCACACAGAAGCAGGAAAATATCATCAGGCATCTGTTTCTTACAAAACCCTCAAAATGTCAACGTTCAGGACTCTTTTTTACAAAAGGAATAGTTCACCATTTTGGGAAATACCTTTGTTTGCTTTCTTTCCAAGAGTGAGATGAGAAAATTCGTCTTGACATACAGAGATGTTTTCAGCCTAGCTTAGCATCAAAACTGGAGACAAAGAGAAACAAGTAGCCTCAGTTCAAAACAGTATTATCACTTCTAGTGTTGAACTATTCCTTTTAAGTTGATGGCAATGCATTTGCCACATGATTGAAATGGTAACGTGTGACTATAGGAACATGAAATGCAGCCTGTTGTAATCGTACATTTCCTGTATGTGTGCTCCCTCCAGGCTTTTCAGGGAACTGTATGGGCTGTGGAGAGAAAGGATTTCGCTATTTCACAGAGTTCTCTCACCACATTAACCTGAAGCTCAGCACCCAGCCCAAGAAACAGAAGCACTTGAAGTACCATCTGTATCGAAACAACCAGGGCGTGCTGGTCAAAGGAGCTCCCATCTGCTGGAGGGGACACGGTAAGAGAAGGGTCATTTTTGGGGGGTATGGGAATTTTCCTTGAATGTTTACATTAAAATGGGTGATGTCCCTTCTGTGACACACAGATGGCTCAGCAGTGGAGGGGTTAATTATAGAAGTGGAGCGAAACATTAAGCGTGTACACAGAGGCGACAGCCTGGAGCTAACCCGCCAAACTAAAATGGTGTGTAAATGGACATCGCCGAATGAAAAGGCCTGTGAGAAACATCTCCTGTAGATATTGTGTCCTCATCCTGTTGTTTCTGCTTGCTTCTTTATTTTCTTTACTCCTTTTGTTTGGGAAGGAAAGAGTGAAGCTCAGCAGTTTAAACGTCTTTGTCTTCGGAAGCTTGGGGTAATTCTGTGGTTACAATAAATAGGAATTATGCTAACCATAGATCATGTTTTTCAAAACGCGCAAAAGCTCTGGTACTGAGGAGTCTGGATGATCCAACACGCTAACTTGATTAAGCCCTTTTCCTGGGAAAAAAAGTCTGTTGCTATGCAGAAATGGCGAACTGTTTTTGATACCAAAGCGGAGCAGCGTCAGACCTGCGTAGAATCCATCAGTCACCATCAGTGGCATAGGTTGGAAAACTGGTTTTGACTCATTCATCGCAAAAAGAAAATGTACTCTTCTCCTGGACCAGTGAGAGGGCTCTGAAAAATAGAAGTAAGTGTGAAGCATATATTGAAACAGAAACAGTGTCCCTCTATCTTATGCAGGCGTTCCTGAAATATCCCCCAATCATTCAGTTCATTCTCCCATGCTGCACGGCCATCAGATTTACTTCAATACACAGTTATCTGGATAACTGTGTCTTTTTACATCGGCTCATGGTCCTGAATCTGTGGGTTGCTGGCTTTACTCACATAAGTTATCTAGTTAGTCAACTTGTCACGGAACGGCCTCTGTTGTGTGCCCACAAATACATGAATAACAAATAAGTTATTGCAGTGACCTAGCTACTGAAATGTTTCTGTCTCCTTGTGATGTCAAATTACTCAGTTGTGTATGTCTGTGTGTATGTGCGTGTGTGTTTGTGTGTGTGTGCGTGTGTGTGTGTGTGTGTGTGTGTGTGTGTGTGTGTGTGTGTGTGTGTGTGTGTGTGTGTGTGTGCGTGTGTGTGTGTGTGTTTCAGATGGCAGGATGAGGCAGACGGGGTCCAGCCTCTCAGAAGGCCACGCGATATCAGATGAACAGCCACCAAACATGGCACTGACACGCCCAACACACACACCTGGCAGCTACACAGGTAACACACACAAACGCAAACACGCAAGATACGTTGAGACAATGGTTCTTGTTGACAATTGATCTTGTTTGTGTTCTCGGGGCCAAAGAAGTATTGTTGCTGTTTCAGACTGCAGACTCTTAATTCACTAAAAGTTGTTGACCGACACTTGTATCTCTCTCAAACTAGCGGTAATAGAGAGAGAAGACTATATGTACGAATCACAGAAATGTTTTTCATGAAAATGTACAGTTATTAATGTTGTTGATTCATTCCTGTCTGTCTGTAAACAGCAGGATCAGCTGTGGACCCAGTCGCTCTGCCGCAAATAGCTGACGTCCCACACCAGCTGACAAATGGCAACCACGCTGCTCCCTCCATCACCCAGCCCCCTTTAAACCAGGCAAGGCCGGGAAGACCCTCAGCTAAAGGTACAGATTGTGCAGACTGGTGACCTCGGCTCTGTAGTCACATTAATATCCACAAACGTGTGTATATATGACATGTAAGTCGAAATATGACATTTAGTTATGACATTCAAGTAATGCCTAATTCCAATAAAAACGTCCTCAGAGGTGTTTACTGTCCATGAATTTACTAATTTATAATAATTGAGTTATCCACATGTAGGGTTAACACTTTGAATGTTGTAATTAATGTTTGGGTGAGGTTTAAGGTTGAATATTTAAAAATAAAGTGGAAACAGAATGAGAGGAGGAATCATTTACTGCATCTGCCATCAGATTATTCCTGGCTTTGTGGACCATCGTGATTGCTCAAAAAGTCCACAAATGTACCAGCAATTTTATATGTTGAAATTTTGAAAAGGATCCTGTGTCATTTTCCCATAAGATTGTGCTAACAATATTATGCCGGTGAGAGATATTAACCTTCACAACCTTTTCAAGGCAGCACTGTTAAAAGCCGATCAAATGATAATGTCATGATCGCTCCTCATACACAAGGACATTCTATCTATTTGATTCACATAAATACTGTGAATGAGAAGATTTTAAACATCCACAAATAAATTCATCAACATTATTAACTCCCAATACTTTTGAAATATGCCCAAACTAATATGGTTATTGAATACATCTGATAACTCACCAACTAACTGCATGTAAACTGGGATTTTAAGTCATCAGAATATTGTAGCTCATCGAATGTCAAACATATTTATCTGATTCCTTCGTCTGTGCATGGAAACGTGGTCAGTTTGTGTCTGCTGTCATTAAACCCTGGGTTTCTTTACACCTCTCAAAGGGAGCGCTCCTACATCCAGCAGCCCAAACTGTGTGTGTGTGTGTGTGTGGGTGTGTGTGTGTGTGTGTGTGAGTGTGTGTGTGTGTGTGTGTGAGTGCGTGTGTGTGCGTGTGTTATAACACCCCTGCTATACAGGAGCCAGGCAGCTGCATTGTGTGTGGGGGGTTGTCCTTTGTCTTTCTGTCTCTCTCCCTCTGTCTCTCACCTCTATTAACCAGGGTTGTAAAATTCCCTCTCTGTCTTCTCTTCTTTCCTGCTTTCCCGCTGAATGAAAAGCTTCCTTCCTGTCGATGTTGTTTTTTTCATGGCCCTTTTAACAAGTGGACCTTTTATATGTCTCCCTATTACTGCATTTCAACAGAGGTTGAGAGGAAGAGGAAGAGACAGGTTAATGTATGACTAAAATACAACTGTTTTCCATTACTGTATTAACAGAAGTCCATCCTAAAACATAATATACAGTATGCTCTGTTTATTTGTGGCTTAATAGAATTACAAAAATGACTGTACAGGCTATACTGTATTCCTGAAGCAAACCGAATTGTAGAAAAATGTGACACTGAAAAAAGCATAAAAATGAACTCAACAAATGATATTGCAGTGACGAATATTAAGGCAGAAGCAGCAACTTATGAGCAGCAACAAAATCCTTGAGCTGGGTACAAAGCAGAAAAATACAATACATATGACAATATATTTGAAATGTATTTAAATTTGTCGTAATTTAAAAGATGATCAGTTTACTGTTAAGCAGTAAAAGTATAAACTACCAGCTTTTTAAGTTAACATGCTTTGTGATGTTGTTCTTTATTCTGCAGGGTCCCATGCAAATGCAGGACCTCCAAAAAAGAGGCACAAGGGCTGGTCGCCCGAGTCATCAGCCAACAATCTGCCAGAGAGCACTGCGAAGATGCCACCATCTTCATCAGCCACATTATCAGTGTCCTCTGTCTTCACAAATGGAGCCAGATCAGGTAAAAAAAGGAAAAGAGACAAATATAGACAGAAAACATGAAAGGGACATACGGGACTATTATGTGGTTGTACTTAATGCTATATTTATATATATATCTCTCTATATATATATATATATATATAGAGAGAGAGATATAGAGATATATATATATGCGTTTAATGCTATATGTGTAAATTATACAGCTTGCACTATTTGTGTGTGTCGATGTGTAAATTTGATTTATATTTCTGTGCTTTCTCCAGAGACTGCAGCCCTGCTGAGTTCATTGCAGGGATCCTCCTTAACCCCACTTTCTCCACCAGGGTTGTCTGTAGCGATCCCTGATCAGCTGCTACACACCTGCAGACTGCAACCTGTCATCTTTAAAGGTCAGATGAGCAATTATATCAGTGCTTTATTGTGATAGAATGCACTTTCTCTGTATGAAAGTATTTGTACCTGTGACAGAGTGTACTAGTCTTAATTGAGTACTTGTTGTACGGCGATCATTGTCCGCCCAGCGGTCAGTACTGGACTTTCTCGAGCAGGTGACCAGGTGAGGTTTTCAGTAACCACCCAACAGATGGCCAGTTTAGCTCGCCTCTCCTCACAGGTTAGAGGTCAACCAACTCCTGAGGCTGCTTCTCAGCCTACCCCCCCATTACCCTTCCAACCTTTGCACCCTTTTGTGTCACCTGTCAACTCATCCACCATCTTTTCTGCCCTCAACCGCTTCTAATATCCAGTATGTGTTCTTTCCTTCTCTTATTTCCTTTCTGTTTTCACTTCATATTCATCACCAATCTGCCCTTTACCTCACCAACCTGCCTTTCCTGTCATTTTCTCCACTTTAGCTGCTCTTTAGCTGCCACCACCGCTCGATCCTGAACTGGTCTTTATTTAAGTTTGTAAGTTGTTCCTCTAGTAACTGAAAGAAACACAAACTTAAATCTAAGTTCGCCCCTGATAAAATTTTTCTTCTCATAAAAACAGCAGGTGACAGCAGCCTGAGTACTGAGATAAAGTTGCCTGCATTGTGTTTCTTCGCACTGACATGTGTGTTCATTGTAATCGTCACATGATACCATCACCAAGTCCACGTTTTTCTCAGGCTCCTCACTGTGATTACCTGTTTCATCTGTCCACCTCTCATTGATACAGGTCATGGCCCACTTCCCCAGCTGACTGGAAATGCCAATGAAGTGCTCCTCAGTTCTCTGCTTCGGAGTTGTTATCTGAGCTCTCAGACGCTCCCCAGAGTCTACCAGCACTATGGACCATCACCCATTCAGCCATTGTCAACTGAGATGCAGATTCTACTCACAGTCTACTACCTTGTTCAGCTAGGTCAGTGGGAAACCTTCCAGAAGAAAGGCTGTAATCATACACAGTTCCGTCAGACTGAGAGGAGGAAAGTGATTGACCTCTCGTGATATCATTGCTGTGTCTCATAATGCCCACTAGGAGGCAGACAGTTATAACTGAATCAAGCTGAAGTCTGCTGACTCTGGCTTTTGTTTGTTCCCCATCTAAAAACATATAACTATTCTAAAGGTATTTTAAATTATTCTTTACCACACTCTTTGTCTCTCATCTTTATTCATCCAAGGCCCTGACCAGGTGCCCCTAATAGAAGACTTGGAGCAGATATTCATGAGGTCGTGGAGGGAGTCTCACCTCAGCGAGATCCGACAGTACCAGCAGCCTCAAGCACCAGCCAGCCAAGGGAGGCACTATGGCATAGAGGTGAGACGTCATAGAAGTGACCTTTTGTTCAATGTTAAGTTTGAGATAAAATAACTACAGACAGAAAATTCTAAATTCCAAAAAGTAAACGCATTTACAAGTGAAGATTAGGTTCCAGGCTTTTAGGAAAATTGACTCACGTAAGGCTGTACACATTCCCAGATCTCCGTCTTTTAACACCGCAGAAATCGTTACTCTGTGTCTCTTCATGTCAAGCTTAACATGATGTCCTCTTCATGCAGCATTTTGCTGGGACAAATACTGATGACAAGTCAGCCGAGTAAGACTTTTCCTGCTCTGTCTCCAGACCACATCCACGCTGCCTGGGCTCCCCCAACATCTCGCCTTACCTCCCCAGAGCCAACAACCCCTGACCCCCAGCCAGCTCCCTTGGCTCGCCCAGCTGGCTGCCTCCTCCTGTGGAGAGGGCGTGGTGGTGCTAGGGGAAAAGATTGGATCTTTGGCTCAAGGCCTCCAACAAATGTTCAGCAGATTAATGGAAGGACGGCTTGAAAACACCAACTACGTGGTTGTTATTGTCACTACACCGGGACAGGAAACACAGTCCTGCGTGGTAGTCACAGGTGGGAATGGATTTTATATGTATGTTAATATTTGCATGTTGTTATTTTGTCCTGAGAAACAGAAAACAGAAAGAACAAAGCAGATTTTAATTCAGAGTATTTATCTGTGTGTGTGTGTGGTTTGCAGGTAAACACCAGTGTCGTGCCTTGGCAGAGAGTATGTACTCCCCCAAAGAGGGTCTGAAAGAAATCAACCAGCAGCTCTCCACTGGTATTGCCCAGGAACTCATCCATTACTGCAATTCCCAACAAGGTGTGTTTGCCTTTTTTACATGTGTGCAGTGCAGGCATATTAATGTGTGTTTTCGTCTTAATTCACCAGCATGAACGAGGGCCTTTTTGTTTTTCAGATGGTGACTTAGATTCCCTGCTGGATAGTGCGACTGTGGACAGCAGTGAGCCGTCTCCCTTATCCAGTAGTCCAGAATCAGCTGAGGAGAGGAGTCTTAAAACCACACACAGTCCCAAAGACACAAACAGTCCAAAGGATTCACACACACAGTGTTCAAAAGACTTACCCAGCCCTAAAGAGAGAGTCTCGAGTCCCAAATACACTTGTTCAGGTGAGACACGGCGGGGTTGTGGTCTACACTGTGTGTGGAAGGCAAAACTGCCCCTTGAAATATTTTTGGGATGAGAAGATTAACTATTCAGGCAGATGCCATGCACATGTTTCCCCCCCGCTGTAAACCATACTATGTCATGGTTTTAAACCTCACATTTCTTAAGTTTCCCCATTTGCTTTAATCTTACTTACGGTATGTTGTATTTTTCTTCAATTAGCCTTTTGACTAATTGCTGATGCAACTTTTGAATGGGATTCACTTGATTCACTGTAAAACATAGACAGAGATGCCTTTTAATGTCCCTTCCTCATCGAGTGTGATGATATGACTTTGTGTTTGTATGTGCGTAGAATACTCTGTAGAGTGGCGGGAGGTCCGTCCCATTCAGCTGGCAGTGGCCAGAAAGCTGCTGTCCCATGTTTGTGCCATAGCAGACTCCAGCACACAGAACCTGGATCTTGGCTCCTTCGACAGGGTCAGCTTCCTCATCCTGGTCCCGTCCTCTGAGGTCACATTTCAGCAGACCGTTCTTCACCTCTGGAATTCTGGTCTGGAAGTTATATGACTCTTTTTTCTTCTTCTCAGCAGTTTTTTTTTATTCATTCACGTCTTTAAAAGGGAGAGACGAGAAGAATCATTTGAATTTGTGTGTGTGCCGATTACATGATGTGTATTTATGTTGACCGCCTTTCTCTTTGGCTGCGTCTCTCAGGTGTCCTTCAGGAGCTCGGGGGTTTAGACCAGGAGTGTGTGTCTCAGCGGGAGGCTGAGCGTTTCGTGGTCAAGATGGATCAGAGCACTCAGGCACGAATTGACAGCCTCACCCAGGAAGCACAAAGCAACTCCTACACACTCTACATCCTGGTCCATGACCATGCCCACTGTGACATTAACAGGTGTGTGTTTGGTGTGTGTGTGTGTGTGTGTTAGAGAAATGAGAAAGAGATCTGAAGTGATTCAGAATAAAGTGTGTTTTCTCTTTCCGTGAGTCTTTGTCTCTGTCTCTTATTCAGTGCATCCCACAGTAGCTCAGACAGTGGTTTGGGTCTGGTGGACCAGCTGTTAAACTCCCGTCAGGTCAGAGATGCTCCAAACATCCTAATTCTCCACGTCACCTCCTTCCCCTTCGCCCTGCAGACACAGTATACCCGCATCAGCCCCTACAATGAGATCCACTGGCCCTCTGCATTCAGTAATGTAAGATGGAAGTCTGTGTGTGATGCACACTCTGTATTTAACATACACTTGTGACACATATCTGGAGGTTGATTGGGATTAGGATACATAACATTGTGTGTTTGTGTGTGTAGGACATGGACCTGTATCATGAGAAGACACGCTACTTTGGTGTGTCAGAGCTTTTAGAAACGACCCGTTCAGGGAGCAGCCTGCCTCTGATGCGTCATGATTCCTCCTTTGAAAGCATGACATCTGCCCTGGAAGAAAGGTAGCACAAACACACACATGCTTAATCTACACAAATGCGCTACTCACAAGCAAGTTTGAATTACCTTACAATCTCTCTCACTCCCAGGTTCTCTAAACTGCACAGTGCTGTGATCCGGACTACAGTTTTGATCCAACACTACTGCGTAGCTCTGATGGCTGCATCCGGCAGAATCGACAGCTCCCACAATCTCCACAAACACACCTCTGTGGAGACCCTAGAGATTGTACAATCACTGCTCACCGCTTCCCAGCAATGTCCCGCCCACCATGGTCACATGGTCCTGCTGCGGATCCCCTCTTTGGCTCTGGCAGCGTGGGCCCACCGACGGCTGTCCAGAGTTAGGAGGCAGCTGGGTCTGGAGGAGAGTTTTGAAATCATACTGGGGAATCCAAACCAAGCTCTGAATATTGGACAGAGCTTCACTGACCAGATCAAGGTTGGGTAGCAGGTTATAATATCATGAAATACAGGATAAATTATTTTGTGGATAGATGATCTTACAAGTAGAGAAATCAAAATACACTGACTGACTGTACTTGTGTGTGTCCTGCAGACATGGCTGAAGATCCAGGATGCTGACTGGGTTCCTCAGACCTACCTGGAGCTGGAGGCCCTGCCCTGCATCCTGATCCTGTCAGGAGCTGAGCCACTGGGAGAATCACTGCCAAGGTACACACACAGTGTTTTAATCAAAACTCCCTGACCTATGACCTAAAACCTTGACCCTTCATTCCCAAGGCTCCATGCACTCTAGTTCCATCACCAAGGGTTAACTTTATACAAGCAAAAATAGTTTTTTGTGTAGAAACGCCAGAATAATCAAGTCTCCACAACTTAAGTGTTGTAACATAGCTTCTGCATCTAAATCTGCTATCGTAAAATCTGGAGTTTAAACAGTGAATTCATTCTGCCCACAGGTCATTGAAGTATTGTGATCTTAGAGTGATAAGCTGCTCCTACCTTCAGCGAACCACACTCGAACAAGAGCTAGGACTGGCTGCTTATCTTGTGAGAGCAGAGTCACGACCCCCACACAACCCCGCACCAGGAAGTGACCTGCTGGAGAGTGACGCGGAGAAACTCAGCAGTACTGACAATGAGGAGGAGGAGGGACGGGAGAACAGTGAGAAGAGATACACATGAACTGTTCTCTAAGATTTAAAATGTGTGAAATGCTCACTTGCTGTTTGAAGGGATATCTCAACTCATTTTCGTTTTGTTCTTACTCTCTTCTTTTTCCCTCCATTTCCAGGGGACTCCCCTCTGCCGTGCAGCCAGCAGGTCCAGTCATGTCCAGACAGCGGCGCTTTGGATCCCTTCCCTGCCCAAAGCACCACCTCTCCAAATGTCTCCCAAAAAGGGACCATGGACGCCATACAACCTCCCTCGCAATCACAGACTCAACTTCAACCACAGCCCCCGTCTTTTCCGTATCCCCAAGCTACAATACACCAACCTCAAGTGCAGAGTTATTCCCAGGCCCAACCGATCTCCCAGCTTCAGCCACAACCCCAAATTCAGAGTCAGTCATTATCTCAAACAAATTCCCAAACTTACGCTCAAACGCTTCCCCTGCACCAGTCCCTCGCTCAGATGCAAATACCCCCCCCTCAAACTCAACCACATCCCCCTGCCACAGCCCGTCGCCAACACCCCAAATCTACCTCCTCTGGCTCCTTGTCCCCGCGAGCCTCCTCTCCTCATCAGGGCTGCTCCTGGGCACGGGGAGTGAGTCGCCCGCCTTCTGTGCTCCTCCCTCGTGCCCTCTACGATATCATCACAGCCAGTGACAGCAGCGGGCTTCCACGATGTTCATCATTCCTGCCACACATGTCTGTCGCATGGGCAAGCAGCTTCAGGTAAAACCAGTAAAAAAAAACAGATCGTCCAGAGTAGACAACTGAAACCTTGTCTTTCTACGGTACCTTTAAGCAATCTAGAAGTCCAGCAATGTGATCCATCCTTGGAAACGTCCTATTCAAATTTGATGCAAGGGTTTAACTCTCCACGAGCCTCCTCTCCTCTCCTTGCAATAGTTGATTTGCTTTCATTTAGGCAGACCACCAAAGGGCTAATCTAACTGTTTAAACTCAGTGGCTCAGTGTGTATAATGTTAATAACTGAAACGTTCTAAAAGAGGGTTCAATAAGTATCGTATCATACAAATCAAAACCTGTAGGCTTGAAATGTCTTCGCTGGATTAGTTAATCTGGTTTTATTCCACTAGAACCAGAATGGAGATAGTTTTGAAGATATTACACAAATGTGAACAAATCACAGGTGTTTATTTTGCTTCCAGACCTTTCACTCGGTGTGTCCTGGAAATATCAGACGCTCACTAGGAGATATTTAATTTTGAACTTTGTCTTTTGTGTTCAGGCCCTTGCTGAGCAAGATGATGACATGTACAGAACAGTCACTGTACTATCGTCAGTGGACAGTCCCCCGCTCCAACCACATGGACAGCAGCAATCGCACCGAAGGACGAAGTGACAACTTTCACCCTCGCAGGCTGCTGCTCAGTGGACCCCCACAGGTCATTTCTCTCTTCATTTCTTTGTTATTCAAGTCAAGCTCATGCTGTGCTGTATACCTACAATAATTACCCTATTTTCATTCCGTGTTCAGGTGGGTAAGACAGGAGCGTACCTGCACTTCCTGGGTATCCTGTCTCGGATGCTGATCAGGCTGATGGAGGTGGATATCTACGATGAAGAAGACATCAACTACAGTCAGTATATATGCAACATCTCTCACTTATATCATGTAAATAATGGAGACTGGGCTTTCTAAACAACTTAAATGATCTGTATGTTGTACTGTTTCAATGTTTTGCTAGTATTGCTGCTAAGAATCTTAAATATTCATCGTGCTGTAAGCTCCTGTGTAATCCATACACTTGGAAATGTGTTAATTTAGGTGCACAGGCAGAGGGGGTGTTGTACCACTCACCAAATGCTTCCTGGCCCAACCCTGACATTATGAGGACGATGCCCTTTGACTACACCATCCATGATGCCAAATATGATGACATCAGCTCTGTTTATTGCCCTGGATTTACACCCAGTTTTGAGGGTAGGCACAGTCAAAAAACACACACACAAGTCAATATATTAACACACAACCAAAACTATATTCACAGAACATTCGTCTTCTCTGGCGTTTGTTGCTTGTAATCACAAGTCCTTAGACGTTATCTGTTCTATTGTCCTGATCTGTCCTTTGCCCCTGTTGAATTTACAAGGAAACCCTGTGCGCCAGGAAGACGTGTACCTACGAAGGCGGACAGCTAGGATCAAGCTGTCTAAATATGCGGCTTACAACACGTACCACCACTGTGAACAGTGTCATCAGTACTTGGGCTTCAACCCCAGATACCAGGTCAGCAGCACACAATAGACGCACAATCTGATAGCTGTTTTTGAAATGTCACAGCTGATGATGTATGTCCTCTTTAATCTTACAATCAGATGTATGAGACAACACTTCATGCATTCACATTCACCCACCTACTGCTTGGGGAAGAGATCCAGCTCTACTTCATCATCCCAAAGTCTAAAGAGCACTACTTCAGCTTCAGCCAACCAGGTGGCCAGCTGGAGAGCATGCGGTTGCCTCTCACTTCTGATTGGGTGAGTCCCCCCTTAGTGAAACCGGAGCCACTGAATTTCAAATACTTGCATTTCCTTTTGCTAGCTGCCGATGTACAGAGTGAAAATAAATAAAGCAGCAGAGTAAGGCCTGAAGTTGTTCGACCATCCAGCGAACATTTCTGATGCCGTCTTAGGCTGAAGATAAAAACTATTAGGGAGGATATCAGTAGTTCGAGAGGGTCAGAGTCACCGTGACAGTAACTCTGCTGTTACTGCTAATCCAGTTATTCTCAGAGTGTTGGGGGCGCGCTAGCCTAGGATGGACTGATTATGATGCAGACCTAATGTTTTGATGTCAGAATCGTTTTCATGGTGGAACAGTAAACAAATCGGCTATCACAATAGTAATGGTGTTCATAGTTAGGTTTACAGAATCTACAGATATGGACGGATGCTTTGTGAGACGCACAAGACATTATTTATTATTATTAATAACTTACAGAAACATAACCTTCCACCTTCTCTTCCCTTCTCTCTCTCTCTCTACACACACACACACACACACACACAGCAAGTGACGCGGCACTCCTCGTCTCTGTAATTGTCTCAATCCAGAATTCAAAATGAATTGAAAACTCAATTCATGACGGAAAATGTTTGAGAACCACTCTGCTAATCTCACAATATAAAGAACATTAACAAAAATACAAACTTCAACTAGATATTAGGTGATGTGCATCACCCACTGAGCCTTCCTAACATTGCAAAAGAAAACAAACACACAAACTGATATCCTGAATTGTTAATTTCCTGTTTCCTGTGTTTCAGTAACTCAATCCTGAGTACACACTTACCACAACACATTACCATTGCGTTTACTGTTAAGTGGTGACTTGCAGGGTTGAGCGTGGTGCAGTGCCCTGGAGCTCCACTAGGTGGCGGCACATGCTAAACTATGACTAAAATTGTCCTTATGGGAAAATGGCCTACTGCAGCCCAGTGGTCCCTATGTATTCCCGTAAAGATAAGTGCACCACGGCTTTCTGTGAGAGGGGATTCTGTCGACACTTCATATCATTGTTGATATGATGATATTTAGATTTTTCAGTGTTATTTCCTTCTTCCCCAGACCCCAGACTGCATCAAGAGTCCAATCTTCACCCCGACCACTGGTCGTCATGAGCATGGTCTGTTTAACCTGTACCATGCTATGGATGGAGCTTCACATCTACACATCCTGGTGGTCAAAGAGTACGAGATGGCTGTGTATAAGAAGTACTGGCCCAACCACATAATGCTGGTGCTGCCCACTGTCTTCAACGGAGCTGGAATAGGTATGTTATTGCTACTACTGTTGGGTATGAAGGGACTCCTTGATTTCGTAGATATTTAATGCAGGCATCCTCAGCAGTTACAGTCATGTAAACTGTTTTTGTGTAGTCCACCTTCATACTGGAGTTCTGTTCTCCTGCAGGTGCTGCTCACTTCCTGATTAAAGAGCTCTCGTATCACAACTTGGAGCTGGAGCGAAGTCGGCGTTTGGAGGGAGGGGCCCCTACAGGGGACGTCTGGCCCTTTATCATCCTCGCCGATGACTCCTGTGTTATGTGGAACGCAGTGGAACTCGACGCGCGCAAGTACATACGAGCACATTATTAATGCGAATACATGTGTTGGACAAAATAGCTGCTGCTTGTATTGGAAGTAAGACTGTGTTTATTCATGTTATCAGTCAGTTTTAACAAAGTTACTGTTTGCTTTCTGCTGTCGTTAGTGGTTCAGTGGAGCACGCTGTGTCACTGAAGCAGATCTTACAACACATGGAGGCCTGTCCGGACCTGGCCCACTACGGACTGTGCGGGATCAGGAAGTGGAGCAGCCGTGGACTAACAGGTCAGGGGTCATGATGTCAAAACATTGAAGTAAAACAACGTTTTGACAGCATTTCAGTCTATTTAAATATTGTACAAATTAACTTAAAATATATTTTCCTCCCAGGGCCAGAATACCAATACTATCAATGACATTTTATGATATAACAAACTACAACCTCAAAATTCGAATCAAAAAGTGTAATCACACACGAAGTTTAACTTCATATGCTTCACTTACTAACTGCTGCAAGTCTGTTGTATTGGCCTGCACAGGAAACTTCTAAATGACAAACCACTGCTATGCAGAGCAGATTCTACTGGCTGTAGATGCCTCAGATCTCCACTGCAGATACAGATTGTTGTGTCTTCTCTTCAGTGTTAACTCGTTTACCTGCAAGATTTTATAGATAATATTTTAAAGCATGATTATTACATGTCTGTAAGTCTAGCTCTAAGCTATAGCTCAGTGTTGTCTTTTTAAATCGTACATTTGAAGGAGTCTCAAATGTGTGACTGAATGTTTTAGCTACTTTATGACGAACTAATGAAGAGGAATACATAACAAAGTTTTCTGCTTTATGACTAAGATAAATTTGAAGTTGCGTTTATTTTGTTTCCTCCAGGTAATGAACAGAGGGAGCCCTTCTCCAGAGGTCTCCTGCATGACTTCCTCCTCCTCAACGTCGACCGGAGCCAGAATGTCCAGTACGACCAGAACCGCTTCACCTGTCACGATGTGGACTTCACCCTCAGGTTACACAGCGCCGGACTGCTCGTCTGCGGGTTTAACAGCTTCAGCGTCATGAAGAAGCAGATCGCCATAGGAGGATATAGGACGTTTATTATCAAGACCAAGGTAGATGTTGAAGACACATGACAACACAACCACATATCACTCACAGAGCAAAGACAGAACAACTGATTGATAGAATACTATTTAGTGTAGTCAGTTACATATACACACACAACGCCACATTTGCAGCTACACAGGACAAAAATAATAATCTTTTCACAGAAAAGCAAAACTTAATTCAAAATGTTGAATTGGACTATCGTTAATCTTAACAAACAAATAACTGCATCAAAGGTCATTAAACAAACGTTTGAAATTTCTCCAGACGACAGATGTTCCCACCTCAGTGGGGCCCTCGCAGTACATCTGTGCCCCAGACAGCAAGCACCTTTTCCTGGCTACACCAGCTCAGCTGCTCCTGGAAAAATACCTTCAACACACCAGACAGAAGTTGTTTCCACTCAGCACCAAGAACTACACACACCCTGTACTGTCTGTGGACTGTTATCTCAACCTGGGACCTGAGGTATAGACACGCAGCCTCTTTGTTTGTGGTAAATGATTAACCTCTGAACAGAAGTATAGGTTCATACACCCATGAATTCCAACACACATTGTTTAAAAGTCACACTCCTCTTGCTTCCTGCAGGTGACGGTGTGTTTTGTGAGTTCCAGACCTCACTCTGTCAACATCAGCACCACAGGGTTGCTGTTCAGTGGCCTTCTCCTCTGTTTCGTTGACTCCTTTGTGACGCCTGGGTTCCTCAAGAAGTTCACCTTCCTTAAAGGTACAAAAGCAGACAACAAATACAGACAATGAAATAATATACTGGTATGTTTGTAGTTTTGTACAGAGCAGGCTATACATGAAATCTTGGATCGCATCTGAATACCATAATGTGCTACATCTAGCATTTTAGTCCTCTGGCTAAGTGGCTGAAAAGCAAACCATATAACTGCAATATCACTGGTTCAATCCCCGCCAAGGACCTCTGTTGCATATCATAACCCTCTCCCCCTACTGTCCACTTAAGAAAGCCAGTAAATGTGATTATGTCCATGTCATATTTAAAGTATCTATCGGCTTCCCTGCAGGTGCGACTCTGTGTGTCATCAGTGCCGATCGTAGCTCTTTGAGGCAGACGGTGGGCAGGCTGGAGCTGGAGGAGGAGTGGAGGTTCAGGCTCAGCGATGAATTCCAGACCGCCAACGCCAAAGAGGACCGACCGCTCTTCTTCCTGACTGGAAAACATATTTGACTGAAACACACATCTACAAAGAGTCAGTCAGGATCGAAATCACTTTAATTGCTAAAGGGAAGAAATGTACTAGAGTGTTTTTGAGAGCATGACAGTATGCACTCACAGGCTCTGAATGGACAAGGACACGTGTTATGGCCAAAGAAACAAGAGGAAATCGTTTTTGCAAAATATATATTTTACGTGGCCTTTATTGAGTCATGGTTGTCCTGTGAGTTCGTAAAAGATTGTACAAGAAACAGCCAGAATTGTTCAGGAACCTTTTTCTGATAATGAAGTGGTTATTGTTTGCATTTAGTGTGGTTTAAGCACCACTTCATAAATCATGAGTAATCTTTTTGATCCACAAGAATTTGTTTTCCAAATAATAAAAACATTATCTCAAAAAACCAAAAACATGGTGGTGATAAAAAAGGTGAAAGGATTAATCTCAGAATGTTTTTATTAATACACAGTATCCTGATTGTATTTTTGATGTTCATCAACCATTTTTCCCCTCAGGAGATATTTACTCGACTCAGAAATTGCAGTTACTGCTTTTATATTTTTTCATATGTGTTTGCAGTTTTAGCTGCGTTCATGTTTGTATTGCAGTATTACAAGTGTTCTGCACACTTCATGCAGGTGCAAACAATATGAGAAGCTTTACGAAAGGGTAGACACAATCATTTGTGTGCAATGGTAGCCGATTTTTGGCAACAAACTTTTTATTGAGCGTTTTTTTTATTTTTTGAATGCGAAATAATTTGAATAGATTTAGTCAGATTTGCATTATGTAAAAAAAAAAGTACTTATCCAGTGTGTACAATAAAGTTGTGTGTTTGGATGGTGAACATTTGTTATGCTTTCTGCTCAATAGACTGGATGATGATTTTATTTTTAACTGAAGAGACACAAATCCACTGTGTTTTAAGCATTTCTCAATGTACAGTTTTGTATGGCTTCTATTGTATAAATGTAAAGACATGTTACATTTCTTTTGTGTGTATTTGTTTGTCCCTTATATCTTTCAATCACATAATTACACCTTAACTGATCACTGTGGACTTCACGATACACAGATAAAGATGAACCATTCTACTGATACTATTCTGATACTTTGGTCTGTTTGCACACTATTTTTATGACTTTTATGAGCAATCTTACTAGAATAGCTCGTAATGATCTAACTTTGTCCGAAAAATAAAGTTTGTCACACAATAAAAGGGGAGCCTGGCAGAAACAGACTGAAGAGCACAAAATGGATATTGTCCCCGTCTGGCAGCGCTGTGTCCTGCAGGACCTGTTCAGGAGATATTTGAGACTGTAAATGGAGCCTCTGAAGTCCTTCGATGAGGCTCCATACTACTGACCCCAGATGATCCCTCTGAAGCTCTGTGATACACATCACAGAGCTTCAGAGGGATCAGGGATGTGTATCTGTGTGAAGCAAGGTGATTTCAGAACTTCTTGGTTGACCTCTTGAGCCCTTGCCCTGGGGGAAAGAAACGCTTAAAATAACATCCCAAATAAATCAGGAATGGCTCCTCAATCAGAAGGCTTATATGCATATGTCTGGTGTCCTTTAAGGTAAGAAGCGAAACAATATTCCATTGTAAGTAAACCTATTTATATTACTGGTCTGGAGATGCAATTGTTTATCCTTGCCTATAATCTAAATTTCAAAGGCAATATCACCGTTATAACCAAGATCCCTAAATAATGAGGGAACTGAATGTCTTCACGACAGCTGTGACTAAACGTGATGAAAATACACTATTTATGATACAATTTATAAAAAATATTCTCACACGTTCTCCATGTTTTGACGATGTTTACTGTTAACGTGTTGACCGTTTACTGGGAGTTTTACTCCCAAAAACATTTCTAGTCTCAAGAGATACTAAACATGTTGAAAGACTGACCAGAAAATTATCCCAGATGTTTTGAATATGAGTTGTTCAATATATTTTTGAGATTTCATTTGCCTGCTTTTATTGTTGAAATACTTCGTAATAAGACATAGTTTGGACAACATACAGTTAGGTTTACGGATTCTGAAAGCTGAAGATCTCGTGTTTTCAGAACAGTAGGCTATAACATGCATTATCTTCGACCAATCCTCTAGCGCGACTTTCGCCATAAAGGTGTACCCATAGGCCGCATATAAGAGGGTGTACGAGGTGTTGTGTCTTAGTCTGTTCCCTCATCGAGTACTTCCCTCCTGTTAAGACTACAGCGTCGCCCTCTGTGGTTATTAGGAATAAGGGTTGGTTCAGCTTTAGGCAACGAATATCGACGGGGAAACAGTATTCGACACAACACCTGCGGCTCAAGGAGTTTATAACTTTTATTTTATATAATAAAAACACAAACTGATCGGACATATACATATATAAAGACTACATGCAAATGTATATTCAGAATGCTGCAGTCAGATGTCATTTGACACAAACCCACATGTTTGTTGGACACACATGGAGGTTCAGTGGTGACAGGAGGAGCACCTTAAGCAGCAGTAGAGTCCAGCAGCTCCGGACCCTCTCAGATTTCCTCCAAGTACTCCATTCCCAGAACACACTTGCTGATAAATTTAGTCTTAAACGCTCACAGTATGTCGCATAAGCATCAACTACTCACATTTAAGAGTCAAAGGACTCATCCACCACCACCCAGAGGAGCTTTCGCACCACCTTGAAGATATTCAATCAGAATTAGCAGAGTAGGAACTTCAAAAACTTGGCATCTGTCGAGACATGGAGCCATGGCCCATTGAAGAGCAAGAGCTGGACTTCAGCAGGCACAGAGAGGACGGCAGCCACAGCAACAGCTGGTCCTTGGTAACTAAACTAAACATGTGCTGTACATCTACTCATGTTGTATTCAAATCAATAAGGGTTCCTTTTTTAATCACAAACTATAATATGTTACATTTCTAGAAAGATTGCATGAATGATAGATGAGGATCTCAAAGCAAGGTGTGTGGTGGAAAATCTTGAGCTAAGTTGAGCTTAATAACAGCTTTGTTGAAAGGTAGAAACATTTCAAAGGGAAATGATGGCATTACCTTCATACGGAGAGGAGAATAGTTCCAAAAAGTGAGCTGTAACACAAGCTTCTAACTTAGAATAGTCTGTAATAGTACTAATTTGACCTAAAGGCCTGTATGAAACGGAGAAAGGCACGAGGGAGAGATGGATGTGAGCGGGCACCACCTGCTTGGTCAGAGGGGCTTCAGTTGCTTAGAAAACTAGGCCGTGCCCTTAAAGTGGGAATCCTTAAGTTTTCAGTCCTGATTTAGAATTTCTATTTGAGTGAGAGCAGTGGAATTATGCTTAGAGTTTCACAGTCTGGAGTCCTTTGGCACAACATAGTGACTTGACTGATCTTAAAGATCTTAAAGATTATCATTTTTAAAACACTGCGATCAAAAAACTTGCTCATTCTGTGCAAGTGTGTTTGTTAGAGAAAGTGTGTCTTTGTGTCCTGCTGTACTTAACAGCCAGAGCTCAGTGTGTGTGTGTGTGTGTGTGCTGCTGCATAGAGTATGTGAGCTTTTGTTTGTTTGAGTGCAGTATAACCATGTGCTAGATCAACAGCTCATATATCCCCGCATGACCTCAAGCCCACATGGGTACTTATAAAGGCATATTATAACACAGCCAAGCTATTACATAACGGTCCCAAAATACAGAGGTCTGTGAGTGGCTCTGTGGGCTCAGGCAGCACATCCACAATTCCTCCATCTCCTTTAGATTATATCTGCCTGAAGTTCATCCTCAACTGAAGTCAATTGTTGCCGTTATTTTGTCCCTCTGGTTGATTAATATGATATATAATCATTTATAATCTCATATGTTTAAAGATTTTTTGTGAAGAGAAAGAAAGGAAAGACGGTCTTTTGTTTCATGTTGACTTAGAGTCCCCATGTCCGGCTACATTTTTATGATCCACGCAAACATAAACAGATCTTGCCAAACATCAAACTCCATTTTAAAACACGTTTTTTTGGCCCCTCATGATGTCAGGCGGTAATTCATGCTCTAATTAGAATGATGAATGTACAGTATCATAGACTGCGTATAGTACTGTGTAATTTGGAAAAGCTTTATTGTTCACAAACTCTTCTGTGTCACCTGTTGTATATTGCTGAAGTCAGGATCACAAAATGTCTAAATGTTATTTGTGATGATAACAACATTGGAATCTAACAACTACTCTGCATTATACAAGAGGATTTGTTACTCCAGTTCGCCAGCCGGTGGTCACACGGACAGCATGTGCCTTTCTCTCTGCAGGTGAAGAGTTGGGAAGAAATGTCCGTTTTGGGGTAAATTACAGCCCAGCTGTTCGTTCACTAATATATTACACAGCAGATGTTTGTTCCAGCATTACTTATTACGGTCATAATACAATTGGTGGCAGTGGTAAGAAAGCTTTAAGCAGCCATTTCTGGCCCAGGAAACACAACTAAATATTTTTTTCTAAAGCCCTGAAGCATGCCAGGACTCTACATTGGGGGTGGGTTCAGTTATTCAGTTGTGATGTGTGGCTCAGACAGCCTTCTGATGCTCATGCAGCCCACTCCCTCTCTGTATGGCAATGAAAATAATGCATTCTTGAACCTAGAGAGAGTTCCTGGGAGAGATCAGACAACCCCTGTCTCAGCAAACCGTCTTTTTCCTTCTCTCTCTCTCTCTCTCTCTCTCTCTCTCTCTCTCTCTCTCTCTCCCGCTCACATAAAAAAACTTTTTAGGAACGGATTAAAAAAACAAGATATATTGTAGGATTTGACACTGGTGCTTTATTTAATCAAGCCGTTATGAAAGCTTTGCCTGTGTAAATGAATTTGTGTATTTAATGTGGGTTCTGTTTCTTTTCTATTTAAAGGTTTTTTACCTGAACACCTTAGAGTGGAAGTTCAGGGTCTGAGCCATGCAGTGGTACTTGTTCCATGAGAGTTTAATAGATCCTCCAGTTTGACCAGTCACCTGCCCATGTGTTGCAAAAATGTGAGCTTCACTGGGAGTGTGTTCCTCCCAAATGAAGTCCCAGTTCATTTTTTAAAAGGAACACACTCCCAGTGAAGTGTGCGTAAGAATCTGAATTATCACTTTAAAGTAGCGTAGGAGAGGGATGAGTTAGCAAGTTTTCAACTGCTCACTGCATACCTGGGTCGGTTAGACAAAAGAAGAGTTGAGTTGCTCTTGTGTGTGTCCAAAAGGTCCTCGCTGTTGAGGAATTGTTGTAAAGTTTGCAATATTGAGACATTCAGATGAGTCATTTTTTGCAAACTTAAAATCAATTTTTAATTGAGTTAATATAACTGAAAAACTGGCTTGTGGGATTTAAACAGATGATACATACCTTGTGAAAGTGTAACATTTTGCCCACTGCATCACTGGCACTTATTTTGATCCTCTTCCGTCCAGCTGTGGGTGGCAAGTGATGGAGAAGGAGCAGCAGCGAAGCCATGTCACTGTCCCAGTCTACCAGGAGTAAATGAGACAAAACAAGTCATTAGTATGTACTTGGAATACACAAAGTTAATAGCATCAGCCATTTATTAAATAAACCAAGGATATCGTGGAGCTTACTGGTGTGATCGTTCTCTGAAAGGTTTTCAGCGGCTGTCAGAAGTCGGCACAGCTCAGTTGACTGAGTCAGGTGTTTGGCCTCTTTGATAACCTTGGGCTTGAATGCTGTATCCCACTTCTCAAGCATCTTGGAAGCTGTTTCAGCACCAAACAGCAGCAGGAAGTCTTGATTCAGCTGTTGATCATACATAGATGCAAAAAAAGAGAAGAAAATCAAGCAGATGGTGTGTGCACGGTTAACTACTTACATCCAACCAAATTAAGGACTGGAGTTTAAATAAAAGATAAGCACAACTCACTAGTCCTTTGACATCTTAAAAACATGGAAATGTTTTTAAGACATCTGTGGCTCTCTGCGGGTCATGCACTAGGTCCTGGTGATGTTGCAAGGTCATCTTCATCTTCTGAAACACTCGTTTCATCAGGAGAGTGAACAGGAAATGATATAGCCTCCCTACAGGCATCTCCATCAAGCTGCTGAGGCTCTGTGGCTGCTGATGTTCGGCGGTTTGGTCCCTGTGCTTGAGGCTCTGTGGCTGCTGATGTTCAGCGGTTTGGTCCCTGTGCTTGAGGCTCTGTGGCTGCTGATGTTCGGCGGTTTGGTCCCTGTGCTTGAGGCTCTGTGGCTGCTGATGTTCAGCGGTTTGGTCCCTGTGCTTGAGGCTCTGTGGCTGCTGATGTTCGGCGGTTTGGTCCCTGTGCTTGAGGCTCTGTGGCTGCTGATGTTCGGCGGTTTGGTCCCTGTGTTTGAGGCTCTGTGGCTGCTGATGTTCGGCGGTTTGGTCCCTGTGCTTGAGGCTCTGTGGCTGCTGATGTTCGGCGGTTTGGTCCCTGTGCTTGAGGCTCTGTGGCTGCTGATGTTCGGCGGTTTGGTCCCTGTGTTTGAGGCTCTGTGGCTGCTGATGTTCGGCGGTTTGGTCCCTGTGCTTGAGGCTCTGTGGCTGCTGATGTTCAGCGGTTTGGTCCCTGTGTTTGAGGCTCTGTGGCTGCCTTGACTGGCCGTTGGTATTTATTCCTGGACATGGTCTTGAGGCGCCATGCTAAATATCCTGTGCCTTTTTCCCCATCATAGAAGTGCTCCTGTTAAGTTATTTAAAAAATATGAAATTACAAAGGTCACTCATTGATAAAAAGGCAATTATGGGATTGTGAATGAATGACTTCATAACAATGCCAATCAAATCAATATATATAATCTTTTGTGTGTTTGTATATCCAGTCTTTTGATGTTTTGAAGAAAAAAGAGTTTTTGTGCAAAACTCTAGTCTGTAAAACCGGTGTGTATTGTGGAAGTAATCCTTTTTAAAAACTTACATAGCCCTTTGGAGAAAAGGGATCCTTCAGCGAAGGAAAGAGTGTAATGATTCCCAGGGCAAACTTCTCCTTCTGGTTACGGGAAGGAATCCTCCTTTAGAGCAAAGACGATAAAAGAAAACATGAAATTGAAATGCCCCCTAATAACTATAGGGAACCACCTTTGCTAATTCCCTGCCATGCATTATTAAAATGAATTACATTCCTTCTTAATATAAACCCTTTCAGTCTGAAATGGTTTAAAATTCTACAATTTATTGAAGAAACACTTACCCATGCATTGCCGTCATATGGCAAGCCAATATGTTGACAAGCTGTCTACGGGTGCGGTGCTTCAGTGAATTTTCGGACTTGTACTCTTCGAGGACATCCTCACCTCCAGGTTTCGTGAGCAAGGCATTTTCTACCATCTACTCAAATAAGAGAATTTTTTTTTGTGTACAATTCAGTCTTAATTAAACAACAAACACAAATTGGTCTATTCAGACATGGGGAAAAAAGGAATTCCCTGCATCAGAGGAAGGTTTCTACAAATAAAAATAAATAAAACAGCAGTGCTGCAAAAGAAGATGAAAAATCAGGTAATGCAGCAACACTTTTCTGTCCTGTCACGGTGGATAGTCACATCTGTGATTGCAAAATAATGTGGCATACATATTCTCAAAGAAATGTACTGAAATACAAAAAGGCTATTTATTATTTTGGCCTGTAATTAAATATGTTCGGCCGGTTTGGACACCAGTGTTCACCAGGCATATTGACTGATTTTTAACGTCAGCTAACATTGAGCGTTAGCTATATTAGCTATTTTGCATTGACAATAATTGACTTACGAATAGCAAAACCATTTAACTTTGGCCATCTGAATAACATTGAAACACACTTAGCGAAGCAATACATTTGACGTTCTACCAGAGAAAATGCCCCTTAATTGACGAAGTTAACTGCTCGCTAGCTAGCATCTTAACCTACATTTGTATTAGCTAGTTAGCTATTAGCCACCAGCTTCAATGACATGTAACATGTGAATTAGTGAGCTTCAGTGGTGTTGATAGGTGGATTTTGTTACCATAGAACCGAGCCAGGCTAGCTGTTTACCCCTCGTTTCAGTCTTAATGTTAATTTAATGTAACCATATTACCAAACAAAGTACCAATCACCTCATTCAACTCAAATCTATTTCTGAAAATGTTAAAACAGATTTTAGGAGGGATACAAGATAGAATATGTGAAGCCGGGAACAAAACAATAGAACAGCAAATAAATCTAATTAGATATAAAATATTATTTTGCTAATCCATGTATGAACTCCACTGATTGTGTTATACATGATAGACTTGTACGACTTTGAATATAGATATGACTGTTTTTACTGAAACTGAATTACATCATTTGTGCTCCAAATCCTCACTAAATCCACCTCCACAGTGCAGTAAACATACCAGTTTTACTTCTCTGTCACACATCCACACATACAATAACATTCTGCAAATTCTCTCTCTCGCCTTCTGTCAGATCTCCATATTCTCTCTGTACAACCCCCCGCCTCTCTCTCCCCTCCCTTTCCCTCTCTAGTTGGCTACTTGCTGCTCCCTGTTGAATGACTCAGTTCTTAGAAAACCCAACACGTGTTTCCTCGTTCCCACTCTGACTGCCTGCTGCTGAGTGTGTGTGAGTGCGTGTGTGTGTGTGTGAGTGTGTGTGTGTGTGTGTGTGTCCATCAGCAACTCTGACAAAGTGAATAATCACATTTTCAACAGTTGACCCAGTGCACATGTGCGTAAATATTGATTGATAGCAGAAATGAATCCAAAGAGTCATGATCTGTATTACATGGTGTGACTGGAGTTTCATGTATAAACACACACACACACACACACACACCACAAAACCCACTCTCTCACATTCCTCGAAAGACATTCCAATTACTCTTTTAGTGCTGACATGTGGAGCAAGTAACCGTGTGCACTGTGTGTGATTGTGTTACATTACTATGTTGTGAGTGCAATGGTGGGGGGGCTGGTTCTTAGAATCATTGAGCAACCTCAACAACAACAAAAAAGCAATGAGACCCAGCCAGGCAAGCTTTTGTGTGTATCCAAATTCTGGTAAAGTAGGAACTCTGTGTCCCGACTCGACTCTGAGGTCAGGAATAGCACCTTACATAATCGTCCTATAATCTGATTACGGAAATCAGTAACGTACACAGTTGAAAAGAACACGAAACCTTTTATAATTTGATGTCATTTTCTGCCAACGTCCAGTGGCGAACTGAATCGGTTGTGTCTGTTTGTGCAGCAACAATCTTTCTAACTTTAATTGGATTGTTTTCCTAAAGGAATTTTGATTTGCAGCCATGCATTAAACCTTAAGATAACAGGAAAACACTAAGCATGTCTGAAAGTGTTTGCCTGTTGCCAAGATAGAAATGATTCCATTATATATTTTGCTATTTGGTATTTCTAATTGATCTCTTGTCATTATGCTGCACTCTGTTAAGTCAACTTCTCTCTCAAACGGGGGCGTCAAGAGAGACTGGAAAGAGACCTCAACACCAACAACACTAAAGATATGTGGAGGGCGACCCAAAAGCTATAAAAGCAGGAGCTCCACCATCATGTGTGAGGCCACGTTGGCAGATGAGTTGAACACCTGTTATGTCCACTTTGATCTCCTCAACAGTCAGCTGTCAAGTCTGGTTCTCTGTTGTTTGTTTTTGCTCAGCCTTCAACACAATCTCCCCCATGAAACTGATTGCTAAATTTAGCACTCTTGGCTTGAGTACCTCACTCTGCAATTGGTTATTAGCCCCCTCACAAGCAGACCCCAGGCAGTTCGGATTGTCAGCCAAGCCTCCTCCACTCTAGTGTTGAACACCGGAGGCCCCCCAGGGCTGTGTGCTCAGCCCCCTCCTGTTCAAGCTGTACATCCACGACTGCTACGCCAAACATGAAGAGAACTCTGTTGTGACGTTTGCAGATGACACTACTGTCACCGGCCGGATTACAAACAACAAGTTCCTCTGCATATAGAGAGGACGTCAAGAACCTTGCAGAGTGGTGCCCAGAGAACAATCTATTGCTTAATGTCAGTAAAAAAAACAAGCAGCTGATTGTTGATTTTAGAAAAAAGGAGGCAAAAACGCACACCCCTGTCTACATCAATGGAGCTGAGGTGGAGCAAGTTAGCAGCTTTAAGAATCAGCATCACAAACAATCTGACATGGTCCTCACACATCTCCATCCTGGTGATGAAACGACTACAATTTAATTTCCTTGTGTAACCCTGTCGTACAATGACAAAATATAAACCTTGTAACCTTCTATCAGTAGTGTCAATATGTATCAAATTACATTCGTATTTTCCTCCCTTAGGAATAGTTTGATAGTTTGAGCTTTCTCGCTGAGAGTTCGATGCGATGAGCGATACCACTCTCATATATTAGTGTGGTATCAATCTTCTCATCTGACAGCATCAGCAAGAAAGCAAACAAGTGTATTTGCTCATACAATGAGCAAATACCATTGTTCTTGAATTTTCCTTTCAATTGTGGCCAAACTGAAGCTTCCTGAAAGCTCACCGTATTCCACAAAGACAGGGTACAGTGTTGCAGTTGCAGAGTTGTGGTAAATGGGATTTCTAGGTCAGAACAGTTTACTGACTTGCTATATTTAGCTAAAAACATGCACAAGCTTAACATTGTTAATTTGCTTAAATTAAGTCTGCTATTTTGGAATCAAAAAATACCAAGAACAATGAACAATGTATTGGTCTGGACTCAATGCGTCAGGGCAGAAGAGTAGATTTACATTTTGAAAACTGAGACACAGTTGGGACGTTGCACAACTACAGATGCTGTCTTCTGAATGTCATTGCTATTCTTGTCTTCACTGCTTCACATACTAGGCTTGTATTGCTTCATAATAAGAACACAATATTGTTTACTGTTGCTCTTCTGTCAGTTATACGTTGAGGAATATGCCCAAACATTTACTGCTCTACTCTGTGGAATCTAAGATTGTTTTATATGTTTTATAAATGTTTTGGTACATCATCTAGTTTCGGTATCTGGATTTTCGCCAGTTGTTTACTCTTTTCCTCATAGTTAGTTAAATAAGGGAAATAATAGAGGATGTGATTTCAAAGCATTCACATTAAGAGGAATGTAATGATTTAATTAAACTTCAGCTTTACTGCAGTCATCTTGTCATCCTTATGGAATATTTGAATTTATTGTTATTTATAAATGTATTATTTTATTTGTTTATTATGATTGGAATGATTCTTTTTTTATTGTCCACTTTCAGTAACACAATTACTGAGACAGAGATTAGAAATCCGAACTACAATAAAACATCAGAGCAGTTTTGCAGCATCTTACCTGCTCAAAACATCTTCGGCGTCAGAGAACAATAAAATAAATAAGGTGTAACTTTCTAATAGCATCCCTTATAAAGGGTTTACAAGTTGTAACTAGCAGCGTTATCAACTGTTAAAGCTTACAACAAATCAGGTGTCATGCTGAGTGAGGAATGAACACAGCCACAACAAAGCAACCCACAATAGTTCTTTAAAATGGGTTATAGGTGATCTAAAACATATCAGTAAATAATTTATGGCCATCAATTACAACCTGTAAATCCTTTGTAAAACCTTATTTTACTGTCGTGGACTCACCTGAATTGAAATAATAGCAGCCAAGGATGAGGAAATACAGAAATAATACAACATCACATACAATCATAGTTAAGCCTAAGAAATAAATACATCTAATTGATTTTAAGAGGGACATTTGTGTCAACATTGTGTGCGTCATTGCTGCCTCAGCCAACCAGATCGCTCTGTATTTGGAGTCCGGCCGGTGGCGGTGGGAGGAATAATTTAAGTGTCTTAAATAGCGAAGCAGCCTCGAGTGGAGATGTCAGGATCTGATGTCAGCAAAGCGTTACAGGCAATGTGTGATCTGAAGACTGACACGTAACGGACTGTAGAGGACGTTTAGGTGGAACATTTGGGTGGCGGAAAGATTTCGGAGCGAAAAGCGAAATCGATAATTAATGTAAGTAGGATTGCTGGATTGGACAGTAATCGGCCGTCAGTTGAATGCTAACCATCGTAATATCCTGTGTGTTCAGTATTTGCTCAGTATAAGCTTGAACCTCGATTCTCCTTAAAATAATGTGCGGCTGTTTGAATGAAGCTCCGGCGCAGACTGCAGAGCCTCACCCCGTGTTTACATGTCGCCTCACAGGCCACACATGATACTACAATCACAACCTCATGTCTATCTCGTTTATTATTCAGCTTCAGCGTACGCGTTTTCATGTCAACAAAACACATGTCCTTCTATTTATGTTGCCCATCTATAGAGGATAACGTCAGACATAATTAGAAATAATAAAAAAGATCTTTGATTGCCCTTGAAGCCATTTGGTTGTGTCAGTAATCCCAAAGTGTCAGACTGCTGCTCCACTCACATTTAACGATGTAATTGGATAAATGTTCACATCATCTGTCTGTAAACCCTTTAGCCTCTCTGTCCTCTTCTCTGTTATATGTGATGCTCTCACTGTCTGTGCTGTAGTGAGTGTGACATTGACCAACTTTTAATCATAATGTTGTTGCTCACTCGCCTCAGAAATAACAACAACAACCGTTGTTAGTACAATACTGAAATGGCATTACATTGAATAACCCTATATGCGTTGTCTCGTGGTTGGCTATTACATAATGGTGAAGCATTGTGATTGGCTGGACGACTGGGCAAGTCTTTGGATGTGTGTGTGTGTGTGTGTGTGTGTGTGTGTGTGTGTGTGTGCGTGTATCAGTGCTCCCATCTGTTTGCACGTGGTCTATGTTGACAGTGATATCAGATCTGTGGCATGTCCATGAATGAGTGCATGTGTGTGTTTGTGAGACAAATAAAAAAGACCAAAAGGTCAAAAATGATGTAATCATCAAGTCCCACACACAGTTCTTAAACAATAAGTCAAGAGATTAAAGGGTCAATGCACCTAAATGTCACAACAGCAAACATACATATTTTCACTGCTGTGTATAGCCATGCAGGTACTTTTTCATTGATTGAAAAACATTTTATGTTCCAAAAAACAGTGTCTTGGTTACAGTGGATAATAACACAGACCTCAGTGTGAACAGTTTAGTTGGAGCTACTTTATACTGTAGTAGAAAGTGAATACAGGAAAAGCAAAGCTATTTGCACAGCTAGATATCACTTGAGTTAGAAAAATGTTTCTTGTAATTTGGAGTGGTTTTCCTGTCCAAGTCCAACATATCAAGGAGGCACTGCTGTTTATTGTTAAGTACATGTGATTGATTGACTTTAAATATACTTTGATGTGACGTAAGTAGAGGTACCATGAAGCTCAGTCTGGACACAGTGAATTCATTGGTTCAACTACAGTGTTGTAGTGTGTTGTGTAGCTATAGCGAGCGGGTCTGAACAAGTCTGATGTTGAAATAAGGTGTCACACTCGGATCTACAACAGAATAATACTGCGTCATTAGAGCAGAAGAGTTCCATTCTGAGATTATCAGTAATTGATAGGTGTTAACAAAACGACTTCATCCTACGAATGTTCTCACATGGTCTGCCAAAATATAGAGCCATCTGTCCATAGCTGTGATGATGTGTGTGTGTGCGTGTGTGTATCTGAGTCAGCACAAACAGTTGGCAGGTGGAGATTTGAAGGGGCAGTTTGTTGTGGAGATAAGACAGTGATGTCACAAATATGTTGTGCCTGTGTTTCTACATTTTTCCTTTTTCCAATGTTAAAGCTTTTGGTTGCCATACACCTCCCAATATCCTCTTAACATTTACTAACCATCCATTGCTGCAGAGTGCTCCTACTTCCGCTTTCCTTTCCTTCAGAAGTTCACTCTTTTTCTCATCTTCTTACCCTTTCATCATCTCTTTATGCCCTTTTTATCTGCCTTTCTTTTCTTTTTTCTCTCTTTCTTTCTCAATCTTTGTGCTCACCTTTCATTCTTTGCTCTTCGTGTTTTCTTTCCTTCTCCTTTGAATGGGTTCCGTCCAACTCATTTAGCAAATTCTGATGGGTCACATTAGCAATGCTTTCACCCTTGTTTGAAGCTTAAGTAACACTAATGGCTGGCAGTTTGCTAAAAAGATAATGTGGCATGAGCAGGCACATAATTGATTCTGTTGCATTGCACAACAGTTGAAAGTGACTTTAGATATTTCGTAATGTACAAAAACGAAAAGAATATCAGTTTACCACGCACTCTTATTGCTGTCATAACTGCAGTTGCTCCCATAGGACCATTAGCTGGTGTAAAACGTAGTCCAACATGTACATTGTTAATAATTACATAGATTTCTTATATTAAGTATTTGCATGAAAGAATGAAATATATACTTATTTATTAATAAGTATAAACCATACTTTTGATTTATCCTGGACCCTGAATGTATTTTCTTACTGTTCTCTCTCTGATCACCAAAACAACAACCAGCCCAGTGAATGCATTTCACCGTCTGTGTCTCCCTCCAAGGCCATGTTTGTCATTCTAGACAGAGAGCATTAGGGGCTGTGGATCAGAGAGACTGGCACAGCACCGCATGATTACTCTTGTCCCAAATGGAGTGTATTTTGCATTACAAATATATACAAACCGTCTTATTTTTTTATTTTTAGAAAAAAGCTGAATGTTTTCCCATCCATGCACCTGCATACCAATCACAAACACCACGCTGAGCAACGCCACAAGAACACTGTCATTGTTCATGGTTTCAGCAAAGAGTGCAAGGTTGGCTTGCGTGTGTGGGCAGTCATTGGACTCAGTGGATCAATAATTTATTTTAATGTGGCAGAAAGGTCTTACACAAAACATCTCATCGTCAAGAGTTTGATCCCCGACAGTCAATAGGTCCTTTTTGAGTGTCACATAGTGTTTCGCTGTGCAAATGTAGATAAAACCTAATTTAATGGACAAAAAAGTCGTCTCGTGGGAAAGTAATCAACCAAAACTCTCCCTCCCTTTTTCCTTCCCTGTCTGCCTCCAGTTACAGACCATGAACTATGTGGGTCAGTTGGCAGGCCAGGTATTTGTGCAGGTCAAGGAGCTTTACAGGGGACTCAACCCTGCAACACTGTCTGGATGTATAGACGTCATCGTGGTCCGGCAGCCCGATGGCTCCCTGCAGTGCTCCCCCTTCCACGTACGCTTCGGCAAGATGGGTGTGCTGCGGTCACGTGAGAAAGTGGTGAGGTTATAGAGTGCTGCCTCCCTCACACTTTCACTCAGCTTCTTTTTCTCTTTCATCTGCATGTACAGTGTAGTTTTGTCAGAGACTGTTGCTCACACTTCTATTCTGACAACAGCATAAGTAAAACGTTTGGCATTCAAATGTGTCGATACTTTTCATGACAAATTCACACTTTTCATTCAAATCAAGTTAACATTTTAGGTGTAACACAGTCAGTAATGTATTTCAGTTGGCCAGAAGTAGGTAGTAGGTACTAGCTGAAAATCAAACGAAAAGTAAACAAAAGTATTGCATTACAATGCTGCACAGTCCAGTAAAAGTGGATGACAGCACATCACCCCCAGCACTGAGTACTGTATGCATGCATTTTTACATCTTTGTGGCTAAGTTAAAAGGGGCAGACACAGTAATTGCTATCTGTTAGATGAGATAGATAATACATATTTATGGAACTAACAGTCACTGAATGTGTCGACTCAAAATCCTAAAATGACGGTTGTTTTTCACGTCATTAATATTGAAAACATGCTCATTTTAAGGATTATTATTCTCTCCTGCAGGTGGACATAGAAATTAATGGAGAGCCAGCGAGTTTGCACATGAAGCTGGGAGAGAATGGAGAGGCCTTCTTCGTCAAAGAGACTGAGAACACAATGGTGAGTAATCATTGACAGAGTCATTACACTGAGTCAGTTAACGCAAACAAATATAGGACGGAACATAACTCACTGACATGAAGGTCGAACGTGCAGGCTGAGCTAAAATATACAAACAAGTGCTTGAATTGGATTGGTACTCATAGAGAATACATTCAATGCATGCCCATATGCCCATGCCCATGCCCATGCCCATGCATGCACTTATTGATGAATCTGTAAATACATGTTGTTGTCATTATCAGGTTTAGATCTCAGTTTTCCTTATCAGACGAGCCCAGAGGTAGCAGAACTGTGCCCCTCCTCTCCTGTAGTCCGAGATGCAACATGAGACTGAGTTCTAGGAAACTGCTGGTGGAGTCAAACTCTTTGAACAGTCATACAGTTAAAAGTTTAAAGTTTGGCCAAAAAAAAAAAAACGGTAATTTTTCTTTTCATTCAATAAGTGCAAAATCAAGAGTTGATAACACAAAATATATGACACAAAATCTGAGTTAAATAAACGCAATAATACAATAATGAATAAAACCTAAACTTAACATTTCTTGGACACAGTTTGTATCATGAAGATACCTTTCATGGTAAATAAATGGCACCTTAAAGCATCCTCTCAAGCTTTCAAGTACATGAGAGCTTCTCTTGGGATTATAAGGAAATCACAATCTTAGTCATTGTCAACAGCAGTCTGTACAGTGCAATGGCCTGCTTTGATGTCATGTGTCTTTACATTGAAAGGTAGAAGAGGAAATGTGAACCGGCAAATCCAGTTTGAAAGCTTATCCAATGCCAAAACACCACACAACAGTTTACACTGTTTTGCAGCACTAATAGTGCAATTCATCAAGATGCCACAAGGTGCTCGCTTCCACGTTTCCACAGACAAATAAGCCTGATCCATTAAAACCTTGCAGTGCAAGTGCAGGTTTAGAGCACCAACTCCATTCTACTTCATGCAACGCAGTAAAGCGAGACAAGCAAACAACAACAAATTACAAACTACAGAGAGAGACATAGAACACATTTAAGAAACAAACCAAGAAATTCAACAATCTGAATCTGTAAAAGAAGATAAAATGCATGTGATCACATCATAGAGAAACAGATACTGGCAGAAAGCCGGATGACTTTACTTACATTTTATGATCTGAGATTCTGCTTGAAGTAGATTTTAGCACATCAGCTGAAATATAGGATGAAGAGCAAGAGGGAGCAAGAGCTCCTGTTCAAAACAATACAAAAGTCCCAATTAAAAAGCTTTCTATGCAACAGTAATAGATCGTGTTACATGAAAGTACGAGCAGCACAAATAGAAATGCATCCGAAAACAATCTGACCTTCGTCAACACATTTTCTTTTTTGCTGACAACTGACTCTGTAAAATGATAGGCGAGTGTTCATGGGAAGTTGGAGGGTCAGGAGCGTGAGGTGGAGCACTGTTGTGAAGGAAGCACGGATCAGTGGTGAGCATGATTAGAGTTGGCTATGTTTCCCAGTTAGGAATTAAGAGGAATATTTCGTAATCTGAAAAGATCTAATTCCTAATCGAAGGAATTACATTGCAGAGTGGAAAACTATCAGAGGGCTATTTACAGCTCTGCCAAATTCACCTTCCCGATAGTCGGTTGCACACGGACTGCACTCAGGCTTAGACGGCCAGACAGCACTTGCAATAGATACTTTACTGTACAGTACTAAAGCACAGATGAACGTGCACCAGATGTCAGATATGGCAGCTTGAGGGTTGCCATAGTATGGTCTGTTTCAGTGTCAAATGATTTATCTTCCATCAGTGTTTTTGCTCCATCTGTCTCTTCACAGTTATTGTCTCACCGTTCAAGGAACTATTTGGCATCAAGCCAAATCTTCTATGTCTCTTCAACCCCCCCTTCTCCCTCCCTCTATGTTCCTCGGGGGGTAAAGTTAAATCTGAGAACATGTTGCGGCTTGTGAATTCGATCATGCACAGGAGACATTAAGTAAATGATACAGCAGGAATTCATCTTCAGGCTGGAACATCAGGAATCTCTGAATATGTTTGGTAATAAAATCCACATGATGTAATTTATCTCATTGTGGTTACATTGAAAACCTCTCTCCAGGAATCTAAGTTATTACATTATGTCATCTATTGTTGCAGTGTGCAACAGAAGTATTAACAAACGCTGCTTCATGGGTGACGTGGATTTGTCTCAAAAGATAGAATTCTTATATGTCACATTGTTCCCTTGTTGCAGGTAGATTCAGTTTTTTTTGCAGAAAACCATATTAATAGAAACAACATCTCTGGTTTTGAAAATAAGAGTTATGTTAATTTATTAGTTAAAAGATTGAGAATGAACCATCCAAAAACATTTAAATGAACGCTCTGAGCAGTTGAGCTGTGACGTGCCCATCTTGAGCTCTGTCCTATGGTCATATCTATCTCAATGATGTGGATATTAAAGGGATTTGCAATTTTGTTCAGACATCCATCGTTGTCGTACTTTCCCCCCAGCAACCTGTTTACATTTGTGGTTTTAATTTTAATGTCTCAACAACTATTCAATAGATTGCCATGAAGTTTGCACTTGCATGTTCCCCTCAGGATAAATTGTAATCACTTTGGTGACCCTGTGACTTTTCTTTTAGCACCATCATCAGGTCAAAATTGACAAAATATCTGCTAAAAATTGATAACATTCCCATTAGCCTCAGCTGTACTTTGTTTTTAGAGCTCATTAGCAAATATTAGCATGCTAACACGCTGAACTTGGTGGAGAACATGGTATAAAATGTGTACCTGCAGAGAATCAGTATGCTAGCATTGTCGTGAGATATGTCGGCATGTTGACATGTCAGCTTGCAGCTCAAAGCACCGCTGTGCCAAAGTACAGCCTCACAGAGCAAGGCCGAATACTCTTCGTCTTGTTAAGCCATTCTAGCAGCGTTTCTCAACAACTACTAGATGGATCGGCATGACATTTGGTGGAGACATTCATGGTCCCAAGAGGCCCCTTTCACAGCAGCCGTTTTGACATGGCATTGCAGGGTAAACACAAGTGTTATTGATGAAGGGAATTAAAGTCCAATTCTATTCAGTGTGTCACAGCCTTGCACAATAGGGCCCTCGTCCGCCTAAATGGAACAGGGACGCAATTAATGTTATTAATTACACCAAGTGTTTACCCTGCAATGGCATGTACAAATGGCTGCTGTGAAAAGGGCCTAGTGAATAAAGCCAAATGATGTTAGGGATCCCCTGACTTTTCATCGATCACCATCTTTTCCCCAACTTTCACTAAGCCAGTAAAGGCTGTGCTGTACTGTTCCTTTTGTTTTGTACTATATTAGCAAATGCTAACACACAAAACATCATGCCTGTTAAACACATGTTAGCATTATCATTGTGAGGATGTTGTCATCCTCACATATTAGCATTTAGTTCAAAGCACTACTGTGCCTAGCTACAGCAGCTTTACACTCTTATACTCCACTTTATCTTTGTACTCTTTCCCACATGATTCCATTTCAAATGTCAGTTACTTTACGTCAAATACGGTTCATTTCAGTTTGATTAGGAAGTTGATCATGATTTCTGACCATATCGATGACCTTGTATGCTAATGTCACATTTCTATGTTGACAGGAAATAGTTCCGTCCTACCTAGCAACGTCACCCATCATTTCAACGGGGGCAGAGTTAATGGAGTCCCAGTTAGGCAGACGCAGTTCTCGTCACCATGGTAAGACCTGTCGAAAAAAGAAAATGCGGGAATTTTTGAAGATGTGTGTGTGTGTGTGCTTTTTTAACAGTTTTCATGCCACTCTATCACATCACATAGATATCATCCCCTGCAGCTCACTTCCTGTCCAGAGCCTAGGAATGCAGCAAAGTGATGGCGGGATGATCAAGAAGAGGAAGAAGAGAAGGAGGAAGATACGGCCAGAGGCAGGCGGAGGAGGAGGGAGGAGAGAGGAGAGCGGGGAAGAGTTCTCCGAGGACCAGGATATGTTCACTATTGACTTGAGCTCGGATGAGGAGAGAGAGGGTGACAACAGGTGTGTATGTGTGTGTGCAAGTGACAGATTGTTTGATTGTGTGTTTCGGTTTGAACATTTGAGGCTTTCAGGATTGACATAAAACTAAAAACTACCTTAGTATACCTAGTATGTCTCAGCCAACAGTTGCTGTCTGTTGTAAATCTTTGTAGACCATTAGGACTTTGAAAAGGTCTTCCCTCCATGCCAGTCTGTGTTGTTGTTGTTGTTGTTGGTGTGTGTTTGTGTGAGAGAGACAGAAAGACAGAGATAATTAAATGCCAGTAACATTCTTTCATTGCTGGGGTGAACAACTTTCATCAGCATTCAATGCTGTTTGTGAAGCAGATGAACCACTGCCAAGTGTGTTTATGTTTTTCAGGCATGAATGATGTCAGTGGTTGTTCCAGCCATCTAAAAAACGGCATGTGCTTTTGCACCGCATGAATCGGAAGACCAGGAATTAAAAAAAATATCTGAGGACATTCTGTTAATGCTCAAATTGGAACTTGTCCATTTATAGCAGTGTGGCTCTGTGGGTTGGAATGGAGACCCCTCCAGGCCAGACAGAAATATCTCAACAGTTCTTGGATCGATGCCTTGAAATTTGTACAAACAATCATGTCCCCTTTAAGATTAGCTGTAATGACTTTGGTCATATTCTCACTAATCATCTAGTGCCATCATCAGGTCCAATATAACGTTAATGACAAGATATACCTGTAAAATGAATGATGTTCCAGCTATTTTCTTTTTATGCCGCTTCTGTCTCAATTCAGTAAAATCATTTCGATGGCTCAAATTCAATGCTTAGGAACAACTCAGGTAGATGAGAATTACTGTATTGGGTGAGTCTACATGTGTGTGCATGTTTGTGTTTACGTATGTGAGTGAAGCCGTTTGAAAACCAGCTCTGTTTGTGGTACGCGCTCCAGGGATTCGTTCCCACAGTGTTCTCTGTCTCTTTAATATAACGGCTCTTTTTGTAGGACGTTAACCACGTGTTAGGGTGGGAAAAACTCCCGAAACTTTTAAAAACATGAAATACTGTGTCTAACTCATGTCATGCTAAAGACTGTAATGTGGGTGGTCACAGTCAAACATACTGCAAAAGTAGTTTAAAAAGTAAGGATGAGATTTACAGACTGTTCTTCGGGACATTTTAATGAGCATAAACAAATCCACTTGTTTTGGACTTGCTGAGACACCATGTATTTATATAGTATGGTGTGTGCACAGGCTGTGAAGTAATGTGTGTGTATGCATATAAGTGACATCTCCCTGCATGTGTGTGCTTGTGTTCAGACCCGTGTATGGTGATCAGGGGTCTACAGCCAATACGCACACACACCACAGCACTGATTGGATCCGTTCACAGAGGTATGACTTTGACACAAATCACATCGAGATACACACTTAATGATGAACTTGTTCTTGTCTTTTTGAACTGTCTGGTAAACTCTTCCTATCCTCCATTCAGGGGTTTTTTCTGTTCATATTATACAAAGCATTTTTAATACATTTTGAGTAGATAATAATCATGATTCATTGTCTCTCACTCTCTTCATCTCCTTTCTCTGTTTTTGTGTGTCTTTCTACGTCTTCTTATCTTCCTGTAGTCACATGATTAAGGACACTCTCTTAATCCCTCCACCCTGTGGTCTGTCCATCTCTTGTCCTCAGAAGACTTCTCTCTTCTCCAGTCCTGTTAGGTATCACCTACACGTTTACCCTCTCTGAATGCTGGAAATGAAATAATGCATTAATGAAAGGAAAGCTCACAGTTTGCAGAAAAGAAGATATAATATTTGGAAAATATTAAATATGCATGGTATATTTTTTCGTTTTTAACTTTATTATGTATATTGAAGGTGCTTTATCTGTTAAATATGGAGTACAAATGGATGTAATCAAGTGTCTTCCACTTTCCCATCAGCCCCGACAATTCTAGGTCATCAACACCAAAGAGCGACTCAGAGCTAACCAATCCGAAAAAAAACAACCCTGAGATGTTGTGGACCTGGGGGGAGCTGCCACAAGCTGCTCAGGTATTTACACACACACACACACACACACACACACACACACACACACACACACACACACACACACACACAGCAGAAAGCACTTCAGCACGTTTACATATTTTATTCAGATTTCAAAACCTTATGCTTGTTGTAATGAAATAGTCAGGCACATCTCCAACCATAACATGAAAGAAAATAATTTACGTCATTTTTGTACAAATTAAACAAATGAGATATAATGTGTTTATTAGTGAGCTTTAGAGTTGTTGGTCGGTGGATTTTGTTGAATAGAAACAGTCTTGCTGTTTCTCCCTATTTGCTATTTCTTTATGCTAAGCTAAGCTAAAAGGCCGCTGGCTCCAGCCATATATTTATCCATGGGTGGTAGCAATCTTCTCATCTAAAAGAAGCAAATAAGAGTATTTCCCAAAATGGAAAAATAAATGGAGATAAGGAAAGTAAGTATAAACATACTTGAACAAGATATTGTGAAACAAGTTTGATCTCTCTCTCTCTCTCTCTCTCTCTCTCTCTCTCTCTCTCTCTCTCTCTCTCTCTTTCATAGCCATCCTTCTTGACTTCCCTCCAGAAGCAGGACCCTGCCACAGCAGTCTCCATCCCAGTGTCTTCCAGCGCTCACTTCAGAGCCATCAGTGACACCGGACCCCCCTCCTTCACGCTCTATGCTCCCCAGCCAGGGGAGGCTGCTGCTCATAGTGGGGTCAAAGACACTGAAGAAAGCAAAAATGGAGCCACGGTGGGACTACCCACGAAGACTGGGGACAGGGTTGGAGGTTAGCATGGTAGCTTTATGGGACAGAAAAATGATGATAATGTGCAAAGTATTCTCTACAATTTCATAGAATGACATTACAGCCTATATTACATATTAAAGTAATTATGCAATTGTGTTTTTACTCATCACCTTTCATGTATTGCTTTACCACGTTTTGCAAATGTGATTTCCAATTGATTCACCTGAGACTTCCATGGATGCATTTCCATGGATGAATCATAAATAACCAGAACAGCCGAATTGGAGTGGTAAACTAAGTGATCGTAGAACTGCAGAATCCAAATGGAACAATTCTAACGTTAACCTCACTTATCAGTATTTCCTGGTGACACATGAGCTTGTTTGTATGCATCAATTGATTCTTTACTCTGGGTGTTTTCTGTAGTAAGAGAGGTGGAAAGTGTTGGGCCATCATGTCCAGAGATGGAGGGTCTAGCAGCCTGCTCAGTGTCTCCCAGGATTCTCATTGATCATCTTGATGAAGGTGGGAATAGAGGAAGTCCCATTAGAAGAGCGGACTCACCATCCAAGAGGAAAGGTATGAATTCTCTATCTCAAGCATACAAGAACAAACGTGTGCACATGGATTGAGAAATTGTGTTCGCAATTGTTGAAAAGAGGCCAAAGGTCTGTCTATGAGGAGGTCCTGAAGTTTTTTTTATGCCGTGATTCTGCCAATGTAAAAACACACTACCCCACAGAGAGGGGGCAAACATATGGTTTGCATGAATTGGGGATTGCATTTTGGCTCGATGTCATCCATTGTGCCGCAAGAACTGCTTTCATATTTGAAGTGTTGTTTTGACCAAGATGTTATGAGTGTGTGGGGCAGTGGAGCTGCGTGGAGTAATGCAGACAGTGAGAAGGGAACACAAAGAAAGACTTTCTTTAACACAAAGTGTCTATGAGCTTCATTATCATGCTACTGATACTGATGATGTGTAATATTGTCTCTTATTAGAAAAGAGAAGCCAACACCTTGGTGCTGATGGCATATACCTGGACGACATTACAGCGCTGGAGCCTGAAGTAGCTGCTCTGTACTTCCCTAAAAGGTTCAGTAACAAACATTTACACACGTAACATGTTTGTGCTTCATATGAGTACAAAATACGTTCCATCCAAATACACACACCTACTTTATAAAGCTTTCATGTGGTGTAATTCACCCTCTGGCGGCCACCATGGAGGTCTTGACTTAGACTTTTTGACTATTCTTGTGATATATGGCTATAGCTAACCATCAATTATATTACATTACATTCATGTGGTTGATGCTTTTATCCAAAGCGACTTACAATGATTGCATTCAACCACGTGGGTACGAGAAAAGAAAGTGCAAGATTGATGAAAGTACATCAAGTTTATCAAATATTTAGATCTACTTCAAGTGCTACATTTAGAAACAATAGGAGATAGAGAAAAAAAAATTAGTTTTGTTATTTATGGGTCAAGGTGCAGTCTAAACAGATGAATTTTCAGTCTGCGACTTATTGTAAATACTTAATATAATGAGTTATTACAGTTAAATCATTTTGGGGACTGTAGTTAGCTGACATTTAAGTTGCTGCTGTGAACATTTAAGTTGCTGCTTTTCAAAACTGTGAAGGTACTTAACGGCACTTTGGGCTGGAGTTTATTTGACCTATCACAACAATATGTTTTCAGAGATGTATGTGTGTTAGAGCGTGTGTGTTTCTCTCTTTCCTCAGTGACGGAGGCAGTAGCTCAATGAGAGGGGACTCGGAGATGATGATGGGAGTGCAGAGCGCTGATCAGTCCCCTCAGTCAGTGGGTAACAGTGGGATGGACAGCGGCGTAGACAGTTTGTCCAACCAAGTAGGGGACCTGGCTCATGTTGCCATATCTTTGTGCGGAGGACTCACCGACAACAGCGAGATCACAAGAGGTACGATAAGGAATGTGCAAGGAGGCAATGACAGAAGGAAAAAAACAAGGTGTACAGTGCTGTTCAGTTTTAACGTTAAACACGTCTGTCAATCTGTGTATGTTCTTACCTCAATATATACCGTGTGTGTGTGTGTGTGTGTGTGTGTGTGTGTGTGTGTGTGTGTGTGTGTGTGTGTGTGTGTGTGTGTGTGTGTGTGTGTGTGTGTGTGTGTGTGTGTGTGTGTGTGTGTGTGTGTGTGTGTGTGTGTGTGTGTGTCATGCCACAGAGCAGTTCCAGGAGAGGGAAATTTCCTACCATCAGTTCTCTGAAAACCCTTCTATTATCGACGACCCTAACCTGGTGGTCAAGATAGGAAGCAAGTATGTACTGCTGTACTGTATTCAGTATTTAAGTGTGATTCACATTAAAACTGGCAAAACGCTGCAATACAAATTGAGCTTTCAAAGGAATAGTTACATATTTTGGGAAATCTGCTTATTTGATTTGTTGCCTGATGGAAGATGAAAGGATCCAAACCTCTCTCTTGTCTTTATTGTAAATATGATGTTATCACAAAGACTGGACAAGAGGATATTATGTATGTGTATGCCAGCTGTCTTCATCAGATATAACTGAGGCGTAAAGAAGTGCTTATAGCGCCCTCTGTTGTCTATTGTAGGTACTACAACTGGAACACAGCCGCTCCTGTCATGTTGGCCATGCAGGTCTATCAGAAACCACTGCCACAGGTAAGACCACCACAGTCCTACATACTTACACATTTACTTTAATTTGTTCCCATTTGACTGTATGTTTTATGTTATGAGTGGTGGGAGAGGTTCTCATATTGATTTAACTTGAATTACCCAGTTGTATCACCAAAATGTACTTAAAGTATAAAACGTAAAAGTAATCATGATGCACAAAAGGGACCCTCTCGGATCTATATTATTATACAGTATATTATATTACTGTATTATTATTACTGATGCAAATGTGTACTGTGTAACGTGTACGGATTGTGAAGCCCTCTGAGGAAAAGTTGTGATTTGTGATTTTGGGCTATACAAAATAAATGTAATTCAATTGAATTGTGTAAGCAGCATTTATCATGCTGTAGTACTTTACACACTCTTGGGTAGTTCAATCTATAAAATGCATCTTATTTCTAATCGTTTTGTATTTAAAATCTGAATCAGCAAATTCACGACAGTCACTACAGCTGTCAGATGAATGCAGTGGTCTAAAATAGTTCTCTCTGAAATGGAATTAAGTAGCAGTTTCAAGTACTGTAGTTAGTATGACATAGAAGAACTCAAGTGAAGTACATATGCCTTGTAATTATGCACAATACAGTACTCAGTTACATTCAACTAGTGGTTATTATTATTGTTTTTATACACTATTATATTCTACACTCTTTCTTTTCATCTATCATATAAATAAAAAGCACAGTAAAGTGCTTTTTGTCTGCAAGCCCATCTATGCTGAAAACAAGTGAAGACGAGTAAAAATGATTTATTCAAAACTATGTTATGCTGCATTTGGTGAAGTATGCTATGTTGCACTCTTAAAATATTCAGGTTGCAGCGGAAAAGAGCGCGACATACCCCAAGTTACATAGTTCATCGCTGTTCCATGACCATTTGTCAGTATCGCTCAAATCTGTCTTGTGTTACAGCTTCTGTCGTGTGAGCTCTTTTCATCACAGTAAATGCAGAGGGTGTATTTTCATTTTATGTTTTTTATCCTGACGAAGGCCTCTAGCCCAAAAGGACATCACAGAATGGAAAACCTCTTTCTTTTTATTGTGGGATTAAAATGAAACACTTGGGGCTACAACAGTCCTGTCCTTCAGGGTAACGTTATACAGTATAGAATGATTATTTGGAATTTCTAAATATGTTATGTTTTTGAATTGTTTTAATTTGATTATATTATCAATCAATTAGTTGGATGGTGTTTGGTGTCTCCTGCATCACGTTCTCCTGTGCACTCCCAGCATTTTGCAACTATTAATAATTATTAATTCTCCCCAATCTGATGTGTCACTTCAGTGTTGCCAGTGTCCTCTCTTTATTTCATGAACAAGAAAAGCAAATGCTACCAGATGATGTGTGTTCACATTTGTTTCCGGCTCTCATAATAGTTCATATTTAACGTACAATACACTCAATATTGTATTATTTACACTAACTGCAGTGGACAAAGCTGACAGCATTGTTATGGATACTAAGATGGGGACGCTTACATCAAAGCTGCGAGTCTTATACCACAGTGAAATATGGCTTTAAATCTGTTTTCCCTAACACTTTAATCATATAATGTCTTTATCCCCCTCCTTATTTTTTCCCTTTTATTTATACATTTTGTGTCTCCTAACATCCATGCAATGTTTGTGTGAACCAAGTGTTGGTGTCTGAGTTACGTGTTTTCTGCTTTTGGCCTCTTCTCATACTGCCTCCCTGGTCTGTTTGGCTCTGGCCCTTCCCAACCTGTATGATGTTTGCTTTGCTTGAGTCTTGGTCAGGGCATGTCTTTGTCTGTCTGTTTTTTACCATCAGTTTTCACCACTGGCAACCACGTCTCTCTATTCTTCCTCGTGGTGTGGAAGAATAGACTTCTCCATTTGACTTCTTCTCCATTTGAAGATTGTGACTGCTCCAGTCATATAATCTTCAGTCCCTTCCTTTCAGGATTTACTTTGCAAACCGTTTCTCTTTGTTTGTGTGCCATCAAAAGAAAATCCACCTGTATCTATCTTCATTTTTGTGATTCAGTTGGAGTTGTGTGTGGTTTTCTTATATGATCTTTGTTATTTTTACTTTTGTGCTTTCTTTTAATGTGTTTATGGGTTTACCTGTGTTTTGTGTTTCACTTTGTTTTGAGTTTTTTCTTTCAGTTTTGAGTTACATTTTCAGTCAGTTTTGAGTTGTATGTGCATGGTTGTCTCCAGGCCTCAGTGGAGAACATCATGAAGGAGAAGATGCCAAAGAAAGGAGGACGCTGGTGGTTCTCATGGAGGAGCCGGAACAGTGACTCCAAATCAGTAAGTGCAGAGATACACACACAATATTAGTGAGCTTTTCTAAGAAGAAATTTGTCTTGAGCCTTTATTATCTACACAGTGAAGAGTGTCAGATAGGAGAAATGAGGGAGGCAAAGGCTGGGAACCTCAATCAACACATGCAGCAATGCTTCAGTTGACTAAACCAGTTGTGACCTTTGACATTTGTGCACTTCAGGAATCAGCGACAGATGCAGGAGGAGACAGTGGAGCGAGCTCTCTCACTATGCCCTCAGGAAACAGGTAACTTCCAACAATTTGTTGCTTATTTTTTGTTTTTTCACTCTTTAAATCACCATATTGCTCTCTCAACACTCCCATTTGCATCAGTTTTCAAAGTTCCACCAAGTTGGTTGTCTTTGATTTTTTTTCAGGATGAAGGATGAGTCATCCTCTAGTGATGAGGACCACAGATCGTCCAATCAGGCGTCAGGATCCTGCCCGTCAGAGCCGCTTGTCAGTTCTGGCAGCGTCTGTTATAAGAAGACTCTTCGGCTCACCTCGGAGCAACTGGTAAATATTAGCTTTGAAGTTATGTAGCGACTTATTACATATTTCCCACTATGCAATCTTTAATTGAAGGGCGTTATTCTAAGATTTTCCCTCGGGGGCTACCCCATACTTTGTTGTGTTATTGCATGTGTTCCTTATCTGGAGTATAAATGAGCCCAACACTGAATAGAACACTTTTTTTTACCTTCCTTCTTTCAATCTGTGTCGTGTGTGTCTGTGTGTGTGTTTGTGTTTACAGGCCAGCCTGCAGCTGAAGGAAGGTCCTAATGATGTGGTGTTCAGTGTGACCACTCAGTATCAGGGCACCTGTCGTTGCCATGGCACAATCTATCTATGGAGCTGGGATGACAAGATAATCATCTCGGATATAGATGGTACCATCACCAGGTAAGGCAAAGCGATATATAGAGATAGTCACGCTGTCACAGTTGTTGGCCAAATGTGAGATTCACAAACCCCGGCTAGAATAGAAGGCTGTTCAGTTTCCACTTTTCACCAGCAGATGTTAGGCTTCACACATATCTGGTGTTGGTGGTGTTGTCTCTATAAGTGTATCTGTATTGATTGTGTGATGTTGCCTCTCTTGTGTCACGCTGCAGGTCAGACACCCTGGGTCACATCCTGCCCACACTGGGTAAAGACTGGACCCACCAGGGCATCGCACGACTCTACCACAAAGTCAGCCAGTGAGTGCTACTTTACAATTTGCGCACAGTGTGCAGACTGCAGTATGTAAAGCTAAGGCAATCTGGCTAAATCTCATTATAATTTTTCTTAAGTTCAGGGGTCGGCAACCTTTTTGACATATGAAACATCATATGAAGTGACTTTTCTTTTTTTAAATGTATGACCTTTATTTAAACCCGAGTGCACAGCTCAGTATAAGCTCTCTCTTTGTTTGTGTCTCTCTCTGTCACAGGAATGGATACAAGTTCATGTACTGCTCAGCGAGGGCCATTGGCATGGCTGATATGACACGAGGCTACCTGCACTGGGTCAATGAGAGGGGTACCATGCTGCCAATAGGCCCGGTGCTGCTCAGTCCCAGCAGTCTTTTTTCTGCCTTGCACAGGTCAGACACACACCACATTTACAAAAATGCTACTCTGGAGGAGTCAGAATTCACATGGCCTTGGAGTCAACTGAAAATATTTCACAGCATTGAATAAAAGTTACTTGAATTTGGTATTTATCAATGATATTTTTACCAGGAACAGCTACAGAATAATGACACAATATATTGTTGTTATATTGTTTTAGCAGTAGGCTATATATACATGCAATACAGTATACTGTTTTTCAACTCTTACCGAATGAATCCTTTTCAAAACCCAACTGCATGGGAAACTTAAACGTGTTTTCAATGGAGGGGTAACATGTGTTTGATGTCGTGCCATGTTTGTGTAGGGAGGTGATTGAGAAGAAGCCAGAGAAGTTTAAGATTGAGTGTCTCACAGACATAAAGCAGCTGTTCTACCCCAACACTGAACCTTTCTACGCTGCTTTTGGCAACAGAGCTACGGTGAGACTGCTGCACATGAACAGATACAAGCATGTACTTTCTCTGTATCGTGTTGGTACTTCTGACTTTTGGTCGTGATGCTGATTGTTTGTTTATGTGTGTCAGGATGTATATTCCTATAAGGAGGTGGGCGTTCCTCTGAACAGGATTTTCACTGTCAATCCCAAGGGAGAGCTGATACAGGAGCATGCCAAAACCAATATCTCCTCGTAAGCCAGATTGCCTGTTTCATTTGATTTACATCCATGTGATCTGACTCTGGACACGTGTGTGCAGATGTTTGACGTCTGAATTATGCTTAAAGGCTGTAAACATCTCTGTGTCTCCCACTCAGCTTTGGGAGTCTGTGTGAGATGGTTGACCATGACTTCCCGGTCCTAGCTCGAGATGAGGAAGCAGACGTCCCGTGCTCTGACACTTTTGACAAGGTCAACTACTGGAGCGAACAAGTTCCCCATGGCAGCAACCAGGAAGAAGAAGACCCACAGCCACTTGAGACAAGCTGAGAAAACCCCATCAAATTCATCATAGAAGATGCCGCATACAAGACTGTGGTCAGTGGTTTCGTGATTCACCGTGAAGTCGGCAGCCCAGATTCAGAGTGAAGGTGTTGCTTATTATAGAATCAAAAACTTATCCAAGAACTGTATCTGATAAATGAGTGAACCCCTGGCTCGCACGAGGATCAAAGACTGCTGATTCAGAGTAAATGAATGTGTTTTCAATATCCCACACAGACAAACCACCTTGCCATCAATGAACAGAGAGAACACAAGCACACTTAAGGGTTTATTACAAATAAGACTGAGGATTTTGTTATAGAGGAAAGAACAAAGAATCGCTGCTGAATTTCAACCCTTGCTTGCGAGTGAGGCCAACTGACGGTTTTGCCGAAGGAGTGGTCAACACAGAGTCAAAGACTCACATGTAACACGTTTTAAAGTGCACTGACTCACAGACACGCACACACACATACACCTACGTAAATCTTGTAAAGGTATTCTATAGACAATGCACAACATTGCAAAACATAACTAAATTATCCCTCACTGTGTGTTTTTCAGCTTCCTAAGAGATTCCTTTGACTGGTGCCTATTCTCTCCATCGTCCCACACCACTCTTCATTTGTACTGGTGGATAAAAAAAACACACAAACACATGAACTCAATGTTTGTGAAATGGTGAATATTATAATTATTATTATTTTGCACCAATAGGACTTGCATAGTCTGGTATCAATATTGTGTCATCCCTTCACCTGATAACCATTTTTTTTTCGAATTCTATGGAGAAAAAAAAAGTGTATTTTAAAATAAATAACTGTGCTAAGTTGACCTAAGCATTGGTTGAAGTCCACTAAAATGTAAGGACTCACCATGCAGACATTCTCCTGTACCCCACAGAGATTCTACACACATTCTAGCACTCTCAGATTACCGGCACAACTGCCTTCCACAATTGATAATAAAATATAAAATGCATGTACAATTCAGCTTTTCGAATCTCAAACCTGTTGGCGCATCCCTCATTTTTGTACTTTGTTTAAGTGACAATACTGTCAATTGTACTCATCATATGCAATGTATTCACCAAATAGTAAAAGTGAGAATCTTGGTTTTCCCTGGGCCAGGTATGTAGCTGCAGTAATCTTTTCTGACCTCAAGTGCAATAGATACAGCACAACGCTTTGCTCCATAAACAACACGTTACATTTACATTACATTAAAGCCATCCAGAACATGCAAAAATAGCACAGATAGTGTATCCGATCATCTTTCTGTGCCTTTGCAGGTCCAGATAAACGCGTGTGGTCTTCTGACCGTGCTACTGTGAAAGATGTGGCTCTGGCACATTTTCTCGTGTTCAGTGACAATACACAAGATAAATGCAGGGCAATGCAAATACCTTTAGTCTGTGTTCTTTCTGTCTGTTTTATACATGCAAGTAAGTCCAGTGCAATGCTAGAATGTAGAATATGAATCACTCAGAGTGTACGTTATTACATATAATTATGTATCATGGCTAATGCTCGTCAATGCAATTACTATAGAAGCCCTAGAGGACTGTGGTCATATTTTTTCAGTTTTGTAGAGTTGATACTACTCAGATCAGTAAACTTTAATGTACAGCACCAATCTGTCATGTAATTGAGCAGTGTATGAATGCAGTATATTCAAACACTAAGTTTTTCTCTTTACAAACTCATCTATTTTTGTCATTTGTACATATTGTTGTCATTTGTTATCAAATGCTTGTTTTCATTCATTGATCAGATAACATCTAATGTACTGCATTTATGTGAGATGTCTGTTTATTTTCTTATCACATGTCTAACTTGAAAATGGGGGAAACCACTAAATAATGATTAACAGTCATTTGTTTAGAGTCCATATGAAGAGAACTTTAAACAAAACAACTCTGTTAATCATTTGAGAGCTGATATATCGTCTAAAATCGTGATATATCGTTTACGGTGCTCATTCAAATGCACTTGCAGCCATTTTATGTGTTACTGTGAATTTGTTTTCAAACCAGCCTCCTCCCGTTTCACCATGTGACCACTAAAGCTAAATATTGTATTATATTTATATATATAAAATGCAGCTTTGAATGCCAGACAGCTTCAAGAAAAGTGAAAAAGATGATTTTGCAACTTTGTTCCAGATATTAAATCATCTGAAAATGATAAAGATGCCAGAATACTGACAACAGAGGAGCCCCCTGACAGTGGCTGAGTCTGTTGTACTGCTAAATACTTTGTGTGTATAGGATAGATATGTCTGATGCCGTACTGTGATTTACTTTAGCGGAGAGAAAACTAATGAGGAATCAACCTGTTGATGTTCACATGTCTTTGGGTAGACCAGTGTAAATTGTGTAAAAGGAAAAGATGCAGAGGGCGCATGCTGATGTAAAGCTACGATGCATAAGTATGTAGGTATAATGACCACTGTCTTGTCACCTGATCTTTGTAGGGAAGTGCATTGCTTTAGTATTGTTTTCAGTATGTCAAACATGCAAAGACATGTTACCTTGTCATTATTTCAGCCCAAAACACACTGATCTGTGTGAGGTCACTGTCTATACTCGAAACAACCTTCTGCCTTGTAGTCTTTTAACTACAGTATAAAGACCTCCTACTTGTGTGGTAAAATATGGAAGTCAAAAGTAAGAGAAGATTTTTCTTCTTAACGAACCCAATGATTTCCAAATATTTAAATGAAATCCTCTGTTTTATGATTATAACCTGATTCTTTCTGTGAAAGATCTTCAGGAACTCTTGACGTAAAGATGATGCACTATGAAGCAGCAAGATATTGTTAACAACATAGTTTGAATAAATCTGTACAGTGGAAACATTTTTTAAATAAACTCAAAGGTGATTGCTACTTTGTTTTACTCGTCCACTCTACATAATGAATATCTTTTACTTTTGTTACAGTTTAAGCTTTGTTGCTGTAATGATTTTGTAGTTTTATTTATGTACAATTTTGAATGTACATCTTTCACTTGTAAAAATTGAGTTCAGAAGCACAAAGGCACACGGCTGTGTCCGGTTACAGGAAACCTCGTCTCTCTTCCTTTTTCTCTCTCAAACTATTTCATGACATTCCTTCTACTTCTCCATTCCAGCTCTGGCCCCTCATAACCCCATGAGAATGGCGCACACACACACACACACACACACACACGAGTAAAGAAAAATAGGGCCTTCTTTTAGGAGTCGACCATTTTGAACTGGAAAACCAAGAGTTGCTCATGTTGTTGATTCTTTGTTTCTATAAAAGAGGCACACACTAATCAGCAGTGTTTCTTGTGATGTTTATTATGCATAATACTATTAACTGTTAACCACAACATATACATTACAAACTATTTTGGGTTGTGTCCAAAAGTAAATGTAAAGAGACAGCTTCGATTTCACAGAGACTGCACTCCCAAGGAAATATACAGCATCAGCATTTTTCTGGAAATGAAGAATGACATATGTTTACGTTTAAGTGGCAAAGACCTCTATCGGCCTTGGGAAGTATGCACTCACTTAAAGTTAATCGAGTAAAATCTACAAAACAAAGAATGAAATAAAATGGACAATAATATCAAGCTAAGCCATTGAACAATTAGCTAACCATTTTCAACAAGCACATATACAGAGTACTGGTTGTGTTCAAAATGAACCGATCTTTCCTTAATGCCCAATCTTCACTGCGCTCCAGATGTGAACATGATGTGAGTCTTCACAAGAGCTAATACTGAGCTTCAGCACCGACCACAGGACCACACAAGGTCTGGATTTCTTTTTGTTCTCATCGCTTTTGTTTGTAACAGGTTTGCTTGAGATTTGACACAACAGTTAAATTAAACTCTTTTCCATGTTGCCTTATTATGTAATAAATCAGTTGGAATTCCCATCGTAGCCTATTCCTTACATCAAAACTTTTTAATCTGCAACTACAGTTTAGTGGAGGAACAAACGGTTTTCCTTCGTGACCAGTGTGTGGTAAGTTATCTACTGAGTCGTCGACATGAATATTCACTTTTCTTGGCCTCAACAACAGGATTGGTCCGACATGTTGGAGACATGGCCTACATGCGGACAGACCACTGCAGTCCGGAACGTTTTCCAGTTAGGATAGTCTTTATCCGTAACTCCGCTGGTGTTTTTGGCATGCTTAAACTATATTTGTGGATATTGTACTTGTTCTAAGATAAATGGGTATCTCGTTGCCAACAGGACAATGACATTTTAACACTTTGTTTTTTTAAAGTTATGTTAAACATGTCAAATATATTCACATAGTCTTTCAGCCATTGGCCAGCTGTCAGAGCTTCACTGAGGCAGTGTTGTTGAATGTCTTTTTAAATTCATAGCATATGAGAGTACTTCTTTTCAGTTAACATAAATGTAAAATGTATTACACAAAAAATAGATTGACTTTGACTTTTTTGTAGAACATTTAAGCGTAAAGAAATTATTTGACTTTTGTGACATTTTTACGACACACTATACTTTTACTTTTACTTTTATTACTATTTTTGTGACTTATGACAACATTCTCTGGCATATTATAGTATGACTTTTTAATGGCTTTTTGTCATATTTATGAATTATATGCAATACATTTCTATGACATTTTTTATAACATGCTTCACTATTTTTTAATTCGAATAAAAGTAAAGATTTATTCGAGATCGTTTACTAAGTGTCATTATTAAACTGAATGTTAACCTCAAGAACATATTAATTGCACTCAATATCACAACGTTTGCGACCCGTGCTTATGTCAAACATACTAATATTTTCAATCTATTTCTTTTCTGTGACAGTTTGTCCATACGATGTCTGCTGATCTATACTGTGCGAGTAACTCAGGTGGAAATAATGCAAATCTTCAAGGCACCACAGTGGGGGGCAGCAAACCTTTACACCGCTTCATTAAGGGGCAACCCAAGATTATTGGCGTGAGACACACACACACACACACACACACACACACACACAACAATGCTCAAATGACTGTTTTCAAACATACTGATTATAATTTACCAGCATAATTTCCAAGGTCACATATGTGACCGTCATATCTAATAATTCTATTTTTACAGAGGTAAAGAGGTCATGCTTGAAGTTCTTTGTGATTTTCTATTAGATCATTGCACTGGTCCTGGGCTCATCTTTCTTCATGTTTTCCATCGTAATCATGCCAGACAACTCTAGTGAATTTATGTCGACAACGGTCCCGCCTGGCTTCTTGCTTGGAACACTGGTTGGTAGCACAGCAAGAGAATAAAAAGTGGATTCAATATTTAGTAAACAGCCAAATTACAGAACTAAGAAACCACCAATAACCAAAATGTGTACAGGATTTGATCATGGGCTTATGGCAATTTGAACTTACTTCAGAAGTTAAACCCCAACAATAGGTCTTATACCCCACAATTTGTGGAACTCTCTTGAGATGGTTATGGTTAGGCATTTACCTTGAATGATTAAGGTTAGGATAGGACGTTGGGCAGCAAATCTCAAAAGAGTTTTTGCAATTAATGGGTTCCCATCTTTACACGACCCAAATAATTGGCTGTTGTTTTTGCTATCCTGTTTAGTAATTACAATCTTGTGCAGCACTGTGGTATTCCAAAACATTCAAGGGATACATAATAACACAGCTTTTTTCCTCTTCCTTGTAGTTCATCTTTTGTGGGATTCTATATATTCTGACAGAGCACAACCCAACCAAGAAAACAGTAAGCTCTATTGTCATTTGAATTAAAAAACAATACAAGCAAGTTTTCCAGAACTATTTATTTCGAGGACCGAGAGAGGAATATCCCCTCCAGATGTGGTTTGTATAAAATACAAATAATGCTGCGTATAATAATTTGTGTCCGGTGTTATTTCTTTTCTTTTTATTTACCAATTGAGTTTATAGATTTCTGGGCTTTTGTAGGCCTCTCCATGTTGTCCATGTCTCTGTCTGTTTCTCCTTCATCTCCCTCTGTTTGTGTCTACATGTAGGTAACCATATCGTTGGCTCTGAGTATAGTCACCACACTGGTGGTATGTTGGACTTTAGTAATGCACATCTTGCCCAACACTGGTCACCGCAGTTACTACAAGGACTATGGATTCATTGAAGACAATTTCACTCATGAAATCATTTCAGATTGGTCATATGCGGTGATTCTTTCTTTTTTCTTATCATTATTTGTTATTTTTTGTTGGTGGCGGTGCTCATTATTATATTGATCACAAATCTAAAACAAGTTTTAGCTTTTACATTTCTGTGTTGAATAAATGCTTTATTGTTTGATATTGAAAACTTACAAACAAGCAGCATTTTGTGTATCTCGGTATCAAAATGAAAACTTCACCCAAAAAGCTTTTAAGAACTTTTACTCTTGCAGACTGACAAACATAACACAATATATTTTAAATGTTTGATTTGTTGTTAGGACGTAGCCCTTATTATACAAAAGAGTACACACGTCTACAGCACTAAGCAGTTCAACTTGCTGTTCCACAATTAAACATATTTACTGTTGTTTTAATTATTTTCTTTACTTGGTAAAACATGGCCTGATTTGCATCCAGATTTGGTATCACATCAGTATCTCAATTATTTATCAAACTGCATCATTATTAACAGAGACCAAAATGTGTTGGATAGTCATTATTTATATTATGTATATACTATTATTTATGGATATAATTTATCATTTAAATAAATAAGACATTCAACAAAAAAAAATGATATGAATTTCATCATGTGTATTTCTTTATCTGTTTGTCCAGGAAATGGTAATGTCCGTGGAATTGATCTTCCTGGTCTACAGTGTTTTGGGTGCCATTATTTTCATTGTAATGTCATGTCTGGCGGTAGCTGCCCTGCGTTCCACAAAGAGCCAGGTACAAAAAGACATAAAGCGACTTCCATAAGCATTACAGCCTGTGCCAAGAACTGTGCATGTCCCACTCACGCTCACCACATGTTTGCTAAGCTTAAACAAAATTGCAACATAAGTAAGAACCAGTTAAGTCAAGCATTCAAGTTCTCTTACGCTTCTCTTTAGGCCATTATAGTGATGACTACTACGCCGGATGAAACACCAGTGGAATAACGAGCACAAGAGGAAGGTCTGAAGTGCCATAAATTGAGCATAGAGAAGAAGCATGAAGCATACAAAGACAGACAAGTATTTCTCTTTGTGGGAATAACAGGATATGTGATTCCATTTGTAGGTTGTTGCATACAATGCACTACAGATAATATAGGTATGCCTTGTGGTGTTTCTGTGATCTATTACTACTGCCATCATCATGTGAGCACTATATTTATCTGTTGAACATTTGTCACAAGACCTGACAGGATGATAGCATTGAACATTTACCAGTGCATAGGCAATTTACAGCTACTTACTCTGTAGTCTGGCTGTTTGCAGGACTACAGGAGAGGACAAAGGCCTCTCTCTGAAATAGTTGAAGAAAACTTGTATTTTAATTTCTCAAAAAGACTCAAATTAGTCAAGACCAGGTGTAAATTGACATAATCTTGCTGTTGCCCTTGTTACAGTAAGGTCCCACCTTTAATAAAACACCCTGAAGAAAAGGTTTATAAGTTGTAACCAATGGCTTTATGAATGGTTATAGATTATGTCCTAATGCTTGATGAGCCCCATGCCATCAATAAGAAAAACCTCTGGGTGGAGGATGGCATTACTTGTCTTTTTAGCTTTAACTCAAACGGAAAACCACTCCAATGGACTGTTTGACCACCTTGGTTCCAGACCTCAGAATCACTTCCCACACATGCAATATTTTTCTGCATTTCTAGTAGTGAATATTTCATGCAAATTCAGTCGGATTGGGCTACTGTTTGACCTTTAACCTTTTGGAAAAGTGTTGCAGAAAATCTGAAACAGAATTCAACATGACTGCAGAATTAGTTATAAAAATCCATTATTAACCATTAAATACTTATTACCACTTATGACCCCAGAAGTGACACACTTGAGCTTTAATGAGTGAGAATTATTATATTATTTTCCATTTTAGAGTTATTTGTTTTTATAACCGCAGACACAACGACTAAAATATAAATATTATTTATTGATGGTTGGCATGGATAGAACTGAATATTCACCAAACATGCAGCCATGTTAATTCTTAAACATTGCATGATGAGAGAGAGAGAGTATATTTGTATTTAACACAACAGAGTGAGAACATCTGAACATGAAAATCTAATGTCAACAACTCACCCATAAAATTGTCACCTCTTGTAAACTGTTCTCTTTTCAATTAAAGGTGTTGAATATAGAATATAGAATATGATCCTGTCCACCTTCTTGTCCCTTACAAAAGAAGCTTGGCAGCCCTTGACATTTTCTTTGACCATGTCAGCTCGTGTTTCAGCAGCAACACTAAGTACAAACACTATGACACCAAGTGCACAGTCCTCACATAGGACAGCGTGTGAGACTGAGCACTAATACATGCTGTGATTGGTTCAGGCCCGGCTCCAGCCACTGATTTGCTCTTGTTCTTTGGATGCTGCATGTTTGTTCAGCCCTTTCCCCATCTCCACTGCATGCTTCCAATCGCAAAATCCAGTCAGAGTAAAGGCAGAGTCCATGGAAGACCCAGGCGCCCGGAACTTTCGGCAGGGGTAACAATATGCAGCATCTGCATTAACTGAATACTCCAGCCAGTCTATTAGTGTACCAGGCGCTGTGGAATGATCTCTTTTTACCTGAAAATAGGCTTGATGGGTAATTCTTTATCACCACTTGATTGGGTTGATCAATGCCCAGATCCAGTGGCGGCTGGTCAATAGAGGGCCATGGGGCATGGCCCCACCATGAGCCACACAAAAAAAATATTATAATAATCATAAATTATACATGGCCCCACCATGAGCCACACAAAAAAAAAATTATAATAATCATAAATTATACAAATTGTCACTATTTCTGTTTTTGAACTGTGGAATGTACCCAGTAATGTGTGTAAAATATGATATCTGCGCAAAATATCTGCTTTTCCTGCTCGTCCTCTCCGCCTGTGTGCTCATCTGCTCGTCCTCTCCGCCTGTGTGCTCTCTGCTCGTGCTCTCTGTCTGTGTGCACGACACTCTGAGAACGCGCAGCTTGGGGGGCCTGATCATTTTGGCCCAAAAGAGACGGGTCTATGAAGCAGTTTAGCCAATTGCTGATTCAAGATATAAATGAGTGACATACAATTTAGCCAATCAGCGCCCTCAAATAGATTCAGCTTGGGGCCAGAACGATCAGCCCCCCTCGCTGCGCGTTCTCGTCAGGAGAAGTCTCTACAGGTGCCCGCGCTAGCGCGAGCACTCCTCCTCCAAGACCCGTTTGAGAGGAGAACTTTGGCGGAGATTCTGCAGCCAAAGAGCTGATATCAGATCAGCCTGACCTCACAATCAGACAGCAGGATTGGTTGTCTGTACCCTTCCTGTTGAACTGTCCCCATAAGTTGGCAAAAAACATCATAGGTTATGTTTTGATTAATATACCAAAAAAACAGGCTTGAACTTAAAATGAGTCTGTCTTAAAAAGGACAGGAGTTGTTTAACATCTGTCATAACATCGGAAAGTTAAATATTCAGATTTTCACTTTAAATACAGAATAACACAAATCAAACATACAAACACATGTGAACTTTATTATGTTGCAGTGGGTTCAGATTGTGTTCGTTGCATATTTTTTGTAAAAGAAACCAAAAACAATCAGATTTATATTATTTTAAAGTATTGTTGTGAAACTGGAAAAAAAATGATCTTAAACATGATGTATCACAACTTATCATAAACACAAATCAGACAAATGTATATGTGAGCAGCTGTAATTAATCTCTCATTTGAATATCTATACACGCTATATAGTATACCATGAACAAAGGAAAAAACACCATGCATGGATAAAGGAATGAAAATTCTGTGCATTCAGAAATGCACCATTCTTAACAGATTGTTTGGTCACGACAGGCAAAAACAAGCTGTGAATACAAAACTCATATATCACCACCTTTTATGTTTATATATTATATGGCTAACCTTTTAGCAAACAATTTACACTTCCAGCTGATAAGGCGCAACTAAAACTTGCAACGATTATTTTGGCCACTTGGATGCAGCAGAAGAGGAAGCATGCAGTGATGATCATCTGTGGTTCTATGTGGTTAATATCAATATATTGATTATAGATGCTTTTTTTTCCCCTTTTACTCATTTACTCACAGCACTACAGCATTATTAACTTATATTGTTAGCTTCTGGAGGGCAAAGATATGACATGAATTCTAAAATGAATCTCATAACTTTATCTCAATTGTCTATCTAGAAATCTCATAATCCTGAACTATTGAAAACAAACCAATACCTTTGAATGATACTGTCATTCAATGACAGGATGATCAAATCACTTTTGAGGACTCTCCTTGTCTCAAATTGAAGAGGCAGCTTGAAAGTCACTCCTGAGGACACAGTGCTGGTGAACACGCATGTGCTCTGTGACACGGTATTGGCGGGAAAAGGTCATAGGGCAGCGGGGGCAGGAGAAGGGCCGTACGCCAAGGTGGCTCCGCACATGTCTATTCAGAGAGCCTCGCTGGCTGAAGGACCGGTCGCACAGAGAGCACTGGAAAGAGTGTTGAACAGGGTTTGACAGATGAGCTGATACATTTATTGGCATACTGGCTGACAGGGAAGAAGGTATGCAGGCAGACAAGGTAGATGACACGGAGGCTTGTACAGAGTCTGGCACACTAGGAGGTGAACAGACTGTCAAGGTAGTGGCCTGGTTCTCAACGTCTTTAGGGTTGGAAACCCCCTCCACAGCCCCAGCTTTATGTATAACTTCAGCTCCTGGCCTGCTTTGTTCTGTACCAACAGATTTTCCTTCTTCAACATTTGTTTTTCCAATCCAATATTTAGTGTCAACCCCTGCTACAGATGTTACTTCATTCCATGGCGCTTTATCATTATTCCCAAATCCGTTTCCAAACGTTTCCCTTTGGCTGAATGCATTAGCAACTAGCAACTCAGTAGGTTTGGCACTAATGTCCAGCAGTAGAACCTGGTCTGTAGACCCTGTAGAAAAATGCTGCCTTAGAGGGCTGTAACCTGGTCTGGCAAAGGTACCAACCTCCTCCTTGTCACTGGACTGGTCTGAATTATCAGGGTGGCTAGTGTGGGAGTGCTTGCGTCCAGAGTATCTGTGTGATAAGTGTGTTGCCTCCTGTGGTAGGTAGTGATATTGAAGATGTCCTCGGTAGGACGGCCCCACAACACCACACGTAGAGTCAGACACACCGTGGTCCACAGACATGGTAAAAGTTAAGTGTGGCTCTGTGATCTCAATGCCTGAATTATTTTCAAGTTTCACAGATGTGTGGCGTTTAAAGCCAGAGACGCCACCAGTGACACTATCAAAACATGATTCTGGTGTGGAGACAGGCGGACACGAATCAACACCGTGGCTGTTGTTTGTCATAGCTGGGTCTCTGTTGTGTGCATGCTGGCTAGAGGCATCATCTTTTGAGCTTGTTTCAGCTCTCTGCAAGTTTGGGTACCAATCAGTCTTGAGTCCATAGATGGTACAGTGGCTGTCCCGTCTATCGGTTTGAGCTGGACACCTTGAGTTACTGTGATCTTCTTTTGCTTCTCCCTCTGAACACAAATCTTCACAGTGCGAGTCACTTTCCATGTCTGAGTTCTGTACAGGAGGTGGAACTACAGCTCTCGGATCTTGTGAGCGAATTAACCGCTCCTCTGCTACACTTGTCATCAGGACATTGTGGCAATCGGAACAATCCAGTCGCCGATGTTTGGAGGAGAAATCATCAAAACTTAGAACAGTGTTATACTGAGACCCCCTGGGGAAATCCTTATTCTGCGGCAGTGACTCATCCCTAAAATGTTTTGTGTGATTCTTACTCTGAAATGAATCACAATGAGCATGGCAATCATTATGATCTGTAATGCGAGCATTGCTCATATGTTCATAATTCTGTCCGATCAAATTATCTTTATTGCTGCTGTTGTATTCCTGTTTTAGGATGCCAGATTGCCCTGAAATATGATTGTAATCCCAAATCTGTGTCCCAATATGGTGCTTATTGTTTCTGTAATCCTGATTCTGTGTCCCATGAAGACTTTTGTGTGTAGTGGTAATACCTTCGACTATGCTTTCACTATTTGTGCTTCCCGGTCGTGAGTCAGGGGCCCTGCTGGAGCTGATTGAGGCCTGGGATACTGGATGGTAAGGATGGGGAATTGTTGACACTTCTGCCAGCTGAAGCATAGCTGCTCTACTGCTGTGACGTATGACAGGCACTGCCCCAAAGCACAGATGTGGTGATGAGTTAGAGGAGGAGGCGGAGCACTGTGAGGGCAAAACACTGTCCTTAAAGTGGGAGATCGAGAGATGATGAAATAGAGTTTCGTCTTCATCGTTTCTGTTAGTTTGCTTTTCCTCTGCTTTACTTTTTTCTGTTGAACACAGTCGCTGCTTCTGCTCTGCTCTGCTCGTCTCTTCCACCTCAGCAGGGCAAAATAAAAACAATCTCCTCCTGTCCTCAACTGTCTTCTCTAGCTCCTCCTCTGTGCCAGCTGAATGAGCTGAATGTAACAGATCCTTTGGCACCTCTTTGTCCACTCCAGATACGCCGTGCACCTCAGCGATGCAAGGGATATTTTTAATCAAATCCTGAGGTGTCTGTGTGCAGTTGCCTGTGTTTACACTACGTTCAGAAACACTACAACAGGTGCTTGCATTGCTTGAAGAGCTTGCATCTAACATTTTGTTACAGTGGTTTGCAATATTTTTACTGCTAGTTCTATATGAATATATGTCACCACATGTGCCAACATTGGCTGAATATTGATAATCTTCTTTCCCCAGTGATAATGGCAGATACATACTAAAACTGTCCACAGTTTTACGAGAAGTATTGTGAATGTCTTCATAAGGCCGATTCTCAGCTGCAGATGAACCATTTGTATTATCTGTAACTTTCCCCTCAGTCTGTCGCCAGGCCCTCAGAGCCTCCTGCAGTTCATCCATCTGCAGGTAGCTGGCGGCAGTGACCAGACTGTAATACTGGTTGCTACTGTACGGCAAAGCCCCTGTGTACATGTAATCCAAAAGAAGTGCCAGTACAGCGTCAGACAGACATGGAGCCTGCAGTTCCACCAGGGCACCACTAGAGGACAAGATAGATGCCAACACCGGACTAGAAGCTGCCAGGACACACCTGGGGGAGGAAAGAGCAACTTGATATGAGATGTTGCATAAAATCATTAACCGCATGTAATAAGACATACAACTCCCAATATACAAAGAATTGTAAACATTATGCCAATATGCACTGGTTGTCACGGGGTGTGGCGGAGGACTCAAACGCAGACCAGCAGTAGAGTGAAGCAGGTATTTAATGAATACTTAAATCAGAACAGGAAACTTACAGAAACACACAGGGAATCCAAGGACGAGACAAGGGACTAAAGGGGAAATCCAGCAGGACAGGGAGCCGGGGACACCGGGAACAGGACTAGCCAAACGGGCGGGTAGACATGACAATGATCTGGCAGTGAGTGACTGAGAGGCAGGGGTTTACATAGTGGCTGGATAGAGGGAGGTGAAGGGAGTTAGGCTGGTGAGGAGCGAGTGCTTGATTAGTGAACAGAGGCAGGTGAAGGGAGTTAGGCTGGTGAGGAGGGAGGCAGACAGGTGCACTGAATGAGCTGATAGGTGAGTGAGTGAGGTGAGTGAGAAATAAAAAGACAGGAGAGAAGGGGCAGAGCTGTGACACTGGTTGTTGCTTATGCTGCTCACCTGTGTGCAGGGTGGAGTTGACCAGGGTTCTGTCTCTGTCTGACCACGCAGTCACAGAACTGAGCTAGTTCTCTTTGAAGGTTCAGACTTGCCAACAGCGATACTGCATGGCTACTAGCTTCCCGGGCACAGGGTTCAACCTAAGGAGTGCAGAGTTCAGTCATTAGTGGTTATTGCTGCTTATATGACAAGATCAACCAAAGAAATGGCACAGAAAAGGGTCAAATAAACTCCAGTCTTTTCTGTGAACAGATTTTAGTACTTTCTCTGACAGCTTTACGGTCTGTCTTAACCCCGACTTGCCACTCAAAGCTGAAGCAGGTGTATAGACTTTTTTTAAGGCAATGTACTGATTAAAACCATATGACCTTATTATTGGAAACATTCATTGTGACGGTTTACCAATTTTCTAAAACTACTTTGTAGTTCAAGCAAGATAATAAATGTATACTTTCAATATGCCAAATCGACAATAAATGTTTACAATCTGCCTCAATAACGTATTACAATAAAAAGAAAAAAACAACACTAATGATGAGCAAACTGTTACTTGATCATTTAAACTTTTCTGTGTAAGTCAGAGTATAGCTATTACAGTAATACAGACTGCGTGAACATGTATCAGGTATAAATAAATCTTCTCTTACCTCCATGTTATATAGGCAGAGAAGCAACAAACCCCACTATCCTGTAGTGTGCAGTGTCCTACCAGGTCTAACTTGCAGTTGAATAAAGAAAATAACCTGGAGGCTACCGGTATATAGTCCCAGTCTGCTATCTACGCACACTGTCTCATTCGGAAAACAATCACATGCTTTTCGTAGTGGAAGCTTGGCACGAGGCGGAGCGACAGGTGCTTACAAGGAGCACTGTCGTCAAACGTCACAATCTCCATGGCCCGTTATGGACGTTATGGAGGGGGACTGAGACCAGCCCACAGAGGACCAGCAGGAGAGCACAGAACTGTAGCAAACAGAGCCATCATTTCTATTCACAAGGAGAAGGTATCAGGGAAGACATTTCCTTAGGTATCCAAATATGCAGTAAATTAAGAGTTGCCATTATGACAGAAATGAGTACAGGACAGTACCTGCCATTCCTACTTATAAAACATGACTTAATTCTCTTAAGGAGTTCCCTTTTTTGTCTCCTGTAGGGAGGTCAGAGGTCATGGTTAGACAATGGTCTAACCATAGTAAAATAGTATAAAATGGTCTGTAGCATGCATTATGCATTACACACAAGACATTGCTGATGCACTGAAGAATAAATCTGTGAGGCGTCTGAACATATCTATGTGTTCTAATTCTACAAGGGGAAACTTCTCCGGTGCCAGGATAATGAGCCGGCCTCCCCGGCTGACGCTTTGTTGACAACTCCATACAGAGCCATATCTCCACCCTTCCACACCATGTGCTTGTCAGGCCTCTTAATCTATTGGGCACGATAATGTTACCAGCACACATCTAGCGGTCCACTGGTCAGTAGCACATTTTCCTTGGCAACTGTGCAATGGAAATGCTACTGCAGCACAGACCATCACATGAACCGTTTAAAATGAGTCGTGTGGCACTGACTGCAAGTTAATAATAACGCAGAGTCATTACACTAAGCTAACCTTGGAGCAAAATAAATATAGGTATTACATATGTAAATTACAAGTATGTATATTGTTTTTGCACAATCTGTATTTAACTAAATTTAGCAGGTCATTTTTAGGTGTGCGATCCTTTTCAAATCACTGACACATCAGCTTGAAAGAGTAATTAGTTTACTGTCAAATGATGAAATTGAATTAAAATGTTTAATACAGAAATAAAATAGGAATGAATACCAGCTTTATACTGACCATAGTTGTAGATGCCACATGTTAGAGTGAATCTACTGTAGTGCTTTCAGTATTTGAATGTGTAGTGAGGGAGCAAGGTGCCAGAATGTAATATTGGTAAAACCTATAGGTGGTTATGGTGCACACCACTTTTGTTTACATGTGTATGCTTGTTGAACAGATGTATTGATAAAGTATGGTGTTTTACTTTGTTTTTATTGCGCTACATTGCATTAAACAGTAACGAGCGTAGTTATCTTCACAGTTCAGTCTCCACTGCAGCATCTCTGACCTGCTTGCTGACTTAGATTTGTGTGTTTGTGTAGCGATAGCGAGAAGACACAGAGAGAGGGAGATGCGCTTCAGCGTGATAATAATTTTGGCTATATCAAAACATTAAAAATATCCGATAAATTAACCTATAACGTATTTTACTCCTACTAATATTCTAGTCTTTATAATAAAACATAATAACTTAAGAAATGATGCTATAACTTAAGCAATATTGACACACACACACACACACTAGTAACGTGTGCGCTCGATGACATTTTCGTTTGGCTTGATTACATTCACTGGTAGCTTGGTGACATAGCTCATGTGTACCAGGTGTGTACTAAGAACAGAGGGTCTGCCTTGGCCACACACACAGCTGCAACTTTTGGAAACACATCAAGCTCTGGGGCTGTATCTATAAATCTTGTAAAGGCTAAAGGCTTCATTGTGTCAATCCCATTTTAAACTCCTACAGCATCTTCCTTCAATCATGTCATCACAATGAGGAAATGAATATTAAAAAGCCCATATCATAGTGGCTAAATCAGGAGACTCGGGAAAACCTTTACCCAACACATTAAACCTTTGGTCAGAGGGAAACAGAACACAGAAACTTAATTTAAGAAAGCTTTTTGGATCTATCGACTGAAAGTATCCCAGTCTCAATGAGGATATAGACTATAGCATTTCTTTAAATATTTTTGTTCTTTGCTCTGTATAGTCTTCCCTGTTGTTCTCACTGGGGACTGTGATGGCAATAGCAAAACTTTTATTCTGTGGTCGCTGAACCATTTTTGTGTAGATTGTGAGGTGTGCTTCGGATCATTGTCCTGCTGGAAGGTCCAACCACGGCCCATTTTAAGCTTCCTGGCAGAGGCTGTGAGGTTTTCATTTAATATCTGCTGGTATTTGATGGAGTCCATGATACCATGTATCCTAACAAGATGTCCAGGGCCTTTGGAAGAAAAACAGCCCCACAACACCAAAGATCCGCCACCATACTTCACAGTGGGTATGAGGTGCTTCTCTGTGTGGCTATCTTTCTGCCTACGCCAAACCCACCTTTGATGTTTGTTGCTAAAAAGCTCTATTTTGGTCTCATCTGACCGTATAACCCGGTCCCATTGAAAGTCCCAGTAACCTTTGGCAAACTGTAGGCCAGAGGTAGCCAACACGGTGCCCGCGGGCACCTGGTCGCCCGCGGGCACCTGGTCGCCCGCGGGCACCATGCGAGTTGCCCGCAAGGCATGTTCTAAAAATAGCACTAGGTCCCCATGAATCTCCGTCTAAAAATTGTAGTTTCTTGCATTCATGTCGATTTTAAAAGGAAGAGGCCGCCGCACCGCACTAGGTTTTCAGGTTCCGAATAGCGGGCCTCGGAGGGTTGGATCCCCCCCTCGGCGATAGTTCAAAGTTCAAAGTTCAAAGTTCACTTTATTGTCAAAGTTTCCACATGTGTTATGTGTTGGGATCTAAAGGAGCGTGTTTGGGTTATCAGCATTTAAGAAACTGAATTCTTGACATCAATAGGATTATTGATGTATGTAACAATTATTAATGATTATTAATATAAACGGGGCACCACCCTGCGAACAGGGACCAATAACCAAACGATAAAACTAAGTCTCATAATTAGTAGTCACTCATAATGTCGATAGTCTGCGTATGACTATACATTCAGTGACAGTGAAGGTTTTAAGTTCGAGCACCGGCTACTACATACAGTCTTATCAAATACATATGCACAAGTAATCACAGACGACTGCTCCTTAAAGTATAACAGAGTTTATTAAATCAAAATAATAAATGATCAGATCAATTAATATTGCAACCAACAAACGTTATCATACAATTTTATATGCCTAAACTAAAGAATGAATAAAATGGATGAGAGTGTATGTCTGTGTGTGTGTGTGTGTGTGTGTGTGGGTCTGTGGGTGAAAAGGAGGGAGTCTTACAGCTACGCTAAAGACTACAAAGATGGCGGCGTCGAGTGACGCTGGCCAAAGGGGAGGGGCCTTAAGAACTACAGCTAAAAACTACAAAGATGGCGGAGTCGAGGGACCCGGACAAAATGGCAGTTAGGCTGCTGTATGTACTCACGTGTGCCTGGGCAGCACGTGATGTGAGGCGCTCGTTTGAACGAGGTTCCCCAGGAGTAGAACTAGGAGCTATGTGTATGTGCGTGTTTCGTGAAAGGAGGAACGAGAAAAAAGGTGGGGGAAACTCGAAGTGAATCACGCTTCGGCGTGCGATGTGGTAGGGAGCCTGATTGCTGGCTCTATCATGCATAAATATACCGCTGTCGTCTTGGAACTGCCGGTAACTTATGCCGTGATAAGCCACGCACCTCAGCTCACTCACCGAGTCGAGTTAATGAAAAAAGAACTTCCACCCGGAGTGGAAGACAATGAATGAAAAGAAATCAAATAAATCCAAGCAAACAGTCACAGTTAATACACGAATACAGCGGAGCTTCTCTCGTCCGCGAGGAGTTGCGTAATATCTCGATATCACGCGACAGTAATTTAAACACACAAAAACACGGGAATATCAACATATAAATGAATGGCCTGAATTAAACTTAAGTTAATTTAAGCTAAGCTATGCCCAAATGCCAAGAATCTTACTTGTAGATGCTTCGTTGCAACGTGGAAGTGTTTGTGGCAAAATGGTCCGTCTTCCTCGTCGGGAAGGGGGACAGGGGGGGAGCTTGCGGGTCGGCGCGGCTTTGCAGCGGGCGCTGTGTGTCGCGCGGCGTTGAGCTGGCGCTGTTTCGGTCCGTCGTGGAATGGCTCTGGAGCAAACGCAGACGTGAACTATCCTCGCTGCAGGGAGGACAGTTTAACTTCGGCTGAGACGACGTGGTCCGTAGGTCTCCCGGTAATCATCGGTCAGGAGAGGAGCGAGGCTTCGTCGGGCTCCTCTGTGCCGGTTTGTGCACAAAATAAAAAGAAAGGCGGAGAACGGATCGCTGATGCGGGTTCGTCTCGCGGGCTGGTGGAGCCGTACTCAAAGTGGAACACTGTCGTTTCGTCCAGCAAAACGGCTCGTGACCTGTCAGGGTTTGATGAGGGTTTGAGGGGCTTCCTCGTGGCTTTCACGTGGCCAGCGTTGCGCTGGCGGGGAAAGTTGGTTCTTCTGTGGCCTGGACGGGGGTGTCCGAGCGAAGAGAGCGTGGTGTGCTTCCTAACTCAACCGAGGTCGAAGGGGGAAAGCAAGGAGGTGTGATCTGCAGGCACTTTTGTTGGACAGTGGTTGAACCACAGGGGTCCTGGGGTCTCTTGGCCTTCGGCCAATGAGGTTGCAGCGGTTACCATGGTTATTTGGGGGGGGGGGGAAATTCACACCCTAGTGTGAAATCCCTTTGCTCTTATCAACTACAAATCAGGATGAGACCTTTGCTTGAAAAAGTTAAGGCCTGATTTTCTTTGTCCACAGCACATGTTTAAGACATTTATCAGACCCCAACATCCCCCCTTTGTTCTGAAGAGCGAGATGTTGGCTTCGGTCTTTAGAGCAAACCAAGGGCTGGCATGTGCATCCATGTGGTGGGGAAACCTGAAGAGGTGAGACAGTCCAAGTGTTCCTGAGACCAAAAACAGTGGTTAAAACAGGCAGTGTTCATTGTTCATAGAGTTCAAGGCATAGTGGTCAAGTTCATGGTGTTCAAGTTCAGAGTTCATTGGCATCTGGGCAGATGACTAAGGTGGCATCTGGGCAGATGACTTTAACTACTTCTACCTACATCTACTATCATACACAATTCAAATCATAGGTGAGCAAAACATTATTCCCAAATAATTCAATCGCTATTATGATGTTGTGATATTCTAGCATTGTGGCACAGTGTCAAAGAAAGTAACAACCCAAATAAACAAAAACAAAACACAAAAGAGAGAGAAGGTAAGAATAGAAAGACAAGAAGCAGGTGAGGGGCAAACAGTGGTTACTGGTTCAACTCCTAGACAGGACTGGAGTCCGTCGGCGGAGCAGTCGTAGGTTGGCTACGTGGTGTTATGAATAGGAGGGAATCCAGTTAGTCTGTCGCTTCTGGATCTATTGGTACATGATATGTGCGTCTATCTCTCTCTAATCGGTAGATTTAGAGCGAGTCCTGTGTCTAAGTTTTAGAATCTATCGATATTGGAGTTGCGTTGCCAAGACTATAGGCCAGAGGTACCTGTGAGGGTTGCATAACAGTAGTGGTAGCAGATTTACAGATTTCATTAGCACGGCTAGTGTGACTAGCTAGGCTGGTCTTTCGCTGCTCCCGCTGTTGACAGCTGAGCCGTCTCGGATGAGGTCCTGGGTTAAATCTGACTGCTACGGCAGAGGTTATGTCTTCTTTGGTTACTTCTGGTAGAGTCTATAAAGCATGCAAAGAGTTGTTCATGAGAGTGGAGCATCAGTTTACAGTCGCAATGGTTTGTCAGGTCATGCAACTGTTCTGGTTGAAGTTGGCTGTGTTAGCGGTTAGTGCATGTCTACAGGGTGAGTTGGAGCATGCAGTTAAACGTTAGTAGTCAATAGTAAGCTGCCATTCTGCCGGTTGGTTTCGGCACTGGCGAGATTAGAGTGTACTTCCTGTGAAGTGCATCTCTCTAAGTTTCTGTTGTCAGAGATCCCACCCCCCTCGCACTGTTCAAGTGGCGAGGGCAGATATCCCCACGTTACCGTCAGCACTCAGGGAAACGTCGCGAACAGTTTCACTCTGGAGTGTGTCATGGCGGGCTGGTGATATCTCCCTCCCCCCACCCTCCTAATTAGAGATGGAGACAGGTCCGGCGCACAGGTCAAGTTCAGTTACCTACGGCACTGGCGACTTGACAGAACCGGCCGATGACTCGGCTGAAAGAAGGCGGTGGCTTCGTGGAACAAGCTGGAGGTGGCTCATGCTGACAGAGCAGGAGAAGAAGGCTTAGTTGACGAAAGATCTTACGAGCTAGGGTGCTCGAAAGGGCCTCTAAGGTTGTGGCACCCTAGAGGTGTATGCGAAAAGGTGGGGGAACACATGAGGCTTGTTTCTGACCCGGAGTCGGGTAAAGCAAGAGTGTTATGACCCCCCAGTAAGACTGAAGAATATGTATAGATATATACATAACGGGCATTGCCTTTGCGAACAAGGTCGCAAAAGAAGGTTGAAGAACGAGGTGCGAAATGGGAGTGGTCGTTTCCGGAAGTGTGCTGAGTTCTCTTCCCCCCCCCTTACCACGTCGACTTGGCAGCAGGGGGAAAGGTCACTCGGCTTAGTCAGGTGGGCTGCGAGTCAGCGTTACCTGATGTGTTGCCCTTGAGGGCGTCTTTCACCCCCCTGGTTCCGTCGGTCTTTCGACCGCCAGGGTCGTTTGTTCCTCGGGGGTGACCAGGGCTCGCTAGGCCAAGTCCTCTCGTCGTCTTCCGACGCTAGGTCGGAGTCGCTCGACTGTTGGATGCGTAAGACTATGGCGGTGTCTTCGTACCGATTTGTCGGCCGTCCGCATGTCTTCCATGCAAGTTGCGCGTACTTCCTAATCTCTGGCATGGTGAGGTTACTCGTTCTGCAGTGCATAGTAACATCGTATCTCACGTTGTCGTGGAGATTGTGCAAGAAAAGCGACTTGAAGGCATGGTCTTCTAGACCTTGGGCGTTACGTCCTTGGAAGTACGCAGATCTCAAGCGCTTGAAGTAGTCTCTCGGAGACTCTAGCCTTTCCTGGGAAATGGCAAAGGCGCAGAGGGTGGCAGAAGCTGGGTCGGTGTACAGGGAGTACTCCTCCCTAAGGGCGTGACAAAGGGATGAATAGCAGTCGCGGATGCTCGGCTGGAGCGTTTCCACGAAAGCGTGGACGCTTCGCGCTGTGGTTTTCCACACTAGCTTTAGCTTTTCGCGCGATGAGGGGCGCGATAGGTCGAGGAGGCAGTGATCGATCTCCCTAAGGTAGTCATCGATGCTCGAGTCGTGATTATCGGGATTGAAGCGCTCTACGTCTTTTACCAGAGACTCAATCTGTCGAGTACGCAGGCCTCCAAGGTTGATGGGGCCTGGGCCGTCCGAGTCGTCTGAGTCTCCATACTCGCGATGGTGGTAACGACTATCATCCTCCCTCCCTGAGGGGGATGGGGTCAGTTCTTGTCGCGCTCGTGAACTGCGTGGAGGATCTCGTTCGCCTGAGGTGGTTTTGAAGCCACCTGGGCCGACTAGGACCTGGTGTTGGTCCTCTCTCCTCCTGGTTGGGGAACGCGTTTTCAAGAAATGCAAGGTGGTTCGGGTCTCGGGGAATGAGGGAGCCGAGACCAAGAAATTACTGGGCTGAAAGGCTCGGTAGGGGGTAGCAGTACCTACCGGGGTTGCTGGAACACCTTGAAGCGCTTTCAGTTTGTCATCACTCTCTGATGCTTTAGAGAGTTCTAGGTTGACCTCTCTGAGGTCACTGCGCAGGCTACTATTTTCTGACTGTAGGGCTCTACAGTCACGTGACAACTCCTGAACCTCTGTTCGGAGTGTCCAGATCTCGCGTTGCTGCTCGTCGCTCTGTGCCCGGGTTTGGGCAGCTTGCAGCTGCATTTTCTGATGGTAGATGAGCAGTATTTCGCCGATTACGTCCTGAATCAGGCGCTCTCTGTTACCTGCTGGGTTATTTACATAAGCCACCAGCTGCTCTAATTGCTCGTCGCATAGGACAGCAGTGTATTTTGCAAAGTACTCTCTTTCCTTTGCTGTGAGTCCGAGGACATCAGCCACCGCATCTCGTAATGCGGTGTCTTCTGGAGCTACAGCTCCAGGTATGGGGGATTTCTCGTCGCTCATTCTCTCTAATGAGTGCGACTCCCAGTGGTTGTTAATTCCCTAGTGTTAGAATGGAAACTGTTAGTGTTTACGGTTCTCAGTGAAATGTCTAGTTCTGTAACTTAGGATTTCTACTGTTAGGTGTTAATTACTGTTAGTGTTACGGTTCATGCAGGCGCACAGTGAAATGTCTAGCTCTGTGACTTACGTTTCTACTGTTGCTGCTCTGAGGTATCACTACTGCTTTGCAGCCAGAGGTGCGAAAATGCTAATGTGGTTTAGCACTTTGGGCCTGTGACAGCTGTGTGTAACTTCTTTGGAGGGATTTAAGAAAACAAGCAAGGTATTACAAATAAAACGATCAAATCTACTACACAGCTGGCTGTTAGTTTTAAGAAATGAAACAAATAATTAAACCTGGAAACGAAATAAAATTTCGAGGAGGGAATTAAAGATTAAGATTAAAAATCTGGATTTAAAATCAAAAATTTAATTACAATAAGACAAGATTTTGAAGATCAAAGCCTACCTATTTTGGGCAATAAGTTTCAGGAATTTGGATCATTCAAAAGAAGAAAAAAATAAATAAATTTCGAAACAAATATTTTTTGGAAAATTAATTATTCAAAAATAATTATGGATTAATGTGCATATATACTGTAACAAAACTGGAATAACGTAGCCTCACACGGGGCACCATTATGTTGGGATCTAAAGGAGCGTGTTTGGGTTATCAGCATTTAAGAAACTGAATTCTTGACATCAATAGGATTATTGATGTATGTAACAATTATTAATGATTATTAATATAAACGGGGCACCACCCTGCGAACAGGGACCAATAACCAAACGATAAAACTAAGTCTCATAATTAGTAGTCACTCATAATGTCGATAGTCTGCGTATGACTATACATTCAGTGACAGTGAAGGTTTTAAGTTCGAGCACCGGCTACTACATACAGTCTTATCAAATACATATGCACAAGTAATCACAGACGACTGCTCCTTAAAGTATAACAGAGTTTATTAAATCAAAATAATAAATGATCAGATCAATTAATATTGCAACCAACAAACGTTATCATACAATTTTATATGCCTAAACTAAAGAATGAATAAAATGGATGAGAGTGTATGTCTGTGTGTGTGTGTGTGTGTGTGGGTCTGTGGGTGAAAAGGAGGGAGTCTTACAGCTACGCTAAAGACTACAAAGATGGCGGCGTCGAGTGACGCTGGCCAAAGGGAAGGGGCCTTAAGAACTACAGCTAAAAACTACAAAGATGGCGGAGTCGAGGGACCCGGACAAAATGGCAGTTAGGCTGCTGTATGTACTCACGTGTGCCTGGGCAGCACGTGATGTGAGGCGCTCGTTTGAACGAGGTTCCCCAGGAGTAGAACTAGGAGCTATGTGTATGTGCGTGTTTCGTGAAAGGAGGAACGAGAAAAAAGGTGGGGGAAACTCGAAGTGAATCACGCTTCGGCGTGCGATGTGGTAGGGAGCCTGATTGCTGGCTCTATCATGCATAAATATACCGCTGTCGTCTTGGAACTGCCGGTAACTTATGCCGTGATAAGCCACGCACCTCAGCTCACTCACCGAGTCGAGTTAATGAAAAAAGAACTTCCACCCGGAGTGGAAGACAATGAATGAAAAGAAATCAAATAAATCCAAGCAAACAGTCACAGTTAATACACGAATACAGCGGAGCTTCTCTCGTCCGCGAGGAGTTGCGTAATATCTCGATATCACGCGACAGTAATTTAAACACACAAAAACACGGGAATATCAACATATAAATGAATGGCCTGAATTAAACTTAAGTTAATTTAAGCTAAGCTATGCCCAAATGCCAAGAATCTTACTTGTAGATGCTTCGTTGCAACGTGGAAGTGTTTGTGGCAAAATGGTCCGTCTTCCTCGTCGGGAAGGGGGACAGGGGGGGAGCTTGCGGGTCGGCGCGGCTTTGCAGCGGGCGCTGTGTGTCGCGCGGCGTTGAGCTGGCGCTGTTTCGGTCCGTCGTGGAATGGCTCTGGAGCAAACGCAGACGTGAACTATCCTCGCTGCAGGGAGGACAGTTTAACTTCGGCTGAGACGACGTGGTCCGTAGGTCTCCCGGTAATCATCGGTCAGGAGAGGAGCGAGGCTTCGTCGGGCTCCTCTGTGCCGGTTTGTGCACAAAATAAAAAGAAAGGCGGAGAACGGATCGCTGATGCGGGTTCGTCTTGCGGGCTGGTGGAGCCGTACTCAAAGTGGAACACTGTCGTTTCGTCCAGCAAAACGGCTCGTGACCTGTCAGGGTTTGATGAGGGTTTGAGGGGCTTCCTCGTGGCTTTCACGTGGCCAGCGTTGCGCTGGCGGGGAAAGTTGGTTCTTCTGTGGCCTGGACGGGGGTGTCCGAGCGAAGAGAGCGTGGTGTGCTTCCTAACTCAACCGAGGTCGAAGGGGGAAAGCAAGGAGGTGTGATCTGCAGGCACTTTTGTTGGACAGTGGTTGAACCACAGGGGTCCTGGGGTCTCTTGGCCTTCGGCCAATGAGGTTGCAGCGGTTACCATGGTTATTTGGGGGGGGGGGGAAATTCACACCCTAGTGTGAAATCCCTTTGCTCTTATCAACTACAAATCAGGATGAGACCTTTGCTTGAAAAAGTTAAGGCCTGATTTTCTTTGTCCACAGCACATGTTTAAGACATTTATCAGACCCCAACATATGCATACAGAAAATTTGAAATGCCGTTTCTTGCAGTCCCACAGTGTAATATAGACATGAACATATAACATATAATAGAATAAAATAGAATAAAATAGAATAAAATAGAATAAAATAGAATAAAATAGAATAAAATAGAAAAAAAAAAAGTTAAGAACATAAGGGCCTAGATAAAGGATTAAGTAGCAGCAGAGAATAAAAAGTGACTGGTGCTGGATGAGGGAAGGGTGTGTGAGGGGGGTTTATGTTCGTAGCAGCAGAGAATAAAATAAAAAATAAATAAAAAAAAGTGACTGGTGCTGGATGAGGGAAGGGGTGTGAGGGGGAGTAGATGTCCTGGTATGTTCCATTTGAGGCAGTGGGGAAAGGTGGGTGAGGGGGAGGGTCGAGAGGTCAGGGGAGAGATGGCAGAGATGGCAGGGGGGGAGAGAGGGGGAGCGAGAGGAGAGAGGGAGGGAGAGAGTTCAGCATCCTGACCGCCTGGTGGAAGAAGCTGTTCCTCAGCCGGGTAGAGCTCGAACGGAGACTGCGGAACCTTCTCCCTGAAGGCAGGAGGCTGAAGAGGCTGTTGGAGGGGTGGGTGGGGTCACCCGCAATGCCGAGTGCTTTGCGGTTGAGGCGGGTGTTGTAAATGTCCTGTAGTGTAGGGAGTGAGACTCCGATGATCCTCTGGGCAGAGTTCACAATGCGCTGCAAGCTCTTGCGGTTGGAGGCGGTGCAGCTTCCGAACCACAGCGTGATGCAGCTAGACAAGACTTGTTACTAGTTTCTTCGTAGAGAAAATGGTACCCGAAAAAAAGCTGGTGACTACAGCCTACAGGCCGGCATGCAGGCTTCATTGCGCAATGCAAAGTTGACCCAGATTTCCCAAAATGTGGTGATTAGTACTAATGTAATACGATTCATTTAAAAATGTGAAAGAGTTGATGTTTTTATCTTGCATTACTGATAATTTGTATAAACATGGGACAGAGTTCATGATTTGTTCAAACATGTTACGAAGGAAGTGGTTAGTACAAACGAGACATGATGTGAATATGACAGTTAATGATTCATGATTACCAAAAAAATTTAGAAGTGATAATTTTTACAAAAATATAACAAGTGCGATTTTGAACAACATACACAATCATTAATAATTATTGTGAGGAATAATTAACATTGACATGTGATCAGTCTCTTCACATATATTATGATTATTAAAACTTGATCTGTGAAACTTTGTTATTCAGGAGGTTTGTATCAAACAAGTAGCCCTTCGTACTGCTCAGTACCCTTGAAGTAGCTCTCGGGTTCAAAAAGATTGCTGACCCCTGCTGGAGGCGCTTTAGTTTGTTGTTGATTGACAGCAGAGGCTTTTTTCTGGCAACCCTCCCAAACAACTTGTGGTGATGTAGGTGGCGTCTGATGGTAGTTTTGGAGACTTTCTGACCCCAAGACTCAACTAACCTCTGCAATTCTCCAGCTGTGATCCTTGGAGATTCTTTTGCCAGTCGAAGCATCCTCCTCACAGTGCGTGTGGTCAATGTACACATACGTCCTCTTCCAGGCTGATTCTTAACATCTCCTGTCGCTTTAAACTTCTTAATTATTGCCCTGGTATCGTGGAAATGGGTATTTTCAACAGTTTCGAGATTTTCTTATGTCCATTTTCTGATTTGTACAGCTCACCAACTTTTCGTCGTGTTCTCGGGTCTTTCCCATAGTGATGAATGACTAAGGGAATTTCTCTTGTGTCACCTCATATTTATACCCCAGTGAAACAGAAAGTCACGGTTGACCACTTAAGAAAAATATGACTGGAATTATACTTCAGTTCGATTTTAATCATGAGATGTTCTAGGGGTGCCAATAATTGTGGCACTCCATGTTTTGGAGAAAATATGTATTTAATGGTAAACTTTTTTTTTTTTCTTTCAATAATTTTACTTCAATGAAAAGGTTTGATTTTTGTGAATATTTTGAGTGAAAGACCAAAAGGATAAACAGCAAAGACATGTTTTCACAGCCTGTTTTGCTCATATTCACTAAGGGTGCCAATGATTCTGAAGGGCACTCTACATACAGTGCTTTGTATTTCAAAGAACTGACACTTGGTTATTTACTACCACTCAAGGATGGATATATTTACGATTTTTATTGCAGTAGGAAATGAGCCAGAATTCTCTGTCGCACATCTGTGTCAGTGTGTTAAACTGTCAAGTACAAATGTCCTGGATTACCTTTCTGCACAAGGTGCAGCACAGGGTCTTGTTCTTGACCAGTTTATACAAACAACATGCAGTGTAAAGTGGACTCAACGTGCAGAAGCACTGCAAGAGCAAGCCACAGACATGCCACTTATTTTGTACAATTGCAGCATATTTAGGAACAGGGGCTCTCAACAGGTGTCGCATGGCTCAATGACTTGCAAATATACTGATTTTTTTCGGGAGTTCCCAGTTTTGTAGTTTTTAGGTTAACAGGGCAGAAACTGAACTTCGAGGCTGTAGTGCTGGACCTACAGGACAGATTTGAATTTTGACCGAATGATGGCGTTTCATGAGGAGTCAGGGGATCTCCAAAGACCCTGAATGTCGACATCCGATTTCATGGTCAAGTTGCAGGATTATTTTACTCTAATGGAGGAAAACTAAAGGAAAAGTCAGGGGATTCTCAAAGTCATTAAGAATTATCCTCTGGCACAGACATGCATGGTGCCCAAACTTTAATGGAAATCTACAGTCGTTGAGATATTTCAGTCTGGACCGAAGGGACGGACCAACCGACCAACAGAGCAGTCCTGCTACAGTAGTACGGCTAAAAAACAAGCCCCGAAAGCCTTTACTCGAAAGGCTTTCTGGCTCCAAGCCCAAAGTAAAAGGTTCAGGACACATATAATCACAAGATATGTCCCATGTGTACCTCAGGAGCTTGAACGCAAACTTGCTACATGTGGCACTTAGGACAGACGAGATCAACCAAATGCTGTAACTTCCACATCGGCGCACGCACGCACACACACACACACACACACACACACACACACACACACACACACACACACACACACACACACACACACACACACACACACACACACACACACACACACACACACACACACACACACACACACACACACACACACACACACACACACACACACACACCAGCAGTTAACTCCTTGTTCCATTTGTACACGCATCATCTTCATCTCACTCTCTCATACTCGCACATCCAGGACATTGTAGACATGATATTTTGGTGACTTGCTATTCTTATCTCCCTGGCATGACACCGTCCACACTCACCACTACATTAACACCCCTTCAAAAAACAAACAGTAGCCGCAGAACAGCATTCTAAAAGTGACAGCGCGTCTTGTTGGCCTTGGGGTACATATCGTACACTGAAAGGGGAAGACTCTGGTTCCAGCTGGGGATCTTTATTCCATTACGTCTTGTCTGCCTCAACTTTTTTATTCGTAAAGACTAAAACACAAGAAAAAATGTCTGTGACAACAATTTTAATATTTTAAATCAGCAGTTAATTCATCAGATAACAACCAAATCATACATATCATCCTTTTACTTTACTTTAATAGCATTCATGGTTGTAGAACCAACGGAGAACAGACAGGGTTATGAGTATATTGCAGCAATGACGAGGGCGCAGCAGCAGAACGTCTTAACAACACAGTCAGCGACACATCCTACATGTCATGGTGCAAATACCTCAAACAAGGTAAAAAAAAAAGAAAAAGAAGAAAGAAAAAAAAAAAAAAAGAAGTTACACACCTGAATGTTCAAAAGTTCATCTGATCTGAAGCTTTTAGTTAACGAGACATTTCCACGTAAATCAGGGGTCTCAAACTCATTTTCACTCCGGGCCACATCAGCATCACGGTCGGCCTCAAAGGGCCGGTTGTAAATGTAAGACTGTGTAAATGTAACTACTCCTAACATATTGGTAAATAACTGTCTGCATTTGATTATTGTTTCTTCAAGTGTAAAAATATCGTACATGCAGTTATATAAATGTAAAACTATATTTAAGCACATTTCTATTATAACTTACCCAAGGACCCAAATGCAGACTCCGGACAGCAGAGTTATATTGCAAACCTCAAAAACACGCACACAAAAACACGCATTACGCTGTCCCCTTAATCTAGTACTATCCCAGACTTTCGGAACCCGTTGGTGAAGGTGGATTCTGTCACACTGTTCCGCGCTGTTAGGATCCACTGGCAGACTTGAGAAAAAGCTGATCTTCTCATGCAGCGTGTGGACGTTGCTCATAGCTCTGAATAGCATTTACGGCTAACTGGCTTGGCAACAACAGCTATTCAGAGCTATGAGCAACAACAGTTACCGGTATTGCCTCATTGCTTTTCGTTTGGTAGCCGTGAGAGACCTTAGTCTGTAATGCAAGTATGTCTGCATGAAAAGATGTACAAAGATCTATTATATATTCGCTAATGCTAATCGCGGTTAGCATTTCCCCATTGGCCGTAATGTTAAAATTAGCTTAGAAGCTAGCAACATGTTATGATGTTCATAGAAGAAGACAACTTTAGTACGGTACTGTTAAAAGCATCTTGCTGTTCAACAGGGACACCTGCAGCTTATAGACCAGTGCGCTTATCTGTGTACAAATTCTTTCTTCTGTTAAAAATCAGCTGGTGCGGCCTATATACCGGTGCGCTCTATAGTCCGGAAAGTACGGTAAATCCTTTTACTTTAGGGTTAAGAAACCCACATTACTCTATCAAAGATCAAACTGTTAAAGAAAATATCAAAGACAAGTTAATACAATAACTTTGTTCAATGCTTACAATCCTTTCAAGGGTGCGTTTGCACAATCCCACATGAAGTATTTCATGTGTTTTAAAGCCACGTTTGAAGTAGTCTTCAATGTACTCACAATACATTTCCATGTCACATGTACAGTAACCAGCCAAAGAGCTGCTTCTGTGTTTATGTATCTCATCATTATGTCTTTCTATCTCAGAATTATGACTTTCTATCATAGCTATGACTTTCTATCTCATAACTTCGACTTTCTATCTCATAATTTTGACTATGGGGATATTTTTATCATCAAGTCTAACTTTTTTTAAAAGTTGAAAAAAATACTTTTGCTGGGGGATTCGCGGGCCACATAAAATGACGTGGCGGGCCGGGAGTTTGAGACCCCTGACGTAAAGCCTTTGAATATTTAAAAGTGCATAACGAGACAATCTTCCTTTTACAAGCAATCCCTAAAAGTATACGTGGACATCCAAACAATAAATCCATATGCGATTACAAACCCAGAGGCATTGATAAGAAGTTGCCCCAGCTGCTGCCGTAAGAGTGCTCACTCTTCTGGCGAGTCACCCATTTCACTGCACGTTTGTCAATGGAAATTGCACGTCAATAGGTGTGCCTGAGGCTGCTGAACCCACAAATGATTACATAAAGATTGATTTCATAAAAATGACATAAAGATAAAGTGCATATAGCAGAAAGTGGCGCAAGTAAGGATGCACATGTCGTGCATTTCAACAGCCTCTCTCTTATGTTTAGTATTTGATGTATGGAATCTATTCTTGGATCCTTCTGCACAGAGTGAAGTACGAGCTGGAATACATTTCAAAAAGTTAATTATTTTTGGATCAGACAGTCTGCAGCAGAACCTCTCAGATCGAGTCAGAGAACAGATCTCTAGACCAATCACATGACTCGTTCTCATCGTCCAGGCGGTAACAATGAGATCCGTCCAGAATCCCCTCATCAACCGTCTTACGGTCACAATCTTCTGTTCGTGCCAGAGCTCTCTGTGATGGTGTGAAGCTTTGAGTTCTTCTACAATAAACTCTGTCTCCCTGCTGCCCTTCCCCAGAATAACCTAAACGACCGCTGCTGTTTCCAGTCTGCATTCTCCTTCTGAGCTTCACACTCAGTCGTGTTTCAGCAACAGGAGTCGAAGGAATAATAACTTCACTGTCCTCATAATCACAGCCAGTCACATCACAATCACCTGAGTCACACCCGGGGTTGATGGTTCCGGTTGACCCCGTGTTCAGAGACCCTCTCTGGACCCGTGGGTGCTGCGGAGCCAGCAGACGTTTTTTATGCTCGTCTGGTTCCCAGAACCCCCTTTCGGGGTTACATCTATGGCAGGAAGTCTTACTCCACACCAGGTCTTCGTTTGTAGACTCTCTGCCACACTGGGACAGCTGGTGAGCACTGACGCAGTTTGATTTACAAAGAGGAGAGGTGCTATTGGCTGACTTTTTACTGTCAAATTGTGAACTGAATTCAGCTGATGTCAAGTTTCTGTATGAGGAGGCGGGTGAGCCTTTCACCTTTATAATGGGGGTGGACTGAGAGGGAGGGATGAAATCAAGACCTCGTGTGCCTGTTGGAATTAAACCGTCTCTGTTAATGCATCTTTTACTTCTCCGTCTCTGTGTGTCTGGTGTTGAATGTGAATCCTTTTCACTCCTCGGGTGCCGTTTGTTAGCTTTGGGGAGCAGTGGGCACGCTTCTGTGCTCGTCCTGACAGTTTCGGCACGCGCGTCGAGTTCGTTTGTGCTCATTTCGATAAGGAGTGAGCTACCGAATAGGTCTGCCGAACAATTGTAGGTATCTCCTTCAAGCTGCTCTTCTTCAGAAGACAGAGAACGAGCTTTCTCATCCTCCTGATTACACTCGTGGGTACAAATGTTCCTGGCTTGACTCTTGAATGCACATCCAACAGGGGTCTTGTACACCTGGTCGGGTAAATCATGTCCGTCACCTCCATCCGGTCCAGGCGTATTGGTGATATCCAGTAATATCTGTGGTTGGATGTCTGTTACCTGTGTTTGACAAGCAGCAGTTGATTTATGTGATACGCTATTGTCTTGTGAACTGATTTCCAGGTTGTTTTTTGTTTCTTTCTTATTTCGCATGTTGCGATGTGGTTCCGTTTCACCAACAATCTCAAAATGTTTGTCATCCTCACACAAAAACTCTGAAAGACTCTCAGAGAACGGTAAATCTTCCCAAGCCAATGAGCTTGACAAGAATGTTTGGGCGAGTTGTCGGGTAGAAAACGTCTTCTCCTTGGAGATGCTGTGGCCAGGTGGGGGGGGACTGAAGCAAGTGTTCGTGATCGACGTGTTTCCAACGGCTTTCTCGGTTGATGAGCACGGGTATTTGGAAGTAGAGCACTCTGAAGAAAGCAGAGGCGACAGCGCTTTCTCCTCTGTGACTTCACGGCGCTGCGGGCAGCCTCTCTGTGCACGATGGGTTGTTTTTCTGTTTTCTGTCTGTCGGCTGTTCTCATCTCTGCTGTCCAGGAGACTGCAGTCTTCCTCCTGCTCTGCTGATGAAGTAACCAGTCCAAGGGACTGTTCCCATGGAGGGGTGGGAGCAAGGGTGCCATCCTGGTACTGTGAACTAGGATGAAAAGAAAAGCAATTCAAAGAAAAAAAAAATGAAAAGGCACATGTGAAGTATTAAGATAAAAAGCATGTGAAACTAGCCTTATTTTGACAGTAGATCGAGAGAATCAAGAGCAGACTTACAGAAGGTTTCAAAAGACACTTAGGACTGTCCATAGACAGCCTCCTCTCCCGTCTTATTGAATAAAGACCGTTAGATTTATTCTTTGCAAATTCAGTGTGTTGATTTTTTTCTTACATTTAAAAGAAAACACTTTCAGAGACACAATTCGTAGGAGCTCACAGGCCAAACAGTGAGCTCGTAAGAATACGTTCATCCTTCATTTACTCATTCACTCATTCATTCATTATCTTCGGCTCATCCGAGGCCCGGCAGGCTTAGCGGGGTATGTCAGACGTCCCTCTCTCCAGCAACATTTTCTAGCTCTTCCTGGGGGACGCTGAGGCGTTCCCAAGACAGCCGAGATATATAATAACTCCAGCATCTTCTGGGTCTACCCCGAGGCATCCAGGAGGCCTCACCTGACGCTGCAGCAAACCGCCTATCCATCTCCCACTCCATTTTTCAAGACCCTGAGAGACTTGAACATCCATCCATCCATCCTTTGGACAGTGACTGTCTCTTAACCAGTGTTTTCTAACCAGATAACCATGGCCTCAGACTTGGAGGTAGTGACTCTTATCAACCATGAGAGGCCCCTGAGCATGCAGTCACAATTGAGCACCAAAACTATTAAGCTGATGGGTCCAGAAATGTGCGAGATTAGCCATGGACAGACATACAGATGCATAAACAAGCACACACGACCAAACACAAAATCTCCTCATGCTACGCTTGGTAGAGATAGTTATCAGACAGAAAGCAATACCTCGTGTTATTACCTTTGTGGTGACTGGGAAAGAAGACCTGAGGCAGGAAGTGTGGAGTTATTGAAGCTGCCGGCAGGACAATGTTGAGGAATCAGCAGCAGGGCAGCTGCTGGGGGTCTGGAGGTTTTGCTGGGATCGGTGGATCCCAGCTCATATTCTGCAGCTCTCTGTAGAAGGATCTGATAATAACTGAGCACTGTGCAGCCTTCCAGGCCTGCAGCTGTGGGGAGAATCATCTGACTGGCAATAAAGTGGACCGCTTCTTTACTGCTGGAGCCATTCGCAGCAGGCAGTCCTAACCAAGGCAGACTTTCTGCTTGGGTTACCTAAAAGGACAAAGAGCAGACCAGGGATCTGAGAGCAAGCAGCCTCAATACTAAACTAATTCAATGAAGCACATATTTTGGACATGTTGCCGGATCAAAACTGGAACATTTGGGTGTGAAAAACCAATATTCATTTAGTTTTGTACATGTAAGATGCAAAAGGATGCAACCAGTGAGAAAGTTGGTAGCACTGGAAGAGTTGTCTGGAGCTCTGTAGAGGCATGCAAGGCTTCTAGAGGATGAATCCTAAAGACTTTAGGGATCCCTGACCTTTCCTCCTCTGCCACCATGTAGTCGACGTCTGTGGTTCGTGGTTTTTTTTTCAAATGTATTTGACAACCGTTGGACGGATTGCTGTGAAGTTTGGTACAGACGTGCACATTCCCCTAAGAATGAATTGTAATCTCTTTGTTGATCCCTTAATTCTTCCTCTAGCCCCATCATCAGGTGAAAATGTATTTTTTCCAATATCAGCAAAACTAATGACATTCCCACCAGCCTCAACTTCGTGTTCTGTTCTATTTAGCAATTATTAAAATGCAGCTATGCTAAAGTAAAACATTAGAATACCAGATGTAAACATCTGCATATTAGCAGAGCAACTTTAGGATTGAGATCAACGTACAGCCTACTTAGCCGGTAGCATTGCTGTGTCGACTCTTAGTCTTGTTTTAAAGAATTTTGAACACGATACATACTAAACAGGTTGTTAACTTGTCACCGCTCTCTGGTGGGCCAACTATGAAATGGTGACTCTGTTTCCAAGTTACCAAAAACACTTTTTAGTTACCTGTTGGCCAACATAAACACATACACCTAGATACATATCTATATGTATGGAATGATGAGCTAATATCAGCTAAGTAGAGCAATACATAATTGCAATTGTACCTTTATACCAAAGACAAAATGTCTGCCAATGAAACAATCCTCGACCGCCTTCATCAGCAACGTGGATCTGGTTGATGGTCCATCCGAGTTCTCCACCAACCTACAGCATTACAGAAACAACAGAGACCCACAAGGCTTTCTACTGGACTGGCAAAGAGAGAAAGCACCGATATCAAGATGAGCTTTTTAAATGTGCCACACTTAACACGAGTAAAATAAACACGGGTCTTCCCACTGACTTACACGGGTTTCCCACAGTGTTTTATGACAGTTATGTCACCTTACCGGACACAAACAAATCATAAAGGGTTAATACACTTGCCAGATTAATACTAATAATCGTGTTGTTTAGGCCACAGTCTTGAGTCTTCTAACTACAACAAGATAACTTTAAAAAGAGCTAAGTCTTGAGAGAGTAATTGAAAATCTTACCTAAATAAAAGATGTTCACACTTAATATGGATACAAGACTGACGGAGGTTGACCGAGTAATAAGTGCAGACATTTTGAGTTGGTTGAAAGATAACTTCCCGTCGCTCACCTCTGTAAACCTCTTGCATGAATGCCAAAGAATGGGTTCAAGCAGGCTCCAAATACTGTTACTCCAAATATGGAGCTGTCCCGGGCCGCCCTCAGTGAGAGACGATATCTGTAATCAACCTGCTCCCTCACACAGCTGTAACCACACTTGGAACATCTGCATCTGTGGTGGACAGACAGAGAATACAGGTGAACTTGTGTGGATGTGTCAAGCGTGTTTTATCGATCTAATTTGCAATGCAAGAACACAGCCTTTATATCGTCTAGCTAACGGTACTTCAAAATGAAGTGCTGGAATTGATTTCAGTTCAATTAGTTAATGTAAAGTTTTGAAAATACACTTCATGGACCCACTGCTTCCCCTTCAGAACTGAAATGAATCTTCTTCGTTGGTTGTTTAGTGTGTTTACCTCGTCGTGTCCTGCGGCTCAGCATCAATCCTCGAGAAGCAGTCTTTACAGCACGGATAAAACACACAGGCACTCTGCAGAGACAGCACGACACAATCCACCAGAGCCCGTCTCACAGGCATCCAGCCGGCCTCTCTGGAGAGTAACGTTGAGTTACTGCTCCCTATATACAGGGATGGGTCAAATGCTGTCGTCAAATTTCGTGTATGTGTATATGACAATAAAAATGGTTTCTTCTTTCTTCTCTCTGAGGCACGGACCCCTGGCTGCAGCTAGCAGGCTAACGGAGTGCTGTATTAACTTAACGCTACATGCAACCTCAGCAACTTTAACACCAACAATTGTTCATAAAGATAGAACCATGTGTGGGTCAGAGCTAAAACACACACGCGTAGAAAGTAGGTCAATTTCAGATTCTTAACGTCTCTACCGTAGACACCGCGTACTTCTTCTGCTTGTTTTGGTTTAGTGGCGGCTAGAGAGCCAGTTTAGAGGCGCACGGTCGCCGCCTACTGGGTTGGATGTGGATCACACGATTGGCAGTAAAAAGCTCTGGAGGGATTTTAATTTAAAAAAGACTTGTTTTTTATTGATATGTATTTCACTTACTTGTAGACAGAGAAGAACAATTATCAAAGAGAAACAAAAAAACGCAGCCGTTCATCAAAAGAAAAGAATCTCACTTGTTCTCCTTTATTTAATTGATTTCATGGTGTACACAACATAAGGTTACATCACAGTTTACATTTAATCATTTGGTCAACCCATTGCTTGGTTACCATAGTAGTTCTAGTAACGCACGGCACAGAAGTGTTACAAATATGTTGTTACTCAATTATACCAAAGTGACTACATTTCCTGGCAGAAAAATATATAAAATATTTCTGTTTTACATACCATAAATAGCAGTTAATCTACTGAAAACACTTTGTAGCTATTAAAATAAGTTGTAAAATGTGAATGAAGAGAGTGACCATAGTCCCACTGATGGTTTGTGTTTTCTAAAACAGCCAGAAATGTGAGTGTTTGTTACCACAGAGGGGCTCTGGTCAGCACCCCTTTCCAGCTGCGAGAATCTGCCACCTTAAAACAGAGCAAGGAAGTGTGTGCAAACATGAAACCGAAAAATAATGACATGCAGTAAGAAATACAAAGACTGCAGAAACAGCGTAGAGACTTGGAGCATACATGAACATATTTCTGAGACGGTTGCAGCTAAATACTATACATTCTGGAAAATTGCAATTTGCAAGGTTTAAACATTAATTTGATTAAGTTAGGTTTTCTATGTTTGATCAGAATGACTAAAGAGGTAAAAACTCCAGCAGCACCTTCAACAAGGTCATGATCACAATGACTCACCTGCATTCTCTTATGAAGAAACCTCAACTTCTGGTTGAGACATTCAATCTCCTGCGACAAGACAGACACGAAAGTGTTACGCGGTCAAGTGGATGTGGAGATACACTATCACGGTGATGTGGTCACATTTTCACAAACAAAATCAATCAAATAACATGTCTGATGAGTAAGTGGCCAGGGTTACACTCATATGCATGAATGTGTTATGGTTATCGTTGTGTTCACTGTTGACGAAGGCCCAGAGAAAAGTACCTGGCTTAGTTTTTCGTTGCGTCTGAGTTTGATCTGAGGCAGAAGTTCCTCCAGTCTCTGAATCTGTAATAAAACATGGAATCTCAATGCAAGTTCTGGCAAGTAATAAAGCTTTACGATCAATACAGAATAAAACTCCCATGAAAATATAGTACATTTTAAAAATGAATATATACAATAAAACAAGCAAACTAGCTTGTGCTAGCCACAAAGAATCTACTCCAAATTCAAAATGCTGAATCTTAAAAACGTTTCTGAAAAATGATCAACACTATTACTTTGTTAATTTCTCATTTGTCTGAAGGAAAATAACTTCCCCCTTCCCAGAGAAGATGTATTTTTGTATTGTTATTGGCAGTATTGTTCTACATTAGATAATCTCATTGACAGTTTTACATAAATACTAAATGGTTATTTCAAAGGACGCGTGGTTGAACATTTTCTCCTCCAGAGAGGAAGGTCATTTTATGTTGGAGCAGCACTGCTGAGTGATTCTGAATGAATCATTCATAATCCTACCCTCTTGTCAATAGTCTGTAGCCTGGTCTTCATGCTCTTGTTGATCACAGTCATGGTAATGGTTCTGGGCTTTGGACGCACTGGGAACAGAGACATCACAACCGTGACAGATATCTAAAACTGCCTTTCCTTCAGACTGAATTTGAGTTTCACTTGAATATGAATATGGCTAATAACTGATTGAGGCAAAAGTAAAGGAGTACTATCACATTTCTGCAGCAACTATGTGTTCTAATGCACAAAGGAGAACACAATATACACTACCAACAAATCCAGATGCTGATAAACATTTGTAGCTGTGGACAGATGTGTAGTTAACCAGGAACTATATGACTAGCGATACTGTGTTGCCTTTTCTCCTCCTTTGTGACTCAAAATGTATTGCAATCCATTTTGGTTGAACCTGTACTTTATGTAACCAGGATTTATGTCATAATCTAAATGTCATCTGCTTCAACATAGTGTAATAGTATTTAACACTATAATGTAGTTGTGTGCAGCCATGCTTATTAATGTACAGTATTTGTAAACAATTATAACTTCTTCTGAGAGGACATATTTTCATATCACTACAACTGTGTTTTGTTATGTTGTCATTTATTATCTGTTTATACGGGTGCCCACAGACAAGTTAGCTTAGCTTAGCACCCAGACCTGACACAGAGGGAAACAGTGAGCCTAGCTCTGGCTAAGTGTAATAAAATGTGCCCACCAGCATCTCTAAAGATAACGATTTATGTCATATCTCGTTTGTTTCATTTAATTAAAAATCCAAATGGTAAACGATTAATTAATGGATGAAAAAAAACAAGATATACGATATTGTCAGCAAGCTTTCGAGGTGCAAAAAGTGAGTCCACTCTTACCATGCTGAAAGATCTTGGCTACCTCAAGCACATAAGGCCTGTGGTGAAAAACACATGACACCAGTAGTAATTAATAAGAGTATGCACTGAATAGATGTAGAGACTTAACTGTGTGCAGTCAAAGACTCCTTACATGTGCTTGCTGTTAGCAGGGATCGAGCTGTTCAGAGGGATCAGAGAGCCGCGGTGGTTCCTTAACTGCAAACAGACCAAAGCACAAGTCATTTCACAATTTCAGCTGCAACCAAAAACTGATTTTTCTTTCTTTTTTAACAATATTCTGCAGACGCATGCGTTTCTGTAGTAGGGCTACATCTCTACCATTAGGACAAAAGAGTCATTGTACCTTGAATATGACATCGGAAGAGTTCAGCCCAAAGGTAGTGGTGATAATCTGAAAAAAGGATTTAACGTGAAAATATACGACATGAAAAAAACACAGAGCTTTAGTTATTTATCTTTAACATTTCAATTTTTATATTTTGATACTTTGATGTTAAATAGGTGAACAAGAACATACTATAGTAATAAAAACAACAGGTGGAGTTCACTTGCACACCTGTATGATCACGGTGGCCTCAGCTGCTGGAGGAATGGACACTTCTCGAAGAGCCACCACTCTGTCGTCTGCAACGGACACAACATGAGATGCTACCACTATCTAATATGTCAACCTTTGAAAAAGTGTTATAACTACTGGCTTTATTGATGACGCAAAACAACCTGGCCCAACCAAAACATCTCAAGACAAAAAGAAAATAATTCCAAATATTGGAATGAAACCAGTAAATCATAAAGTAAAGTAAAGAGAGTACACGGTTACAGTCACATTAAGCCAGGCTGTGTCTGTGGAGACAGAATCTCACTTCTTACTGTACTGTGAGAAACAACCATTAAGATAATAAACATCACGCTCCAGTATGCCACTGAGGCTAGATCCATCACAAGTGTGATGTGGACAATTAAAACCTCCAGTACACATAAAGAATGTACGTTAACGTGAAGTGTGTCCAGTATTTAAATTTTTGACAGAAAGAAAATATTTGCATCTTTGTATATTCTGGATATTTCAATGAGGGAGCAGCAGTAGATGTAATTTTAAGAATTGTCCCTTTTGTGGAAAAACATATACCGGTAATAAAATCGCAAACACACACACACAGCTGGCCCTAATCATTCCGTTTTACCGTAATCCATATTCAGATTAAATTGGTGTTTATTTCCCTCTTTAAAATACTACACCAGAGAATAAAACACTTAACACTCAACAGTCAAATGCAGCTGCTGCTCTCCTCTTTGACCATTTATGGATACAAGCCTCATTAGCTACAGCTGACCAATTGCTGAAGTAGAAACAAAGTAAAAGAATGAAAGTATGAATAACGTGAGTATCCAGCATACTCACGTTATTCATACATGACATGACAGCAATATGAGCGTACAGTGAGTCTTTAATGGGTTAAAGAGGCTGGTTGACATGGACACCGACGCAGGCGGACACAAACAGAGAGCAGCGGCTGAAGAATAATCAATAACTGATTGTAAAAGTCATAACACGTGCAGAAACATACGAACCGTTTTTGTCAAGTCGTCTCAGCGCGATCCAAGCCTTTGATGCACGTGGTGATCTGTGAAAACTGACGTTAGACATTTTAATCATCCGAACAGCAACACGAGAGTAGCCTACCTGCGACTTCCGGTTAGGGACTTTCAGGGTACTTTTAAAGTCCTACATCAAACAGATTAGTCAAAATAATAACTGCACAAATGGATAATGAAATGACTTTGGGACACCAAGACAGGTCAGTTTTTTTCGACAAATGTTACATTTATTCCTATAGTCTGTTTTAATTTAATTACACATGCGAAACACCGATTATCCACTGGATGGCACTAGAGAGAGAGAGAGAGAGAGAGAGAGAGAGAGACAGCGAGAGAGAGAGAGCGAGAGAGAGAGAGAGAGAGAGAGAGAGAGAGAGAGAGAGAGAGAGAGAGAGAGAGAGAGAGAGAGAGAGAGAGACAGAGAGAGAGAGATTCTTTCCCCACTTTTAATCCATATGGCCACCTATTACACTGGTGTATCCACTTATTTACTTATTATTATTTTGCATCATTCTACATTGTGATTTATGTTCGTATAGCTTGTACTTAATTCTGCTGTCGGCTGGGGGAGTGTGTTGCCTTCTTTTCACTCTTTGAGGAAATGGGCGTGTGATGTGAGGCTCTTCCACAGAGTTAGTGGCGCAACATTTCCAGTAACAGCTTTCCATATCAGGATAACTGTGAGACTGTCATGTAAACACGCCTACGTTCCATTTTCACAAAATGCTTCGTAGGTGACTTGGATTGTTGTTTCGAAGGAGAAGTGGAATAATTGGTTTCAGCATGGATTCAAAGAGGTAATCCGGAGTCTTGGAAAGTGTCTGTGTTACTTAAAGCATCCAATCTGTCGCATTAGAGTGAAGAAAACATCTGCTGTTGTTTTTTCTTTCAGGCGCGTCCGAGATAGGATATCTTTTGTCCTGCTCATTTTAGGGAATATTGCAACAGCTCTCTCTGGTACGTATCGTGGAAATAGACATCGTTTGTAGTCTATGCAATAACTCATTATCATAATTATTTTCTTCGTGTGTCTCTTTCAGGCCAACATCTTGAATGTACCAACGACTATACTACGGGATTCTTTTGCCACTTTGGAGCACAAAACTGCACTGAATACAGTTTGACTCTCCGGGGCAACGACTTCAATGAGTGAGTTTTGTTTTTTGTAGTTGTTAGCCTATGTGTTTCACTGCAAAGCCATTTATTCTGTATTTTTTTGCTTTGTTTTGAATGAGTTCTGTGTCGATTCAGGCATTGTTTTTCTTATGTAATGTTAAATATCAACTGAAATACAAATATATCATATAGGCTATTTAGAACAGTGATTCTCAACTGGTGGGTCGCGGACCCGTTTTCAGTAGGTCGCGGGCCTTTGCCTGACAAAAAAAAAAAAGAAAAAAAAATCATTTTATTTTAAAGGGCATTTTTATGCAGCGGAATTATTCCAGCATTTACGGCACTTGTTCAGCGGTGCAGGAAAAACACCCCAATGCGTCGTGAATCACATCATGTGATGAAGCTCAGCCAATCAAATATGATTATTCTGTCAAGTTTCCTGACTTGAGTGAGATGTACACACACCGTGACACACGGGGAGAGACGAGGACATATGAGCAGAGCAGGACTGTTTATTAAGGTGTGAGTCGTGAAAGTCAAATCATAGGACGATCTCCAAAAGAGAGAAATGGCCAGAGAGACCAGAGTCATTACTCTGAAGAATTCACCGACATGAGTCTGTCCAGTCAAACACTAATTTCTCTTTTTAGAAGATGAGAAAAATATAAATTGTGGCTTTTTCACTTCACCCTGAATGAATTGAATTTAAAGCTGCAGGGCAATTCAGTGAAAATTATTTTGCTAATATGAATTTCATTCAGTAATTTCTTTTTTAATCCAGCCGTTATTTTACATGAAATGAGAAGAACATTTATTCATGTATTTCTATGTATTATTTATAATCCATCCAGTTAAATTTGAAAAATGAGAATAATATTTGTTAAAATATAATTGGTGTACTTTCTTTATTTGATTTGACAGTTGTTTACTACACAGAGACGTTACTACGACTAGACTTCTTGAATATAGATACCCAAATTATATAGATATATATATATATTTATATCTATATAATTTGGGTCGTGGGTCCCGGCTTGTCATTAAGGGGTGATGGTGGGTCCCGCAGCCAGACCAGTTGAGAACCACTGATTTAGAACATGATGTATGCCATCTTGTATTCCACAGGACTGGGAGTAGCACTTTCACACAGTGTGACAATGGAGGGTGTTGTTGCTCCGTTAAAATGAGTCTGATCTTGGGGGAGACTCATACAGCCACAGTTCGGAAAGGAGACAAGATCATAAAATCCCAAATCATCAGCGTCACAGACACCAGTGAGTTGACTTCAATACCTACAAATAACCTGTAGCTGCCAGATATAGACGGTTCCAGATCCAGGTGAAGAGTGAATGGATGTCAGACTGGATGGAGGTTATGAAACATTCCTCTTACTATTCTTATCTCTCTTCTTCTACAGTAAAGCCTAACACCCCAACAATCCGCTCAGTGGAAAAATCCGATGGGAATTTTGAAGTCACATGGGATACACACATGGCACCTTATATCAGGACTCAATTGAAACATTATTTGACTTACTATAAAAAAGGAGACACAAAAACGGTAGGAGCAATTTCATATAAGTTTCGTTAAACACTGTTAAACATTTGTCCTAGACTTAGTCTTGGCCATTTGGTTATGTCAGGTTGCCGGTAAGTTAAAGAGACTATGATTGCTGCTTTTTATAATTATTGTTTCTTCATACCAGGAACCTGCGGTCACACCAACTACAAATAATGAATGGAATTCCTATGAAATACTTGGTCGACACTTGGACCCAAGCACAACATATGTTGTCAGCGTGAAAACAAACTACTATGGCAAGTTCAGTGACAGTAGTAAAGAGGTGGAATTCACAACTGGTAAGTGTCATCTTCTCTGTTTTATTTACAACAATAGGAGAGCATGTCTTAAATAGGTTGATGGACCCACATAGACCAATCAGGTCACACTGCACTACACAATGACGTCTTTCATTCAATCAAGAATCATAAACATCACATCATGGCACCAAAGGCCTAAAATATCAGCATGAAAACATATACATACTTCAGCCATTTTCTCGTTTGCCCTATGGGGCAAATATGTGCTTTTCTCCTGGTTTCTGTAGGGGCATTGAGGCGGTATTATGGAGCTCTGCTGGCCAAATTTAGCAAACGTAAACAACGACACTGTGTGTGTGTGTGTGTGTGTGTGTGTGTGTGTGTGTGTGTGTGTGTGTGTGTGTGTGTGTGTGTGTGTGTGTGTGTGTGTGTGTGTGTGTGTGTGTGTGTGTGTGTGTGCGCGCGTGTGTGTGAGAGATTCCATAACCATATGAGCAAGTGGCTCTAGTTGTCTCTAGTTTGTCTCTCTACTGCATGTCATTTGTGATTTCTAAATGTACCTCATACATCTTACTTCACAGCTATGTCCCCTTTTATCCTGGCCTTGGTTATCATCATCAGCCTCAGTTTTGCTGCAGTCATCATCAGCGGTGTGATATTCATCTGTTATGTAAAGTAAGTCATGCAGATATGAACAGACATAAAGTAGTTTTTGCATTTCTCTATTAGTGAATTATATGCAAGGCTTTTTACTTCTACACTGTAACTCCTGTGTTGTGTTTATGTGACATGTTTGGGATTTTTGTTAATTGATTTGTCGAATTGATTTTAGGCTCAAAACAAAGTGGAGGGACGCAGTTGCCAAATGTCCAAATCCCAAACTTGGTGTTATTCATCCAAGCAAGCCAAAGGTGAGTCACCTATGATGTAAACTTGATGCTGGCTGAAAATACAAATAAATACTTGCAGCTTCAATTGTTGCATCTGTTTATCTTACTTAATTAATACATGTGAGCAGCATATTTTTTAATCCTTAATGCTGTTTGGTTTGGGCATTTTCGAACATTAGCCATTCAATGCATTTACATTCTGCATTCTACTCTTCAATTGAAACGTTTGAATACAGTATAGAGTTTGTATGGCTGCACTGTAAACATATATAGCAGTTCAAATAACTTTTACAAATTGACCCATTTCACCAAAAAGTTTCAAATCTGTAGTTGTAATTGTTTTTATCCTCCTTGTTGCAGGTCTTGGAGCCTGGAACAATCTTCGTCTCCCCTGCCTGTGTTGTGATCCTTGTTCCAGATGACAGCAAACTATGGTTAGTGTGGCTGCAGAACATTTCCTTAAGGATTTATATGCGTTTGTTTTTGGCTCTTTAAGTCTGTTTCTCTCTATTCAGGTCGAAGGGGTCACTGGGAGACACGAGCAGTGGAAGCCTTCAGCAAAGTAGTGGAATCAGTTCTGGCTCTTCTTGTCTCAGTTATGCTAATACAGAACCTGCTGACATTATAGCCTCTGTTGACGATGCCCTTAAAAAAGTCTTTGCCAATTTTGGCCCGTTCTCACCATTGACCACCAAAGACAGTGGCTTACTCTCCTCTCCATACAACCCTTGTGGTGTCCGAGCTGATGACATGAGTTGTTGGTCATCCGGCTTTGACAACAAAACCTATTCCATCCTCATTCCCAGCTACCCACATGAGATTCTGATGGACAGCTCTGAGGTCCAGACGCCGGCTGAAATGCTTTGTGACTCTGCATACCGTCCTAGTGCGGGTGACATTGTGACCTGTGTTGACCCACAGGCACCAACGTGTCCGCTTGTTAATTCACTACCAGGGGTTCCATCTATTATGCCAATGGACATTTCATACCAGCAGCGCAATGCAGATTCTGGGGCATTTTCACATGCAGAAGACTTCAGTTTGTCCGCCGTCTCCAGCGGCACCAACACAATTGGGTCATGTGATCCTGTGTCCAGAGTTGAGGCCAATTGTGAGAGCTCTGAGGAGGCGGTTCGTGGTGCGACAAAGCAACATGGAAAAACTGAAGGGGCAGCTATATGTGATGAAAACCCCTGCCACGGCTGCGTGCCTGCAGGCTCATGCAGCTTTCCTCCAGTGGATGACGACTACCAGCCATTTCAGAATCTGGTGGAGCAGCCTGATGTTTTGTTGTCCGAGGAGAGAAGGGATGAGAAAGAGGAACATTTGAACAGGTATACAGAGGAAGTATTGACCAAGATGCCTGAAAGCTTCCCTTGTTTCATTAACAATATCCAGGGAGGTCAGTGTCTCTCTGAGCTCCAAAGACCTTTTCTCTGTTTGATCCCTGCTGACCAGTCGATGCCATTAACCTCAGACAGCGGCTATCAGAGTGTGTAGGGCTGACTTTTTATGCATTCATTTGTTGTGTGTCATCTTAGCTTTTTTTAATTGCTGAGAAATGTAGATGATGAGAGTGAGGTAGAGGCGGACTTTGAGATGACATTAGTTTCTCAATTATAACATGACTGTTAAAGTGTATGACTGCCTGTGATGTGAAAAAAATCCCTGACGTTTGCACATAAAAATATTCACGCAACATTTCTGTCATCAACAGGATTCACTTGTTTTGAGTTTTAAATGTGTGCTTGAACAACACAGATACAGTTGCTCGCATGTCCGTAACTCACATGTCATATTCAAATATGTTATGTGTAAGGTCAAATGTGTTCCCTAAATGTTGAACAAAGCAAAGAGGACTGCGTCACTGTAAATCATGTCTAACTATCCAGTCTGTGCTGTTGTGTGTTCATAAGACTTCAGTAGAAATGTGAGTTAACAGAAGGCTCATTTCTGGGAGATAATTTCAGTCTCTCTCTAAGCTTACTTTGACTAGAGGAGTCAACATGAGAAAAGGGCACATGTACCCAATTTGGCCATCAATACTGACGAGTAAACGTCTGAAAGCAGACAGCTGTCATAATGAGCTGGTGCTATTCGGGCTTGTGAAATTACTTCCTCATAGCTCTTCTCTGGAACTGTTGAGCCACTTCCAAAGAAACACACATCGCTTCAGGCTATATTCGTCACAACGAAGACAACTCAAAGACAAACACAGACTCTTATTTCACAATGAATTCACGACACGCAAAGAGCTGGTGGTAGCCTCGTCTTTAATCAGCACTAGATCTCTTTAGTGAAACACAGGTTATTTCCCTCTTTATTTACCTCTGTTCAGGCACATTTCTTTGGTAGAAAATCATTCAGAATCAGATTTATTGGCCACGTATGGAACAGCTTGTGTCCAGGGTGTGAAGGGTCTGCAGTGATCTCTCCTGCCCGTTTCCTGACTCTGGAGGTGTACAAGTCCAGGATGGACGGCAGGCTGGAACCAGACCTGACAGTCCGTTGTAGTCTGTTTCTATCCTGTTTAGTTGCCGATCCAAACCACACAGTGATGGACGAACAGAGAACAGACTGGGTGATGGTGGAGTAGAACAGAATCAGCAGCTCCTGAGGCTGGCGCAGGAAGTACAACCTCTGCTGGGCCTCATTCAAATAAAGGTTGTTTATATTATCTTGTGTTTGCTTCAAAGGGACATTGCTGCTGAGTTTTTAATGTTTTCATCATTTTAGTCATTGTTGAGGCAGAAGACAAAATTCATCTACAAATGACAGTAAAACTAACCCCATGGCTAGATACAGAGAGATGCATTTTCTGTCAGTTGGCTGGAAGTACAGATACATTTACTTGACCATGAAGCTATTTTGATATTATAAACATGAGTAATCGTTAATTGTAAAACTAGAATATTATAATTCATTAAAAATATAAAGATCATATATCGCTTACTAGATCATTAGAGGTATATATATAATACAATATCCTTTTAGTATAATTACACAATGTTTTTATAATATAATATCATTAATCAATCGATTCATGTTGATATAATATGAAATAGTAAGAGATGAGTCATTTTATTATAGATTGTCATGTAGTGTATATGTGTAGTTTTACCATGAGAATGATTGAATATAGAATACTGTTTTAATGCCACTAAAACGGCTGCAGTGTTGACAATACAGTGAGTTATGTCCAAAGAACATACTATGTTCATTTAAAATGTGCACTGTATATATGACATTATATCAAAGTGCAACAGTGTTAACAAAAGGCATACAGATTAAAAGTTATTGCTTAATTCAACAGAATAATAATACATTCTTTCATATAACCTTCAAAAGTAAAAGTACTGTTGCAACATGCAAAGCTGCTCATCTGTCCCATTCTCTGAACTCTGCTTCCACCTGGTTGTTTTACATGAATACACACTGTCTCACTGCTGCCCGCTTCGTGTGGAACCACATGATAAACTATATGATCACCAAACTTTTAGCACCCATGCACTAGGTGGCTTTGAAGTGTTAACGGTGGCTTAAAAAGGACATTAAAGCATTAAAAGGACCTTCACAACTCATCATACTCCACGTCAGTCTCTGCCATGAAGAGATCAACATACAGTACAGTACTTCCTGTAATTGGAGGAGCCACCTAAGCAGCGAGGAAAGTTATTGGAGGGTTACAGGGATTGTCATAACTGTGAGGTGGTTGGAAGAATGCAGCGGAGGAGCGAGGGTGGAAGGGGAGGAAGAGTCACTTCAGTTTAAATCTGAGCTCCTGAGACATTTTCTGTTATTACTGAAACTCCCGTGTAGCCGGTGACACATCTCCACCTTTCTGCTCACCTGAAGCTTGGACTGTAGCATGCAACAACCAGGCCGGCTGAGGCTGAGGCCGTGGCTGGAGGAGCAGATTCATTCTGGGGGGTATCCAGGAGTCAGCTGGCTGGACCAGGTAGAACCCTCCATCTCACCCTCATCCCAGACAAACCCATGCGTGCCTGGGTGCAAAACGTTTTGCTGTAGATGAAATCACTTAGGGCAGCAGACAGAGAATAATGCATCATGAAATACTCCTGTCAACAATGTATTCCGTGTTACCGGGGTTTTATTGTATTCCACAGACAGCACGAATCTTCCAAATCCCGTGGATACACGCCGCTCGTCATGGATGGAGTATTGACCGAGACGCTACACTGTTCAGGAGTTGGGCCATGCACACTGGTAAGAGCCCCACATTAATACAAATGTGATTTGTTTCCAGCTGGATGACCCCTTAGTCCATTCAGAATATGTTTCAGTATCTTGGGTTGTCCGGCTCATATTCTATCAATCTAAGCACTTTGCCTGATACTTATTGTTATGTTCCTACATTTACACTTGCATGCTGACGCTATAATGCAGAGCAACAAATTAATAACACAATAGAACAAGCTTATTTTGTACTTACTCTATTATACCAAGTTTATATTTGCGATCTCTAGTAACAGAATGGACTGCTTGAGTCACAGCACTACATCCAGGCAATATGGTAGAAATCAATCTTATGATATTGATGATAATATCTTAATAATGTCAAAATATATCACGGGTGTCAAATGTATTAATCAATGCTAAATGTAATTAACAGTGTTTACACAAACAGAAATGTCAGGATTTTTATTTAAAACTCTTGCCTCACTTAGTATTTGGCATTAGTGTTTATAACTTTTAAAGGGTGTGCTGGTGTTCATAGCGTTCCTGGTTCAATTCTGGTCAGAGGTCCGTCAATTAAAACGCCTCAAAAAGATTGGTTTTACTGGATGACTTCCTTCATGACTCCAAAGAATAATCCTTAGAACAGAGTATCATTTCTTGAATTTACATCATTTCTGAGGCATTTGGTAATTTCCACTGAACGTTGGAAGTTATGACAACCATCATGAAGACATTTGCTGGCAGACCTGTTTCCTGCTCAAATCTTTCCAGTAGAGCAGCCACAGTTGTTTTGTTCAGTCCACTTCTTTATAAATGTTCAAGATTCATATCATCCTCCCAGTTTCCAGCTAAGGTATGATAATTGCACAAGAGTATTAGATATCACCAGTGTATGCCAATATATATATATATATATTTGCAACGCAGTTGCACCAAAAATATAGTAAACCTTTCAGTTCATGTATTTTGCATTTTCTCTAAGAAATCAGGACATGGATAGATAGATGGATAGATAGATAGATAGATAGATAGATAGATAGATAAATAAATAAAATAAACATAGATGACTATGTGTCCAGAATCCACAGAATAAGAAACATATACACTTGATTCTAATTTACAATTATTATTTTTATATTCATAATATCATAACCACATGTTTTTGCTCTATCAGTAATCTAATTCCTGTACGTTATGAGTAAGGACTTGAGTAAAGTCGTCATAAACACACATACACGCGCGCGCGCACACACACACACACACACACTTTGTCACACTTTGTGACAGTAGCTGCATCACATCATGGGAAAGCTCCAGTTCAGTTGCTGCGAGCGTGCAAGGTGATCGTATTGCTGTCAAAGTACAAACAGAACTGCTCTTCACAAATCTAGAAAAAGCATATTCAGCAGTTGAATAAAAGAGCATGAGAATTGAGCTCAATATTCAAGAGATTACAATGAAAAAAAAACCATGAAGTGAAAGATAAAGTACACAGATTATATAACTGAACCATCACTGGCTCATCAAGTAATTAATGACAGTGGGAGGTTGCAACTTGTGTGTAATATAGCTGCTGCACCTGTGCTCCTTTTCTTCTTGTTGGCCCTTGTCGGCTGTAAATGATCCTTTGTGGATCTGTTGAAGCTCCAGGGATTTTATTCCTGAAGCTGGTAATTATATTCAGAGGACTTGCAAAGATCCAAATCACACCGTGCTGCTAAATATGAGAACTCAGCACACTGGATGAAGTCGCACACTTGATGATTGATGGTAGCTAACACAGTTCAAGTTGTTACAGTGATGTTTCAGTCGGCAGAGTTTCTGCCAGTCTCTACAATGGAGGAGGCGAATGCAAACTTACCATATAACGGGGTCATAATGGCCACATTTACAAGTAATGAACTAGGTTTAAATACACAGGAACTCTCCTGTAAGGCACCATCAAAAGTCTTGTATCTGCTGACCTCCAGTGGTTAAACTTCTCCCCTTGCTGCAGTGATGCACAGGTTTACTCCAACACACGGTGACTCCACTGCTGCGTGTGGTTAGAGGTGCAACAAAGTACTCTGATCACACCAAATCACAGCCAGAGCGTGGTCAGAGGTGACACACACTTTAACTTGTTGCAGTCATTCCTGCTTTTTAGCCCAGTGCTACGATAAGTTACTCTTCACTTAACTCAAATTACTATTGCTGGGCAATGGCAATGGTTTGATTTTTCAGGTAGGCTGATTTGTCAACTGACAAGGGCCCCTTGGTGGGTCCTGCTTTATTAGCTAATCTTGAATGCCCCGACTTGAAGTGCATTTATGCATCAAAATCCTTTTTTTTCAGTTGTGTGTTTACAAATGTCATATTCCTTTGTGTTCGACCAACGCTTGTACTTGATTACTTCAGGACGATACCGTCCAGGCAAAGACAAGCCAGATCCCAAGACGTGGAAGGCAAATTTCCGCTGTGCCTTGAATTCCCTGCCTGACATCTGTGAGTTGCGGGAGCACAGCAAGAAGAGAGGCAGCAACGCCTACCGAGTCTACAGGATGCTGCCCAGCACACAAACACACAGACGCAGGAGAGGTAAGACATTTTAAAATGTATGTATCTCTTCAGAGGTCAAATATTCGGACATATTCTCAGACAGACCTCATGTGACAGTACTGCCTCCTTTTTTTTTAGGGTTGCGGTTGTTCAGCAGGCCTCGAGAAAAACAGGCGAGTTTAGGTGACGATACAGACGCCACGCATGCATGGCAACCCACAACAAGAGCCATTTCAGACACACCGCAGAAGGTGGAGACCCCGGCAGAAGACACATTTGGCAACATGCAAACGCACGGTGAGACACTTATTGTCAAAGTGCATTGTTGATCTGACTGTGATTATAAAAGACGTTGCCTCTGGAGCCTGATAACGATGATAGTTATTGTTGTTGTTCAGGGACGTGGGAGGCCAAACTGGAGGACCAGGAGCAGAATGAGGCTGTGTTTAAGGTGTCAGACCTGTGATGTACTGACTGTCTGAACATTGTGTGGCTGACACTATGGTAGAGACTCTCTCACTGGCAGAATGGCCACAAACTAAAAACGAGGAGGAAAGTTCGAAGATGAAACTGCATCCTATTTGACTTAACTGCTTAGAGATCATTTGCATGTTCCTGGGATGCAGTTTGGGTTCTGTAGGTGGTGCTCTAGGTATCTGTCTGACTGACTGTAAGTCTTTTGTCTCCCGTAGTTGATGGACCACTTAAGCAACACTGACGTCTGGAACCAGACTGGGGAGCAGAGAGGATGGAGAACACACACACTGTGGGACCACTGGCACTGTACGACCGCATATAACTTCTAAAGTCTTCTTATTGTTTTGTGTAATTCGGGGTAATTCAAAAATCTGTCAGATTGCATCAGTAGCAGGTTGACATCGTGTTCACAAATGAATGCAGGCCTGCAAAAAAAGATATATTGCAGATTAAAGACAAAATGTGGATTTTATTGCTGTGAGAAAGATCAACATATAGATGAAATAAAAGCACATATTTCTGAGTTGACCAAACCTCAAAGATCTACCCATCTAAACCTACATAACTAAGTTAGATGTGGAGGCCAAATGTCCGTGTTTGTGTACATGTGATAATTAATGCTGCAGTCGGAAAATAATATAAAATAAAATCCTGTAATGCTTAAAATAGCTTAGAGTTCCCATCTGTTCCTGTCTTGGCATGTGTTTATTCAGCTTTACATGTTGTTTTCTGCTCCCCAGGTGCTGGTGAAGATAACCTGTACTCTCTGCACACAGAGAACTGCAGTGATCCGTCTGGTCCAAACTACGTCAAGGAGCTCTTTGATTGGTCCATGCACTAGCAAACACTGACGCCGTAGCTGTACACCAAACAATTACTCCTCCTGCTTTTTTTTGTTTTTGCCAACCTTCAGCTGATTTCTTCCTGCCGTCTGTCTGCTGAGCTGACCACCAAAAAAGGGAAACAAGAGAGGCTGGGCGGACGGAGAATATTGCTCTGTCAGTCAGTCGGTCGGTCGGTCATCCTCTCTGCTGAGCATGCTGAGATGAAGATCTTGTTCCAAGCCAAGCTTTGTCTCTGTCATCATCACATGGGTTCACTATGGTTCAGTGCCTCAAACTCACTGACATGACACCAAGCGCACAGAGTAAACAGATCTCATTTCGCTTTAGTGCAGGTTCAGTCATTTCTCTACTCTCTCGTTCGTTTTACTGGATATTTAGCCAACATACAGTAAAAGAAGTGCAGAACAGCTTTTGGTTTAACGAGTCTTAAAAAACATATACTCAATTTTGTGTATTTTCATGCAGCACATGATGCAGTTTGTTTTATGTGATATTGTACAACCTGTTTTGTGTTTGTTTTACATTACCTTGTGATGAGTCTCACTCTTGTGTATACGTACTGTATATGACTTGTGTGTATCACTTCAATAAATTGTATATCCAGCAGTGGAAGTAATGCTATTCGGCAGTCACTCACCATCATTATTACACTGCTGTCAACTGATGTGATAAATACAAAGAAGCCAAACTGTAATGTGCACTTATTGTTTGACTTTTAAAGACTTGCCACATTTAAACATTTCCACACTCGAGTAATTCAATAAAATACAATTTGTTGTTAGCGCGTCACTATTAATAAATACGTTGTCAGACTCGCCCTATGACAAAAAATGTATTACTCACACTTCCTGGTTCAGTTAAAAAAGATAAAATCGACCTTTAGTCTTCTTAAAAGCTGCTTTTAAAGGCTGCTGACAGCTCAGCATATCGGGAATGTGAGGTCAATAAACAGTAGAGTACACGTTTATGTTAACAGCCGTACTTTATTACTTATAACTGACCAAAACCTAGATTTTCTCTGGTTATTTGTGCTTGTACTTTACGACCCACTTTACGACCCCACACCAACACCTGGCACGCTGTGCCCTCCATGCTGAACTCCCGCAGTAACTTCGGCATCGCAGTGATCGATGACCGTCTATTTGTTGTGGGGGGCTACGGCGGCTCCACCACCATCTGTGAGGTAGAGTGTTTTGATGCCGAAACATGCGAGTGGTCTGATGTCAGGAGCATGGAGATGTCCCGCAGCGCCCTGAGCTGTTGCGTGGTGTACGGACTCCCTAACTTGGCCGAGTACTCTGCCCCTCGTGGTACCCTGCCATTGCCCGATGTAGAGGAGGATGAAATGGAATAATCCACCTGACTATGAGTGTAAGAAATTTGACCAAAAACCGGGGTGGTTAGTAGATATAATAAAAGTGTTTAATAATTCATAATTAAGAATTCATAATTAGTCATAATCATAAGGGTTTTGGGAATGCATAATTAAGATAAACATAAAGTGTTGTAGGATTATAGAAGGAAGTAAGTCATAACTGACAGGATTTGAATGTGTTAGCTGCTCAGGGAGAGCGAGATGTGAAGACAGGCGTTTACTGAGGTGTGAGAGTAGGTAGCCAATATAAATTGAGATAGACGGAAGGGGAGGAGTCGCGAACGAATATGAGGGCGGGATATAGCCAAGCGTTTTTCTCTCCTGTTAGTTAGGGTCCGGGGGAAGACGTGTTCTCCTGGGACTGGGGAGAGTTTTTTCCAAAGTGGGTTAATAGTGTAATATTTCATGAGATGAATGTACACCATTGCATAACTGTAATTGCAACAGCAGGATTAAAATCCTTTCTGACGGTAAACCAGTTTCTGTAACGTTTTTAGCGCCGTGTGACTGAAAAGCTATCAGTCCGCGTGTGCTGGCCTGCTACACTCTCATCGTGAGGAGTTTTTCCCTCCACAAATTTGGACGACAGCGGCAGGATTCCTTGCGGGGCGAGACACGCATGCGGGACGGCATCGGTCGCTTACATCTCTGTCAACAAAAACAAAAACATACCAAGACTGGAAGCCACGGATCAACAGCCAGGGAGCATATGGTTCCCCTATTGACCCATTCCATTGCACCTATAATTACTTGAGGGCACCTGACGAAGAATATGCTGACGAATGGGAGGAAGAACGAGAAGGAGTGCAAGAGATGATCAGGATCACAGACATCTTTGTGGGTGCAGAAGGAGTTGCAGCACACTGTGAACTCACTGAAACTCAAGCACAATGGTATGAACTACACCATGAGAGTGAACCCCATGTCACGTTAGCCATAGCAGCAGGGCAGGAGGCCCGCTCACTAGGACCTATGATGAAGAGAGCCCAGGAAATAACAGACTGGTGTTCCACTGCCTCACCGCTACTTCATCACAGTCCAGACAAGACAATCTGGAAAATAGCACATTGCAGCAGGGAGAATGGAGTATCGAGAGGCAGGAATTGGAAAGACATCACGGCCGTGAGTTGACTGACCACCCCGCAGCAGAAGACTTGTTGAATGAAATGCCAGAACATCTGTGGGCAAAAGGCGACTATGATGTCGGCTGCACTCCACACCATTTGGTAACCATAGAAAAGAAATCTGGACAGCCATCGGTGTGGAAACCACAATATCGTCTTAGCAAAGAGGCTGTGGAAGGGATAACAGCCACCATTCATGGCCTGCTTGAAGCAGGAGTGTTGAGATTAGCAGAATCTCATTGGAACACGCCCATATTGCCAGTTCCCAAAGCTGGAGGAAAAGGTTGGAGGATGGTACATGATTTAAGAGAAGTAAATCAAGCCACAAAGACGAAAGGAATTGCAGTGCCCAACCCATATGTGGCACTACAGAACATAAGCCCACAACACCAGTATTTGACAGTACTGGATCTGGCAAACGCATTCTTTTGTCTGCCACTTGATCCTGCTAGTCAAGAGATGTTTGCATTCACATTTCAGGGTCAAAGATATACTTACAACCGAATGCCTCAAGGGTTCAAAGACAGCCCCGGCATATTCAATGCAGCATTGAAAGACGATTTGAAGAATTTGAAACTGCCAGAAGGAGTGACCCTAATACAGTATGTTGATGATCTACTGTTGGCAGCTCCGTCAGCAGAAAGTTGCCTGGCAGCAACTGGAGCTGTGCTAAGGAGAGTAGCAGAGTGTGGCTACAAGATCAAAAAACAGAAGACTCAAATTGGGAGAAGACAGGTGACATTCCTGGGAAGAGTACTCTCAGGAAACAAGAAAAAGATTTCACCTGAACAGAAATCAGCGGCATTGACCTACCCCAAACCCAAAATTGTCCAAGAAATGCTCGGATTTCTGGGAATGACTGGTTACAGCCGAAGCTACGTGCCAGACTATGTCAACCTCACTCAGCCTCTGCGCGACATGCTGACTAAAGTGGGTAACCGAAATCTGAAGGCAGAATTGATCTGGACAATTGAAGGAGAGGAAGCATTCATCAAGACCAAGCAGTGTCTGACTCAGGCAGCCGCATTAGCAGCCCCAGATTATGGATCTGACTTCCATTTAGATGTAGGGGAAAAGCAGGGGGTAGTAAACGCAGTCTTATATCAGATGAGGAGAGAGGGAAGAGCAGTTTTGACTTACCATAGTTCTAAACTAGACCCCATAGAGCTAGGACAGGTAGGTTGCACCAGACATTTGGCAGCAATAGTCAGGGCTGTCCAAAAGACAGCATATATAGTTATGTGCCACCCATTGAAAATGCACACACAGCATGGTGTAGTCGCCTATCTAGAGACTCAAGCCTTCACTCTAACAGCTACAAGAGGAGCTAGGGTATCAGACACATTGACACAGCCCCACTTATCCGTCACCTCACAGGGAGTAAATATGGCAACTGGATTGCCAAATGATGAAGGCACCCACGACTGTGCAGAAATGGCCGGAAAGGAGACCAAGTTAAGATCAGACTTGGAAGGAGAAAAAGATCCAGATGCAGAGATGACACTCTTTTGTGACGGCTGTTGTTATCGAGGACCAACAGGTAATGTGGCTTCATACGTGGTACTGGAGCAACTACCTGATGGGACATTGGTGGAGGCAGAAGCAGCCATCATTCCTCAACCTGCTTCAGCTCAACTGGCAGAAGTGATAGGGCTAACTCGAGCCCTTACTTTGGCCAAGGACAGAAGAGTAAACATCTACACGGATTCGGCATACGCTCATGGTGCAGTACACTTGGATGGACCGCAATGGCTGAGAAGAGGGTTTTTGACGAGTTCAGGAGCCCCAGTCAAACACCATGAGGCGCTGAAGAATCTGTTGGATGCTGTAATGCTGCCAACACAAATTTCTGTGATAAAGTGCAGGGGTCACTCGAGGGAGGATGATCAAGAAGCAAGGGGTAACGACGCAGCTGACCTTACAGCTAAGAGAGCTGGAGGGTACATTGGTAATGAAACACAAATGTTGGTAATAAGTGTAAACGAGCCACAGCAAGCCCCGGATGAAGGTGACCTTGTTTTGTTGCAGAAAAAAGCTGGTGCTTACGAGCATTCCCAGTGGTTAGCTCATGGAGCAACCTGCAGGGAAGGATTGTGGAGGTCCCATGATGGACGAATGGTAGCTCCTGCCGAGCTGGTACACTTACTAATGATTGAAGCACATGGTCCATCTCACGAGTCGAAAAAGCGAACATGTGCAGCGTTGGAGAAACATTGGTGGCATCCATATTCTAAAGAGATGGTAGAAAACTTTGTAACAAACTGTGCAACTTGTAATGGGTATAATAACAAACCAGTGTATAAGTGCCCAATGGGGAGCTATCCTGTACCACAAGCTCCTTTCCAGGAAATTTGTATTGATTATACAGACATGGGTGCAGACAACAGAGTGAGAGGGTTGCGATACATGTTGGTAATGGTAGATCGGTTTTCCCGATGGGTTGAAGCAATACCCTGCCGAAATGAAGATGGTGCAACAGTGGTAAAGTGGCTCAGGAATGAACTTGTTCCGAGATATGGTCTCCCGAGAGTTATACATTCAGACAATGGTTCTCATTTTGCTAATGTACATTTAGCAGCGGTAGAAAAGTGTCTAGGAATCCAACATAGGTTTGGATCAGTTTATCATCCAGTATCTCAGGGAATAGTGGAGAGAGCTAATCAAACTTTAAAAAGGAAAATTGCTAAAATCTGTCACACCACATCTATCAAATGGCCAGACGCCTTGCCTTTGGCACTAATGTCCATGAGAAATACAGAACACAATAGCACACACTTAACACCACATGAGCTACTCACAGGAAGACCTATGTCTGGCCCACCACGGACCAGCAGTCATAGTCCTAGCCTAGACTTGCTAACTCTAGAAATTGAGGAATACACAAGAGCGCTAACTAACATGAGCCGAGTTTTGTTTTCTCAGGTGACAAATGCAGAAGCAGCAGCTGACGAAAGGAAGCCGCCTCCTGTCGTGTCACCAGGCAGTCTGGTGTGGATAAAAGTCCACAAGCGCAAGTGGAGTGAACCAAGGTGGACGGGTCCATGGGAGGTAGTATTGGCAACCTCACATGCAGTAAAGGTAAAAGGTAAAACTGGAGCTACTTGGCACCACCTCACTCACTGTGCAGCAGCGAAGGTAACGAGTGAGACACTCGCAGAGACAGGATTGAACATCAGACAGGCAAAATTTGAAGCTAAAGACACCTCAAAAGAGGGTTTAGACAGTACTGACAATGACGTTTCCCCCACAGTTTAAGCGAGGCCTTCCATTGGGAGACTCTAGGTTCAGTAGGTTATGGAAGTCTGTAATTATTTTCTTCCTGAGTTCAGTAGTTTCCCTCTTAGTATGGGGAATTAACCACAGACATGAACCAGAACAAATGCATGACTACATCAGGATTCGAAATTTAGCCTCAGTAACTAATCAAACCGATCTCAGACCACGTAGAGAGGCTTCTCTGACGACACTCACCTATGAAAATGTAACTCTCACTCTTACGTTCAAAGAAGGTACAACATCAACGGTCCAGTTTCGACTTCTGTGAAGTAGTTTCCTGTCCCAAGTATGAACACACCTACGGGTGGATGACCAAAACCTTGTGCATCATAACTGACCAGTGTGGGCCCGCCACAAATAAGTATGGTAAGCTGTTATCATATTATGACTGTGATTGTGAAGACTGGGGATGGGCAACGATGAACACAGGTGGCGAGGGTTTAGGAAAAGACCCCAACCCAGGCCTTAAAGACCGACTAAAGATGTTAAATGCCCCATCTTCTTATCACATGTGTAGAAAGGGGGTGGGTAGATGTAATCCTTTAAGACTTACCTTAACAGACCCAAAATTGACTGACGGAGGACTTTACGTAGTACAGGGAAAGGCAACTACTGATAGTCCTGCTCCACAAGGGCTTATTAGGATTATTGTTAAGCCTGCCAAAAAGATCATGGATGACCAGGTTCGACATACGACTGACGCAGAGAATGAGGTACCGGGGGTGGAAACTGGAATGGCAGATGGGAATTTATGGCTCCGGTGGGTACAATATACGGCTTCAAGTCAGAGAAGTACAGATTGTATTGTGTGTTCAGGACCTAGACCCCTAGCAACACCAGTTCCTTCACGATTTAGACCCCTAAGCCCTGAATTTAGTTGTATTTTAACTCTGTTTACTGATGACACTTTGCCCCTCCATCACACTTGTCAGGGGCTGCACTGGGATTACCCACCTGTAGAATATAATACCCCACCTCTGTTCAAGGTTACAGAGGGTCCATTTGATTGTATAGTCTCAGATACAGCTATGGGGCCCAATGTAGGCAGTATTATTGAAGCAAATTGTAGCAACAGTCACAATGCTAGCGACTATCTATATAACAGTGTGTTACGACAGACAACACCCAGAGCTGATTTATGGTGGTGGTGTGGAGGAAGAATCATCTATCCAATCCTGCCTAAAGATTGGACAGGTAGATGTGCGTTGGTGCAACTTATATTACCATTCTATATCTTGCCTGTCAATGATGCAACTTATAGAGAACTCATCTCTCCACGGCCACATGCTAACAGAAGATCCAAAAGAGATGCCGGTGGCCCGAAGGGAGCTTTTGATGACCAAGTGTACATAGATGGCATAGGAGTGCCAAGGGGGGTGCCGAATGAATTCAAAGCCAGAAATCAAATAGCTGCCGGTTTTGAATCTGCATTATTCTGGTGGGTAACGATTAATAAAAATGTCGATTGGATCAACTACATTTACTATAACCAACAGCGTTTTGTAAACTTCACCAGGGACGCCATATCAGGACTGCATGCACAGTAGGGGGGAGGTCTCCAGGGACATTTGAGTAACTAACTACATTTGAGTAACTAACTCACAGTGAACTGTGGGTTAGGGGGGAATTGTAAGAAATTTGAGCAAAAACCGGGGTGGTTAGTAGATATAATAAAAGTGTTTAATAATTCATAATTAAGAATTCATAATTAGTCATAATCATAAGGGTTTTGGGAATGCATAATTAAGATAAACATAAAGTGTTGTAGCCCCCGGAGCCCTAGCTTAGAGTTGGACAAACTGTGGCTCGGTGGGCGTTCCTCCTCAGCCTGGTCTGATCTGCAGAGGGATCAAAGGTCAAAGTAGAGAGGAAGCGTTAGTGATGTTGGCAAACGTTCCTAAAAAGACCACCTTTCTCCTCCCGTATTAGTGACATTTCAGAATAAGAAACAGCCATTTAGACATCATGTGAAGTAATGTTCATACGGTTTGTGGTGCTGCATGTTCCTTGTGGAAACAAACCTCAAACATTGTTACAAAAGCAAAAGACTAAGTTTCTAAAATTGTGCTATAACAAATTATAGCTGCATGTGAGCAGCTATAAGAGCCAATTAGGGAGGGCTTAAGAAGAAAGACGCTAAGAATCAGAATCATGGGTAGTGTAGTAGCCAGGGTTTTTCAGAGAAAGATAAATAATGGAAGTAAAACCGAGCATATCTCTGGTTTTACTGCATTGATTTAGTTTTTCTTTTGTTCCAAATGATCAAAACCATATTTGCAAATTTCGATCGCTGAGTGCTCTTCTTAATTCTTACCAGATTGAAAAGTGAGAAGGACTTGTTTTAGTCTTAGTTTTAGTTCTCTGTCCAGTCTAAAGCTGGGTGGCTGTTACCATTTCCTGACCATTTAAAAGACGTGACTCATCACAAGCAGAGAGTGAAACCTAAATAATCGGTTGACAGCATGCACAGTCCAAGTGTCCACACAAACAACATGGGTGCTGACAGTCTGCCCGGAGCGCTTTTCAAACAGCCGACACATGATTAATTGACCAGCTCCTTAGAAACAGAACAGGAGATGGCCCGCTGCAGACCGGCTCCTCTACACCCTGTAATGGTGGAACATACTTTGTGTGACTGAGGGAAGACGATGGCTGATCTGCAAACAGGCTATCAGCACACCACCATTACGACCTGCCATCTGTACATTTTCCAGCCAGCACCCCAACTCCCCCCCCCCCCCCTCCATCACCCCCAGACCACGATGTCATGGCTCATGATATCATTTCCTCTTTTTTACGGCTCTTTTTTGACATACTAAACTACTATATTGTGACTTTTCATGACATTTTTTGACAGTACTTTGGTATGACTTTTTTTTTTTTACATATACCCTGACTTTATAATCTGCAGAGTGATCAACAGTGGAGTTTCTCACGATGAGATGTTTGAGGCCCCCCTACATACGCTATTAAAAAAAGGAATCCTTTGAATAGAAAAGTACCTTGGCCAAATGTGGAGCAGTAAATAAAGGGGCGAAGAGAGCAGCAATTGACACCCTTCCCACGCGGGCAAGCCGTGTATAGTTGGCATACGCTGACAGCCAATGAAATTGCAGCATTTCATATCACTGGTTTCAGCTCCTGGACGCAGATTCGAGTCTAACTGGGGCTAAGCCACTCATCAATGACAAAGAGCTATTCATAAATCAAGAAATGTTTATCCAGCTTTACCTTTTACTGATTATCACTAGATTGTAGTGGCAGATAGATTATCAAGTACTTGACTTATTTTTGGCTATAAACCTATTATATTGTAGTTTTTACTGTTGACTATAATGATTCACGTATTAATGAGACATGTGAACATTAGTGAATGAAATATATTTATTAAACACAACAGGGACAGTGAATATTGAACACAGAGCCAATAATGCAAGGTCACAAATACACAACACAAATATGTTAAACAAATATAATAATGACAAAACACTCCCCTTTTCTCTTACTTTCCCTTTTCAACCTCCCATCTCTTTTTTTCTGTCTCATAAAAAGCAGGTCGTCTGCTTCTCCATGCCCTGGTCTTTGTAAAAGGAAAAGACTTTACCAGGGCAGTAAATGTACTTCCCTATTAGTCCAGGGAACCCCGTGTGAATGTGAGGACTGTTTGGATCCTGCTTCAGATCCATCTGACAGAATCGACACTTGCGACCTGTGGGCTGGGATTCAGTCCTCTTCCTCTTCTGCTGTCCTCTGTCCTCCACCCTTTTCCTTGTAGCATCCAGTTCCAGCTGAAAGAACTTTGGAGGAGGAAGATCAGAGATGCTGTGGATTCATTCTGGCTGGGGAGGGAGATGCCACAATGACACCATCTTCATAAGGTTGCGCACAGGAAAGCAGCCTGGCCAGAGACCCATGGATTCCAGCTCTGTCTTCATCCAGATCCTCTGCTGCTGTGAACAGGTCCACTGGCTGACTTCATGGTCGTAGCCAGGGAGCTGTGGAGGAGGACGGGTGGGGACAGCTAACGGCCTGGGTGATTGCTCACCTAGTCAGACAAGAATAAACGGAGCAAATTAGTACGATTCTGGGTGAGTCTTGATTTAATCTTTTGACATGAAAAACCTTCTCACACTAACTTTGATCTCTCTGTGCAGGTGACAGTTGAGCGGGCTCTGCAGACGTCTCAGGAGAAATCAGGGGGGCCTCTGACACTATCGAGAATATTAAACATGTTGTCATTATTATTGACAGTAAGATGAAGCAAGGATGTAACATGACATCTACACTGTAGTCTGTGAAACTCAGCAAGCTGGACACTGGAGTGCTGCCTACCTATTGTCTGAATACAGTGCAGCAGCAACTGTATAGAATTAACATCAGTTTTGATGAACACTACATGAAGTATATTTTTAAGATGCAAATACAGGTCAAATAACACACACCAGGGTCTGTGACAGTCGCCTCTGTTGCTGGACGACCCGCTCCTTCTGGCAGCAGACACGTGAGCTCCTGAGGAACAGGCACTGGTCTCCTTACAGTTACAGCGGCGGCTGCAAGGAGAGAAGGATCACAAAACACAATCAACGGTTTATAACAGATATGAGCACAGTGAATATGACAGATGTGTTTACATGTTGGATGTATTTACCATCTACTTGTGAACCCTTCAGATGAGTTGGTGCAGCCAGTGTAGCAGATGGTTCTACAATGGAAAACACCTTGTCAGTAATTTATATTTTGACAAAGAAACACAACTGTTAGTATCGTTACTTCACCTTTCTCAGCCGTATCCAATGACAGACTGTTTCTCACATTAATATATAAAGAATATACTTCATTCATACACGTGTGTTTGTCTTTCAATGGGTTAATATTCAGTGGCCAGTCATTGTGATGTAACCTAGGCAGGTGAAGCAACATGGCACACTTCAAACACATGCATTCAGGTGTTAGTAACACAGCAGTTTCAGACATGCATATTGTTTCTTTTTATCCATATAAGAAAACAAAGAGTGATACGTACCCTCATCATGACTGGTATCAATTCATAGTCACAAGGACAACAAGCAGAACACCTAAACATGAGACAGAACAGTTCAATGCTTCATGTGGGATAAGAAGTCATGGTCCCATGCTTGTCTGTTGACGGCAGAACGTTTTTGGTGAAAAACCTCTTTCTGTTCCCGGAGCCTGTTGTTGTCTGGCTGTCATCAATGCAGAAACAGCTGGTAAACAAACAAAAAACATATCATATACACTGAATAGAACACACGATTAACCGTTCAGCAAACCGGCTGAACTGTAACTGATTTTAAATCTTCAGGTGGTAGAAATGAAAGACATCAAATGTTTACTCTCAGCTCTGCACATGTGGGTTTGAAGGAGATACTCAGCATCCCTCTCTCCAGCTCTTCATCTTCATCCATCACTGAGATGCAAACAGACGAGAATTAGAACTTCATTAAATTAATATCTTCTTGCACTTCTTGTACATAAACATTATTTTAACAGTGATGGAGAAAGTCTACACATCTTGTACTTCAGTAAAAAAATAGGTATTAATACCACCACATGGTGTAAATACTCTTTAAGTGAAAGTCCTGCATTCAAATCTTACTTACTCAAAGTCTGACTTAAGTAAAAGTACAAAAAAGCATGTGTTCATCACTTTAATGACTTTATATACTGCTGGTAGTTTAATCTGTAATAACACATCATTTATTAGTTGAGTATATTTTGTCTGATATCCTGAATCTGCCAAGTAACTAACGTTAGTAACTAATGCTGTCAAACACACGTGGAGCAGTTAATGTACATAACTATGAACTACATGCATTAATGACGATACGTGACGTGATACAACGGAGACGTGCGTGTTTATTTAACGTTAACGTGATTCACATGAACCACCGGGTCCGGTCACAGCTTGTTGTTCTTTTGTTACGTGTCCGTAAAGTAACAGAGTATATCTTACGTTCACCACAACCTCAACCGGCCGCTGCTCAGCCTCTATGTTCACTGACATGCGTAGTAAACGCTAACTCATTTTAGTTGAATGCACGTTCGTGTTAACTTGTGATACTTTTGGTCACAAAAACGCATCAAAGTCGGACATGAATTAACCGATATGAACCGTTAACGGCTCCAGATTACGTTACGTTGTAAGGTAACGAACTCATACAGAAGTCCGCCTTCGACACAATAACACAAAAAAAACACAACTAACTTTATCTTTGAAGCTTTCAAGTGAATGTCAGACAGCCCAGACTAATTGTCATGACATTTTAATTCATTGTTATTCATCTTAATGACTTACCGTTCAACGTAGTGTCCACCCAGCGAATAGATCCGGAAAATGCGGGCTGTCGATGCTCTTTCCAGGCTCCGACTGACTGACAAACACCGGAGAAAATCTTTCTCTCGCAAAACGGCACCACAGCGCTGCTGCTGCTGGTGGCCAAAGATATATTACATCCGTACTGGTTTAGGACTACCATTGAAAATGAATGGGAAACGGTTTAGGGAGTTTTAGCTAAAGAATCCCCGGGTGCCGCCCGCATATTTTTTTAGTTACTTTGGAAAAAAAATATATTTTTTTAGTTACTTTGGAAAAAAAATATATTTTTTTAGTTACTTTGGAAAAAAATATATATATTTTTTTAGTTACTTTGGAAAAAAAATATATTTTTTTAGTTACTTTGGAAAAAAAAATATTTTTTTAGTTACTTTGGAAAAGAAATTTTTTTTTTAGTTACTTTGGAAAAAAAAATATTTTTTTAGTTACTTTGGAAAAAAAAATATTTTTTTAGTTACTTTGGAAAAAAAATATTTTTTTAGTTACTTTGGAAAAAAAAATATTTTTTTTAGTTACTTTGGAAAAAAAAATATTTTTTTAGTTACTTTGGAAAAAAAATATATTTACGCCCCGGGTGCCGCACGCGGACAGCTTCTGGCAAACTCATAACATTCATTTTATGCATGTGTTTTAGGTTTCTTTAGTGTTTCAGAGCAACATTGTATGTCTGTAAATTAGCAGCTATACCAAACATTGCCACACCTGGCTTGTGTTTAGGGGATTCCCTTACCCACTACAGTAAAATTTGATTCAAAAAGCTGTCATCATAGAATTCTTTTTTTTCCAGAACTTGTCATTGGAATGGTGGCTGCTCATCATTCTCTGATGTCACAATAGTGACATCAGAGAATAGTGACATCAGAGTGACATCAGAGTGACAATAGTGACATCAGAGAATTCTAGAATCCTGTCATGTACTGTGTGGCAGAAGGGTCACTTATAACTAGAGACAGTTGTTGAAAGTTAGGAGAGAAACCTGCACAAGTCCTCATACTGAAAGCAAAGATGTCGGTGTATAATGAGCTCCGTTTGGAACAACAGCTTTGTGACGCGGTGATCAGAGTGGACAACTTTGAATTTCCTGTGCACAAGATCATCCTCTGCAACTGCAGCCCATACTTCATAGCTCTCTTCACCCGCTGGTCAACGCCCGACAGTCGGGTCTTTTACATTCCCAATGTGTCGCCTGACATCATGAAGCTCATCATTGAGTTTGCCTACACTGAATTTGTTCCGCTGACACAAGGAAATGTACAAGAGCTTTTTGTGGCAGCAGACCAGTTCAATGTAAAGGGCATGATTCAACCCATCTGCCACTTCCTGGAGGAGCACCTGGCCCCGGATAACTGCATCAGCATTTGGAGGTTGATGGACGTCTACCCCAAACTGAACCACAAGGCCTTCCTTTACACGATGAATCACTTTGAGGAGATTGCTTTAACGTCAGAAGAGTTCCTGCTGCTCTCCGTGCAGGAACTGGTTAAAATCATTGAGAATGACCAACTCAATGTCAAGCACGAGAAGGTGGTGTTCAGGGCCATCCTTCGCTGGATTGCCTGTGCAATTGAGGAACGCAGAGAATACATCTCTCTGCTTTTGTCCAACGTCAGACTGGCTGTTACTAGTGTGGAATACATCGCAGAGAGCGTGAGCAACAACGAACTGGTGCGGGGAAGTGAAGAGTGTCGACCGATTCTCACCAGGGCCCTGCTTGACCTCCACACAAATATCTGCCCACGACTGCCCCCTGCCATCCTGTTGGCTGTTGGAGGCTGGAGCGCTCGCAGAACCACAAATATCATCGAGGCGTACGATATCCGTGCTGATCACTGGGTCAATGTACCAAACAATGAGGAGAACACTCCCCAGGCCTACCATGGCGCAGTTTTCCTCGATGGATCAGTTTACTGTGTCGGTGGCTTCAACGGTGTTGAGCAGTTCAGCTCTGTGCACCGGTTTGACCTGGGCACGCACACCTGGCAGCAGGTGACACAAATGCATTCGAGCCGCTGCTATGTCAGCACAACTGTGATGGACGGGTGCATATATGCCATGGGAGGTCATGATGGACATGAACGACTCAGAAGTGCTGAGCGCTATCAGCCCAGAATCAACCAGTGGAATGTAATTGCTCCAATGCATGAGCGGAGGAGTGACGCCAGCTGCACAACCATCAATGGCAAGGTATACATTTGCGGTGGCTTCAATGAGAGTGGATACCTGTCAACGGCGGAATGTTACGACCCAGAGACTAACCAGTGGACACTGATTGCCCCCATGAGCAGCAGGCGCAGTGGACTTGGGGTCATTGTCTTTGCAGACCTTGTCTTTGCAGTTGGCGGTTTCAATGGAATCAGCCGTCTGGACACTGCCGAGGCCTACGACCCCCACACCAACACCTGGCACGCTGTGCCCTCCATGCTGAACTCCCGCAGTAACTTCGGCATCGCAGTGATCGATGACCGTCTATTTGTTGTGGGGGGCTACAACGGCTCCACCACCATCTGTGAGGTAGAGTGTTTTGATGCCGAAACATGCGAGTGGTCTGATGTCAGGAGCATGGAGATGTCCCGCAGCGCCCTGAGCTGTTGCGTGGTGTACGGACTCCCTAACTTGGCCGAGTACTCTGCCCCTCGTGGTACCCTGCCATTGCCCGATGTAGAGGAGGATGAAATGGAATAATCCACCTGACTATGATATAGCCAAGCGTTTTTCTCTCCTGTTAGTTAGGGTCCGGGGGAAGATGTGTTCTCCTGGGACTGGGGAGAGTTTTTTCCAAAGTGGGTTAATAATGTAACGAGTCTTCAAAAACATATACTCAATTTTGTGTATTTTCATGCAGCACATGATGCAGTTTGTTTTATGTGATATTGTACAACCTGTTTTGTGTTTGTTTTACATTACCTTGTGATGAGTCTCACTCTTGTGTATACTGTTACGTGAATCTGGGGGGTGACCCCTCACGATTTTTAATTCGATAATAGAAAGTATTTGAAAAATGAATGAATTAATTATTTTTTTTATTATTATTATTTCTATTTGGGTTATTAAAACTAGATTCCTTATGTAAATGTTTTCAATTCATCTGGAAATAATTAGTAATAAGCAAATAGGAGGCCTTTCGTGTGAAACCCACAAAAGTTTGAGCAGAGGGTGCTCCGTGTCAATCATTGATGCACAGAATGACAGAAGTTTCTGCTGGCGGTGTATCAACCCTTGTGATACACCAGAGGGACCCAGACTCCACGTGACCCGTGCCCGGCGGAGCTGGCCTCTCCCTGTGTGTTCTCCTGTTGCCGTAAGAGTTGGCTAGAAGGAGGGGATACGTTTTAATCCGTTCCCTATATGATTTTCACACCTTACCTTGCGGGAGATATTGGGGAAAAAGGGTTCCCGAATTCTTCTCCCTGTTTTGCCTCGCGCACTGCTCTACTCTAAGATTGACCTTTACCGGGCTCTAATATTGTACCGAATATTCTTTAATTGCCGACCACCAGCCCGGTCGAAGGCTGGCTTACTGTCTTATCTGAATCGATCCGCAGTAACTCACATGGACAGTGTAGTCGGTCGCTCCGACTATCATTTGGTTTTATAAGAGTCCAGTATTTACTTGTCTCTTTTATTTAATTTTGTTTAGATTTTTCTTAATCCTTTCGTAATTGATAAGATCCTGCTTGAGAGCCCAAACAGATATAAAGCTCTTTCAAACGCAAGTGGGTCTCTCCTGGTGTCCTCTCTTAAACTAGAGCGAAACTAATTCGAATAAGTATCAGTATGTTTGTGCATGTAAAGAATGCAATCAGTAGTGTGCCGAGCTGGATCAAACACAACTTACCTCAGGGGCTGAAGGGGATCTGCTGAGGCGTAACCCCTCTCTGGGCTGGCTCCTCAAGAAAATATGAAGAAAAGGATTTGGTCGAAGAAACTAATTCGTTACTTATTTATTTGCATTGAAATCAAAGTGTAATCTCTTGGTCCAAAATACAGAGAAAAAAATCGTTAATCAAAGTATAATCTCTTCAGAGCAGTTTACAGACAAATGATCTTTAAAAGCCCTGACTCAGTCAGCAGACTGGCTGGCTGTGTAGTCTACGGAGGAAAGAGTTAATGATTAACCCAGCGCAGGAATAGACCGAGTGAGCTTTCTCTCCTGACTCAACTTCAAAAAATCTTCTAAGTATTCTTAAAAACTCTGACTCTCAAAGTCTGGAGATCTGCAAAAAGTTAAAGTTTACCTCCGTGCAGGCAGAAGCCCGCACAGGGTTCGAGACTCCTCACACGACCGCTCACACAACTCCGCACCACTCCGCACAGCTCCTCCGAACCCCTCTTGGTTTAAAACTGTCACTATTTATACTCTTCTGGGGCTGGGGGCCCCTAGCACTTCACACATAACTTGATTGATGACGCATAAATTCCCCCTTTCTCCCACGTGACTGGGTATGCTTTGATATAAGTACCCGTCAGCATTTTCAGTGACCTTACTGTCAAGGGTATGTTTATTTATATGTACCCCGGGGCCTAACTAATGACCTTAACGCCCTCCTGTCCGGCACCTGTTCAAGGGCCTCTTTCTTTCCGGCCGACATGGTGGCGCCTCAGTCTTCGCCCTCTGCTTGAACTTCGGGCTTCCCCTTGCCCTTCTCATGAACCGAGAAGCATGCCTGGGGGTGTGTGTGTGTGTGTGTATGTGTGTGCCCAACCGTACACGTCAGTGCAACAGGGGGTTTTGGACAACAGAAGCCTGTCTGTCTAACCGGTGCAATCTTATAAGAGCCTCAGAGTCATATGCCTGATTTAACCACGGCTTTGCCGGTAGAGACATCACGATTTTGCAAAACCTCCACCGTGTTCAACAATACGTACTGTATATGACTTGTGTGTATCACTTCAATAAATTGTATATCCAGCAGTGGAAGTAATGCTATTCGGCAGTCACTCACCATCATTATTACACTGCTGTCAACTGATGTGATAAATACAAAGAAGCCAAACTGTAATGTGCACTTATTGTTTGACTTTTAAAGACTTGCCACATTTAAACATTTCCACACTCGAGTAATTCAATAAAATACTATTTGTTGTTAGCGCGTCACTATTAATAAATACGTTGTCAGACTCGCCCTATGACAAAAAATGTATTACTCACACTTCCTGGTTCAGTTAAAAAAGATAAAATCGACCTTTAGTCTTCTTAAAAGCTGCTTTTAAAGGCTGCTGACAGCTCAGCATATCGGGAATGTGAGGTCAATAAACAGTAGAGTACACGTTTATGTTAACAGCCGTACTTTATTACTTATAACTGACCAAAACCTAGATTTTCACTGGTTATTTGTGCTTGTACTTTACGACCCACTTTACGACCCCACACCAACACCTGGCACGCTGTGCCCTCCATGCTGAACTCCCGCAGTAACTTCGGCATCGCAGTGATCGATGACCGTCTATTTGTTGTGGGGGGCTACGGCGGCTCCACCACCATCTGTGAGGTAGAGTGTTTTGATGCCGAAACATGCGAGTGGTCTGATGTCAGGAGCATGGAGATGTCCCGCAGCGCCCTGAGCTGTTGCGTGGTGTACGGACTCCCTAACTTGGCCGAGTACTCTGCCCCTCGTGGTACCCTGCCATTGCCCGATGTAGAGGAGGATGAAATGGAATAATCCACCTGACTATGAGTGTAAGAAATTTGACCAAAAACCGGGGTGGTTAGTAGATATAATAAAAGTGTTTAATAATTCATAATTAAGAATTCATAATTAGTCATAATCATAAGGGTTTTGGGAATGCATAATTAAGATAAACATAAAGTGTTGTAGGATTATAGAAGGAAGTAAGTCATAACTGACAGGATTTGAATGTGTTAGCTGCTCAGGGAGAGCGAGATGTGAAGACAGGCGTTTACTGAGGTGTGAGAGTAGGTAGCCAATATAAATTGAGATAGACGGAAGGGGAGGAGTCGCGAACGAATATGAGGGCGGGATATAGCCAAGCGTTTTTCTCTCCTGTTAGTTAGGGTCCGGGGGAAGACGTGTTCTCCTGGGACTGGGGAGAGTTTTTTCCAAAGTGGGTTAATAGTGTAATGAGTCTTCAAAAACATATACTCAATTTTGTGTATTTTCATGCAGCACATGATGCAGTTTGTTTTATGTGATATTGTACAACCTGTTTTGTGTTTGTTTTACATTACCTTGTGATGAGTCTCACTCTTGTGTATACGTACTGTATATGACTTGTGTGTATCACTTCAATAAATTGTATATCCAGCAGTGGAAGTAATGCTATTCGGCAGTCACTCACCATCATTATTACACTGCTGTCAACTGATGTGATAAATACAAAGAAGCCAAACTGTAATGTGCACTTATTGTTTGACTTTTAAAGACTTGCCACATTTAAACATTTCCACACTCGAGTAATTCAATAAAATACTATTTGTTGTTAGCGCGTCACTATTAATAAATACGTTGTCAGACTCGCCCTATGACAAAAAATGTATTACTCACACTTCCTGGTTCAGTTAAAAAAGATAAAATCGACCTTTAGTCTTCTTAAAAGCTGCTTTTAAAGGCTGCTGACAGCTCAGCATATCGGGAATGTGAGGTCAATAAACAGTAGAGTACACGTTTATGTTAACAGCCGTACTTTATTGCTTATAACTGACCAAAACCTAGATTTTCACTGTTTATTTGTGCTTGTACTTTACGAGCCGTTTTCATGGGAGACATTTTGCTGTTCGATAGGACTAATACAAAAATAACTGGCTTTTGATATCAGACAGACATGAATACAGTTAAGTGGTAGACAGCAACTGAGTACATTTAATCAGTTACAGTACTTGAGTATAATTTTAAAGTTCTTGTACTTTACTTGAGTATTTCCATTTCTTTTTGTACTTTTCAGGGAAATATTGTACTTTTTACTCCACATTTATTTGACAGATATAGTTACTATTTCATTTTTAAAAACACAATAAGCTACATTTCTGATGTCAATGACTTGTTAGCAGTTGCACCCGAGACATTTCCCCTCGAAACTTCTCAGGCGGTTTAATTTAAATGACGGTCAAAGGCCCAAAGAGGTCAAACGTTCGAAAAGCAGAAAAAAAGAGATCCTTTTTTTCATCTCCAATTAATCATTTCCCGGCACCTCAAATATATCTTGTGAGACCTTTGAGGGGCCCAGACCCCCAGGTTATGTGCCACTTGACTAAACAACACTTAACTATCCACGGCAGTTAAAACTACCGGTAGCTCCACCTCAACCAGCAGCAGTAGAAGGATACTTACAATATCATAGGGAAATATTAATCAGTCACAGGGGCCACTTTTCAGCAGAGGGGTGATTTTAAGTAGGATTTTGAACACAGGACTTTCACATGTAGGAGAGTATTTCCACATTGTTGTATTAGTTATTCTAGTTAAGTAAATGATCTGTGCACTTCTGTTACCTTTTAACATTTGACAAGAAGGCTTTTTGTATTTTTGGTATTAATTGTTTGTGCTGTCCTGCAGAATGAGCTCCCCCTCTCTCTGGCTCGAAGTGAAAACATGGAACACACAGTTGGTCAAACATCAACATTTAACATTTATTTCTTGTTGTTTATTCTGAAAAAATGCAGAAAAAAAGACAGATGAACTTCCCTTAAATCAGAGAGTTCCTGAAGTAAAAAAAAACAAACAAAAACACTGCTCCGACTCTCTGCCTTCCCAGTGATGGTATACAGAAAAATAGCATAAAATATGCATGACCCTGAATACATACAAACGATGGATCCATTACTTTCATGTTACATATTTACAGTATCATCATAGAAGAAGTCCAATTACAAGAATCCAAAAGGAAACGAATTTTAAAGTCACATTCAACCAGTCCACAAGCACAGCCTGCTGGTCACATGATATACTGCAGCCCCGTCGTACACGCCACAGCATTCTGCACAGAGCTGGGAAAACACAAACTAGTCTACACACATGTGGATCTCTTTTCACACAGGAATCACTACAGAAACATTTAAAGAGGAACAGATGAGCACTGACAATATTTTAGCACGATGAATCGCTGAACTACATCTGTGTTGGGGATTTGGCTACCAGCACTTTTCAGGCCGTAAATAATAAGATGTTACAAATGTGACTCTATTCATCAGGTAACTTGTGCTGCTGGGTACCAACACAAAATATGTTCTCTTTCATCATAAATAGAATGACAATAGGATGCATTTAACACCAATTTACTCACTTTTGCTTGACTTGTTAATACCACCACAGTGTTGTTAGTGAATCATAAGATGTACAGATAATGACATGTATTGATGAATCCAGGCCGGCTGGTTCGCTCCACACATTTGACGTTTTGACTCAGAATGACAGTAAGTATTGATGAGCAGTGTGTACATGATGATCACCCCAAGTAGCAGGGGCCATGCATTAAATATTCATACTGCAGCTGCTCTGTCACCATTTAAAAAAAAAGAAAAAGAAGGCATTTTCAATGGAGCCCGGTTCCGAAATTTGGACTACATTTGACAATACTGAGGGACGACAAGGCCAGTCAATAAAAAGGGAGAATGATAACACGCTCTGATCATTAGCACAACTGATAACCAGCGTAATCTGGCAATAAGAGCTGCACTCATTTACATTCCCCTACGAGAGGAACCCTTTATAGAAAGTGATCTCTACTTGAATGAAACATCTTTTAACATTGATGCAACACTGCTACAAAAGGTGGGTCGCATTAGGTTGAATGCTATTTAGTAGCACGTGTCAGCTTTAAGAGGTCCGACATTCGAGTTTTCAAAAAAAACAACATACACTATTACGATCTCCAGAGGGACAAGATCATTTGTGCCAAGATCATGGGTGGATCGACCCAAAACGTAAAGAAAAAGGATTTAATGTCAAGCGAAATATAAGATGTTATGACAAGACACTGTGTGAAATACAAACTGTGCGGCGGAAAAAGGAACAGCAGCACAACGAACCAAAGAGAAGGCATTGATGGACGTACAGTAGGTAGGTTTGGTACAGTAGGTTTGAAAATACCACTAACTGTATGAAACCCGGCCCACATTTGTGGCTGCGTTCGTGGTGTGATTTAGTTCCAAGTATAATTCTTGGTCTACTGTTGGTAAAAATAGAAAAATATGAATCCCGTTGGAACCAGAGCTCAGTATTTGCAGCATCAAGCTGCCAAACGACACAAGTAAAACCAATAACGAACATGACTTCAGAAGGCAGATAAAGAAGTTCATAGTTTATTAAAATTCTATATGCTTCAAATCTAAATGAGTATAAAAAAAACAAACAGTTGAAATCAATGCAAAAAATTCCTAAGCAAGTGTGAGTGTACAATGTATGATCCAGTGTACTCTACTCATTTCAAGTTTATTACAAGACAGCAATCTTTAACCCTGAAAGCAACTCAGAGAATGAGTATTTCTCAGAATAAAAACAATGAACACATCGCTTTTTGCCTCGCCACCTCTACCTGTCCTTTGATAAACCTCTGAACATTAAAGAAAGAAACTGAATGTTCCAAATCTCCAGCGTGGCCCAGCCACCATGAGGTCCGTTTACAAATCAGATAATAAATACAGGCATCCAAATGGGCTACAACAGCAAATATTTTTGAAAATATTGTCCTCATGCATACATACAAGCATACTTCTGACTGAGATTATGAGCTTTCTAAACCCTCTGATCTACTCTTAACAGTTACTCTTTACAGTATGGCAGCAAATGGATAGCAGTGCTTTCATTAAAAAAAAAAAAAAAGGAATGGAAAATAAAAATATATACAACATTATGGAAAAGCAGTAGTTTCATCTTTTGGTCCTGCGTCCATTACAGACAGAACTGCTTTTTGAAAACGCTTCCTCATATCAACAACAGTAGTTTCCACAAGACTTTGAAGGGCTGCGGGGGGGGGGGGGGAGAGAGTGGAACAAATGTTAGGATCTCAATTGCTGCTGATAGTGGAGGTGTGTGTGTGTGTGTGTGTGTGTGTTGAGGCCAAATCACAATAGTCTACCGTCACATCTGAGCCTGTTCAGTCAAAGTCTGGGTGAAGAAGTCACCTTTTGTGCTCGCGTCTTGTTTTTCCAAACATGTTCGATATTGTTGGGCTGAAGACAGGCGAGGTCGATAAGTAGAAAGTGACGGTGGCAACATCCAGCGAGAGTTTAAAAACAAGGCAGTGGGCAACATTAATAGTTAACCAGTTAGTTGCCTGAGGCCAGTAGAAAGGAATGCTACTGCCTGAATGAGGCCAAAACCAAACTAACAAATAAAAAACGTACGAATGAAAACAGTCTACTGAACACCGAGTCACTGTCACAAGGAAAATATAAGTAGTTATCAGCACAACAAAGCTAATCAAGAGGAAGGACATTCATTCCTTCAAGGGAGAGTGCTGAAGTCCCCTAATAAAACATGACCATATACAGTACAGTGCAAACATTTGCCGAGGCGGTCCACCAGTTTCCTTTTAAGGCTACTTAAGACCAGCTTGCCGTCATGTGGAAGCATGCTTTGCAATCATTATCTCCCCCGGGACGATCATGCGACCAGTCGCGTACATGATTGAGTGTGCCCCTCTGTCTGTCCACGGCATACACTGCATTATGTTGCATCAAAACAGCTTTTATTGCCTGTTGTGTTGTGCCATTGACTGCCTGTTGACTCCGCACGCACTCCTCTGAACCGCCCCGCCCTGCCGGTAGGGGCCGCTAGTGACAACACAGTTGAGTCCGCTCACTTTTAGAGTTTCGGACAGAGTGTTTGGCTAACAGCTAACAGAACTTCCGGTGCTCACACTGCTGAGCACACTGCTGCTACAGCTTAGTGACTTTAATTTTGTTTTGGCACGATTGCATGACTTGTCTTTTATGATGCATTCGAGTCTTGCTGCTTACACTCCGCTTGTTTGAATGAAGTGTGTTTTACGACAACTTACAGCAGTGGCAGCTGCAGACACACCTGGCAGAGATCTAAACTCTGAGCGCAGCTTTCTAGTTTGTTATGAAATGCATGGGCGGGGTCAAGTCAGGGACTTTTAGTTGTAGATGTTAACTGGGAAGTCTTTAGATTCCAGTCTAAAAACTATATTTGTATTTAAACACTGGATTAAAGCATGGAAGTTGGAAATAAAGCTTCTCACATTCTGCATGTTGCTCATGTTATAAAAGCTGTAGGTGATCGAATGTTCCTGAAAAACAAACTTGAACTTTAAGTACTCACAAATATAAATTTGCAACAAGTCCGAACAGGGCGTGTGTGGCTTTGTGGTCTAAGTTCTGTGGTTCCACTAAGTAGAGAATCTCTCACCTTGTTACAACTGAGAACCTTCGGATCCTCCGTGCACGTAGCCCCCTTTAGATTTCATCTGGGCTTGAACGAGGTCCACCTACAGACATCAAGGTGTAAATGGTAAACAACAGAAAGCTTATTTTTTTCTTCAATCTGTTTGTCGAATATTCCGAAAAGATGACGAAAAAAACGTACCGATGCCAATCCCAGGCCCATGTCCCCGGAGCCTACATGTGTGGTGTGAACGAAGTTTGTCGGCTCCCCGATCATGGAGCGATCGATCCGTCGCCGCCGTTTCTGAAAATGAGTACCATAAACAAGCGCTTTAAAAAAAAAACGGAAGATAATAATAATCAGAGGGGATGGAGACGAGGTAAACAATAGCCTGCTCAGCCCTTTCCTGTATAGATTCTGGCACTTTCTTTCATTCGTAGTGAACCTGGAGCTTAAACAGAGACTGAGGTCGACATTCGTGGTTGCCTTTATCTAATCTGTTAGCTGACAGACTGGATGACTACACTGAGGAGCATCGTCACAAAAATAAACTTCATTCATTCTAAGTGTTGTGTCAGACAGCAGGATGTGGCTAGCTGGGGGCCCTGTACCACTTTCTTATTTACTCTTTAGTAAAAACAAGTGGATGTAATATATATATATATATATATATATATATATATATATATATATATTTCAGGCACGACACAACTGCAATGCCTCGAAGGAACTTGATCTGAGAATGGTGGATAGTCATTATTGTCACAGCTTGAGTCAAGTGGAATAACACTGCCCTGTTTATTCACCTAGATATTAAAACACATGTCGGACAAATTTCCCCCACTTGACCCCGACATTAAAAATTAGTAAATCAATTTGTCTTTGGAGTTGATTTCACACTCACGGGTTGTGGCTGCTCTGCAATGCAGCAGCTGAAACAAACCCAGAACTCAGTCATTCTGAGGCTGACGAAGAAGCCGCAGCAGTTTCCGTTCTCAGTTGAGACGTCTCTCTGCGTCTGTCTTCCTGTTCAGTGTTGCCACAAACACGCCGGAAACTGATGACAGACGCAGACCACTGGTTAGTCTGGGGTGAACCGTTGGCACAAGAACTCTCCCCTCCCCAACACAGGGCAGCACGTTCCTGTCAACACGCGAAAGACGTAGGAAAAATAAATGTATTGAACGCCAACATACTTTGATACATAGTTGATGTATACCACCTAGTAACAATATTTAAAAGTGAGAAGTAGCATCATGTGCTTGGTGCTGGTTGATTGAGAACCCAGTTTTGTGCCTAGCGTGCAACTTCCTAAGCAGGTCTCTCTTTTGGCAAGACCAACAGATAATCAGGTTAACCCTAACGCCATGGACGTTGGTGTATATATATATAGCTCATGTGATGAAAAACAGTTCCTTTTTTTAAACTCTTGTTACATTTACCGTACATATACATTTGGGGGTATTCCAAATGTATCATAGAGTAATTAGTTGCAAGTAGTAAAACATTAAAAACTACTGTACAATTCTCAAAATTGGCTCACAGCGCACTGTATGTTTAACGTGGGATTCTGAGCAGTGTCCTACTCTAAACACAGGTTGTCCAAGTGATCAACATGATTTACTTTACCTTCTGTAAGTCATCACTTGTGTGAACAACAAAGTATTTCATTATAAACACGGCCACTGATCGGCTTATGCTCCACTGTACATTCTGCTGTTATCATCACCGCTGCTATTATAAGAAATCCATTTTTTATATCTCCCCCGGAGCCGAAATAATCTAGAGACAGACAAAAAAAATGGAGAACAGAAAATTTGGAGCATCTGACAAAACGACTGAAACCACCTCTGCTGCCTGTTACTATTCAACATTGTATGACATATGACATATCATGGGAGACACACAATGCTCGTAGAATACAGGATCTCCAAATGGTGACTCAGGATTTATCACATGTGTGAAGACGTAGAGTGTATCTTTAAAGACACAACATACAATTGAATATAATGGCTGTCCCACACGTAGTTCATCAGGAGCAGAGGCTTAAAAGGTATTTTAATGAATAAGTTGTACAATTTAAGTATGACTGAACAGCAGCAGGATCAGAGATATATATATATATATATATATATATATATATATATATATATATATATATATATATATATATATATACACACATATATATATATATATATATACACATATACATAGATAGATAGATTAGGCATTTAATTCAGCCATCATTGCTTTCAGACAGAGAGTATCAAATGATCTGCCAAATGCTGACAAAGTAGATTTCCTTATTTGTAATTCCGGCTGACATTGAACACTGTGCACTCAATGCAGGTGAATCATTGTATGAGTAGCCTGAGGTTGAGCGCACAGTAGAAGTGGTTAATGTTGATCTAAATGAATGATGAAACCCTTAAAACGGACCCGTTGCTCTGCCTCAGATCACACGCAAGTGATCGCTATTAAACAAACAAATTAATGTTATGTAACTTCGCCCCGCTGCGGCAAAGACTCCCGTCATCACGCGGCGGATCTGAGCTAAAAATCACAACCGAGTGAGAGTTGTCAAAGATAGTTACTGATGGTAACATCTATGAGTGTATTCAAATAGCTTCACTAGCGAGCGGTGGTTGCCCTGCAGCGATAACCAGCGTTAGCATTAACAGCTGCTAACACTGTTAGCTCCCGAGCTAACAGGTTCGTGTTTTTTTCCACTGACAGCTAGCTAACCAGGCTAACTGAGCCCGTTTTTCGAAGGTGTGACTCAAATGTTCAACAAAAAAAAAATGTAAAAACAAATGAATGCTCACGTTAGTGTTCACCAGCTCTATACATAACACATTATCAAGAGTTTTGATGATTTTAAGTGAATAAACTTACCAGACGACGACCGGTTTATCGGAGTAAAGACGAACGATCGATTGAAAGCTAAAGAATGCTAAAAAAATAACCAGGAACTACGCTCACTGATGACGTCAGCCGACTTCCGCCGTAAAGTGTGACTGTTTCCGTGTTGACCCACGTTGTCACGTTTACCCACCAGAGATACAACTACTCTCTGATTAAAGTAGCTTTTAGATATTCAGGATGAGGCCACTAACCGACGAAGAGACGAAAACCATGTTTGAGAAACTTTCCAAATAGTAAGTGGACATTTTTGCTCACCTATTAAGACTCAAATTATATATATATGTAAATATAAACATGGTAGCATCCTTGTTAGCCAGCGTGTGTGAGCCATGTCTTTTCTCCCACAACAGTATCGGTGAAAACATCAAACTACTAGTGGACCGACCCGATGGTTCTTACTGTTTCAGGCTGCACAATGACCGTGTGTACTACATGAGGTAATCCAGGACACAACACGTTGTAACTATCCGTAATGATCGTAAATCATTCAGAAATCCAAAATATCATCGTCTCTCCACAGTGAGAAGATTCTGAAGTTGGCCACACACATTTCTCGGGACAAGCTCGTGTCGGTGGGAACATGTTTTGGAAAGTTCACAAAGACAATTAAATTCCGCCTGCACATCACAGCTCTGGATTTCCTGGCGCCCTATGCAAAGGTCAGTATGGGTGCTACATTTATATTATTTGCATCCCTTCTCACTGCCAATGAGGTGCAGCGAGGAGCTGGATAACGTGAGGCAGTACACGTGTTGAAGTCCTTTTCAGTAGAGCCTCATTTTGCGTTGATGTCAAATGAAGTCTATGAATAAAGTTTATAGCACGAGCAGTGTACTCTGGAGGGCCACAGATTAGACCACCCTTATGGTCAATATGAAGATTGTTTTGCCAATAGGGTATTTAACAATAAAATACGTTAATATACTTACATTGTTATTCTCTGTATCCCATCTTGTCTTTGCTCCAATGTTATCATCCTTGAATTGCAATTTTAGTTGTATTTTTGGCTTCAATAATCTAATAATGAACATTCTACAGCCCCAGATGTTTAGTATGTGTATGTTTGTCAGGCTGTCCCGGTGGCCCTACCTTCAATAATAAAGATTTGTGTTGATAATTTACTGGCATATGGCTGATGTTTGTGCATACAATGTATCCTGTTCTATTTTTTATATATATATATATATATATAATTAGAACATTTTATCTCATGCATATGAATTACTTGAAGCTTCCCGTCATGTTTTCTAGTTCAAGGTGTGGTTGAAACCTGGATCAGAGCAGTCTTTCCTCTATGGGAACCATGTGCTGAAATCTGGGCTTGGGAGAATCACTGAGAACACAAAGCAGTACCAGGGAGTTGTGGTCTACTCCTTGACAGATGTGCCTCTGGTAAGCTTTGGAAATATGGTGCCATATTGTTCACAGAAATCATTCACTTTGTGACCTCAACGCTTTCAATCAGAACGTTTTTCTTGTTAACCTATGAGTGTTGGAATGCGGTTCACCTATTTAGTTTCCCAATGATTAGAAAACTTAACCGTTTATTTTGAAGATATAGTGGTCGACTAATATGGGTCAACATGAAGGCCCTGGGGCCACTCATGCTGAAAATGCACATGGGATCGTTGCTCACATAAGAGCATATGCTGCACTTAAAATAATGCATCGTTCAGAACACCGTATTTGCTTGAATCGTTAAATTTAGATCATGTGACAAACAGATCTTTGTCCTTGTTCAGAGGGGATTTCTGAACCAGTCATGTGTCTTTTATTTCTCAGGGTTTTGGAGTGGCAGCCAAGTGTACCCAGGAGTGTCGGCAAGTGGACCCCATGGCCATTGTAGTGTTCCACCAGGCCGACGTAGGAGAGTTCATCCGGAATGAAGACACATTAACATAAAGATCCATCAACGGCTTCTTTTCTCAACCCATTTCATACTCAGCAACATTCACAGAGTTTCACACCCAGAGCAGCCGGTTTCTTTTATCAGGAGAGGTTGGATCTGAGAGTGTCTTAGTAGCAGATGTAACAACTGTCCTATGATTCCAATGCACAGTCTAGGGACTGAAACAAAAAACACAATTGACTCTAATCTGCCCAGCTACAGGATTCCCCATTCAGAGCCTCCTGATACTGCCTGAGCAAAATGATTTGTGATCTTCTTTTGTAAATGTCATCTTTAAAATAAATCCATAATATCTTTGTCTTGGTAAGCTTGCTACTGAAGTATCGCTGCAGTGAAAATGCATAGGTGACACCTTTGCAGTTTTTTTTTCCTATAAATAAAGAGACGACTAATTCCACAAATTTAACCCTGAAAATTTATTGAACTACAATAAAATATAGAAATAGGAGAAAGACATATGAACAAGAGGAATAACACATTTAACTTTAGGAACCAAGAGATTAATGTCGAGGTGGAAACTGTTCATTGTAGCATGTCCATCTGGCCACTTGAACTTTTCCTGAACGACTCAAATCATGTTCAATCTCTTCAGTGTTCTCCATCGGTCCTTAAGGTTGACGTTTGTTCGGTCGTTGAAGGAGTAATGTGCTTTGATCTTTGTCCAGTATCCTTCCCCAAATCTTTGGACCCCTTCTTTCAACATATTTGTCTCACTCGCACTCCACTTCTGCAACACAACAGGAACACGAGGTTACTGTGCTTTGTTTTATTTGAGTTAATGCAACTGAACACATTCTTACATTTTTGTTCTGCTTGTGTGGTGTTGGAACAATCGCATCTTAAAGCTGCAGGATGGCAGCAAATGTTTAACTTTTTGAACGCAAGAATAAACAAAATTGCTTTTAGAAATATACGTAAGCTGAATGATGGTCTTATCTTGTGAATGTAGCCAATTCTCAAGACTTCCCGCCAGAACATGAATGCACCACAACAGATTATTTGTTGACTTGTGAGTATTACAAACACGTCTGGTTGTGCTTACCCTCTTCCTGTGGCCTGAATTTGAAATGGTGCTCTCGTTGTGCTCTCCTTTGGGGAAAAACAAAGATATGTTACCACATGAACAAGATGCTCACAACTATAAAAAAAAAAAAGGATTATGTAGAAGCAAAAATATTACTGGTATTCATTCTGGAGCTGGGACCGTCTTCTTCGTCGCTCCATGTTTCCTTGCTCTCCTTTGCAGTATTGTACAGCAGTTTCCTGTGAACAAGAGCAGACATTATTTTCAGGCACCCCGAGTCATGATGCTAATTGACAAACAAATAACCATCTTTGTGCTGCATTACACAATGGCATTGACTACAGTTGTCAAAATAAAAACCAATGAATTTTGAATTTAGGGAGGAAAATTGATCATTTAATAGATACATTGTCATTAGTGGCAGTCTTATGTTTTAAGGCACCCAAATGCATGCTGAATTATCTTTTAGTAAAGGTTTAAAATACTTAGTTTCATGTTATGCTTTAGCTGCTGGTTTAATGTTCACTAACCATTTTGAGTGGCAAGGAGCTTGGTCTTCAGAGTCCTTGCTAGGAGTGGAGCTCGTTCGGGGGACGGGGGACAGTTCTATTGAGTAGTCCAACGAGGAATCTATGATACCGACGGCTTCTGGCATCCTGCATGAAAACATAACGTTTATCAAATGTTGACAAGTCATTGAATCATGAACGAACATAGTGACATCACATCAACGTTTTTATTTGGACTTGCTGAGAAGATCGCTGGCCAGTTTTCGACGAGGTTTTTCTACTGGTGTTTTGCAGAGAGCCGTCGACTCCTGTGGGTCCTCCTCACCGTCTGATGCAGGCTGTTCTGACTTAGTGGAGTGACTCCATGATGAGAGTCGAGACTCAGTCAAGCATTACGTAAAGAGGATTTCATTTCCTGCCGGATCCCATAAAGTGGAATCAAATGTGAACCACAAAAGTAGTGTTGCTTTAAGGTTCCTAGTTTTAATTGACATGTTGGAATAACAAACCGGAATGTCTACAAAAGTGCCTTATAGTTCCCAGTGAAGTTGCAGAAATTAGTTTGTGGTTCCACAATATTCCTGGAACGTTTTGTTGATTGAGCAGATGATTTTTTTTTACGTTTAAGTTTTTTTTACCGACACTTCATTCACTCCCGTGACGCGACCTTTTTCAATTCATTAGGTTCGGAGCTTGTGTCAAACAAGGAAAATTGTGGGAAGCAGCAGCGTGCACAGATCCGAATCTTAAATAAGATATCAAGTGCACGGTAGTGGCGAGGATCAATAGAAAGAAAACAGAGACTCAGAGATAAAGGGTCTTCTTATTTATTACGGCACAAAACAAACGTGTTTCAGCTAGAAGCCCATAATAAATAAAAAGCCCCTTCATCTGTGAGTGCCGGTGTTTTCCCATCTGATTGTTATGAAAGATGAGTCACTGCTATCCTAACCAACATACCTCCGGATTACAACATAGTAATAACCCATATAGCAGCCCTATGTGAGCGATATTGTCCATCACCTGCTGAGTAAGCTTTCGGACTGGTCGTGGTGTTTCCCCACAGAGCCAGGCTGGTCCTCCTCGCCGTCTGCTGACAACTCTGCCCAACTAGTCGAGGCTCTGCATGACAAAACAAGCTTGAGTGCCGTACACTCACCGAGCAACACAGAACAGGAAGCTATAAAGTTAGGTGCAAAAAATATTTTGAAATGGTGCCACTGTGTGTCGTCAGAACCTGCGTAAAAAACATTTTTGCCACTTCAACTTGGAATGTATTTTTGGGGAAAATACAGACAATCAATGTCATGTTCGTCAAATGGGACCAAATACTGACGACTTCATTCCTGTTTTCAAACATTTGTGAATAGTTCCTGTAAAATTCAATGCTTTTACCCTTTTTAACAAACTGGACTCACTACTACAAAATTATGAATTCCTTTATTGGAATAGTTATATATTTCAGAACTAGTATTATTGGAATGAGTGCTCTGTGTTACACCCTGCATACTTGAAGAACCTCGTCTTGTCGCACGCTCAGACAGGCCACCATACCTGAGGTGAGAGTAGGGTTGGGTACCGAAAACCGGCGCCGGTACCGGTTCCTATACGACCGGTATATACCGGACCGAAATGCAACCCAGATTTCGGTCCTTCCTTTCGGTGCCTGAGCCGATTGAAATACTTGTTTTACACTACTCGTTAGCGCTAGGCAGGCTACTGACTTCCTCCTTCGACATCCGGGTACTTAGCGTTGCCGTTCATAACAAGCACAACATTCGGCACGCAAAACCTTCTTCTTCTTCTTTGAAGCTGTAGTTTGAAGCCAAGTGTTTTGTATTTATTTATATTTATAGTATACTTTAAACAGTTAATATATTGTTCAATTTGAAGAAAAAAGTATCGGTTCAGGCACCGGTATCGTTTTAGCACCGGTATCGGAAAAAACCCAAACGATACCCAACCCTAGGTGAGAGTAGCTCAAAGCTACCGCCTGTATGACAGCATCTTGAGAGCCATCATCTCCACTAATTAATTAAAGCCGTCTGGTGGAGACGGTAAATATTTTGAAAGTGAAAAGACACATGCGCAACTTATGTGTGAAATTACAGACCCCGACCAAATCACTCGACTCCGTAGTATTCTGTGATGAAAAAAGTGACTTCTAAATACAGCCAAAAAGTATGCGTCTTAAAAGAAATATGTACCTGCTGCAAATTCTGTTGGCTCGTCTGGGGATCTTCCGCACGGGTTTGGAAACCTCAATATCTGCCACCAGGCTCTGAGAGTCGTTATCGGGTATAGCCGGTAGCTGTGGTGACCCCTCTGCTCTGACATCTGTCTCCTGCTCCTCTGAAGCTGCTGTGCACTGAGAGCTCCCCTGACTGTCCGGCTCCACCACCAGTCGTGCCACAGTGTGAAGGTGCCCGTTTCTCAGCACCGGGGGCGTCTTTGGGAGCAAACCCGACTCTGTTTGAGGGGCAGCATCTGTTTGAGGTGGTTGGTCTGCTGGGGAAGCCTCCATGGGGCTTCCAGAGTCTCTGTGAAATAGCCCATCCTGCTCCGAGTCCAGAATGGTGCCTTCCTTTGGAGCAGTTGAGAAGCGTCGCGAAAGAGCTGCCTTTCTCGCCTGCTCTTCCTCCTCCACTTCATCCTCCAGCTGAGCAAATATTCCCTCATCTGAACTTGCAGCCAAAGCCTTGTAGGCCAGCTCCAGCCTGCTCTTCTGGATTATTGTGTTTTTACTGGTAGATAAGACAGAGACAAGAAAAAGAGGTCGAATGGGGTGAAGAAGAGTCTCCAGTAAAAATATTAGCTTAGAATAGGAAAGGTTCCCATACAATTATACTGGAAGGATTATAGCCTGTAGAGAGGTGTTGGGGACAAGACCTGGCTACAGGGAACACAATGGATATCTTTGTGTCACATTTTCAAACTGTAACGTGTCCGTTTTGCCACTGCCATTATGCAGTCCAATGATGAAATGAAGCGAGAGAACCTACCATGGGACAAACTGAATGGTGTTTGCTGGTGGACTAGAGGAGGGGACTGCTTCGTCTTGCTCATCAGGTCCAGCGGCATTGACGTCTTGCTCCGCAATCCTTTTATCACGAAGCTTTGTGGCAGCCTGTTACACACACACACACACACACGAACCACATTATAAGTCTCAGGACATTTACCAACAGCAGCAAAAAATCAACAGTGGTGCATCTGTGGATTGGGTTAACAGATGTGTAAGTCATTACAGGAAAGGCTTTCTTATTGGACTTAAACCATAAGTACTATTGATAAGTTAACAACTGAATATGCTTCTAAAGATCTTTTGATGTAATCACAAAGTGTGTGGAGTCAACTTTGAAGGGATTTGAAGCTTTGAAGGGCTTTAAAATCTCAAACCGAAACTTTTAATTTTCAATCATTCAGCAGAAATATCTCATCAACATAAAGAAAGCTAGAAAAATAAATGTTTCAATGCAACAAGCCTTTATCTTTTGCCTAAAACAGCGGTTCCCAAACTTTTTAGGCCGCGCACCCCCTTCTACATCCCGACCGGGTTCACGCACCCCCAATCCCACACATCTTAAAAAAAAGAAAGAAGCAACAGAGCCTATTTATCGCCGCATAGAAATCGGACCAATGAGAGAACAGTTTGCTCGCGCGTTGCGTTTGTTTACAATATTTAGTCCGCTGTTAAATGTTGCAGTGTGAACACAAACCGAACAAAGGGGCAACTGCAACATTGTATCATATTAATCCCTGAATCAGAACAAAGCAAACAAACTGAAGGTGTGAAAACGCCCTGAAACACTGCAACAAAGTTTCAATAACTTTCAGTTACACAAGGAGTCACTTTAAAGAGCAATAAGGATGGCGAGCACACATGCACAGACTCAGAGGCAGATTGCATCACATTTAGTTTACAATTAACCATACATAGAATGAGACTGCAGTTGTTTTGGGCTGTTTTGTAACTCCTCCAATTTTGATATAAAAAATGTAAGGGGCTTTTGACTTGCACTGGCATGCTTGGTGTTTAGGTGGCGACGTAAATAAGAGGGTTTCAGACAGCTGTTAGCCAGAACCTCACTGCACACCACGCACTGTGGCTTTGGGCAATCTGCATTGGCAATCCAAGTGAAGCCCAGACACAGATACTTTATCCTCTCTTTTTTCCCAGTCTGATGCTCTCTCGTTTCCTTTTTTACCTTGACTCCGCGATGGGCCTATGTGCTCCCCATTTGTCTGTGCAATCCCTTCCTCCTTCTCATCTTCCTCTGACTCCCGTTCGATTTCTTCTCCCGGTCTCTCCCCAACACACCGTTCCTCTCTCCTCTTTTATAACTGATGGCTTCAGATGTCCCACCTGACAGTTTCCCTGATTTTCAGCCAGTTTAGTATATCTGCATGAATGTTGCTGAATGAATGAAGTTAGCTGACGTTAGCTGCACAAGCTAGGCTAGCTAGTGTACGTAAAAGACAGTCTGGCGGCAGGAGCTGAATTGCATTTATTTATTAAATTGTACGTTTTTAATTTTAAATTGAAATCTTACAAGGGGAATTTTTATAATGCATGTAACCGAGCGTCTTGGGTTCGTGTATAAGGGCTCTTATTATACAGTAGTAACTGTAGTCGGGAGATTAGACATCTTGTATCAGCCCACGGCTACTCTCTTTATTATTGTTTTCTCCTTTGGCCAGAGGCGGGGGTTGTGCCTTCGCTACGGCAACCCTCAAGGGACATATCATCGTCAACACCAGAACGACAAACATGAGACAGTCTGTTACATTCATGTTTTTATTTTGTGAAAATTATATTTAATATTAATTATTACACCATTAGACCACCATTACATTTTTCCTCTCGCGCACCCCCTAGAGCAGGGGTGTCCAAACTTTTTTCAAAGAGGGCCAGATTTGATAATGTGAAAATGCCCAAGGGCCAACAGTCCGTGCTGACATTATTTTAAACAATACAAGTAGCCTATACATACATTGTTATTTAATCATTTTATTTTCAATGACAGCAAATAGCAATGTGAACAAATCTCAACAACTATTCTGCCTTTCTTTCACATCTTGAAAGTCGGATAACAAAGAACAAGCCATCTAAAAGCTAATTACATAGGAACCGATCAATATTCTCACCTCAAGACAATCTTAAATATGACTTAGTGAGGGTGATGAAAAGTTCTCACATTTAAATTCAACACACATGAAACAGGCTAACGAAAAAAATCAAGTTGTCTCTTAGTATCTGATGATCGCTCTTCAGTGTTACGAGCCGGGCAAACATCAGCAAACTGTCTTCTTCTCGGGGCAAATGTTTTCTGCTATTTTCATAACAGTCTTTGATAAACTCACATTCCGTAAAAGGTTTGTCATGTTTAGCAATTAGCACGGCCACTCCGTAGCTTACTTTGATGATGTTTTCATGTGAAAGGGACCGCTGCTGTGTGGCCAAGTTATCTTGGAGTTGCTTCACTTTTCTAGCACGGACGCTCTCTGATAGCTTGTTGTAGCATTAGCACGTTTGGTCTCGTAGTGTCTCTTTACATTATATTCCTTAAACAAGGCAACAGTCTCAACAAATTAGGCAGACACAGTTGTTTCGGTTTTCGGTGAAAAAAATATTGCGATCTCCACCTCTCCTGGAAGCGGCGGCCCTCATTATCCACTTTCCTTTTTTTACTTGCCGTAGCCATGACAGTTCAAGGGTCAGAGCCAATTTCAAACAGCCAGACAGTTACAGAGTGGTGCTGCCAACATGAGGTAAAAATAGGAATTGCATGTTGAATTTGTATGATTTATTCATTCCGTTTTGACTGTGCTGGCGGGCCATAAATAATGCATTTTAAGACAGAAGGCGCGGGCCGTATAAAATCTGACCTCGGGCCGTGATTGGCCCGCGAGCCAGACTTTGGACATGCCTGCCCTAGAGGCAGCTAGCAGTGTGGTGCGCGCACCACACTTTGGGAATCCCTGGCCTAAAACATACCTTGTGGAGAAAGGGAACGTTGAACGGGCAGAGCCTCTGGCAAAAAGCCAACATTTCTTTCTTGAACCGTTGGAAGTCGATTTGCTCGATGACTTCATGCGCGTTACTCTTCTTCTTGATGAGACCCATGAATATCGCTTTCTGCAGAGAATACAGACATCAAGTGGTGTCACATACACGGCATGCACACCAAAAAATGAAGGAGGCTCTGGGATCCATCAACTACAATCAGCTGATTGAAGGAGACAGCGAGCAAAAGGGTTCTTCAAGAGGTTTGACGAGGAGGCTGCTGCTCACTCATCCCCCAGCTGCTCTGATTAGCTGATTTAGCTTTTATGTACATAGAATATATAAATAAAACCGTATATACAAAAAGGAAGAACATACCATGTCAATAAGTCGAGACTGCTTGTGTCAATTTTAAACAAAAATGCAGAAGTCCCATGGTTGAGAATAAATACCGACAATCACAAGAAGAAATATTGATTTTCATTAGAAACTTATGTTTAGCTTATTTATTATTCATCATTATATTTCATTAGTTGCAATATTGTCACATGGATGTTCACGATTCAATATACAACATTTGTGTTTACAACGGACACTGCAGCTTTTCCATAACAATGCACTCATAGTGCAACTGATGACCACATGAATGCAGTAACCAACAGAAAGGAAGTTAAATGCTGATTTATTGAGTTATTGAGTTATTGTATGAACGTGCTGTTGAAGTTTATTAACTCACCTTACCAACCATTGATTTGGGAAAGTTTTTGTTCAGCACCTCTTTTGCTTTGTCGAACTGATTGTTCTTAATGAACAACCCCACCATCTATGGACAGAAGGAAAAACACATTTAATTGAGCTGCATCTTTTGATTTAATATGCATTTGACAAAAATAATAGCACAAACCCACTTACCATCTCTTTCAATGAAGAGTGTACACTGTCAAAATCCTGCTGTGGCAATGACGTATTGTACTCCTGGGTTATATCTTCTAAGACCATTAAGGCCGATTCTAGAGGAGTGAGTGACTCATCGGACTCAAACAACAGGTCTGTAAACAAAGACAAAGCAATGTTCACTGTGGTGTTTGGGTCACCACCTACCAGCATTGAACTCTGTTTAACAGTTAGCATGTAAGGATATACTTTCATGGTCAAAGTTAGTGATATGATGAATGGAATTACGGTTGATCTCACCAAGATGTTCACCGTCATTTATCCTAGAGAGGAACTGCAACACTCGGATCTTTGTTTGCATTACGTCGGAGGACTCCAAAGGACGAGCCAAGACACCTACAGCGAAACAAGGAGTTAGCTTGACATACCAAATAAATACATTCACACTCATAGGAGGCTCTAATTCACTCTACACTGTGTTCGTTATCATAATATTGGTGTATGGTCCAGTGGGGTTACTAGGGCAACCATCACAGACGTGATATGTTGCCCTAAAGTCAAAAAAAATGTACATCAGTTTTTCCATGCTCAGTTCATCCAAGAATCCAGAGCCACAAATTAGAAAAGTTCAAGTTGTGGCAAGTAAAGATACCATCGTCCATTTTGACGAAAGGAAAGATGGAGGTCCTTGTATCAAAAAGTGCCAATGTGTGTGATGGCTTGTGTACGTGCAGTATATTTATGTGTTTCGTAAATAAATAAAAAGTATATATGCTAATTAGTATACTGTCTGCTACATCAGAATCAGCTTTATTGGCCATGTATGCTTACGCATACATGTAATTTGTCTCCAGTTTCCACTCCGCTCTCAATGTCCAAACACAAATTTACAACAAACAAGAAAATATATGTATAAAGAATAAAAAGGGCAGCAAAAAAAGTAGAACGGATGTAGGTATAGACATTATATAGACATATACATATATATATATATATATACATACATATACATATATACATATATATATATACATATTTATATATATATATACATATATATACATATATATATATACACATATATATATATACATATATATTTATATATTTATATACATATTTATATATTTATATACATATTTATATATATACATATATATATATACATATATATTTATACATATACATATATATATATACATATATATATATATATATATATACATATATATATATACATATATATATATACATATATATTTATATATAATATATATACATATATATTTATATATAATATATATACATATATATTTATATATAATATATATATATATATATATATATATATATATATATATATATATATATATATATATATATATATATATATATATTTATATTTATATTTATATATAAATATATATAAATATAAATATATATACACACACACACACACATAAACCTATAGACAATGGCTTGAGTTGTAAGTGGTGGTAATAGTGTAGTATAACCTATTTATTGTTCATGAGAGTGATGGCCAGTGGAAAGAAGCTGTTCCTGTGTCTGGTGGTCTTGGCGTACAGAGCCCTATAGCGCCGACCAGAGGGGAGGAGTTGGAACACCTTGTGTCCAGGGTGTGAAGGGTCTGCTGTGATCTTTCCAGCGTGGAGCATGGAGTTGGGGGAGGGTAACAGAGCGTACATTTGCAAAAACAAGCAGTTAACATTAATCCATAACCCTAAAAGTTGATCTCTTACCAAACAGAAACATACCGTTTGCCAGGTATGTTTTTCTAACGACAGTGTTGGTCGAACACAATAAATTAAGATAGCATAACAAACTCCTCGTCGGGTGAGAATCCAGCACACGGTGAAGCAGTGCGTTACTTACCGTGAATTAAATCTCTAATAGCACAGAACTCTTCGTATTTCTCGGCTTTAAACAACTCCAACGATATAAATGAATAGTAGTCGACTATCCAGCGGTTTACAGTAGCTTCCACTTCAGCTTTGTTGCAGACTACGATTTCCATTGCAGCCATATTTACACCATCAACGGAAGCTGGATGGAGTTAATCTTAACGATCTCTCGGCGAAGGCGGGGCTAAAGTTGGATGGAAAAAAACCCTGAGTATGTTCTCTCAGGCAGCTCTTCGTCTGTGGTGCGGCGCCATAACAGGGGTAGACTTCTCATGCGTTGAATATGAACGTAGTCGTGGCATGACGTCGTATGTGTCAAACTTAAATATCACAATGCAGACAATAATGAGACAATAACTGATCATAATACCTCATCAAGGCTTCGGAAAAGAGTACTTCCTGAAAGATTATGTGCAGGGCAATACAGCGCAATACAAAACCAAACCCTATTTCCTTTCTGAACTGTTATACTGCCACCTACTGGACAGAAAGAACTGTTCTCATGGTTTTTGTTTTTGTATTTTCCATGAAGTTAAAATCGTTTTCTAGAATTTCACAGAGAATCTTTTATTTTTATAAACTTCGGGCAGATCTCCAACATGGTATGTCGGTTAATTATGTGTGATGGACAATCAATCACCATTCATAGCTTCATAAGTTTATTATGCAAAATAATGACATTGAGGATATAAGACATAAGATTGACACATTAATAATAAAAAAAAGAACTAGAATAAAACACTCCATTTATATATTGTTAATGGTAACCTTTATACTTTGTAAAGCTCAAATACTTTTGTTCTAGAGGAAAGATTCCCCCAGGACAGTAGGAAGCAAAAGCTCTCTCGACTGTTCATAGAGATATTAATGGTAATTCATCCATCCTGGTAAGAATCATCAACACAAAATGTTCAACATTTTCTGTGCTAATCCACTTTAACTACAAACTAGTATGAGAAGAAAAACTTTTGCTCGAATAGTGTATCTGTTTACACAATTTTGCACATTGTCAAACAATCCTCTCCCCATGTTGATTGTATTTTAAAAGTCACACAGCAGAAGGTGGAGAAAATACAATTATCGGTATAACCCTTTAAAAAGCATCACTCATTGATTCTAATGCCGACCATGAATATAAAACTACATACCCTGTAACTGAATCCCAAATTAAGACATTATGACAACAGCATGAGTTAGGTCATGAAACAAGACCATCCGACTGTGAAATACTTGTACACATTAACCAGGCTTACCCAAAATAAACCAATCAACATCCAATATTCATACGCAGTCATCACAGAAACATTTGTCAATCCATAAATAGCGCTGGCGTTCTGCTACGTCCTACAAATACCACTAAAAGTTGAACAGTGCCTTAGTGCCTTGCCACTGTTACTTCAAGTCCCACTTCAGACATCAACGTTTTCGCTCAAGTAACCGTTTGTGTGTATTAGACTGGTCCCCTCATTGGCTCGGGATGTCATGATTGCATATGATTGTTATGGATATGCTCTGTGATTGGCTGAACCTTTCTCCCTTGCATTGTGCACCTCATTAATTACACAACAGTGCATTGAGCATGTTAGGATATGATACTTGCTGAATATAGAGAACGTATGACATGAATAAGAAAGGGATGTTGTCCCAACATGTAATCTGAAATAAAATGCAGAATAAAATTAGAAATGAGAGGCCAGCAGTAATAACATCCCCTGATATTAGTTAGCTTTCAGTGTCCCTTAAGTCCCACAATAGATACGTTTTACATTCTAATGACAGCATGTCAAGGGCATCAGATATCATCATTTAGTGTAAACAGTAGAGTTCCTTCTCCTGACAACCACAGATGAGAACACACAGCAGTATATATCGTCCAACGCTTCAATCCTGAAGTCACAGCCATCCAGTGCAAACACGCCCATTGACTATGCAGAGTGAAAATAGGAGACAAGTTGTCACAGAACGAAAACATAAATATGGCAATCATGACAAAATCTTTCAAGCTGAAAAACTCCCTTGACAGAGTGGTTTTACAGGCACGGGCAAGTGTTGGATAACTTATATCTGCTTCTGTCCTGCAACTAGATGTTACAGGCTGGACATTTCTGGAGTGAAGTAGGAAAGCTCCCCGAGACTTTGTTCAGTGTTAAAACTTGTACAACGAACCCGGTACCCCAGCCTCTTTCAGCAAAGCAGCCCCTTTTTAATTCTACAGGCTGACTGCACAATGGAGCTCGGCTCTGGAGATCAGCGTGAGCTCCAAAAGGAGCCAAAAGGAGGTTGTGCATGCAAAGCCGCCACGTCTGAAACTCTGCTCGGTCTAGTTTAAATGCCATGAAGTCTTTTCCAAGAGTTCTAGCGTATGGATTCCTGCCACACACAGAAGTAGCCTTCAGTTTAAAGGGGAAAAAAAAACTGTGCACGAGTAAAACTATTCAAACTTAAAAACATTCGGTCTTTTCAGCAGCAAAAGTTGTTCAACCTAAATGACTTCTTTATGAAAACACAGGGAGGCATATGAGTGGTCTGGGGGGGGGCACTGATCATTGGTAGAGAATGAGACGTGGAGCAGCATGTAGGAGTGGTGGAACGGCACATTTATGGACACACACATGTATGTACAACTTATAAAAAACTGGGTTTTTTAAATCTAAATGAAGATTCAGTATAACAGTTGTCATCTCCTGTGAGACATTATTATGGTCGACTATTGAGGAGTTTCCACCGAGATGAAAGGTAAAGACGCTTCAGACGTCATTTAAAAAAAGGGACAATACATTTCTACTGGCCTGAGTAAGCTAAAGAATCAACAATTCCGTCCAAATGAAGGAAATCATGACGAAGAGGATGAACAGATAAGAAACACCACTCGGTCCTCTTGAATATGAATGAGGCTTGTGTTCACAGAAGCCCCTTCGTTCATTTGAACATAATGAAAGCCTCAATTCCTGGCTGCGATGCGGACTGATTGAGCCGTTACACATGCAAATCGAGGCAGCGCTGTGCTGCATAATTCAGACGTACTCTCAAGTGCCATGTAAGTAGTGTAGGTCCTCGACTGCGATTCCTTTTGTCTGGGTCCAACGGAACAAGTTTCAAGCATTTCCCCATGTCCAGTGATGACGAACGATATGTCGCCGATTCAAACGCTCGTCTTGAATCTTGTGTGCGCAGCGAAGAAAACAAACTGCTGGAGTTGTGTACTTAGGGTGCATGAGTTGAGTTCAAACAGCACCTTGGACGTCTCACAGGGAATAAAAGACTCTGTCGAGTCACATACTGCATGCTTTACCTAAAAAACATACACAAAGTTGGTCACAATACTTGTGCAGACCAAAAGGACTTGGGTCTACATCAGCGTGTGAGAAAACAAACTTTCAGTGGTGGTTGACTGGGGGTCCCACTGGAGCAGCCTGTCTCCCCGTCACCCACACGTGAAGCACAGCCTCAGGGAGCAGAGGTCCATCCTTGCCCCGTCCCGAGGAGGATATACAAAGAAATGTTGCTTTAGAGACGGTCAAGTGTCGGTGAGCGGCGTCACATTCCGTCACTGCTCTCAAACAGAGAACTCAGACCCGCCGCGGCGACCGTGGGTCAACAGCAGCAGGCGCCGCAGACGCAGGCCTGTGAATGGATTGCACCACAGCAGGGAGGGCGAACCCCCAAACACAGCTCTCATTCCATCCCATCGCATGCGGCGCTCCCATGTGGGCTTCTCATTTTTAAGACGTTCAATCTCCTGCAAGACATTCAAACCCCTCTGTGAATAAAAGATTCCTCATTAATTAAGTTACTGAATCATATTGCTACTTTTGTTTCCTCACCGGGGAAAACAAGGCATTAAATCAAACTAATAACATATTCGATACACTTGAAGAGCCAAACACAGTTATCAAGACTACGGTACCCTTGTCATCGTTCTCCTAGCTATTCAACCTGAGAGGAGCAAAGCTGGGGGGGGGGTGAAGTGGATACTGACCGTCTCGTCGTTGCAGATGGAGTGGATCTGCGTACCAAACATTACAGCTGTGAAAGTGAGGAAGAGGATGGCTTCGAGGCAGAGGAAGATCAGCAGCAGCACAGACACCCCTGGAGAGAAGGCACTGCACTCTGGTCACGGAGGGAGGGGAAGAAACGTGATTTTATATTTTGCACCGAACAACTGAAATGTCAAATGAAATGAAGACTAAATTACCGATGCATATATTAATATACGACTGGAAGTCTAATGTATCCTCCCAAAACTGTTACCTGATTCTAACAAGCTGGAAAACTAAATCTATACCCAAAAAAGCATCATATCGTAGAAGCTGCTGTACGAAGAATGAAATAATATCTTCATTTTCTGGTTCATTCCTGCAGAGATCCACAAGGGAGCGGGACAAGATCAATGGCAGCTCTGTGATGATTGTGCTGCACAACTCCAATGACTTGTTCTGTTCTCTCGAACGTGATAACGATATCTTTCCCTTTTCCCCTCTGCTACGTCTGTCTCTCTTCACATCTCTAAGCAGTCTCAATCTCTTGTATAAATAGCTGTGTTTCTGAGTCATCGCTCTGACATTCTCCGGTGGTCTTTTTTTCACTCAAACACAAGTCATAGTTGTCTCTGCAACCCAGCGAGAGGCCTTACCGTTCCACTGGACTTTAATACAGGTGAAGAAGTGCATGCTGCTGAGGCCCAGGGCATGGGCAGAAATCAGACTTATGTACATCTGCAAAGAGAGGAGACAGGTAATGAGAAAAGGTCACTCTTGTCCCACTAGGTTGGTTTGCAGACACTGTTATTGTAGGCTAGTTTATTGGTGCTTGTTTCCTACAGTTTTTTTGAAATGATCAACCTCTCTATTAATGGCCATCTGTAAGGAGCACAAACTAAACATTTCATCTCACATGTGTCCTTGTATTTCATTTAAGTAATTCTAAAATGAATGAATTAAAGAACTTGAAGTAATTCAAAGTAATTGCTGTATCCATAAACTGTGTATTTCCTATCTTTACCACAGCCCTTGTTCAAATTAAAGAGTACTACACTGCAAGTACTTCTGTATACTTACAGTGAAAAGTACAAAGAATCTCTGATTCTTCTCTCCCACGCAGTTATTGACCCAGGGACAGTGGTGATCCATCTTCCGGATGCATCTTTTACAAATACTGCAGCCAGGAAAGAGAAGACGTTGATGCATGACTCACTGACTCGGTTAATGTAGTCACCTCTACTGCTGCTGTTTCCACAACATGTGCATATACAGGTGTTTTCAGAAGCACAATTTGGATGCTACAAGGCGGGGGGGGGGGGGAATAAAGGAGCATGTCACAGTTAAACTGACCTGCAGTGGTGTGCCCTCTCAGGCTTGATGCTGCAGCACTTTGGGCACTTGTAAATGACCTCGCCGGGCTTCAGCTGTAAGCTCTCCATGTACTCCTTGGTTGCGTTACCCTTAGGAACCGCACCCTAAGACAGACAAAGACAAACACCGTCAGGTACAAATGTCTGAATAAATGCATTGTGCCATTATGGCTCAGGGAACTCAAGCTGTGGGTATTTTTCTTTGCAGCAATTTCAAAAACGTTTATATGTTTCTAGGACGGTGAAAAAGGCATAAAACACCAACCACCTGTACACACATTCCCAATTATTACTCGTCTTTGGGAGTTAATTAAGATTGGATGTAAAGTAATGTTTGGTCTGGGAACCTGATCCATTACCTGAGTGAATCATAAAGCACCAGTGGAGCCGTCGTCACACATCTAGCTTCTCTGAGTAAACAAGAGTCAACACTGCAGCAGCAGCACAACAGTGTTTGACCCACAACCCCCCCGAAGCATGAATCGGCTGAATTCACAAATAGTCACAAAGTATCAGTAACAAAGTGCAGAACAATCCCTGTGGCACTTATGTTTGAGTGTCGAAGAGAGACCACGTGTGTGCACATACAGGTAAATATGCTCAGGTGCAAGACAAAAAATACTGAACTACAGGGCACAGAGGATGTCTGCACATCGTGAGGCTCCAAATAAATAGTTCATTTCTCTCTCTCAACTTAAATTGGCGAATTTAGTAGACTGCTCACACATCTTTCCCCTCAGCTCAGCTTCCCATATTACACCAGTGAGTGACTACAACCACTGCCAAGGCAACTATTACAGTACGACTCCTCCTGAGCAAAACTCTGTCCAGATTGCACCGATATCAAATCAATTTGTATTTAACTAAAATGATTAATTTAGCTTTAACTGTAAGTACAGCATTCATTTAGGATAATTGTTTCAGGAGCTACAAATGTAGGGTGACATTTATTATCTTGTGTATGACTGTCTGTCCGTTCGGCCGTGACTAAGTGAGTTACACCTCTGTGTCTGTCCATGGAAAATCGCAAATTTTGCTGCAGCAAAATGCATAATGTCTGTGGGTGCCCACTTATGGCTGCATGCTCAATGACCTCTCATGGTTGCAGTGACTCACAATTTCTCAGAACGCCTTTTATCACTTCTTTTAAACTGGCATTGACCGCGTGTGCTTACTCCTCACTTACGACTCTTAACCGGCCCCGGATCACACAGCTGAGTGCATCGCCGCTACTCAGCGGCTAGAGACGCAGTGGGTCAGCAACAGTTTGCACACTGTTATTGTTTTGAAGAGTGGCTAACAGCGAACGGAACTAGCAGAACTCACACTGCTGAGTAGCTGTCGGTTGTGCTCAGTGGCTGTTGCAGACACACCTGGCGGAGATGTGCGCTCTCCTGAGTTCACCGTTCTAGTTGCAGTGTGGAGTTTGTTTTGTAGACACACAAGCTTCGTCTTACTCACCGACTACGTTTTCTCTTCCTCTACTGCACTTTCAAACTCTGCTTTCCTCCTTCCCTCAACCGTACTTTACTTAACTTAGCCTTACCGGGTCAGTCATCATGGTGCGCATATGAGAGGCCAATGCAAGTACAGCCAGGGAGTTGAAGGTGGCCCCGTTCAGCAGCGAGTACCAGAAGTTCTTGCCGGGCAGCAGCATGACAAAGTTCACCACGAAGTCAGCGTACAGCACCAGGAACCAGGTTATGCCGGCACACACCATCCCGCAGCTGTCCTGAATGAACCACATGGTGCGGTTCCCCGCTGCGTGGCCAGAGTGGGGACCTCCAACCATCACCCCGGCTGCCAGGCTTCCCGTCTCGACATCTGCCGACCCACCCGCTGCCGACAGCAGCGGGTGGTGCTGCTCCATGTCTCGCAGTCGGTGGTTTGAAGACTGCATCCTGCCCTAGGGTTAGGGGAAATATTTAAAGCACGATTAAAGGGCTACTGTCTCGGTCTTCTCACGATTAAAAAAAAAAAAAAAAAAAAAAAAAGGACCAGACATATATACAGTATTTTATAGTAATTATTTCATAAGGATGGACAGTTATCACAGTAGCTAATAACATCAAAGGAACGACAAGACTCACAGTGAGAACAGTAGTAACAATACTCTGATATACAAACTGCACAAGTAGGAAATAGCATTTATCAAGTGTACTGTGTCTCTGAAGGTACTCTCAACCAGTGATTCTCAAAGTGGGGTCCGTGGCAATCTGCCAGGGGGTCCGAGAAATAATTAGTTAAAGATGATAAAATTGTGCTGTATTCTTGTGTAGTACATATGTCTACAGATGGACAAGCATACTGTGTCCATTACTCCCACCCACATTAGCTTTGGGCCAATAGAAACTCTGATACGATTATGACACACAGCAATAAGTTCATCACTTTAAATTTGAAGCACTTACTGGAAGTCAGCATGAAACGTCTGGATTTATTAGCACGATGCCATTATTGCTACTTTTCATTTTCTGAAAGCTTTTGAGATCACTAACTTGAAAAGTTTTTTAAAAAGCTGTCAAGTTGAGTCCAAATTAAATTAATATGAACTTCCACTCTGTTTAAAAGTATATCAGTGGTCTTAACATGATTTAAATATATATGTGTTTATGTCACTATGAAACAGGTCTGAAGAATATAGGTTGGTTTTAACCCCTGTAACCCAAAAAGTTTGAGAACCCCTGCTCTACACAGTACGAAGAGCAGACTAAATCAAGAAGAATTACAAGTCATTCATGACATAAACATGTCAAAGAGGCAGTGTACAGCCTTAGGAGACCTTTCAGAGAAAACACAGTTAAACTTTGGTGATATTTTGTCACAAGGTCACCAAAATCAGCAGGAAACATCACATGAGAACCCTGAATATCTTCTTTTTTTTCCCCCATGTTTAATGCAAACTGTCCAGGAGCTGTACAGACGTAGCTGTACAGATGCTCACCATCCTTAAACCACACCACAAGCTGGGCAAATGTAAATGCCATGCAGCTGTTATCCCAACAGACCTCAGTCATTGGAGTTCATCTGTATTTATGTCACGCTCACAAGAGAACGTCCATGACCCACCCGTGAGACAATGTCCGCCGCTTTAAGATAAATCAATGGCTGACCTGATCCCTTCAGGAAACTGATCCTGCAGCTGAGGAACATGTGAGGAATACGGGCTAATAATAATCTATAGACTCAGTAGATGCTGGCAGACTTCATTGTGACTCGCTGAGACAATATGAACCGATCAAACAAGGCAGTACAAAAACATACTTTGTGTAAACTCACATTGCAATTTACTGTATGATTAGCCAAAGGTCAAAAACATGCATCTCTCTCTGCCCAAATTAAGCATACTCCATAAGTGAAAGGGACAAGATTAAATTCTGGTGGCTACTGATAAGAGTGTATTTAACTGCATAATATAAAATATAAGTAGACTGTATTGACATAGCCGTGAGATACCTCTCTCACTTTGAAGTCTGTCGTTGTCTAACACAGGAACGGCATAATAAACACATGTTGTGCTGTCATGACACAGCCTATCTACTCCTGAAATGTCAGTGGCACGGTTTAAAGAACATTGCCTGAATATCTGATATTTAGCCACAGAATTGACTAAAGTTGTGAGTCAGAGGCACTTATTGCATTCGTTGATGCATTGTTGTGGTGGACTCTGATGTAATGCTTTGAGGCAAAAGACTGCTTCCTTTCGCTCAGCTTTTTAATCAAATGAGACATTTTCGGCAAGATGGGTGGTGCAGAGCTACGGCGGCCTTCCAAGCACCACCCTGCTGTTTGTCCCTGCTTGCATCCAAAGGCTTTCCGTGTCAGTGGGTGTCATCTAAATTGCTTGTAAAAATGGAAATGCCAACGGAGGCGAGATGCGTTTGGCCTGCAGAGCTGCAACCTCACACCCACAAAGATGTCCTCCTGACAGACAGGGAAACAGAGGTCCAGCTAGAAGTCCAGTTCAGGTCACACATTTATTGAGAGAAAGAATAATTGGTGAGTCTGCTGCTCTTGGCTTTCAAGAGGATGTGCACTAAGACAGGTAAGTGGCAGTTAAGCTTGTAATCTTCACGCAGCACTTAAAATGAATTGGTTAAAGGCTTGTCGTCGCTGGTGACACAACAATGGAGGTTCTCTGTGAAAATAGAATTGGTAGTGACTTTCAATCTGTGCTGCTGTACTGACTTTAAAATCTTAAATCACAATACAAACAGTACATCACTTAAATGACAACATTGCTCCATCCAACTTCCATCTGACTCGAGGTCTAATCGTGAGAGTAACTGAAAACACCTCTGTGAGTGCGCACGGGCCTTTAATCACAGGGATTAGAGACCGATTCGTCTGGCTCATATGTTTGCTTTGCGGGATTGAATTAGAGCAGTGTGTCGCAAAGGCAGGATCAAATGATAGGAAGTACGAGACACAGGAAGGGGCTCAATCAGTAAAATCAACCACTGTAGAGTGAGTTGTACAGGGAATAACTCATAGAACATGCTCAAGCACATAGGTCGGGCTACATGTGTCCGAAGGAAGTTACACTGAAGATTGTTGATTGTTTATATTCATAAAGCCGACGACGGAAGGAAACCGTAGAAGTTTAGGAAAAATGCCAGCAGACATTTTTGGACAATTAAAGTACTGGTACAAAACCCATTCTCCTAAATATGGCTGATTAAAAAATTAAAGAATCTCAAGAAACATTACTGTTCTGCAATGCTCTCTGTAGAATCATAAGTACCAGCCAAAGGGTCTCTGTCAAGATGACTTAAAAAGTAATTTGTGTTGTTTACGATGCATCGCCACCAGCGTGAACGCTGTTTTTCTTGTTGAGCGGGAAAAATGTTTTTAGCATCTTCCTAAAGAAGGCAGAAAATGCTCTTGACTCAGCTAATTCATTCTTCTGTGGTCAAAAAAAGCACACCAGCTGGTTGTCCAGCCGTCTGTCCTTCCCACTGGTCACCGTCTCCCCTCCTTATCTCGGACATACACAACCAACAGTAACCTCTGTGTCCTCCTGCTCAGATCACTTTGCAGGATCACTCTGTCGCAGATGCATCACACACACTATAAGTCATAGCCAGGGCTGGCGTCGACTGTCAAAGAAAATGACATGAAACAATAGCCAGAAATATTCCTGAAACAAATGGGTTTCGATTTTCTAAGTGAGTTTGTGTTTCACTGTCGCATTTCCAAATTGCATAAACAGTTTAAGGGCCAACCTGATGTCAATACGACTGAAAACAGTGAGAACTAAAAATAAAACCACCTCTGGGTGAAAATGTTGACACAACTGAATACATAAAAAAACAATAGCCAGAAGTATTACATACACAACCAATACATGACATGCTATTCATATAGCCTCCTCTGTAAAGAAAACATTGATTCAACCGACAATATCAACAACAAACTAAAAGACGTTGTATCAAGTACCACACGGTCCAACTGAAAACTCAAAAGCTCTCCTGTATAGACAGTTAAGTCTAGTATGAAATGTTCTTTTCGCAAAGTGAAAGCCAAAGCGAGGGATGCCACTCTTTCAGCTCCTCTCTGTGTAACATGCACATTGGGAAAACTGTGGGGCAACCTACCTAATATGTTGTCTCCTCACAATAACATGCTGTGGCGTGTACCTCCTGGACCAGCATTCAGGATGAAGACATGTACGCTGGCACGGAGTCCGACACCTGAAAAGGGACACACAAACAAAACTTGTTTCACGTTAAATTAAAAACATATTAAACACTCCGCCCGTTCATTATACACTAAGCTAAACCCTAATGGAGTCTACTAAAATTGAATGTCGTGTTTTGTTTTTGTTGGAACTGTGTTTATATGGAGTGTAGACCACACTCAGTATAATGCTATACAGTTTATCGGGATCGCAAACTACAGCCTCCATCACGACCATACAGCTGAATAAAAACATGATCAACTCGATGCAGGAAGGAGTTATCACAGGGCTGTTCTATGAGATTACCACACATTGACACCGTTTGTACAAGGCTTGCTTCCTCCCCAACTCAATGAGTCTGTGTGGTGTCCAGGATTTTTGCATGTGTTCCCTTTTTACTCCCAAAAAACACACCCATCATGACGGCTATTCATAGCAATGTGGTAACACTGACAATTTATTGCTGCTTGTAGTCTGTTGACTGACTTTCCTCTTGAGTGGTAATGACTCCTGAGTGTTTTGACCACCTCGATGTAGCCGAGGTCTCTGTGCAAACCACAGCAGGACCACCGACATGCAACAATTACTGATGCCAACAGTCGCCATCAACCGTGTTTTTCTTACTATTACAATAGTTTCCACACTGAGATGTAAGTGACATTTTTTACATCTATCTAATAGTGTAAGTGGATAACTAAGACCTGTCCGGTTAGATAAGACGTGATTTAACCAGACAACCCACAAACTGAAGCACCTCAACAGACGTTAGTTAGGTGTGACGTTAGAGAGCCCTTCTTCTACAGTTTGCTAGTCTGACACTTCACATTCATGCGGACTGGATGGTAAATCTCGCTTGCTAACTAGCCGAAGCTAACACAGCTAGCATGCTATGTGCGAGCGACGAGCGCAAAAGCAGAGCCTCCCGAGCGACAGCTGAATGACATACCTTGATATTTCTAATTTCTTTAGCTGGGAAAGCCGTATTAATACATCTTCAAGCCTTGTGTTTGGGCTAAACTCCAGGTGTAACGCAGCCGTACCCCCGGCAGCAGTAACACATCGCTCCAACAACGGGCTGACAGCCACCAGTAACGACGGAGCTTCCGGGGTTAGCCTCGGGTTTCTCCGTTACCGTTCGGGAATGTCCGGGGTAATGATTGTTAGTTAAACAGCGTCACCTCGTGGATTGTGACATAGTTGCAACTACAAAACTGATCATCTCAGTTCTCCACTCGCAGGTGCTAATTTGCTAAATGCAGTAACATTAGAGTGACACTCCACGAGTAAACTTGGAGAAACTATCTTGCATTGAAGTTCTGCTATTTAAAGGTCTAGCTAGCATGATTGAGATAACTTGTAGTTTGTAAAAGTGCAGTTGTCAAATCTTGCATGCATGCATGTATATATTTGTTAAATCTGATTATTTATTTCAGCAAATATCTCATCACGGTCCACTTAGGGTTGTGCGCTGAGTAAAACATCTGGTGTTCATACACAGCCCGGGGCTCTGTAAACATGAAGCAAACCAAGTGGCTTCAACCGAGCCACACAACACAATTCCAGCCAGTCAGCAACCGGGGTTGTTCGTGCTCATGCACGGGACAAGGGGAAGGCCATGGATGCATGAGATGAAAAGCAGTGACTTCCATTAAGGCGCCATACCAGTGTTTTTGAATTTGAATTGTGTAAACCTTTACAGTGAACATCAAGTCTGCATTCATTTCTGCTACCGCTAAGGTTGCATGGACACTTTTCAAATCAACCTGCTCTTGAACTGCTGCAGCTCCCCAACCTTGACCAGGATAAGCAGGTATAGAAAACGGAAGAATATTTTACAGTTCTGATCTGAACCCAGTCTCTCTCAAAAGAACAACCTCACTGAATCCTCTTGCAGCTCTACAGTGACCATCACTTTGAACTTCAGCAAAAACCTGTGCATGAGGAATTCAGCAAAGCAGAAAACTGTATCTGTTCTGCTGATGCTAAAACGTTCATGCATGTTACACTTTTGGTCCAGTCAGTGATGTCACAACAGGTATTTTGTGATTGACAGCTGAAGAGAAACACTGTCTGAGTGAAATATTTAGCTTAACCTGACCAGGGTCTCCTGTGGTCAGCAAGGGAAAGGGGCCCACTTGTAGCAGCATGTCCCCAGCAGGGAGCTGCATGACCTTCCTGGCCGGTCTCTGCTGTCACATGTCTTTCCCAAGAGTGGATTATAAAGCCAAGACAAAGCAGCTTGGCCCATCTCTGCCCTGTGTGTGCAGCTGCGCAGTGAAAGCTCAAGGCAGGATTCTCCCCTCTCCTGTTCTGGTTCAGAGCCAACATCAGCTGTCTGTTTTAGAGAGAGGGAGAGAGAAAATACCCAGCAATCCTCTAAAGCAGCTTAAAGGCTGAATGAGCGGACTGAAGCCGTTTCCATTTCCAGAACTGTTTCTCTCACTCTCTCCATTATGGCTAGATGAGCTTCTGACTGAGTGCCAAAAGAGCAGTCACAACGGCTGCATGTAAACTGTCTTCTTATATGATTACCCCAGCAAACCAATTCATTTTGATAGGATGCATTTCAATCTACTTTTGGCATTATCTATTGGGTTACAGTCAGATTCATTTAGTCACACAGAGACAATCAATGAGTTTATTTGTACTTAATAAAAATGGTTCAACATGCATGTGGAGTGTAATGTTAAGGAGCAATGCACGCAGTTCAGAGACTGTTAACTGAACTGTAGGAATGAAAATATTGAATGAATTCACACCAGTGTTTTCTTAAAGCAGCACTTCCACATTTTGGCATAAATCACTTCTTGCCGAGAGTTAGATGTAATGGTCGGTAAATGTTGTTACCTTTGCACAGAGCCTGTGTGCTGTGTCTTTGAGCTACCCAGCTGATGAATGTATAGCTTTATATTTACCGTACATATTTTGGAGGGTCATTGATCTTCTAATCTAACTCTCACCAAGAAACCAAATTAGAGTATTTTCCTTCCAAATATAAATTGTGTTTTATGCTATAAGACAAAGGTACCAGGCCTGAGTTCCATTGAGAGATGTCAGAGTGCGGAGGCCTGTTGGGATGTACAATGTGAGGCAAATGTCTAGTTAAAAATAAAAAGAGAAAGCAGAAAAATCTTCATAAATTCTTAAAGAGAGAAACACCTCAAGAGGAATTTCCTTGGTGCTTGTGAATTAAACACTGCTACGTGGCGTCAGTTTATCTGTGGTAAAAAGAGAGCGAGAGAAGGAGAAGGGAGAAGAAGAGAAAAGGGCGGAGCTGCAGTTGGTCGCAATGTATGATGGGTATATGCAATCATTGGATGCGACATAGATGTATTCACAGTAATATATGGAATAATACAACTTGATATAGCTAATCTTGAAAAAGTTTAATTAAATTAGAATACACAAATGTGTTCATATGACATTTGACAATTCCTAAATTAGGTTTGGTGACCCTTCTGGGTGAATGCATAAATATCTCAATTACCGGTAAATCATGGTTCACTTCAGAAAAAACCCTTTAGGTTAAGGATGAAGATGATTATTTGTAGTCTTCATCTCTCAGTTTGTAAATGCATTACAGTATAGTATTGACGAATGAATTCTGCTCATTCATATTCCACACAGGAGATCTCCTTTCGGAAGACAAACATGAACAGGAAACGGCAGACTGACAGTAAATCAGAGCAGAAGAATCACAGTCTTGACTGATGTATGAGGAATGACACAGAGACATGCCGAGATGGAATGACCTCTGACCTTACACAGGCTTATCTCTGCTGCACCCACCTTCGAACTGCCCACACAAACCTAGAAGCCTTTTAGAGGGGATTTTCTGAGTGGTGCAATCTGTTGGCTATTCTAAAACCACGACAGTGAAACGGACAAGGGCCAAGAAGCTTTGGTCCCATGGCCACCAGCTCTCCTTGTATGGTTGAAGTGTTCACAAGCAGTAGCAAAGTACAATGGAGTACAATGAGCTTTATAAATAAGCCACAAAAAACAGCTCGAGCTTGTTAAAGGTCACCAATGTACCTCTAGAAAGCTCTTACATTATGTTTTTCGGTGGAGTTGAATATCTTTTGAGATCCTCGTGAAAGACATCTTTTGAATCCGATGGTTGTTTCCTCTTTTCCCTGGATTGTCCTATTTTCTGCAGAAAGGGACTTGCGCACTAGATTACATCGAGGCTTTGGGGAGAGGACAAACAAGTACCTCCTTGACACACACACACACACACACACACACACACCAGAGATGGCAAGCGGCAGACTGTATTTGAGACTGTATTTGTTTGAATTTTTATTAGAGATATATCACTTTTCATTTTCTCATCAGCCGGGTTTGCCTAAATTGACCTTGATGTGATAGGATTAGAGCTAAGCCTTGACTGAGCAGATGATGTGCATCCTTTTGGCTCATCTCAGTTTAGCATGCAAAGTACTTCATACTGTAGCACACCAGAGCGTCTTACTCCACTCTACTTTAAGAAAAACGACGTTCATGCTTTAGTGCCAGCCCATGTCTTTTACCTCTGGTCAAGGAAATTTAACTCAATTTAAAAACACAACCACGACTCATTGGTCGGCCCATCTCCAATCAAAAGAGATGGAAAACTTTGACATTTTGGGAAATACACTTATTCGCTTTCTGGCGAAGAGTTTAATGAGAAGATTGATACCGCCCTCAAGTCTTTCCATTATATATAAGCTTCATGCTATATTTCCTCGACAGATTGGTGTCAATCTTCTCATCTAACGCTACCAGAAAGTGAATAAGCGTATTTCCAAAAAGATCAAATACTAATTCTGTTTTTTAGAAGCATCGCTGCTGCATTGCATGCAGTTTTAACAACAGTGGGTCTTTAATGATGACTGCATCTGCAGCACGGCAAAAGGGTGGCTTTTTATCGTAAATTCAGCCTGCTCCATAGACACACACACACACACACACACACACACACACACACACACACACACACACACACACACACACACACACACACACACAGACACAGACACAGTGAGAGTGCTGCATCACATTTGCCAAGATCAATACAAAGTTTGTATGAGGGCTTTTAAGGTAAGCTTAGATTTCGTTGTCATAGGGAGTGGAGAGAGGAGCAGTATTGTGTATGTGTGTATGTGTGTGTGTGTGTGTGTGTGTGTGTGTGTGTGTGTGTGTGTGTAAGTCACGGTTGAACGGAGGTCCTCTCTGGACCTTCGTGGAGTTGAGGCGTGACTCATGGTTCACCCCGCTGGTGCATGCTGCGCCGTGTAAGAGACCACATATAGTGGATGATGTCCATCAATAATTCAACAAAGATAGACTCCCTCTTTCTCTGGTTCTCACTCGCCCCGTCTCTCCCACTCTCTCTCCCGTCGATGCTCTGCCTCTGTTTCTAACTGACTGCACCTTCCTCATACTTCCACAAACAGGCTCCGTCTCTGGGCTCCCTCATCCGCCTGGATCCCTAACCACTTAAACCGGGCAACAACGTGCTTCCAAATGTAAACCTGATGCCCAAGATATCTTTGGCTTTTAAGTGATATTTGTTCTTCACCAGTAACAGCACATCAAATTAGTTTGGCATGATCATGTCAGATTAGGGCTACAGAGAGTTCTAATCCTATTCCAGACACACTTCATCTCAGATGTGGGCATGGCTAAGTAATGTGTCACACTTAGGAGAGTCAAACGCTTTTTCACAGGATTTTAGATGATATTTTGACCACAAAGTAGCTCAGTGGTTAGCGGTTACTACTGCCTTAAAAGCAAGAAGGCGCAATACTTCACTGACTGAGTCCTCTCTATGAGGAGTTTCTTGTTCTCCCCTGAGTTTATGTGGGTTTATTTGGGGGCTAGAGTCTTTTTTCCCTTACCTATAGACACGTTAGGTTTAGACAAATCCGATAAACCTTTTATTAAATTACAAAACAGATACAATTCAAAGGTTAGTGTGGGCCTTCTATCGAAAGCCTACATGTTAGAGCAAAGGGCAGTCAGTGCAGGCGCTTTTTACTGGGATTATCAAGACAGCTGACAGAGGTTATTCAAGAGTTGTCTAATGTGTTTGCTTGAGGCATTATTGGAGAAAACATCCTTACGTGTTTTGACCACTATCTCACACAAAGTGTCGTGAGTGCAAGCAGGCTCTATTTCCTGCCTAAACCATTGATTGCATATGATGGAAATGCGTGAGAGACAGACGACAGCCTCCATTAAAAGATACATCTGAGGGCATTATGTTGTTAATCCTTGGACTTTCAGGAACCTGCTAATCTGGATTATGGCGTTTGTAGATCATTTTATAGCATCATTTGAAAACTGCCCATTACCAAGTAGTTCTTCTCTCCTTTGGTTTCCTTTTCATCTTAACCTCTTGAACCTGGGGGTGTTTTTGCTCATCTTTCATTTTAATCCCAGGCTTGACATGTCTAAGCCAAGCATGCCATATATTCGGATTCTTTTTCAGGACAGTTCGCTGTCATTTGTCATGTGAGTGGTATCATACACTGTGATCTATAGTTTTTACAAAAAAAATTATTTTTACACAATTTGCATCTGGATTGAAGGATAATAACCAGATCTGCTCTGTGTCTGGGGCTCATATGTAAACAAAAACACACGTCCCAAAGCAAACACCACTTGACAATGTGACACAAATCAAAGGATTTGGCTCCTGCTATGAACACAAACACATCTGGTCCCCTTTTTAAAATATTACAGCAGTGGAAGGGATGGATTGATGTCTCAGACAGATGTCAAACAGCAGTCACAAATGCTGCTATGTCACCCAATGTGGACTGTGACCATGGCCTTAATTTGACATATATGCGTTCTTTGAATCATCTAATAGTTCCATCCATATTTAGCAAAAAAATGTAATAGTAGCCTACGATCACAATGTGGAAGATTCCCACTGCTACGTTTGTGTGCTTGTACTCAATAATGCTATTGCTTTTGTTTTTTTTCTTTTGAGTTCAGCCATCTTATGCTTCATGATCATAACCCTGCTAATACACATCAAGTAAAAAACTGACAATGAATATAAAATGGATGGATGTATGTTAAATGTGAAATCCTATTAAACTGGAATAGCCTATCAGGAATTATTTTTGCAATATATGGTATTTGTTCTTACAAAATGGCAGGACAATAATTAATGAAACAAATGTATTTTATTCGAAGAAAGATTTTTCAGGCTTTATTTGTCCTTTCAGGAGTCAGTGTATAGCATTAGTCCGTGTAAAGACATTAACATCTGGAGCTCCTCACTATCTTACTCTTCTGTGTAACAGAAAACCACAGTGAGCCTGTGCACAGGAAATCACATTGAGTTTTCCATGATGTGATCGTTCTGAGAGCAATCAGACCACAGCATGTGTGACTCATCCTAACACTTGAATCTAACAGGCCAGCTTATCAGCAATCTTATTATAGGTAAGCAGACAGACAGACACCACAACCAATTGTACGACATAATCCTGCAATTCTTACTCTATATGCCGTTAGCAGTTCCAAGCAAAGGTGATCATCTGTATGAGAAGAGATTGAACAATTACAAATTCCCAAATTTGTAGTTGTCAACAGGCCACGGGTCATGTCTGTCTTTGGACTTTGACTGTGTTTCTGCATTTGTTAACTCAGGATTGGAATAATTTACTGATGTTTTGTCAGCTGAAAGAATGAAATTCCAGGACTCTGAAATGTACGTTCTCTGCTAAATGTTTTTAATAAGGAACTACACATACCTTGATATATTTCTTTTAGCTTCCAAAAGGCCATAGAACCACACCATCACATTAAATTAAATCCAACTGCTACTCGTGAATCTTTCTTCTGACCACAGCTAAACTGTAATTCTAAATACAACATGAAAGACAGTAATTGAACAGCTTGAGGAAGAATTACTGAAGAATGCTTGCCAAGAGGTGAGAGGTTGCCATGGAAACATGTTCAATGGAAAAAATATCCATTAGGCAAGATCATAACAAAACATCTGACTCAGCCAAGCTATTTGTTATTTGTCAGATATCCCTGGCATGGCTTGCAGCAGTTAAAATATACCGGACATTGCAGTTCACAGTAAACATAGAGCCGAGGCACTTATTGCAAGATTGAATTGATCTTATTATGAACTAGGGAGTTATAGATGAAAGATGGCCGTGCATATACGTAATAATGCATTCAATTTGAAGGAATATGCATGACTTTTCAATGGGATATTTAAATAAAGTAGATTAATAAATCCCCATGCAACAATAAAGCAAACAATGAGCCTCTCCCTCACCTCCTGCATCCTCTGCATTTAAGTCCATTAGCTTTACACTGCAGTCAATGGATCATTAGGCTTCATCCGCCTCAATAATGCAAAAAGAGCAACCCAGGCAAACACCGCAGAGTATTATCTGCCTCTCACCTCTCCACACAGCAGGAGCTAAGAAGGTAAACAACACAGTATCCAACCGACACTGTGCACAACAACAGCATCCTTTCTGGCCCGACACCGGCAGGTCTGTGTCTAATAATGGACTTTGCGAACATGATGAATAATTATGTGGTTGGCACTTGTGCACACACCTCACACAGTCATTCTCTACACTTCAAGTTAAATATGTCTTTAATAGACTGGGGTAGGGTGGTTGAAACACGTTTGCTCCACCAGTACTATTTTTAAATGCAAAGATGAATATAAAAAGGCTGAATATCTTGTCAGCAACCAGCAACATTGCTTCTATTGTCACCGGAAATACAGCTGACAACACATACAGGAATCCTGATGACAACTGGCAGGTAGTGGCAGATAGGTTAGGACTATCTGGGTTTGACATCCCAGCTGGGTCCGTGTACGTGTTGGTCATTTGTTTTACCGTTAATTCGGAAAAAACAAAATACGAAAATACCATGGTATTCTCGTTTTTCGTTTCAAACCAAGAACTGTAAAACGGAAATGGTCGGTCGTATTTCCGTTTTTCGTTCTGAATTCAAAAACGGAAAAACCAAGAACCAAAGGACCCCAAGGTCCTTGTACGTTTTAGTCATCCGTTTTACCGTTCAGTCGGAAATACGGAAATACCATGGTATTCTCGTTTTTGCAAATCACTTTTTTGTTTTTTCCTTTAAAACGAGACGCAGAGCACAGCAGGTCACCCGAAAGAAGAATATTTCAAAATAAAAGTGAAGGCAATATAATGACCGTATGCAAGAAATTAATACATTCATTAATTAATCTGGGCCGATGGGAGTGCGTTAGCATCAGTAGTTAACTATATGCTGTTTAATATTCATTTAACGTTATCTATGTACACAGCAATAATCAACTCTTAGATTAATCGGTGCATTGATGCATTGTTTGATGCAATACAGTTCGTGCACTGCTGTCTGTCCACAGGTCTCAGTTTTCGGTAAGGAGGAAATTTATAACCATAGGTGTGTTGTATTTATTCTTTACACTTTAAAACAGTGTTTGATCGTAAAAATCATTTAGCTAACTATCAATTGTGTGTTTGCTACTTTAGCTAACGCCACAACAGCTAACGTTAGCTTAGTTGCTACTTTAGCTAAGCAAGAGCTAGCTTAGTTATGTGGTAACATCATGTGAAGGTGATATGTTTGTTAACATTATAAGCTAACATGGTATTGCTCTCAAGTGTAATGCTAGGTGAATTCAATTTGAGTAGCTTTTAGACTGTTTTAGTAGTGTGTGGACTTCACAAACTTGCAAATGTTAATGGACTATTTAATGAGTTGTAGACTGGCCATGCTGATTGCCAACTGTATATTCCTGACTGGTTGCAAGTGTGTTTTCAAATATTTTCACTATGGTAGAATTAGACAAAGCTAACTGAAATCACGTTAGTAAATGGTGTTGAAGATGTTCTCAAACAGCAAGGGGTTAATGTTACCGTCGCTCATAACGTAACGCAAGCTGCCGTTCAGTCAATTCAATTCAATTCAATGAGTCATTACAGAGCAACAGCAGCTCACTTTGTGTAAGTCTAGTCTGAGTTCACCAGAAGCAGGCTTCAGTAAAGTGAAAGTAATCACCAGGTTGTGCTTTATGAGAATAACTATAAGTAAAGGTAGTAGGGTCATGTAAGCAGAACTAAGATAATTCATTATTCCATGAAGAGAATGTATAATGAAGTCAGTGTATTTTTTAAGGTCCTATATATATTCTAGACATTTTTGTAATTATTGATGTTTGTAGGGATATTTCAACAACTGTAATCCTTTTATACAGGCGACAAGTGCTTTCAACCCTGAAAGGGCGGCCATCCTCCAGGCATCCAACCTGAGGAAGATGATGGCCATCCTCCAGGCATCCAACCTGAGGAAGATGATGGGCATCTCATTCTGAAGTCTATGGTAAGTCAATGTAACCAGCCACATGTACTGTTTTGTATTACAGAAAATGTTTTAAGATCCTCACATCACTAATAGTTATAACAAGTCATCGCGACAGCACAAAAAACTCAGTTCACGCCTGTTGAATAGAACATGTCTGTGATTTTGAGAAACTAAAACAATGCTGAACATTTTTGCTTTAACTTGTCATTGTGAAGTAAATGTTGATTGCACAGTGTAAGGGCTATAGAAAAATGACACCACGTTCCTTTTGTCTTCCCCGCCATCGTCTGCTGTTCAAGTTAAAATGTGTCAGAAATGAAGTGATGGGATTTACTAGGTTACATGTGTCACACATCAGTCATGTGAATTAGTAGAGAGTGGGAACCTCCACACCACTGGTGGTACCGCTCCATAGAGGGATGTACAGACTACTAGCACTGTTTTAAATAATGAAGCACATTGTATTCATATGTGAATAACGTCTATTAATTCCTAATAGGTAGGGAGAGATCTTCCAACTGTATATTAATGTGTTCCATTGATTCTCTCATATACAGCACGCCTTGGCTGGCAGCACAGTGACAGTTTCAAAGATGGCCTTCCTGCGGCTTCATCGATCATGACCCCTTTTTGCCAGGAGCTGACTGCCCTGGTGTTCACAAAGGACGTCCTTGCACTGTCCACCCTGACTGGGAAGTCTGGGAAAGTGGGACCACCTAAAAGACAACTGGACGTTGCCAAAGTGCAGGCCACAACAGGTAGGTAATCGTCTTGAGTCGTATGTAGACAATTTAAAGCTTCTGTCATTTATAAAGCAGCAAGATCACATGTTCGTGGTAAACACACCACCCGTGATGAAATATATGTTTGACCTGCACTGGTAGGAATATTGGCATATCATATTGATATAGTTCCTCAATGTTCATCCTGTTAATCCTGACATCATTTCTCGTCTCTTCTCTTAACAGATGCTGTTATTCAAGAGTTTCCGCAGACGAGTGCCTCGGACGTGTGAGCGGTCATCAGACGGAAGTGTAACAACGAGCAGTTCAACCAAAAGAAAGGAACATAATGTGGAGCATGTTTGAGTTTCTATTTAGTGAGCGAGAGTCTGCAGCGGTGCAATTTGTTTTGATGGTTCAGTGTTGTGTTTTAATTTGAAACATTGTCATTCTGTTTTCTTTAGTAATACATGTACCATGTAAACTTCAAGCAGAATTGTTTTGCTCTCTGTTACGTATATTTTTATTGTATTTCTCGAAAATGCACTATATTAAATTTATTTGAAAGTGTGTTTAAAGATTTAATTTGCAAATTGTTAGACGTACAATGTTAGTATATTTTATATATTTGCAAATAGTACAATTATTGGCAATGTATTTGCAATGTACTATTTTATATATATATTTGAAATTCAATAAATGTTTTTGAATTTTATTATTGTTTAATCTTATTGTTCAAAACAAGATCAATTACATCAGGTATTGTTAATATTTGTGGTTACACTTATCACAATGTGTTTTCTGTGCCTGCATTACACTAACAAACTTAGTTTTTCCTTTACTACTTTATTGACTTGAAAGCGAAATAACTACCACATCAAATTCCAAACTGTTTATTTAAACGCGTCATACTGCCTGTATAGAATCACAAGCACCTGCTACCTGGAAGGGGATCTGATCATTTAAACCACTATAAAGGCCAACAAAATGTGACCTTTGACCTTTATGATGATAGAGCAAATTAATCCAATTTACAACGAAAGAGGAAATTAACATTGTATCTCACTAGAAACATTTATTTTTCCTACAAAATTACATTCCAATATCATTAAACTGCAATTTCAATTACATTTCGAGGGACATGTTTTTTCTCTCATATCACGGTCGCAGTTTTCAACAGCCCTCCTCCCACAGCAGTCTTCTGCAGACCAGTGTTATTGGATGGGAACTTAATTTTACGACAGTGTCATGCTGGTGTGTCCAACATGCTAAATAGCTGGTAGTCTGTTGCATTGGTTCCCAACTCAATTCATCCTGACGGTCTGCATCCGCCTACAGCTCCAGAGATCAATCTGAGGGGTCACGAGACCGGTAACATGGCACCAAAGAAGAAAAGAGAACCAATTAATCTGGTTTTTGCTCTTGTCTTTTGAGATTAGGGAAAACTAATTAAAACATTCTCGAGTCAAACTTTCTGCAACTCAATGGCATTAAAACTGAAGTCATTTTATTTGGACTACAGCATTTAACCCAGATATGGGTCCAACCTGGCAGCTTTCAGGTCTGGCGACAGGGACGAGCTCAGGAGAGTCCAGCGCGACCTGAAGTTGATGATCAGAGAGTGCAAGGACACCTACAGGAGGAAGCTGGAGGCCAAACTCCAGCAGAACAACGTGAAGGAGGTGTGGACGGGGATGAAGCAGATTACTGGCTTCAAGGTTGGAGGCAGACAACCAGGGGGCTCCCTGGTGAGGGCCAACGAGCTCAACTCTCTACAATAGGTTAAGTTCAGAGCCCTCATCTGTCTCCTCCACACACCACACCTCCCAAACTCCACCACCTCCCCCTCTGTCCCCCCTGGTGAGCTGCATGGACTCAGAGCCCTCCACTTCAAAGGGCTCTCCCCCCCCCCCTCTCTGTGACGACTGGCCAGGTGAGAAGACAGCTGGAGAGACTCCACCACGGCAAGGCTGCGGGACCTGATGGCATCAGCCTCAGGGCCCTGAAGACCTGCGCCAGCAGGAGGAAGTCCCGGTGCTGTGGAAGACGTCGTGCCTGGTTCCTGTACCAAAGAAGACGACACCATCTGGCCTCAATGACTACCGACCAGTTGCCCTCACATCTCATTTGATGAAGGTGCTGGAGAGGCTGGTCTTGGCCCACCTCCGGCCGCAGGTCCTCACTGGACCCTCTGCAGTTTGCATACCAGCCTCATGTGGGAGTGGACGACGCCATCATCTACCTGCTGCAACGAGCTCAGTCGCACTTGGATGGATCCGGTGGCTCTGTGAGAATCACTTTCTTTGATTTCTCCAGTGCATTTAACACCATCCAACCAGTGCTGCTGAGTGAGAAGCTGAGGGTGGTGGGGGTTAATGCATCCACTGTCTCCTGGATCACTGACTACCTTACGGGCAGACCACAGTTTGTCCCACTGGGCCGGGTGCTGTCTGATGCGGTGGTTAGTGATACTGGAGCCCCACAGGGAACTGTTCTGTCTCCCTTCCTGTTCACCTTGTACACCACTGACTTCCAGTACAACTCTGTGTCATGCCATCTGCAGAAGCTCTCTGATGACTCTGCAGTGGTCGGGTGTGTAAGGGATGGACGGGAGGAGGAGTACAGGGCAGTAGTGGAGGACTTTGTGGAGTGGGCCGGTAGAAATCACCTGCGTCTGAACGTGACCAAGACCAGAGAGATGGTGGTCGACTTCAGGAGGAAGACGACGGCTCCACAACCGCTGAGAGTTCTGGGAGAGGATGTGGACATGGTGGAGGAGTACAAGTACCTGGATGTCTCCATCGACAGCAGACTGAACTGGAAGACCAACATCAACGCTGTGTACATGAAGGGGATGAGTCGACTCTTCTTCTTGAGGAAACTTCGATCCTTCAACGTGTGCAGCAAGATGTTGGAGATGTTCTATCAGTCTGTTGTGGCCAGTGCACTGTACTCCTGTAGTCTGCTGGGGGAGCAGCATTGGAGCCGGAGACACCAACAGACTTAATAAACTGGTTAAGAAGGCTGGCTCCATCATTGGCTGCAAACAAGACAATCTGGAAGAGGTGGTGGAGAGGAGGACACTGAAGAAACTATTATCATACTGGATAACCCGGACCACCCTCTCCACCACCTACTGCAGGGACAGAGGAGCACTTTCTCCACCAGACTGATCCAGCTCCGCTGTCACAAGGACAGATACAGGAGAACATTCCTGCCCTCTGCCATTAGACTTTATAATAAATCACCTCTGGCCAGATCATCCTCCACATAACTACTCACTGCTACACTGTTGTTTGCTGGGGTTGACTTTTGCACTACTGTTATTCACCGAGCTAGTTCATTTAACACTATTCTATTTCATTGTATATACTGTGCATTTTTGTTGTTTTATCTTATATATTCTATATTCTGATATTTAATTCGTCATACTCTGTTATTCTATTGTATATATTGAGCATTTTTTAACACTTAATATTTTTGTTACTCTGTTACTTTGCTTCTTGGTGTGTCTTGCTGCTGTAACATACAAATGTTCCCCTGGGGATGAATAAAGTACATATCTATCTATCTATCTATCTATCTATCTATCTATCTATCTATCTATCTATCTATCTATCTATCTATCTATCTATCTATCTATCTATCTATCTATCTATCTATCTATCTATATCGTCTCATCTCGGCCCTTTGATCTCTTCTGTTTAACCATTCAAATCAGGATTTAAGTGTGACAATTAAATCAATGAGGTCGGTAAATTAGGCTTAATGTTCAATAACAATAAACCAAATATCTTTATTTTTTCAATTGTCAATATTTATTGCCTCATGATCATGAACACATGCTCGCTCTTCCATGTATGTTGAGTTCTTAAATTACACAAATATAACATGTAAATACATGATGTATACAACTAATGCAAATTAACCATTAACATCAAATATCAGATGAAATAATCAGCATTAGATACATCTGTATCAATAACCTAGAGGCACAGGTAAATATGACTAAATCTATGGTTTAAATACACTTATACTGTCATCTACTGGTAAAAATGGTAAACACTTTGACTTTGCATCTACTTCACGTTCACTAAATCAACAGCACAATACGGTGGAAAAATAAATATCAGTGCCTACAACTCTGAACACGAAAATGACTTTGATTAAACTATATCACGAACTGTATTGCATCAAACAATGAACCGATTCATCGAAAAGTTGATTATTGCTGTGTACATAGATAAATGAATATTAAACAGCATATAGTCAACTACTGATGCTAACGCACTCCCATCGGCCCAGATTAATTAATGAATGTATTCATTTCTTGCATACGGTCATTATATTGCCTTCACTTTTATTTTGAAATATTCTTCTTTCGGGTGACCTGCTGTGCTCTGCCTCTCGTTTTAAAGGAAAAAACTAAAAAAGGATTTGCAAAAACGAAAAACGAGAATACCATGGTATTTCCGTATTTCCGACTGTAAAACGGATGACTAAAACGTACACGGACCTTGGGGGACTTTGGTTCTTGGTTTTTCCGTTTTTGAATTCAGAACGAAAAACGGAAATACGACCGACCATTTCCGTTTTCCCGTTCTTGGTTTGAAACGAAAAACGAGAATACCATGGTATTTCCGTATTTTGTTTTTTCCGAATTAACGGTAAAACAGATGACTGAAACGTACACGGACCCAGCTGAGAGACATCACAGCACTGCCCACATTAGGGACAGAACAGCCAATGACTGGACGCATTTCAAAGAGACGTCTGTGGGACCAAACCAATAGGAGCGCAGATGCTTTGCTTCCCTGCCTGCATGACTCTGTTTAGTGCACATGTGACCTCAGAAGGCGCTTACTGGTATTTAAACCTCATCATTTGAGTGCAGAAGCGGACAGCTCCCCACACCGATAAACAAACCAAAAAACAATGTTTGGCACACGGTTATGGACACTTTGAAGCATTTTTCTCTCCTTAACTCGCAGTGAAGATCTCCATTTCCCCAGCCGCGCGTCATCGTTGCACATTAACGGACTTTATTTTAAGCTGCTGACGAGAAAGGCTCCGTGTTCTCTCCACAAACAGCAGGAAAGCGGATGTTGGGACACCTGTAGCTGAATCTGGATCTCAATCTCCTAAAAAAGGGGAGGTTGGATTGTTTCACATCCACTCAGCATCCGCCCAGCAGGAGAGGCGCTCCGTCGCTGTCTGATCGCGAGTGGCGAAGCGCAAAGGTAGCCTAAAGCCATTTACGAACGCATTAATATCTAAGCCGCTCTCTGTGACTGCTCGCAGACAGGAAGGAGCATGGGTAGAAAGGAATTTGCTCTGACTCGTGCGTTGAGGGGATTTGTAAAGCTGGGGGTGAGCTCCTTTTGAAACTAAACCAATGACCGCGGATGAAGCACCGTCACTAACAGCTCGCCATTTCTCGTCAAGCTTCTTTTGTTTATTATTTCATATTTTTTGGAGAGTATTTAATCAGCCATGGGGAAAGATGAGTGCAAAACAATGCTGGACGCTTTGAACAAAGTGACTGCTTGCTACAGGCATTTGGTAATCGCTCTGGGAAGCACGTCGGATTCGCAGAACCTGCGCGAGGAGCTGAAGAGGACCCGCAAAAAGGCCCAGGAGCTGGCCGTGGCCAACAGGACTAAACTGACTTCTCTGCTCAAAGACAAAACCATCAGCAATGATGACCGAGCCGAGTACGAGCGCCTATGGGTGCTGTTCTCGAGCAGCATGGAGCTCCTGGAGGTGGACATGAAAAGGTCGCTGGAGATAGGGCATGATTTCCCCCTCAAGGTTCCCACGAGGCACCTCATCCAGACGGGGATGACCGGCAGCACCACCACCGTGGCAGCCCGGGCCATGAGCGTGCAGAACATGAAGTACGAGTCGGACAGCAACATCGACACGGCGGACCTCCGGGACCTGCAGTCCGAGATCTCCCATGTGAGCCAGATGATGGAGGAGATGGAGATGAAGGTGCAGGTGGCGCCGTGGGCCGTCGAGGCGAAGCAGGAGGCAGGCGCGGAGCTCAAGTCCAACATGAGTGTAGGAAATTCCTCCGTGGGTGTCATCTCCATCTGCGAAGAGGAGCCCAAATATGAGGAAGGGGGAGGCAACAGGGACGCTGGCTTTGCGTCGATTTGCGCTGTGCTTGTATTCTTTGTCATCGTTACGGTCGCTCTGGTTTTAGGATATTTGGTCATCAATATGTCCTGAGCTGTCTAACCAACAGCCCACCCTGATGGACACCCCTGCGCGGCTGCCCACGAGCGCGTCCCCGTGGTAATAAAAGCCAGCAGCTCCACGAGAGAGAGAGAGAGAAATCGCTTTTTACTTGAGGTGCTGAAAAAAACAACAACATGGACACGCGGAGTTATTCATCTTTCTCGCATTTTGTGAATGTATTCGGTGGAGTCGAAGAGTTGCACTATTTATAATGTAGAACAATAGAATGGACGTCGGGTACAATTTGAGGTTAAGTATTTTGAGGAGCCAAGGGGTCGTGTATTTTTGGAAGAGGAAAACAAGTCATGACATTACGTGACAGTGTTTGGCCAGCAGGATGATGCCAACAACACGTAATGCAAGTGGATTAGTGGAAAAGCTCAAGCGTAAATGTAGCCTACTGTTAAGTATTCCTCTAGATGTTCTGCTGCATTGATGCTTTAAATTTATGAATTAAATCCAGCAAAGTCAGACGTGTCCAAACGAGCAGGGGACTATCTATAGTCAGAGAAGGAAAGGGTCATGTTGTATGGGAAGTAAGTAATATAGAGTGATCCAGTTGGATGTGATCAAATCCGCACTGTTCCACACTTCTGCACATGCAGTTATAATACATCATAAAATAGGTATAGATTGTTGTAAGTCTGCATTTTACTCCATTGCATCAAATCACAATTTGCTTCATGAAAGAGCCTTGGGGACCTAAGAGAAGTCCACAGTCTTTTAATAATGCACTGTAAAGCCTGTTCGTGTTCCTTTTCAGGGTTTTCTTGCAAGCAGTGTTGAATGTATACATTGCAACATGTGAATAGAGGGTTTGTTCATACAGACTACTGTCAGATAATGTACATACATAAGTATATTTATTACAATAAAATTTTGAAACACACTCGAAGATGTGCTCGCAGTCTGAAGAAATAGCTCCCAAGTGTTTTACAGCCAATGCCAAAGCAGTTTTCTGTTTTATCTCTTTTATGTTTGGGTGTTGGGTTTAAACTGATGACTTTAGACGAGCCCAGTTTGTAATCACTGCAAAGCTTGAGATACATACATGGGAGTACACAGAGGTATTTTGAGCTATCTTTGACATAATGGGTTTAAAATACTGTTCGATTTAAAATAGATGGGAGAAGAGCAGATACTTTAACTCCCTAATGGTTTTAGTTGTAAGAGTCTTTGAAGGTATTCCAAAGGTGAACCGATAGTGGATGGCTGTCAGAGCCAAAGCCTTAAGGCACATGTGTCAAACTCAAGGCCCGCGGGCCGAATCCGTCCCGCCACGTCATTTTATGTGGCCCGCAAATTCGCCAGCAAAAAAAAAAAATGTTATCATTTTATATAATAACAGAAATGTGTTTAAATATCATTTTTCATTTATATAACTGCATGTACAATATGTTTACACTTGAATAAACAATAATCAAATGCAGAGAGAGTTATTTAACAATATGTTAGGAGAAGTTAGTTGTACAGTCTGCCAGCTACAACCGGCCCTTTGAGGGCGACCGTGATGCTGATGTGGCCCAGAGTGGAGATGAGTTTGACACCCCTGCCTTAAGGTGTTAGCTTAAGGGGATGTGAGTTGTCCTGAGGTCAGCTCAGAAATAGCTTCAAGTCAGAAGTGCTAATGCTATCAAAGACCGATAATATAATTAACAGAAATAAACACAACATGACTCTGACAACACTAGCTGTGATTTTATTTTTTTTAAAAGAAGAAAAATAAATTACACAAAGCTCTTGTATGGATGATCATGTGCTTCCCTTCCTGTAGCCTATTAGGGATTTAGAAAGGTTGAACAAAAAAGATGCAATATCTGTGGGCAGATACACTTTCTTTCACACCTTCCTATCATCTATCATGCAAATTATGTTAACTTATTTTCACAGTAATGGAACAGTACAACTTGTGAATACTAGAAAAGGAACATCAAAAATATTTAAAATTCAAGGTGCAACACTTCATTTCTTCCTCCGAACTATATATATTTGAAACACGTCTCTCTAACAGGTTCCAAAATAGTTTTAATTAGATTTTACAAAACTAGAATTGAGAAGATTTTTCAACAATTAATAAATTAAACATTCTCAACGATTAGAGTAAATTACATAGTTTTTAGCACATTATTTAAGGGAATTTACTGGAAAAGAACCACTCACTGTTTGCAAGGCATGGGGCTGTATTAAAAGGAGGTATTGAATATTTTCAGGTAAAAATGTTAGAGTGAGATTTAAAGATAAAGAACATCAAATGTATGTAAAGGGTTAATAAGTACTAATAAACAGAAGTAGCTGATATGTAAATCCACAGTATGTCAGTATTTGGTGTCCTCTGTTTAACTATTCATTAAGAAAAGGTTTTACATCAGCTAGTTGGTGCTTTCCGGCAGAAAAACACGGGACCTCAGGATAAATACTTCCATGTCTGTTCATCATCTGCGGTTGATGAAAAAATGTCAGTAACTCTTACTTGTCAGCATCACTTTAAAAATACATTTGAATGAATGCTCCAATGTGAATTCTAATTAAGTAAAAAAGAAAAAGCTTGCAATTTGTAAAGCAGCTGTATGGCCTTGCATGGCAGCTGGATTCTCGCGATGTCCCGAAATCACGAGAGAAACTCGGGATCACCATAGAAATAAAATATTTTACACATATATTTCACATAACATGACGAAAATGAATTATCAGTAACAAACCATCTGGCATTACACGCTTTGGTGTGATACTGGGTTGCAACATGAAACACATGGTCCTACAAGACAATTTTCCATCATTGAAATGTGAAGCATATCCGACTGTCCTGGTTTGAAAAATGACCAAAAAAAGAGATTATTTAAATCATGAATTAAAAAACAAAATTACAATGAAAATTAAAAATCACCATGTCTATACATATTCTAAATATACGGTAGGTTATATTGTATGAAATTAAAGAATTTTTGCTAATACCTGTAAAAAACGCCTATTGGTCAGAGTCATGTGGACCTGAACAACGCCTGACCAATCCTCGCGCTTGAATGCTACGCAGGGCGGGTCTTGCCAAGAAACGCATTGGTCCTCCTTCAGACGCCTGCGCAGTCGTCGAGGCTTTCGTCATCAGGAAGTAAACGTGGTTTAATGTAAAGTATAGTGGCTGTGTGCTACAGCCGGCCGAGCAACGGGTAACAACTTTCAAAAGCGTTTAGTGTAAATGAACGAAAAACAGTATTAGGATGAACACCACGTTGAAGCACTGGAAGGAGGCGGCCACTCTTATTCTAGCCGCAGGTCACAAGCTCGGTGCGGACAGTTTAGCGTCAAGGACACCGCTGACAGCCGCTGCAGGTTCACTGCTGGGCAGCAGCCATGGACGGTCACACATGCCGCACAAATCCAGCTGTGACTACAACGTTTTACTGCTGAAACGGAGCAGTACAAGTGGATTCATGCCCAATGCGTATGTGTTTCCCGGAGGCATGGTGCACCCTTCGGACTTTTCGAGTGAGTGGCTGGACATTTTCAAATCTTTCAGCAAGTCTCCTAATTTTGGTTTGAGAAGTGTCACTCAGCCGTTGGAGACCAGACCTCCTATGTTCGCCACAGACCGACTGAAACTGGGCTCTCCTATCCCGGGAGAGCTCGCCTTCCGGATCTGCGCCCTGAGGGAGACGTTTGAGGAGTCCGGTGTGCTCCTGTTTGTGTCCAAACTGGAGGAGAAAAGTTTGTTAAAAAGCATAGAGGGCAAGTGTACCAAGGATCGAGAAGACCCGCTACATCACACAGCAAACGATCTGTGCAGGCGTGAACTGAAGAAGTGGAGGGATCTGGTAAACCAGAACCCCTCTAACTTCATACAGATGTGCAGAGAGTTGGAGGTGTTGCCCAACATCTGGGCTTTACACGAGTGGGGCAACTGGCTGACTCCCGCGGGCCGATACGGTGTGAAAAGGTTTGACACGGCTTTCTTCATCTGCTGCCTGCAGGAGATCCCACAGGCACTCCAAGATGAAAAGGAAATCGTGTCCTTTAGGGTGATTCATCAATTCAACACAACACCTTCACATCCAATGTTTTTTTTGTTTATTTCGGCTAAAGTAAATGATGAATTTTCTACGAGCAAAAGTTATAAACTATTCGTTCCAGCTTCTCAATTGTGGGTATTTTCTACTGTCAAACATTCAGTATGTAAATATCACAATAACAAGAGAATCGAAGGGATCTGTGTCAACATTACTACTGCTTCCTCTCGCTGTGGTTTTCAGTGGTCCACTCCCTCAGAGGTTCTCCAGAGCTACCAGGCACAGGAGTTGTGGATCGCCCCTCCGCAGGTCTATGAGCTCAGCCGCATGTGCCGCGTCCCTTTGCTGAATGACCTCCACAGCTTCTCCAGCCAGCGTGCCACGGAGGGCTGCGAACAGCTGCTGCCTGTAATTTCTTTAAAAGATGAACACTACACAACGCTGCTGCCAGGTGCTGATTGTCTTTCTCACCTAACCCACATCCAAACCAGCAGTGAAGCATGCCGACTTTATGTTCTATGAAGTCAATTACATATCTCTGCTCTATAATATGATGAATGTGAAGTTTTCTTATTGTCAACAAACCCCATGAATACACCAAAACCAACAATGAACTGATTCATTGAAAACAACAGGTTGAGGTAGAGTAGTAATGAGGTTAGTGTTGGTGATGAAACAGTAACATGAATGTTTATGGTAGATTAACCATTTGTTGTTGTTGTTCTCTCGGGCTCTCCACGCTTTGCAGGTGACGGATGCTACCCGATGGCCCCTTCAGGAGAAGCTGGACTGAGTACGAGCACAGACCCTCAGCTGGAGGATCCTCAGGAGGAGGATTCTGCACTGCACCGCTTTGTGACCATAGATCCGTACACTATAACTCTACACATCACCATCACTCCCAAGTACAATCATCTGCTACCTGTTTCAGAGCAGACAAAAAGTAGGCTTTGACTCGCTCTACCTGTTGTATGAGCCCCACAACTCCCCTGTGCACATACAGTGAAGCAAGACAAGTTTACTGCTTTTAGGATCAGATGGGCCCTTTTCACAGCAGACATTTTGCCTTGTCATAGAAGGAAAAGCACAGATGTTGCTAATAACATAATGCTCTGTTCTATTCATTGACTGGCATGTTCATTTACAAGCTCGCAAAAAATCAGTTCGCGAACCCGTTATTTCAGCTCAACGCTAACATTACAAAATTACAAAACATTGGCACATCCTCTGATCTCAGCGACTCCATAGGAATTGATTTTGCCACAAAGTTTTCCTGTTTTAAATCCTGGTGTGTCACGGCTTTGAGCCGTGGCCGTGTGACACATGCACAATACCAGAAAACTGAAACAGCTTAGTGGAATTTAGCCATAGTTGATTTTGATAATAACACCTGTTGCATTAACTACTGTGACATGTCAACATGTCTTCAGTGGGAAAGGTTTATTGTGTGCTTGCCAATGACAGCGACTCGTTTTCAGTATGTATTAAATGGACTGCATTTTAATTATGATCCTAATTTATTATTTCTTCCGTGTGACTGTTGTGTCATCAGATCTAGAGATTTTTATTTTTAAGTAACACAGATTTGTAATTGATGAATAAGCTTGCTAATGGCCTTATTGCGCAAAGGTTTTACTCGGACACTAATTTCACATCATTTGAGGAGGCCGCTTCAGGAGGATCATCATTGACATTTGTTTTAGCGTAAGCTGCTGAGTTTTGTTTGATTATGGAGCTCATTCCTTGTCAAATATGCTGATTTTGTTATGATTGTTACATGTGATTGTGCCCAAAATCACAAAGGACAACACTGGCCTAGGGCTGTGAGATATGACCAGAATCTAGTAATTTCATATCACAGTATTAGGGGTGTAACGATACACATATTCGTATTGAACCGTTCGGTACGAGGCTCACGGTTCGGTACGCATGACGAACCGAATACGTTTGAAGAAAAAAGAAACAAAATATATCTTTTTTATTTTTTTTTATTTAAAAAATGAATTCATGACTTCATCACAATATGAATCTATTAAAAGATGATAAATTATCATATATAGCCCTACATTGGCCCACTGTTGAGGTATTAAGAATCATGTTATTTGTGGAAATAAGTAAGAACTTCCTGGCCAGACCTTGACTTTATGTTTTATTTTTCTCCACACTTTATGATGAAGTAACCATTTTATTTTTGACAAATTTGAGCTTGTAACCATATAGGAACTGTAAATATTTCACAGGGATTTCGAGGTGTGTGTGTGTCATGGTGATCCCTCTCAGGAGGAGTGCATATGTCTGGTGGAGACACTGCGGGGCTTCAACCCTTTCTCCTTTGGGTGTCTTCCCTGCTCACAGCAGTGTCCTCCGTGGCATTTTGATAACTCATAAGAAAACATCTCCGTCAAATGGATTGTACCCTGTGTCATGCCATTTATAATTGTATTTATTATTAAACGGATCAATGTATTCATTATTAATTTGATCTTCTTACTGATGCTGTCTCACACTGCTGTTAGGATATTTGTGCTTCTGATGGTTTGTGACACTCACAGTGAGTGAGCTGAAGAAAACAGGCAGAATAATGAGACTGTGCTTGACAATATCTACAATTACAATGTCTGCTCTAAAAAGGTGATTTATGCAACGTAACTGTGTCGATGCAGTCACAATGTCTACACAACCATTACTCGTAGCTCATAGCTACTTTTTTTCACAACACTCATGATCATTTAATAGTTTTCTTCTAAATTGCTGAGGCATACAGGTCAACCTGACTTTCATCTTTTTTGACACGCTTCATTTGTCAGCGTGGGGGGGGGGGGGGGGGGGGGGGGTGCTGAGGTTTTTGGCCCCCTGTTCAGCTCAGGCCCTCCTCTGTCCTCACACCACATCTCCCCCGCTGCTTCAGAGTGCTGTGTTTGTGTAGGACAGTGATTTTCAACCGGTGTGCCGCGAGAGATCGTCAGGTGTGCCGTGGGAAATTTTCTAATATCACCTAATTAACCATTGTCGGGTGTCTGTGCTGTAATAAAGTGTCGCAGATAATGTAATACTCTTCTATGGCAGTGGGTGGCAGCAGAGGGATTTAAATACCTGTAAAGACAATAGAGTTAGTGCTGCGCGACACGTGACAGTGACAGTTTTGGATCAAAGCAAGAGACAGTGATGAAAAAAAAAAAAGGTGACAGTGATGGAGAAGTTTTTGAGAAGGGAAAATGCAAATGCCGAACAGGGCCCTGGACAAAATTCTGACCCAGATGAAGGCCCAAGTATGAGTGGTCGACAAAAGAAAAAAGACAAGACGGTGAGCTCGAGGCAATACAGCGAAAGCTATCTTTCATTTGGATTTATGTTCACCGGGGATGCAACGGCACCGAGTCCGCTGTGCTTGGTGTGTGGTGAGAAGCTATCCAATAGCGCCATGGTGCCAAGCAAGCTTAAACGCCATCTCCAAACGAAACACCCTTCCGTTCAAAACAAGTCGATGGACTATTTTGTACGCTTACGTACAAACAATGAGAAACAGGCAACTGTTTTGAGAAAAACCACAAAGGTAAACGAGAGAGCCCTCAAAGCTAGCTACCTTGTTGCTGAACTCGTAGCTAAAACAAAAAAGTCCCACACCGTGGCAGAAACATTAATACTGCCAGCTTGTAAAGCCATTGTGAATGAGATGCTCTGGACTCTGGACCTAATCATCACCAAAGGTGTAAACATTTCCAAGGTTGCTGTGGCTGATGTTGCACTCTTTGATCATTTCTGTGTTTTCTTTGAGAGTGCAATCTCCTTGCACACAAATGTCCAAACCAAGGTTGTGACAAAGCGTTACATCTCTGAAAACACCAGTGAACTATTTATTCAGAAGTTCTCCTCCACACCAGCCCTCTCTTGCCTCTCAGTCAATGAGCTTGTAGATGGCTTCAATTTTAAAGTTAAAAATAGTATTGATGCCATTGCACCCACTAAAGTGAAGGTTGTCTCGGGTAAGCAAAGATCTCCTTGGAGAAATGCTACGCTGGTCAAAATAGAGAAACGAGTGTCGGAAAGCTGAGCGCAGGTGGCGAAAAACTAATCTCCAGGTTCACTGTGACATCTATAAAGAGAGACTTCGCAATTATAATTTGGAACTTAGAAATGCAAGGCAGTCATTCTTCTCTGACATCATAACCAAAAACAAGAACAATACACGCGCCTTATTTGCTACCGTCGACAGGCTAACAAACCCTCCAGTGTCGGTAGCTGCTGAGCTCCAATCCACCTGGGCATGCAATCAATTTGCCTCCTTTTTTACTGACAAAATTCAGAAAATTAGACAAGCAGTCAGTGCCTCCACACCAACCACAGGATATGTGTTGTCCCGATCTCTGAATAACATCCATTCAAATATCATGACACAATTTCATTCAATCGACCGTAGAAGCCTAGAAGACATTATACAACATCTGAAGTCATCCTCCTGCTGCTTGGATATTCTACCAACACACTTTTTCAAAAATATTTCAAACTGCATGACCACTGATCTCTTACATATTGTAAACACATCCCTTCTCTCAGGTGTCTTCCCACAAACCCTAAAAACTGCAGTTATTAAACCACTCCTAAAGAAGGCTAGTTTAGACTCCGCAACGATGAAAAATTATAGGCCAATATCAAACCTCCCATTTTTAAGTAAAATAATTGAAAAAGCGGTTTTCCAACAGCAGACCAACTTCTTGGCCGTAAATAACTGCTTTGATGTTTTCCAGTCAGGCTTTCGACAGCACCACAGCACTGAAACTGCTCTTGTTAAGGTTTTCAACGACATCCACTTAAACATAGACAATGGCAGAAGTTCAGTCTTAGTGTTACTGGATCTCAGTGCTGCATTCGACACGGTCGACCATGCCATACTCCTAGAAAGACTAAAAATCTGGGTGGGACTCTCTGGCACAGCACTTAACTGGTTTGAATCCTACTTGAAGGACCGAGAATACTTTGTGTCTGTGGCTGATTACACATCAGGGCTGACTAAAATGACATGTGGTGTTCCCCAAGGTTCAATACTGGGGCCTCTTCTGTTCAACATATACATGCTTCCACTAGCTCAGATTATGGAAAGCAACAAAGTGTGTTATCATAATTATGCAGACGACACACAAATCTACATAACTATGTCACCAGGGGACTATAATCCCATACAAGGGCTGGGTAACTGCATTGAACAAACCAACAACTGGATGTGCCAGAATTTTCTTCAATTAAACAAAGATAAAACAGAAGTAATTGTTTTTGGTACCAAGGACGAATAATTGAAAATCACTGCTCAGCTTCAATCACTGATGTTAAAACCCACAAACCAAGCCAGAAATCTAGGTGTAGTTATGGATTCAGACCTCAACCTGATCAGCCATATCAAGACAATTACAAAATCAGCCTACTATCACCTGAAGAATATATCAAGGATTAGAGGACTTATGTCTCAACAGGATTTGGAAAAACTTGTCCAAGCATTTATCTTCAGCAGACTGGACTACTGTAACGGTGTGTTTACAGGTCTCTGTAAAAAGTCCGTCAGAAAGCTGCAGCTGATTCAGAACGCTGCAGCTCGAGTCCTCACTAAGACCAGGAGGGTGGATCATATCACCCCAGTTCTGATGTCTTTGCACTGGCTTCCTGTCCAACAAAGAATTGACTTTAAAATCCTACTGTTGGTTTACAAAGCACTGAATGGTTTAGGGCCAAAATACATCTCTGATCTGCTGCTACCTTACGAACCATCCCGACCCCTCAGGTCGTCTGGGACCGGTCTACTATCTGTTCCCAGAGTCAGAACTAAACATGGAGAAGCAGAGTTCAGTTTTTCTGCTCCACATATCTGGAACAAAGTCCCAGAAAGCTGCAGGTCTGTTGAGACCCTCAGCTCATTTAAATCAAGATTGAAGACTTTTCTGTTTGCTGCTGCCTTTAATTGAACCACATTCAATTAATATATTAATCAATTTCCTGCATTTCTGCATTTTACTACTGTATTTTATTTCTTACACTGTTGTTAATTGCTGTTAAATCTCCTTTTCTTTTGCCTTATGTTTTGATGCTTTTAATGGTTTTAAAAGGACTGCACAATATATCGCCATTTCCTCCGGGACCGAGTTCGTGCAAGGCGTACACTATAAAACGCAGATCGGCAGAGATCTTTTCCAGACGTGGTTTGTGTGCGAGTAATTGCAGAATTGCGGCAGTGTATGGTTGATTGCGTGCAGCGTAATGTCTCAGGGAGACATCAATTATTGTTTCAATGTATGTTTTAAATCTCCTTTACTTTTTACTACTGAATTTTATTTCTTACACTGTTTCTTTAATTGTTTTTAAATCTCCTTTTCTTTTGCCTTATGTTTTGATGCTTTTAATGGTTTTATGTGAAGCACTTTGAATTACCTTGTTGTTGAAATGTGCTATACAAATAAACTTGCCTTGCCTTGCCTTGCCTTGCCTTTACCATCACACATCATATATGCCTGCAGAGGGTCATGCCCTTCAGCTGATGAAGGAAATCATCAAGGAAATACCGTAATCATGACCCCTGTGTGTCTCCGTCTTTGACGACAGAATGCACAGGATAACAGATAACAAGATAACAGATAACAAGACAACAGATAACAAGACACCTGGATGCAAAACTTACTAGAATCATCTACTGAAACAAGGTTTGGTGCCTGCACTTCTAAAGACTTACATTCTTTAACCCTAAAGCATAAGACTATGACATATTTTCCCATAACACACGCTCTAAAACTTTGATGCCGTTTCTATTTTGAGAAGCAGCTTGCGTAACAGATTGCAGTGAAATTGTTTCGGCATGCCTGAAACTTTCTCAAAGTCGAATCAAAGTAGACTTCATCAACATTAGCCGTTTACTTGAAACTTGAGGGAGGAATTTTAAAGAGTTTCAAAAGGCTTTATCTCTTCCACTATTTCATTCCCCTCCCTTTCTTCCCCATGTTTAATTAATCACCTTTATATTTTTGGAACTCTGGATGACAATGTAAGTCTGTTGTGAATATCAGAGAGGTTCATGACTCACTGTTAGCACAGCTTAGTGCGTCTGTGAGACGACAACAAGGATAAGCAAGATGTCAGAAAGCCTTCTGTGAATCGGGTGTGAGCAAAGCACGCCACTGATTGTCATGCATCAAAGTCTTGCCAAAAACTGCTCTCCCCTCTGTGCTTTTCAGAGTCGAGGTTTCTTACATTTCAGCTTTTTTTTTCTAAAACAATACGTAATCTGTTAATGTTTCTCTTGAGGTCTCCAACCTCAAAAAGGTGAGAAGAGACAGACAGCCTGGAATAAGAGATTAAAAAGGAAAAGGCATTTAAGTAGTCTGCTGAATACACATTTAATGTCCCAAATGATTGCTATCATCTGCAACTTCAATATTTTAAACACAGATTCTTCTTTCAATACAAGAAAAATGTAATTTCGCTCCATTACTCCCACAATGAGTCAGCCTTCTCCCCAGAAGAGGAGGGTAGCTTTAATTAAATTGTATCCTTTGAGATTATTGCATATACTTCCAAAGCCGGCAACTAAGGCTCAGTGGTCTTTGAATGCCAGGGGTCTATTTATGCAGTTATTGGGGAAACCCCTCAGGATCGGGGGAAGAGATCATTGAAGTCAATTTAGAGCTCATTTGTTGTGCAACTGTTGAACTGCGAGCAGTTACAATTGACTTTTAAGTATGTACTGCTCTGCCCTGACAAAGTCCGTACTGTTGCATGTAGTCAGCATTTAATTGGAACATATTTTTGAGTCATAAAATTGCACCATGAACCTTTACTTTCTTGTTTAAATTTCCGCTACATAGATGATTGTAGGTCAGAGTAGCCAGAAAGCATGCTGGATTGCACAGCACAAAATGTAAACGGAGGACATCCTGGTATTTTTCAAACACTGCATTGACTTACTATACCTGAATCAGTAACATTTGACCCACTTAGACTTAGGTTTACTTTTACACTATTATACATAGTGTGAATAAATAGTGCACTGTGCAAGAAATTTAACATAGCATGCCTCCAAAACCATTCAATGCTGTAGAAAACAATCCACAGATATGCACATTTCTGTGTATACTTTTCTGATTTTTGTCCAACTAAATGGACAAGTTTTTCCTCATACAACCCTTCTTCATTTCAAAGGCTTTAACAGTCTGCAACCAAAAGCTGGAGTTGACACAAATACACAAGCCAAATCAATGAAGCAGAAGTTTGATGCTGAAGTGGAGACATATTCCTAATCAAATCTGATAATACACTGTCAAAATGGTCTGTTCAGGAAGTAAACAGAAAGGAATATATTACAGCGTTAAAAACAAGTTGAGAAAGACTTTGAAGAGACGAGAGCAGAAGGAGAGTCAGAGTAGAAAGGTAATGTAACACACACACATTCACAAATGTGCATGCACACACATGCAGGGGTGTCATATATCCTTATCAAAGAGGCATTGTGAGGGAAGTCAGGCTCGGCAAGCTCAAAGAGGAGGAAGTGTTTCAGAGTTTTCTGTTGAAAATTGAAACTGTCCTGTAAGTGTCTACAGAGAAACTCTGCTGCCCTGTCTTTACCCACCTCCCTTTCGTGCAGGGCTGCCCAGGATGTCCAATAAGATCTGGAAACCTCCCACTGGAGGAGTGAGCTCAGCCACAAGGAGCCCCAGGTTTTCACTTGTATCAGACATTCCTGTTCCTATTCTCCTTCATTTAACTTGGCCCAGTATTATTTGTGGGTTCACCGTACCTGGACTTAAAACATTTGAGGTTCATGGAGCATCACTGAGGTGGTTTTCGTCATATGTAAGTGAAAAATGTGTTGACATATGTATTGATTTATTTATGATAATATCTCAATTAGTATGTTAACAAAGCCATTGTCAAATTAAAAGATTCTCATTACGTTAAAAATAAACTTTCTGTCTTCAACTGTAGTGAACAAGAGGAGTTGTCATGTATGTTACGCATTTACACAGAAATTGTTAGTTAAACATTATCCTGATGATATTTACCGTATCACTGTGTTTGATGTCTCACTCGCAGTTCTATCTGTCTACTGATCTTTCTTTGTTTCTCTCTATCTACAGTATCTATCTATCCTTCCTTTATTAAAAAACAAAATAGCCTCACAATACTTGTACTGAACTTTGCAGTGTTTGGATTTACAATCTTCACACAAACAATGGTTTATAGGTTCATGACTTCTTGGAATTTATGATCGTCGAGATCATCGAGAATTCACCTTGAATTGAAATAGATGCTCCACAAACAGATAACGCTGTTTATGATATCACTTAGTGTGGCTAGATTAGCGGCTCAGAACCACTATGCCACGGTGATTTATTTATAATCTAGAAACCAAAGGAAACACTGTACAAAGCCAAACTAACTTATTTTACAAATCAGTAACATCACAGGATTAACTGTTAGATGAGAGGAATTTTATACCGCTGGTAAAAGAACAGTGTTGCTCTGAAAATCTTATCAAAGATTAGATTAGATTAGACACATTCACCATGCAAAATACACGAACGCAACTTGTGCTGTAAAAACAAAAAGGTGTCGGTGTAACTGATGTAGAATGTGTGCACTTTATTGTGTCTTGAACCGGCAGACTGAAATGGATGAAGGCAGCATCAGGAGGAGGAAGGAGTCGCAGAACGGCTCCACAGGCCACAGCTTGGACGGTCAGACTAAAGACAAGCAGCCTGTGAAAGCTATTGTGCTTCAAAAAGATGTGAGTATGTCAGTCTTTATGTGTGTGTGTGTTCCTGAGAACAAGTCTCATTAGATGTTCACACAGTAGGATCCCATTATCTGTACTTTTTTACAATAATGGGGGCTGGAACTGAGTACCAGGGAGTACCACAACAACCGTTTCTTCATATTAACTCCACAGTGATCCACTTAGTGGTGGTGTCCAGGCACCCTAAGCACCCTAAGCTCCCTAAGCCCTAAATTGAATAGAGGAATATCATAACCGTATTCTAAAAAATGTATAAATTAGCACCACATAATTTCCCCTCACTCTAATTAAGAAGTATTTAAGGTGACATATCTGGTTAGTTGAGATGAGAAAACATCATCATAAAATCCACAACATGTGTTCGTGCTTGTGTGGGATGAATTTGGTATATTATAAGCATACATTCCAGTTGCAAAAAGTCCCATGATAGTGGTCAATGATTTTTGTGTGCTCAGATAAAACAAGACAAGTCTTCAGCCACACAAGCAGCTCTGCAGGCTAAACTCATGCAAAGTGGTGCTTTGAGCTAAATGCAAATGTCAACATAATAATATATGCTGTGTAGGGAATGTTTACCATCTTAGTTTAGTGTTCCAGTATGCTAACATTAGCTAATTGGTACAGTATAGTGTTAGTTAGTATATCATTAGCTTGAGTACTTGGTCACCAATTGACTTGCTGGTATTGCTCCATGAAAAGTCAGTGGGTTGTGTGTACCAAATAGGAAGCCATTCAGAAGTTGAGACTTTTCCACTAAAATCCAAAAGTGTCAGTCTTATGGTGGCTCTCGGGGTCACCACAGTCAGGAGGCTTCTTCTTCCTCTGAGGACCGTGAGAAAATCACATATTTGTCACTCAGGATCAAACATGTGAACCAACGGACTGATCCACATTGCCATCCCTGGAGCTACTCCGCTAGCATGGCTAAAAAGAGAACCATATGTCAGTAGTTATAAAGTTGAATAGAAAGGAGTGGAAGATATTGAAAAACGTAATAAGCAAGAATAATAACAAACAAAACTTTAAGATACTATTGGCTCCTCAAACATGTATTGCTGCAGTGTTTAACATTGTTCGTATACATCCAGTAACACACACTGCAACATGTCCAGTATTCACTCCCCCTTTAGCTTTGGCTGGCCTTCACCCAATTAAGTAGACGGGTCACGGTGGTCTTTACGTGGCTGACTTTGGGTGGGAAGATGTCTGGCTAACTGGTAGTTTAGATTAGATGTGCTTCCCTCCTGATATCTGAAATTGGAGACACTGAGACCGACCCGATTAGATATCTCCGCAATGACGTGTTTGCAGGACTGCCTGTTGAACAATTTAGCTGGAAAGACCACATTTGTGTTGAAATGAACCACATATAAGGACAACTTGGGCTTTCATTCCTTTATCCATCAATGGAAGGATTGATCTGAAGTTTTCCTCGTCATGAATAACATTTTTTTTATCACAACATACATCCCAGAATCTTGTCATTGCACAGCATAGAGCATGTAAAGAGGAAAGTTTCCTTTTGACCGTTTCCGGCTGACCTTTCACTGAAGATAACATTCAAGAAATTGAACTGTGAGCATTGAAGCAACACATCTACCATTGTTTCTGTGCTCAGATTGGCCTGTTAAGTGGCATCTGTCTGATTGTGGGGACGATGATTGGCTCGGGCATCTTCATCTCTCCTAAGGCTGTGCTGCTGTACTCTGGAGCTGTGGGACCCTGCCTTCTCATCTGGGCTGCTTGTGGCGTGTTAGCCACACTGGGTGAGAGCGGCATCCAAACCAATATCACTTTACAGTAATCAGCATGAAATATGTCTGTCTCTCTACTTTGATTTCTGCCTTTGTATGGAAACTGGCTCAGAGATTCACAGAGCAATTTAGGTAATAATTTACACAGAACACATGCAAACAAAAGGCCTGATGATGACATACACATTTATTTTTGTATTTGTATTGTGAGCACATTGAAGACTACTTTAAACTGTGACTGCAGAGAGTTATCAATATGTTACGAGGAGTTACATTTACAACCGGCCCTTTGCGGGCGACCATGATGCTGATGTGGCCCGGAGTGAAAATGAGTTTGAGACCCATGCCTTAGACCAAAATAACATCCCAGTGAAAACACGGGATCTGATATCTACAAAGTTGGCTCATTTACAGTATTTTGTTTCTAACATCGATCATTATATTTCATTTTAATTTGTTTCCTTACTAACTAACAGTTAGGTGTGAAATCGGTTGTAGTGTATTTCACATACATTATTGTATTTAGTAACCTGTAGTGTTATAATCCACTCTTTCGTTTGGGTTGCATTATGATTCCTGGGGATGAAGTTATTACCACAGATTTGGCTTTTAGGGTGGACGGAGAGTTTGCTTTCACCAAATGTTTCTTGGTTGGAGAAAGTTTAGAATTTTTCTTAAATTTTCTACCAGAAGCAATTATAAAAGTCCCTTATGAGCATCTCTCCTCTTCCCTCTGTCTCTGTGTTTATGTGTATTTGTGTGTGTGGCTACACAGGAGCACTGTGCTATGCTGAACTTGGCACCATGATCACCAAATCGGGGGGAGAGTATTCGTATATAACGGAGGCTTTTGGCCCCCTCCTGGCCTACCTTTACTCCTGGACCACTATTATGGTGCTGAAGCCCTCCTCCTTAGCCATCATCACTCTGAGCTTTGCAGAATACGCCGGCACTCCTTTCTACCCTGGCTGTACTCCTCCTCTTGTTGTTACCAAGTGTCTGTCAGCAGCAGCTATAAGTAAGTCTCACTTTTATCAAGTAAATTAAAAGCAGTGTGTTACACACAACTTATTGATCACATATTTAAAGCTTTTGTAATGGATGTTGAACGGTGGATTCAATTACTTAAATCGTGTAATGTTTATAATTCATTAAATGATGTAACACTGCTATTTCTCTGGGGACTCTGGGAAATAAGAGCCAACGTAGTTTACTGATGGCTTAGACCAGTGATTTTCAACCTTTTTTGAACCGCGGCACACTTTTTACATTTACAAAATCCTGGGGCACACCACCAACCAAAATGACACAAAAAGACACTAACACAGTACATATAATACATATAGTTAATAATATAGTTTCCAAATGTATTTGTACTCACTTAGTGTGAAACCTGGGCCTGTTTCGATGAACACAACATGGATATCCTGGCAGGAATGGTAGAAAGACACACACGAAGCTCTTCCTCAACAGCTCTCAGTCTCTCTCTGTTTTTAGTTTTTATCGCTGTCAAGCTTGAGAAGCTCAGCTCACACAGATATGTGGTTGAAAACGGGAGCAATGTCAAAATAGCTTTGTTGGCCAGAATGGGGAACTCCTTGGCAACAGCTAACCAAAAACTGTCCAAAGGAAGATCAGCAAAGTTTAGCTTTAAACCACGATCTTGTTTCAGTTCAATGAGTTCCTCTTGCTCCTTTAAAGTCATGTCCTTTCCAGCAACGGATGCTGAGCTGTATGGGTCCCTAACCCAGTCAAGGCATTCTGTGAAGGCTGAAGAGAAATAAAATGACAACTTCTCCTCCAGAGTTTTCAAATGTTTGCCAATCACCTCTCACATTGCAGCAGTGTTGCCATCCTGCAGTTTCTCGGTGAGTGGGAACATCTCAAGGTTGCCACGCTGCACATGTTGTTGCCAGAGCTGCACCTTTGAACGGAATCCGTTCATTTTGTCAGTGCTTGTAAGCAGGTTTTCATTTCGGCCTTGCATCCGTGTGTTCAGTTCATTCAGATGATGAAATATATCAGCCAGGTATGCCAGCTTTGCACACCACTGATCACTTGCAAGCAGCTTTGAGAAATCGGGCCTCTCGTCTGTCAGAAACACTTTAAGTTCCTCTCGGAGCTCATACACACGGGCCGGCACTTTGCCTCGCGACAGCCACCGGACCTCCGTGTGGAGCAATAACACTTTATGTTCCGCTCCCATTTCCTCACACAGAGACGCAAATAAGCGAGATTTCAAAGGTCGCGTCTTCACAAAGTTCACTAAGCGCACAACATCATCCAACACAGGACCTAGATCTGCTGGTAAGGTCTTTGCAACGAGGGCCTCACGGTGCAAAAAACAGTGCGTAACAGTAACAGCTGGGTTTCTTTCTTTGACCCTACTTACGAAGCCTTTGATGCGCCCGACCATGGCTGCGGCTCCATCAGTGCAGACACCTGTGCAGTTTTCCCACGTAAGCCCGCTTTTGTCAAGATATTCCGACGTGACCCGAAATATTTCATCTCCTGTTGATTTTTCTGGCAGTGCCTTGCAAAATAGGAAGTTTTCTCTAATGGCCTCTCCATCCACAAAACGCACGTTGGCCAAGAGCTGACAATGTCCACTAATATCCGTCGACTCATCAAGTTGCAAGGCAAATTTCTTACTGATGCGCATCTTTTCCAAAACAACAGTTTCTATGTCCGCAGACATGTCATCAATACGTCTGGCAATTGTGTTATCTGAGAGAGGCACTTTAGCGATCTCTTTGGCCGCGTCAGGGCCGAGCATCTCATTCACAATGGCTTTACAAGCTGGCAGTATTAATGTTTCTGCCACGGTGTGGGACTTTTTTGTTTTAGCTACGAGTTCAGCAACAAGGTAGCTAGCTTTGAGGGCTCTCTCGTTTACCTTTGTGGTTTTTCTCAAAACAGTTGCCTGTTTCTCATTGTTTGTACGTAAGCGTACAAAATAGTCCATCGACTTGTTTTGAACGGAAGGGTGTTTCGTTTGGAGATGGCGTTTAAGCTTGCTTGGCACCATGGCGCTATTGGATAGCTTCTCACCACACACCAAGCACAGCGGACTCGGTGCCGTTGCATCCCCGGTGAACGTAAATCCAAATGAAAGATAGCTTTCGCTGTATTGCCTCGAGCTCACCGTCTTGTCTTTTTTCTTTTGTCGACCACTCATACTTGGGCCTTCATCTGGGTCAGAATTTTGTCCAGGGCCCTGTTCGGCATTTGCATTTTCCCTTCTCAAAAACTTCTCCATCACTGTCACCTTTTTTTGTTTTTGTTTTTCATCACTGTCACTTGCTCGTCTTGCTTTGATCCCAAACTGTCACTGTCACGTGTCGCGCAGCACTAACTCTATTTTCTTTACAGGTATTTAAATCCCTCTGCTGCCACCCACTGCCATAGAAGAGTATTACATTATCTGCGACACTTTATTACAGCACAGACACCCGACAATGGTTAATTAGGTGATATTAGAAAATTTCCCACGGCACACCTGACGATTGACCGGTTGAAAATCACTGGCTTAGACTATGCAATAATAAATCATTCTGCACATTATTTCAACAAAGGACAAAGGAAAGCAATTGCATTTTTATTCAATTATATTGATTTTATAAAATTGTTCAAATCTATGTCAAAAGGGGAAGGGACATTTCTGAGTTAATTAAGAAATAATATCTCTTCTCTTATGGATGCAATTTATTTCACTTGGACTGTATTTTCTTAAATTTCTTCTGCTTCTCAGTTGTGATCGTCGCCGTCAACTGCTTGAGTGTCAAACTGGCGAGCTACATGCAGAACTTCCTCACTGTCGCCAAACTTTTCATCATCCTTGTCATAGTTGTAGCGGGCATGGTAATGCTGGCGAGAGGTGGGCCTAATGTTCAGTGTGTCTAATATACAACTCCTCTTTCAATTTCTCTAGTGAAATGTTAAATAATAACACAATAAATAAATAATATGTATATCTGTATTGTTGTATATCTGTGTCCAGGAAACACTGAGAATCTGTCGAATGCATTTGATGGCACGCCACCGTCGATTGGAGCAATCGGACTTGCGTTTTATAATGGGCTTTGGGCTTATGATGGATGGTAACAGTTATACTTCACTTCACTTTGCCCTTTAACATGATGTATGAGGTTGGCCACGCTCCTATCTAAAGCAGTGCATTGAAGTGTACTTTCTCAACCGATACGATGGGCCTTTTCCCGCTATGCTGGCTCGATATTAGGAGCACTGCTGAGCCTTCTCAACCTTTCAGCTACTCTCAAGCCTCGTGCCCTTTCTCCAAATGTGTGAATTCAACCCTTGGGCAACCTTATTATGATAGGAATAGGACATGTTCCACATAGTGCAGTTACAACAGTTAACCATGTTAGGCATTGTCATCAACTAACAAAAATCTCTCCAGCATGGTCAACAGCTATATGTGTGCTATATCCACATGGCGATGAGATACCATGTTACTGGGTTGCAGAAACATGGCAGTGCAGTGGGGCCCAATGAGTGGCAGCAACTTCCCCAGCTGTTCCCTCAGGTGTTGTGCATATCAGATACATGCAGGGATGGTATATGCGCACCATTACTAAAAACACCATTCCTCAAGTCAGCCAGCGGTCATGGTCTTCCCACCTTTGATTGTACTTAAAGGATGCATTGGTTGAACAGTTCTAATAGTTTCTGTCTTTGCACAGTGAAAGAGGCCTGTGTTGGTTTAGAGAGGTGTTCGTACATTATAGAACATTTTGGTTAGATTCTCTTCCTCGTGACTTGGTCAATCTCCTATGCCTGTGTGTGCACTTTAACCCTGGAGTTGCACAATGCTTGTTTCTCCTGCTGTGACCACCTGGGAGATTTTAGCTTCCTCTTGGCGCTGGAGTGTGTGACAGAGCATTATTACCCGAGTGAGGTTCCTTTGTAATGTGTACGTCCATTTGGGACACCTGCATTCTCCAATTCAGTCACTTTTTCTGAGGGAACCTGGAGAAGTTGGCCTCATGTGACCAATGCATTTTCATGCTGTCATGTTGGGATCACAGCAGGGCTGAAGGCTATACCCCTTTGTACCAATAAGGCCAATTAGAGGGCAAAGCCTGTGTGAAATACTTCGTAAAACACCAAAATACCATGTCACTGACATTGAAGGGGTGGCAGTGAACTCTTACTTAGCCCTGCAGGGAAAATCTAGGCCTGTCTGGTTGGCTGAGCAAGTCCATTTTAGTGTGGTGCTTTGGAGGAGAGTGATCAAAGTTTTAAGATTCTTTCGAAGACAAATGCCTGTGATTAAAGAACTACAGTTGTTTAAATTCTTATTGTATGGCATTATGCTACCTTTAAAGTGAACTTGCTTCTTGTTTTCTTAGGAATCAACTGAATTTCATTACAGAAGAGCTGAAAAACCCATCCAGGTGAGACAAACTACAACTCGTTGTTAAGAGATACTTATACTACTCAGTAGTTTTTAAGAGGTACTGTACAAGTGAACTCTGAACAATTTTTTTTATTGCAATATGTAATGTGTCACGACAAAAAGTCAAAGCAGCATGTCTGACATGGTAGGCTGCGCCCCCTCATCTCAGGAACATGCTACTGGCCATCCTCATCGGGATCCCGTTGGTGTCTGTCAGCTACGTGTTGGTCAACGTGGCTTACTTCACTGTTATGACCACCACTGAAGTGCTGTTGTCTCCAGCTGTTGCCATGGTAAGAAGCATAGAAGGTTGCCATGGTTTGAGAATGAGTCAGTAATGACTTGTCAGTGAGGTGTTAATATAAAACTGCCTCCGGTAGCCATGTTATTTCTTCACATATTTTTACGGTATGTGTACATTTTGTTTATTCAATATAATTTCAGATCAAACCTCTGTATCAGCTCTGTATTCATTTACTGAAGGATTTGTTTGTGCCTCCTTAGACTTTTGGAGACAGAGTCCTTTACCCGCTGTCTTGGATTGTCCCACTCTTTGTTGTGTTCTCTACATTTGGCTCTGCCAATGGAAGCTGCTTCACCGCTGGCAGGTAAACGCGACAACTGTCACATTATTTGTGAAATACAGAAGTAAAATAATACATTTTCCTCTGTCTGCATGTGTAAAATGTGGTGTGCATATTTGTATGTTTGAGAAAGATAGTAAACAGGTTTTAAAAGTGGAAAAAGAGAATACTGATGTGCGCTAGAAGTCGAAAGACTGACTGACAAGAGGACAGAAATAGAAATAGAAAAAAACCTCAAGAAAGTACAGTTCAACAAGAACTTAACAGCACAAACAATATTTCTCTCTTCTCACAGACTGGCCTATGTATCTGGCAGAGAGGGTCACATGATTGAAATCTTATCCTATATTAGCCTGAAGCGCTGCACTCCAGCCCCTGCTCTAATGTTCAATGTGAGTCCTTTTTTAATGTATAAACGTCTGCATGGTCGTTCACTTTATGTTGAGTACAGTTTGTTACAGTTCAAAGCTCGTCAAAAAAACCTTTTTGTAATTTCAACAGTGCATGATATATATATATATATATATATATATATATATATATATATATATAATCAATATTACAATATATCACTCAAATTCAGATAATTGATCTATTGACTGTGTTGTTTCCTTTCCAGTTAACAATACATTTCTCTGTCTGTTTTAGGGTATTCTGTCTATTTTCTACATTATCCCGGCAGACATTAACACCCTCATAAACTACTTCAGCTTTGCTCAATGGGTGTTTTACGGTCTCACAGCACTGGCTCTCATAGTCTTGCGTTTCACCAGGAAGGAGCTCCATCGACCAGTAAAGGTGAGGCTTGCTGTCTTCTTGGAGGAAGCTCCTCTTTTATAGTGTTGTGACTCAACAGGTTTATGCGTTCTGGTTAACTTGGAACTGCAATCTTTATCTTTACACACAGTCAAGTCTGGTCAAGATTTTTTCCACATTTCTTAATAGAAACGTAAATATAGGCTTCATTATTGTAAATATAGGCTTCATTATTGTAAATATAGGCTTCATTATTTTGAAAGTTTAAAATAAGCTTTTGCAAATACTGTCTTGTTTGGTCTCACCCTTACACAGTTGCAATGCTCTTATTGGTTGTTTGAAATACAGCCAAGTTGATTTTTGACTCTCAATAGGCTGTTGCATTATTAGTTTTCAGTTGCAGAAATAGTGAAAGTGTCCATTTGAAGCTGTATTTTGTTTTGAGTGTGTGTGATTGTGTGATTACTCAAAGGTGCCGATTGTCATACCAGGCCTAATAGTCCTGATGTCCTGCTACTTAGTCCTGGCTCCCATCATTGATAAGCCAGAACTGGAGTACCTCTACTGTACTCTCTTCATATTTAGTGGACTTCTCCTCTACTACCCTTTCGTCCACCGGAAGGTCAACTGGGCGCGCAAACTGATGAGTAAGTTTACTCTGAAATTTGAAGTTATTGAAATATATTTGTTCTTGACCATCAGTACAGAATAAAATTGGAAATAGCGTGCTTAAAAGGTAGAAAAGTAACGACTTGAATACAGCGTTGTATTGTGCTGATGTCACGGAGACGTCATGACCTCCATTCCCCTGTAGGGCCCATCACCATGTATCTCCAGCTGCTGATGGAAGTAGTTCCTCCTGAGAACACCGAATGAGAGGGGACCGAACCGACAACCAGGTCAGACCAGAGCTCAAAATCAGAGCTCTCCTCTGTTGAATAGCTGCATGTCAACAGTAATAGGGGATGCACAGTGTTCAATAACCTATGTACAAGTGTGAGATGAAATAATTTGTCATGTTGGGGACAAAAAAGAGGATTCACATTATAGTGCCCTCTGGGAATACCTCTGCTGTTTTTAGAATTCACTTGGATATGCTAAGGCTCTGAGGAGTCTGAGGGTTTGACCAGGTCCTCGTGATGTCTTTCTCCACATGAAGAAATCAATCGCTGACAAAAACACAACTTTACTGTGAACATAACCAGCACTTAAAGGAATCATTAATATGTTAAACATTTCTTCATAATGTGCAATAAAGTTTTTACTGGGCCAAAGATCATATGACGTATAGCTGCTAGGATTTAGGCATGACTCGGCACTTGAGCAAAGGGAAGGGGGAAACATCTTAAATGCATTGCAAAGACAATGTGGAGGCTCAGCAGATCATGTAACAAAATGTGAAAACATATATTTATGTTGCTCCTGTGGTTGTAAACTGAAACATCAGAGTTTCTTTCAGGATGTTTGTGCATTATTTAATCATGCTTTCACACTGGAATATACTGAAAGAAATGCTGCATTGTGTAAGGCTATGGCGGTTATTAAATGTATCAATTTTGTCGAGCATAAAGTGGACATTGGAAAAAATATCCCTCCTGTGTTTTCCTGACCTGACTGCTAATTTACCTCAATATCCTTTGTGAAACTAATGTTGTCTCTATTGTAGGGCGGAAGCTCACTAGCAATACAGTCACGCGGGGCTAGTGCTGTGTGATTATGAAGTATTGTGAGCTATATATGTTTTTGACTAGACACCACAAACTCTCCAAAGATGTGTTGGACTCTACTTCTAATAATCTAAACATTATAAACTTCCCAATTGTCCACCAGATGTCAGTACAGCATTGTTAAACAGAACTGTAAAATGATGATGTTGGTAATGTGCTTTCATTGTCATATCTAAACAGTAGCAATAGTGTATTTTGCAGTGATATATGGATATTTAATATGTCCAATAATGTGAAAAAATCACTTATTATAATTAGTGGTAGTGGAAGCTGTAATAGTATTCAACGGGTGAAGATGGGGAGCAGACGTTTTCCTGGTTGTTGTCATAATACATACATCCTGCCTTGGATGGCAGATTGAGGAGATCTAAATAAAGGTAATATGTCTTTGGCTAGTACACATTATAGGTCAACACTGTGTAGTTTCATAAAGAATACAGGCCTTTGCAGAAACTGCATTTGGTCTTTGTTGCCCTCTAGTGGCACACAGTCTCTCCATACATAGAGTAAACCAGGATTTCTTATTTGCAATCCCGGGGTTTGAAAGTGAAGCAATTCTACAGTAGGTGACACTAAATCTGCATTGCTGAAGGAATCCGGTGCTTTGTTCATGGTGCTTTTGTCAAAGAATGCAGTTGTCCAGAATGAAGTCAACAGGTTCCACATGAAGACTGAGTATGTGTTAAGAAGATTGCTGGACTCTCTTGGCAATGGGCAGCTCAAAGATGGAATTGTGATTCAGTGCACATACAGTGGCTGTAACATAAATACCCTGGCTTAATCATGTCTCCTCCTCCTATATTTTGGGGCTTTTTGAAATGTTGCACTGAGCAGAGACGAGCAGTTACACTGTGTTTCATCACTCTTTAATGGGCATTGGGTCGCAAGATGAAAGACAAAACATTTCTCATTTGGGTCCTGGGAAAAAAAAAAGTAAAATCACTCTGAATTTACAAAAAAACAACTGAATCCTTGTGTGTCTTTGTGGTGTTGGTGCTTTTGAGACGATGCAAGACAATTCTCCATTCAGTGTCAATGAAGCTCAAGGATTTGATGGCATTAAAGAAGGATACCTATGTGTGGTTGTGAAATATAATTATTCATGTTCAGAGATACACACTAAACTCACTTGGATCACAGATGAAGCAGTTTACTGCTCAGCTCAGTGTCATGAACACAGGCCTGCTACATTGATCAGGTGCATACAAATTGTGTTTTGCTGGTTTGATATTGTCACTCATCAGACAAAAAGCCCACAATTCTTTCAAAGCAGTGTCACCTTTTCCCAAATGTCGCCACAGACGCCCATTTCTTAACACTGCAAATGCAGGTGCTTTCACCATTGGGCCATAAAGGCTCAATCCCCATTGTGTCACCTCATTCGGCGATAGACAGTGACTTCAAAGACATTTTAATATTCTATTATCAATTCAAATACAGCTCTTGAGTAAGCCTATTTAGTTACTTTCCACCGCTGCTATGAATTCAGATTCAGAAATTTAGTTTTAATGTTTACATTGCAACAATATCCTAAAAACAATGTATCGACTGATACAAAAATATTACCTCTCAATCATCAATGATGGCCCACTAGAAATGTGTGTCAGTGTTTGTATCTACAGGGAGCCTGCCTTCTGTCTGTATTTTCTCATTTCTTCTCATTTTGCTGTTCGGGACTCTTCTGGACGTCAGCACAAAGCATTTGGACCCCACGTGCAGGTGTAACCCCGACCCAAAAAGCTGGCTGTGCAGCCTGTTCTCATTCCCAGGTCAAACAGCTGCTTTGTCACACAGACAGACAGAGACAGCAGACAGGACACAGCAGGACGACCTCCTCGCAGGTTTGTGAGGAGGTGTGGATGTGTTTATTTGAGCCGGAGAGGAGGGGCGGATTTTTTATGCTGACAGCAACTGACTATGTGACTATATTATACCATTGTACCAGCATTTATTTTTTCTGAAAAAGGAGAAAATCAAAAACGCTATATACAGTGTTTAAAGCTGACCTGCATTACAACCCATTCTGAACTTACAAAACTCTTCAAAGTTTTCCAGGCTGTATAACTTTCCTAAAAAGAGATGAACTGGTCGTGTAAGCTGGTTGTGATATAATCAAGTTCAGTTGCTTCCTTTCTGTTTATTTCCAGCTAGGGCTTGTCTAAATTAAACTTTGCATTAGTGCAGTGGTAGATTGATTGAACATTAATATGCTAAATATTCTGATGAAAGTGAATGTGCACTTGAACACACACACTTTCTGTACATATGCATGCGGCCTTATGCCTAAATGGACTCATACACACACACACACACACACACACACACACACACACACACACACACACACACACACACACACACACACACACATACAGTACATTCAAATATCTCATTAATGGATAGACAGCTCTGATGAGGACTCATCTGCATATTATTATCATAACATTACTGCGCTTTTCCAATCAGTTACTGAATTAGCATTTGGAACCCCGCAATCATTCAGCGACCTTTCCAAAAAACTGCATTATAATGTGTCAGTAATGAACATATGCTACAAATGAAGTCTGCGCTTGTTTTGATTGTTTCTGGATTATCAGAAATAATACTTTGAGAATAAGAATTCAATTTGCAAAAGTTTGTGTTTGTAACTCCCTGGGCTACAGTAGCTCAGGGTTGATCTGACATCCTTCCGATTCTGATATTTGACTTATTCACCGTTTGCTCCATTGAGTATTTTGTTGAATTGATTTCAGACTTAATGGTTAGAAGTGCCTGCAAATTCAGAGTTTAACTGTAAATATACTCAGCTCACTGACTTTGTCACCTGAGGGCAGAGCGAATTAAGTCTCACAGTGAGAAATAACATTTCCGCAGAGCCCTGACAAAGGTGGGAAAAAAGAACCACTTAAACATCCAGCAGAGGAGTCTATTTTGTCAACATGACCTGTTTTCCTCCATTGGAGGGCACACTTGAATAAGCAGTGGGAGTGAAGTGAGGCAGAGCCGTTTCATGTACACTGTGATCCTTTTATAGTAGAGACACATTCCCCAGATTTGTGGCTCACCCCCACCTGGCACTGCTCCAAGAAATGTCCTGGCATTGCCTTTAGTGTTAAGAACATTACGAAAAAAATGCTCTTCATTTGAATTATTATGTTTCAAATGACTGTTCTCTCACAAATGTTTCATTCATAACTTTGACAGCCTTTCTCTTGCCACTGTGAATGCCTGTTTGTCTTTCTTGTTTTTACAGCCAGATGGAAAAACACTGCAGATTTACTGAAAAGGCGATTATGTAAAGTTTGCTGAATTTATTGTCATTTATGGGGTAATGGTTATTGGTCAAATGTAGTATAACGGTACAAGTTGAAAAGTCTTAAAATCAACTCAGTAATATCAGTTACACAGCAGTACTCATTTCAAGTTTAACATTAGCAACCATACGCTATACTGGTCAGACCAGACCAAGTCAGGCTGTAGCGTTAAATCGCTTGAGTGTTTTATTGCTCATGAATTCAACGTTTCATTTGTGAGATGAATGTGTTCTTTTGTGTTGCAAACTCATATAGTCTTGCTTTAATTATCAAGCATTGTGTGGGAGAAGCCACATATTGATTTAATTTATTAATTATTCTATTAATTTATAATTTTGGCCTTCTGGCCTATAATTTTTGCCTTCTCTCTCTCTCTCTCTCTCTCTCTCTCTCTCTCTCTCTCTCAAACACAAAACACAGTTGCTCACCAATCTTAAAATGTGGATTTGTTTGTTTGCCTCATGTTTCAACCATTTCCAGGTGTGGAAGAGTCACGCTCAAGGCGTAGGATACTGCTGCTGATAAATTGCTAATGACATGATTTGACCTCGCTTTTCTCACCTTATGGGGTTTTACAATAAAAATGACTTCTGCAATGACTCCTATCAGAGACAATTAATTACAACAGAAACCTGAATATCAGGGTGACTTTTTTGTCTATGCTGCCATCCCATCTCTCTCTCTCTCTCTTTCTTTCAGTACACATTCTTTACTATCCATCTCTTTCACTGTCTTCATCTCTCCCTGCCTTTCTCTCACTCACAACCGTCTCCCTGCCCGCTCTCACACATTCATCTTCCTCTCTCTCTCTTTCTCTGCAGGCTTTTCTCTGTATTCCCTTTGATCTTCCTCCTCCTACCCTCTCCTTGCCCTGTTAAGGCTCTTCACTAACTTTAATCACTACACATTCAGCACACAGTGGGAGGCTGGATGGTTTGTGTGTGTGTGTGCTTATGTGTGTGTGTAAAAGAGTCAAAGCGAGACAGAAAAAGAGAGGAAGAGGTTAATAGACACGAACAGGCAAAGAAAGAAATTGTGTTGTAAGAGTAGGTGTACTTCTAAACATTACCTACAGCCACTGCTGCCTCACAGCCAAGTTATGATCTCCTTGTCAAAGATGTTTTTCCTCATCTGTCAATGAGAATTTGTGCAGCTAAAAATGTCACATTGATTAAAAAAGCATGTGCACTTATCATCATTCGATTGAGTTCACATCTTACCCGTCTTTCACACCAGATTGTTTTTTTTTTTTACTGCTAGCAGGATTGTTATGTCATTTTGTTTTTATTAATCATCCCTACAACTTGACCATCAGTAACTATCACTGTTTGATATGTCATTTTAGAAACAATATACAAAGTCCACATATTCAGCCCACTAATTAAAATCAATAATAGTGTGTTCACAGTTATATGACTAAATAGGTAATCCTGTTTTCTGATATACCCCATCAAAACAAATCTACAAGCTCTGACATGTTGCTTGTCCACCAGTCAATAACACACAGCATGCCTATCTTGGCATGGCATTAAAAGATAAGAAAGACTTTCATTTATGGACAAATGTGTTCACATATATTTCCCATTCAATCCATCTATAGCCTGTTGTAGAGTGCTCGGCCTCTCATATTAGCAGCCATGAATCAACTCTCTTTATCGACACATGGAGTAATGCAAGTGTAGCTGGGTAATCAGGATGCAGAGTGCAGGCTGCGATCTGTTCCTCTACCCATAAATAAAGATATTATCTTGTTACACGGGGTCTAGATGGAGCTGAAGTAACACCTTGGATAGAGATTAGACCATACTGGGCTACCACAAACTTGAACTTAAAATGATCTGGAAAACAACTCCACCTCTTGACCTTTAGCTTAATAAACAGGATGATGTAATGTTTCACAGATTTTCAAAACTTGGGAGTTGCCATTGTGACTGAAGCTCTCATTAAAGAATAGAGCAGTCAAGGAGCAGTGCAGAGCCGTGCAGCTGTCCTTCAGTGTAGGGCACAAAGCCTGCAAAATATCCGTATTCCTCAGAGAATAAGAGAGGGGTAAAGAGACTGCCAGTGTAAAATGTCATGCTGGATCTGAAATGAAATGCAGGCTTCCACGTACATTTCAAAGATACCCCGCATGGCAAGGGATACTCAACATGTGATTACACTACTGCTGGTATCTTCAGTGAGCTGAATTTACGAACCCGTGTTTGATCCAGTGTCTAATTAATTCCTTAAGTTCTTGTGTTTATAGCAGGAGAGGGGAGAGAAGAGGGTATATGGTATGAGGGGCGAGGGGATCTGTCTTTGAAGTGGTGTTCTGCAAATCTCTAGAGGATAACCAGCCTGAGGCTGGACTGTGGGGAGAAAAGCAACAACCGCTTTTCCACTACGGGCCAAAACTGGGGCCAGCCATGGCCATGTTTTCTACACTGAATTACCACTACCTGTTTATTTTAAACAATATTCCATCCGAAATACAAAGTATTAATGCGGCAATAGGTCAACAGAGAAAGGTTTGCTTTGATTGAGACTGAGAGGAAAATAACAACAACGCCTTTGCTAGCATTGCTTGGCCCTGCACTGGAATATGGGCTCTAACACTGAAAAACGAGATCCTGCAATCCTCTGCAGTATACCCCTCCCTGTGCCTAACTAGCTAATGAACTATCAGCTATCTATCTTCATTCCACCCAGGGCCCACTTGTCCTTCCCTGCAGACAGAAGCTACTCCTTGGCAGGTTTTGCTGAGGGGAATCCAAACCTCCTGGCTCTAAAGTAAAGTGTTGCATTCTTCTCAAAGTCATTTTGAGGTGAAAAACAGGATTCATTGATGCTATTTCTGTTGTCGCAGACATCACCGTCAATATTTGTGTCCATGAAACAACCCCGCTCCCAAGCAGGAAACCATACAGCTGTAATCATCTTTGACCTCAGCAAAATACTAAATCTGGTTTCTTCAGTCATTACAAGTTGCAGACGTTTTGTGGAGTAAATGCCTGCAACTGAAAATGAGGGGAAAATATAGACCAATTTCAAATTCATATTATTGTGGTGATTTTATTTTCCTGCTAACGTCACCATACAGGTTGACACACGTATAGGTCGCAGCAGGTGTAAATAATGACGACACCATCTGGCCTCAACGACTACCAACCAGTTGCCCTCACATCCCATCTGATGAAGGTGCTGGAGAGGCTGGTCTTGGCCCACGCCCGACCACAGGTGAAATCCTCACTGGACCCTCTGCAGTTTACATACCAGCCTCATGTGGGGGTGGACGACGCCATCATCTACCTGCTGCAACGAGCTCAGTCGCACCTGGATGGATCCGGTGGCTCTGTGAGAATCACTTTCTTTGATTTCTTCAGTGCATTTAACACCATCCAACCAGTGCTGCTGAGTGAGAAGCTGCGGGTAGTGGGGGTTAACGCGTCTACCGTCTCCTGGATCACTGACTACGGTACCTCACAGGCAGACCACAGTTTGTCCGACTGGGCCGTGTGCTGTCTGATACGGTGGTCAGTGATACTGGATGAATAAAGTATATATCTATCTATCTAATACAAATAATATTGTCTCAGTTCTATAAGTAAGCCATGTTAGTGAGGCAAGAATCAAACAGAGATCTGCACAGTGTTAAAAGCTCCCAGCTATTTTAATTGATCCGATACAGAGATCTTCATTAGGCATTGCCAAATCACCATCACAAAGCACCACTGATGTATTGGCAATTTCAACGGAATTGCATAGGCAACAGCTGAGGTCCATGTTTACTTCCTGTCAGCTGATGCGGATAAAAAAACAACTCACTCTATTACAATCAAATTCATGTAGAACACTACAGAATACTACAATGTGAGTTCCATGGCGTAATGACCCTTCTTTCTTTCACATATTCCTTGCACTGCGACAGGAAATAAATTGGGACACATTTGGTATGTTCACTTTTGCACCTGTGAAATGGTCTACAGGCACAAAAACATTTATCACCCAGGAGACAAAGACCAAAATCGGGTACCTCACTGCATCTACCCGATGAGTCAAAATGTGAGAGGCCTAATGGATTTTACATGTTGATGTTCAGCATATGACATTTTGCATGTATAGGTTGTTAGTAGGCTTATATGCCTATACAGCTAGGCTGAGAGGAATTTGATCTTTAGATTTAAATGTAACTTGTCATGAAATTCTGACCTGCTGATTTTGGTGCTAAATTTAATTTCAGGGCTCACCACTAGCTACTTCTTGGGATTCATCCTCGTGGGACCATATCACCTGGTGAAAAGACAAATTTCAAGGCCATTCATCCAATAGTTGTTAAATTAATTAACTCTGTTCAATAAAATGCTGAACAAACAGACTAAAGGACATCCTGAATGGCCGGCAGACATTACCATCCTAAAGCCAACAAGGATAACAACGGGTTCAGAAATCTTTCAAGGTTTGGGTAATGGTAATTTTAGGTGAAAAGAAAATACCATGAACTACTTGCAATAGCAGTTGTAACAACAATAATTATATTGATAATAATAATAAAATACCGTGATATTTCCTAAGGCAGTTATTGTACCGGGTTCAGCACACATTACACTTGATGCAGCGAAAAGCCACCGTTGCACGGTGCAAGCCACTGTTGCAAGGTGCAAGCCATAGGAAATAATGGGTTTCAGAGTTGTGCCTGAATGTGTAAGTGAACTATAACACTGTGACAGTCAGACAACATGCACAATACCAGAATCCTGAAACCAATGCAGCTAAAAGGAATTTGGTCATTGTGAACTCAAAACTAAAACATTTTATAGAACAAAAAATAAAGTTCAGCCTATTGCACACCTGTTGCTATGTAAATTTCATCAACTTACAATGAAGCATACAGTGAAAAACACGCAAGTATATTGTCACCATGATTCTGCTTTTAGGAAGCAGAAAACATGCTTTTCAAAGCTTCATGTGTTTCAAAGCAACAGACACCAGTACAATGACGGGTGTGGCATATCATTGCTACTAAAATGTGGGTCCAGTTCAACAACAGTATATATTACTGAGGCAAGTGAAGGAAATATAGACTGAATTAAATCTTTTCCGACATGAAATGTGCCTGAAACAGCAGAGAATACTGTAACATGGTATTGAGGGCTTTCTAGTTGTAGGAAGATAGTTTTGTAGGGATCATACCATATTAACTCAAGTACCTTTTAAAATGAAACCTTTAAAATCAATAATTGACCGAGTTCAAGTGGTATTTTATCATGTATATTACTCAACATATTACAACTGCATTGTTTTTTTTCCACTTTCTGTCACATCAGTGTAACATTTGTCCGTCTAGTTACTGACACCCCTCCCCTCTACGGCAGTGGTTTGCGCCTCACTCCAGCTGATCGACCCAGGATTCCCCGGTGCCTCTGCCCGTCGTTGGCTTTGCCGGCTCCAGTGTTTCAACGCCGATTTAAACTGTTATAATTCTAGGGAGTCAGTGGCCGCTCGTGTCGGCAAATCGGTCCTCGTCCAGTGAAACGTTTGAAGGATAATCTGGCCGGGGCATTGACTCTGTACTTGTCACAGCCCAGGGGGATCTGAACACAAATACGAGGCCCTCACTCCAAACCCCGGATTCACCTGCTAACGCGGAGAGCCTCACACGAAAGACCGACATGGGGGACACCGGGAGCGAGGGCAGCAAGCCACCGAGTAACGTTAACGTTGTACCCCCGCGCTGCCCCTGTGGTTTCTGGGGGTAAGACTTAATACCTCTCAAATGTCTTGCGCTTTCTTTCTCTTGACAACAGCTAGCAGAGTCGCTAGCCATTAGCGTTAGCAGCTCAAACAGGGATGAGCTGCTTTTCTTGTTATCACCCCGCCCCCCCCTCCCCATTGTTTTGTAGCATTAACTGCTAGCTAACACCAACTGGCCTCGGTAACCTTCTATAGGTAGAGAGCAGGGTACAGGTAGTGTGACAGCGGTAAGAAACTAGCTAGTTTTAAAGTTAATAAACGAAGCAGTTACTTAGATATATCACACAGGGCATTTGTTATTAAACCTTAATCTGGACCTGGGTGGAAACTAGCCATTTCATCAGTTCAAATTTGCTGTAAAGCAGGATATGTGCCAATATACTGACTCATAGTTGCACACATTGACACATTACGTTTGTTTTAGTTTTCCTAAGGCACGTTAATCATCATGAGAGCATCTTATGTGTCTAGTGTATTGGGTCACATGAGCACAAGATATCCTGATGTTTTGTGACAATTATTGATTTATTCAATGCACATGATTGTGTATGTGAGGCTAATTGATATATCTATGCCGGTCAGTTTGCAGTGGTAAACACGATTTATAGTGTAAAAAGTGTTATATATATATATATATATATATATATATATATATATATATATATATATATATATATAAATTGAGTTATTATTTGGATTAATGAATTTACCTAAATTTTATCGTAGTTTGGTACAGAGATCCCACTGTAGATATGGCTTGCTGAACTATGTTTGTAACATTACACATTGGGAGTCCAATGAGAGAATTAAGATAATAAATGTTATTGTCTGTAACTGTTATATGCTGTACTGCTGTCTTGGCTCTCATGTAAAGGAGATTATTAATCTCAATGAGGCACTTCCTGGTTAAATACATTCTACATCAAATTGAATAAAAAATTAAAAAAGGAAATTACATTTGTGTTTACCAGGTCAATGAACAAAAGAAATGTTGATAGAATTGTCAAAATGTATTCATGAGCTACAGGAGCTGCCCTAGTGCACTACCTAATTCTCTATTTACACCAGGGCACGGATCTCAATACCAGAGACCGTGTTGTTGATGAGCCACCTGATCAGACTTCACCAGGACTCAACATATTTGTATCTGCACCAAAATCATGGCATCTCTGCGTCTTGTCAAAAAGTTCCATGTTTGCTTTCAAGCTTTTATACTTTCTACATTAAACGCCCTTCACATTTACAACAGACTGTTATGACAGGTCACTGTGATACGTACCGTGATTATTTAATGTTCTGTCACTACTGTTCTCACTGTAATATCAGTCTGTCTTGTCACTATTGCAGAGTTCATTCTATATGCAGTAGTTTGCACTGTTTTGATTAAATTGTTAGTTGATGATGTGTGACTGACGTTGGAGATGATGTTCAGACATTATGTGAGAGATGAGTTTTTAAAATGTATCTGTCATTTTTAAACTGAATTAATTGGAAGTGCTGTCAGTTACAGTGTTGCCCGAGTAAGATGCAACTCCCCCATTGTCTACTTCTGTGGTAAAAGATAATTGGAGGTGAACTCGGCAGCAGTAAAGTTCATCTGCTCTTTAGCAGCAAAACACGAGTCGCTAGAACATGTATCAACAATATTTTATACCGATTCATCGTTTAAGTTGATGCAACATTTGCTAAAGTTTTCTGGTATCTTTGTGTTTTGAACAATAGGCATGTTTCTAATTTGTCTGACATTTTTATAGACCAGACAATTAATCAATCGGTTAATCAAATACATTATCCGAAGACTAACTGACAATGAAAATGATTGTTGGTTGCTACATAAGAGGACATGAAGGCCAAGCTGAGCCTGCGCTTTTAACACTAAATATAATAGTCCTGTTGTCTCTGTCAACAGTATTTCTAAGTTTATGATCACCTGGGCAAAGTATGAAGACACCAGATCATCCAGTGGAAGTTGTGATGTTTGACTTAACTAAAAGATAAACCTTATCCAAACAGTGTGCTTGGCTCATGTTTAATATCGCCATACAGTTTAACTTCCATTTATCTGGAACATGTTCAAGCTCCGTTCAAGGCGATAATCTACTAGTAATTAATGAGGACCTGAACACGTAAAACATATGTGGCGATATCATCTGACCATTAGTCAGACAGGACGTCTCATTACACAGTTGACAAGAGCGCAATGGATTGTGGGATATTGAGGGTGCACTGAGAAAAGTATGCACTGATGCTGAATTTCTCAGCGGTATTAGGATATTAAGCAGGCCTTATTGTCTGGTTATGATGGATTTGGTTTAGAAATCCGGCCCCTGACTTCGATCATCCTGCTTACATGCGTGGTGGTGAAAAGTGTGTTGGGTCCTTGGATCTTCCATCGGACAGGAGGACCATTGCATTGGGCCATTTAGCGGGAAGTGGTTGAAATCACCTGTGAGTTGTTCTGTGTGCTCCAGACCTAAAGTATGACCACATTTAAAACACAAGTTCCTTCAGGTTGTTTTATGGCATCTCTTTTTTTTGACTTTTTGACTTCATGTCTCTTTCTGCCTCGATACTTGTTTGAAGAGGCACATTCAGGGGCACCATGTATGGTTGTGATTGATGCTCTGTGGCTCATGAACCGTAAATACATCTGACATTTAGCAGCTTGTTCTTTCTTATGTTATTTCTCCCCGAGAGCAGAAGGCTTGATGGTCTCAAAGGGAACTTTGACACAGCAGGCAATGGAAGAAGGAAAAAGAAAATGTTACTCACTCCTTTTTTTTTTACCTTTCTTTACAAGGGCATCAGAGGAGTTCTCTGTGTCTCCTAATGATGATGTTGTTGCAGAGTTCTTTAGTAAAATTGAAATTAAGATTGTAGCATGCCTGATTTGGTGGAGGAAGATTTGTATTCGCAGATAGGATGAACCTGAAATAGATCCGGGATGAGCAATCACAAATGTGTCAGATTTCAGCCTATTTATTTACAGTCTGCTTGGGCAAGTTTCATGTTATCAGTTGTTAGATTAGTTTTGGTTGCAGGTGTGGATTGCTTGTGTTGGTCTCTTGTTAGTTGTGAGCATGTGTCTGTGTAGCTCAACTAGGACTTGTCTCACATGGTAGGTTGAACTTAGTCCTGTATCTTCGTCATGTCCCAACACTTTTTTTTTGTAAAAAGAAAAAAACCTTGTCTAAAGACACAGCTTCTGTCTGTTGTTGCTAGGTTACTCTAATACACACAGGGATTAGCACTAAAGATTTATAACACTGATAACATCTGTTCCTAAGGCTATAGAGAATTGCTGGATTTGTCAACAATTGCATTAAGAATTAGTTTATTAATCAGCCTTATAGTGCTATTAATAACAAAAATGATTTATATTAAATGCGTTTTTTACATTGAAGTTGCCATTTTGAATCCTTGGCGGACGTGTTGAACAAGCTCTTCCAGTTGTTATTGAAGGCCCCATCAGCAAAGCAAAACTTGTGGATATGTTCCAGGTTACGATGTAGAACCGCAGTGTATGATCTCTCCTCCCCCTGTAACATAAAACACAGCTGAGCCTCTCTGTCGCTATCTTATTCCCCGTAGATAAACCTGACATTGTCTAATTAATTCATGTACACAAGCGACACAATGTAACAACAATCAACAGACTTCTATCTGCATTTATGAAGTTATTCTGTACTTTACTGCTGTTGTCACTAGTGTTTAAGTCAACTTAGTTCCTTCAAAACGTTTATCACCCATCCAAGCCTTTGCTCCCTCGTGTCACTCAAACTGCATCACCAAGGCAACCGAGCCCGTCTTCCTGTCTGTTCCAATCAGATATTGTCATTAGTAACAGCAGTGGGCCAACGGTGTTGTCTGTTCAAACTCCACTCAGCATAACAAGCATGCCGCATGTTCTTTTTCTCACCCTTTCTCACCCCTTTTAGTTCCCTAATTAATCCGTGAGTTGATTGCCTCTGATTTATAATGGTGACAACAGGATATGACTTGTTGTTCACCCAGTACCGGCTTCCTCCCTGCCCGTGTCTCATGATTAAGGTCTCTCCTCTATTCTTACCTCTCGCTTCCTCTTTTTCTGTTCTATACCCGAGCCCACACTCACACACACAGCCACACCAGCAGGCAGACTGACTGACTGACAGCCCTCAGGTTGACTGCGGCTGACCCTACATTTAGAAATGAGGACAACGGTGTGCAACGAAGCACCCAAAATAAATAGAATGTGACTGATAGCAGCGACCGTCACGCTCAATGCGCAGACGGTAAGGACGAGGGCTGGGGGGGAGGAAATGAGAGAGGAGCCCTCTCAGAGGGGAGCTAGAGCCATCTGCTGTGATAGAGGTGTGCCACTGAAATCAGCAAGGCTTCGGTAATCAACGCCGTAACAACAGCTATTTAATGTTCTCTATCCACCATTTGGAAGGGAAAAGTATGTTTAGAAGCGTTTGTAGCTGGTCAAAAGGGGCAAGTTAATGAGGTTTGTGATGTTCTCCATTCGTGCCTCTTGCTCACCTTCATCAGACCAGCTGAGTGCTTGTCATGCCAGTTGCGTACATTGCCAACACAGATGAGAGGCCCTATCATCTTCATTTGAAATCAACTGTTTGCTTGCAACATTGGACCAACTTGTTCCACCGTACTGATGTTACCGTACTGCTGCTACTTTGTACACAATCAATGTTTATGAGTCAGAGACAACTGGCCGTTGATGTGCAGAAATAGATCTGAAGGAAAAGTCACACCTCAGTTCAGCCTCCTTGCTAGTCTGCTACTTTTGCGTTGACAGCCTCATACACGGCATCACAGTTTTAGATTCAGTGAATAATTGAATGCTTCATCTTGAACGTTTCCCTTGGATCCAAAATGAGAAATAAAGTCTTAGCGAGGGACTTTGGGGATTGTGGAAACATGTTGTTACTCTTGCTGCGTGGATACCCATCAGCAAAACACTTCTTTTTATTTTTACATCCCACTCTGCAATTTTTGGATTCTTACACAAGCAATTTGATGAACACAGTTGTTTTCTCTCTCTGCTCCTTTCCTCAGATCGAGCAAAGCTATGAATCTCTGCTCAAAATGTTTCACAGGTAAGTTCTTGTTCTTCTGTGTGCTGGTTGGCACACCCTGTGTGCGCTATGTTCACCCATGCCTCCTTATTTCAATACTCAGTGCCAAAGATACGAGTAAACAACTACATCCATTTGAATGTGATTTAAACAGAACTGTCAGTGTACCACAGTTTATAAATAGAATTGAATATCACCTGAGTTCTCCTTATGCCACACTTGTTTGGCCTGCTGTCCGAGTTAACAACCACTGCACACCCCAAAGCTGACAGATGTATTCAAACATGTTTCTCATATGCACACAAATGTCTCACCATTTACCTTTTTGCTTTCTCCATAGACATTCAGAAGAAACAGCCAGACGATGATTGTGCCCCAAAGGCCTCCTCAAGCTCCAGCAGCAACCAAGCAGACATCTTCTGCACTGAAACAAACAGCATGCCTAACTCCTCAGAAGACCCTTTGCCAGGAGAGACGGGAGCGTCATCTCTACCTGCTCAGGAAGGTAGGACACCAGTTAATCCTCCTTTTTTTAATTTCAGTTGAGTCTACTACGTTCTTGCTGCCTTTTTTCCATGAATCTATAGAGCACTCCCACTCTGAAGTGTCGAACTCAAAGTCTATGTGAAGTGGTCGTATGCCTAGTGTGCTGCAGATTTAGAAATGTGTTTTAATGCACAATCGCTCATTTTAGTGGTCAACACCAGAGTGTTGCAGCTCATAGTCCGGTTCATCTCTGCAGAAGACGGATACTAGTCTCCACCAGCAGCAGCTGCAGTGCCCCTGCCCCGGCTATATTTGTCCTCGTGGCACAGATAGAGAGAATGATAGCAAAGGGTATCCATTTAGAAGTGAAGGTTTCAAAAAGGACTCCTACAATTGCCAGTTCATCGGTCATTGCTATACCGTGACAAGGTTATTTGTAGAGGCCGGTCCAGGACATGGCCATCAAATAGATGTGCAGAACGTTGTGAAAACACGTCCCCACATTAACGCGGCCCTCTGCCTTTTAGTACAATACACGAGTACGTGATTATAGCTGATAAAAGAAGACAAGACCTTCATGGTGATAGAGTGCAGGGACGACATATTTTTAATGGCCAACCCCCGGAAGTTGGCATCGCACTTGTTCCCTCGACAAAAAGCCGATGGGATGTTATTTTCCACTGGTTTGTGGATTATTGCTGAAAATAAGTTTTTGACACTTACGTGATTTGTTCAGCAAGATAATCTTCACAAATGAACATCTCTTTCATGATCTTTGAAGCGTCAATACAATCGGCAGAATGTAAATGTGCTACACCAGCACCACACAAGTACACACACACCAGGGCTGTTAAGGCAGACTAGTCGGCTTGATGACAATTTGTCGCCTCATTTAGTTCACCTTTTTTTTTGAAGTCACGCTAAAAGCTTCAGAATCATGAGACGGGTATTTACTGATGTATTTTATATCATAGAAGAAACAGTTAAAAGTCTCTTACGCTGGTGTTAACCACAGATCTATTCTCAGGCATCTAACCAACAACCCATTGACTTCGGGACAAGGGAAGCAGAAGTGCAAACATTCTCACTTATTTCTGGGTTTCAGGACTCATTGCTGCAGCACTCTATTCACTCACTAGCTGAAGGGGGGCACACTGCGGCCCCCCTTCCTCCCAGATATCTACCACAGTCTTCTTCTGAAAGAAAACAAAAAAGCTCAAGGCATATTCAAGGATTTTTTTTAGAAATCTTGCTACCTTGTAGAAAACGGTACCAGCATCCTCTGTTTTTAGATGATTTATTGTGGAATTATTTATCGCTCTGTTCTAAATCAATATAGCCTGAGGACATTTGATTTTGTTTTACACTTAAATGAGAGAAATTACAACAAAGTCTTACAAGAAACGAGTGTCCCTATGTCCTCTCTTTCCTTTCTTTCTCATCTTCTCCCTTTTTCTCACCGCATCTCTTTCAGAAGTATCCAGCACAGACACAGTCTTCAGTTCACTCTCCACTCCCACAAAACGCTCCTTTGAGTCAGGTATGCCTCCGCTCTGCCGTTACAATGTCCATTATTGTGTTTTGCACTGTGTGCTTGTCATGTCCACTTAAGGTATTGGAATAGGGGAACCATTAGCATAAACGGCAACGGATTGATCCAAAATAGCCGGGTTAATTGTGCTTCCAGTGGAAACGGCAGAGGGGAGGATATCGGGGATGCAATGTATCTGCAAACAGGTGCAAATATAAAGCGCTTACTAGACTATTTATATATATATATATATATATATATATATATATATATATATAAATATATATATATTTATTTATATATATATATATATAAATAAATATATATATTTATATATATATATATATAAATAAATATATATATTTATATATATACTATGTGTGTGTGTGTATATATATGTATACATACTTCTAAATCACTGTCACATCACAAGAAGAAGGGCCTGTGTTTGATTCTACCAATTTAGAAATAGACTGAGAAGATGGGTCGCAGTGACGCTCCTCTGACAGAGCTGAAACATGGAGGATGCATGGAGGTGGTGTACGCTGTAGCATTATGTATTAAAATAAGTCAAACAAGGCGGGTGTCTAAACAGTTTCCCTTCATTGTGCTTTCACCGTTCGTTGACACTACCTGCTACAGTAACGCACGGGAAAACCTGCACATGACTTAAGACAACTGCAGAGCAGGCCAGGCTTAGCAATGGTGTGTGAACATGTGGATCCCTGGTCTAATGCAGCGGGATCATGTGAGCGCACACATGCACACGCAGCATCATTTAAACCTTGTGATGTGGCTGAGTGGACCCTTCACTTTTTTACTCTCTCTAAATGTGTTTTGGGTTAAAGCCTGGATGCACTTTTGTGCAACCTATAACACTTAAATCAGCGTTTTTTGACATTTCAGCCGCTGTAAATTGGCCACAGAGATTTGCCAGGATAACGAAAAAGGCTGGCACAACATGCACATGTACAGACGCACATGTTCGATGGATCCCTAAAGGTGCTACAGCACCTTTAGGGATCGATGGGGCCTGCTAGGGGGGATCTGGCTGCTTAGCTTGGCCTAGTTCTCAGAGATTTATTGAGTGCTGATCAGCATTCGGCCGGGCCAGAGAAAAAGTCTGCAGGATTGATGAGAAAAAGCTGAGTTGAAATTCCAGCCGAACAGAGAAAGTGGCTCCATGCTCTCCCGGTCTCAGGTGCTGGGTTGAATGCCGTCACATGCAGGAGAAGCATTCGTCTCCAAAGCTCCTTTTTGTTTAACACAAAGAGGCGTTTTTGTTCCAGCGTTCCATCAACTGTTTATATTAAATCAGATTTGTTATGGAGCTTATTATTGGATAGTTTCTCTTGAAATTCTAGTCAAAGCTGAAGTTCTGGACACTCAGGAGATGAATGCTTTTTGGTATTATTATGTGTGTAGGGCGACTATTAAAAGGTGGAGAAGGTTTGGCTGTAAGTAGATTTGTAGATTTTATTCAAAACCATTTCTTGCAGATTGATTAACCTTCACATGCTTTGTATCTGGCAACTACAGAAAACAGAATATAATACAATCATTTATGTTGCCATTATTACCCTTTGTTGATCAGTAGAGTATAAACAGGTGGGATGGAGATGTCTAGTTGCATTGCATAGTCAACTTTTAGCCAAATAGAAATGGAAAAAGATGTCTCATGTCCACTGTTCAATCAAGGTTTCACTATTCATTTACATTTTGTTCCAAACTTCCAGATCCACTGCATTAACAGTATTTACAGAAACATCTGCTTTACATTCTCTTAATATTGTGACAAATACAAGAATGTTAAATGTGAAAAATAATTCATGGAGCTCAGCGATTGGTATTAATAGCGGGGTTTTTTTTCTTCTTTTTTTTCTCTCCAGCCTCGGAGTCGGAAAGTGACGTTTCACCCGAGAAGAGAGCAAGAGTGGGTGACGTACCAGAGGGTGACGAGTCTTCATCGTCATCTTTGTCTGCATCATCATCATCATCATCCTCCTCTTCGTCCCGCAGTGGCTCTAAACAGCGGAGCCGCAAACGTTGCCATCGCTGCCAAACCAAACTGGAGCTGGTTCAGCAAGAGCTGGGTTCCTGTCGCTGTGGTACGATGATGCAACTTTACACACACAAACAACACGTTGGCTCACGTATTTCAACCCATGACCAGATGTACGCTAATACCTGTGCATGCACAGGCTCACTCACACACAAGAGCATCAGAAGAGTATTAAGACCTTGTGTGTATTGCATGTGACTTTTTCAGTGGTTAATAGTTGCCTCCTAAATAGATAACTACGTGTTGGTTAAATTGGTCATAGTTTTGAGAGTTTTACATAGTGTGCAGTGAAATGCATCACTCCCTGACCATGTGTTTTTGTGTTGATGATCAGAAGAGTGCCTCTGCTAGCCTTGGGGGACCATTACAGAAAGCCTGAACGCTTCACATTGCACATAAAACATAAGCCAATTACCCCGAACACTAATGCAGTTTAAAGCAATACTTAGCTTGCTAATCAACTTGTTTGCATACAAATTAAAGTGCTTAAAAAGTCACAGCTCTTCGCTGCTTAAAGACCATCTGCTTAAACCCACGCAACAATTTCTAAATTGGAAATTGACTTTCCTGTTTTTTCCCCCACCAGGCACTGCTTAATGCACGGGGCCATCCATCCTTAATAGTCCAGCGCTCACGATGAAAACATGCTTTTACAGACTGAAGGGGAAATGGTGGCAATTATGGTGATATCGGTCTATTGCTTTAATTGCAAATTACTTTGCTAATGCTTCTGCAAAATGTTTCACAGTGTAAGCCAAGAAGGTCTGATAATGAGTTGAAAGCACGGACGCTTTTCAGATCGTGAATGGGGGAAGAAAATAAAGCTCTGATGGAGCTGATGGAGTATCTGATCCAATGTCGTCACGCTCGATAGACTTTTGCTGTTCCGCAGTGGCTGTAATATTCATCTGACTAGGTCTTAGAATGAAACGGAACTTAAAAAGCTAATTAGATCGTCAGGTTCTCATCTGAGATCCAACAGAAGCAGGACCCTTAATCCGGACTGGTACTTTCCCTTGTCTTTCTCTTTGCAAAGCAATGGTCCGAAAATGAGAGAAACACCGTTTCCATAACCAGTAACCGTTGACAACGACTCCAGTATGTGAAGATAAGCTGTGGTGTTCTCAATTTACTGTAGTTTAAGTCAGAAATCATTGTGTGTGTGTGTGTGTGTGTGTGTGTGTGTGTGTGTGTGTGTGTGTGTGTGTGTGTGTGTGTGTGTTCGTGTTCAGCAACTCTCATGAAATAGCTTTTTTTTCCATTTCCACCTGAGGTAGAATAAATATTTCAGACAGCTTGGATTTTATGCAATAAAAACTTTGAAAAGCTAAATTTCCTCGCAGCTCATTGATGTTTTAAAACTCGATTCACTGTTCAGTTGCAAAAACACCTGCAGTGAGCTTGGTGGAAACTTTTGGGGGTTTCTGATAAGGGAATAACAAAATAAGTATGGTATCTCTGACTTAGAAAATATTGCAGTAAAGTCCTACATAGCTTGCTTATCGGTGGGTGCAGTTGTGTATTGGTGTAGTGGAAATCCGTTGTTTTCTGGCACCTGACAATGAATGCTTGAGGCATCGTTTGTGTTTGTTTTGCATTTTAAAATAGAGAGATTTGTAAATGCTTTTGTTCGTCGTATTTGTTGTGGTCGTGTCTTCCATTGGTCCTCTACTGTGTCATCAAGGCATTTTTTCTTGCATCAAAGCAACTGGAAGTAGTTTTGATTCCCAATGTTGCCCCCAGTGTCGAGCAGCCCGTCCCCCCTTTTGTTTTTAAAAGCCTCAAAATGTTACACAACTTTCTCCCTACCACTCCGTTCACGTGCGCTGTAATCGCATCGATTTTAATTGCGTAGCAACCAGCTGTCAAACTGTTTTTAATCACCACTCACTGAATGCCAGCAGTGTTATCATGTGTATTAATGAATGAATTCAAGACGACGAGAGCTAACGAGCTTCTCTGAGCTTAACGAGCCTCCTAGAGTGGCAGCAGGGCCTTTTGTTGAGCGTGCTACAGTCGAGCCGGAGAGTCAGTGAGACGGATGAGGCTGTTGAATGGAGTCAAAAGAGGAAGCTATTAACCAGAATGTCTTCTCTGGTAACCAGACCTTTTTCACAAAGGCATGGTTGCAGCGCCGTAAATATTATCTGTCCTGAGCCATTTAGAAAGACTTGTATAATAGAGATCTGTTTGCCAGCCTGTACTGCTTTTGTTTTTTACCTGTTGTATAATTTGTATGTAGAAATGCATGTTTAATGCATTGTTTAAACATCGTACTATACTGTGTTCTGTCTCCTGTTTCTTTGTTCAGGTTGTTCTAAGTTGAAGTGCAGCCGCAGTGATATTTGTATATTTACTGAAATTGGCAAACTAACCCCTCTCTCCCTCTTGTACACCCATACCCCCCCTCACCCTCCCTCCAGGTTATGTCTTCTGTATGCTCCATCGGCTTCCCGAGCAGCACGAGTGTCTGTTTGACCACCTGGGCCGTGGTCGCCAGGAGGCGGTCCTGAAGATGGTCAAGCTCGACCGCAAGGTGGGCCGCTCGTGCCAGCGCATCGGAGAAGAGTGCTCCTGAGCGGCCGCTCCCTGAGAAGATGCTCAGTGTTCAGACGGTGTCTTAGCACCGACAGGGATTTGATTTTTTTCTTTTGATTTTGTTTTCTTCTCATTTTGTTTTTCAAGATTTTTGCAGGTTTTTTGGATACAAGCCTCCACCCTTTCTTTTAAATGATGCTTGCTCTTTTGAAACCCCGCTGTTACCCCGTATCCCCGTTGTTTTCTGCTTCTGTTGGCTTGATCACATCCCTGCTGCTAAGATGCATTTTGGAAAAATCGCAACCCAGGAATGACAGAACAATAAAGAGCAAAGGAAATATACAATTTCTTAACTTTTGTTTTTGCAAGCTCCTGACTACACAAGTGTGAGCAGAGTAAGATGACGAGAAGAAAATGCAATGCTTTATACAACCGTTTGTCCCGGAAGCCAGTTTAAGACGACCGTATACTCTTTACCTCAAAAAAAAGAAAAGAAAAGAAAGATTGACAAGAAGGAGGAGAAAAGGATGGTTACCCTTTGTGCTGTGGCGCTGTTTATAGACTGTGCTCTTTACCTCAAAATCAGACAGAGCTGCTTTGTACTCTGCGCCAAGCATGGACTTTGTGAAGCAAACCAAGCAAGCCAGCCTCAGTTTAAGTCAGTGTCTTACCCCCCCCCTGGCCGTCCACTACCCCATTAGAAACATCTGTTCATCATCCACCTCAGGATATCAAAGCCCAACCTTCACCCACTTGCATCCTTCTCCTTTCCTCTACAGGACACCTGTTTACTCCTTTGTTTGTTGTAAGATGATTCAGAAGGTGTTTCTGCTCTGTTGCACTGGGCTGATATTGTAATTCCAGATTCAGAACTTGCGGTGTGAGCCGGATTCAGACACGTGGAAGTGAGCCGGTTGTCCGTGGATTGCACACTGATCAGTCATCAACGTTGGGATGTGATTGATCGAGACTTAATGTGTGGCAGATTTTCTCTGCCGTCTTCTTTTCGTCTCGGTCTTCATCTCCCCATTCCCGCACGACGACGTGTCCTCTCCACACGTCTGTTTTTAACAACATGTGGATTACGTGTGCTGGATGTGTACCGACTTCAGGACGACAGCATTGACGGGACGTTTATGGAAATTTGCGCACGATTTAGGACTGACCCTGAAATGTGTGCGTTGTGTACGTCCACACGTCTCTACACTTTTACAAATACGCTCTCTCTCTCTCTCTCTCTCTCTCTCTCTCTCTCGCTCTCGCTCTCTCTCTCTCACACCTTTGTTGTTTCATGTGCTCGGCTGTTGTTCACATTGAGCACAAGCAGGTAAGATCAGACATTGCTGTTGAGTTTGGACTGAAGCTGAGAAGGCAGAGCGCCACTCAGAGGTTCCTGTTCAAAACGTGTGATGGTTGTTACAGTTCAGGTTTCGCATAATGTCTTAGGCCTTCATTTCAATTATCCACATTTAAAGGTAATTTGATACGGAACTATTTGGTTGTCAGTACTTTCATTTCCCTCCTTTCTTTTAGGCGCCGTGTTTTCATTTCCAGCTTAGCACGATGTGAGCTCACAAGCATTCTCCTCCTGCCTTTCACTTTTCTCATCTCATCTTTCACCTTATTGATTGCTCTACTTTTTCCGTATGTCACCCTCTCTGTCTCCCCCTCCCTCTTTCTTGCTGTAGAGGAGGGAGGGAGGGAGGGAGGGGGCGGCCGGGGGTGAGCAGTGCGCTGAAAGTTAAAATCAGCAAATAATTACTTGCCAAATGTTTTCCTGGTGCACTATGGAAGGAATGAACAGAAGATGCATAATGAATGAATATTCTGTATCTTAAAGAAACCCTTATTTAACCCCTTTTTGCTTTTCACTCACGTTAGTGTCGAACTGCTTTTCTTTTTGGTTGTAATGTGGTTATAAAATGGGAAGATGAACGTGGAAAATTCTATATTTTTGTTTCCATTGTTTTTACTTTATGCTAACCCCCTTTCCAACTTTTTCTTTTTCTGAGAAAGAATAAACTGGATTAGACAAAGTGTGAACAGCTCTCGTGTGCTTATTGACATGATGGATGGAAAGATGAAGGACAAGAGCCGATGCTGCAGTCGCTCTCTGGAAGAGGAAATCTAAGAGTGGGACGAGCATACATACATATCTGCATTTGTAATGGCTGTGAGTTGAGGTTGGTTAGAGTTGAAGCCTTCTTGCACCGTGTCTTATCATCCCGATGTAAACAACTTTAATGCTCACAGAGGGTTGTTTATAAGCCTTCTCTCATTTACTCACAGATCTGTCTGTGTGTTTGTGCTCGCTGATGGAGAATTCTGACTAGAGAAGCTTCTGATGGCAGCAATGAGCCTTGTGGGCCGGCTGCACTCATTAACATATGTAGCCACGATCAATAAGCATCTTCAAACGTTGAAGCTGGCCCGTCGTCAGCCTGAGCGTAATCTCTCACCCTCCTCCTCGCCTGAACTCTGCCTAAACTAAGGAAGTTAGCGTCTAAATGTGAAGGTTCTCCTTTGTTCAGGGTTTGAACATTTAAATCTCTTAAACCCCGTCCTGTGTGTCCTTATGTAACTCTCCTTTTACATCCGTGTCAATTCTTCCGTCAAAGTTTCTCAGCCTTGGTGGGGTTTTTTTTGTTTTTGTTTTTGTCCAGCAGCATGGAAACGTACAAGTTTGCATTTAAGTGCCGAAGTGTCCTTTGCTCAGGGACACTTCGGCACAGGACACGTGGTAGCTAAGGATCGAACCGCCAACCTTGCATTTTTTTACTTCAAATATATAATTTCTATATGATCAATTTGGGGCTCCCGCTATGCTCCTAGTTGTACAAAAGCATGCCATATGTTGACATACAGAACTTCTCTAAATGCTGATATTTCTTTTCTGACCCGACTCCCAATTATTTCCAATGAAGAGTAGTGATGGACCTGATTTTCCTTCTTTTGAATTTGGCTGGAATACATTGTGGTTTTCTTCTAATCTTAAGCTTTCTTGAGCCCTCTCTTTGTTTTGGTTGTCAGTGTCTGCACTCTCTTGTGTTTTATGTTGTCTTGATTATAGCCTGACACACAGGATGAAGCTCAGTGCCAGGATTGGGTTGGAACGAGAAGCATGTTTGCTGGATGCTGCCATAGCTTTCGAGGGGGATTTGGGGGATAAAATGATGTGGCCAGTGATAAGTAATCTCCTTACAGCTCAACAAACAAGGACGCCTGCTCATCTTACCGCCTTGATTGGCTAACATTAGTTTTATACACCATCCTTGTATTGGATTTTGCTTTTTTTTACACACTTAGAGACTCTTTCGCTCCTCTATCTGTGCCTTCATGTCTCCACTGTTGAATCCAGTATTTTGTGCTGAACAAAACGCTAGAATCCTACATCAGTGTGAGAATGATCTCAGACATACAGTAAACGCAATGGAAGGTGACGATGTCCGAAGTAATCACAGGATCGGTTTCACTGGCTTATGCGTCATCGTCTTATTTCCAGGCAGCGCTGATCTTACTCAGTCTGATGGTAAAGTCGCTTATTCGTCTTCATACATTTGTTGAGCACTGCCTGTAATTGCATTCATTATATCCACTTTGACTGGCATGATGTTCCTTCCTCATCTATTAAGCAAATAAATGACACGAACAACAGACATCAGATCTTCTTAACGGAGCTTATTGAGTCAAACAGATTTAATCATCCTATTCTTCAAATGTGTCATAATAAGAATCTAGCCAGAACACCATAGTAAACGGCTTAAATAATTCAGGAGATACAGTTACAAAGTAGCTGCAGAGAAAATGAGTCATGGAATTATAGGACAACATAAAGGTCTAAATTGCTGCTTCAATGATACCAAAGGCAACACATTTCTCTTTCCTCTATTTGGTGTTCAGATGCAGTCGGCAGCTGTTTTGAGCTCTGATGCTGTAAACACACGGTCCACTACCTGCCCAGCACCGAACGGCGGACGGACACAGTTGGAGACTAGCTGGTGAACATATTGGAGCATTTAGCAGCGTGTGTGCCGACAATTTCCCGTAGGAGCTACAAGAGAGTGACTATCGCGACTCCAAATGAATGATAATGGTATTCCGTATGGGTTGGATGTGTAATTCGCCATTATTTTCCCGAACAAGTTCACCATAAAGGTGATCACAGCTTCTTTCTGTTGCCCCGAGTGCTTCACACACATTAGACTGTGGTCACGTTCTGAAAGTGTCTTGTAAAGAAAAGTAGTTTAACTCTATCATTAAACAATCACTTTGAAACGCATTCATCGCCATGCGTTCCTGCAGATGTTACCTAAGATGCCGACCTGCTGTTAGCATGAGTTGAGATGCGTTGGTGAACATTCTTTGAGTGTGACTCTATATCCACAGACCCATACGGCATAATCCCTTCCCAAAACCATAGCTAATGACTCCCGCACCGTTCATCACCATCCCAACCATCTTTAACCGCCACAAACTGACAGTGTGCTGCAGGAGCCTCCAACAGGCATGCTGCTGACATTTGGTCCGGTTTAAGAAAGAGGAAATGAACAGCGGCGTGGAAGACCCAATCCCAGTGTAGCCATTACTGTCGGTCGGACATTGCTTTCTCATGTGACCTTTAAGGAGGACGCTGACTGCACACTTCTCTTCAGTTGTAGGATGACTTTAACAGAGTGAGCTCAACCAGTGGAAAGGGTGAGACTACAATGAAGAAATGCTGATGAACTGGGAGTTGTGTATTACAGCGCAGAGAGGCCTCTATAGGATGCAAGGAGAGAAGGCGAGAGGTTTGAAGTTGCCAAAGGACGAGCTCAGTTTCACAAAGCTTTGTTGATCTTACGGGTTAACGGATGTGTGTGTAATTTTCTGCCTTGATTTTCTGTCCATCTTGCAAACAAACTGTTCGGTATAGTGAGAGAGGGAGAAGCGTGTTATATCATCAGCCTGTATTTACCTGATTAATGACCTGCTTCACACCTTATCGTTTAAGGAAACCGAAGGCTAAACAATCCCCACGGTCAATAACATTTAAAACAACTCTGCTAGAACAATCGAATTCAACCTTTACTAAAAAGGGTTCAAGGCTTTGCACAAAAACTCTGTCCTGGTTGCAGATATCTCGAAGGCCTTCTGTTCAAGCGTAAATGTTTTCTTTGCAACATTTTCTGCTGTTCAATCTTGCACATTGATTTCACATTAGCCCACTGTGAGGTAAAGCTGTCGGATAAACAGCACACTGTCATGTTTTAATTACTTGCATAAAGAGAAAACGAGCCATCATCAGCTGGAGCATTTTTTGCTGCGATAAGTTTGCGTTGCAGTTCATATTTTCGCAGCACCCACTCTGTCTATTTCTCATTCCATAACAAGGCCCAAAACCAACGACAGCGTCTCATTCCCCTCCAAATAGCATTGTCCTTAGTGTAGTCATCGTTTGCAGTGTGCCAGTTTAAAGCTTCCATTATTTGACTGTCTGGGTGGCTGCCGCTATTGATTTCCTGTTTCTCAATTCTCTAAACAGAAGCCAAACTTTGCAGCTTGTATGGATCTCTCCTCTCTCTCTGTTTCTCTCTCCCCCCCCCCGTCTTTCTCACCTATCCTTCGTCTTCCACAGCCTTATCTCTAAACTGTCCTCTCTTAGCTTTCCGCTCTTTCTTACTCATCGGTGTAATGTTCTGCTCTATTTCTGTCGCCGGTATATCGATGGTCTGTTCCCGTGACCCAGAGCTTCAAAAAATGTAAATCCAGTTTGGACCAAAGAAGCAGCTTTGACAGCTGGAGCAAAACATACGGCCCACGTTGTGCTTCAGTGGATTTAAACAACCACATTGGCTTTTGGGGGGCAGAATATCCTCTTTTTATCAACTTTCTGACATCTGATTAAAATTGGCAGCTATAATGCATCCCTCTTGTTAGTAAATAGTGCCACGTATTGTCCGGTAAAACACTACATGTGCTTAAGCGTTACCATGCAATGAAAAGGACACAATAACATGCTAAAATATGAACTCCATTTGGATAATCCTGCTCAGCCTGTGAAAACAAGTGTATGATCTCTTCTCTGGCTCTTGGCTTTGAGCTTTTTATAGTCGGAGCAAACAACTCTGATTATGTCAGATATCCGATCATATGATTTGACATGAGAGCTCGTATTTCTATGCAGACTTGGGGTGTGGAGTTTAAAGGATATGCATATTTACCAGGCAGGGAGGGTCTGACAGAGTATGCCATGACGTTGCATTACAGTAATGTTAGGGAATGTTTCACACGTTTTTTGGAGCTTGGCCCATGACTAAATGTAAGGATATCCTAGCCTCTGCTTGATCAATTTTGTAATTTGTTTGGGAGTCAAGAAAGAATCGGGAATCTCGGATAACAACATGCACAGAGGGAGAGTGACTGGATTCTCTGCTCAGGTCGACATTACTCCACTATTTTTAAACAGCAAATAGTTGTTTGCTGCTATATTAAAGCTGTGAATGTTCCATATTTAAAAAAAAAGTGTTTTCTTGAAAGTCTTTTTTATTAAATGGGACTATATAACAATATCATTTAAGAGTGGCAATGCCGAAGAACATTCAAGACTGTGCTAAGCACTTGCTATCATTTCTAGCATTAGCATTGCAAATCCAGTTTTCATTATGGGGGTTTAAAACAATGACATTTAACCTCCGAAAAAAAATAACTTCTCTTATCTTAACTTATTAGTAGAAACTATACATTTACTTTTTAAAGCTGTGGGTGACACACAATATTAAGCCCTCATTGCATTACAAAAGTATACCTACTTTTCCTTCATAAAGCATTATGTCAGCCATTATCAGTCATAAGACATTCATAAGATGTTACATGTTGCATTGAGTCTCATGAACATCGGTGTGCTTTCTGTTGCCATCATGGATTGATGTGTGGTCATTCTCTGCTTCAAGCTAAGTAAGGCATGTGTTGAACTGAATCCAGGGAACACACTTTTCTGCAGGGCTCTGACAAGGAACCGGACACAAATCATGAGTCCACATTCATAACCTTGACAGAGCATGACAGACTTCCAAAGTGTCTAAAAACAGCCTAAACTAAGCTATGTTAAAAGAACACCACCAACTGACGGGGAATACTGTCAGTCTGCGACCCACAGACCCCACGTTCTTGGATGTCTCAAAAATAACATCGGAAAATACCAGAAATAATTGTAATGGATTGAAGAGTGTCTCACACTGCAACTGGTTTTATATCTAAATCTGTTTTCGCTCATACAGCCACAGTGATTTTGATAAGATGTGCATGTGTCCATCTTGACATTTGTCTCCGTGTAGTAAACTTCACATGCAGCAGACGTGTCATTTCTTATTCGTTTATTGAAGCAACCAAAAGTGTATCATTTTTCAAACCCTGAGAGCAATTTTCAATCGATCAAGCAGGCAAAACTTTATGAAAAACAAATGAAATACAGCCAATTATTTGTTAATGGAAAGGCTTTAAGACTTATTCTATTGAAACATCTTAATGTGCAACAAAGAATTGATTATTTCGATTCTTGACATACCGGTATATTTTGCATGTGTTATAATGCAGTATGCATGTATCTGTATTATATTATAGGTGTTTTGCATCTGCATATTTGCACCCGAGCTAGCACCCGCCTAATGTCCTCTAGATTTGGGATCAGTTCACTGGATGATAAGAAATAGATTTTGAAAGATATTTTTCCTTTGCAGTCGTTTTTTTCCAGGAACGCATGCTGTTTTTTTCCATGCAAAACCTGCAGCCATTCACACATGGGTACTACCTCTATCCAGCTGAGTCACAATCCTCCACTGTTAGCACCAGAGCGGAGCAGCTGCTGGAAGAACAGACTATATTTCTCAGTAACTTTATCTGCCTATGGTGCAGAACACAACACATGTCCTTTGCTAAAAACGCTTCCTTTAAGATTGTCAATCTGTACTTTACAGACAAAAGAGAGATGTTCTCTATATTGGAGCTGATCTGAACTGCCATTTATTTTGTCTGAATATCAGCACTGGGTGACACCATTCGGTTATTGGGTTGTCACATCTTCTGTCTGCAAGTGTTCCTCTGGCAGCCATTAAACCACTTCCTGTCTTACGCTGAACATAAACTGTAATTTGCCATTGAACTGGTGTGATTTTATTGTCATGATTTTTCACTGTCCGGGATCATCCCTGTGTGTATCGTCACACTTCATGTGCTTCGGGGAGCACACAGTGGACGCTTCGTTGATCTCATTCCCCCCAAATTTGACCAAATGCTGTTCACTTCAATTCACATTTAAAAGATATGATTCTTGAATGGTGCTGGGAAGTTTTGTGAAAACTACCTGAGTGTTTGCTCTTTGATTACTTTACATTCAAGTCTCTCAAAGTGTATTGGTTTTGTAGTTCTCACTGAACTGAGCACAGCTGGTGTGTGTTATAAAAGTGTCTGTACAGTCCTTTGAGACTGTGCTCATGATCCATTCCCATAAATGTCAAGCACATCAATATATAAAACTCACTGTTCCCTCTTTGTCCTCTTTCTTTTTGTTTTTTGAGCACACATTTTATATAATAATACGAGGAGAACTGTACCAATTATTGCTCCACTGGCATTTTGTTGGTTCATGTAAGGTCACGCACGTCAAAGCTGTGTATTTGTGCCGTGTGATCTATCAGAGGGTAACAGCTGAGAAAAAAAAATCCATTCGCAATACAAAACTCTTGTGACTGGATGTCCTTGTTTGACATGCAAGATACAACAGAGTGGCTTTGCTGGCTTTGCTGCCTTTACTCCCTCTTTAGATAGAGGAAGCTACTCAAAGGCTGAATGAAATAAGTGTGTAAACTCACACCAGTATACACACACACACACACACACACACACACACACACACACACACACTGCTACGTCACATCAAGAGTCATTCAGTATTGTTGTGGCAAAATGACGAGAAGAGACGGCGAATTGAAGTTGCAACCCAGCGGGAAGTAGTTTAATACGCACAAGCCAACATTCAACAAGTTCAACAAATCCAATGTATTACTTTTCACAACTTACTCTTATAGTCAAAATTCATCCCTCTTATGAAGTCACTTTCCACCAATCAAACCAGTCGGTTGAACCACAAACAAAGCACATCTGGTTCTCCTCATCATGTCATGCTCTCATGTCTTCATCTGGGTCAAAAACCTTTTGGCAGAACACATGATTCGTGTACGGGAAATGTTTGGATACAGATTGGAGTGATATATTACAATTTGACTGGCGCACCTGAACCACTTTCTAAGACTGTTTTATGTAACCAAATGTGTTCAACATAACAAGTTATATAAACCGTTTTCTTATGAGACCAAATGTGTTCCGTTCAATCCGAAGTTATATGATGATTTTCTTCAACAGTATCAGCTTTATCTAAAAGACATTTTATACCACCTCACCTTTAGACACAGACACACTCAGGGTTAGCCATGGAAACCACATACGGTACATGGTTTGTCAATCAGAGGACAGCTCTACAATCCATTTCTCTCTCTCTCTCTCCAAAGTGGGAAACTAATCAAAGCAGAAGACCATCTCATGAAATGGGATCAGGAAACGCGGGATAAACCCCTTGGAGTGTGTGTGTGTTCATGTACTGTATGTGTGTCTAAATGTCTCAGTGTATATAAGTACATTAAAGTGTCGATGTGGTAAATATCCGCCTGGGTGAGTTGTTTCAGTGATGTTGAGAAGCCATCACTCTGTAGCCTCTGAGGCTCTGTGATGTTTCACTATGGCTGATCACACACAACAGCATTGACCTATTTTTCAGCTGCCTGCATAAGAATGATTGAGGGTCATCATGAATAAAAACACCCCAGTAATCACCGCAGGAATTACTCCGCTTTGCTGAGCAGGTAACATTTATGACCCTCAACCATTGCCAAAGCATAATAATGTACTTTGGCAACATGCCATTGGCAATCCTTATCACTGCAGATTACACTCTGGGCTATTTTGAAAGTCTGATGTGGACGGCTGAAATATAATGATTTAAACCTGCATAACTGAATGGTTCTGGTGTTATTTTTGCAACAGTCTGGTTGAACAATATCTAACCAGCGGATCTGTTGTGCGTCGTTTTGGTTTGACAGAACTCGAGTTTAAAACGATAGAACAGATACCTCCTGCCTTCAGATGGCTGCAGAGAGAGTCAGTGGTAGGGGAAGGCCTTCAGTATATAGTTCTACTAACTGCCATGACAGATGGAGCTTTATTCTGCCATAACTGCTGTTCAAAAAATCTGCATTATCAGGTTGTAAGGCAAGGCAAGTTTATTTGTATAGCACATTTCAACAACAAGGTAATTCAAAGTGCGTCACATGAAACCATTAAAAGCATGAAGGCAAAAGTAAAGGAGATTTAAAACATACATTGAAACAATAATCGATGTCTCCCTGAGACATTACGCTGCACGCAATCAACCATACACTGCCGCAATTCTGCAATTAGATGTAGAATAAAGTTATCGTGGCTGTCCCAACAATTAACTAAATGACATATTCATCAGCGTTTTTGCATCAGGGGCCGATGGGGCACGGCCCCACCAGAGGGCGCTGTTGTACAGAAGAAGTTAAAGGCTTTTCTCTATTTCTGATATAATAATGTCAAACTCAACTTTGTCGACTTCATACAACTTTTTGCAATTTTTCATAATTTTCCTCATTCCGCTTGGTGGGGCCCGGCAGACCTTCCTGCACTTGTAGCTTGAGACTGACAAACCATTTGCACATTTGTGCGCGCGTTCAACCTGAACTTTCAGATTGTGAGTTGGGCCTGATGGCCGGGGCCCATAAAAGCATCACTTTAGTTGATTTAAATGGTGCAAGTGTGTGCACGTCTTGCTAGCTAGCTAAAGAGAGAGTGAAATTGTACTGACGTTACAACAGTATGACTCGTGTGGATTATTTAACTACAGTACGATTTAGCACTTTACCCCTGGAGCAAAAACTGGAGATAAAACGTTTGGGACCAGATCGTTTGGGACCAGATTAATACTATCTCATGAAGGAAAAGATTTAAAAACAGATAATTCAACCACGAGTGGTTCAAAAGAAAAACTTGGTTAACTGCTGCCATACAAAAAGTCTCTCTCTCTCTCTCTCTCTCTCTCTCTCTCTCTCTCTCTCTCTCTCTCTCTCTCTCTCTCTCTCTCTCTCTCTCTCTCTCCTGTATGAATGTTGTGTGGCCCCACCTACATTTTCATACCAAAATCACCACTGCACATGTGACCAAACTAATTCATGCTTCTGTTCATGCAGCTGTGACATGCAGCACTTCTGCAAATATAAGTTGTTGTGTAGAAATGATCCAAAAAGATCATAAACCACCAAACAGAATTCAGCAAGTTAGCATCCAGACACATTTGACTGAAAGAAAACCCAACCTTTGCTGATCTATAATATTCTCTCGATGGCCATTCAGGTCTGTGTGGGAGCGATGGCTTTCTTGCCATGTCTCTTCTGCCGACCTTTTTAAGTGGTCTCAGGTTTATTTGATCAGGTTTTAGGTTGAGCATCCTGATCAACCAGACTCATTCATCATTGATCATGATTATTGACATGACTCGACTTTTCAAATGTGCAATTGTGAATTTGGCTGCTGAACTTTCTGATTATGCTGCTATTAGAGTGGTGAGAGTGAGCCAAAACTCCGTAAAGCAGAGGGAAGCTGCAGATTCAGGTGATACTTTTTTTATAGGATCATCACGATCCCTTTCACATTTTCTACATTGTCATTTGACACTTTGATATTGTGAAAATGATGATTGGACAGTGAGAGTTTTATTTTTAAGTTGCCCTTTTGACTGGACGGTGGTTGACACTTGAACACAGAGAGTCACCGACTCTCCACAGTCCACCTCCACTAACAACCCTCAGACAACCTGCCTCAAGCAAATTATAGGCAGACAATCAACTTCAGTGCTATTAATCTTCGAGGAGCTTACAATCTAGCAGACTATATTACCAGTGGAACCAATTTAAACTCAGAAAAATATTAGCGATGTAGACTCATTAACCACAGCCGTATTATAGACCCGGCTGTCTAAGTTCCCTGTGTCGATTCTGCCAAATACTATCAATAAATGGGAACATTTTTTACTCTACTGTAGAAAAGCAATCAGATAATGAGGTTCTTAACTAAAGTAATACATAAATGTAAACAATTTGATACATCCTCAGAACAATTACTGATCAAAAAGCTGACGAGAGAAAAACCCTCCAGTGCCCTGGAGGCAGACAGATATATTGGTGCATTCAGAGCCAGAGAGAAAAGCATTTGATCAACACATGAAGCTGTGACTATTCTCCTCAGTGTGTTTTTCTTGTTTTGTTGCTATCATTTTATTCTTTAATTGTTCTGCGACACACTCGCACACACAACAATCCACAAGCCTTATAGGCTTAATCATTATCTAAACTATATGTAAATTGTATGTTGTTGTTTGAACTTTCAGACCAATAATGGTCATTACATTAGAAGTGAATAGAGGGAACAGGGACGGGGCTCAGCTCGTCTGTCAGTAAGCCCTGACAGCACAATCTCTCAGACCTCTCCCACCTCCCTCCCCGATTCCATTACCCAGTGATACAATTTCCCAATGACACCCAGCACCAACGCATCTGCAAAAGGCGCAGACAGAAACATAAATTCAATGTTCCAATGTTGTAAAGGGTCTAATTTCTAATTGTTGTAATATCACATTACTGGCAGCGGGTGCTAACAATTTGCAGAGGCCTGTGGTGTGTGTGTGTGTGTGTGTGTGTGTGTGTGTGTGTGTGTGTGTGTGTGTGTGTGTGTGTGTGTGTGTGTGTGTGTGTGTGTGTGTGTATGTGGAGACAGAATTGAGTTGGGAGGAAGTGGGAAAGCAAATTTATTTATCCAGAGTGATCCACGATATTAGACAACACATCCCAGGTTAGGGTTTCACAGTGGATGCAGTCTGTGTGTGTGTGTGTGTGTTAGAGAGAGAAGGAGAGAGATACATTTTCCCAGTAAAATAGCATAAACTGCAATCTAAAATGACTTTACTTGAAGTACCTTGGAACTTAGAACATATGTGCATATCATCATGAAGACGAGCGAATGAATGAATATGTGTGCGATCAAATTAAACTATACACTTTCAAAGTCTCATAACCCTTTATCGATCCTGGGAAAATGACTGAGCACACACTCTTGCTACACATGCATACATTCAAATAAAGTGCCAAGTGTTCGGTCTGCTGTTGACCACTGCAGCACTACTGTTCTAGTCTTTGCTCACGGGACAGACCGCTACACCAATTTAAAAGCTAATTTCAGGCAAACAAACAATGTAGTACCCACCAGGCGATTTCACATAATGCAGCTGTTAGTTCATTTGACAGCATTTTTCCATGAAGGAATTGTGCGTGAACAGAAAGCCGACTTACCAGTCAGTTTACCAAGCAAGGTTTGTTGAAATGTCGGCAAACCAGATTTTTTAAAGTTGATTCAAGACCTACGTCGTAGCATTACTGCTTTGAGCTGACATCAAGACTTTCCACTTACTTTTACTCAGTGTTTTGCTATCAGTTGTATCTCTGACATCATAACCCTCAGATGAAGAAGTTGTGACGACCCCTACCTTTCACCAGGGGTCTGTGTCCTGTTTCCTCTCAGGTTGTCTTGCAGGATGTTGGTCGGCCAGTTAACGAGCCCCACCTGAGCGTTGGGTTGGTCTCTGCTATAAAGGCTGCCCCTCTTCGCCTCTCCTCTGAGGACCTGGCTGGCTGATGCCTTTTTTTTTATTCTTTTGACGGGCAGCCGGTCACGAGAGGAACGGATAGGGGCAGAAAGTGAAGCAGACTGAGGAGGTGCAGGTGATTGTACGCAGCAGTGTCTAATTAGAGGAAGGGCAGGCAATAAAGTGCAAGACACATGGAACATCTCAATAAAACTGAATAAATAACTAAATCAAAACATAAATCGTGACAACTTTTCTTCCCTGAGCATCAACAGAAGAATACAACCTCAATTCAGTTCTCTGGCTGGATGAACTAAACCAGTATCTCTGTTGAAATCCCTTTTAAAGACGGATATCTGTTGATAGATAAATCTCTGAAAAAGTCTAGATTTGAATAGAAAGTGTGTTTTAAAGTAACCTTGGAATCAAAATGACTTCTACCTGCAGCTGTGAACCTGCATCTCGCTCTGTTACTGCTCTGTTCTGTCTGCCTTCTCATACGGTGCATGTCTCTTTCCATTTTACATGGTGGACGCGTGCACACACACGCACATGTGAGTGTACAGTCAGCAGGGAGTGAGTTGCTGCTTTTTAACCGCTAATGAAGAACAGCTCACCAGCCTCTTCGCTGCATTTTACTTTAAATCATCTGATTTTGGATTGATGGCAAAGAGAGACGGACGTTGGACCAACGTTAAGTGAGATTGAAAACACAAGGTTTAGTTTAAATGAAGTTTAAAATAGGCCAGCAATTTAAAATAAGATTAATCATACGAGGCTAAATGGAAAATTATATTAAATACTAAAGGTATTACTGTATCATAAGTAATCATACTAAACATGTTTTCAAATTCTTTATGAGTAATTATACGAAATATTTAGTATTACTCATATAAGTTGTCGTTGCGAATATATAATATTAGCAATCATTTTAAGGAATGCAATGATGACTTGAGTTTACTTCCCACTCACAACTAGTTATTTTTATCTACCCACATAGTACACATCCCATATTGGTCTTATGGAACTATTAGGGCGTTTAGTACTCACTGGACATGTATTTTCATGATCTAAAAAGATAGAATATGACACAACAAAGTCTATCACATCAGGAGCTGATTACACATTGTTAATGATCAGCTGCAACCAAAGACTATTTCGTATTCAAGCCTATATATAGGTGAGTCTTATACCCTTATATACCCTTTCGCCTCCGTCTTTGTCTCCCTCTCTTTCTCATACTCTCACTCTTTCAGCACAAGAACAACATGGGGATTCGGTGGAGCCTGAAGACTCCCTGCAATGAGACAGCACCCTCCCCCTGCACCCTGAGTCTCAACTCCCTGGGTTTTGCAAGCCCTTACCTGGCTGCTCCTTATTTTTGATGAATCAAACATTAAGCCTCCCATCGGTGTGGTCTATGTTTGTGAAAAAAGTGCGTACAGTGTTTGAATATGATGACCTCAAACTTGTTGTGTTGTAATCTTTAGTAGGGAGATTGCGCCTGCTGACTTGAGCCAACCATTGTTTTTGTCTGCTTTCTGTGTCTGTTTTTCCATTGCTGCTGCAGCTGCTTCGGCATCGACCCATTGTGCTGTCAGTTGACAATCAGAGACACCTGTCGGTCTCCTTCTGTCCTGTCTGAAAGTAATGAAGATTGCATCAGTAGTTAAGTCAGTAAGATTCCTTATAGGCCCCCAGTTACTGTGGGGTTACTGAAACCACCATGAATTGAACAACAGTTCCTTCCCTTCCCCTCCCTCTAAATATGTCAAACATTAGGGTGTGACTGTTTTTGACTTCCATACAAGTTTACAAACATAAAAAAAATCAAAACAAAAGAGTGCAAAGAAATAAATACTGAATGGAGATGGACTGCATGAATATGTGTGCATGTATATCTGTCTAATGTACATACAGTATATTTATATTGACAGTGACAGATGATATATAGGCAACATACTTAACAACTGGTGTGTTCAAAAGAGTGCAATTATAATCTATAACGGGTTTGTTTATTTTGTTTATTGTTACTATCTGAAGTCTACGTCAATCACGTGACAATCAAACATTTTTTGCTCTCTGCTTTTGCTGCATGGATTCCGAATATTAACGTTACAGCCGGACTCCTCCTCACCTGCCTGGAGTCAACGCAACTGGAAGAAGAGTGGACCCAGAGTGGAACCAGAGTGGAACCAGAGTGGACCCAGAGTGGAACCAGAGTGTTTCAACGCTGTTTCTGACTGTGATCAGCTGCATCTTGGTGTGTATTTTCCCCCCTGGGAGTAAAACAGTTTTCCCTGTGTATGACACTAACTTACAACACTAATTATGTCTCCGCCAGTAAAATACCGCCGCCAATTAAATCCATGCTCTACTTACTGACCACAGTGGTAATGCAAAAGCATGGGACTAATAATAGCCGATTGGGAAATTACATTACATCCGATGAGTCTATTTCAACGATGGTTGTGACCGCGAGTAACCACGACTTGTGTGTGTTTTTTTCATCTAATGATTTGGGAGCCCCGGTCAAACGTCGTCTTGTTTTACTTTTCATCCTCTCTAACTTGGAATTGTTGTGTTGGCAGTGGTAGAAGAAGTAAGTAAGTACTCAAAACTTCTTATTTTGTGCTAAAGCTATTCATCATTAATTGTAAATCGATACCGCATAGTATGTTAAAAGTCCTGCATTCAAATGTTTACTTCAAGTGAAACGTGAAAGCGAGGCATCATCAGCAAAACCAGCAATCTAACGTACTACAATTTAGGCTACTTAACATCTTTTCAAGGTTGAGTTTTCAATTGTAAAATAATACTGGATAGTTGAATGAATAATGCATTATATTTGAGTTATTACATTTAGTAAGTCATGAACCAGAGTGTATTTCACGAGTGTACTCTGTGACGTGGGTGTGTGACTCAACTATGTCGTGGCAGGTGTATTGCTCAGGACCGAAGGAAGCGCTGTGTCGAGTGTGACATTGTTTGTAGAGGTTCTCGAGATAGCAGCAAGCAGCAACACCACGGGCCTATTCGGAACAAGCATGTTTTGAACAGGCATTGCATTAGTTTCCCGAAATAAATGCAAACTTTGACTTACAGGTGAAAAGAAAAAGTCAGAGGAATACCAACGTCGGTAGGATTTATCTTCTAGGGGCCGTGGATGTTTGGGCACAATCCAATAATTGTCGATATATATCGGTCTGGACCAAAGTGGTGGACTGACTGTCCAGCAGATACAGTATATGTGTATTGCCATAGGGCAGCGGTTCCCAAACTTTTTAGGCCGCGCACCCCCTTCTACATCCCGACCGGGTTCGCGCACCCCCCCCCCCCCCCCCTTAAAAAAAAAAAAAAAAAAGAAGCAACAGAGCCTTTTAAGCCTTCATAGCCGCATAAGAATCGGACCAATGAGAGAACAGTTTGCTCGCGCGTGGCATTTGTTTACAAGATTTAGTCCGCTGTTAAATGTTGCAGTGTGAACACAAACCGAACAAAGGAGCAACTGCAACAAAGCAAACGAACTGAAGGTGTGAAAACGCCCTGAAACACTGCAACAAAGTTTCAATAACTTTCAGTGACACAAGGCGTCACTTCTAAAGAGCAATACGGATGCGAGCACACACGCACAGACTCAGAGGCAGATTATCACATTTAATTTACAATTAATGAGCGACTAATGTAGCCAGGATGTCTTCGGACAAAGCATCGATGCGGCGCGACACAGTGTTGTTGGACACCGGGATCATGTCCAACTTTTTTGCTTCTTTCTCCCCAATCATACATTCCACCATCTCTCTGGCAGCTGGCAAGCACACGTCTTCAGTGATTGTGTGCGGTAGCCCCTTTCTCGCTATTCTGTAACCAGATATGAAGCCCGTAGTGCGTCATTTATAGACCCAACACATGAATGAGACTCCAATTGTTTTTGGCTGTTTTGTAACTCCTCCAATTTCGATATAAACAATGTAAGGGGCTTTTGACTTGCACTGGCATGCTTGGTGTTCAGGTGGCGACGTAAATAAGAGCTTCAGACTGTTAGCCAGAACCTCGCTGCACACCACGCACTGTGGCTTTGGGGAATCTGCGTTGCCAATCCAAGTGAAGCCCAGACACAGATACTTTTCATCATATTCCCTCTTTTTTTCCCAGTCTGATGCTCACTCTCGTTTCCTCTTTTTTCACCTTGACTCCGCGATGGGCCGATGTGCTCCCGATTTGTCTGTGCTGCACCTCTCCGTTCCCCTCGCCTCCGATTCATCTCTCTCTCTCTCTGCCCCTCTCCTCTTTTACGACTGATAGCTTCAGATGTCCCACATGACAGCTTTTAAATTAAAATTACATTATTTTTTTAATATTTAATATTATTACACCATCAGACCGCCATTACACTTTTCCTCTCGCGCACCCCCTAGAGGCAGCTCGCGCACCCCACTTTGGGAATCCCTGCCATAGGGCAAAGACAACCAACAAAAAAAAATCGAATTTGCACAACAATTTTGTCACTCAAAGCCGTATACTGTACACTGCTTATACTTTTAACCATTGGCTATCTCTCCAGCGTTGTTGTGTTTCTCTTTATTGAAGAATACGCTTCTATCTTCCTGTTGTAGCTTGATGTATCCCAACACAAACACTAGCATTTTACTGCATCTCTATACTCATTTTATTCTCAGCATATGGTGATCCGTTAAGCTTTATTTGATCATACTTTGTTACTTTGCATTTTTCAACTGTGCAGCTAAACACAGATCTGAAGCCGAAAGCTAATTATATATTGCTTTGCCGTACATAATATAACAACTATCCAAAATTAAATATTTAATCATAGACACCTGTGGCTCTTTACATGCTTGTTTAAACACTTGCTGCTATGTGCTAATGAGCTATAATAAGATGACACGGTTTAGCAGCTGACATATTAAGCAATATTTCACGTTTGCATGAGGTGTTAATATTTTATTACTATTGGGTACAGCTTTGTCACTGGTGAGGGAACTTTATTTATGCAAACTTTTTAATACAGTACATCATTTATTTTGTCAGGAATAATATGTTCTTGGAATAAGACTCATTCATGTCAGTGACTCATTTAAACAGTTGCTCCCTTTTGCATTCATACAGAATATTCCAGGTACAACGACACACTTGATAGAACAAAAAACATACAAAGCTGGAACTGATATGAAAAATAAATATGATACAAAATATTGAAATATTAACCTATGGGTAGTCACCAAATTGACAAAGTGGTGGCTTTTGCCACTGATTTTCCGACATTTTCTTGGTGGCTTTTATGGTCTCTGTGGTTACCATGAACGTGTTCGTGGAATAGGTCCATCATGCTTTCATGCAGTTAGAGAGAACTAACCACTTGCAATTGTTTCCCTTCCATAAATGATCTTGTTTTTAACCACAGACCTGCTTCCTACCTTCGCCAGAACAAATTCAGCAGCACACAATAGCTGCTGTCAGAACATCTGCATGGGCTTAACAGTGTCCGAATCATTTACAGGTCAGAGACGGACAGACAGAGACCATTAAAGTAAGCAACAACTTAGTAAAAGCAACACCAGCTCCCACTGGCGTCATCTCTCCTCTCCAGTACTAATTGGAGAAAGAGATGTCACACTGTGATTGCGATTGGAAATTGAGACTCCGTCAATTCTCATCACTCTCCCATAGCTAAATGGGAAGGTCTCATCTGCTGTGTGCTTATTCATCTTAGCGCTCAATTAACACACGCTAGCTACAAACTCCTGGGTGGTTTTAGATCTGTTGTATTCAAATTGGCTCTCTATCCCCCTCTTATATCTAGCAAGTCTCATCTTTGAGTTACACCTCTCCATCTTGCTTGTGTCCAATAATTGCTCAAAGAACACTTTTTTCATCCATAGTATTATCGTCTCCTCGGGGATTGATTTTTTCTTTTTCTTTTAAAGAACCATTGAAACTAATGCTGTGGGAATACAAGCTATTAGCTGGCCAAGCATATGACATACAGTAAACAGTTGTTTTGTTTTGTCAGAGGCCACAAAGAAGAAGTAAGATAGAGGCCAGATAAAAAGCAGTTGGCTTTGAATGTTGAGGAAGGTGCCTTAATAATAGACTCACAATCTATGAATTAATGTCGGTCCATCCTGATCTCCTGGGAAGCTGTTTCCCAGGCTGCCAGCAGCAGGACTCTAGGGATGGCTATATTGGTTGTTTGGTCAGCCGGTCCACTGCTTTGGTCCACATCTCAACAACTATCTCATGGATTGCCCTGAATTCCTGTACAGACATTCATAGTTCTGTAAGGATGTTTCATACTGTCTTTGACCTGAAGTTATTTCCTCAGGTCAAAATTTTCATTTATCCAGCGAAATATCCAGCGAAGCATCTACTGGAGGGATTGGCACACATTTTCTACAGACATTCATAGTTCCCAGATGACGTTTCTGACGGTTCTGGTCCCCTGACCTTTCAGCAAGTGCCACCATGAAATAACGAAAAGGTTGTCTTGTTTACATGTGGTGTCTTTTTAGCTGCTAAGCCTACATTCATGAATCCCCCGGCTGTTACAGTAGTGAGGGTGTGTGTGAATCCCTCAGCTTCGTTGTCAGGACAGGATTTGTGCAGCGCTGCGTTCAGTCTCCAGGGCTTAGCTTGCTGTTGATGGTCAGTAAATGCCTCCAAGCTGCCTGCTCATGAATATGAATGCCTTGTTTTCTATTCCTACTGTACATGCAATATGTTGGAGAGGCATCACTGATGGCGCTGTGCCGATGAGTAATTAGTAAAGTAATGCAATTACTTATTTTTCAACTAAGGCGCTAAATCAAAACCATTCTTCAGTAACCCATCAAATGTAGCGGATGGAAACCCCTATTGTGTGTGAACAAGGGGATAAGTCTGGAGTTACTGCAGTTCATTTTCTGTCTCATCCCCACATCATAAGACGAGCAGAATATTCATTGAGCCAAATTCCCGGGGCAAGATTAAAAAACTAATTTGGAGCACCGGTCTGCGGAAGTATGACAACCCCTGGGTTATAGTGTCAACTGGACGTGGTGAGATTAAAGCCAGTGCCTCTAACATGCCTCACAACTACATGTATGGTCAAATCTGCTTAACCAATACCTAAGATGATGAGATAGTTATTAATGGGAAACAAGCCTACACATAACCCAAGCTGAGAGGGTGGATATGAGATTTGATTTGGTCGAGGCATAAAATAGAAACTGTTCTCCTCACTTGACTTCAGTTTCTCTGCACGTTTTAGTGTCTATTGCAGACAGTCCCAATATTTTAATTCTTATTATTTCCTCAAAAATGGAGCTGTTTAAAAAAAAAAGACATTCATGCCTAACAGACACTCTGGGCACACTGCCAGCTCCAGCTCAGACTATCTGGGAGATAACCCGCCTTTCTGTGAGGTAATTGACTGTGTGGATGACTATTACAACGATGCCATTGACTTGACTACCATCAATAGAGGCATTTTGCAGAAAGTATGCCTCCACTAGTAACCACACACACACAGACGGGGTGATGTCAACTGCACATCGAAGAGATTGGAATGCAGAGACCTAGACAGACTCTTTGTGGCAAATCATTATTTATTAATGCTCGAGTCACACACACACACATCACTTCATGTAGAGGCAGCCGCGTCACTTTGGTGGCATGATGGCTTTTCAGACAGTGACTGAGTTGATACAGTTAGTGGTTTATCTGGGAGGTCAAAAGACGAGCAGTGACATGTCTGTCTGCTGATGATTTTCTGTGTGCATTCTGCTTTGTGGACATTCTGCCCTTAAGCTTATCTCAGGATCTGATGGCTGGATGGCCAGGCTTTGTGTGTAGTGTGCAGTGGTGTGTGGATGGCAGCGTTGCACCGGGTTAGATGGATGGAAGAATGCATGGCTAATCAGAATAATCAGTCTCTCTGATTCCTTACTCATGCTGTGCTAATGTGCTGTGCAGGATGCAAACAGCTGACCCTCAACGTGCCACAGATCAAGGGTTATCCCCTCGGGGATCGACCTCTCCGATTTACTGCCTTTTCTCTTTCTTCTGGTCTGTATGGGGATAGCGAGCATCAGAAAGGACCCGTAATTGAAAGAGAGTGGAGGGTGTCGACTGCTTGTTTGTTGTCAGGGAACAAGGGCAGAGTAAGAGGGCATTGGAGAGAGAGCAGGGGTGAGGGCATGGTTAGAGTGACAGCTCACTGCTTTGGTAGCCCAGACTCCTCCTCTGCTTGCCGTGTGGGGATAAAAAGCCGAGAAGCGATTTGAGGAGCTGAAGCTGACGGTTTTCTAAGACTATCTTTTATCCAGGACAAAACATACATATGTGAAAGGCCTTGTGAGAGATCTACCATCCTGCATTCATCACTGTTAACAGTCTACACCCCTGCTGCAAAGATGATCTGATTGGATAGCTTCAGTTTACTCTTTTCCTCGGCCATTAGAAAATGGAGAATGAGATCGACAGGCGGATTGGTGTGGTGTCAGCAGTGATGCGGGCATTGCACCGGACACTCCGCAAAGAGTGAGCTTATCCAGAAGGCAAAGGTCTCAATTTACAAGTTGATCTATGTTCCGACCTTCTCCTGTGGTCATGAGCTTTGGGTAGTGATCCAAAGAAAGAGATTGCGCATAAAAGCGGCCAAAATGAGTTTTCTCATTAGGGTAGCTGGGCTCACCCTTAGAGATAAGGTGAGGCGCTCAGACCTCTGTAGGGAGCTCGGAGTAGAGCTGCTGCTCCTTCGTGTTGAAAGGAGCCAGCTGAGGTGGTTCAGGCATCTGATCAGGATGCCGAGACGACTCCCTTTAGAGGCTTTCTGGTTTCTTCCAACTAGTTGGGGATCCCGGACCAGAACACGCTGGAGGGATTCGATATCTCATCTAGCCTGGCAACGCCTCTAGATCCCCAAGGAGAAGCTGAAAAATGTTGCTGAGGAGAGGGCCGAAGATAAATACTCCCATTAGCCTGCTGCCACCGCAACCCTGCCCTGGATATGCAGATAGAATGGATATGCCATTAGGTCACAATAGATCACAATAGATGTTATGATAACCAGTGGCTGATAAATATGAGTTTTCTCAGTGCGCTCTCTCTTCGTCACGGTTACACTAATGCAGGATAAATGATCCAGTGCTAAATGGACTTCTTCAGTCACTCTTATTTAGCTTTGCTTGGCTGATAGAAAAATGTACCTGAAGACCACTCGTGATTCGGATTTCAAAGGATGCATTCATCGTAAAACAAAGTGTGCAGAAGACATGACAAGAAGACGATACAATCTTTTGGACATTGGACTTTCTTTGGTAATACCACAATAAATTATATTGTATTATATAACCTGTCGCAGACACAGGTTGCCATTTGTCATTTTTTAATTGTCTACCATGCATCAAGAATGCAGGTCTTAACCTAATATGCGCCTGTCAGAGGGCGTGTGAGTAGTCTGAACACACTGACATGATACACATACATTTAGATTTACTGTGACTTATACTTCCTTAGGTAATCACTATCATTATGAATAAACGTCCATACAACTGCTTAGAAATCTTACAAAAGGACACGTCTTATAACTTCAGAACATCAATCATCAAGTTGTTAAGTTTTCTTCAGAGTGTGTTGTTGTACATTCATTGTCACATACATTTGGGGATATACTGCAAACAAGAAACGCTCATAGCTTATTTGGCGTACTTGTAATTGTGCTAATTGGCCAAAGTGTAAACACATATTATATCAGCAAGTGTTTTTTCTTTTATGCAGAAAGTGGGAGGACCCAGTCACCATGGTATCACTAGATTTAATTGGTTACAATCCTCGTCTTTCAATTAGTCTGATATCACTACCGACACAGACACCATGGCGGTATAAAGGTGGTTTGCAATCCGTCATTAAACATTACCCACTTCATCTCAGAGGTAAATATTGTACTTTGATAGTCTCTGATAGTTCTGCTATATGAATTGATATTAATTCAAATATGTCAGTTTGAATTCTGTACCAATAATGCAACCATGTCAAATTGCATGAGCAGTTGTGGCGTGACAATAGCAATACACTGTAGCTGTTCTGTAAAGAACATGATTAGCATTTTGGAATTGTGTTATCATATCCATTTTGCACACAGCAGGATTGTTATGTTGGTGGCAAGCAGCTAACAGTTTGTTTCGCTATTTTAAACTTCAGGTAGCTGGGAAAGCATATTTATGTTAACACAGGATACATATATCAAATAAAGGAAAGGAATTGGTCTTAAAATTTGATGAGGACGACTTTGTGTGCGATGAAGACCTCCCATTCCACCAAACAAGCACAGACGGTCACATAATCATGCACAAGCTCAATCCAGGAGGCATCCTATCATTGGATTTATAGTTCAGCTGCACGCACGACGGACTAATAAGAAAAACAAAAACAATGAAGTCAGTCCTTGAATACCAGCAAACACAGGACAGGAAATGAGTAAGAGATTTGATCCTACAGTAGTGACTTTGGAGCAATTTGAACTGGCAAATTACCTCCTTCTAATAAAACTCAAATTTGGAAAGAGTCAAGGAGAGAGTAAGGAGAAAGCGAGGGAGAGAGAGAGAGAGAGAGACATTAGAGCTGGGCTTATACCGCTGGTGCAGTAATGATAGTGTTTGCCTGTGGCCAAACACAGAGAGAGAGCTGTGTGTTAGCAGCAAAGAGAGGATAATAGCACAGAGAATTATTAGACAGATCCTTGCAGTCTGTGTTTGAGTCAATTCTTTAGCCTTATTACACACTGCAGGGGGTGGGAGGGAGCAGGGGGAAGAAGGGCTAGACATTTAAACAAGTAATACTGCATTACACGCATTAAAGGGTGACAGTAATTACTTATACCACTCAAACTGAGGCATTAAGACAGCAAAACACAAGCTGTGCACCCACTTTCTTCCTTTTCCTCCCTCATTGTTTCCTCCTTACCCACCTCTCTCCTTTCCCTCCCTTCTTTCTTTTTCCTGCTAAAGCAGTTTTTTCCCCTACCCTTCTCTCTCTCCTCTCACCTCATCTCTCTCACTCTTCCCTCTCTTCCTTATCAGGGCGATGGCAGCTTCCTTGGTAATGAGGATCAGTGTTGTTTTAAACATGAAATGGTGAGGGGGCCCGGCGGGGCCGAATCAATAAGAGCCATTACCTCTCTTCTCTAATGATGCAGCCGCCCCCTCCCTTTCCTCTCTGCGCACACCACTCCTTGTCTCAGCCCATTTCTACCCGCTATCCGATATTGGATGGGAGGAGGTTATGAATTATCGAATCCCAAGGGCAATGTGCCTCGCCGCCAATTACCCGGTGAAAAATGACCCTTTCTCTGACGTAAATGTGTGCATGCGTGCACGCGTGCAGGTGTTTGTGTGTTTATGGAGAGGGTGGAGAGGTTGACAAGGACCGGCTGGTGTCACATGCTCGTGGACAGCTATGCCTCCTCTGTCTGTCTGTCTTTCTGTTTTTCTTTCCTACACATGCGTGTGCACACATGCATGCACACACCTAAATAAGGCTGTATACTGTGAGTGATGAGGATCATTGTTGTCGTTGTTTACTTTGTGTTTTGGAGGCTGTGTACATGCAACACATTATCCATCAGCTTAAGAGGACTACAGAATTTCTGTTGGAAAGCAGTTTTCACTGCAAAAGAGCATAGTTTTTGATAGCCATTGGATATTAGCCATCTGTCAATGATAAACCTTTCTATGATACTGTTACCAGCCTGTTAATCATGTCTGCCCATTTTACTACCCTTTGCGTTTTTGTTCTCTCACTCAAAAGAGAAATAGTTCATATCTTCAAAATAAATTCATCTTAAAAACTGCCACTGTGAAATGGCTGCAGTTTGTCAAATTGCCCGAAAGGAATATCATGTATTTGAAAAGGAAACTGAGCTAAAATGTGAAATGCACATAATGCCATGTCTCCTGCAAATTACGTTCACACACACAATTGTGCAGTAGCGATTTGCATTCAGTGTTCCACTGATTTAGCTCAGTGTAGTAGTGAGGATGTGGATGTAGCTGTTTCCTAACTTTAATCTTTGTTGAATCAATACATGTGAATTTAGTTGATGTAAGGGGTTTGCACAGTAACATCAGTGTTAACTTGTCAGTCTACACACAAAAACCCCAAAATGAAGAATATGCATATGCACTAAGATAAAGGCTGTTATACCGTAATGTGGCTTCTGTTTTCTCTCAGTGACTGAGACAGCAGCACAATGAATGAGATGATGACCTGTGGTTAAGGAGGGTCTGTCTCTGTTGCCATTTCTGTCCCAGTCTCACTGATGTGTTATCATGGGAGGTCTCACCTCCCTTGCAAGGTGAAATGGTGGCATGGGGCACAGTTATGACTGCCAAATGCTTCATCCTCATCTCTGTCTGGACATTCATGCACGGTGAGCTGTGTTTCCCCTTTGAGACACTGCAGGTTGTGGTATTACTATGAAGGCCAATTCGCTTTGTTTGGCAGGTCTTTCACTTGGTGTCCGTTGTGCAGTGGGGCCATTGGTGATCACCTAAGTGAAGAACCTTCTAACCTTCTACCTATACCTGTTGCTGACTTAACTGTCTGGTTAGAGTTTTGCGGATGTTTATACAGCTTGTTCACTAACAAGGACCACACCAATAACACGATACATTTCGAGAGTTTTTATTGCGTAATGGAATGATAGTTAGGTTTAGGAAGCAGAAGGGGTCGAGTGATGAAGGGATGTAGGGTCGAGTGATGAAGGGATGTAGGGTAGGGGTAGGGGTAGAGAGATGAAGGGATGTAGGGTAGAGGGATGAAGGGATGTAGGGTAGGGATCAAGGTAGAGAGATGAAGGGATGTAGGGTAGAGGGATGAAGGGATGTAGGGTAGAGGGATGAAGGGATGTAGGGTAGAGGGATTAAGGGATGTAGGGTAGAGGGATGAAGGGATGTAGGGTAGAGGGATGAAGGGATGTAGGGTAGAGGGATGAAGGGATGTAGGGTAGAGGAATGAAGGGATGTAGGGTAGGGGTAGGGGTAGAGAGATGAAGGGATGTAGGGTAGAGGGATGAAGGGATGTAGGGTAGAGGGATGAAGGGATGTAGGGTAGAGGAATGAAGGGATGTAGGGTAGGGGTAGGGGTAGAGAGATGAAGGGATGTAGGGTAGAGGGATGAAGGGATGTAGGGTAGAGGGATGAAGGGATGTAGGGTAGAGGGATGAAGGGATGTAGGGTAGGGGTCGAGGTAGAGAGATGAAAGGAGGTAGGGTAGGGATAGAGGTAGAGGGATGAAGGGAAGTGATGGAGGACAGTTGGTGTCCGGCACCTGGTGGGAACGGAGACTGTTGAGTGGGGCCATCTCTGGGGAGCTCCGGCGGTGCAGAGTCCCCTGTCGTTCCTGTAATCCTGCAAGAGAGAAAAATAAGAAAACAAAAAATGGGGTTGGGGGGAGGGATGAGAGAACGGAGTCGAAGAGGAAGTGAACAGGTGCGTTGAGCTTAAATACTTGTGCAGGGGGAATGAGCCGTGTTCTGGGCGTGGTCCCGTTCCTGAACTAAGTTTATGAAACTAAATTTCTGGGTAGTGTTGGTAATTATTCTCAATAAGAGTTGCTCATCGGACCAGGATAACAGTGCTCTGTGCATTTAGACAATAAAAGCCTGTCAGCCACTGGACTTCCATCGTCAGATGTCAGTCTTCAATCTCTCTCCGGGATTCCGAATCGTCTCAGTCCTTTGCTTCGTCCACTTTCCTTCCTCGTCTGTGTATCGACGTGTTGAGTTGTCAAGTTGAGATGCCTGTTATCACATCTCTGTTTAACAGAGTTATATTGCTTTTCTTTTTCCCAGTGTCTCTGCCACGCACACACACACACGCACGCACGCACGCACGCACACACACACACACACACACACACACACACACACACACACACACACACACACACAATGAAATTATCAGCAGTCTCAAGTGTATCTTTTCTGTCCATTTAACTGTTTCAATGTGGGGAAGTACTTGGTGCTGATATACAGCACTTTAGACTGTGATTGAATTACACTGATGGGAACATCAATGATTGAGCATGGTACCAGAATTTGTTTTGACCAAGCACCTCAGATCACATTACAGTCTGCAGTGCTCTGATGGGCTGCACAAATAACAGTCCGGGCCGGAGACATGCTGCATTCAAAGACAGCAACAGGGATTTTATTCATCTTGATGTTAATTATGGCTTTTAAAAGCCACGGGACTCATTCTGTTTTCATCTGTGAATGATATAATACCTCATCGTATTTAATGATTATTCCATGTTTAAAAACAGTTCGTTCTGTAATTTCCCTAGCTCTGCATGCGGTCTCTTACTCTACAAAAAAATGGAGAGTACAGTAAATTCCAAATATATTTAATCACAAGTACTTCTTCAAAATCTCTACTTCCCAAATTCCCAAATTCCTTCATATCATTCATACATCGTGGGATTAACAGTTTTTTTTACTTTCGCTATTATAAAGGTACACTTCAGAATTTTTTTGTAAACTTGTAAACCCTGCAGAGTTTAAACACTTCAAAATCAGCTTCGCAAATGTGTTGTGAGAAAGGAAATTCATTCAAAGTGTTTATCAAAGTGCACGGATACACGTAATGTTTCTTGGTAAGTAACACTGAACGTTAACATCTTTTTTGTTTCCACGTAAACTCCACAGGGCACCCTAACCCTAACCCTAACCCTAACCCTAACCCTTTAATCTGAAAAATGTGCCCATAACTAGAAAGATAGAAAATCAGAAATAATGGATCTTTACAATTATTTCTTAAAAATAACAATGATAATAGAATAAATCACTACGATTTAAAATAAATTCTGAAAGAATATAGTGTATTTGAGCCGTGACTTTCTATAAGACATGAACTTGCTACCAGCTGAAGTGACACACAAAACAACAGAGTACTTTAAGCATCTAACGTTGAACACATGTAGGGAGGATGTCCTTGTCACAGTGACCATGCAGCTCCATCGAGCAACTCAAAGATGAGAAGTGCATCTGTGTGAGAGTGCAGCAGAATCATAACGGTGAATTCTGGCTGGTGTAGTATCTTGTTGTTGCGTTCACTTCTTTGTTTGCTCACTGCATCCACTGCAATTACTGCTTCTCTCAGAAGCCTTCTGCAGTTATTTTGCAAAAACATGGTTTTGTGTCGTGGGATGATTGTGTGTGTGTGTGTGTGTGTGTGTGTGTGTGTGTGTGGCTGCTACCCAAGGTTGTTCCTACATGTTGTCTTTTGAGATTAATTTCCTTACGCAGCGATGACACGCTCTCAGCAAGACATGCCAAGACTGTTGGCTACAGCCCAATATGAGGGGTAAAAAGTAAAAGGGAGGGAAGGAAAGAGACGGATACTTGAGCCAGATCCCATGATGTTGTTTACTCAAAATAAAAGATTCATTTGGATTGAGTGAGATAAGTAATTCCTGAGTGTCTTGATTCTGTTTAGGAATGTCGGATTAAAACCCTGAATGTCTACTGCTCGTTGTTGCCTCGATTGAAGTGTACACATTTTACCGCTGTTAGGCACAAAGCACCTTGAGTAAGAGTCTGTTCTTCTAAAAACTTTGTTCCCAGGGATCATGATGATCATGATCGTTCAAATACTCTAATTGTGTTTGGTTATCATGACAACAATGAGGAACAAATCTTTTATTTTGGTAATGCTAACATCAACAACAAGTCTCCCACTGGCGCACTGATGCAATGGAACTTATTTGGAGAAATTGAATTCTAGTAAACCGGTTTCAAATTGTCATGTGGGATTAATTAACATTGCCTCTGTCAGCTGAATGAATGTGTTCAGAGTACACGGCTGCAGAATAGACAGATGCACATTTGACTGGGAGGGTTGAGTCATGCATGATACTGTGTGTGTGTGTGTGTGTGTGTGTGTGTAGTCACTTACTAATTAAGTTCCAGAAAAAAAATGAATCAGCTAAAACCAAACAAAAACTGACTGCAGGCAATTGTGATCAGTGCAGTATTTAAGGAAACTTTACACCGCACCAACTGCAGGCAACATAAGTCTTAAATGTGATGTCAGAAAAATAAAATCACTCGCCGATGATCGCTAACTACTGTAAGATTAAAACAGTGATGTACTCTCTCCCGCTTTGCTAAACTGTCAGAGGTGAAATCTCTGCGGGATATTAAAGTTTCATTTTGTGCTGAGACTATGCAGAAAAATGGATTACAACCACATGATATTACATGAACTTTCCAACATGGCCTTTATCCTGAAACTGCAGAATCCACCCCTTCAGTACTTCAAGCAGACTGGAGCAAACATTTAGCAAACAGATCTCCACCTGCAGTAGATCCTCCAGGTCAAAACGTAGATTCATTTCTTTGTCCTGCAGAATTATTTGACGAAGGAAAACTAATAGTTACGTATAATAAATTATTTGAAAACATCGAAGCTGGACAGTGAAATATCTCTGTTTTCAGGGTCTCATTTCATTCATATACAAACGACAAGCCTGCTGATTCCACTGACCTGCTGCATTGGAAGAATACTGGCACTGTAATTGAATGTTCTTTTTATTCAGTGACAGATTTCTTGCGCCACTCTTACACTCGCTTGATATATAAAGTGTATATTTCTTTGACTCCAGCTGCACACAGAGACACTGCTTTGTGACAAACCAACAGTGGGGAGGCTAGGAATGCAAGGGCCCGTTACACAGGACGCTTTCAGAACCTATCTCTGTCTCTCTCACACACACACCCACACACACACGCACACACAGTACATGTATACGCCCACGTGCAAGGGTGGCAATGCGATAAAACACGCCCCCCTGTGGCCACGTTGAGAAGTAAAAGCCCACTGGCACAATGAGTGGAGAAGAGGGGAGGGGGGTCAGTCGATGCGGGTGTAGGCGCCTATTTGTGAGTGTGTATGTGTGTGTGTGTGTGTGTGTGTGAGAGAAAGACAATGTGTGTTGAGGGGGGGGGGGGAGTCTATTTTTACTGTCATAAATAATTGGTCCACGGGGAGGGGTGAGTGTTAAGGGCTCCTCCATTAGGCAGAAAAACCTTCGGAGCGCCTGTCACTTCTAATTGGCACCGACTATTGGTGGCACCGCAGCTGGCGAACTTCACCAAAAACGTCGATAACAGAGGAACACACAAAAACCACGGCTGCCCCCTCGGCTCTTAAACGCATCCTGTGGCACCCAACAGGTTCGAAAACCTTTTGCAGCGTGAATGGGAGACCGGGAAGGGACACAATAAGAGCGAGGGGAGCGATGTTGCTCTTTTGACAACCTGTTCAGTGTGGAGCTGTGAGGCTTGAGCGCATCTATGTGGAAGCCTCTGTCCTCCCTCCCCTCTCTCCATCCCTCTCTCTCCCTCCCTCCTCAGACAGGGGCGGTCGTTCTCAGTCTGCGCACATATTCCACTTGGCCAGCATCACTTGGACTCCACAGACACAGCGCTGATTGAAAGAGCGGAGGGGAGCTCCTTTTCAGAGCGCACGACTGTGTTAGAAGGGCTTCACTAGACTCCGGTCAGAGGCAGAGAGCGAGAGAGACAGACAGAAAGAAAAGCCATTTCAACCACGCCTTTAAAAGTAAATAACCCACAAAAAAAGGAGACAGGGTTATAGGATTTTTGCCAAACTAGCCTTGCTTGAGTTTTTCAAAGGGAAAGTGTTTTTTTGGGAAGAGGGACTCTCTTGGGGAAACCGATCAGCGGTAAGATTCCTCTGCCCGCTTCTCTCCGTGCGTAAAATAAAAGTTTAGCACATCAAGGAGATCATTTGAGAGGTCTGGGAGCTCAGACAACTCTCCATTACACTTCCCGGGAATTGTAAAGCTCACACCGGACGCCCGCTGGAGGAGGATATATAACTTTTGGTGGAAAGATACGAAGGCGGGTCGGTCTAACGGAGAGCCGAGGAATCCTCTTCGCTTAGACGGGAGGAGTGCGCGCGGCGCCGGGTAGCAGATTGACCCAAAAGGACGGCACCTCTGAGACAAGGTAGAGCCGCGGCAGGGATCACAAGCCTGCGCGGAGACCACATGATTTCTTTTTGTCAGGGTTACATGTTTGATGTATTGACTTTGCATCATGTCTGTGCATTTTTAAGAATACAATGTGCACATATTTGTGAACATCTTAAATGAGGCAGTAGGCTGTTATGATTTAACTCTGTTCTACATCAGGATCAAAGCTTTGCTCTGATAACACTTTTTATGCCTCACCGGTGATATTCAAATTCTTTGTCTTCATACTCGCCTTTCTTAAATTTGCATAATTTATTTTTACGCAGGCAGTATAGCGATCTACTCGACTACATGTCAGTGTACGCAAGTCTCATTCAGCGCATCCTGACATTAAAGCGGGGTATTAACTCATATGCATCTTATCATAAAACTTTCCGTCACTGCGCGCTGTAATGCAACCTGTCAATGCAGCCGGCTCAGTCATTAGACAAACGCGAGGGACAGCCGTCGGAGGGAATCCTCGTGTTCGGTCTCACAAGAGGGTCCGCTAGCCCCTGACTCCACTTGCGGTTCATCCTTTTTTTCTTCAGCTTTTCCAACAGGTTCTATATTGTTCTGAGAAACACTATTTCAAGACGGAACTACAAATTCGAGGATAAACAACAACAAAAAAGTGTTGTTCTTTGCTATGGAAGTGGACCCATCACCCTCTTGCTGCTGCAGAAACATTGTTGGAATTGTTCTAGCCTATTGATCTGAAGCAAAGACGGTGTGTGTGGGTGTTTGGGGGGTCTAACGTTCATGACCCCACTTGTTGTAGCTAATCCTCCATGAATAGACCGATCCCTATAGGCTAGTACCCTGTCATGACAACACCTACCACCCCACCCAGGCTTCATGAGGAGGATGTTTAGTTACGCCTAACAATCCTGTCAATCTCCACTTCTCTCACACACTCAGCCCTGCTTGTACATTTTGTATAATCCATGATTTGTGATTGTATTACCCGTCCTTTAAGTCGAACAAAACGATGTAGGCTGTGCTGCCGGGAGCCAAATTGCTCTGTGATATTATTTTCACGGCTTAAGGGGTTGAAGGAGACGTCGTTGAACATGAAAAAGCAATTGAAAATACCTGTTCTTCCTTTTTGATAACAATCACTCAGCTGTCGCCTCTTGTTTGCCACAGCTGCATCTGCAGGCTGTTCGCCTTCAGCCTCTGTTTTCACCTCTTAATTCACCATGCTTTATTGCCATGAGTGTAACAAAGACATAGGCCTATTGCCAACGTGTCACGTCTCTCTCTGTGTCCCCCTCTTTCTTAGGTTATGACGGAACTGAGCTGAACATGGAGCTTTTCTGGATTTTGTTATTTTCTAGTGTCTATCCTCCTGCCTGGGGCCAAGGAGTTTACGGTAAGAACTTGATATTTACAAATGTATTCCTATTACTCCATCAATGTATTCGTTATTAGTGCAGGCTGACTGAGCTCCATTGCAGCAGCGATGCTAATTTGTCCAATTATTAGCCCATAACCTTAATTAAGAGCCGCTCCGCGCCCCATGTCAGGCGCTTCAGTACAATGCGCTAATAGGAGGCAGTGTAATAACTGACGTTTAAAGTACTGCGAGAATGGCTTCAGGGAGATCGACAGCAAATTCATTTGAAAGGGAGACATTGCTTCTTAACAGTCACAGGACAGGAGGCGGCTGGGAAAATATCCAGCAATGTAGCGGTGGGGAAACCCACCTACTGTAAATCCAATCTAATTCCATCTTTAGGCTGATATTCATTTTCATGGCAAAAATCCACATTAGCCTCACAGACTTGTGCTTTATCACACAAAGTACCATCAAACTTTAAATTATCAAGGTTTATGGTTATTACTGAATGGTTATAATTGGCTATTTTTTTAACTTCCCACCATATTTTCCCATTTGTACTGCACCCACAGACATACAGACAACAGGAGGATGAAACGTGGCCCCCCCTTTGTCAGGTTAAACAGGACAGTCACGCTGTGCTTTTGAGGACGAAGCGGAGATTTGTTCCCTCTTAAGACTCCCCCCTCTCGCTGTACTACAGAGGCTCAGTTTCTTCAGCTACGGGCCAGATAGGCAAACACACAAACTGTCAGCTGATCTGTCAGCTTTAATACTGATTTTGATGTTTGAAGGCATGTGGCAGCCATTGAAAGCAAGGTCTGTTTAGTAGCATGGAGTGCTGTTGTCATAAGCAATCCCGCAGCCTGCTGTCACACTGAGGAATGCTGTCATTTGCTGTAGTAGACCCATGTCAAAGTCCTTGCTAACTGACTTCTCTGCAATTATTTTTTTTTACCACCAGTTGGAGCATTATGCCAATGCCTTAATACACAATACTGAAGATATTTTCAAAATATGTAATTTTTTTCGATTTGTCAAATAATAAAACATGGCTTTACAATGAAAGAGGATGCAACTGAGTTTTAGTGGCATCACATGTACTTCATATCACTTATTTTACCTGCTCCTGTACCCGCTTTGATAAAGCCATGCATTACCATCAATCTTTTTTGCTGCTTTCAAAAATATTTCCAGCATATTAGTAAAAGTAAAAACAAAAAAAAATGCTTTTAGTTATTTTCAGTGCCAGCAATCATTTTGTAGGAGTATGTCTTCATTTTTTCAATCAGTTGTCTCCTCGTGGGGTGACTTTTCTGATCTAGTTACGCTGCCCTACAGAAGGCTCACATCTCCAGTTTGCCCTGGTGCATTCTTGTCCTCATTTATTTTTGTTCACAATAACTGTATGAAACAGTTTGGTCTTCTCCACAGGGTAAACTGATTGTCATCAATTTGTGCATCCGTGCCTCATGGGCCTCATGGGCACAAATAAGCAGTGGGTCGAAGCAGAAAGGTATGCAGTCAGTGCCAATGGTAGAGGCTGCAATGGTATTTTGTTTTTCCCAGTGTAGAGGGTTATCCGTCTTATGTACAACAGAAACCTTTCAGTCTCTGCTGAGGGACATAAAAAAAAGTGCCCAAGCTTTGTGGGAATTGCGCTGGCCAGCAGTATGCGGGCCCCGATTCCCAGGTAGCTTGTGCGGTGGTGTTGCTCAGCTGCACGCACCTGCGCAACACCTCTTTCACGTATAGGTAAAACATCATCATTAAAAAGAGTCATTCAGAAAGAACAAATATCTTCACAATTTTGCACAGTTTGCAGCGAAGAACACGAGTATAGGGAAGCTCGGGAAGAGAGCCAACAAGTTTGGCTCGCTGTGTATATGCAGATATGCATAAAATGGTTTCCCTCGCTCTGGAATTGTTTAGCACTTGCTCCGGCAGACAGATGCGACTCGTTGTCCGTCGGGAGCCGAACGGTGTAAGCGTGCCTGATTGATGTCAGCGCTTTGGAAGGCTGTGAGCTTCATTTACTGTAGCCTTCTCTGGGGTGTGTTTGGATGCGTGCGCTTCTGTCAGCTCACGCCTGAGAGTCTGTTGCGTGCAGGTGTCCGTGCTCGTGAGTGCGAATGTGAGTTTGCGTGCCAAATGCAGTGTGTGAGCCCACAAACCTGTCTGCGTGCATGTGCGAGTGGGACGTGTTTGTGCAGCAGACACACTTTTCTTCCCACTGCAACAGTTTGCTGGCTCAGCAGGGACTTGTGGATCAGTCATCGTTTCTCTTGCAGCAGTGTAGTATTGATTGTGCTTCTGTGGATTTTGATAGGCTGTCAAAAAGCCTGTAACACCTGTCCCTCAAATAGGAATTGGACAGACAAGTGCACCAAGGAAACACGATGCGTCATTACAGGAAAAGCTGCAGAGCATTATGTTTCTTTCACATTAAGCACATTTATTAAGATCATTTTATGGTATGCACTTTTCACTGGTGTCCTCTCCTCTCCTACAGTTTTTATTCGGGATAAGCTTTTCACATGCATCTCCACACTCCGATGACAAACACCCCTGCATACATATACATCAAGTTTAATTTAATCTGCATGTACTGTAATGCCGGGCATTACAAGCATGATGTGGCATCCGCATGCGGCGACTCTCAATACTCAAGGATTAGGGGAGGTTCAGAAAATGTCAAGACCGCCTCGCAGGATGTGTCTCATCATCTAAAGGCCTCAACAGTTACGGCATCAATTCAGACAAAGTGTACCAGAAAAAGTGTTTCTCCATCTTTGTGGCGCTACATCACACTCAGCGAGGCAACAGAGTTCACAGGGACACCAAATTATTGATTGCTCGACAAAGTCACACGAAGCCATTAGCTTGTGCTGTAGATGGAATCCAGGCTGCATTAGCCCGCAATATGATGCTTCATTATGCGCTTGTTAACAGGAAATTTAATGAACTTAAATCAATGATTTTGCTTCCCAGTTTTTTTTTGTTGATTTGAGCAAGGCCCTTGCAGCAAGCAGGAGAGTTGAGGCCTTGCCACTAGCCATAGAACAAAGCACTACAAGAGAAGCGGAAAGTGAAAAAGTTGAATATGCCAACATTGCGCACAAATTTAACATCAATTTGAAGATGTTGCCCAAGGACGAATGAAGGGCTTGAACATATTGCTAGTTTTTTTATTTGCTGTCTCTGTGTGTGTGTGTGTGTGTGTGTGTGTGTGTGTGTGTGTGTGTGTGTGTGTGTGTCTGTGAAGACGAGCACCCAACATCTGAGCATAATGCGTAATGTGGCGCTTTACTTGCTACTGTACGGTAGCTCGCCGTGGCACATGGGTTGAAAGCCGGTGACCTAGAAAGAGATCATTCCAGGTTTAACTGGCCTGGCGACTGGCTCCCCTGTGACTCTAGCTCTTCCTCTCCCCACATCAGCACTTTTTGTTTGCGTCTCTCTCTTTTATGTCTCTTGCTGCTGAGTTTATTTTGGATGCTGAATATTGTCCTTTTCTAATAAGCATCCATAATTTATTGGTGGCTCTGAGGCAATGGAGGAGGAGAGGCGAGACGGTGATAGAAAGAGACTGAAGCATTAAGCTAGAGATGGTGATAATCTCTATGCCTCCCACAATCTCACACCTACTATCCTCCTCCTACTCTTTACCTCTTTGCTTTATTTCTGTTCACTGCACTCAGAGGTGCGCTCGCACACACACACACACACACACACACACACACACACACACACACACACACACACACACACACACACACACACACACACACACACACACACACACACACACAGATACAGATTGCGAGAGCTATTCTTTGCACAGAACAGACAGAAGATAATGGGTCGGCAGAGCTGACGTTGCCATGTGTCTTTATTGTTTGTAGTGTATATCAGAACGTTGAGCGTGTTTGATGTAAACCTCTTTACCCATTAGACGGGAGTGGTGGTATCTGCCTGCTCCCTCTCTTCGTCCATCGCCCCCCTCTCTCTCTCTCTCTCTCTCTCTCTCTCTCTCTCTCTCTCTCTCTTTGTGTCTGTGTCCTCTCATCTCTGTCAGTCCCTCTGATCCCACACCTCCTGCTGAACATTTTAGTGCACACGGCGCTTTAATTGTCTCGTCTTGCTCCCATTTTTTTCCTCACGTTAACTCGGTCCATTTTGTAGCAGTGTAGCCCTTGCTGCCTTAATATTAAAAAGGTCATGCCTTGAGAACATTCACATACACAATCCACTGTGTAGCCTCTTTGTTTTTATGCTTACTCAGCTCATTCTTTGCCACTTTTTTGCCCTTGATTCTTTCATTCCCTCCTCTCCTCTTCCCACACTACCCTCCTTTCCTTTCTAGTTCCCTGCTTTTCTGTATGGGTGACTGGATATTAGAGCCTGTCAACATTTCTATTAACCTACAGGTCAGCAGCAGAGCCATAGGCCCATGGCCAAAGTGATGTGTTGACTGTGGTTTACACTAGCCTTGCTACCTGGGGCTAAAGGATAAGAGTGCTAAGACAATGCCTTGGGAGGTCTGATTTATCACCCTGCTTCCCACCAGTTGCACTGTGAGCCCCGGTTGGGCACAAAGCAGCAGGTAGAGGTGGGCAGTCCGGTACACTGGGTCCCAGAATGAGGTGAGATAGTGATATATCTCCTGAAAGAAAGCAGAGTCTGGCAAGTAATGTGGCGTAATATATCTGTATATGTATGGGATAACACCTAGTGTAAGCTGTCTGCCTGCATTTCTTTAATAAATAAGTAAATAGTTAATGTGGTGGGCAGGGGTTGGCTCCTTTCAACAGACATGACACATAAGATGATTTTTTTTCCAACCAACAGTTGATTTCACTTCTCTGCTCAAAGAGAGTAAAGAGTGAGAGATGTGGAGAGTATCGCTGATCGAACTAATGGCTCGAGCTTGAGTCGTTCAATGTACTCTGCATTGAGTGTGTACTCATAAATACAGATTGACAGACTGATGTGATTTTACTGTCTATACTCCCTGAAGATATTACTGCTTTTTCCAAGTTAGGAGAAGAAATCACAGAGAGAAGTTTGATGAGGAGTGAAATGTTGAGAATCACTGCAGGCTCCAGCAGCATGCATCTGTACTGAAGTGTCGGCAGAATTATTCAAATTTTTTTGCTCACAAATCATCACGTAACCCTCCTTTCTATCTGTTCATTTCCTTTCTTTGTATTCCACTCTCTCGGATGATTATATTCTGCAGATCACATCCATGCTCAATCACACAATGTGCACATGCACATTCAGACATGCACGTGCACAAACATCTCTCACAGCATTTACCTTTCGCTGAACTCATAGATTATTGCCTCACTCTCACCCACTCTCATCCCTCTGTACCGGGATGTTAGTCAGTTTTACACACACACACACACACACCCACACACACACACACACGGGCCTACTCACACACTTCTTTGGATGAGAGTGGTCCAGAGTGTTAACAGGACGACGTGGGTGCCCTGTGAGTAGGACAAACTGTCAGTAAGACTTCATTTTTCATGGCTCCGTGCGGGCGCCAGCTGTGGCCAGAGGCATTATGTCTCACCAACGTGATATCTAAGGAACACCCTGTAGGAATGTCTTCAAATCTGGCACAGACGTCCAAGAAAGGATGAACTGTTAGATTTGATTTTTGAGGTTCAAAGGTCAAGGGCACTGTGACCTCACCTCCATCCCATTCCCATGCACATGATATCTCTGGAAAACCTCGAGCATTTATTTTATTTTTATTTTATTTGGCACAAACGTCCACTTTGACTCCAGGTTGAACTGATTCGATTTTGGTGGCCAAATGTCACTGTGACCTCACAAAGCACGTTATCAGTGACTCAGTATTTTCATGCTGATTATGACACAAATGTCAATTCATCTAAAATGATGTAGTGATGACATTTTAGACAGACGTGGATGTAAACCACAGCACGACTGGTTGGCGGAGGCATGCAACCCCAATGCGCTCATTTCAGTGTACCATACTCCTGTCACTCTGTCAGACATTATCAAGCTTCAAGCGCTGACTGGCTCATGGACATATGTGTGTCTGTGCACACAATTTATGAATGCAGGGCAATTTGATGTGTTTTATATCCTGCAGTCAGGGCTACATGTTATTGTATGTATGGGGCCATATCCCTGTGTCTTGAGAGTGAACACATAAGGTTCATTGTGTGTGTGTGTGTCTGTGTGTGTGTGCGTGTGTTTCTGTACAGGGTGTAGCTCCACAAAGTGACTATTCCCCCGCCCTCGTTGCACACTTTTACCACTGCGTCGTCGTCGTTGCAACTGACCTCTGCCACTAGCTTCGTTGTAAGGCTTCGTGGCTCCAGCCGCAAAGCTTCTGTAATGGCCGTCCGCAGGTTTTCCAAACTGTTTTGATCCGTTGCGGTCCATTCCCACTTCTTGTGGGCATCTTCTGGCTTTTCTTTTCGTAGTTTTACATACAGTGGTCTTGCATACTTCTGGTAGCTAGGGACATGGTCCCTAACGTAGTTGCAGAGTCCCAGCACCTTCTGTAGTTCGTTCAGCGAGGTTGGCGGGTCGATCTGCTCCACTTTTTCCCGGAATCCGTCTGAGAGTCCCAGGTCATTGGAGACCTGGAACCCCAGGTAGTTCACTTGGAATCGTCCAAATTGGCATTTTTTCAGATTCAATTTCAAGCCTGCCGCTGTTAGTCGTTCTGTGACTTTTCTCAATTTTTGCAGATGTTCTTCTTCGGTGTCATCTGCAATGAATACATCATCGATGTAGATTGTTGTCTCTAGGCCGTCAAGTATGTCCATTACGGCTGACTGGAAAACATTCGGAGAGTTTTTGTAGCCTTGCGGTAGCCGTTCCCAGACGTACGCTTTACCTTTGTGGGTGAACGCTGTCTTGCCTTGGGAGGCTTTGGCTAGCCTCAACGAGAAAAATCCGTTTGCCAGATCTATGCAGGATTTGTACCTCTTTAGTCTTAGTGTTTTCAGCGTCCCTTGGGGGTTGATCAGGCTGGCTCGGTTGGCGACAGTCCTGCGGTTGAGGGCCTTGAAGTTGATAACAGGTCTCCATCCTCCTCCCGATGACTCAGGCTTTTTGACTGCCTGTATTGGGCTGTTTGTGATGGGATTTGGCTCCTCGCGCACCACTCCTAGTTCGCTGAGCTCCGTGACTATCAGGTCCATTTCTGCAACTGCCCCTGGATTCAGGGGGTATTGGCGGACGGGCGGGTGTACACCCCCTTCTATGGTGTGGGTGTACTTCGCACCCATGTCTCCACAGTCATTTTTGAATCTAGCCACTCCGGCTTTGGAAAGTATGTCTTCTAGCGTTTCTTTTCCCTCCGGGGAAAGGTTGCTGTCGTCGATTTGTTGCTTGGTCACTTCTGGAATGTTCACGGGTTTGTACCACTCCGGTGATAACGATCCCATCTGGATTAGTTTTGCCCCTAGGATTCTGAGTCGCTGTTGTACTGGGGTTCGATTTCCTGGGCTGCTATGCAGCTCTTTTAGGTCTGTTATTGTCATTAAATTGTAGGGTCCTAGAGCCCATACAACTCTTTTCCAGACGCCAAACGGAATCTTTTTGATGGTTCCGTCAGCTAGTTGAACAGTCAGGTGTCCTTTTGTTTCAAGGCATTTGCGGGTCATCGACACTTCGGCACCAGTATCTACCTGATAGGGGATTCCATCCACGTCGGTGTATATGTCGTCCCCCACCCAATAGGCATGATCCACTGTGACCCGCGCCCGCTTAGCCATTACTTTCTCTGCCCTTCGCTCCCAGCTTCCATGCGGGAGACACGAAGGGCCTGTTTCTGCTCTGTTGTCAGCTTGTTGTAATCCTCGGGAGAGAGAAAACTGCTTTTGTTGGCTGGTGGGGGCCGTGGCCCCTCCTGTTGTTGATCCGGCGGGGTCCTGTGATAAACGCCCTGCCTCTGGACTCCTTCTTGCCTCTGAGCACCCTGCTCCCTTTGGTTGCCTTGCGGACCCCTCTGGGCTCCTGGCTCTCGCTGGTAGCCTTGGTAGCCTTGTGGACCCCTCTGGAATCCGGGCTCACGCTGGTAGCCTTGGTAGCCTTGCGGACCCCTCTGGAATCCTCCTGGCTGCCTTCTTGGTGTCTGTGAAGGGCCGGGTCCCTCGGTGGGCCTCGCGTTGTCATACGAGGGCCTGGGAGCCGGCGGCTTCGGCTGGTTTCCTTTCTCTCTTTTCTCCTCCAAGTGTTTTTTCTTCAAATCCCACTTTCTTACTGTTTCTTGGATTTGTTCTGTGGTACTTTTGTTGATGTTTAGGGTCACGAAATCGATGTCATTCATTAGGCCCCTTGTCAGCTTCCTAAGGGCTTGCACACTTCTGTCTGGCGGAATCGCCTGTCGCAAGGCGTACCACGCCTGGGTGAGAGTTTGCCCTTTTTCTAAGCTTTTTCTTGCTTTGTCGATGTGTGACTCCTTGTCTTCGCAGTCTTCCAGCACTAATCTTCGGTAATGCTGTTCCGCGGTTTCTTCGGGACCCATCGGTTGGTCCGTCACATGGGCCAGCCACAATCTTTTCGCCTCATCGTTTGTGGAGCTGGCTTTTACCATAAGCCATTTCTGCGTCAGGTATTCTTGCACTGATTCTTTTGGGTCTCGGTTGGCCACCATCGCCTTGATCTTTTTGAACTCACCAAAGCTCTGGCCGGAAGCCTGCATCTTTGTTATGCTGTCATTTTCTTCAGCGGGGGTGAGGCAGCTGCTTCGTGCGAGGCCCTGACCTTGAGGTGGCTGTTCGTCTTCGCTGTCCGAGATGTCTTGCCTCAGCGCTTTTTCTTCCTCCGTTGCCAGCTTGTAGGCTGCTTTCTTCAGGCGTCGCAACATGACGTCGTACACGATTGCCACAAAGCCCGTGCGAAAGTTACCCGTCAGCTCCACGGCTTTTGCGAGGGAGCCGTAGGTCGGGGTCATCAGAAAATTCGCCCATTCTCCTTTTGTTGCGTAGACCAGTGTTCCTTTCATTCCCTCGAGGTCGTGCATCCATATTTCTGGAACATCATAACTTGTTTGATCGACCTCTGGAACATAGGCTTTTCTCCCGTCTTTGGTGGTCATGGGCCCGTATTGGTCGTCCCTGGCGAGTCTCTGCGAAGCCGTGTACACTGAAAGAAGGGGCAGTGCATTCTTCTTGCCTTTTCTGCTCCCCCTTTTTAGGTCTGTCAGTCCTCCCGGAGGCTCGTACTCGATTGAAGTCAGGCTTGGCACCGTGTCTTCTTCGTCTGAACTTACAGCTGCGGTTTCTTCCTCCTTCTCTCTCTCTGGTTCTGCGGACAGTGAGGCCGGCTGAGTTGGTTCTGGTGTTTTCCCTGGAGTTCTGGGACTTTCCCTGAGCCTTTCAGGATTTAGGAACCTTAGGACGGATTCATCTCCTCCTCCTCCTGCGTAGTGCATTCTCTGCAGGCCGGTGGACTCTGCTGGGCTGGTGATCCCACGCGGTGACCTGTTTGGCACGGGGGTTTCCACCTCTGTCTGCACCGCTACTGTCCGGGGAGAGGGGATTGGAGTTTCTTTATTCTTTGGAGGTTTCTCCTGGCTTGAGCTGACTTGTGGACGTCGCTCTTCTCGTCTCGAGGGACCGGGTGTCGATTCCTGGTAGCCCCTCGGTTCTGACGCTTCTTTCTTTAATCCTGCTGATGACGGGAGCCGGGGCAGAACTGCTTTCACCGCTGGGGCGTTTTCGTCCTCGTATTTTGGCTGTCCTGCCCTCCAGTTGTTTGGCCCCTCTGTTCTGTAGAGGGGTCTCAGTATTTTCTCTTTTCTCTCGTGGTATTGGGCCGCCGAGGTGACTATCACCAATTCCTGGATATTGCTCCAACCGTGGGGAGCTTTCGTCAGGAGGCGCATAATCCTCATTGCCGCTTCTTCTGCTACCTCCCAGGGTAGGTTGCCGGACCTGGCCCCGTCGTTACATATAACGACTCTTTTGAAGGACAACTCGCTTGCTCGGGTGACACCTTTTTCTAATGCCTCTTCTATGTTGTCCCGATAGGCGGCCTGTTCTTCGCCATCCTCATATCCTTCGATCGGTACGTGTAGCACCGCAAAATGGCTTGATGTTCCGCCGCTCGTAACCACCACCGATGGCTGGTTCTGTCTATATTCCTGGAGGCGCCCCTCAAGTTCTTCTTGGTAGGGTTTGCCTGCCTCGTTTACCAGTCTCTTTCTGAACCGGGAGATATGAGGCTTTAGATGCGAGTTGGTTAAGACAACCAGTCCATGGCTGTCTATGTCCCAAGGCTCTCCGTAGTGGTTATATGCGGTTAACCCTGTCTGGTTCGCATATTTTTTGGTCCCTTCGGGCATCTTTTTCAATTTTGGAAGATACTCTTCCGGGCTCGGGGAGCGAACGTGTCTTGTCTTAGCCCGAGCTTTCTTGGACCGCCCCTGCACTGGGTCCTTGTACTCCTTCAGGACCTGTCTTACTGCAGCGGGAGTCCCGGATTTCATGGAGGGCGGGAGCAGTTGGTACTCAGCACCTGAGTCTTCTCTCACTTCGTCCCCCTCCGAGATGTCCCCGTCCTCGCTGCTGTCCTGGTCGTCCCCTTTGTCGGACTCCGAGGACTCCTCTGACTGGGAGACCACGGAGACCTCGGTCCCGTTGGTGCTGATCCGATCATCGCTGGTAACCTCGTTGTAACTTGGTTGTTCGGCTATGTATGCCGCTATTGCTTCTCGCTCTTTTTTATGTTCTTTGTAGCGGGAGGTGGCTTTTACCATCTGCTTTATAGTCACTGCCCCCGCTCCGATTTCTGCGGCCAGCATCTTTACGACTGAGTCGTAGTCTTTTGACGGGCTGATTATGGTGACTATTTTTCCTTTAATCGTCTCCATTACTACTAGCCACCAATGTAGCCACTCTCCCACCTTCTGTTTGGTATTCGGGGGTGCTTCACACCCTACCACTGCCACCAGCAGTCCTGACTCATGGGTGAGGGAAGCAAGATAACCCCCCTGTTCTTTGCACCGATCTACTTTTTCTCCCAGCTTTGCTCTTTCTTCTTCGCGGTGCAGTTCGAGTAGGTGTTGTTGGACAGAAACGTCCCATGTGGCCCATCCTCTACCTCGCAGGATGACCTGATGTCGGATGTTGCTTCTGCCTTCTGGATCCGGTGTCGGTTCTCCCGATGTTCCTCCGCGTGCTCCAGCGCTGCCCGTCTGCTGGTCCGTGCTGTCGTCTGCTGCCTGGTCCGGGGTCGATGGCTCTGGCACGTCCTGCGGAGCCGTCGTCGTCGTCTGCGGGCTGCCTTCGTTGCCATCGGGTCCCTCGGGCGATGTTTCCATCTTGGACTTTGTCTTTGTCTTTGTTGTCTCGAGTTGCCTTCCTCCCAAAGCCTCTCGTCGCGCGTTGAGGAAGGGATGGGATCAGGCTCTGGTCCCTCTACAGGTCGGGCGAGTCTGGTCGATGCTCCCCGTCGCCTGCGGATTCTCCTGTGTTGGCTTGTAAATACCACACACAGCTTCGATTCGTGGATGTCTCGCAATCGGACTTCTTCGAGGCTTGGGCAGCTTTGCTTTCTACCCCAACGCCTCACCTCAGGTCTTTTCGTACACGAACGACAGCCTCTCTCGGCTGCCGGGGTTCTTCTCTTGGACTCAACGTACTCCTTTTCCGTCGAGCCCCACGTAATGGGCGCCACGTGTTAGATCCTGGGGTACTTCTGGCCCGATACGGGGCTACTTACTGACTCAGCTCTCTATTAAAAGATTGTCGAGCTGGTGTTCTGGCGAGGGAACTCGCCTGGCTCCGCTAACTGCCGTTACTCCCGACGTCTACCCTGCTTCCTCCGGTCAGAGCGCGCTCGGCCGAGAGACCAGTCCTGGCCCCGGGCGCTCCCACCAGTCGCGTCGGTTATGGCAGCTTCCCTCTTATGGATCCGTGCTCTTGGTAAATGCCAGGTTAGGTTTTAACGGCTAGGATTAATTCTTTCTAAAACCGTAAGGGATTGTTAAGTGGATTCGGTCTCTAGGATAACCTTTCAGAACTCAGTTGTTAGACATACAATGGCTTTAACTTTTTACCGCCACGAGGAACTTTTTACTACTTGAGCAAATGAATGCACTTGAGAAATTTACTTTAAATGCAGATTAGATATTTATTGCAGGTTATATTTGGTTAGTTTGCAAGGGTTAAAGCTACAGCTCACATAAAATGTCACTACACTCGATTCGTTACGTTAATTTTCTTCTCTGATTAGACTCATTAGTTTTAGTTGCCGAGACGGCTCGGTTGGAGCTGGATGTTCAATGGTGCGATGAAAAGGTTCTTTTGGAGTTGTTAGGAGCGAGGGTCTGGCCAGACCCTCGGTCCTCCTGCTCTGCAACGGAGTCCGTTAACAGTCCTCAAAACTCAGTACAAAGTCTTTCTCGGGCTGCTGCGTCTTCTCCGTTGTCCAGATGTTGAGAATCGAGCAGTGGGGAGAGGAAAACCTCCGTCTTTGAATCTTATTGTCCACGAACAGCGGTCTTCTTTCCGTGAACAGAGACGAAGTCCTCAATACATCAGTTGCAATCGTCCGTATCTTCTCATCTGGTGCATTTGGACAGCACTCGTGTTGAAATCCCCCTTTGCTGCCTGCAAACGTCTCCTTATATTCCTCATTCGGGCTTAATCAGCCCCCCTTGTTCAATACATGAGCTCATCCCCCCTCCCTCTGGAGAGGGCGTTGGGTTCTTGAACATGTCCATACAAGTCCAGGCTTCCTGCCTCTGACTCATCTCTTGCAACATTCTTCTCCTAACTCCACCCACAACATCTGCTTCTGATTTTGCAAAGTCATTGTGACTATTACTTTTATCGCAAGTCATTCTGACTTTACATTTCTATCTTAGCTCCAGTTGCACAGAACATTTGTTAAACACTTATTACAATAGTTAAATCACTCTATGCATTTTAAACCTTCGTTACATATTGATTAAACATTTCGTTATATAATTCATACACTTTATCTTTTGATTACACTTTATTCTGAGTATATGCTTTGTGCTCTTACATCCTGATTCTCCCTTGAATGTGCTCACATGTTACCGAGGCAGCTCTGAGGGGTCAACTCTTCTTGACACAGTGTACCATACTCCTGTCACTCTGTCAGACATTATCAAGCTTCAAGCGCTGACTGGCTCATGGACATATGTGTGTCTGTGCACACAATTTATGAATGCAGGGCAATTTGATGTGTTTTATATCCTGCAGTCAGGGCTACATGTTATTGTATGTATGGGGCCATATCCCTGTGTCTTGAGAGTGAACACATAAGGTTCATTGTGTGTGTGTGTGTCTGTGTGTGTGTGCGTGTGTTTCTGTGTGTGCGTTTGCTTGCATGGACATGAGAGGGAGGGAACATTTGGCATGTAACTTATTGATAAAGACGACAGGACGGTTGTGAACAGCGGTGAGAACATGGCTTACATCAGAGACCGTCTGTCTCCTCCTGCACTTCTCTCACTCTGTCACTCTTTCTTCTTCACTGCCTTCTCTTTCACCCTCTTGTCCTTTGTCAGCACTTCTGTCTTTAAAAGCGTTCTTTTTAACAAACTTTTTATTTGAATGTAATTTCATTTTGAAATTCTGAAACTTGTGAGGGTATGTATTGAACATAACTTCAAAGCCGCTGTGTTGGATTTTAGATGTGATAAGAGCATCTTTCAAATTATTCGGATGGAGTTTCTGTTGGTGGACTCGTGAAAATAAGTGCAGTTTATATTTCAGTATTACATTTGCTGTCTGCCAAAGTGTCGTTTATTATTACTTCCACAGGTCTCACAGTGGCTTTAAATATTCCTTTGATACATGTTTTAAGACAAAAAGTTAAATTGCCTTTTAAATAATTCTTAGAATTACACCTACTCGTCCTACCTCATCGAATCCATCCTCAGTGTATGTGCACTGAAGGCTTCATGTTTTCACAGCACACTCTTCTCATACGTTGCATATTGGACCACGATTGGCTTCCAAACTAGTTGTGGTGTCACAAAATCATACTTGTTGTGCTTTTAAAGACATTATGGTGAGAACAGAAACAGAATTACATATACATACATACATACGTACAAGTAATACAATCAAACTCTGCACATGCATCCTTCAGTACAGTGAAGATGCAAAACATTTGACCACTTTTTACATCAGTCTAGCGAACATGTGTCCTTAATTGTACAAACCCTTATTTCCTTGAAAGCTGGTTAGAATACGCTACTTAAGGGTTAATGGGATTTTATTTGGTTATCTTTCATTTTTTTTTGCCAGCCCATATCTGTGTGCATCGGTACACTGTGCCAGTCTTTGCAGTAGGTGTAAATCTGCACAGGGAGCTTTAAAATATCATTGTTGACTCACACTGAGCAAATGGTGGGGTTTCACAGTGTGCATAATGCTAAGCATGCAGCAGCCATTCTCGCCGCCTGTCGCTCCTTCCGCACAGGCATGTACTGATCTGTCTCTTCATAGAAAACCTGCACACATGTGCCTCTGACTGCCTGGGAAAACCTTATCATACAGATATGCTCAGACTTAAAGAGTGCCAGGGAGCACACACGCTCTACTCAGAACACACTTTGCGAGGCTGCTCCGCCCACATATGCTTGGCCTCTCCCTGTGGTGTGCTCTGAAAACCCCCGAACAACATCAAAACAACCACAATTGCTGGAGTTGGTCGTGTTCAACTAAACCTTCTGACAGCAGGAAGTGATCAACACTGGAAATCTATCTTCTGCTCCTACACACGTCTGGCCTCAATAATTCAGCGATGCGTGCTGCTTGGAGATCTCGCCCTCTCTCTCTCTCTCTCTCTCTCTCTCTAGTTCTCGTTCTCACTATTAAATCTGCTCTCCCTCAGCAACAAACTACCCTACCCCCCCGCCTCTAGAAACTGTTCTGGCACTTTAAATGTTTGAAATTTTAGCTTGCTGCTCTCACACGTTCCTGTCTTTCTCCATGCATCTCGGCTGGCTCAGAGGAGATCAGGTATAATCTGTCGGATGTGTTAAAGTCCCCGTGTTGTCAGTGTAGCAATTTACCTGCCACAAGCCGGCCATTCTGATGCGTCTCCTCCTCCTCCTGCCTCATTCTTGACTTTACCCATCTACTAAACTTTTACCTGTCAAGAAAGATGTTCCTGTCATCCTCTTGCTCCTTCTTCTCTCCTCTCTCTGATCTTCTTTTCCTTCCCAGCCGTCCATATAGCTACCCTTGACATGTCAAAATGGGATAGAATGCACCCTTTCTGTACTTTACATCCCTCATTCCATCCTAATTCTCTCCCTTCATCCAAGCCCTTTCAACAGATACATTCCTGACACTCACTTTCCTTCCTCGCGTCCCTCCCCCATCTCTCCTCACCATAAGTTCCCTTTCTTTACACCCAGCACCTCTCTCCTCCAAAGCCCTGTCATCTTCTCGCTATCATCCTGCGATTCAGTGGCAAGCATCCACCCACCTCTCCACTTACTGCATATAGGACATAGCGCACACTGTCATTGAAAGCTGAAGACAGGCTTTGGGAAGCAGGGTGGAGGGCTGACACCGAGGAGCAAGCAGGCAAGCCAGGGCTAGCAGCCACCTCAGGAAATGAGAGCAGAGGGAGAGGTGCATCATGAGGAAAGGTGCGTTGATTTGGTTGAAGATAAGTGACACAAACAGGAGACTGAAATGTAACAATTGTTTTCATTGTGAATTAAATTAAATGCTTGTTATATTAGACAAAGAGAAGTGATGTTTTAACCATGGCTGGAATTTGACAGTTACAGAAGAATCTGAATAAATTGACTGTATTTCTATGCAAACCTCGCTGCCCAGCTCACACACAGATCCTATAGCTGAGTGTGGATGACACCTTCCATGACTGACGCACCCCCACTGCTCTTCAAAACAAGTTCAAACACCTCCTCATCCACATCACCTATCATGTTCCAAATGAGTGCATTTGTTTAAACCACATGTTATTTTATAATATAAGCTCTAGAAAATCAAACACTGCTCTCCCGGTTATCAGACTAAGCTGAGGTGCTTGAACTATTGACGATCAAAAGCATCAGAACACTCAAATCTGTGTAAAAGTCTTTTTTTATAGAACACGCTTTCAATCACAGACCTTCTTCAAGGCAAGAACAGGTAGCCAGTGAATGTAGCAGTGCAAACATGTCAAGGAACATCACTTGATCAGACCTAATGCAGAACACTTGTGTTGGTAAATCATCGAGGGAATTATACTCCCATAGCTATGATGGACTACGAGTCAAAAACACAGGGTCTATAATACGGAGACAGTCAAGAAACACTGATCAGCACATTGAATGTACGGAATACACAATGTATACAACAAGATAGAAGAAGCATAGATACATGCTATATAAACATCAGGTTTCAAAGCATATGAAATGTATTGTAGTTTATTCAGGAAAACACTGATGTCGAAATCCTCATTAAGACCCAGTGGTTGCAATACTCTTAAAGAGTGGATCACAAACAGCTCTCGCTGAGAGAGCTCATCATTTAAAGGACTACAGGAGCTTGCTTCATAAAAAAAACATCTTTTTGCAGTGATCTGTGGATGCTTTTCTTTTCATACCATTTGCTTTATAAAACTGCATATTGTTACAACAATGTCTGCAGATAGATCCTGGATCTTTTTGCTACATTTATATTCCTTCTACTACCACTTGAAGTGGAAAGAGCTAGACATGTAACCATTCAATCATTACTGATAACAATCTTCGACTTCTCTTTTCACTTGCCCAAAGTATTTTTTGTGCAATTGGAACGACACTGATTTTACACATCAAAATGTGTCTGCAGGTCTTGTAGAGTCCTACTGCTTGAATGAAAACAAGTGGCTCTATGTGGCTCTAGGACGGCCGCGTCACTTGAGGGAACGTCGGTTGGGGCTGTAGACTACAAGTTTGAAAATGAAAAAAAATACAAATTCCAGTGGGTGTTATCTTCTCTGTAGTTATAAAGAAGTGAGCTCATACCAGACCTCTGCAGCTCGCTCCTCATCTTTCGCTTGAGGCTACATTAGCCACTACTGTAATACGACATGGAGCTCTGGCTGTAGTTGGAGCAGTTGCATTGTAATGTAGGCGGCAGGTTAATGCATGGAATAAAAAATACGATATCTCTGGTTCTGTGGCATCGATTTTGATACTTAAATAACAAGACAACTGTCGATCATGATTCCAACAATGTTACAAGAGTGCAATGCTAAACCTGTGCTCGAACGCGTTACAGAAAGTCTGTGAGTGGTGCGCGATGCAGTTGATCTATTGCAGCTGGTAGTTGGTAATCATATTTGTAAGTTTATTTCTTACCGGCTTAAGTACGGTTACAATCTCTTCTTGAACTTCCTTGGGCAAAAGTACTATACCCCTGGCTGGGAATCAATACTGTAGTTAATTGTCGTTTAGTTTAATGAAGTATTTTCTTATCAAAATCTCATGAGATGGAGACGATTCAAGTATTCATCTGTAAAAATGTGAAAAGGACTTTTCACTGGAGCAAGATTGTGGAAGCAAGATCAGTGAGGACAGGGGGAAAAAACACATAAGAGCTCGTTTTTCCTGGTGCATGTATGAAAATAACATTACGAACTCAATCAGCATAATGCCTGTGGCTTAATATCCCACATAGAAAATAATTTCACATATTCTATATGAGGAAGTGCTGTTAAGCAAGATAATGTATCAGGTAAATTACACACTTTTCAGAGAAACCAGAGAGACACTCTGCAATATTCTGATTGGTCAGCTGATAATGCAATAATGCAGACAGAAGCCACTGTAGCTTACTTTAAGATAAAACACTGAAACTGATTCATTTCTAGATCATTTGAAATCCTCAAATGTTATGCATGTGAAACCAAATTGACATGATAACTGTGTTTCTCTGAAATTCATCACCTTATTGATTTATCAACAAGAACATATTTTCACTTCAGGCATCATATCATCCAGGCGATGCTGATGAATTGGACATTAAATGAAATGACTTGGATCTGGCACGTGGCAGATTGCAAAAGGTTCGTATTAAAAAAGAGACACAGCGAGAGTGACATTGAAAAGGGCAGGGCCAGATATAGAGCAGCTAAAAGACGAAAGGCTTCCCTAGAGATAGAGAGCTCGACCAACATGCGGCTCAGACAGCGAGAAAATAAACCGAGAGAATGAGTCGGCGTGAGAGAGAGAGAGAGAGAGAGAGACACTAAGTGGGAACTAAACTTTCGTCGTTTTTTGCCAGGTACAAGAGACTTCAATCAAATAGTTGACAATGGAATTAAGTTTCCATTCCTGTACCTTCAGCTGAGTTTGTTGGACTCATCCATTTTCTTTGCTTCAAATTCGTCATCAAACAGGAAAGATTTCATAAAAAAAAACTCTGAAACTGTTATTTCAGCTTGACTTTCCACTAGGGATGCAACTAACATTTAATTTAATTATTCCAATTAATTCAGTCCATGAAATGTCTAACATTAATAAAAAAAATTAAAAATAATAATAAGTGCACTTCATGCGTCAAATGTCTTGTTTTGTTCGACCAACAGTCCAAAAACAAAATATATTAATATCAACAAGTGATTCATTTTCAGTCATTCAACTAATGAGTGAATCCACTAATAATTTCAGCTCTTACTTCTATCATAAAACTGAGGATATTTCTATTTGTTAAGTAGTTATCTAATTATTTCCAAGCATAAGCAGCTGATATACAGGGCAGGGTTCATAAATGGTACCAATGACACCTTATGAAACAACAGATAAACACACAACAGCAACAGTAAAACTACACTATATATCTTGAGTTGGTAGTATTTCTTCCCTGAATCACACCACGTCGGGCCCATGGCTATCTGATTCTGAATGGCATTGCTCCGCCCAAACAAGCCAAGCTTAAGGATTAAACAATCGAATAAAGTGCTTCCAACAAACACACGCAAACACACCACTGTGGATCTAAAAGAGCTGGCAGAGTTGGAGGCAGAGACGTCTGACAGTGCATAGTAGTGAGGTATTGATGAGAAGCAGAGGGAAAAGGTGATAGGTGAGTGATAAGTGCTTCCTTTCTGCTGCGTTGGCTTTAATCAGAGTCTTACCATCCTCACCTCTTCCCTTTTCCCTTTCTGCACTTTCTCATGTTCCTGCGCTCTCATTTCGTCTCTTACTCTTTCTCACCTTTTGGGAGACACACATGCGACCAGAAAAGAGCTGACTCGTGTTCTTTCTCTTTTCTACTTTTTCCACATCATGATTACTCACAATGGGCATTCTTCTCGGCTGTGTTTCGTCTTTTACACTCTATGTCTCTATTCAAAGTCCTGTTTTTAATCTTTCTTCCTCGCCCTCTCTATTCTCACCTGCAGCACCCTGCAATGCAAACACAACCTGTTCTGAGGGGAAGTGAATTATTGAAGCTGCTGCTGCCATTCCCTCTATGCGGAAGTGGGCCGCAGAGGAAGGAAGTAGGGAACGGAGGGAGGAATGAGGGTGGATGAAAGAAATGGAGAGTATAGATTTGCAAAGACAAAGGCAGGAGGGGCTCAGTGTGCGAAGCATCGGAGAAGTATAGTTTTGTTGACATCGTCTCTGTGGTGTGTAGAACTGTCTTAACAGTGGGACAGAACAGTGTAGTATGTAACTAACACATGAAACTATTTTAAAAATGAAACATAAGAAAGGTACGCAATGGGGAAGTTTAAAGCGGCTCATTATACAGGCCCACATATATATTTCTGCTAACTTTACTTGAAAAAGGAGTTTCCTGTACTCATTACACATTAAACAGTTTCTGCCTGTCTGTTATTCTGACATTGTAGAACTGTATTTTTCTGTCTATGTCCTCCTCCTCTCCTTCTCTCTGTTGTACGTATACCCTCTCTATCTATGTCTTTAACTCATGCCAATTTGGAACATTTTCCCTCAGTGTATCAGACAGAATGTTGTTGTTGTTGTTGTTGATGTTGGCATCTTGCAAACTGGATTGGATATGCCTTATAAATATCTGCACTGGGAAAAATAAGTCCACTTAGTTGATCCTATTTCTGCTTTTAAGCCTGTTAAGCATTAGTGACAGTTACGTTTCAATCAGTCTCACAAAAAAACGAATTAAGATGAAATTGGTGGATAGAAACACCACGAAAAATGTAAAATGTCAAGGATCTGTATAATAATGGAGTTGCCATGTCATTGTCCAACTGTCACACCCCATGCACGACAATAAAATCAGAAACAAAAGAGATACCTCGAAGTTGAAAAGAAAAGAAAGAATAAGAGCAACTGCCGCACCACTCATTCCCGCTCGTGAGGTTTGCTGCTTTGAGCATGCGGTAAACTGAATGCGACTCAGATGATGTATCAACTCCTCGTCTCTCATCTGGATTATGGTGGCCGGTTAGCAAGGACTCAATAGGATTTTTGAAAAGTGAGGCCTTTGCACACAAAGCAATGGGAGAACACTGGCTGTATTGGTTGTCAGTGCACTTTCTTACCTGGAAATCGTTCTTACGTGATCCAGAATTAGTGAATCTGGTGCTTGTCCTGACAGTTTACTTTATATTATGAGGCTACTTAGACCCAGATCTTATTCATACAGGATGTGGAATGGATATGTACACAAAGTGTATTCCTTTATGTGTTTTAACAGCCTCGTCAATGGGGAGCTACCGACATGAACAATGGGTTGGGGTACACCAAAGAGCAGAGCTATGCATGCAGCTCATACATTTCCAGCATTCGTTGCATCATTCACTCCATTTTCTCTTTGGATAGTCCAGTTACAATAAAACAAGCAACTGGTAGTTACACTGAACACAACTGTTTATGTGTGAGATAATGGACAGCATAAAGGTAATCACATCATAAAACGTTCTTATTAGAACATTGAAAAAGATGGTTGTTGCGTCAGCTGATGGAGCACAACACAACCTGACATCACAACGTGTCGCTCATTGCGACACGGCAGCTTAAATGAGACGTTTGGGTTTAACATACCAACTATAATTTAATAATCAGACCTTAAGTATGCTTAGTATACAGTATCAGTGTTTTGTGAGGTTTTGTCCCATCTGATGCAATTCGATTTTATATTTTCCCCCATGCCAAGATATAACGAATATTATCAATGTTAAAGATTCTACCACAGAACTGAAGTTGAGCTTCCATGTGCTTGCTGTGGATGAAGAGAGGCTGTCCAAACGCTGTCCAAAGCTTCCTGGCACAACAGACTCACAGGCACTAACAAATCACGATGTGCAGCTGTATTATTCAAAAAGCATAAATAAATCATGATATGGGGCAAAAAAGAAAAATCAAACAAATAAAAAAAAATACTTGACTGAACACTGCAGGAATACAAAGTCATCATTTGTATATGAATTAATCACGAGTTGTTGCCTTGAATTGTTGAGGAAAACGTAACGGACAAAAGTCTCGATGAATTGAAGTAAATGGGGACCGCTTTTAACAAAGGCAAAAGCCATATCAGCTTTTTCTCACAAACTCATGCAGTAATACAAGTCCCACTTATCCAGTTAAATGCTGAAGAATGACCAAACACATGCATCCTTGCTTAAACCTTACACTGTTAAATACAACCACGGACGGACGAGTAGCACGCCTGCGCAACCGCGAAACTGTTTGCGAAACTGTTTTATATACGAGGGTTTTAGCAAAGATACGCAGTTTGTGAAGCAGTGAGCTTACGACTGGATAGATGAGACTTGAATTATACTGCACAAGTTCTTTGAGAGTTTGTAAACAGTTACTTTGATATAGTTGTTGCCGTTGTTAAGCACAGCCCCCCAGCAACGCTTATCTTCGATTTTGGATTCTTCGTTCACGGTGGAGGCATGTGAGAAAAGCTTTGCTTAAAGAATTCAAGTTAACATGGTGTGAGTAATTGATACACAAAATGGTCCTTTTGTGGGTAAAGTATTCCTTTAATATCATATTCAAACAGCAATAAAATCAATTAGAGCAGAATGAAATGTGAGAGGAATTTAAGACATTATGTTGACGGGTTTACATAAAAACGTTACATTTTCCATGCTCTATGTAATGGTTTATTGAAAAGCCTGACCACAATGAGAATACTTTACCCATAGGAGATATGAACGCTGTAATTGGTAAGCGGGGGATTTCATGCACTTTCAGCTTCCTTTAAGATCCCCACTTCTCTAATTGCTGCTTTTTGTTTGGCAGTGAATGCTTTGAATCCATGCCCAAGAAAATATGTTTTTTATTGGTGCCAAATTGAATTAAAAATTGTTGATGCAATATGAATGCGCTTCGCAACGGTATCGGCTCCCTGCCAGAGTGCTGATGAATGTACTTTGAAGCCGATACTACCCGTTCAGATGTTTGTGAGCAAACCCCGGGTTCACTTTTAGTTGTAGCTGTTGTCCTTGAGCTCGACGAGTGGTTTTAATTGAAGTCTTTTATTAACGCGAATAAAGACAGTCATTTTAAGGTTTGTCGTAGGGGGGATAGAACATGTGTATCCAATGAATCTATTTATTTGTCATTCTTTACATGTAAATCCTCCTCTTACATCTTAGATACTCCTTAATTGTAGCACTTTCAGTTCACCCTGCTGAAGTGTCCTGAAATCCAGTTTTTTTTAACAGTCACTGTAGCAAAACATAATCTATGACTCGAAGCAAACATCTCCCACAGAGGTCAGTATTACATGATGCTGTCAGATTATTGTTACCATGCCAATCATAGAGGAGTCAGGGACTGTTGTCAGTTTGTAGCTGTGTTTGAAGTGTTTACATCTCTTTGACACTCTTTTATCACATTCCTTGGTGTGTGTGTGTGTGTGTGGCATCAGTTGACAAAGCAAGCATATTGTTGAGAGTGTGTGTTTATGTACATGTGTGTATACTTTACACCTCTTCTTGTTCCCTCTCTTTTGCCTTCCTTCTACACCTCTTATCTCCCTGTTTCCGCCTGCTGTAATTAGAGTTGTAATCAATGATCAGACGCCTTCCATCACTGGTTAATATCTGATCTTGCTTTAATGAATCATGTCCATATTAAAAATGTAACTTGCTCACCACCTACTGTAGCTTCGTACCGTATATATATATATATATATATATATATATATATATATATATATATATATATATATATATATATATATATATATATATATATATATATATATGTATTCCTTCTGTGTAATTTGTGCAGCTTTGTGCTCTTGCATTTAGACCTGATTATGCATACTCACAGCCGCACACTTGGCACAAACAGAAACACACATGCGCATGAATGCACTGTATGTTTTCCCCGTCTTCTCTCGGGGTGGGTGAATCATCTCTCTTGACCTCATTACAAATGCTGAGTGATCGATATGATTGTTCATTTGAGCTCGGCTGTAAATGGGAACAGACTTCACTACATTTTGAACTCTTGGGATGAAGAGTAGGTCATAGGGCCTAGAGGGGAAATGAAGCCACTTGTGTGGTTGTGGTTTGGGGCTTTAACTTCAGGATTTAATGATGGAGCCCACACACCACACCTCTTTGATTCAGTAATAGCAGTGTGATATAAAGCAGGGGTTCTTAACCTTTTTGACCTCGGGGCCCAACTTTTCAAGTCCAAAGTGTCCCGGGGCCCATTCAAATATTAACACTATTAGTTTAATTAACTAATTGATCTCACTCTTGGTTTGATTTGTATTCAATAACTATATTGTTACCTGTTCAACTCGACCCCTATTTTGGAGCAAAACTGCCTAAAATGACATACCTAAATTAAAATGGCTGTAGCTTCTGAACCACTGACTATATGCATCAAAAGTGTCAGAACACCTGTAGGTCATACAGAAACAGAGCAGTGGGCCTTTGGAGTCAGTAAAAATTGAAGATTTTTGTCCACATAAAATAAAAAAGAATCTTTCAGGATAAATAACTGCTTGTGGCTGTATATGTACAGGTAAAGGACAGTATAGGGCTGCAACTACACTATCAGTGAACAACTGCCTCTAATTTGAAGAAGATTGGACAAAGTATGACCATTCTACAGAGTTTCTTCATGAAGAGATCCAGGCGGAGCTCTAAAAGGATATTTGGAGACCCAAATGGACACATGGTAACCACATGATATTCTGACACACTAAAGGTGTTTCTCCTGTTATATTTTGATATTATATTTTTTCCCTTTTATTTTTAGCCTTTGCAAATTGCAAAAACTATGTATATAATGTCGAACACGTGGTGTGTGAGTAGCGGACTTGCTGTGCGTAATGGCTGCGAACGAGCGCACGATCGAGTATGAGAGTAGCTCAGTTACGTAAGGTTATACGTTGGTTGACGGCTTATGGAAGAGGAGGATACGGTTTGTACTATAAGTACTAGCGTTATCTGAAGGCAGTAGCTCCATGGTAACATCCGCTAGCACGGTGTCGGGTCTGTAATGTGTCTTTTTCCGTCGAAATGCTGCAAGATCCGACTTGCAGCGGTTATAGCGACTTTGGACAGTGTGTGTGTGGGCTCCTTTTGTGAAAAATCCATAAGAAATTAAAGCAAATCGATGATTTATTTGCAAAGATTTGGGCATGCTGGGATACCAAACACGGCCATGTTTTGTGACGTAGTTTGCGTAAGCAAGCCGTAGGAACGGAAGGGGAGGGGATCGAGGACGGTGGTGTCCTCGCGGAGTTGAACAGGCAAAACCCTTGTTAAATAAATGAGATGATACAATGTGATGATCACAAAGACATTTATTATCATGTGTATGTAAACCTGCATACACAACAAGAAGCCCAACAGACTTTCCCACGAGCGTTGGATGTTTCGTCGCCAGGTGTCGCTTTAGTTTCGAAGGCTTCAGTGCTTTCGAAGGCTTCAGTGCTTCGTTTGATAGCATTAGCTCACATTCCACACACTGAGCACTCGGCTCTGCCTCGTTGCCTCCGTTCACAAAGCCGTACTTAAGAAAGTCAGGGTTGTACTTGCGCACACATTTAGACTTTTGGGGGGTATGGCACCACTGTCGTCTTAATTTTTTCTTTTTAATAACTTATCCATAACTTTCGCTACAGGCTAGCGGCTAGCTGAGTGTCTTCTTCTGCTTATTGCAGCTTGTTAAACAACTGACTGATGCATTACCGCCACCAGGTGGTGGGAAGCTATATTGTAACTGAGTGTCTCATGGATAACAGTAATATCTCTGGTGTCTTCAATTGATAACCTGCGGCCCTCGAGGCCCACAGGTGCAAAACTGAAAGTTTTTTGCGGCCCTCTAGGTGGCGCTCAGCGCTCATGGCCCCATGGTTAAGAATCACTGATATAAAGAACAGAATATGAGTGCTGATAAAAGTGAAGAGACAAAGAAAAGTCAAGTAGCCCGCCAATGAAACTCCAACTGTCAGTCACAGTAAATTGTCTTTGTGGGGTTTGTTTTTTTCACAATCTTCTCACACTGCTCAGAGCTGAACTGGGATAGATGTAAAGCCAACCACCGGGGAGGTGCAAAGATGTCTTTACACAGGGGAACTGATCACAGAACAGCCATTATCAGACGCTGCAGGAGGTGACAAGGTCAGAGGAGATGTGCTGTCTTCCTGGCTGGCTGTCTTAAATACAACTGAGCACACTCCAAGGAAGGTTTGAAAGGACTTGTTTTCCCTTTGACACATCTTCACATCTTGGTAAATGGGACCATAATATAATAAATAAACATCATGCTGTATTTAAGAAGACTTGAAACGAGCGTTTGAGACCATAGGGTAGGGTCATTTTCTCATAGACTCATCTGACTTCTTTTTGCAACCAAAGGAGTCGCCCCCTTATGGCTATTTGAAAGAATACAAGTTTAAGGCACTTTCACATTGGCTTCACTCTTCAGACCCAGAGGTTGCCGCCTGGTTCTGAGTGTCCAACAGACCAGTTACTGTATTTATTCTAATCCGTTCCTATTTTTTCCTTTCACACATACACAAAGACTCACAAAGACATGCTTATTATTTGTTATATTCCTTATTGGCATATGTGGCATTTGGTAGAAATGTATCAGAAGGTGGGGAGTGGGTGAGCCGGCAGCCTTCTGAATAATGAAGGACCACAAAGGGCAACACCTGAAGTAGGACGATTTCTATACCTTATCTTGATCGGCATAGGTCTTGACATCCTCACCGATATGGCTGTAGTTCAGAAAGTGACTCAACCCGGGCATTGTTGCTGGGCCTCCAGCAGAGAGGAGATATCTTAAATGATGGGACATTTCCAAATAGTATTCCCGATAGGTATTGTAAGGCCAATGCTGAGACATGTATCTGTGAGGTAATTTGAAGTAAAGGGCTTTGAGAATGAAGGAATGCTCTCACAAATGCATGTTTAAATATTACACATACACACACACACACCTGCACACACACACACACACACACACACGGGTTTACCAATTCTCCACAGGACTCATTTCATAAACTGAATATTGAATTACTCAGTGATGCTCCAGCAGAAGTGTTTCATAGAAATAAAATACAGAACAAGGGTCCATCACGCATATTGACTATCTAACACACTTACAACACACACCATTACTGTACACACAGGCATGCACACACACACACACATTATTGAATGAGAGCAGGCGGTACTCTGTAGGCTGCTGTGGTTATAATAGCCTCATTATTCATTGGTGTGCTCTGCTTATACACTCAGCTAAGCCAGAAGGAGTATAACCAGAACCTATTATAAACACATGCACAAGCACACGTACAGTACAAACTCATACACACATGCTTTTGTACACATCCTCCAGCACCGTCCTTGCATCCCATATATTCATCGTTCCAAATCAACCTTCAACGTGCAACAAGTGATCTTGGCCACTTGGGGGCAGCATAAAAAACAAACACACAACTTTGACATATTATCACCTTTTAAGTTGATATGTTGAACTTGTTAGCAAACGTTTGCACATTTACACATCCGGCAGAGTAAGTCCAATATTCACTCTTTCAGCTCTGTTTTTAGTCTCCACCAACTCCTAACATCCTGATGTCTGTTTCTTTAGCTGCTAACTGCTCCACTGTGGACACCAGCTAGTTGCTTATTGTGTCTGTTTGGCAGTAGCGGTAGTAAACATTGAGTTGTGAAAAAAGTTGCTTTGAGAGTGAGAACACCAAAACGGTAAAGTTGTGGTCCACATAGCTAAACAATGAGCTCTCTATGAGCGACCCCTTTCGCACTTTTCTTTGGGGGGGGGGGGGGGGGGGGGTGGCAGGTGACCATTCCCTCACCTGTCTTAATGTTTGCTAAGGTGCTAGAAGCATCAATAAGTCAAAACTGATAGAAGAGATATCTGCACACTTAGATCTAGTACAGAATAGAACACTGTGAGGCATACAAATGAAAGCCATACTGTTTATTAGGGATGTTGATAATTAACCGTTTCACCTTTTCACCGACGATGAGAATTTTTACCGTCAATTAATTAATGCTATCAAGAATATTAAAAAAGGAAAAATGAAAGGATCACAGAAGGTTGCTTACTTCTGTGTCAACCCCCTTTACTTTAATCAGCAGGTGGCAAGACACAGGACCTTAGCGTGGGTCTCCTCACGGATCTTAAGGAGTTGTAGCATTTATTCACAGACAAACAGACTTGAATACATACTGCACTATATGTTCACAACTGAATGATTAATAAACATTATATTAATTGCCAGACAGACACTCTCTCTCTCTCGCTCTCTCTCTCTCCACCAGACACTCGCTAACGATGCGCTGGGTTTGCAATACAATGACAGAAACCCTGACATAGTATACCAGGCACAGCTGACAACATAGCAGCTAAATGAATTGATGCGGTAAAGATGAATATAGCTGCACGTACCCACGACAATGCACGCGACATCGTGGCTGCTGACTCAGTTGCCTGCTTCGTGCATACACTGCATACACTGACCTGTTTGTGCATCGAGTTATCGTTGCAGCTGGGCGGCTTGTTAGCAGCTTCAATCACGGTACTCTTCATGGAAGGCACTAATGATCGGATAGTAAGGGTCGGCTATTGGTCCGAAAATATCATTCAAAATTAGCATCACTACTTGTAAAATACAAAAAAAAGGTAGAAAAAAAACATGTATACCATTAGGAAGTACTCGGACTAGTGGCTGAAAGTCAGTTTTTGGTTGCCTGCTTTTAGGGCTTTTATTGTCAGTCTGAACTTGTGAGTAGCTCCCAAAGACTCCTGGTGGTCTTTTCATTGTTGTCTTGACCTTTTTCAGCATATAGACATCCGCAGCAGAGCCTCTCAGCTAACTAACGCTTCAAATAGATGCCAAGTGTACGAATAAAATGAAAGTCATTGAGGAAAAGGCAGGCTCCGCTGGGAGGGGGAGAAGGGATACGCATGTGCGTTTGTGTGAAAAGGATTGAACCCAAAATACAATCTAAAGGTATAAAGAAAAGGTATAAAGCATCTGTCTGACCACAAATGTAACAAAACCTCGACAGTGTAGTTGAAGACAGATGATCTCTGCTTATAAGAGCATTGATTCAGTTGTTGCTCGCCTGCACAAACAAACAGGGAATTTAAAAGAAAACTGGTAAACAGAGATGATTGGTCTCTGTTTACAGGGTTACAGCACAGCACATTACCACATGCTAATAGATGGCTTTTTAGCTATTGAGGCATCAGGCGTCATCACTTTGCATTTGAATTCTACCGTGATCAATTTAAATGGTTTCAAAGAGGCAGCCAGCTAAGGAGCACAAAGTTGTTGTGGCTCCAGGCAGTGCTCAGAAGTGCGTTTTATCCCATAAGTAATGACCATTCATTGAGAGACAATGACCTCAACAACCTCCAGACGAGTTGGAAGAGAAGCTGAGCTAGAGAATCAGCTGATTATGTGCGAGCGAGAAAGAGACAACCAGAGAAACTCAAACAGAGGGAGCGAGTGAGAGGAGGTGGAGGTGTAATAGCTCTATAGGCTACGGCTCAGTGCCCGTAAGGATTCATGGCTAACTAGAATATATACGCGTGAGCAAGTCGATTGTGTGTGCGCATGTGATTATCTCTCTCCCTCTCTCTTTACCTTTGAATATTTTATAATTTGATGGCGTGTTAAGCATGTGTTGTGAGAAAGTGTGTTTAAAAAGTAAAGCAGTGACAATGGTGCCTGTGCTTCTCGCTGCGTTGTCTGCCTTCAGTTCAACACTTCATTTTGCTTATGTTCAAACAGCACTCACATTCAACAAAAAACAGCCCAAAGACCTCAATGTCCAGAACGAATGTGCCACTAAAAGGAGTTGTCTCTGCTGGGGGTGCAGTTCTTTGCTGAGCTTTCATTCTATCCATCCTACATGCAATCAGTGAAGGATCCTGCGAGTTTAAAGGGTGAGCATTCTGTCAGTCACAATAATAAATATCATCTGATTTTGTCCTTCAGGTTTGTAAATGAGCTGCTGCTCTTTTAAAATGTGTTTTTGTGACATTTGGATGAATAATTCATATTTTGTCTTTTTTTCCAGCAAAACTATTCAAACACAGCAGTTGAGCAAAATTGCATTTGCTTTTTAGTCGTCTCCGGGGCTATTTACAACAAGTTGAAGCCCAACGAGTCTCAGTACTTTTATCTGCTGATAATTCCAAATGCAGCTTCATCTAAACTACAAAAAAAATCTCCCTCGTTCTGTCTTACTCACTCTCACTCTTTTTCTTCTCTCTCCTCATCTACCTTTCTTTTCCTCATCTCCACCACACCTCATTATCTCGACTACCATCCTACTTCCTCTCTTTCTGCATCCACACACCTTTTCATTCTCTTAACGTCCTTTTTGCTCCCTCTCTATCTCTTTCATGATTCCCTCATGTCTCTTTCTCTGACAGCATCCTACCCCTCCTCCTTCCCACCCTCTTCTGCTCCATCTCCTCCATTCTTTCCTCATTATTAGCTTTTTTTCCACTTGTTGTATTCACTACCAGCCACCAGTAATGTATATTTACTCTCTTCAGCGGTCTTGCCTCATCCAGCATGTGCAGCGTGTGAGAGTACATCTTCTCCCTCCCTTAGCTTACACAGAGTCTTTTCTACTGTCGCAGGCAACATCAACACCTATTATTTACTGTGTGATTTATTTATGAATTAGGTCTTTTAACTTTTTTCTTACATCCACCATTTCCCAGGGAGGAGAGGATGGCAGGGCTGATTAATTGTGGAGAGGGTTGCCGTGCACAGCCGAAGCACCTTCCTATATATGCTGTGGCAGCCGGAGGGGCAACCTCAGAGGAGAAGTGGTAGAGGGACGATATTGCCGGACATGGAGGCGGAGCCCCATGTCAGGGAGTGGAAAAGAGCGCCAAACCACCATCAGCCCAAACAAGCAACACCTGAGGAGGAGAGCCGAGGGAGCGACCACACCCTATCGGAGGAGGAGGAGGGGACTATAAAAGGGCCCCGGACACAGGAAACTAGGAGAGAGAGTAGGAGTGGAAAGAGACGGAGACACAGCAAACGCATTGGAGACAACTGGCTTACCCCTTGATCACCCTGGAACGTCTGACTACCCGCCCGGCTCCCGACCCCTGCCTGTACGACTACCCTGCTCCTGCCCGCGCCCTGGACCGTATGAGGAATACCCGTTGTGCACCGAACCGTGGAAGTGAACCCCGACCATCCCTCTGGAAAGCGGACAGTGTATTGTTGAGTGTCTATCCTACCTCTATCCACTCTCTATCTTCAGTAAAAACCTCACTTGCACCATTTATCTACCGACTGGTTGTGTTTATTGGTCCGTGTTGTCGTGAAACCCCCTTGCCACCCCGGGGGCTGTCACAATTTGGTGGAGAATGTGGGCACAGTCCGGTTCTGGCAACACTGACCGATAGACCGACCAACCCAGTAAGCATGGCCACCCCGGTGCCATTTCAAGAGCTGCTAGCGGGGCTAATCGCTAGCAACCAGGAAACCCAAAAACGCCACGAACAAGCCATGCAAGTACAAATGCAAATCCTCCAAGCACAGCAGCAACAACAATACCAACAGCAAGTACACATGGAGCAGTATATGGCGGTACAAACCGAACGCGCGGAGGCGATGCAAAGTGACATCAAGGGCATGTTACAGACACAACAGGAGCAACGTACCGTGGAGAAAGCCAACCCAGCGCGCTTCCTTCTCAAGCAGACGGCAGCTGACGATGTGGAAATATTTTTTCAGATATTCCAGACAACGGCACTCCGGGAAAAATGGCCAGAAGAGCACTGGGCTGAGTTGATAGCCCCCTTTTTGATCAACGAAACGCAAGTAACGTATCAGGACTTAGAGCGCGCTGGAAAAGTTGACTTCCGGGTGTTGAAAGCGGAAGCGTTACAGCGATGCGGGGTCACGCTGGTACTAAAGGCACAACGATTTCATGAATGGACATATGACACCTCCCTTTCTCCGCGAGCCCAGATGCATGAGATCAAGAGGATTACGACGGCCTGGCTGCACGCAGAGCCCACCGAGGTGTCGCCCACCGATCGTGTCGTCATGGACAAATTCCTCAGATCCCTCCCGTATGAGGCAAAAAAATTGGCCGGCCAGAGAAACCCCCGCAACCTCGAGGAACTGGTAGAGATCATGGAGGGTTACCACGCAGCACAAGCGTTAGTGCGTGGGGGAAGAAACCCGAAAGTGGAGGGGTCCACCCGCAAAGAAAAGATGAGAACGGAGGAAACTACCTATGTGTCTCCCTCCTTTCCCCCAGGCTTTCCCCGACGTCGGCCGGCGGGTGGACCGGAAGAGAGGAGGTGCTACCACTGCGGCGAGATCGGGCACATCGCATGGGAATGTCCTCACCGCCAGGACGCACCCATGACCACGGCCAGTGAGGGGAGTCGCCCATGCGGACTGATTACCGGATGCTGGGCCACTCACGAGGACCTCATGCCCCTCACCCCGGTCAAAGTAAACGGCCACGACGCCTCCGCGATGGTGGATTCCGGGAGCGCGATTACCTTGGTGAGACCTACGTTTGCTCAGTACCCGCTCCTAACCGGCACCCGAGCGGTCACGTGCATCCATGGGGAGACCCGCGAATACCCCACCACCGCCCTCGAAATATACACGACGAGGGGTAGATACGTCGGCACTGCAGGAGTAGTGGAAGGACTCCCCGTAGAGGTGCTGGTCGGCCGAGACCTGCCCGTGTTCCAGGAGCTGTGGCGCAGCCTGGTGGTGAAACCAGGTACGACCCCTCACCGAAAGTCCAAGAAGAAAGCCATCTGTGGGCTGGGGGAGGAGATCTCCACCGATCCCCTATCGGAAGGAGTCGCCAGTGCCGTGGCCCGGGCGTTGGTGGAGGCCACCCAACCCAACCCCGAGGACGTATATGCCACAGCCGTCGAGAACGACGGACCCTCCAGCCCCAGTGAGCCCGAAGGAGAGGCGCCACCCATCCCCGAGGAGGCAGATACCCCCTCCCTCGAAGAAGAGGAGCTGGCCGGGCTGTTCCCCCAGGACCCGGAGGAGCCCATCTTACCCGGGCCCCTCACAGGGAGGTTTGGGACGGCCCAGTTGGAGGACCCCAACCTAGCCCACGCCCTTCGGCAGGTGGCCGCCGTAGACGGACGACCACTGGACGGGGTAAGAGACCTCCCTCCCACACATTTCTCCATTTATAACGGGCTCCTCTACCAGGTAGTAATAAAGGACGGGGCCCCCCTCAGGTTGTTACTGGTACCACGTCCTTTCATACCCTCTGTCCTCCAGTTAGCCCACTCCCATATCTTAGGTGCCCATCTAGGAGTGGAGAAAACCCTGGAAAGGGTGAGGGCCAGGTTCCACTGGCCCGGAAAAAAAAAAGCCGTGGAGGATTACTGCCGGAGCTGCCCCGAATGTCAACAAGTGGCCCCACAACCCCATCACAGAAACCCGCTGGTGCCCCTGCCGATCATCACCGTCCCCTTCAGCAGGATCGGGATGGACCTAGTGGGGCCCCTACCCAAGACCAACCGGGGACACAGGTACATCCTGGTGATAGTGGATTACGCCACCCGGTATCCCGAAGCCATTCCCCTACGCTCTATGGCCACCAAGGGCATTGCAAGGGAGCTGGTGATGCTGTTTTCCAGGGTCGGAATACCGGAGGAGATTCTCACCGACCAAGGAACCCCGTTCATGTCTAGGATCATGAAGGATCTGTGTGGCATGCTGAAGGTGACCCAACTGAGGACGTCGGTGTATCACCCCCAAACGGACGGACTAGTAGAACGATTCAACCAGACACTGAAGAAAATGTTGAAAAAAACCATGGACCAGGACGGGAAGAATTGGGACCAACTGCTACCCTTCCTGATGTTCTCCATCAGAGAGGTGCCCCAGGCATCTACCGGATTCTCGCCCTTCGAGCTCCTGTACGGTCGACGACCCCGGGGGCTACTCGACCTGGCCAAAGAAGCCTGGGAACACCAACCCTCCCCCTACCGCACCATGGTGGACCACGTCGAGGAGATGAGGGTGAGGATGGCATCCCTCTGGCCCATCGTCCGAGAACACATGGCCGAGGCACAGGCGGCCCAAGCCCGCGTGTACAACCGGGGAACCCAACCCCGAGTGTTTAACCCAGGGGATCGGGTGTTGGTCCTGGTACCCACGGCGGAATGTAAGTTTCTAGCCCGATGGAGGGGGCCGTATGAAGTAATGGAGAAATTGGGGCCGGTAAACTACCGAGTCCGGCAACCAGGTCGGAGGCACCCGACGAAGGTTTATCATGTGAACCTGCTCAAGAAATGGGTGCGTAGGGATGCCATGCTCTGTTTCTCTCTCTCTACCCTCCCAGGAAAAACGGAGCCAGTCGAGGTACCCGTGGGAGAAGAGTTGACCCCCCGGCAGAAGCAGGACGTCCGGGAAATGGTGGATCGGTTCCGGGACGTGTTCTCCCCGGACCCCGGATACACCACACTGGTGCAACACCGGATAATCACCGAGCCCGGGAAGAAGGTGAAGCTAAGGCCGTACCGCATCCCCGAAGCCCGCCGGGGGGCGATAGAGAGGGAGGTACAGAGTATGCTGGAGGCCGACATCATCGAACCCTCGACGAGCGAGTGGTGCAGCCCTATAGTGTTGGTTCCGAAACCCGATGGCTCGGTCAGGTTCTGCAATGACTTTAGGCAGCTCAACGCCATCTCAAAATTCGATGCCTACCCGATGCCCCGGGTGGACGAGATGATAGAGCGCATCGGGAGGGCCAGATACATCACCACCCTCGACTTGACTAAAGGCTACTGGCAAGTGGCAGTAGCCCCCGAAGACAGGGAAAAAACGGCCTTCACTACGCCCATGGGACTGTACCACTATAAGAGGCTGCCGTTCGGTCTCCACGGAGCCCCCCCCACGTACCAGAGACTGATGGACCAGGTACTACGTCCCCATCGAGAATACGCGGCAGCCTATCTGGACGACATCGTCGTGCACGGGGAGGAATGGGGGGCTCACCTCCAAAGACTGGAAGCCGTCCTGAAAGCTCTGCGAGGGGCGGGGCTGACAGCCAACCCCAAGAAATGTCGCCTCGGCCTCCGGGAAGCTGACTACCTGGGGTACACCATCGGCCGCGGCTGCGTCAAGCCCCAGGTAGGGAAAGTCGAGGCGATCCGGGAATGGCCCCGCCCCCGCACAAAGAAACAGGTACGAGCATTTATTGGGCTAGCTAGCTACTATCGACGGTTTGTTCCCCAGTTCTCTGCTCTTGCAGCACCCCTGACGGACCTAACAAAAAACCGGCTGCCAGATCGGATCGTATGGACGGCAGAGACCGAGGACGCCTTCGAGAAGCTGAAGGAAGTACTCTGTTCTGAACCAGTGCTGGTGACCCCGGACTTTACGCAACCATTGGTGGTACAGACAGATGCCTCCGAGACCGGGGTGGGTGCCGTCCTGTCCCAGCTGAGGGATGGAGAGGAGCACCCGATCACATACGTAAGCAGAAAATTATTACCGAGAGAAACGAGATACGCCACGGTCGAGAAGGAGTGTTTGGCCATCAAATGGGCTCTGGGGGAGTTGAAATATTATCTGCTGGGACGACACTTTACCCTGGTCACGGACCACGCCCCCCTGGTATGGATGTCCCGTTCAAAAGACAATAACGCCCGGGTCACACGCTGGTTTTTATCCCTTCAACCATATGCTTTCTCTGTTGTCCACAGATCCGGGGCCGCTCATGGAAACGCGGACGCCCTGTCTAGACGGGACGCCCTAGGTTCCTGGAGCAGTCCTCCCCCCAGGTCGGATTTAAGGGGGGGGGTATGTGGCAGCCGGAGGGGCAACCTCAGAGGAGAAGTGGTAGAGGGACGATATTGCCGGACATGGAGGCGGAGCCCCATGTCAGGGAGTGGAAAAGAGCGCCAAACCACCATCAGCCCAAACAAGCAACACCTGAGGAGGAGAGCCGAGGGAGCGACCACACCCTATCGGAGGAGGAGGAGGGGACTATAAAAGGGCCCCGGACACAGGAAACTAGGAGAGAGAGTAGGAGTGGAAAGAGACGGAGACACAGCAAACGCATTGGAGACAACTGGCTTACCCCTTGATCACCCTGGAACGTCTGACTACCCGCCCGGCTCCCGACCCCTGCCTGTACGACTACCCTGCTCCTGCCCGCGCCCTGGACCGTATGAGGAATACCCGTTGTGCACCGAACCGTGGAAGTGAACCCCGACCATCCCTCTGGAAAGCGGACAGTGTATTGTTGAGTGTCTATCCTACCTCTATCCACTCTCTATCTTCAGTAAAAACCTCACTTGCACCATTTATCTACCGACTGGTTGTGTTTATTGGTCCGTGTTGTCGTGAAACCCCCTTGCCACCCCGGGGGCTGTCACAATGCATATACACACACACACACACACACCTTCAAGATATTGCATAGACACTCACTCACATGTGTGTGTGTGTGTAACAGGCCTATATAACCTAAGGGACACACACAGTCATGCACAATGTGAACAGAAAAACACGTTCACCGGAAGGAAGCAGACTTCCTTCACATGGACTGGCCTATATGAATGTTTAATCTTACTCCTCCGAGACCATTTTGTATCTGTGTGCCTGTTTATACTTGCATTTACAGTATTTGCATCTAAATATTTCTTGACTGTATCTATAGAATATGTCAAGTATGCACCGACGATGAATGTCATATTGCGGCAGCACACACAAGGGTTTGCCCTGATAAAATGACATCATACTGTGTGTCACGCACGTTGAAGTGAAGCAACGTTCTCTGACACTTGTGGCATGACGCTGTCGTGGTTCTTGGAATGACTTGGTTGTGCTTGGAAACTTCCAGGTGTGCATGTGTATAAACTGTGTCAGTGTGTGTACTCGGTATTTCTGTAGAGAAATAGCATTGCTCCGAGGGCAGCGATCCTTCATCAATCCTTGATGAATAAATGTTGAGATTTCTAGCTGAGAAATTCACGTTCCCTCAGGTGGGTGTCATATTTTCTAACGCTCATCTGATACAGAACTTTGTAAGCGTAAAATGCCTCAAATGGGTGCCTCACTCGGGTAACCGCTGACTATCCAGCATCAGAGCAAACACCAGGTTTTGCTACAAGAAGGGCAAAATAAACAAGAGAGACTAATTGTCTTATTTAAGAACACAACATGCTTCACCTTGGAGCTGTAAAACATATGCATAAATACATCAAGTGTGAGTGCAAGCTCACCCACAAATACCCCCACACAAAGGCTTCTCAAGAGATTCTATTCTTAAGTACATGTAATGCAGTAAACATATCTTTTACACACACACTCACATCTGGATGGGCTCTAACTGAGGCAGGTGAACTCAACTTTCCTCCTTGAGGTTCCCTTTGGAATTTCATTACCTGTACTCAGTGCTTATCGATCTTGTTATATACACTATAGGCCAAGTAACTGCTAAATAATTCAGTCTGGTTAAATAGGGCTGTTCCATTATTCAGAAGCGTGGCACAATGTAATTAATGTTGTAGAGATATGTGACAGGCCTGGTTGCATTTCACTCAGTGGCAGCACATCGCTCGCTCTCTACTTTGGCTTTCTCTACTCTCCCCACGTCTTTGTCATCGTCTCTTCTCACTTTTTTCTTTCCTTTCTTTGAACAGTTTCTTCCTCTTCACTTCCTCTTGTTATTTTCTTTCTGTCCTTTTTGCTCCTTTTCTTTTCTTTTCTTTTCTTTCTTGACTTACTAATATACTTCTTCTCTTCCAACCTCGCTTTTCCTCCCTGTCTCTTGATTTAAATCTCATCCACCTCCTCCACTCTTCACGGCTTCTAATGTTCGTGTTGAAAAGCAAGACTAAAACAGCATCTGGGGATTTTCCCAACGAGTTGTGTGTGTGTGTGCATGTGTGTGCGTGCAGTCGCTTGTCTTTTTATTGTGACATATATTTCTCAGCTTCTTCCATAATGACCCATATTGTGCTGATGTTGTTAAGATGTGACAGAATATACAGAACATCTAAACCCCGGCATTGCCGCTTTGTTATTCGTGCTAATAGAACGTTAATGCTAAACGTTCATTCAGTTCATTCAAAGGATGTTTGAACCATTGACTTCTGTCTCATATCTGTCTGCAAACTAATTGTGGACTGGTTTATTCTCCGACGAAGGAGGTTCAATAAAAATGAATATTGCATCACAGCTGAATTATCTATGATAGCTTCCTCCATTTGGACTTACTAGCTCTCTTTACCTTGAAAGGTCAGCTCTATCACGATGGCTTGCCATTGGTCAAATGGCAGGTCATCTCAATGCAAAAAAGTAGTGTGGATGTACACGTAAAATAACAAAAGGCTGGTGTGATAGCCCTTTGTGAGCTGGCAGGTTGGCAAAGGGGGGGGGGGGGGGGTACAGGTGTGTATATTGACATACTGTCACTCACAGCCTTGAGTTTTATGAGGAAGCCTCCTTGGCCTTGTTCCCCCTTTCTTCATGCAGCCAATTAGGAGCCATCTGCTCTTGCGCTCATCAACGCTCCTCCTCCACTCTTGTCAAAGATATTTGACACAACAGGGGAGAGGAGACTTCTTGTCTTGTTTTCCCCCCTCATTTTTCTCTTTCTGAATCCCAGAGTGAAACTACAGAGGTGCCGGGATGACAACACAGAGAGCTCAAAGGCCTGAAGCTTCATGTGTGCAAAAAAGTCAACTGAAATTATGGTTAATGGTAATGTTTGTGTGTTTGTATTATTTCTGTATTTAACCGACGCACACAAACACTCTAAATGTTGAAGCCACTCAAGCTGACTTCCTCTAAACAAGCTGATTTACACTCATTGTTTCTCACGTTTGTTACGCCACAGACTGAAACTCTGTTAAACATGTTGATTAAATATTATAATTTTATGTTTACAAAATTACTCTCCCATGACCAATTTCACTCTATTTTTGAAATTCATTACGACCCTCTTTAAGGATCCAGAGTGGCACTCAGCCTGTGATTTTCCCTTCAGAGTCCCTCACTTCATCTTTGAAGAGTCATTAAGAACATTATGTCATTATTCCCGTTATTAATCATTCATGATAGCGTGTTTTAAGCCAATGCATGTTTTAATTACACACACAGCGATCGGTTTGACTTGAGGTACATAGTAGTGGGTGTTGTGCAGTGGGGTTTAGCCACAGGACAGGACGTCAGGTGGCGGTTAGTGCAGGAAAGCGGCTCCATTCTGTAGATGCTGTGTGACTCCAGACACTCTCTATTTGTATTGTTTTCCTCTCTTTGACTTGGTTTTTTTCTGCGTCTTTCCTTTTAACATTTGCGCGGTTGTCCTTTCAACGCATTTCTCTTCCTCTCTCGTTCTCACTTTCTCTCTTCGTCAATCTGTATGTCTTGTCTGACTATCCGCCCCCCTCAGGGGTTTCGAGTCTGACTGTTCTCAGCTGCAAGTTATTATTTAATCTGCTGTTAAATAACACATTGTTGATGAGTCACTGGCCCTCATTCAGACACATTTAGTGTATCTGTTTTGTGTGGCTTGAATACAACATTTGGGAAGTATTGTGTCACATCCTGTAAAGAAAATGCCTCGGAAAAACATGTCAGCATGCCTTTTCAAGCCACCGGGACCCTCCAGGCACAGTTTCCCCACCCGTAGTTTATAAAACTACACTCCAGCAATATTTGGTGCTTTGCTTCCTTTACTTTATTCGTAATGGACAGGGCATGCTTACGAAAAAGAAAGGTATAAATACAGTCTATATTTACCTTGTGTTTCAACTGGCTGCATATTGTGACTACGAGCCCTGTTTGGAGATGATGCCTCGCCCTTGCAATGAATTTCGGGGCTTACCGTTCATTCTTGTTTGCTAAGTCAGTATCTGATGCATCCTCAGTTGGAAGATAATCCATTGGGATCTGTATCCGCCCTTTTCTGCCTGTGTGAGATTGCAGTTTGGCTGATATCTATTACATCAAAGGACAGAGGCCTTATCACATATAAAGAGATCTCACATACCAACAAGAGACAGCCAGACTGACACGAATACCTTTCAAGAGTGTGAGACTTTCAGCACGGGTCTTTATTCTGTTCAGGTTCTTTCATCTGTTGCACAATCTTTACTCTCACTGAAGACATTTCAAGGCATCTCTGGCTAGATTTCATTTTTAGATTAAAACATTTGAAAACTCTGAACCTTCTGAATTGTGGGCTTGTTTTTATTACACTGCTTTTAGTTCAGCAGTTCCTCTGGAATTGTTCAGCCCATACAATGTGTTAAAAACCCACTTCATTAGCTGATGCTGTAAATATATATATTTCAAATATTCACTTCTTAATGTAGTAAAAGCCAAACTTCAAATTTCAGTTGAGAAGATACTCTCCATCTCTGGATTCCACTACAGCCTCCTTTCGTCATGAGAGGAAAAAGAAATGGATCGTGTGTCTAGCAAAGACAGAAAAGGAACCAAGAATGAATAAGTGTAAATGTGTGTGTGTGCGTCTGTATGTGTTAGCCCTGTGATCGATGGATGACCCGAGTAGCGTGTACCCTGCCTCTTTCCCAATGCATGCTGGGATTGGCTCCAGCCCCCAGTCTATAGACAGGAGAAGCTGTTCAGAAAACAGAAGAATGGATTAAACATTACTTACGTAGTTGCACAGATTTCTATTCTCAACAAACATAACATTTCATGTTAAAAAAAGGTTCCTCCGATGAACCTTCAGAACCCGCTTTTTTTGTTTTTTAAATTGACCCATCTTTGGCTTTCAAGCCAAACAGCCACATGGAGGTTATCCATGGCAGCTGTCCCTGTCAGGGTTTAGCGTGCAGCTTGCTACTCCAATTTCATCTAAGGGCTCATCCAGGGCAGCCCTATAGCTGATAATCCATCATAGCTGATGGTATGTCACACACACACACACACACACACACGATAAAAACATTTTGAGTTTCACTTTTCCGTTTTTTTCACTGATAACTGAATTACTTAGCTTTTTGTGTGCATTAAAACATAGTAAGAAATGTGTAGCCGACAGTCATAGTGTACCTGTATGTGAATGTGCTCGGTACAAATTCAAACCCATCTTCTCCTCCTACTCATCATGCAGAATACAAATTCCAAAGCACAGAAAATGTAATTAAGTCTCTCCTTCGCTTCACTTAGGAAGTCTCTCACTTGCAGTTATCCTTTAAACTCCTCCTCCTTCCCTCTCCAGCTCTCTGTTTCTCTGCCTTCACAAACTCTGAGCATCATGCAAAAGAAGTCGGAGGAGGTATGATATTTTAATAAGATGTGTTTGTTGTGTGTACTATAAACCACTTGACCATGGGGTGATTTCCATAGCAGTTGTCTTTAGAACACATTTGAGCTTAAGGCAGAGTTTTATGTTCTATAGTCTCAATCGCTAGTTTCAAGTCTTCTTCAATACAGCATGGTGTTCATTTGGTAAATCATGGTCCCATTTAGAGTAAAATAGGCGATAGCGCAGGTTGTACTTTAGGGCGGGGCTGCCTTGCGATTGACAGGTCGCTACCATAGAGTTGTCCAGTCTGGGAGATGTCCATGTTTTCTTCTTACAACGTTAACCCTTTTACAGCGTGTTTTCAGTTCGTGAAAGGTAATTGTCACCTTTTTGGTCGCCTAAAAATGTACTCAACTCAAGAACCCTTCACTTCACATATGCACCACACACACACTTCTGCCACCACTGATCCCACACTAGATCTAAATTTGGGTTGATTTGGTTGGATAAATAAATCTCTTGTTCAAACTCTATCATGGTATGTCTCCTATTTGTTTGGCCTAAGTGTCGGACCATAACAGCACATTATCAAGCTGCTTTTAGATGAGGCAGATTTACACTTTCACAAAACAGTTAACGTGCATTATTATCTCCTCTTTTTTTCTTTCCTTCTCCTCGTCTACACGCACCTTCAATAATTGTAATTATCATGGCTTGTTTTTCCAGATGCAATCTTTCACAGTTCTCTGTTGATAAAAAAAGTTAAGGAGGAAAACCGCCTCGCACGACTCATTGATCACATCGAAAAATGTAAAATCTTGTCTTAAATAGAATAAATAGAAAGGTTTATTTATCTTTTAAGTATAAACACCAGATGCTCATGAATTTAAAAAATAAGTCACACTTCAAATTGTGGATACTGTAAGTTTACTTTTTTAAGGTCAGTCACTTAATTAGCTGATGTTGTTTGCGGTTCCACCTGGTTCCTCTGCTGAGTGAGTGATCTCTGTAAATACGACAGTATCTTTGAACACTGATCTCCCTCTTCAGTGCTTTGTTGCATTGTTTGTATATTTTCTTATGGTTTGGAGCTACACACATTTTTGTTAAATGAAACATTCTTACCAGTGTCTTCAGAAAAAAACACACACACGATGCCTTTGTGAAATGAAGTATGACACATTCATAAATTATTATTTATCAATGAGTCAAATCGTGGATCCAGTAGTTCTATGTCAGCATCTGAAGTCTGGCAGTTTTGACGTTGAAGTTGCGAAGCCATTTCTGCCTTTCATGCTTTTTCTCTGTGTCTCTCGCTCTCTGTGATGGTGTCACCATTTAGTCTCAGCTCTTAATGCTTTCTCCCGTTCACCTTATCTTCGTCTCCCTCTCTGCAGGATTTTCACATTGTGCTTGTTACTGTAGGAAATTCTCACTTTTGCCTTTCTTCCTCTGTCTGTGAATACATCTCTACCTCTGTCTGCCTCAGCATTTCTGTCTGTGTGACTCTTTGTCTGTGTGTCTCCTTTTCTCTGTTACATTCAATTTTCCAATTTCCGTCACTTTATTGGCATGACCGTTAAAACGGATAGAATACATAATATCTTGCCTTTCCACATCTTGTCTCCACTCTACTTGTGAGCATTACTCACATTCCTCGACTCCTAACACACACACACACACACACACACACACACACACACACACACACACACACACACACACACACACACACACACACACACACACACACACACACACCTGCCTCCGTACCTTACCTCCAGCACTTACTCTGACCTTTTTATTCAAGCGTTTCTTCTCGCTCTGCTCTTTATCGACATCCTTTCTTAGTACCTACTTCCTCGACCACTTCACCTGGACTGACCGCTATGCATTGTCAGATGCTCGGCTGCAGTTTCCTTGGAGATGCACACACACGCACACGCACGCACACGCACGCACACGCACACGCACACAGACAGGATTCTTTATTATGCACTTCCACTGTGTGTAGAGTCGAGTGTGTCTCTTGCTATCTGGTGCTGTGTTTGCGTGTGAATGGGCATGTGAGTGTGTGTGCGTGCCATCAAAGTGAGTTGGAGCATTATGCTTGTATAGAATATGGTCAGATTGACAGTCAGGCAGAGACGGATGACACCACACTGCCTTGTCTTCTCCTCCTAAATACAGGGCTTTTCTCCTCTTCTCTCATTCCTCTCTGTCACTTAAGTATTTTATTCTCTACCTTGTGATCTCTCCTCTCCTCTACATCACAGTATAATTACAGAAACCTGAGAGCAGAGAGACTTTTCCCTGTCTCTCCGAATCACACCTATCTTGCTAAGCTACATTGACTGGAACACCCATATGTTACACCTTAGGTGGTTGGTGTGGCATATGTTGTGCAAACACAGAAAGAAACACTGCTGCAAAAAGCCTCGCCAGATGTTACTGTCCTTTGCCTGTTTCTCTCTCTGTCTTTCCGTTGCTCTCATTGTATTCTCCTCTCTTTTCAAATCTTTTTATTGATTTTGCAATACCTTAGACAGAGGTAGAACAGGTCTCTTAACATATGATTGCATTGCTTTGAGAGACCCAGAGGTTGGTGGGAATGATGATGTGGTGTGGTGTGGAACGCAAATCTCAAACATAACTTACACTTCTAAGGCGTGACTGAATCGGCTGTGCTTCCATCTCATCTTTTGTTCCTTTCCTTTCCTCTCTCAAATTAATTTCTTTCTTAATGACATTAAATACAGTGAAGACTGTTCATTGGAGTGTAACAGGACAGTAGGCATAGAGAGGTAAGATAACCTGTGCCAGTAAAGAGATGAGCTTAAACATTAGATAGCAGGGGTTCACAGCTTGCCCACCAGGGTGCCCCATTAAGCTCAGCCAAACACGATTCAAAGATTTGAGTGAGGATAACTTATAAAAATCCCCAGGAGGGGGCTTGTTTTTGAAGGCAAGACATTTATGTGTGTCCGTAAGAGAAGTCTAACATGTTTTTAGACATTTAGGTTTACTGTTGGTTCAACATAAACAAAGAAAACTATGATTTCATTTGATAAAGACTTTGTCCAGCTAAGATCATAAAGCTATCAGAATAAAAGTCCCACATCATTGTGGATTTATTTTATTTTTTATGTCAAAACGTTTTATGTCATGATTTGTTCACCCACCCCCGGCAAAAAGCTACTGCTGATTTTGGCAGCACTAAACTCCACTCAGAGCGATGCATGTGTGCGTGTGTGTGTGTGTGTGTGTGTGTGTGTGAGTGTACATTTGTCTGTGTACGACTTTGTTTGAGCACAACTCTAATCAAGATATCAATATGTGCTGTTGTAACTCTAACTGCACACTGATGTATTGTTCAGTTTCAAATTGGAGTTAATTGAGGATCTTGTTCCCTTTACTTCAGGCTGAATTACATAGACTACTCTGGTATCCAGTAATATGTTACCCGTCAAAATGCTTTTAATCAGTGCGCGAAACATATTATATTAGTCTCTGGAAAAATCTTGATAAAATATATTCATCTCTTGCAATTATCACAAAAATGTATTTAAAAGTGTACTATGTCAGTATTCATTATTCATATCACAAATATGAATACAGATAAATATTGCTGGTGTTTCCTGCTTTATCGCCATTGAAAACCGGATTGTTTCTGGTAAGGCCGTCTTCAATGGGTGGCGATGTTGCAAACGTTATCCCTTACAACCTAAAAAGCAATGTATTTTTTCACTGATTCTTTTTCTCTGAGCCAAGGCCTCCCTGGTCCATTATTTTTTAAGGCCAGGTGGCGACCTCTGGGTCTGAAAAGTAAAACCATTGCAGAAGTGCCTTAAACTTGGACTCTTTCCAAAAGCCAGCAGGGGGAAAAATATGTTCAATTGTAGAGAAGTCTATGAGAAAAATACCCACTTTTCACTTGATTTATTGCCTCAAAAAACATTGTAATGAGTTTATGGTCTAAATTTCTAGTTTCAAGTCTTCTATACAGCATGATGTTTATTTCGTAAATTATGGTCCCATTTAGAGTACAATAGGCGATAAAGCAGGGTATGCTTCAGGGCGTGGCTACCGTGTGATCGTCTTACAACTTTAACCCTGTCATTACATGACTTCTCATTTTTCTATGACTTAAACATTGACTTGTGTCAGAGTTATCTACAGTAACCTTCAGTCTACACCAGTGCTCTGAAATAGTACATTGATTTGTAAATGAGCCATCAGCAAAATGTTTGCCCACAAATCTTACAGCCATGCTAAATGTTAACATTAACATGCTAACAGGCTCACAATGCCAATGCTAACATGCTGATGTTAAGCACCATCTCATTTTAGCATGTTAGCATGCTAACATGTGCTAATTAGTTAATAGCTCAGGTTGATGAGAATGACATTTGTTCGAGCTCGAGGAAAAGTCAGAGGTGTTTTTGTTAGGCAAAACTGCTGAGGCATTGTGTGTGGATAAATGTTGGATATCAACGCAATGTTATGCTCATGAAACCTAATAAAGCCGTTAGCTGTCGATGTTTTCTTCTCTTATTTTCATCTGCCTTCTCTCCTCTCCTGTTCCTTGGCCTGTCAATTTCAGCACACTGTATATTGGATACGACAGGCTTTGTGTGTGGAGCACTCACAAAGGTGATGCCAGTCACACACTTTCTTCTTACTTTCTCCTCTTCTCAGTCCTTTACACCCTTCTCCCTCTCGCTCCTTTCTCCCCTCCATCCGTCTCTTCAAAGATCTTAGCTGTTTCATCTCTTTGTCGGAACTCACCCTCTCTCTCCTCTCTTTATCCTTTCATCCTGGGGATGCTCAAGTGTGGCAAGCACACTCCTATGGAGGAGTACAAGTCATGTTTGCCCGTGCTCTACAAACCCCTGATCACTATCACTCCAGTCCTCACAACAGATGCAACCCCTACTCTCCCATCCGTAACTTGCTGTCTTTTCTCTCTGCCTTCTTTTCAGTCTTTCACAAAGCTACATTTCATTCACATATTAAACGAACCTGTTTATGTGGCCGTGACCTCTTATGGCACAATTGTTCCCAAACAAGAAGTGTTTGGTATAATAAGTAGGGAATTTGCAGGCTTTTGCCTTTCTCTTTGCTGCTTTTGCTAGATTTAATCACATTAATTAAGTTGTTTTTGGACCTTTTTGGGCCTCAAGAGCAAAGACTAAAATACCATAGGAGGGTAATAAAAACCAACATTTTTGGATCTTACAGTAGGATCAGGGTAAGGCCAAGCAAGGTAATTCTCAGGATTGCTGAAAAAAGTATGAGAAAATAGAATCTCCTATTGATAAAAGACGCTCAGTTATACAAAAAGCATATATCTGTAGAATGTTTCTCTTTCCCACCTTTCCTCTCGGATTGCGTTCTCTGTGTATGCCAATAATCTATATTGAACAATATTTTTTTTTAAAAGCGTCACTGTCCTCAGATATGAAGCCTGCAGTGCTGCCAGGAAACTGCTGCTCTTCTTTCCTCTCTCTAGCGCTCTCTCTCTTTTCCATTACAGTTTTCTTTTGTTTCTCCACCTCCCTGCCCTTCCAATCTACCCTCTGCTCTCCAGTGATCCCCTTTATTAGCTATTGCTGTCAACTGGTACTTTAGTTGATCGCACAATCTCTTTCTTCACTTACAGTGATTGTGGTGGAAAATACACAGTCACTCACTGACAAACACAGGTACACGCACGACCGCTAGGTATCACGGCATGTATCACACACAAACGCTGTCAAACACACCCTGACATGTCGATATCATGATCCTAGAAAAGCCCTCCATTGGTGTGGATAAAATACCCATGCAGTCAGTACTGTCTGTAAACGGTCTAATACGTGATCAGGTCCACATAGGAAAGCATGACCAATTTAAACATGACACACACACACACACACACATACACTGACGTCAACAGCACAATCGTGCTCACTTATTAATGTAGATGAATCCATGCAATGAGCACTGACGTATATATGGATATTTATTATTTGATACACTAAATAATATTCTATTGGAACTCTTAGTCTGCTGCTTTTTCACAACTATCTGTTTTATCACAGTTTCTGACTTTCTTCTGTGTGCTTTCTGCATTAAGTTCCCTTCAGGGAAGTGATGATTGGTGCTCGTGTGTTTGTGTGCGTGTAATTGATTCACATGCTACTGTTGGCTTATTGTCTCTTCCTCCACAGTGGTCATTTAATCAATACCTCTCAGCGTGTTGTGTGATCAGGTGATATCTGTGTTTTTCACTGTCCTGACTAGGCTGCTTCCCTCTAGTATCACTTTTCGACAGGCTAAAAAAAAAAACGTGTTTTCCATGCAACACGCTTCTCAATTCACCTTTTTTCATCAGAAATAGTTATTGACATTTTTGGAAGTATGCACATTCTCTTTCTTGTTGGGCTTGGCAATAAGGCTCAGGTAGAGCATGGATGCCAACTTTCAGCATAGAAATTCATCTGCTTGGTTTGTGTATTCTTGACATCATCATCATCATTCCTGGCCCCACTTATATGTGTGTGTGTGCATATTCTTACACACATAAGAATGTATATAAGAATATATTGTTTAAACTTGGTATTTCTTCACAGTTACAAGTAAAGATCAGGCTATACTGATATTATTCGTATTATGCTATTGTAGAATTACATTCCAGGGTGGCTGTGTAGGATTGTCTCCGACAAGTGTGATCCAAGCTTTTCCAATTAGCGGGATTTAAAGGAAGGTATTATTGTTAACACAATTTACAACTGGGTGCCAGACATACAATTAAGTCTGTCATTAGTATCTCAGGGGTGCAGTTTAGGGTGAACTTCTTCTTGTAACCCATAATACAAAATGAATAAAGATTGTAAAGATAATTGGAAGGAATAATCTCATGAAGAAGAAAATAACCAGATTGTTTCCATCTCAAAACAGCTCATGGACACACTTTAGTTGGTTCACATTTCAAAAGAAAACCAATTTTATCAGCACAAAGAATTATAATATCCCATTACTCATTTCGACATAGTGCAGAATTTGATGGTTTATGGGGAGGGGGTAAATGGCCAACAGAGGCAGTTCTGTGTTCCTGAAGTGGAGAGATCAAAAAGGTGTTAATTGTCTTAGTTGAGGGGTAATTAGGAGAAAAGAAGAGTATTTATTGGTTTTGAAGCCACGAGAGTGTCACCGATTCTGTAAGAGGATCCAATAATATAATTGTCCAGTTATCAAGCATTTCCAATCAAATAGAGAGAAACAGCAGCTTGCTTATAAGCTTGTTTGGTTTGATGTTCAGATTTGGCTTAAACACTCGCTTCGAAATCCCGCCACTCTTCCCTGCAATGTGTCTGTCCTCATCTCTCTTCAGGTGTCAGCAATTACCATCCTCTCCTCCACTGTGCCACACCCACTCTCTCACTGCTGTTAAGAGACAGACGGCTCTCGTTCGACTGGCTGCTACAAACTCCAGAATGTTGTAAAGTCCAAAAGTCTAAATGTTTTATCTAACAAAATAGTCTGCTGCAATCCATATTAGTTGCAGTTCAACATTTCAAAAACTACATTGTCACTGCAGAAAACCATTTGCTTCTCCGGTTTGCAGAATCATCTTTTTAAATAACAATGTGCCAGGTGCAGGCACACCTGGCTTGAGAGGTAATAGAAGATGACACTGTGATTGTTTTAATTAATGTTACGCCCGTAACACTATGATTAAATACGAGACGAAGTAGAACCCTGCTGCCCCTTATGCCTTACTAAAGGCCCAGCTTACATGCCATTTGATTCGTAAAAGGGGAGTTGGACACGCTAAATAGGGCTGATCGTTTTATTCCAAACGGTAGCTAGTTTACAAATAGTTTTAATCATTAATGGCTTAATAGATAATAAAACACAGCTGCAAAGAAACTTTTTGAAACTCAGAAATCTTAATATCTCAGGATTACACAGTCGCTGTTGATGGCTCCCTACTCACCCCTTCCACCCAAATCCGCAACCCTGGAGTCATTCTTAACCCCGCCCTCTCATTCCTGCCCCATGTCAACCACATCATCAAATCAGCCCTCCTCCACCTCTGTAACATTGCCTACCTCTGACCCTCACTGTCACTTACTGCTGCAGAAACACTCATTAACATATTTGTGACGTCCAGCCTTGACTACTGCAATTGTATCCTCTATAGAGCCACAAACAAAGCCCTTAATGAACTCCAGTATGTACGGAGCTGTACCCGCTCAAGTTATCACATCACCCCCTGACCTGACCTCCACTGGCTCCCGGTTCAAAACAGACCTCCTCAATCAGCATGCCCCTTCCCAATGCCTCAGATCTGCTGACCTGCAAGTCTCTAGAACCAAGCGCCAAACCTTGGCCGTTTTCAGTCGTCGCCCCCTCTCTCCCCCAACGTTGCACAGTTAAAAAAGGCCCTAAAATCTCAACCACCACTCCCCCAACTTTGAAAAGCTCGACATAAATCTGCTGTGATGTTATTATAGCTTAAGTAATGGCGCTTTGTAATTAGTCTCATAACAAAATGTTCTTGTGTTTGAATATCCATCTCCTGTTTAAGTGGCTGGACTTCAGTATTAAAATGGGCGTGTTAATGGATATCAGTAATATCGGTTTTTCCTCCGGTTTCTTCTTTAACCTTTGAATCTGCCTGAAGGAGGAAGGGTAAACGATGTAGATGTTTCCAAAACCAGAATCGAATTAGACGCAAGGCCGGGGAAAAAATGGCTGCGTGCCTATTTCATCCAGGTCTGAGTTTGGAAACCTGCCACTGACTTCAGCACCAATAAAAGTCATGTTTGTATGAAAGACACAACACTGTCTTGAGGAAGGTTGTACCTATTTAGTGGCAGAGGGAAATATTTTTGTGACTTTCACAAAAATACTCTGGGAAAAAGACTTAAATAATATATATTGATTTATTCTTTCACTGCGTGTTTGTGTGTATATGAATGTGGGAGCAGGGAAACATCAATTTACAGTTGATCGAAAGCATCAAAGAGGTTACTGAAGGTTAGTCTTTCCATTTATAACAGCCATTTAACGGTTCGGTCAAAAATCAATGTCCCGGACGTGTTTTGATATCTGGAGTGCCAATCGAAACCAAAATGAAGAGGACAGGGTCATGACATCAACCGTTTGATCTCTCTCCGTCCTGTCTGCAGAGAAGAATCCTGATGAAAATGATGAGGCAATGTCAGTCACTCGGGGTTTTGGTCATAAGGCTGTTTGTGTGTGTGTGCGTGTGTGTGTGTGTGATTAGTCGTTCTTTGGGCCAGATGAACACTTCCCTCTACTGCAGTTAATCAATAAAGTCTGTGACTTTTCCCTTGGGTACCCACCCTCCACTATTCTTATCTCCTTCCGCTTTCCCTTTCCTTTCCTTTCTTTTGGAGCCTACTTGTGATGGCAGGGGAAGGGCCAAAGCATCTAAATGGTCTCTTGTAAATGAAGTGAATTGAGACAGAGCTCATCGGCATGCATGAGCAGCTCCCATAAAGTAACTACGCATATCAATCATGCTCGGCGTGTCTTCGTGTTCGACAGGATTCATGACCTTCTGTGGGATTCCTCCGGCGAGATACAGTACAACGCGCATAGCAACACACACAGACATTGACACATGCATGCATGTACGCTCGCATATCAACAGCACACGCGCACCCACTCTTCTTCACTCTTTCAAGCACAGCCGCACACACGCTGCTCAGCACTCCGTCAAGCAGTCACTGCGGTTTGACACCAGCTCTCTTGTCTCATCATTAGTTTCAGTGAGAGATGTCCTGTCCCCTCAACAAAAAAAACATGGCAGGCGGTGACGAATCAATTAATCAGACGAGGCATTTGCCGATAGTTATGTTTCACTTGCAACTAATGTGCATTGAATGTCTCAGAAAGTTTCCAATAATGCATGGACAACACTTTAAATCAGCATTCACTTCAACAGTTATGATCGATGAATCGTCAGAGTCGGATAGATTGCTGTCAAAACAGCAGCTTTCGATGACTGATGATCGTCTTCCACGCTAACTGAATTGATGCTCCTCTGGACACAACACTGTGCCGGTGTTTCTTCCTCTGCTTCAGGCTTCGGCCTGATTCAGACAGTTGATTCCTTTGCTATTTTGTTACCCTGTTAGGATGTTTTTGCTGTTGATAAAAATAATTAAAACCCAAATGTCACAGCTGTTGCAGCATCATCAGATTTTTTCAGAATCATGGTGAATCCTAAGATATTAATTTGCTTCATGGTAGGAATGTATATTTGGATGTTCTGTATTTTAAACCCTCATAGGCCCTCCACAGAAGCCTACCAGCAGAGAAATAAAACAGCTTTCAAACATTCAAAACGTACATTAGCTAGCTAGCTAGCTGACTAGCTAGCTAGATTGCTAATTCAGCGATACTTAAATGCTGGTTACAGAAAATGAGCAGAACAGGCTAACAACAATCGCCATTTACATTTGTACTACTCAAATTACCAACAGTTTCATCTCCGTTCTGCTGCTATTCTATTTCTGTGCCGACCAGCACATGGCTACCAATTGAGCAACAGGAACGTATAAATAATATTTTGTTATTTTCACACAATTTCTGTCATGCTAATTGATTCTGACTGAGTCATGACAATCTTGCTGCTTTGTAATAAGATTAGGAAGTAAACTCACCTGTGATGCTTCTTTTGCGTTGCTGAGGAAGTGAGCAATGAATGCTGTTATATATTAAATATTATGCACATGTGGGGATGCATTCCAAGTTGTCGGACACCATGTTGTTTCAGCGGATATTTGGAAACGTTACAAAGTGTTTAGATGTCGGTCAGTTAGGATAGGTAGACCGTGTGATTGTTGCTGTATGTGAGAGGACAAGATTGAGTGACAGTCTCTGTAGTGTAACAGAGTGTTTGCATCACTCCTTTGTTTTGCTTTTGACTTCAGTGCCCTGTTGAGCAGCCTCCATCCATCCCACCTCTGTGGCCTAGCTGTCAGTCTCTCTTCTTTGGCCGACTACATTTACCTTCTCTGTTTTAGGATTATGATTACCATCTACTTCTATTCTCAATTGTTCTTTCTTTAACCTTTAGTACCACTTTCCCATTTATTACTTTTTTTCAATTTCTATATCAAATCCTGGCCCTACTTCTCGTTCTCAGTCTCTTTCTTTCTGAATCTCTCCTTGCCTCTACTGTTTGTCTCTAGTTCAGCTTTGCTTTTTTAGCCGCTGCTTTTTTTGTATTCTCTCTTTTCTCGTAGTTTCTTTCCTCTTCCTGTCCTTGTCTGCTGTTTTTCTCTCTCTCTCCCCCTTTTTTTCCTCCTCCTGTCTCTCTCTCTCTCATTCCTTCCCGCCTCTCTCTGCACGTCTTCTCGATCTTGCCTTTCTTTCCTCCTCCTCTCTCTTTTGCCTTTCTTGTCTCGTCTTCTCTCTCGGCCTCCCTTTCCCTACTCGATCAGACAGTTGAAGCAGCCAAGCTGCCGAAGGCGAGAGCAGACAGAGGAGCCGCTCTGTTCGTGCTCCCTCCCTCTCCGGAGAGGCAAACTAATGCCGACACGCCAATAAGTTGTAAGGAGACAATTATTCACCATTTATATCAGCTCTCCGTCTTTCTGAGTTAGTGCCGCACACCTCTGGAACTCCACGTAGTGTTGTTACGTAATGCTTTTATCCTTTCATTGGTTGTGTTTTGATTCATAGAGATTTGCTCCAGCCACACTTTGGCCTAGAGGTTGCTTGTTACTGGAAGATCATTGGTCAACAATTATGATAACTTAGAGAATCTGGGAGCAGGCAACATAAATAAGAAGACATGATCTCCCTTCTCACATCAACCGCTATCAACATGCCCCTCAGCGAGACACTTAACTCCCAACTGCTCCACTGGATCTGCTCAGTGTCCAGCCGATGAAGACTAATTATACTAGGCCCTCCATGTTTGTGAATGTAAACATAAACCGTATGAATCTGAAGCCGAGTGCTGGCTGAAAAGGAACGCAGACATCCAGTTTTGGTTTAATTGGTAAATTGTTTATTTAAATGGCTAAACTAAATAATTTGAAATCTCCAATCTTCTACATCCTGGATATAAAATCTAACTTTATATTCACAACTTTTGAATGTGTTCGGGGGTTTTTCATCAAGTGCACTTGAACTTTTTCCACTTGGTTTATTCTTCTCCTTTAAGTCAGACACCATGTGCTGCAGAGACAGAGAGACACTGAGGTTGAACCGGAGGATAGAGAAGGGCAACAGAGCAAGAAGCAGAGAGCTCAACAAAACAGCCTTTTTGCTGCTGCAACTTTAGTGAGCCGTGCTGCGAGTCCGAGCATATTTGCATGTATGCGTATATAATGCTATACTTTGGTGAAGAAATGGCATGCTAAAGAGGTCTTTGAAATAATAATGAAAAGTCTGAAAGAGTGAATGATGGACTGCTTCGTTGATGAGCCCCGCAAACACAACAGTGCGGAGCATTAAGTATGAAATTAAAACAGGCATTTACACACATATTTCTACAGTGCACACATACACACACGGACACATACTCACTGAAGTACACACAAACAGAGGAATGCAAACGTGCATTCGGCACTTTGGGAATCATACCACAAACGCTCTTGCTTTCTCTCTTCCCCAAAACATCCACTTTCAGAAAATAAGAAGAAAAGAGATGATACCTGAGGATAAATATGGAGCGGACTGTTTTCAGTCATGCAGTGGTATTTTCTTAAGATCTTAAAAATCCCTATTTTTATACCAGGAGGCTCATTTTTTACATTATACTCTGACTTCAGCAGACATTGTTTACTACAAGTATGTAGTAAGTAGTGTTTTGTAAGTACCGTTTTTTTATGCAGCCAAAAGTCAATAGCGTAGGTCTTTTTTCTTGTCTCTTTGTTTCTTAAAAGAGCAAAGAAAATCCCTTTGTAGTAAAGTGGCAATGTCACTAAAATGTACAGATATAAGTGGACAGGCACACTTGCTATGTCCCAATACCTTAAGCTATCAACAGCTCCAGCTTGCTCCATATCAGAGAATATGCTGCGACATATTCTGAGAGCTTCTTTCATTTTGAACTTGATTTCTGTCTCTGTGCGTTGTAATGTCTGATCGAGTCGATGTTTAAGGTGAACGGGCCGCCCCCTCGCTTCCTGTCTCTTCAATGATAACAGTTGTAGAGCACAGTGAAAACTTGTTCCCCCTGTGAATCGATGCTAATCGCATCATTGTGCTTCCCCCGTCCCCCTCCCCTCTCTCTGGGGTTTCACACTACTCTCTGGCCTTTTCCTTTTCACCCGCTGTTTCCCTCGTTCTGTCTCTGTCTCCCCCCCCCCCCTTGCTCCTGTCTCCCTTCATCATATGGGAGGTTCTCGCACGCAAGCCAACCCTCCTCACGGGTCAGCGTTGTGCACACTCTGATATTGTAGTCGTCGCCGCTGAAGAGATCTTCCATCATGCATCTGTCATTCATTTGTTCTGCAGTTGCCGTAAAGGCGTGTTGTGTCTTCACTGTTGTAAGGAAGAGCCGAGTATGGAGCTCTAGGCAATATGTTGATATCATTTCAATATGATGATTTGAGAAGATCCCACCTGGATTTTGGTTATGACAAAACGTAGTCCAATGAGTAAAGTGAACAATACAATTTACCACCCAATGTTTGGTTCTCAAGTGTGCATTTTCTGAACACTCTTGGCTGCCCAAAGTGACTGTTGCTACGGCCCAAGATTACTAAGCAGCCAGGTCTGAGTACAACCTGAAATGACGCAGAATAAAAATGGCAAGTTAGCATTATGCTGCTACATTTAGTTTGAACCTCAAACGCGGTTTGGAAAATTCACAATTCAATGTTGCCCTTTCCTTCTCTGGCCCCGCCATCTGACATGCTTCAAAACTGATATTGCACAGTCTGACACAAGCATCCAGACATCAACCAAGACTTCATTAAACCCATTGTGTTCTGAGTGACGTGCACTTCACTTGTAAGAACGTTGTTATCTCACACTCTACACTGGATAAGACAAAAGCAAAGTGTCCCAGAGTGAAGAATCAGCCTTTTAGACTTCTAATGGAGACCAAAGTTAAAATTTTCCAATAAATGCCCTCATCTCTCATCAAACACTGACACACGTAACACTCAAGCATTTTTTTTCAAAAGGCTTTTTTTCATGCAGATGCAGCGTAATGTGATATATTTATTTATCTGTGTCATCGATACTAGCACTAGTATTACACATGCACCCACAAGACAATGACCTTTTATTTTTTTCTGCAGAGATGTTACTAAATATGCAATGTGCTTTCTCTCCCTCTGTGTTTTTGTGTGTGTGTGTATGTGTGTGTATGTCCCCTTGGCTACATGCCTGTGTCTGCATGTGTGTGTGTGTGTCCATGCGTTCACTCACAGCTCCAGCCAACGCCCAGATCGTGCACTCAGGCGAAGCGTGTAACGTCAAGGATGATAACATCAGTGAGAGAATCTACACCATCAAAGAAGGAGACACACTAGTGCTTCAGTGCATTGTTAAAGGACACCCACGACCACAGGTAAGCTCCCAAACAACCTGCTGAGAAAGGTGTGTGTGCCAGAATATTTCCAGCTTTTCAAATTACACACACATTTTAAAAGTATTGAAATGGTTTATTCAGACTGGTGTCAAACATGTGTTTTTGGTACAGTAAATTTAAAAACGGTGTGGTTTCACAACTAATTTACATAAAATGCTACGCAGAGTAAAATAAAATAATTAACATTGTCAAGATGATTCGATTAGAAAACTTTATATCGAAACTTATCTGAACTTTAAGATAGAAACTTATCTCCATATTTATATTAATGTAGGTGATCATTATGCTAGTTCCGAGCCGTGCATTTATCAGAAAATAGCACTATAAACATAAGAAATGACTCGTGGATGTATCTTATCATTTATGCTAGCAAGGGTAGGGGATGTTTTTTAACGATTGTTCTCCAGACAATCAGAGTTGAGGACTCTGCATGGCAACGGTGTAATCAATGAGCCACGGTAGCACTCAGGCCGCTTCCATCTTCAAGAAATTCCAAATTTGCAGATTTTATACTTCAATCTTGCTGGATTGTCTCAGATACTAGCTCCATTGTCTCCATTCGATGCACTGTACCAGATTATAGCTTAAGATAATTTGCATCTGCAGTCCCTTGGCAGGTCAAACAAGGACAAAACAACAACACAGTAAAAGGAACATAATACATAATACAGAGATATACCACAAAAACATACAGGACACCCAATACAACACTACACACAAATAGCACATCAAAAATTAATGTGTCAATAAAATCAAATCATAAAAGACCACAAGAATTGAGGTCAGTGTGTGCAGTGTTGTGCAGTCTTTAAAAGACTTTTCAAGTTGGCTTTAAAAGTGCTAATAGTGCTGCAGCTCCTCACAGCTTCAGGCAGGGTGTTCCACTGGTGTGTTGCTTTTACAGAGAAGGCTGATTGACCAAAAGTAGTGCGGCAAAATGGTATAGTACAGTCTCATGAAGAGGATATTCTCGCTGATCTAATGGAAGTTGCTGAGCGAGTACATACAAAGTCACGGAGTGGAGGAGGGGCCAAACCATTTAAAAGTCTATAGACCAGGAACAAATTTGAGAACAATCTAAAATTGTTAAAGCTCAGTAGATTGTGCTTCTCCAATACCCTACAATGGTGAAAGTACAACGGCCTTTTGTCCAGAATTTGTATTGTTTGCTTATATAAAGACTCGAGAGGTCTTATGGCTGTTTCACCAGCCTGCCCCCAATATGTAATGCAGTAGGACATGTGAGAAAAAATGGCATGCATAAATATCTTTGCTGCATTTGGAGAGAGACAGTTTCTGATGTGTCTAAAATTTGCACGGTTGTATTTTATGGTTTTAACCATTTTTTTTACATGTTTCTTAAATGTCAAATTTTGATCGAGTATCACACCAAGATACTTAAAATCAGTGACTATTTCTAGCCTTTCTCCGTTGATAAGAATGTTCGCATCAGGAGGTTGTCAGATGGTTTTGGAAAAAAACATCCCTTTTGTCTTACTTACGTTTAGAGTCAGACATGATTGATGGAGCCAGTGTGTGATCCTTTCCAACGCAATTGTTAGCTTGGCAGCTGCTAACTCAGCTGTTTTTGCATGTGTATATACAACAGTGTCATCTGCATACATTTGCAGTTCTACATCATGACACTGTTGAGGGAGATCATTAACATATAGACTGAATAATAAGGGAGCTAACACTGACCCTTGTGGAACACCCATTGTGCATTTCAGGTTGCTTGACAGTGAGTCACACATTTTACCACATTGCTTCCTATTTGATAAATAAGAAGACATCCAAGCCAGTGCTCGAGGTGAAAAGTTGAACGCAGAAAGTTTCGATATTAACACATCGTGATTGACTGTATCAAAAGCTTTGCGTAGATCTAAAACTACAGCACCAACTACTCCTCCTTTATCGAGCATTGATTTGATTTGCTATATGAAGTGCAAGGTAGCAGTTTCGGTGGAATGATTTGTTCTAAAGCCAAACTGCATACGATGTAGACCACAGGTGCTTGTACTAAGAAACGTTGTGAGTTGTTCAATGACAACTTTCTCTGCAATCTTTGACAGTACTGGCAGTATACTTATCGGTCTATCGTTACTGGCGTCAAGGCGGTCTCCAGATTTAAAAATAGGTGTGACAATGGCACATTTCCAGTCATGGGAGTGTGTGAGGTGAGAAAAGCAGTGTTCCTCACGGGTGAATGTCCACTGGCATCACATCAGCATGAATAAAACAGTGCCTGTGTCTCTGCCTTGTTTTCTTCTGTTTGTGTTTAGGTGTGTATCTACTGTGTGTGTATGTGTGCGTGTTTGTGTGTGTATGTAAGAGGCTGCTTGCTTCTGTGACCCTACAGATGCAAACAAATCATGTGTACGTAGCTGCAACATCGAATCAAATACATGTTGACCTAACCTGCATATACTAACTGTGGCTGTCATTCCTCTCTCATTTGATCCATCCATCTTTCCCTGGCTCTCTCTCTTTCACACACACACCCACACACACACTAACACGCACACACAGATGCACACCATTTTTACAGGCCCCCCAAATAAATACAGACCAACTTTAAATAAAACTTTTACTTTCACCGGTGCCGGAATAATAATCATTATAAAAAACGTTACACATACTACACAAGTTCATTCCCCCGGAGCAGTTCAAAGATGTAGGAAATTGCGTCAGTGATTGCTTGTTCCCTGCGTCGGAGGTGGTAGCGCATTTTGAACAATGATCACATTGGTTGCATTGTCAGAATGTAAAATGCACAGTATACTGTATAGTGGTTGCAAGAGCAAGACTTACACTGCCTCTAGCAAAGAGACATTGTTTGAGTGAGTGTGTCTGCCTGGGTTAGCGTGTGTGTGTGTGTGTGAGAGAGAAAATACGTATGTAGACACACACTAACAAACAAAGGCAGACAGAGACAAAGAAACAGATAACAGACTAAGGCAAAGAGCTGCAGCAGTGAAAACATGTCAGTATCTTAATGCCCTGAGGTTGAGACAACAACCTCTGTGTGATGAAGGTCTGACGGACGAAATGTAAGTGATGGACAGTGTGTGGAATCAAGTCCAGAGTTTGTGATCCTACACGCATGTCACTGAGACTTTACATTGTGCAACACCTTTCTTAAAATTTCTACCTGGATGTATTTTGCACAAAGAAAGTCCTTCTTGACTCTTTTCGGGATGAGTATTATTGACAAACGAATCCAAACTGGTTTCCTGAGCTTTCAACCACATCTCAAAGGTCTTCGTCCGCCAATGAAACTGGCTCAGGAGTGAAGACAATGCGATGAGCTAAAAAAACAACAACTAGTAAGTGGACCATGTGTTAAGATTATTTTATGACCGTTTTTTATATACATATATATATATTATTCTTAACCGTGTCACTGAAATACTTCCGCAACTAATGGTGACCTTGACTACACTTGACTAATTATTGTTGAACAGCATAATTGGTACCTACATATCACCATGGGGATAGAAAACAAATAGCCATTTCTGATAATTCTTCTTCAGTGATTTTACAATTTGTATGAATTCTAAACTGTTAAATAGCCCACCGCTTTGTGTCGTACAACCACAATGCAATGCAAATATGAAACTTAGTAAGGGTCAAACCGCCTGGAATTTAAACCTGCCAATGAAACACAAACCATAACTGACTCGTGTCAAACACATATGTAAACTGGAGGAAGAAAGAAAGATACAGTATTAGGAGGTAAGAGGAAAAATGGTGATGCTTTGTGATAAAGAGGGTTGAACGATTTAATGTCAAGATAATCATGCCTGCATGTGTGTACTTGCACAGTGTATGAATTATTTCTATAACGCATGTAGTGCAAGCGAGCACAACACATGTATGTTTTAACCTTGTGTAGGAATAAAAAGTATAGTCTTAGAAGCTGTTGCATGCTCACAATGAGAGTTTGATGGCCCGACCTTTGTCACACGTCATCCCCTTTCTGTCACCCGTCTCTGTTGTCACCCTCCAAAGGGTGGTCAAATCTAAAAAGACACAAATTGTCCAAATCTGCCAGAAAAGAGAAAACAAAAATCACCCACAATAACCAGAGAAGTCAGACAAGCATTCCTAGTCTGCAAGCTTAGAGTCAACAGAATAGAAGTGAGCAGTGGGTGTGCTGACCTCTGTCCCAGTGTGTTCTGCTGGAGTAGCACACTGCGGCATTCTGCAGTTGGTCCCATTGGGCTTACAGAGTTTCCACTGCGCTCCATTGGCTGTATTGATAACCTGATCCCTGTCACCCCAGCTCTCCTTCATCCATCCTTACATCTTTCCAGACCCTTCTCTACACACATGGACTGTTGTGTCATTGCACAAAGTTGTGGTTTCTTATGTAATCTGTACTATATTTTCTGACATTGTGAGAACGAAACAGCGTAAAGCACCTCACTGCTATGTGCTAGCCCTGTATAATGGAGACAAAGTACAGAAAGCAGGACGTTCAGAGGGCCTTGGGATGAAAATAATCCGTGACATTGACCCAGAGGAGTTTACATCAATTCGTGCCTCAAAGGCATATATTCATAACTCAAAATTAAGTAGTTGGTTTTTGTTTGTTTTGGCAGAATTAAATGGTGCTTCCTGGTGCTGACCACATACTTTGTATGCGGTAAAAGCTTCCTCAAGAATTCGATTTTTCATCGATGCAAGTGTATTTAATCTGCAGTTTTGCAAAGGAAGTTTTAGCCAATTAGCAGCAACCTTTGACAAATACGTTGTGTACATAAAAGCTGTCAGTCTAAAACACTATGCAGCCAACCCACACCAATGTTGTGGTCGGTAGGGCGGTACCCCTGGTACGATTTTTATTATGTTCAAATTAGATTGTTGATTGGATGGATTTGTCAGAATAATGAGACACTGCACATGTATTTTTTCTTCAAATCAAACTCGTATAGCCTCATTAAAGATGTATATATCTATCTATATATGTATATATAAATATATTATGTTTGCTGCCTTGTCATGTATGAGAACATATGACTTTTCTCATGAAATGCCATATGCATCCATAACTTCTGCGATGTGACTCTCTCTTGTCTCGTTTTTTTCTAAAACAAATCCAGAACTCGAGTCAAACATCTATTTGCTGTGACGTCCAAATGTGTGTGGTGAAACTTACTGCTGCACATTGCTTAATTTACTCCATAACCTCCTCTCTTGTTCTGCCATATTTTGCCATCACTGCAGGCATAACAGTGTCTCTTTTAGGGACAGTGTACCTTGGCTCCGAAGTATGCGTCAGCTTCTTAAATCCCGCAGCCTCAATAATAATCACAGGGCTCATTTCGAGTGTAATGAAATATGTGATGCTGTCGGTAATTTGCAGGGGCCTCAAATCTAGAGATTTCTGGGTTGAAGTGGATGCGTCGTGGTCCGAGCAGAGAAATATATAGCACATGTTATTGCCTTGAAAATCTAAATATTTCCTGCATTATGTAGTTTATCTGCGCTGTTAGTTGCAGAATGGCCGTCCAGCTCATATAAAACGAACCAATTTCAAGTGGTCTGCCATGTTCGATGTTATGTGATTAGCACATTTCTGCTTGCAGGGTTTGCATTTAACTTTGTTTGTTCATTCTACTCGTCAGTATTTTAGAGGGACAACTAAATAAACTGCAGCCAAACATTTAAAAAAAAATGCTCTTGTGTTATACTTTCAGTAATGATGTGACAGTAGTTTTCATCTTATCTTTGAACAAGACTTATTTTTTTCGGATCCTCGTAGATTCTCCTCAGGAAAAAGTAAAAGAAATACAACAGCCAAACAGTTACCAAAGTGAATCATGTCTCCTTTTTCTCCATCCTCACCGAGAAGTTTGTATTTGCCTCTAGGTGCTGGCAGACACACAGGATGCTCAAGTCTTCTGGCTGCTTTGTTATTATTTATGAATGTACTCCAGTTTAGCAGGAATGTCCTCATAATGCTCTCTGTATTCACCCTTCAGAGAAACAATACACTTACAAATTCATGCCACCAACATTTTGACTCCATTTATTGATAAACAGACCCACTGCAAAGTGAACCACAGTCTTTAAAGACATCACAGCTTAATATTTTACAAATCAGATAAGATGTTTAAAATCTGTTTAAAATCTTGTATGTATTTCTGGTTTCTAGCTTTGGGAGAGAGCTGCTTGTGTCCCACATTTTGACGGGTCCTTTTAAGATCACAGGAATGTGATGTCTGACTTGAGATATGCAGTGGATTTTCTTTTGCATTTTCAGTCCAGAAGTATTACTGGGAAAGACTTTTTATCGTTTCTATTATTTTGTAATGCAAAGACAATTTTGCTCACAAAACTTTAATCAAAGCCATCTTGGACTGGGATGATGAAGACTCCTCTTTCTCACACCTTTTTCTCCCTCTTCACCTCTCTCAGAAGGAGGATCCAATTTAGCCATGTGAGGCCAGCCCAATAAATAGCTGCTTTGCTGAGAATGAGTCTGATTGAGGATTTATCCAATCCTTTACCAAGACTGATTGTTTACCTTTGCCTGAGCTTGATTGGATTGAAAAGGGAGCTCTCGCCCTGATCCATAGAGAGGAGAGAGAAATCTAATCATTTCTCTCTCTGCCTGTCTTTCTTGGTCTATGTCTTTCTTTCTTCTTCTTTTTTTGTTGCAGTCTTTTCCTCTCATATTGTCTCTTTTTCTGCCTCATTCCCTTTGTCTTTCTCACTCTTCCTATCCCTCACCTTATCGCCTCAAATGTCTTTGTGATATGTGCTCTTCTTTCCGCCTTCAAACTCATATTTCCTCTTCATTCCTGTCCCTGTCCAGCTCTCCTAATTTCTCCATGCCTTGCCCCTTCATTTATTTTAGACTTTCTCTCTCTTCTCTCCACTTCAGAGCAGCTGTAACACGCCATACATCAAGTCAGAAACAGTTAGTTCACCTCAAGGAGCAGCTTGGCTTAAGAAAAGTCTATTTTGTGTGCATATCTGTGTGGGGAAAAACAAAACAAAGTCACTGTTATTGTGATAAGTATTACCTTGGACCATTTCAGTACAGGGTTTGAAGACAGTAGACAAGAGGGTGAGGTAATCCTCCCATACTGTCATGTCAAGCCCATTGATTATTTCTCTGAATACTTTAAGAAAGGAAGAAGCAAACAAGAAAAAACACCTCAGTGTTAGAGGTCACCTGCAGGTGCTTGTAGCATCGTTCAAGTTAACTCCAGGGGCAGCGAGGCTTCAGCACTGTAGTCTCGCTCACAAAGCTTTTCTTGTTACGCATACACACTTCGGCAAGCACACACACACACACACACACACACACACACACACACACACACACACACACACACACACACACACACACACTCACATGGCTTCTTTAAGAACACAATAGGAGAGTAAATGGTTTTTCTGAAAGTGATTCCTACCTCCTTATTATTTATTCATGGGTCTGCTGGTCATTGCAACCTTGAGACGTGCGTGCGCGCGTGTGAGTGTGTGTGTGTGTGTGTGTGATGAATTCTATAAGAGATGAAAAGGTGGAGAGAGCCATAGCAGAGAAAAGTGTAGAGGCAGAGAAAAGAAAGAAATGGGGAATGGAGGGAGGGAGGGAGATGCGGGCTGCGGTCTGGAATATGGGTTTGGATTTCCGTCCTTGAGGGGTGAGTTGAAGGCGATCAATAGTGAGGCTGAAAGCAAGGCTGATCGGGTGGCAGCACGAGGCTGCACAGGCACTCAGAGGGAACACGACCTAGACACAAACAAGGTCACTGGCCGACCCCTAACTGGACGGAGGCTCACAAAGGAGAGGAAGGAGAGAGTAGACGGAGGTGAAGATCAAGATGGGTAGAAAAAGGTTAAGGGGGGGGGACAGATTGAAAGCAGAGGTTGATGGCAGCAGAAGGACAAAGGAACAGTGGGGAACAGTATACATTTAGGAAGAAAGCGGTATGTTGATGGAGTAAAACCAGGAGAACACGCAGCATCTGTGTGTTTCATATTTGAAAATGAGAAGGCAGAGAGAGAGATTTGACTCTCTTTGATGATTTAGCTCGTTTTCTAAAACCTCAATAGTTTCATACCCCCTTAATACAACCACCTAATGTTACACCCACAGCCATGCGATTGGCTTTACAAAATGTCTGTTTCATAGATGTGAATAAGAGCAGAAGATAATGAACAGTGGAAGATGTAGTAAGAGATAAAGTGAGAAAACAAAATAAAAAGAGATTGGTGAAAGAAACCGGCAGGAGGACGAGAGGATGAGCTGACTGCTGTGCCTGTGGCATCGTGAAGGCATGTCTGGATACATTCAGTAGAGTAATCAACCTTTTCACAGCAATCACTTATCCAACACTCGATGAAGGCAACTTTAAAATGTAACTTCTGTGCCGTGTCTGCATATCACTTCACTTCACTTCAGCTCAAAGACAAGCTAGAAACCAACAGGACCAAACTACTTTAGACGAGTGTATGCGAGAGTGCGCTGGCGAGTCTTTGCATCTGTGTCCTTGACTACTTGAGACGTCGAGAGACAAGAGAACAAAGGCAAAAATCAAATTAGATCTCCATGCAAAAACAACAACACCTAATATTGCTGGTGATAAGTCTGGGGGTGGGATTCGGTGCTAGACTCCTCTATACCGTGTCTGGATAATGCCTCTGGAGTGTCTGCTGCTGTGGCAACGCACTGTACCTTTCAGACGAGCCCCTCTCTGAGGCCAAAAATAATAAAGGTGATGTCAAAATGTCTGTGTGTCTGTGCTCACAAAGTTAAAATGAAATGGTGGGGAAAAGGGTAGACTCTCGATATTGTATAGGGGCTGGGCAGAGATAGATAAACAGAGGGACAGACAGTGGGGGATTTAACTTTGTGTTGTATGTTACATGACTAGCAATGAACAATGTTTCTCAAGTACCTTTTGAAATACGAGTTTACTTCAGTGTTTTGATCAGATGTCGGCCTGATATTGTGTTTGTCGTATCAGTAATTGAGAATTGGTTTTCTAAAACATATTGGTTGATATTTAATCCTTTCATGTATATTGAAGGTAGGTAATACAAATAATACTTTTTTTTACACAACACTTTTCAGGCATAAGCGCAAAGTGTTTTACAGCTTAAAAAAGACATATCAGAAACCCATGTAAGCCCCCCCCCCTCAGAGGGCTTTACAATATGTACACATTTGACATCCTCTTGTCCCGGGATCCTCACATCGGAACAGGAAAAACTCTCCCAAAAAACCCTTTAACGGGGAGGAAAGAGGAAGAAACCTGTGGGAGAGCAATAGAGGAGGGATCCCTCTCCCAGGATGGACAGAAGTGCAATGATGTCATGTGTAGAACAGGATAGTGAATTACAACACATTCAATGTAATTACAGCACATTCAATGTATGACACAACCACGACAGGAGGCAACACCTGGTCCAGGTAAACCCGGATACACAGGAACCTGTGAGGCGAGAAAGCACAGAGACTCTGGTGAAGAAGCAGGTCAATAATGTGCATTAATGGTATCGGTAGTATGAAATAGTAATGGGAGTAATAATAAAAGTGATATTAGCAGATAGAGGTACAAGTGTAAAAGGAAATAAATAAGTTCATATATTAATTTGATGTGGATGAGAGAAATAAGCTCATATAAAGGAAATATCCACACATATATATATATATATATATATATATATATATATATATATATATATATATATATATATATATACAAATACAATGCAAATTTAAGTGGTGATCTCATATTTAGCGGGATCCAAAACAGATACATGTGCAAAATATTTATGGCAGTGCATATAAAAAGTAAGAACAATTTAAATAAGTAATGACAATAAAGTTAAAATTGAACACTGTAATATAAAGAGGACATATGAATTGGCAGTGGGAAAAAAGAAAGCACTGCACAATCAGCAGAACTTATATCCTTTAACTGGAATAAGTTCTACTGTATTTATTCAGGCAACCACTCTTAGTCTTAAGAAGGCTCTTAATAGTTCCAGTGGAGTCGGCTGATCTCACTCTTAAAGGAAGGCTGTTTCAGGCTGTCAGGGGCAAATAGTGCTTTGATCAAATCTGGAGCATGATTGGCCTTGAAAATAAGTAATGCAATTTTAAATGTAACGGTCAACCAGTGCAGTGATACTAAAATTGGTGTGATGTGACAAGACCTCCTAGATTTAGGTAATTATCTGGCTGCTGAGTTCTGGATAAATTGCAATTGTGAGACTGAGTGGGAGTTTAAACAGGTTAAAAGAGAGTGACAGTAGTCCAGGTGTGATGATATAAAAGTCATTCAAATGTTTCTAAATTGATAAAAACAAGCTTGGATGATATTTCTGGTATGCTGCTCAAAGGATAAGTGGCTATTAAAAGTTACCCTGAGGTTCGTTGCCACAGACTTAACATTGGCAGTAAGTAGTAGTAACGTATAATGTTCTGGACCTAAGGATACACAGAATGCAGTGTTGTTAACTGTTCAAGATGTCGTGTTGCAGAATCATATGTCCAAGAGCCAAACATGGACAGTGAGAATACAATTGGTCCCAGAATAGATCATTGGGGCAGTCCACATGTGATGTTAGCTGTTGTTGATTTAAAAATCCTGGATGGAGACACATTTCCCGTTGTCCAGGTAAGAGGAGAAACACTTGAGTGGAACTCCAGTGATTCCTGCCCATTTCTCAGTCTCTCAATAAGAATGCTGTGCTCTATGGTGCTTTAGGCTGCACTTAAGGCCAGCAGCACCATGACAAAGCAGTGTCCAGAGACCGCAGCCAGTAATAAGTAATTTGTCACACGAAGGAGATCCGTTTCTGTACAATGCAGCTTTCTAAAAAAAACACTGGAATTGTTATGCCTCCACGCTGGCAATAGCTGTAGCCAGAGGCCTTGTGTTTTTGGGGTGTCTGTCCATATATCTGGTCCAGTTTCATAAACAAGATATTTCTGGAGGGAATTTATTCAAATTTGGTACCATGACAGAATTACATTTTGTCACTGTGACCTTACAAAAACATGGCCATCTTAAATATTCATATGCTGATGAAGACAATTTCAGTGATGACATGACAGAAATGGATGTAAACTGCAACTTGACTGGTTGGCAGAGGCATATACCTGCAAGGCGGTGATACTAGATCACAGATGTTGTTGCATTTTGCCTGTAAAAGTTGCATTTTTTCAAAGGTTTAGTGGGGAAAAGGTCATGTGCCACACTACCGAGAAGATCCTGTCGTGAAATTTGGACAAAACCATTCAATAATTCCAAGTAAGGGCCAGGGATATCCACAGATGTTGCAGCAGGAATTTAATTTGCGCTAATGTTATGTCTTATTAATGAAGAAGGTAATAACGGTTTCACACCCTGCTGGAGACAAGGCGGTTGCGGTTGTTTGTGAGAGATTGACGGGTTTATTGATGGTATTGAATAACGTGCCAGGATTATGCTCTGAAGCAGAGATTAACTGTGAAACGTGCTGGACTCGAGCCTCCTTCACTTTGTTGTTTAACGTTGTAATACATGTTTTAATTAACGACAGCAACTTGTAATTTACTTGATTTCAGCTTTCTTTCTGCTCTCCGGTATAATCTTTTGAGAGTCCGAGTGTCTTTGTTTATCCCGGGGGATTCTCATATTGTCAGTTTTAGCAGGGTTTTTAGAGGTGCAGCCGTGTATAGGTGGACAGGCATAGTTTATGAAACGCTTTTGTGAGGTTGTTTGTATCTGTATAATACGTCAGGCTTGTATCTGTCAGGCTTTTCTTTACTTCCGTCCCTCCTTCCATCTCTCTTTTCTCAGCATCATCAAGGCATTCAGCAATGATATCATCTGCTCTACACACAGAGACGCACACACACACACACACACACACACACAAAAATAGAGTGAGCTCAAATGTCTCCATCTCATGCCATGCTTGTGCTAATTAGCCATCGCTCATTACAACAAACACATGCAACATGGGCGGAGTGTGTGAGGTAGCTGCTGACACCGCTGCTGACGGCTGTGTACACACAGGCCGTTTGGAGAGAGATGCTCACGTTTGCTGATTTTGTTCCCCTCTGACTCAAACAATCTGATGGTGAGCGAAATGCTCCAAAAACAAAGTGAATTATGTAAATGTTGTTTTGCATATGGGATTACGACAATGTGAATATGCTTAAGAAAATCAGGTGTCTCTCGAGAGCAAGCAATGGAAAACATCTGTTGAGCTTCAGTGTTATGTTAGCTATCACCAGCGCCAGCGGCAATGACTTGCACACAAGTTCTATACATACGGTACATATATATATTGGTTTTTTTTCAGAGTTCATGACATTATCGTAAATGCTGATGATACCTCTGCCTCCTGTAATTTTATCACAGCCTTGGTCTCATATTGCACAGGCAGAAAGAGCGATAAAGGCATTTGTATTGTATGTCAAGGTTAGAGTGAGGGAGGGTGTATTTAATATCGGTGAGTCAGTTTTATTGGACTTTGTGAGGAAGTGATCTCTGCAGGCAGAGTTGAAGGCGTTTCACTCTGATGTGTGTGTATATAACACACTGATGGCAACTGTTGCTCAGTTTTATTCCGATACAGGTGACTACATTCAATGAGTGTAAGTGTTGAATGCCACTTGCTTATACTCTTGCCAATTACGTTCAGTAGGCTATTGATGACACATTTAAACAGGCAACTGCTAATAAATGGAGATTGCATAATGTAATTTAACTGACAGGCAAAAACACATATCTCATTTTTCACCTCATTTTCCTCTCTGTAAAATGCACCTTATCCTTTCATATTTCCCTGTATCTCCTGGTCCAGTCTTTGTTTTTCTCTATCATTGATCACATACATGTCGGTCCCTTGATAACCCTGTCTTGTGTCCCTCTCCTCTCTTTCCTGCCCTGCCCTGTCTTCATTTGTACCTTTCACCTCATCGAATATCTTCTTCTTCTGAATGTAATCTGCACCTTCTCTACTCTTCTTCTTTATCCCTTTTCACGGCTGCTTTCTTCTCTCCTACCCCTTTTATTCTCCCACATTTTTTTTATTAATTTCCTGACGATATATAGAAAAAAAAGAAGTTCAACTATCTGCCCTCTTTGCCGTACTCACTTGTTGCCACACATCTCTTGTTCTTCGCTCTCTTCCCCCTAAGCTTCCCAACACATGATGCCATGAATCAGCAAAGCAACGTCCATTCAGGCGGTGATGCTTGAAATTATATTTATTCCTCGCTCTACTCTTTTAACCATCCATTTATTCTTCCTCACCTCTCAGTTGCTTCACTCTAGCCCTCCATATCTCCTCCCAGTGACAGATAATTAGAATGGATATTTCCATGTGCAAGTTTATTTCGTCTTGTCATCCACACCTTGTCACTTTTCTTTTTCAATTTAGACATTGCTTGTGAAGCAAAGTGGGAGCGATTACTTCTCAGTGTCTGTTTGTCGGTTCAAGCTGCCGTTATCAACCTGCTATACTCCTTATTCCTCAGTTATTTTGTCATGTCTACCTGTCTTCTCTCTTCCTATCCCACACTTTCTGTTTGTGTATGTCTGAGTGCCTCAGTGTGTGTGTGGGTCTGCCGAGTAGTATTCCCCGATTACGGGATTACCATCTTAAGCCTATTCACGGTAAGTGAGCCAGTTGGATGGATAAAGCACTGTTTTGTCGACTCCGCTGGAGTTACATCAAGAAAGAGTTAGAAAAATTGTAGAAGGCAGGCCTAGCAAGCTCTGGGTGAGCTACTGAGAGGGAATGTAACGGATTCAAACCCTGTAACACCCGAGGAAGCAGCGGTGGTTTAGAGGGGGAAAGCTTTGCAAGCTAAGCATTGCTTGCAGTGATGACAAACAAGGAGGGATTTAACCTTTCACAGCCGTATTATCCTCAGTGGTTGACAGTAAACTACATTGAATTTCAACACTGCTGATTGGGCCCACAAAACACAGAGATGTAGGGGTAACCTTAATAAATGCATTTCTGAATTACTAGTGTTTTAAGGGTGTTCAATGGGGCATTTTTGGACGAACACTTTGGTTGGTAGGCAAGCTTAGTTAATCCTGATTATAACACCTGGAATTCAATAGAATATATCCGCTGCTTTTGCCTGGCCCTTTAACGGCAGACATACCTGAAGAAGACATGAATAACATTAATACCTCAGAAATCATGACGATTTAAATAGTTAATAAAGTTATTGTATTCATTTACATATTGGTCTTGCATTAGAGCATACCTAGTTTAAGTCTTGATAATTCATGTACTATTACCAGTTCGTTAGCGGCATCATAATAATTCAGGATCAGATTGGGGCACTCTGTCTACATTGTTTTTATTATTTGTGACAGCCGTGCTGAATATTGATAACACATGAACAGCAAGGTGTGAACAGCAATCTCAACCCCCTTTTTCTAAGCTAAATGCTAACACAGTATTAAGGTCCCTCCTGTATTGTTATGTTGACAGTTTCCAGTTAAGACAGCGGAGCAAAAGGGTCCGACAGCCATCGGACCATGTCTGCTGGATCCTGGTGAGATGTGTCACTCTGGGGAGAGAAGTTAGAGGCTCAGAGACAGATCGGAAGGGGGGGTACAAGATATATAAGGAATGTTAAATAAGACGATAAGACCAACTTCAGACTTGTAGCGACAGAATGGACGGAGGGAAACACAGAGAGAGAGAGAGGGAGATCAGAAGAAAGGTATGAGACTGAGACCACACACACATAGAACATAGAGAGAGAGTGAGAGGAGGGAGAGAGGTGTTTGGATCGGCAGCTGCAGGCCACTGACCTGTCAGTATGGTTGACACACATTAGCCCTGTCCTCCCTCACCACCTTAAAGAAGAGCACACCTATCACTCTTTCTCCTCTCTCCCTTCACGGTTTCTGATCCATATTCATCCTGCCTCATTAGCTCTCCTTCTTTCTTTACAAGTCAACACAGATTTACTGACGTGAAGCTGGAATCCATTGCCGGTTTATTACGTACCCACACCTAAATCCAATGCAGTCCAATACAAGAGCTCTGAAATGAATCCCATGTTTAGAAAGCTCATAATGTTACTTTTTGTTGACAATGTGGCAGAGAGGTGTTGACTCAACTCTGTCGTTTTGTTGGCCAAGCATTGAAAGGAGTATCTAATATTTTGTCATGCCCAATGAAAACTGAACATTATAAGCTTCATAAAGTTAGGTTTCATTGCAGGGCTGTTGTATTGGATTGCAGTGGATTTAGCAAGGTGTATGTGACTAATAAACTGGCCACCTGGGTGTATTGTTAAAATACCCATCGGTATTATGTGCAGCAGATTTACTGTGGCTTGAGATGCTGTGAGCAACTGCTAAGAAGTTGTTTACTTGCTTGTCAGGTCGCAACATGGTTGACAATGCCAATAAAGTCAGTTTATCTGATTAAGTCCACAATACACTTCACAACAACTCGTCAAAAATATCTCTGCTGCAGCGTGAACGCTGCTAGAGGACTGCTGCTGAATGCGCTTCAAGCCTTAAATGGAAAGATCTCACCCAACAATATTGACTTCACTTTCTGGGTTTGATCATTGAAATTTCAAAGACACGGCAACCGGGTAATCTCAAAATGTACTTTAAAAAGAATAATAGGGGGCCATGACATTTAGACTTTATTTGCATCAAACAGAACAAACACGCAAACATCTTCACTTGGCTCATTTCATATCATTGTAAACAAGGGAGCGTGATAGATTCAAGGACAAGTTATTACCATCACGATGCAGAAACTGCAATGCATTGGTTGGAAACAAACATTACATTAAGGGGAGTTATTGCGAATGACGATCATACAACATGTGGCCACTAATGGAACATTTACTAGCCCACTTGGCTCTGGTCAGTATTTCCGTGCACTCTTCAATTACCACAGTTTGATTCGTGCCTAATAGCTCCATCCGCCTATCCTCCCATAAAACATAAAGGACTTCCCAACTGTCTCCTCCCAATTCAAAACACTGTTCTCCACACTGTTTCTGTTCTCCTGTTGAAACATCTGTGTCTTAGACAGCATACAGCTCCCCCAGCTGAATACAGAAACGACAAACAAAACCTGCTGCATTTCATGTCGAGCTGGATCCCAGGGGATCCCAAACCTTCCCTTCACATTACACTTCTAACCAAATGTAAGAGCTATTATTACAAAAGGCTCTGACTCAACAAATGCATCTTCATTTCCCAGCATGTGTGTGAATCTGCGTGGGGGTAAAAAGTGTGTAAACGAATGTGTATTTAGACACAAGATCTGATGGCAAGTCAGTGTTAGGCTTTCACATCAATATATAAAAGATGGGAGGAGAAAAGCGCCCAGACAGGGATAAGATGAGGGAGAAAGAAAAGGACCGGGAGAGAGATCCAAACCAATCCGCCGGGACCTGGGTGGAAAAAATAGAACAGCGTCACACGTCTATTGAGGGGAGAGAGAAGAAAGAGGTGTGGAGGGAGAGCGAACGAGGTCAGAGAAAGAGAGCGCAGGTGATGGTTTTAAGCTGCTGGTGTCACAGCCAGATATAGGCTCCTGTGCCGCCTGCCTGTCATCTGCATCGCACACAATGTCTCCTTTGTTCACAATATCACCTCTCTCTATTTTGCTTCATCTGCCTCCCCGGTGTAGCAACTCTGAGTGTGATGCACTATTTCTCTCCCCATCACACAGCTGCCAGCGATACTGTATATATCATTCCCTCTCATTCTCACTCTCAAACTAAAAAAGAAACTCTCACTTACACATCTTCTTCTCACCCTCTCCTTACCTACTATATTCCTCACTGACTCCAGCTGTTTTTCTTCCCTCACACTTTGTGTCTCTCTGTTTCCTTACATGTTTTACTTATGCCTTTTACCCCAGGATGTCCCAATATAACAATACTTTTAGCAGTATTAGCTCATAAGCTCATAAATTCATAAGTTATTTCCACTTCTGTTGACCTTCTGTAATATTTTGAGTGCAATACATCATCCTGATTTCATGCTCAACACCTTCTCTGTACACAAACACACTTGCATTACGCACACACGACAGTAAGCATACAGTAACTGATTTTAGCTGAAACATTATTATTTTACTTTACTGTCACAAAGCCCCTTTCACATAATCTTGCCATTAAAATGATTCTAAACTTGAAACTAAGCTTAATGTTCCTGAACTCTAATCCTAAGAATTACTCTTCAAAGCGAGTGCAAAGAAAACGTCTGTTATTTTATCTGCTCATCTTTTAATCCTTGAATGGATAAAAGCAGGAAAAACACAGATACACACTTCACGCTCACTTTCACTCTCTCATTTTCTGTCTCTCACAAAGCGCCACACACCCACATGCACAAACACACACACACACACACACACACACATATGCATGAAAACTGGAGTCACTAAACCATGGAGAGACAGGGTTCGGTTCATTGCTCACCTTGGCTGGTTTGATCAATGGCAGTCTGCCTCCTCCAAATCCTTCCCACAAACAGAGCTGAATAAACAGGCAGGGAGCGTTTACACAGGCTCTGATAATCTGCTAATCCATATAACCTGCTTTCCAACCAACACACTCGCTCTCACATGCACTCACACGCACACACGCAGGAGTGAATATGTACGCCGCTACGGAGTACATATCCAGGAACACAAGCAGACAACTGTGCATTAAAGCAGGACACACACACTCTACACACAAACATTTGCATACACTTACACAAACAATCACACTCACTCACACACTCACACACACGCACACGCTGTATCAGTGGCTTTTGTCCATTATCCTCCCTGACCTCCACAGGACATGGTTGATAGTCTCGTCGAGGTTGATAACAGACAGAAGGGTTAATGGGGATTAATGGACTGTACACACACACACACACACGCACACACACACACTCACACACAGTGTGAATAACATTTCAGAGCTGATGACTTCACAGGCTTTCATGTATCTCTGGAGCGTGTGTGTGTGTGTGTGTGTGTGTGTGTGAGTACCGGTATGTTTGTGCACTTGATTAATCGAGTGATTGTATCATGTTGCTGTCGGCCGTGCAGCATTCCCAATGGCTTGATGGGATAATTGAGGCGTGAAGAAGCCATATAGAGTTTGTCAAAACTCTTAATGGTCTTAGTTTAGCATCATGGACACCATGAGTACAGCACTTAGTGTCATTAACTTCCATTCAATGGAGCAGACAGATTTTATCACTGAGAAAAAAATTCAGAAATGCATTGATAATTTTCATCCATTTTTCTAGGTCACTGAATTTGCTTTATGTGGACATGCCTTTCAACCACGTTTCAGGTGACACGATGAGCACAAGGATGATGGAATTTGTTTGCCACAGCTGCAACAATATAACTTCTTTATGATGTGAAAACACGATGGTTTGGTTGGGTCTAGGCTCAAAAACAAGGAAAGATCATAGCTTGGATTAAAATAACTGCTTGGTTATTGTTGAGGAAACATTGTGGTTTGGACTAAAATGAAAGCTTTGTTAAGATTAGAAGACTTTTGTTGAACAATCGTGGTCATGGTTTGAAGAAACAAGCAATGAAAAGGGTAGGGAATGGGAAACAAATATGATTCTTCTGTTAAAGTCAGCCCATACAACCACCCTAACCTCCCTATGAGGACAATGTCGCTCTATATCACAGTCACAATAAATTCCCAATGAACGAGAGTCATAACTCCGACAGCCATAGCTGACCATCAAAATATGATGAAAATGACTGATGCTGTCGTCTTCCTAGTGAAAACAGTCGACTTTAGTTTCTCAACTTGCTGCAGTGATGTCTCAGTACACTGTGACATCACTGTTGGATTTGGTTACAGATGCAAAAAGAGAAACAGACTTAACATTTTCCACCAGAGAGTGTGATGACACTGCTTTTAATCATCAACGGAGATTATAAATTGTCGATTGAAGAATCACGTGTCACTAGCTTTTCTTTGTTGGAAGAACAAACTATTACATTTTACTTTCATCGGTGCATAAACATGAATATTTGTTTGGGTTGGGAAATGTTTGAATGCGTGCTTTTTAACATTTTTGTTTATACTGTATCTGGAAAGTTTTTTGGACGTCAAATGTCAAAGCCTGCCTTGCTAGTCCTTCTCTCTGTCCCCGTTTTAACTTTCTTACATTACACTTTGACTGATTCTGTCCTTGCTACACCTTGCTTTCACTGACAGCATCTTCGTCAATTCAACATTTGCTCCCCTTCCGCCCTCTCTTCAGGTACGGTGGACGAAGACGGCTGGCAGTGCGTCAGACAAGTTCCAGGAAACATCACTCTTCAACGAGACGCTGCGCATCGAGTACATCCAGAGGTTTCAGGGGGGTCGCTACTACTGCAAGGCCGACAACGGGGTGGGGGTGGCTGCCATCAAGTCCATCCGCGTAGATGTGCAGTGTAAGTGGGCAGGGAGAAAGACGGAAAAAAAAAATACGAAAAACTCCTTCCACTTCTGGACCACAGCTTACTATCACTACAGCTATTCCCACTGTTAGAGAAGACCAAGATGGGGAGCGATGGAAAGATTGGAAGAGGAAAGATGAAAGACAGTTCATATGGATAATGAGATTTCAAGTGGGAATGGCTTCCAGGAGTATCTGATGACTTATGGTGTAAAGGATGAAAAGCACACTAGGAGTATTGGAGGGTATAGATAATATGCTGCAACACTTTCAAAATGAACATCTACATGTTTTGACCTTGATATATTGTATGGATAATGTAGCCAATGTAGCCAATGGTTATCCACCAATAAGAGTAATTGTTTTTAAAAACGCTTTGTCAGATACTCCTGGATAAAAAGTGAAGTCTGTGGGACATATCAAGAGTTTTATAACAGTTGGTCCAGGTGGTACGGGCTCCCTAACCCACTATTCCTCAACTAACCCACGCCCCAGTACTCTGGTAATAAAAGTGAGAAAAATCACAACCACAAAATCAGGTTCGTAGCTGTGTAGACTGATCCTCAATATTTCTTGCTGTTTAGCTCTGTCACATCCTCACATTTGATGGCTGATGATAATGTTTGTCATACGGACAGACAGTTGAGAAGTAGTGTGGTGTTGTAGGGGCCCCGTGCTGCTGCTTGTTTCACTGCCCCACTGTCCCTGTGAGTCAGGGGCCAGGTCATGGCGACAGGTTGATGCACATGCAACTATATACCCAACACATCAATACTTGTATACAGTTTAATTTAATTTCCAGCACCCTAAAACCTTACACATCCGTTACAGCGGTTTATTGCATAGATAGTTCCTTCCTTCATTGATTCAATCATTTTAATGGTGGGTTTATAGACTAATAGAAAAAAGCTGATTTTCCAAGGGCCCTATAACCCTAAACACCCTTTTGCTAAATTCATCTCTTCTTCTACTCTGCTTTGTTCAAACCCATGGTCTGCCGCACCTGCTCTAGCATCTTTAGCATTCACACATATACAGACACACATGATCGCTCCACGCTTGTCCCTCTAGGATTTGTCACTTACACCACCACCCTGCCTCGGCCTCTTAATGGGCCCCCTCCCTCCTTCTCCCTCCTCCCTTTCTGCTGATAGAGTTAGTTCTCCCCAGGCGCTAGCTTGGCCCCTGCTGGGGAGCTGGTAATTGCAGGGGGCCTGGGTAGTAAACAGGTTGTACCGTAAGTGTAGTTGTGACAGGAGCTCTGTGAAGCTAACCAGCTCTGACGGCCAATGCTTGTTCAATTCCCCATCCCCGATGCCGCGTTGCACCCAGCGGCGATCAACCATGCTTCCTAGGGTGACTTCAGTTCTAGAGCGATGTAACAATTAGCCCAAGCTATACCACACAGAGAGAGAGAGAGAGATAGAGAGAGAGAGAAATGAAAGTGGAGGGAAAGATGGATTAGAGAGTGAGAAAAGAGGGGTTGTAAGCAGGGAGGGAACAAGTAGTAACCACCATGGCTGAGTGTCTCTGTAGATGCCGTTTGAACAGAAGGCCAACTGGAAAGACCACCGGAAGTACAGAACCAAGGAAATGTACTTCTATTACTGTACACATGGGAGACAAATAACAACAGGTTGTGTTGAGATCTGATAACCATTCAGCGACCCCTCATGCCGACACACCTGTTTGCTTTATTGACTGGTCTGAGTTCTATTTAATTTTGATTGCTGCCTGTTCGACCAATATCGGCTCCATCCAGACTCCACCGAGTTGCCAAAATTTGGCTTTTCTGGCTCTTAACAACTGACAAGATGGCAGCAGGCAGCTAGTGGTAAACCCAAAGTCCTGGCTGCAAAAAGCCCCGTCAAAAGCCAATGGGAGACGGCACAGACGATATGTCCATCTTGTTCTACAGTGATACCACAAAAGAAAGGGGAAAGTATGCGTAGTTCAAGCACAATTGTGCGCGAGGAAATAAAAGGACAATGTTACTTTAAGCTAGATAAACTGAACATACGGAGTTGTTTTCGGATGAGCATTCTACCTTTCCAGGAAAGAAACTAAACAGCGAACACAGGACAAAGTAGAAGCAGAAAAGAATGGTGATTGATTGTAAATTGCAATTCCCACTCAAAAAAAGGGGAAGTGATGAGAAGCAAAACACGAAGATGAGGAAGAATAAGACGGATGAAGGGAGGAGCAAAAAACTAAATGAAGACAGCGAGAACGAGAAATGAAATTTGGGGAGGGAAGAGAGAGAGAGAGAGAGAGAGAGAGAGAGAGAGAGAGAGAGAGAGAGAGAGAGAGAGAGAGAGAGAGATAGAGAGAGAGAGAGAGAGCGAGCGAGCGAGAGAGAGAGAGAGATGCACTTAATGAGGTAGATGCACTCATGCTTTTCAATTTGGATGCATCCAACAGACCAGTTAATGGACTAGAGGGCAGAACATGTTGTTACCTGCACAGTATGCAAACAAGAGCTTCAGCTCTCTCTCTTTCTCGCTCAACCACACAATTTATGTCTTTTCTATGTTTCAACTTTTTTAACTGAAATGACCACACACTGCACTTTTTATTCACTCTTTATTTTCCCCTTCTCCTTCCCTCATTCCTATACTTCTTTCTTGTTGTCCTTTATGTTTTTCCTTCCTTCCTCCCTCCTCTCTGCACCACACACACCAGTGTGTGATGCAGCATTGTGTTGTTTCGTGTTTAGTGAGTCAGCTGGGGTCTCTCCTCTCAGCTGTGAGGCGCAACTAAACACAGCAGTGTGTGTCTTTAGGTCATCGGCCGTGCGTGCGACTTTAACTTTGCTTTCATACAAACACATGGATGCAAGGAGGCGTGCGAGGCATCATGCAGGCACACATACAAACCAAATGGCTTGCTCTTCACTCACAGGTAGCATGTGCACATTTTTTTGCATTTACATAGATGCACATGCACAGCGATGCACACAGTAGTAGGGGGACGCTCTTTCAAGTATGCACACATGCTAAAATATGTCCAAAAACACACTTTCACACTTCAAGGGTGTGAGAACAAGAGGAACAGCAGGGAAGAATGAAGAGGGGAGAGAATGAATGATGGGTTGAAACTGAAAAGGCAGAGCAAAGGTAAAGCAGAGAAAATGAGTTTCAGGATTAAAGAAAAGGCGCATAATAAATATTCTGCTTTGCATAGCAGGCAAATACAGCAAAAGTCACCGATATTTCTTTATAGCCGACACCCTGTATCCTGTATAGCTCATTCCTTCTCTTCCTTTTTTAAATTGTGTCTTCTCATCTGCATCCGGACATAACATCCTTTTGTTTTTTTGTTTCACAACACGCTGAAACATTTCCTCTCTCCTTTTAGTGCTCTTTAGACTCTCCCTGTTTTATTTCTGTACTTTAACTCAAGCCTGTGAATCTGTTATTAGCTTAGCATGTATTTACTTATTAACCCGAGGGCTATTTGAATGAATCAGTTAGCACAGAATAGTTAATGACAGCCAACTTGTTTTCCATATAATGGACTGGCAAGACCTTCGGCCAACGCATTATCAAGTCTGCAGTGCGTACTTAACGAGCAAATACAGGTGAAGCTCCCTGCGTCACTCTACCCCTTTCCAATTCCACAAAGAGCACATACAGCAACATTTCCATTCATCTACAGCCACTTAGACTGGCTTCACTGATGGTTTTCACTCAACAACACTTCATCAACCTGTCACCCCTTTCTGTCAACAACCTTCTTTCCCTGTTAGACCTCCATTACATGGGGGTCACCTGTATCAACCAGCTGACCAATGACCTGGCACACTAACCACTGAGGCAGTGGGGCAGTGAGCTTGCGGGGTTTAACTTTGAGTAGCCTCTACTGATGGGATGGACTTGGTTCAGAAACCCAACCGATGATACGTTAGCATATTGTTTGGCTCAGCTTAGTTCAAATCAAATCCTCTCGGTGGATACTTTACCCTCTTCAGGACACAAACAGGTAAGTGGAAAGTATTTGGGGATGTGATGATGATGATGATAATATTGATGTTGATTTTGTTAATGTTGATGGGAACATTGTTTCATGAAGATGATGAAGCTGTTGGATTGTTTCTTTCTGATTTTAGTTGGTTTTTTTTGGCTTCAGTGAAGCGGTTGACTAAAGAGCATTGCAAAAGATCCTCTGTTCAGCAAGTTTTCCAGTGTTTTACTTGTTCAAAGTAACTGGCAATAACCTCTTGTGCCATTGTCAGTAATCACTGCATTTGTCAATGGAGTAATGGAGTATATGAATCTCCAAATCTACACAAAACCTTTCACAGCGTTGGCAGTTATTACCCCAACTGTCACTGGTGATGGGAGCCAATAGAAGAATGTGTAATCTGTTCTTCCAGCACTGTTGATTTTGAAAAAAAACCAGTAAAACAAGTGCTCTATAATTGGTGTTTTTGACAGTGGCAGGCACGTTCACACAAACATGCACACACCCATAGACAACAGGCTAGTTGGCATTGAGTCTATCCGTGTTGGCCCGAGTCTTCTGTCACAACACAGGCTCTGTGCTGGCTGGAGCATGGAAGAATGGGCAGTGCCGCTGCTAGCGCAGAGTGGAAACACAATATGCACACACACACACACACACACACGCCGTAACACACATTCAGTAAAGCTGCATACACACACACACACTTTGACACAGAAAGCAAGAAAACGTGTGCAATGGACAGGTAGAGAAAGAGAGTATAGCGTTATTAGGTAGTTGAAAAGAAGCTTTGACCTTTCAGTGGGAAAACCGACTGAAGCCACATGGAGAATCACTGGGCCACCATATTGCTGTCTGAGTCACGCAGAGTTGCAAAAACTCACAAACTTTCTTTCCTGTGCTCATCATCTCATTCCACATGTTTCTCCTTTCCTTACATTCTCTGTTTATCTTTCTCTCTGTGGCACCCAATGCATCTCTTACTGTGTGTTACTTGTTATAACTCTCTGTTGCTCTCTCAATATATACTTCTGCTTGTCCATGCTTCTTTGCGATTTCCTTGGTCTGGTTGTATTTCCTTCGTCGGTCAGCCTCGCCTCTGCAGGATGTCTCTTCTATTTCCTTTTGTTAGTTTCATCCCCTGTCCACTTTCTTATTCTGTCTGTCTACGAAGGAATGGTAGATGTTCCCATGCTGGACTGTTATTGGAGAGGTTTATAACGGATGAAGTCAAATTCCTAGTAATCTGGAAAGGCAGCAAAGGCAGTATGTTTGTTGATTTTCAGACACATTCAAAAGCATTTTTTATGTGAGCGCGGGCCTTATGTGTCAGCACAGTATTCTCAGCAATTGAAAACATCAAAAATCAATGTCTCTTTCTGTGCTGCTTTTTATAGAACCCTTACTGGTCTCGACTCAATTTCAGACGGCATTCTTTGTTAATGACCATGAATTCCTCCTGTTGCCCAATTAAAAAAGAAAAATGAAAGAGAGCTCTAGTACCTTTTCCTCATCAAAATGAGTGTGTGTATTCGGGTTTTTTAAACTCCTTGAAAATCTTACGATCATTTCTTCTTTATTTATGTATGTTACTTGGTCAGTCTCTCCTTCAAACCCTTAAACAAGACTTTGTGCTTTTTGGAACCGTGGAAAGACTAACAAGATGGCGTTGATGAGTTTAATTTGGTCTCTGGCAAGTTTGTTGAATTGTGTTTTACAAAGAGCAGCCAGTTAAAATAACTGTTGTCTGACAGGAGTCTGGTGGCTTTGAGGAAAGCATATTAATTGTATGTATGTGCATTCATTAATTATAATAATTGTCCAAATGTACAGTAAAGGTATCTTCTGTATACTACAGTGAAGTACAGTGCCATTCAAAAGAGAAAACCATGCAATATCTGCATCTCTCTGTAATCCCTTTGACATCTAAACTGGTACACAGCTGCTTGCTTGCCTTGACGCTTTGAGATCCTTAGTCTTGTGTGGATTTTCTTGTCTATGTTTCTGTCAGAGGCATCCTTTATTTTGTCTGTTTAATCGCAGTTGTCATCATTGATACTGAGCACCCACTTCATTAGAAACAAAGACAACAAAACTTCGGCTTTTGCTGCTGGAGGAAATACAGAAAACAAGCAGATGGATGTTTAAATAATTTGAATAACCTTTCATGAACTGGGCATTATTGGAATCACTATTATATGATGTCCATTAATGTAACAGAGCAAAGTAGATTCATCCGAAAAAGCAATTTATAACAACAATTACATACATTTTTTTTAGTTGACCAAATCAGACTTGACATTCTTGACTCACTAGACCGTGGTGTGCATTCTACCATTAAATTAGATGTATAATAGGCATTAAGGTAAACAATTCCCATCATTAAGGAGAGAAACCAGCATTTCTTTACTTTTGTATGTAAGATAAAGTGTTGTGACGCTTGTCTTAAACAGTGTCCCCTGTTTTATCGGCTGCTCTGTTCTGCCATGACACCATGTTCTTTTATGCTACTTCCAGACTAACTCTATCTGATATGTTGTGTGTGTGTGTGTGTGTGTGTGTGTGTGTGTGTGTGTGTGTGTGTGCATACAGAGGTATGTATGTATGGATAGAGTCACATGGAGTCTATACTCTTATTACTCTACAATATAGTGACAGTAAAATGGACACATACATTCTTCTTATTTCAGAACAACAAAATAAATCCAGCCCAGAGCTATTTCATCAGATAATATCTTTTGTGGCAGCAATTGTGTAACAGCTGCTTGAGTGATCTTATGTATTGATCTACATCGGAGGAATCCTGAAGCCTTGCCTTGTCTGCAAAACCCTTGCCATGTAAAGCTTCTGACATTCATCTCCCCTCTGTGAAATCTTTAAAATGTATTGCATTTGACAAGTGGGCTTGGAAAAGTGAGCGAGCATTTCTGTCCAACATCTAATCGCCCTCAAACCACCGCAGCCTGGAAATCCAGTGTGGACACACATGCTGTTACACACAATGAGTAGGAAAGAGCTGCTGTTTTCAAGTCCAACTTGCAAACGTATCTTTATTTTCCACTGATTCTGTCAAGTAGTGCTTTGTCACTCAGGAAGCAGCGCCATGATCACCATGAAGGAATGATTCACCATTCTGTTTAGCCTGGTCTCCTCAAAATGATGTTCCCATACAACAAAACTGCAATGTGAATTACCTGACGAGGGAAACATATTTTCTTCCAGTGTGTTTTTTTTTATTTATTTTTTTTTACTGAAAGACACGAGACAATATTAAGACAATACATAGACATAACAACAAGATGATGACAAGAACAGTGGGATAAAAGCCAGCAAATATCATATAGTCAGTGTGTGTGTATGTGTGTGTGTGTGTGTGTGAGAATGTCCTTGAGTCTTTTGAGATGGAGGGAAAAAAATATATAATAATAATTTAAAAAACCAAACCAAAATGAAAAAAATTAAAAACAGGTAAGTATGTGTGCATATGGATGTTCATGTATGCATGTACGTGGGTTTCAATTGGTTGTCCGGCAATAAAAACAAAACAGAAATCAACAATAGTAAAAAATACACAAAAAAAAAAATATATATATATATACACCGGTATATATACTATACATATTTCAATATTAATAGAATGGGTGGTGTCATGTTTGCAGAAACATAGTGAGGGATGACCAGGTGGAATGGTGTTCTGTTGTATTGTATATGATGGATGATTAGATTTTCCATTGAAATATATTCGATCATTAAGTTTCTCCAGTGTGCGATGTGTGTGTTATTCCTTCATTTCCAGTTCATGAGGATAGTTTTCTTGGCGATCGTTAGGGCCACAAGGAGTAATTTGCGGTTTGTTTTACTCAGATGTATTGTTGAGATGTCTCCTAGTAAGCACAGTGAAGGGGATAAAGGGACGAGGCAGCCCAGGAAGACAGACAGTGACTCAGTTATTTCTTCCCAAAAGTGATTAACTGGTGTGCAGTGCCAGGTGGCGTGAACAAAGCTATCCGGGCTGTTTTGAGTGCAATGTGGACAGATATCTGACGGGAATCCCATTTGAAACATTTTTTGCCCGGTGTAATGAATTCTGTGAAGTATTTTATACTGTATGAGTTGTAAATTGGCATTTTTAGTCATGAAGTAGATGTTATTGCAGATTTGGTTCCAGAAATCAGCATCAGGAGTGATGGATAGGTCTGATTCCCATTTTCTTGATGGTATGGATGATGTTTTGTCAGACTGTGATATTACTCTACATATTTTTGAGATTCATTTTTTTGAAGAGGGGATATTAATTAATTCTGAGGTTGAGGGGGGTAGTTCTAGATTCGTGGCCTTAATGTTAAGTTTGGATTGAACGGATGATTTGAGTTGCAGATATTTCAAAAATGGATTGCTCCTGATGCCGTACTTCTGAACCAAGTGAGGGAATGAAACCATGGTGTTATTATTGAAGATGTGTTTCAGATGAGTGATGCCTTTAGCGGACCATGTGTGGAGATGAAGAGGCGTCTTGTGACTTAGAAAATCAGGATTGTTCCATGTGGGAGTACAATTTGAAGGTGCAAAAGTGATGTTAGTGATTTTGTTGAATTTCCACCAGGCTGTCAGAGTTTCTGCTGTTGTTAGTATATTGAAACAAGGATGGCGTTTGATAGATTGGCTTAAAAATGGTAGGTCAGAAATCTGAATGTCCTTACAAACTGTCTGTTCTATATCTAACCATGTGTTGTCTGATTGGCTGGGGTGGATCCATTTAAGAATGTACTGAAGTTTATTTGCTAGAGAGTAGTGAAAAAAATGTGGAGCTTCAAGTCCTCCTTGTGTTTTTGGTTTTTGTAGAGTGGCCAGTTTAATTCTTGGTGTTTTATTTTTCCAGTAGAATTGAGTAATAATTGAGTCAAGCGACTTGAACCAGGAGTGGGTGGGTTGAGATGGTATCATTGTGAATAGGTCATTTATTTTAGGAAGTATTGTCATTTTAACTGTAGCTATTCTGCCCATGAGTGATAATGGTAGGTTCATCCAGTGGAGGAGGTCATCATTTATTGTTTTAAGTAATGGAGTGAAGTTGAGTGTGAACAGCTCTGACAGCCTGGGGGAAATATGTATTCCCAAATACGTGATGACACCTGTGCAGAAAGGGATAGGTGGTGTATGGGCTGCCCTATCCCAACTGTTACTATCTAATGGAAGGATGGATGATTTACTCCAGTTAATGGAGTAGTCGGAGATATTAGAGAATGATTCCATGACTTTAATAGTTTCCTGTAGTGATGAGTATGTCAGTGTGTTTTTGACGGATCACAAATATGTTTCTATTGCAGAGATGGGGAAGGAGGAGGTCGGGGTAAATGGATGGGTCAAACACACACAGCTCTTTCACATTGTTCGTGTCCCATGTGAAAACAAAAGTCAATTTTCACTCTTTTCAATTTTAAGTCAGTAACTTAAACAATTTAAGATGAGTACTGTACTTATTTTAAGCCAAACAACAGCTGTTTTCTGAGCAAATTGCTCTTGGGACCTCCTAAGAGGAACTGCAGTGGGACGCTACCCTGAGAACTATAGCTTCATGCTATGTTCGTGCTCATGAACGAGTTAACATCCAGTTAACTTTCAGTTCATTTGTCTATCTTTCTTTCCATTTTTTTTTTCATTACGAGTTGTTGTTTGTGTTTTGTGTTCTTTACAAGGCGAACAAGTTCTTTAAAATGACTGTTGTTGGTGCTGTGTTGGCTCATGTGTACGACCAATCAGTGTAGACTTACATCACTCCTGGTTCTTTCTCACCTACTCTGAAATAGGAAATAAAGAATTCCCTCAGAATGGCGTTATATTATATGGAATGCCGTCCTACGTGTGCTTTGTTTTCTCGTTTATGTAAAAGGTGAATGTTGTGACAGATTGACAGCGCTCAGTGAGTATGGGGGGGGGGGAAAGTGATGGTAAGTTGTCTTTTAGATACGTCGTACAGATTGGATAGGTTGTGAATTAGCCCTCACATATGCATGGCATAGACACGCTCGAGAAGGCCCAATTGCACGTGACATTTTCATTCGACACTGAATTTCACACGCTCATGATCAAGTCAAAGTGCCGCTAATGCTTCACCTTTTGCTATTCGTGCACACAGATGTAGCTGCATACAGGCACAGGAATCCGACTGAGAACATGCTGCTCAAACTGATCTTCCCGACATTGGTTGACATACATTTTAATATGTTGCATGCACACAGGAATACACGCAGGCAATCACACTCATTCTTCACAAAAGATCCCACATCAAAATGCTTTAGCTTAAAATGCTTTAGCTTGAAATGCTTTAGCTTGAAATGCTTTAGCTTAAAATGCTTTAGCTTAAAATGATTTACCTTAAAATGCTTTAGCTTAAAATGCTTTAGCTTGAAATGCTTTAGCTTAAAATGCTTTAGCTTAAAATGCTTTAGCTTGAAATGCTTTAGCTTAAAATGCTTTAGCTTGCTTGCAGTGCTGTCATCAATCCACACTGAAAAGTTTCACCTCTCTCCCTCCATTATTGTTGTTGCCTTTAGCAGAAGAAACAACTTAAGTAAACCATAATCATTTCACAACAGTGTAAAATGGATTAAGATGGCACATTGGCTCAGTGGTTAGCACCTCACAAAGAAGGCTGGATTTGAATGTTCTGCCGATGGTCATTTTGGATTTTCTCCCACTGTCAGTTTATAGACATGCATGCAGGAGAATTGGACACCATATTTGACTATATGTTAGTTTAGCTTTAGTAGGATGAGTTTCTTCTGTAATAAAGAAAATCTACTTCAGCAATTTGATGGAGTTGACATGAACGAGAACAGAGTGTAAAGACAGCGATAGAGTTTGAAAAATACCTTAAAATGAGTGGTTCAATGTTTTAGGGCATGAAGAAATAATAATGTTTCCAAAGGAAATTTGCCTCAGGGTAACCTCTTTAGAATACAGAAGAGCAGAAAAGACAATAATTAGAACTTGAATATTTGTCAGCGACGTCCATTCAGGTTGTCATTTCACCTGTTTTTGCATCACAAGCTTTTTACGGTACATGAAGGTTGCTCTCAGATGTTTTAATTTTATTGGCAAGTGCGTTTGTTTGATTCAAAATGATCCGTTTGAGCTCCCCGAAGGTTTAAAACTATAAATTATAACTATATATATGTATATATATATACATATATATATACACACATATACAAATATTTTTTTCATGTGGTCTGCAGACCCTGTAAACTGAGCCATAACTTTTAGAGGCATAGAGATACCATTCATTTTCATCCTAAATGAAGTGGACTACTATATGAAAGATGAAAAGCAAGATGCAACAATAAGATGGACAAATCCTACACATTCTGAAGAGCCTGGTCGCCTAAAAATGGCATTCCCATTAATAAACAAAACTGCATCGTCAATTATGTTTTGAGGGAAAGGGTTTTGTCCCAAATTACATTAATTTTAAGCCAAACCATTACTTTTTAATAAACCTAACCAAGTACTTTGGTTGCATTTTTGTGTTGTTACAATTTACAATCACGTGATTACTGCAACTGAAATCTGAGAAAATATGTCGCCCTCGAAATATAGTACGAGAATGCAGTTTAGTTGTGTGGAAATGTTGTTCTGTAGAATACAGAGTTGTTCTGAAACACAAATCCCAGCTTTAGAGCATACACTACTGGTTTATTTTTTAAGTCTATTTTCAGAGCAAAGCAGTGTTCACTTGAATACCTAGAGTGAACATTCACAGTGTGATTTGCACACATTGTGGGGCTGTCAGTAGCTATCTGGGGCAGTCAGTTCCAAAGGCTACATGCTTAAAAGTGAAAATGCTCCACTTGAGTCATAATTATGGTGCTGCTGTACTGTAGCTCAGTGAGTTTAATATGGTGCACGTTGTCAGGGTTAGGGGTTTAAGTCCCACTGGGTGTGGTCCTAACATGACATAAATCAAGCATTGCTTTCTGCAGGATTGGAGGCGGCACTGGTGTTACACTGAAACATTGTTGAAGCACAGATGATGTGACTTTTAAAAATACTAGCTGATCCTTTCAAAACGTCCACGGTTTTCAAACCTCAAAGTAAAAGAAGCATTGACAATCAACACAAGCACACAACAATGGTTGTCGCCTGCACACACAAGTGTTTAACTTGAACTTTGAGGTTTACGGCTCGGCATAGATTTGTTTCACTTATTTTACACCTGCACTGCTTTCGTCAAGGCTCTCTCCGTCAGAGAGAGTCCTCTCAACAAGTCGCTGTTGTGTTTTGGCACAGAGGTGCAGTCATATGGTGTACACTGCCCAGACCAAATGGTTTTCCTTTTTTATGTTGAAATGCTGAAATCCTTGCCTGACCTGCCCGATAGTTTACTTGCTCTTCTTTCAATGAAGACATGCACTCCAGTTCTGATAGAACTGCGGCGGCATCGACACTAACCCCTTTAGGAGCCGGCATTATCGTCTAGAACAGACAATGGCCTCTCCGTGACGTCTAAGCTATGCCCCTCGCTGCCTGTAGCTCCACGCTCTGGCTTACACAAACACAAACACATTACTTGAAGCCTGACAATAGATTTCCGTGTGACATCTTATTATGTGATGCTCACGTGAGCTTGTGACATTGCGAGAATCCAGCTGCTGTGCAAGGTAGCGGAAATCCATGGTTTGTAGTAGAATGAAATGTGTTTTAATAATTTATTGGTTACATCTGATTTTAACATGACAAAGGCAGGTGGTCTATGAGTTTTACTGTACATATTCATAAACAGCAGCTCAGTAAACTGAACACTGAATGTCACTGGACACTGGTTTTACTCATGTCTTAAAAATAAACTTATAGTTGTCCACGAACATCTCATGACCCCATATGGCAGTCGATTGAAAAGTAGATGTAGCAACATCCAAGGGAGAGCTGTGCAATGTATCCTGTATTAACTGGTAGAATATGCACAGTAATAGAGACGCCTGTCGGTCATGTTCTTTCCTCACTCTGTGCATCTAAGAGATTCTCATTACCACTATCTCACCTCCAGTCAAATATGTAAATGAGATCATTTGACTCACGATGTGACGTAAAGAGAATATACCTGCACCATATTTGGATCCAGCCTCTCTGAGTTCTCATTTGATCTTTGTAAGAAGATGATATGATTATTATCATCTCCACTGTTACCAGATTATTATCATACCATTGTCAGAATCCAGTTCAGAACTAATATGATGGAAAGCTAAGGTGGATTTCATTACCAATCACATGTATTCACACAGTCCCTTTCAGATGAATTGCTTGAAGATACTGAATGTGTGTATGTGTGTGTGTGAGCAAAAAGCAGGCAGTCTGTCCATCTGTAGCTCAGAGAAAAAATGAATCAGTACAGTGTGTTCAAGTAAATGTATGTGCCTGACGTGTGTATGCAGAGCAGCAACAGGAGGACTATTGTCACTGGAAAATAATACACCTCTCTTTCTATCAAATTTAATTTAGTCCCACAGTGCATCCTATTTTTATGACTGAACAGCTAAAAGATGTCCCATAGATATGTGGAAGCAGGGAGATATGAAAATGTGAGAAAACTATTGTCCTGTTCCTCATGAATACTTATTTTTGATTAAGTTCATCCGTCTGATATCTAAAGTCCTTTGAATAAAAGCGGAGAGAGGTTTTGTTCCCACACAACATTCAGCTTCAAGGTCTCTCACGCATCTGCTTTATGAGAAAGCTAATTATTAAGCTCACTGTTTATCTGTTTTGCTTCTTGTGTCAGCATGATGGTGCAGTGCACAGTATATTGATACCAATCATATGACAGTTCTATATTCATATATGAAATCATATATCGTGATCAATTTCTCCAAATTTCTCAGAAGATCTGATTATTTTGCACCTAAGTTAATGAGAATTTTCACACAAGAGTGTACAAATATGTATCAGGATAGAAGATGTTGTCCATATCACCCAGCCCTATATTCTATATACGGTGAATGAATATTAATCATATTTCAGTATCCTGAAATGAAACACTGATTGTGTTGCTTTAATTGACTTCTCATACAGCTGTTGTTTTTCCAAAGCAAGCCGTAGTCTTTGAGGCTTCTGAATGCGTTTAGCTGCTCTCCAGGGAGCTGTTTTACAATTATTTCCATCAATCAGGCGAGACTTAAAGAGTAATTTTATTTATTTATTTGACATAATGGGAAATATTGAAGAAAGTGAAGATTAGACCCAGTTAGGTTATCAATCATGTTTCTTCCTACATTTTAATCAAAGTTATGTCAATATTTTGCCAATGCATTGGTATGTGCAACACAAACATTTTAAATTATCCGCGAACCACGGGATACATTGAAAATTGGTGTGTCTGAACCTAAAAATACATTTCATAGATATGTTTCATATTAACCTCATATACAATTGCAAAAAGAGCACAATGCCATTATGTTTAAAGTCGTGGAACGATAACTTCAACAACAAAGTTACTTTAAGGTTAAGGTTAGAAAAAATGTCATCGTTTGTGTTAATAGATAACAAACGCCCATAGAAGACTTTCTTACATAATGTTACGCATCGCGACGTTGCGTAACTAGTGTAAACTCAAGGTTACTTTTGGTTTCACATGCTACACCAACAACAGTCTCCAGGTTGAAAGTCTCGTGTTTCTTTCAACCATCCACTTTCCCTTCCACATGCCTCTTATCTGGGCAGCCACACAACAGTGATGTCATATAAAAGCAGGGATGTTGTTCAATCTGATGTACGCTATAAAAAGGGTGGAAGGCAGATAAAACACATTCAAAAACCTGAAGACTGGACCATGATCTGAAAATGGTCGTCGTTAGGCACTTGCGATTTATAGTAGATGAACATTGCTATGGTCCTTTTAATGGACCAGCTGTCAAATGGCATCTGTCTAATGATCACACATCACACTCTCTTCACCAGCTGTACTGGATTCCAGTCTTTGTTCTGTTGTCATACGAGACATTGCTTGTTGTGTCTGCTGCAGATGTGTCTTGTTAATGAGGGAATTCTTTCATTTCCCAGGAATCCGTTCTTCGCCCGAGAATACGACAGCAGCCTATAAAGCAAAATGTCAACAGCATTATTACAGCCGCGGCGTTGCCACTTAGCTTCTGTTGCCAGTGTCAACAAGTTTGTTATACAACAGCACCTTTCCTTATCAGACGTCAGTGTGAGGCACTTCGGGAAAGCTCTTCGGAAAAGCTGCTCAGTGGTGATGCGGCTTAGCTGGCCGCGTGTATTAGAGCATTGCTGAAGAAGCGTGCAGAGTTGACAAAGCTTGCCGGCTAAATTAAGGCAAAAAACAATCCGAGCATTGTCTCACATTAGGCCTAATTAATTAGCAGTTTGCTGCGGTATGAATCCCTAATGGAAGCTCACTGACCTTGGAGTTATATTCAGTCCTCAGAAGGCAAAGGCAACCCTCTCCTGGGTGTGTTTATAATAAGAATATCTTTTCCATTTTGTTTTGAAATGTTCAGTTTATCTGTGCATGCAGTTACACATTTACACTGTGTGGGTAGATTGGATTGCAAGGTGTTGGGTTAAATGATGAGAAAAGATGGATTACACATAATGTATATAGTCACACTACTTGGCATTACAGTATAACAACAAATTACGGATTGTGAATTTAAACAGTGAAAAAACAGTTAACAGTAATTACAATGTTCACAGTTCACACAACAGCTGCTTGTCTTGTAATGAAACTAAATGGGAAACAATGTCTTTTTTATTTTGACATTACTGAGATGCATTGTGTCATCTTTTCTTTAATGAATTTGCTCGGTTATTAATACATGTGTCATGTTGACCAGAATGCTGTTTCAACATATAATTCAATGTATGATTCATTTAAAATGTTTTCATGGATTTGTCTTTAAAAGCCAGGATGTTTTTCTGTTTTTCAACATCAAAATACAAATAAGCAAAGTTTTAAGATGGTGAAATGAACCAGTGAGGGAATCACTTTGCAGGTTGCAGTTTTTTTGTGTACAATGTTGTACACAAACACAGCGTTAATATGTAGCTGATAAATTGTTAATGAACAGAATTTCAGCTTAGTGCCCTCGGAAATGCACCCTGATTCAGTCCTTCTTGGTAATCGTTAGCAGGTGTGGAGGTTCCATAAGTAGAAACTGGTGAGTCTTGAAAAGGGAAGCCATCCTTTTTCTAAAACAAATATTTGAGTACTTCCATTTGTTCCTGATGCATGCTAACATGTATGGACACTATGCTAGCCGTCCTCTATGTTAGCTAGCGGTGCTGTAAATACAGTGCAGGTGAAAGAGGAGTGCGTTCCTCTTGAGATCTGTGGTTTCTCTTTGCCCTGCTCATCAGTCCCCAGTTACCTTTCCAAAGACAGCATGTAATGTATAAACTCTGTTACTAATGGATATTCACGCTTCAGACAGCCACCCTGGCCTAATTATTGTTCTTCTGCTGCCATGCACCCTGTGTACATGTACAGAGAGAGAGAGAGAGCGAGAGAGAGAGAGAGAGAGAGAGCGAGAGAGAGAGAGAGAGAGAGAGAGAGAGAGAGAGAGAGAGAGAGAGAGAGAGAGAGAGAGAGAGAGAGAGAGAGAGAGAGAGAGAGAGAGAGAGCGAGAGAGGGACACTGACTGACTTTGACTTCAAACAAAAAGCATCTTTTACTACCTGACATGTGCATCTTCTGACAAGTCAGTCGGTGCCACCTTGACGCAGGAACATACTGACACATCAAGGAAACCACGTCTGCAGATAATGGCTTCTCCATGTCCAAGAGAATATGGATCAAACTGAACAGCGAAAAGCACTGAAATGAATCCCACCAATCTTTTGATCGGCAAAGAGAACAGAATTATTTTTTTTAAATCCTCTCTGCTTTTTATCACCTCACAAGGTTGATCTTGTGTGAGATATTTCCTTTTGCTCATTGTATCACATTAGTACGAGGACATTTGTCATGTTACAGTTTGTGACATTCACTAGTGAAGTTATTTTACTGTAAGTTCTAAATGCTTGTTGTAAAATATTCAACAGGGAAGATGTCTGTGAAAGAGGAAGCTCCCACTCAGATAACACCACCTTCAGCCTTTAGAAACATGCATACAGAGGTAGCCGATGTGAGAAGTCCTCATTATGCTGCAAATATTGTACCTTCTTTTTAAATTCATAGTTTTATTATTCATCAGTAATAATACCACATAAGGGAAAGCAGGTATGCGTCAAATCTGATAGCTCCGATGATACTCCACACATCACACTTCTTTTTTTATGAAACGATGCATTTGTTTCATGGTCCAGTATTCAAAAATACAGTCATTTGTCTGATAGGTGTGATATAATGACAGGTCAGAATGTTTAATCTTTTAAAGGGACTAATTCTTACAGCGTAATGTAGTTATCATAAAACCTGCTTCCCACACAAAGCTATGCTTACAAATGACACTGCTTTGCATAATAGGGCTGTTGTAGGTCAACCCTTTAAAGGTACTCTGTCGATTTCCACTTCGTTTCCCTGGAGGCTTCTCAAATCTCTCAAAATGGGCTGGATTCTCTTCAACTGCAACAAACTCTGGTTTGTTCAATTTTTTCGGTGTTCTTTCACACCACTACTATATGTTTAACTCAGCCCATTAGGCCCTTAACTTGCTAAACAGTGGATTTGTACCTCACTTTCTGTACTGGACTGAATAATATACCAGGAGGCAGGGTCCCTTTCGAAAATCTCTCATTTTACTGTAGCAGGTTCTGATCGTCTGCTCGACTCAGTCATGGTTCTGGTTCTCCCTTGCAGTACAGTCTGGGCATCCAGAAGAGTGATGTCTGTGTTGGCTCCAAGTGGAACACAAGGCGAAGCTCTGCTACTGGACTCTCCTCCTGACTGCAGGTTGAAGGCGGCAGTGAAGCCGGATCGGGGTCTCTCCGTGGCAGGCTGGTCGCTGTCGGAGGTCCTGCTACAGTCTGAGCTCACGACGTTTCTGGTGAACCTGCAGGATTTCATCTGATTTTGCGTGGAATCCGACCCAGTGGCACCGATTACACGCATTAAGAATAACTGTATAGAAATGGCCGATCTCCTCGCTCATAGTCTCGTTGACTTATGGAATATATTTAGTCATCAGTATCAAATTGAGATTGTCAGCCAGGTGAAGTGCTTCAAATGAACAAGCATCGAGAAAAATGTCCTCCCATTGACCCAGAGTGTATCTAACATCTGTCTCCGTACCTTAAACATCAGCGCTGTTGCTCTGGACCAATTACTTCGTTCATTATGCAGGAATTATGTCCCCTCTCCCGCTCTAGCCCGCGTCTCTCTCTATTGTGAGAGGTCATTTGGTTTCCCTGGAGGGCCATTCAGCTGGGACAATTGTATGGCAGTAAGTCACACCGGGCTTCAGTGAGGAATGGGCCGGATGAGAAGTACAGAGAGTCCAGCCACCACACCTGGCAGGTGTTTTCTGACTTGTGTGCTGGAATGTTTGAGATTGTGTTGGTTTTATTTATCTTGGGGAGGAGTTAATGGTTCAAATCATCTAAAACGACATTTTCAGCTTGAATCGTAAACACCATTTTGAAACTAGCAGATGGCCAGACGTTTTCATAGTTTTAGAGATTTAAATATTGACAGCTACTGCTCTAAGATACCTTTTATTGTACTTCAGCCGAGGTTATATCTCTTGTGTATTGACCTGTATTGATTCCCCTCTGACAGGGTGGGTGTAAGCATCTTAAAATCAGCCCGTGACAGGCGTGCAGACGCTGTTGTAATTAGCTTGGTGCCATTTCCTCAATAAACTGCCTGACATAAAGTGTTAACAATATCGCTATCTCCCATTACGATTATTAAGGTTTGCATCAGCTCCTGGGTGAGACTGTCACACGAGATGACATTGTTTCCACTGGTCATTGTGCTGCATGCAAAAAAACCTTCACTTGTGTCAGGCAATTTGAGGCACCGCAGAAAAGTGATTCTAATTGGTTTAAGCATGTCTAGAAGCTGTATACGAGGGCCATCCCATTGAACCTATGTGATGTTACTACTGTAGAGGTATCCAAATAAGCAGTGCATTTATAAAGAGGGACCGCTACAATGGCTAATGTCGATGTGAATTTAGACTGCAGACAATCAGCATTGTATCACATAAGGCCATTTTAACCCAGCCATGTCAAAGGTCCCCAATTAGTGCGACTTGAAAAGTTTCATAGTTTGCTTGCACATAAGCTGTATTTGTGAAGACAGATGGACGAGCAGATGGAGGTGACGAGCACAGACCACAATCAGCCTGCCATTACTTCCCAGACATATGCTTAATATGACATGTTACAATTACACTGTCACAACGGAGCCTCATTCATCCAAATATCAGGCACCATCTAGTTGTGTCAGATCGCTTTGACACAGCAGTGTCGAACGGATACAAGTTTTAGATACCGTTTAGATCGCTCTGATGGCCTCTCTTAATAGCACTTGTGGAATTGTAATCACAGTCTGTGAAATCTCTCAAAGATTTTCCTGCTTTACGCTTCAAAAAATACCACACATGTCTGCTTAAAGCATTCACGATCATCAGCGCATTCAATTTCCACTCAACCAGAGTCACATGAAATGAAATACCTTGGAGATTCATGTCAAAATCTACCCATCCACAAAGACAACTCCATGGGACTGCACCCTTGGAGTTAGAATAGAGGCAGGATGGTTGCTTTGTGAGTATAGTATATGGGTGACCTACAGTAATGCCTTTGTGTGTGTGTGTGTGTGTGTGTGTGTGTGTGTGTGTGTGTGTGTGTGTGTGTGTGTTTGCCTCCCTGTGTAAAATGATGAGGTTTTGATAGAATGAGTTTAAGTGACTGTGTGTATATGCTGTATGCATGCGCAGACAACACTGTGTGCTTCCCACTGCAAGACCCTACAGTTTCTTTACCCAGAGTTCCCAGTGAGTGGTTGAGTGTGTGGTGAGTCACTGATAACATGTGACATGGGTTTCCATGACAGTTTGGGGTCACCTGTGTCCCCACCGCTCCCCACTGAGGTAATACATCACGGCTAACCCCTTTAAAAGCAGAGCTGTTTGAAGGATTTGTTCAACATAAAGTATGTTTGACAAAGACAAAAGGTATAGAGGTAAAACAGCGAGCAAGGAAGGTGGAAAGAGAGAGTGGGAAGAGGAGAGGAAGAGAGGCTGTATTCGTAAAGAGGAGAAGAGAACACAGTGAAATGTAAAGCATTGTTGCAGCTAGGTAACATTGCGAGCCATTATGATGTTGAATCCATCACACCATAGTTTTACACATTACAATTTGGCCAGGAAGTGTGGATTTTTTATGGCAATGTGCCAATGTCTCATACATAGTCAAGTACGGTCAGGCTTTGATATCATTTTGCTCTGTGGAGATAAGATAAGAAAACTGTTTTACCCATAAAAAAGACTGACCGCCAGGCATCGATAGAGAGAGAGGCGGGCATATAAAAGAATATACGAGGAGGAGATATTCTGAAAGACATAAATGTGTAAATGTATTAAATCCACTAACATTATTGGATTTTTTTTTTCATAGACTAAAATCTATTTTTCCTTTTATTTGGCTCGTAAATTATCTGTACTGAATTTGTGTCACCTGAAGGGGATTGACGCATTTAGTAGCAAGACCATCATACTAGGCACACAGAGAGTGCACACACACACACACACACACACACACACACACACACACACACACACATACACACACACACACACAGGTGGGAGTGGGGCTTGGTTATAAGCTGTCCTGTAGACCATGAGGAGATAAGACAACTCCACTTGTCCCCATCATTTGGTCAGCTTTATCTTAAGTTATCTAAAGTGTTTTTCTGTTCTCTCTCTCTCTCTCTCTCTCTCTCTCTCTCTCTCTCTCTCTCTCTCTCTCTCTCTCTCTTCAGCTTCGTTTTTTTCAATCCCTTATTTATTGACTCTCTCTTCTCTATGAAGGTTACACCATGCAGTGTAGACTTGGAATTATCTTGACCTGACCACAGGCCCTTGTAGCACAGACTGATATTTTTCCAGGGAATATAACCATTACACTGGAATGAGGCATAAATCAAGTGACTTATGGTGGGTTTACTGTGGTGCTGGGGAAGTGAAAGGAAGAAGTGTACGAGTGGAGACATTTTGCATTTTAGTATCCGCTAATTCAGGATCAGCTGTAGATTGTAAACATTACACATCTGGATTTTTATTACAGGCTTGGTAAAACAACAACAGTGCCAATTCATTTGAATCAAATCGTATTTTTTGAATTTTTTCTTTCAACATAATTTACTCACTTTCGTCATCTCTGCAGATGTTGTACCCTTGATCTTTGTTGAGCGGCATTAAGACAATATTTTTTAATTCACTCACTTCCCCTGTCAATAACATGACCTCACGGTTTGCTGATGGCCTTCATTAAATCCAATTCAAATGTTATCGTATGGCTTTTCCATGACGTTGCAGTCATTAAGACGTCCAGCTATTTGTTTTTTCAATATCATCCAGTCAATAAAGCTCGTCCCAATTTCAGCTAGTCACTTTTCACTCAGCTGTCATCAATTTGTATCCGCTGCCATGGCCCCTCCGGGCGATTATTGACGATGTGTTGGAGTGGAATGAGGGTAAAATAAGCTCGCATTTCAGTAGCAGGGACGATAGAAGGTTTGATTATTGTCATGCTTTCTATTTGTTTAAAGCTGGAGCGAGTCTATTTCTACTCGGGGGTTGTAGTTTATTTTAGGGAAATTACCAATAAATCCTGCATATATAGCCAACTCCCCCGCTGGTAGCTATTCTTATAGTAGCAAGTGGGACTTCCGTCTGACACCTATAACCTGCTATGAAATGGAAATGTGGATCTATAAACAAAACAACTGAGGGTGAACCTTTCATTTTATTTCCTTTAATATTTTTTACCGCCGTCAGAGATAGGATGGCTGTTCAAATTAGAGACTTCCCCCGAGACAAAGACCCCACTGGGCAGCATCCGTATTCATCAATGCCATAAGACCAATTGTAATATTGTTTTATTGCGGTAGTATTTTTTTATCCAGCCAGTCTCCGATAACTTCCGAGTTAGATTTTATGGCTGTGCTCTTCCTCACTTATTTCCCTTTTTGATGTGTCTCTGAATACTGTACCTTCTGCCTATTCTCATGCTCTCTCTCTCTCTCTCTCTCTCTCTCTCTCTCTCTCTCTCTCTGTCTTCTTGCTCCATCTATACCCTGACTATCTATTTCACGATTGACTGTGGATTTGACCCATTCCTCTCCTTTACTTCGCTCCTATACCACATCTCCAGTATTTCATTTATGGCCAGCTGCAGCGGGCTGCGTAATGAAGGCAGTGTTATAAAGTATGGGAGGCGCCTCCAGGCAGGCTCACAGCCGGTGTATCGGCAGATAGAAAAATTTAAATAGGATGAGGATGGAGACCGGAGGGGCAGAGACTAGAGGATTACACATGCCATGAAACATAGAAAAGATCCACGATTAGAAACATGAAAACAACACAAAAATATTACAGGAACAATGAAAGTTTTGCTGATATGTGAATGTTTTTCCTTATGTGACTGCCTTTGTGCATCATCTACTAGAAGTGAAGAGGGGAAAGAAAGCAAGGACACTTGTCAACAGATAAATCGAATTAAATGAATCAATATCAACGTCACCTGAGGAAGGAATTATTGAACCCAGATCTTTTTGTTGTCATTTGCAAGCAAGAGTTTTCTCTCTGTCTGAGGGAAGATCCAGCTTGGGAAGGAGAGGACTTGAAATAGTGATTCTGAGTTAGAGAATTATGAGAATAATGTACAGTGAGTTGTCTGTGAAAGGGCTTCTCATGGTCTTTGTTTGTGGCATCGTAAAGCACTTCACGTACTACACCTGCGCTACATGTTGTAAACTGCACCGACACACATATTAATATTATTGGACTGAATGTGATAATCTTCTGAAAACACAACATTTTAAATTAAACTAACCAATATATTCTTTTGTAAACTGTTTTGTATACGTTTGGTGCAAACACAGAAGCAGAATAAAACAAAGCCTTTTTAACCTTGGTCCAAACTAAATGAATGACACAGCACCTTTTACTCCCTCGCCTCGAATCTGTTCAAAACAAGCCTGTACAACTTCTGCAAGAGCTCCAGCCTGAAAATAATCTGTCTGTAGAAAAACGGTCTTTTGTAATTGTGCTCTCACCTGGTTAGACAAACAAAGTTCTTGACTCATATTATATGTAAGAAATAGGAAACCAACAAGAAAACCAACAGCAGCACACACGCTACAAACCCTCCCCGCAACGTTTAGGTAGCTATTCCCTACCGATTCAAACAGGGCTGAAGGTATATTCATATCCGCGGACATGAAACCCTACTCTGGAGTGGAAAACGCAGGCTGTATGAACATGCTTGATGTTATTGAGCCCTGTGACACTACTCATTCACGAGCCCATTTCGCCAGACCATAATTCCTGCTTTGTCAACGAAAACAAAAGGCCAAACAGAGAGCCATGTTCTTCAGACACGCCCCCTTGAGAGTCTTTTTTTGCTGTATTGAAAACGTACCGAAACGTACCGAACCGTGGCACCACTGTATCGTATTGAACCAAACCAAGGATTTAGTGAACCGTTACACCCCTCGTAACAAAATATGGGCAAACTGTAGTGGTGTCTATCCAAAAGACACACAATTCAACCTAAAGCATCTGTAAACATCGACTTGCAAACATGTAAAAAAGAGGAAAGACTAGGAGAGCACTCCTACTTAAACGTTTGACTTTTTGATATTGCCACACTGACATTCCAGGCAGGACGCCCTTCTTCAGAGTGTATTCTGGCAATTAAGCGATATTGAAAAGTAAAATTAGAGTGCTGTCCTATCTTTACTTTTTTATCCTCCACATTAAGGACCCAGTCAAGGTCTAAGCACGAGTTGAGGGCATTGTGTTTTAATTTGTAGCAGACATGTATAAAGATAAGAGCGTGAACAATAGAACTGGACATACACAATATCATGCTGGGGTGCGTGTGCGTGTGGCTGAGTTGTGATGGGTGTTTCAGTAGCTTTTAATATCATCGTTTCATCAAATTTAATCATATTTGTTTATTTACTCATCCAGCTTGTTGTATATTGCACCAATTTATATGTGGTATTTCACAGGTATTTGTCAAGTCAATTGAATTGTACTCTCACACAAGCATCCGCTGCTGACCTCATAATATTGCATGACATTGAAAAACTCAAACTTCAGAATACATAAATGGTGAATGTTGCTTCAGTATAAGCCAACAACATCTCTACCAATCCCACCTCCCTACGGTTAACGAGGCGAGAACTGGACTGCTCAGGTCTCAAATATTGTATAACATGACCTCTGATTTCTCCTGAAACATCTACTCTATTTTTTGTTTTGTAGAGTAGCATAAAAGGCAGATACATGATTTATTTTTTTAAGTTAATACTGCTTTATCTCTGCTTTCTAAAAAATCCAAGTGTTTAGCTGAAGCCGTTAGATAATTATCGAGAAAGCAGCTGGGTTAACAGTGTTGTGCTCGAGGGCATTTTGGTCAGATTTGTTATTCGCTGCCGCTGAGAGCCGCTAAACCTTTGACCTTCTGATCATGAGATGGTGAAGATAGTGGGTAACACTGTTGCTCGAGGTCTTGAAGCTCTAATTGTGAAAGGATGACAGTATTGGTCATTGGCTTATATTTATAGCGAAGGTTGCTGCCCAGTATTGCCACATGTGTAACGGTGGTGTCTCTTGTTATTCGCACAACTTCAATAGTATTTGTGTCCACAAACTATGTAGGTGATGTCCGCTGACCTGCACTGACCGGTTATTATGTTTTACAATCATCACAGTGTCATGATACATGGATTGGCTGGAATTTTAGCGTTTCACAACAAATTATTATTTGCAGTTGAGGTGATTTTTTTTATATATAATGTTTCAAATTTCACTTTTGACTTACATACTCCTCCTAGAAACAGCCTTCCTAACTTAACATCTTGGCTAACACTGGTACATTTACAGTGTTGTTAATTAATGTGAATAGAAAATAAAGAGAACTAAAAAGACATGACATGAGATCTGGTAAAACGATATACCGTACATTATAAATGTGTTTGAGACACTAACTCACTCAGTGGAAAATGAGATCATGGATCTAAATGATGGAGGATTAGTAAATGGATGGTTTCATTTAGGTGCAGGGGATGTCGACACACTACAAGCCCACTCACTGGGTCGTGAGAGTTGCAGCTCCTGTCCTTGCCCTCAACTTTGTACAGCCAGCTTATGGCTCTGGTAAGAAAATACCACAAGAACACTGCTTGTACAATTCACATTGACTGTCTGAGAGTACGAATGATGAATACTGTTTGAAGGTGGTCGTACTTGCACTTATATCTGTTCAATACCCAAGAGAATGCGATCGCAAATGTTGTATAAATGTATGAATGAGTTCTGGCATATTTTTAAAGCAATGGGATGTTCTTCTATCATATCTACCCACAGAAAATATTTCAGCATGACTGTGAAGTTTAATTGAGCCACAGTTTGTAAAATCATCTTCTACATTTTGTGCGACCTATTACTAAAAGAAAACAAATGAATTATTGTTATTTCTCACTGAGGCCGGTGATCAGATTGGTGCATTCTGTGTTTTCCAGCCTGTTGCTCTCTTGGGATTTACCGAGCTCTCGTTCATTCGTGCACCCTGTCAATGAATGTGAAGTTGTGCCAGAAATACACTTCAGTCTCTGGGCAGGAATCCACAGAAGTGGTCTACAGTTGTTTTAATATCATTCTCAAGATTATTCTAAGAGCAGCAACAGCCTATTCCACTGCGTGTCTATCTAGTTGTGTTTTCAATATGTTCTTTTGCTGTGGTCCACAGTGCGCTGAATGCCACAAAGCTAATTAGATAACAGCAAGCCAAGGGGCTTAGACGTGTGTTGCCTGGTTGTGCCTCACATACTCTCTCATACACTGACATGAGTGTAAAATAAACTGTGTTTTTTTTGCCACTTTAAGGGGCAGCTGCATGACTCTTGATGTCATCATGTTCGGTTTCTTAAATCTGGCATCAAAACAGTGTTCAGACTGATGCATGGATCCCAGCTGTTACCCCGTGACCCAGGCATCCATGTGACCACAGAATAAGTAAGAAGGGCATCCTGTATCCACTCTGCTCCCCATAGATCCCTTCAGAAGGCACTTACAGGGACACGGAAGGACTTTCTTGTTTTTGGTGTTTGTGTGTTATTTTAGCCTGGAGGCTGAGCGAGTGAACTATGCCTCTTTGTCCCTTAACACCCTCTTTGCTGTCACCGTCGCTGTGCAGCTACACTGTCACACTCAGGGTAAATAACCATGCCCAAATTAGTCTTTTTATGGCCTAAAATAATGGAGTCACACCATCATGAATGTTTAATACCTTTTCCCAGGTTCTTTGCTGACAAAAGCATAATTAAGGCTGGTACATAATGCGCTGGCTCAACGGAAATGCGGCATTTTCAGCAAATTGAGGAGTGTGAGTTTGTGGGAAAACTCACTGTGTAATTCTTCTTAACACGGGCTGCTGTGTCTTGCTGTTGAACCAAACAATGCAGGGTGTAACACAAGATCCGACTGTGTAGTCACAGCTGGAATGATCTCTATATTCTTTGTAATTGTCAAGGAAGTTAAAGGACAATGGAGCCAAGAGTCATCTGCTCACGATTGTTTTTCAGCTCTACAGTCATGCAACTGATGAATAAAATAGAGAATAGGCTGTGTGGCAAACACAGAATGTTTTTTTGCAACAACAACTGTTTCTACATCTATGAAAAAACGTTTTAAAGAAACCTGCAGAAGTTGCCATGCTTTTGGTTTGCTATGAATTAAAACTGCTCGTTGTTATTACAGGCGCCACATTCCTTAGTATTAATTTCATTAATTCATTTTCGACCATATTTTTCTGGCCACTTTCTTCCTGCTTCCTTTTCTTAATAATTTCATTTATCTCTATGTTTTCTGTCTGTTATTTCATGTCACCACCTGTGTTTATTCATTTATCAATTCATTGCATTATTAATTCTACATCATCTTCTCTCAGTCTGCTGTTATTTATTACTCGATCCTGCTTTTTTCACTTTTATTGATCTCTCGGGACCCAAAGCATAATTAGACATATCACCTTGTTGCTGTTCATTACACCAATCATTTATTGTAGATCGAATTCCTCTGATTAGATCCAAATGTATTAATAATGCTGAAAAAGTCTCACTTCAGTTTCATATATCCTCTTCTCTTTCATCACTTGTTTTGGGCTAATTTCTAACATCAATAAAGAAAGACAGAAACACACCCATGATTAGCAGGGGTTCAAAATGAAAGCTAAAATATATAAATATAAATATATATTATACTTAAAAAATATCTGCCTAAATCAATCTTTACTCCTCAACATTGCATGTTAAATACAGGCAATGTTCTCGTTATTTCCAAATGTGGGCCTCGTGCATGTTTTATGTCCTCTTTAAGGCGATGTCTATGAGCAGAATGCTGAATAATTGACGAGACGCGATCTGGATCAAACGGAAAGTCTGCTTCTGTTTGTGCCTCTCTGTATGCACATGCTGTTCTCTCTGTGCGTGTGGCTTTGTGCACGAATGTGTGTTTGTGTGGTGGATAGACTGCATTTTCAGTGTGTGTTTTTTTTGTGTGTGTGTGTGTGTGTGTGTGCAAGAAAAAGAAGATTTTGAAAGAGTTGGTTGTTTTTTTCTGTCGTCGGTGTGATGAGCGCTTATTACTGCAGACATGAAATATGTTTGGACTTGTTGTCTATAGAAACAGATTTTTAGCTTTTTAGTTTCGAAATGAGGCGCTCAATAATGTGGGAGCTTATTCATGAGTTTTGATTATGTCCACACTATCCATCAGAAAACAATTTATTGTCCATGTCACAAAAGCTGGATTCATCTTGAATGCATTTTACAAATGTATTCATCAGTAAGATGTTGTTTTTGACCATCTCTGTTGCTGATACTAACAATATAGTGGCTGCATACTTACATATCTAGATATCCTACCGAGACTGATGGTACAATTCTAATCCAGCAGTGAGGAAAAATAGGTGCTTTGGATAGATTTGGACATGTTATTATTTAAAGTCAGTCACTGACAATGGATGATGAATGAAAGTGGTCTTGAGATCATTGGTGGCCCGACCTAAAGTCTGGATTTGCAATGAATAGTGGCTCACACCTTCATGTTCCCCTCAGGGTGATTTGCAATAACTTTGGTGATCCTCTGACATTTTTGTCTGATGCCATTATCAGGTCAAAATCACAATTTGTCCAATATTTTGGTTTATGACCAAGTACTTGCAAGACTCGTGACATTCTCGTCTGCCTCAGCTGTACTTTGTGGAATGTGCTAATTGGCAAATGTTAGCAGGCTAACATTCTCGATGAATAAACATGATACCTGCTTAGCATCAGAATTTACGAAACCAAGCAATCTTTACTCACACGCACGTACGCATCTCCTCACCCAACCACCCACACACACACACGGCACACCACACCTTATTCTCCTCCATTGCACGGTCACACTCAATTGAACCTGTCATCTTGTCTTTGGTCCCCTAATGGCCGTCTACTCGTAGAGAGCTATTAGAGTCCAGGACATGTTATTGGAAATCAAAGAGGATTTGGAGACCAGTGCGTCCTCCTGCAGGGGAAAGCACCCAGCAGAGGTCAACTTGTTAAAAAAACACACTCGGTCAACCCTGGCCGCTCAGATGGATTGCTCCTGAGTAAATCTCTGTTTCCATCCTCGCCATGGTTGCTCTGGTTATTTTGGAGCAATTTTTTAAGTGATTTTGAAGAACCGATGGCATGCAGTCATAATACCGGGAGTCTATGAAAGATGCTGTGCATACAAACTGTGAAATTGAATCATTGCCTGTTGTATTTCTTCCACATTGTCAGTCAAGATTGAATCTACACATCAGGGTTTAGAGGTTTGGAACAGGGTTATGAAATCCCTTAAAATAGGAAAAATGCTGTTTTTGGCTCCTTTTGCCGTGCCTTCTCTCTTATTGCATTCACTAGCGGCGTAGTGACATCCAGAGTTTGTAATTCTGATCATCTGATTACTCAGATAACAAGCAAACAACATCTGTACAAGAGTGATTCTTCCTGCTAGTTAGTGTGCCTTGAAGTTTGAATGAAAACAACAAAGTAATTTTCAAGAGCAAACAATTGGAGTACCTGACCAAAGTTGCACTCTGTCAAACCCTTTAGGGGAAAACTAATAAGTGAAAAATACTACTGTTCAGTTCCTGCGAATAAGTTGCTGTTTTTTCTTTTAAATGAGTGGAAAAGAAACAGTGTATAATATAAATATATTTATAATAATACAAATACAATACAAACATTGTTAAATGGATATTTTAGTCATTGATAATTGAGCACGAAATAAAAGTAGCAAAAATATGTTTTTTTATCACAAGACAAATCTGCCCCCTTAAATACCCAAAATCAAGAGATTTTAAAAGATGATATAAACCAGAGCAAACATGGAATGGCATGTCTGGGATCAGAAATGATTCTATATTCTTAGTATATGGGTTGGAGAGGGCTTGGGGTCACTTTACAACATGTTAGATTTTGTGCTTTCTCCACATGTGTTTGTCAAAGCTAAGGGCCACACTCTAAGGAAGAACGAACATGTCTTTGTGTCAGCACCACTGTGTGGTGTCTGTGTAGAAAACAATGCCAGACCCTCAGTGCAGCTTGTTATTTGGAAGCTTAGATGTGCAGTACATTAAAAGCTGTGGCGAACAAAAGCAGCACAGTGCAACTGATATAAGCTGTTTGCAAAGGCAGGACATTGGGGAAATCAGAAGCTTCATTAAAGTTTCATATTGTGTTTCTCTACACTTGCAGTTTCATCTCGTGTCTCTATTTACTTAAGGGCCCAAACTGAACAAAGTTAGACTCGCCGTGGGAGCTTGGATTGTAAAAGCTTTAACAACACAATTGTCATGTGAACAAAAAGTGGCTGTAGTTGTTGTATCCATGACCATGGATCTTTTAATATTAGGGCAGCAGGAGGAATTTGTGTGCGCGTGTCTTCCAGTGGGATGTTTGTTTAATATTAGTTTAGTTTTTGCACTGCACAAATATACATTGCGTTGATACGAGAGCGAATTCTGTTTTTCAATGTTTGCTATAATAATACACTATTCATGCCGTATATGATCATACAACGTGGTCTGAGTGACTCTACGGTGTTTGTCCATTTAAAGTTGTGTGATGTGCTTGAGAATATACTTGTCTGTGTCCGCTTCTGTCTGTGTCAATCTGTCACTTTTCCACTTTTCCCACATTCACCGCATTCGTAGTGTCAGGAAACAGACAGAATGACAGCAGATAGTCACTCTCACTCACTCTCTGACACACACACACACACACACACACACACTCTCTCTCTCTATCGGGGCATTAGTCAGCTAGGTTTCCCCATGCGCTGCAAATGATCTGTGCAAATCATACAGATTTCTTGGACACACAAACATGCACATATTCACAAATTGAAGCAAGGTTCTTGCTCTTTTGCCATAATCTCTTTCACACACATGCACACGTGGTAGATATCAAGAGGCAGATATCTACTGCAGATATCCAGCTGCCCAGGCTTGATGGCCTGTTCCTGGCAGAGCTGGCTTTTATGGAGGCTGCTGGTTTCTCAGTTTCTCAGTTTCCCTGCTGGGTCTTTTGTCCCGTTCTGTGGTTATCATCTCATAAATGTCCACGGGGAAGATGAAAGGAATGGAAACAGGTGAGCACTTCACAGAGCACAGCAATGAATCACTGAGAAAATCTCTAATAACAGAGACCAAAAGAAATGCTTCAGTGCATTAGTGTAAGCAGCTTAGCCAGGTCCGACGCAGTATACAAAGCTCTAATTACATTTTTTTCAAATGCTGAAATACTGAATATTGACTCTAGCATGCATTTTGATCTCTTTTACAACTACTTGTAACCACATTTGGTATCTGAGCAACATTTTAATGAAATTCTACAGTAAAAACTAATTTTCCAAAACCATCAGTTTGTTAATCAACATACAGTAGCACTGAATAATGACGCTGCTTTAATTCAGTCGATTTCAAAGCAATTATGCAGGTCTTTGAAAGTGTAATCTGTTTGAAATTGCATATTCATGATACATTGCTTCGTTTTTTAGCACAGGTATCACAACAAACACAGTCAGAATCCTCAAACACATAGAGTGCATCGGAATATAACGTTAAAGCCCTTCAGCAAATTGTGCGGCTTTGATTTTGTGTTGTTAAACTATTGTGAAGATGATTCGATGAAACATCTGTAGACACAAGTGTTCACATGATAGCTTCAGTGTCGTACCCATTCTGACTCACACTTCGTTCCTGTCGCATTCAGGCAAAGTTTCTGCACACTGTACCTAGCTTTAAGGCGTGCGAGATAGTTTTATCACATCCTACGCATTTGACAATCTTACCATGCCCTTGTGACTCACCTTTTATTTTAGAAAGAAAGCTGTTGTCGTAAAAAATCACCTGAACGAGTTCAAGCTGCCTCTGTGCGTTTGCGTGCCAGTCTTTACCCGGAGCTCTAACCTTCAAACTACAAAAACGCTCTGATGCTGTGCTGAGGCTTCACACACACTTAGATGGACGTCCAGATGCGATTGTGTGTGTGTGTGTGTGTGTATGTGACACAGCCCTCGTGTGACAGCTGGGCCCTTTTCAACGAAACTCAAAAATCAAGCATGCTTATCCACACATTGTGTCTCTCAAACGTCGCAACCAAAGACGTGTTAAATACAAATACCGACCTCTTTCCTCGATCACTTGGGACCCTGCTGAACATCGTAGCTGCACTACCAACTCACCTCTTTTCTATAGCTTGCATCATGCCTTCTTGTTAGGGAGCAGCATGTTTGACACAGGAGAAAGGAAGTGAGGGACAGGGCCAGAGAAGAGAAACATGGGAAGGAGAGAGGTAAAATAGAAAGGCAGGAAAAGTAGGGGAAAAGGCTACCCTGCTGTTGGCCGAAATTGTTTCCATTATGTTTGAAGTCCGCAACATTCCAATTGGGCTGCAAAGAATCGGGATTACACACACACACGCACACACACAACTCTGCCCTGTAAGAGATAGAGGCAAGGAGCGAGGAGGAGGGGGTAGAGAGGGAGGGATGGTGATGAGGAGTGGAAGTGGCAAGTGAGTTTTGGAGAGATGGCAGAAAGCAGGGGGAGAGCAGCCTCCATGCTTGTGACAGCAGCTGGAATCCTATCCACTGGAGGGAAAGGGAGATGACACTCCCATGAAGGAAATGCGCAGGGAAACGAGGCAAGAGGGAGGAAAGAGAGAAAAATGGCAGAATAAATATATAAAAAAGAATGTGTGAGAACATCACAGCCAGAGAGGGAAATGGCAAATCACAGATTGTTTGTACATTTGTCCTCGTTAGAAGCCATGATCAATAGGCAACTGTTTGGACGCTTTTTGGTCAGTGTGGGCGATTCAGCCAACAAACAGCACTTGTTTGCCCTTATTTACAGTCGTGTCCCAGTTACCAAATCTCATCCCTGCCTCACAAAAAATGGCCAATGTTTTGCACAGTAAAGGCGACAGCAGCATACAGATTTATATAAAACTGTACCATCTGATTTTCTTGCTTTTAATTTTTCTGCGTGGCACAATTAGGCCTCAATGAACAAGCTTCTGGTGTGGATTAACCGATACTCTCCTCCTGCAGCAATACATGACTCCTCCTCTTTATATCTTTTGTTCTTTCGCTGTGTTTTGCAGACCTTGACAAACCCGTTCTGACGGTGCACCAGACCATCAGCGATGTGCGTGGCAGTTACTACCAGGAGAAGACGGTGTTCCTGCGCTGCACCGTCAACTCCAACCCTCCCGCCCGATTCATCTGGAAACGCGGGAGCATGCTCATCGAACAGAGCAAGGACAACGGAGTGGACATCTACGAACCGCTTTACACTCAGGTACACACAAACACAGTGCAGAGACACACGGACAAGTTTTACATCACACTCTGCTTTCTGCTCTCCTCTCAATCGTCGATTCATTTACAATAAATCTCTCTCTTCCTTTTATTTCTATTCTTCCCAACCTTCGAACATTAACGGTTTACACACACTGTTTCAGTTTACTGTAGAACAAGTCCTATTCAGTAAAACACATCCACTGTCTGTGTAGTGTTTCACCACTGTGTGGATGCTAAATCAGAGTTAGGGGAACATTAGCAGCTCTTCATTTGATTTGGCGAGTCTATCAACCTCAGCCAAACTCGCTATTTGATATGATGTCATGTTCGTCCAAACACATCATAGTCCTCATCCTAAAAGTGAAACGTACTGCTTGAAAACACAACACGTGTTCGTCTTTATCAATCGATAGCACGACTGCTCCATTTTTCTCCACTTATCAAAGCATCAGTCAGCCACAAAGCAGTGCCCCTCGAGTTCAATTAGCCAGCCGGCAGAGCTGTTCGGAGACACAACGTTGGCCCATCACCCACTGTAGCAGAGAGACAGTTATACAGCATCAGACACAACTTCTTCATCTGAAAAAATGATCAGTGATGTTGAAAGAGATGTGAGTGCTGCTGTGTGTCCGAGAGAGCGTGTGTGTCTACGTGAGTGGCACAAAGAAATCTACTGGAGCAGAGAGTGACATTGTTTTAAGAACAGTCAGGGAGAGGAAGGATGGCTTCAGCTTTTGTTTTTGCACTGACAATCAGATCACTTTCAATTTCCTAATGGTCCCGTGTGAAAGCCGTTAGAAATCCATCATTCATATTACTCTTTATGTAGATTTGAGACGCTTCAGTTGATAATCAGGTCAGACATACAAACACAGTATGTGAGTGTGTGTGTGTGTGTGTGTGTGTGTGTGTGTGTGTGTGTGTGTGTGTGTGTGCGTGTGTGTGTGCTTATCTAAGTGTGTCTTTGACCCTGTTTATGACAGTGCGGCTCATCAAAAATTGAAGTGACTTTTACACAAGATTACAGCCCAGTTTAGAAAAGCCTGAGCTTTCTCATTGATGTAATGTTATGTGTTATAATGGAAATGTAGTCATATTGGATGTTTATATACGTGTTTCATCATTTTTTTTCTTCTATTTTGCCATGGTGTTGTTTCATTTCTCTGATTCATCCCATCTAGGGTGAGACCAAGGTGCTGAAGCTTAAAAACCTCAGACCCAAGGACTTTGCCGATTACACGTGCCAGGTGTCCGTCCGCAACGTGTGTAACATCGAAGACAAGTCGGTTACCTTCAGGCTCACAAATGCCACATGTGAGTTTTTTGAATTGTTTTTTTTAAAACACTGCGAAGACAAATAAATGCTTGCATGTGCACAAACGTGGACATGCCTTCTCTGAGTTTCTCCTTTGAATCTCATGCTTTCTCTGCATGCCCGTCATCTCTCTTGCTGTCTGTCTCACTCTCTCTCTCATTGTTAAACTATCCCCTATCTTTACGTGTGACGTATTCTCCTTTTCACCCTCTCATCAATGTCTCTCTCTCTATGTCGTCCTTTCCTTCCTTTCCCTGAGTGTTACCTCCACCCTTTGACTCTCATATTTGCCCTCAGTCTCTCTACCTCGTTGCCTGCCTCCCAGTGTGCCACATTGCCTATCTGTTTTGTTTTTCTGTTGCTGAAAGCTCATCTCAGGGCCGTCCGCTGTAATTCAGCTGTCACACTCCCTGTTATCTCCAATTCACTCTGCACCGCTCTGTCCATCTCCACGCCACCGCTCGGCAACTCTGTTACTTACGACAACATTGTTGACGTTGACAACCCTGTCGTGTTACAGTCAGACTGATACACCACAAGGGAAAAGCCCCTTCTTCTTCTATTGTGTTCATTTTCTCTTCTTCTTTCCCTTTTTTCTTGCCTCATTTTCTAAATGCCAGACAGGCTTTTGTCAAATCTTGCATACAATTAAGTATCTTATATTCTTTCATATAAGTTATGTGGGAGAGAGATAACTGGTTGCTCTTTGTATTCAACCGTAAATCAAAAATGTGTCGGGGGCTCTTGAAAAATGCGGGGAATAAACAGGAAGACAAACCAGGGAAATCTTTGAACAAACAAAGCAGGAAATATTAAAAAGCCTTTAGTATTTAACAAACTTCATTGTATATTTGTTAAATGCCCTCACGAAGACCTACAGTGGCTGAATCATGTTGGCTCTTGTGATAATTTCACCACATGTAATGATTCATGTTTTCTTCCTCGTTTTTTTGGAGGATTACCGTCCTGGTTTCATTCAGATGCACCTTGTTGTCAGATTTTTGAATCCTGTCCGACATGCTCAAGAGCCATTTTAAGAGAGATTTGAAGACTGTCCAGTGCTTCTTATGTTAATCCAGTACGTCTCACTGTCAGAGGGCCTGAATAGATACGCACTGAAAATGTGGATATAGCAAAGTTGTAATTTTTGCTCCAACTGAAATGGTCTAGAAACACAGCCTTTCGAATTCTGTCCCCTCCCTGGATCGATCCGTTGGCGAAACATCTTGGCTCCTCGCGAAACATCTTTCTTGGCTCCACCTCTGGTCAGTTGTCCTCCCCACTGACCACATCCTCCATTTGCTGCATGTCTCACTCAGAACCCCTGTCTGACCCTCAAACTATTCTTACAGTGTTTTAATACCTTTAGTGACTATACTTTTATGATTTAATACATTCAATTAGTTAATATACTGTAACATATAATGTCTTCTATAAGTAAGAATATTGTAAACACATTGTGACTAACATTATTATTGTGACACTTCTACTCACCACTAGGGGTGTTATTTAATCCTACTTATAATGTGTTTAATACTGAAATTCTCCACAGATGTCAAATTGCCCTTGAGCAAGACACTAAACTACACCTGTTTAGAAGACAGTTGATGCTCTGTGCTGCTCAGAATAGCAGATCTGAATACAGATACATACTGAATACAGAAAAAGATACGGCAAAGATGTTGGCCTGTAGTTCTGTAACATCAGTGTTGTTTATAATAAGCTGTCATTTTTAAGAATCGCTTCTCTCATTTGTATCAAAAATATCATGTGTGAATGTTGTTAATTCAATAGAAGAAGAAGAAACCATTTTTATTGTCATATACATTTACACATACACGCAATTTGACTACTGCATTTGACCCATCCCTGTATATAGGGAGCAGTGGGCTGCCATTGATCGGCGCCCAGGGAGCCAGGGGGTTCAGTGTATTCCTCACTTAATACACTGTTTCACACTTAAGAGTAAAGAGAAAACGGTTTCCTTTTGCTGCGTTTTTATGATGGCCACTAGTCTCCATGACTTTTTATTTACAGACTTTGCTCTGAAGGAGAGGTTATCAATTGAGCAATAAGGCCTCTTTCAGATAAGAGATAAATGTTCCCAGGAGTCTCCTAAAGTGAGCTGAAGGTGGGAAAGATCAAAATAAAAAAAGCCTCTGTGATAAAGTTAAGAGGTGAGAAGACAGAGTCTGGAATCTCTGTTTAAGACGGCGTGAGAAAAGAGTTAGAAAAAAAGGAGGAAATGAAGGACTGAGAGTGAATCTGACAGAAAATGACAGATGGACGTGGCTTGCTGAAATGCTCCGGAAAAACAGGGTGATGCTAATGAATCAGCCTCAGGTGCATGACACATACTATCCATTATAGCAGACAACACATAGGACCAGAGATGATCAATTATGGATTATAATACAAGTGAAAACAGAGAGTAACCAAAATGGAACATTTTCTTAATTCTTTTAATTTCACCTTTATTTAACCAGTCAATTGAGAACCAGTTCTCATTTACAATGACAACCCGGACAAAAAGGCTGCAACAGGAGGCAAGTCATTACAAAACTAAATAAAACATAGATACATCTCAAACAATCTCATGCAAAAATTACAACATCATGAAACATACGATATTAAAAAAAAACAGTGTTCAAATAACAAGAGGCTAAAACATTTGTGGACTCAAAGTCTGAATCCAGATTAAGGTTGACTAACTGTGCCATGGTTCTGATCTATTTGAACACATTCATTGCTTTTGAATGTACACATATTTTAAATACTATTCAAAAGGTATGAGGATATGGCAGTCTGTGGTCCTATCCCTTGCTCATTCTTCACTGGATAATCTCTAACATGTCCCGTTTTAGAAAAGTGTTTGTAAAACAGTCACAAACGTGTCGTTGAAAACTAACTGATATGAAGGAAGGAAGGACAAACAAGTCTTAATGCTCTAGCTCTATGTTCTTCACTCTCATTCCCTCTGTCTTCCTGCCTGTCCCTCTTGGACTCCTGCAGCCTGATGGATCAATTGTATCCTCACGGCTCCGTCAACACACACACACACCCACACACACACATTGAAGCACACACACACAAACACAGCCTACACAAACAATAAATATCTGCATGGTGCTGATGTACGGCGGCAAAAGCTTGCCAAAACAGCCAATCTGGCTGGACCTCAGTCTCACGGAGTGACAGAAGACACACTGCTTAGTGTGTGTGTGTGTGTGTGTGTGAGAGAGAGAGAGAGAGAGCGAGAGAGAGAGAGAGAGAGAGAGAGAGAGAGTACAGGATAGAGTAAGCTGCAGTGGTGGTCAATACAGTTTTTCGCCAGTTATGCCATCGACATACCAAGCACCGGTTAACTGCAGCTCGTCCCGATAATTACATATTACTTTAGCCGAGAGACTTGTTTGTGTGTCTTACATAGCTCAACATGTCACAGGAGTCACAGGACTCTGGTTACTGATTCTCTAGCTGCCAAAAGTTAAAACTATCCCCAACTTTTAGTTTTTCTGCACTTCGCTGCGGGATCAAACAGCCTGAGCTCAGGGTGACTGCAGCAACCTTCCATATAGACATTGCATGGCAGCTCACCGCAGGCGGCACTTGCTTAGTTCAGACAATATAGTCCTAAAGAAATAAATAGGTAAAAGTTAGAGAGTTTAAACTTGATCCAGCTACAGAAGACAAATAACACTAAGTGTAAACATATTAATGTTATCTCCGAAAATTTCAACTCAGATTTCCAAGATATCAAGAGAGACAAATGGGGAAACACAGAACAGAAGGAAAATTACAAATAGAAAGCAGAGATAATGAAAAAGATACACAGAGGACGCAGAGTAGGAGAGGGATAGACAGACAGAAGGGCATATGATAAAGAGAGATTATAAAAGAGGAAAACAAACAGCGAGTTGCTGTTTTGTTTTTTATCCTCTATAATATGTATCGAACAAGCGTATTTTGTTATTCCCCACTGAGCTCCTTTTTGTCCTTGTGGCGTCAGTCACTGCTGAGATTAGATTTATCCAACTAGGTCACACCATCGCCGCTGATTCACCGCACTGGGACAAGGGGATTGATTGATTTTTGTACCATAATCCCAGCCTGGGATTTGAGTACGGGGCTTCTGCCCTCCAGCAACTGCTGACAGCGGGTAAATCCTCATCCCCTGTCTCGCATGAAAAGAACACAGGGGCAATGCGCCGGTGCTCGTCATGTTATTTAAAGTGGTGCAGCAAAGGGGTGGAGGAACAAGGCCTGGACATGTGGAGGGATGGAGCAAAACAGTCGATTGCATCAGGTTGATTTCCACCATAACTGAATGTGAACTTTTGATTTTGTCACATATTGTTTGTTTAAAATAAATGAAGAGCAATATAGAAAAGTCATAACTTAACCACTTGGCTAACGCCTGAATACCACCATCGCACATGGCCTGCAATTTTTAAAAGTAGCTAATGTAAAACAAGTGTACAACGGAACAGATAGAAGAAGAGGGCAATCTTTTTTAGCTGGACCTACATACAACAGAACGCTGAATACGACATTTTAGACGACCAAAATGTTACGGTTCATTTTCGTGAACTGAAAACACACCGTGAAAGGGTTAAAGTTGTAAGACAGGAACACATTCAACGTACAGACAGGACAACGCCATGGTAGCGACCTGTCAATCACCAGGTAGCCCGCCCTAAAACATACCCTGCTTCATCGTCAATTTTACCCTCAATGGGACCATCATTTACGAAATGAATATCATGTTGTATTGAAGAAGAGTTGAAGATTGAGGTCATAAACTCATGTTTACAATGTTTACTAAAATAAAAAAATAAAATGTGATTTTCTCAAAGACTTCTACACAATCAAACTTGTTTTTTCAAGCAGAGGAGACGTCCCCTGCTGGCTAGTGGAAAGAATGCCAGTTTAAGGCACTTCCGCAATGGCAACACTTTTCAGATCCGGAGGTTGCTGCATGTGTTGGACGAAAGAAAACAAACACACGTACACACACACACACACCATGATTTAATACTCTTGACAACCTCTGAGCGGACTGTAAATCTGAACGATGGGAGAGTTGATTCAGTCTTTTATTGATTACTGTAACTCTTACCACAATATACCTTCACAATAATATGACAGTCGTACAAGTGTGTAATATATATGATGAGATCAATAAGTGGCAAATCCTACTGCGTAGGATGCTTGATGCTGTCAAGAATCAATCTGCTTGTAAGGCTGCTCTGATCATTTTTCGTGAAGTTACTGGAGGGCTCAGAAGTTCAGTTCTGTTCCCTCTTTGTTTGACCTTTACAGTTTCAAAATATATTGCTTTAATTATACGAGTCAGCATTCAGCCTCTCTTCAGCGGGGCTCTGCTTCACACTCATAGAATTACACACTCATACTCACACCCATGACCTGCACTCTGCAAACGTAAGATACCAATTGCAGTTTTGGGACTTAAATTGGCAACATTCCGGTTACAATCTGAATCTTTCAACAATGTCCTAAAAGTTAACTTCTTAGAGTCCACCTGCCTGGTGGTGGGGTAGGATTACGGGTGAATCATTGGTTTTCAGTGATGGTATTAGAGGTTTTTTTTCATTTCTATTTTTTTTTAAAATAGGTTACAAGGTTACAAGGTTACAAACAATGTCCTCAATTTTCCATTGATCGTAAACAAAATATCATTCCTAGATAAATATAATATCTCAAGGTCAGAGTATGGGGCTGGGCACCATGCAGTGCACTTAAAAAACTCTGAGGTTCATCTGCTCACTTTGCTTCAGGGTATTTTGTCTGTATCGAGGTAATAACCACCGATCCTCCATTTCCCAAACACACACCTGGAACATTTCCTCCTACTTGGCACCAGGGGCCAAGAGAAACCCTTTGGTTGCTAGTCGGCCAACATGCCCCCTCACAGTATTGTTGACTGACGTAAAGGTGTCACCCACTGTATACCCGGGTACAAAACACAAACATACACCACTTGTCAGCATACGCTTCTATCGAAACCTTTAAGCTTTTATTTCCAGCTGATTTCCCCTCAAGAACCCACCTGCCTTTACCTCATAGATTCATTAATTCCTGCAAATCGGAAACGGGCAGTACAGCATTGGCAGTGAGAGTGAAAGAGAATGCAGTGGAACGAAAATGCAGACAGAATGAAAACCAGGTTCAGAGACAAGGGAAGGTAAAAAAAAGGCCGACATTGAAGATACAGAGGTGACAAACTGACAGAGGGAAAAAGCGAGAGAGGGATAGTGTGAGCGTGGTAGAGAGAGGCATTTGTTACCTGGTTGTAAACCGCTGTGCTGCACATAAATCCCATTACTTTGGGAAGAGCGCTGGCTGATCCCACCGTTGCTGTCACCCACACATCCCCAGGAAATTGAAGCTATAATTCTGAAATCCTCACTTCCTCCCTCCTTGCTTCACATGGTGTCCTCTCTTATTTTGTCTTCTTCTCAGACTTTTGTGAGCTACACCTTTGGCATTTTCTGTTCTTTTAATTTGTTCATTCATTCGTAACACTTGTTTAAACCGTTTACATACAGATTCACCTAAAGCTAATTTACAGTCCAATTAACCTGACTTGCACATCTTTTAGTTCCATGTAGGACACTAGTGCACTCGGAGGGAAACCACATGAGCAGCAGACACACACTCTTTGACGATTCAACCTTAAAACGTCAGTATAATCAATATTGACAACATACAGGGCTTTAATATATTTCCAATTGTGCTGATGCTCTATTTAACTGTAACTGTCTTTAACAAACATGAATGTTCGTTGAATACTTGAAAGGCTCTTCAGGCTCACAGGGGTTTACTTAGCGTTGTGATTTGATACAATAGAAGTGGACAGTGTTATTTATGTGCTGATTGCAGTTGTTACACCAGTGAAATGTCTTGTCGGCTTGAGAGCCATCGCTTGTGAGATTAGCTAAAGAGATGTCCCATTAGTGTGTCATTTTGCATGCACATTTTTGTCACCCATTTAAGAGTCTACATGCCTGTCTGTGTGTGTGCACGGCATGCGTGTGTTCTTGTAATAGTAGAAACATCCGTCGGTAAACTAGTTTGTTGAGCCTCCGCGCACCTCTTTCATTACAGCGATTGCAATCTGTTAAAAAAGAGATTAGATGAGAGGATGTACTGCATAAAGTCTATTAGAGGAATGAATTGCTTCCCGTGCTCTGTGGGGTCGGTCTCGCTCTCACTGAGGATTAACTCTCTCTCAGCTCGATAAGCCTGGATTGTCCTCCGTCTTGCAATTTAGAAGACCTGTCTGGAGTAAACTTATATTAAGCTCAAATCAAATTATTTAAAACCTTAAAAATGTTTCGTGGAAAACAAATCCTTTGTTTAAAAGTGTTCACACATCCATGTCTAAATAATGCATAAATAACTAAATAACTGGCTGACGGGAACCTAATAGTAAAAAATACATTCATTCATTGTATCGTCAATGGAATGGCTCCATATCAATCATGGATTCATCTGATTAACACTTACTGGATTTTCATTTGAACATTTTTGAACTATTCATTGGTTCATAACAAATGGCTTTGGATACATGCTAATGCAATTCTCAAACATTCATGAATGAATGCTCCAAATATTATCATAATTAATAATTTCATAATTGTGAGCCACAGAAGTTTTGATATACATTACTTCATAGGGTGATGTGATGTAATGGCAGTTAGAATTGAGACAAATATGAGTTGATGGATAAATGTCTCGATGAAGATCTCACACCTGTTTTTATGAAGGATCAGCAATTAACCTTTGAACTTCCTCCCCATCTGCTGACTACAGAGGTTCTCCATCAGTTGACCCAAGACTCAGATATTTTAGGAACTACACAAATGTACGTAACAAGTTTAGTCATCAAGTGTTTTGCTTGCTGCGTAATGCATAACTATGCCTCCGGATGGTAATCAATATAGAGTTATCACCCGCTGCATGATGTCTTACAGGGCTCAGTTTTACATTGAACTAGCCAGCATAACCACATGAAACAGGGGTTTTGCCATAGTTAGGATGTGGGAAAGCCTGTTTGATACTCTATATAAAGTGCAATATTGAGAGCCTTAATTTACAGAGAGGTTTTTGACAGCAAACAGAAATTACTGGAATTATCATGGACAAAGTATAGTCATTAAACAACCATTTAGTGGTTTTACATCAGCAAAACCACAACTCCCCGCCTCCACTTGCTAGAGACCATTTATTCTGTAGAAGCAAACAAATAGACAACATGTTTGCTGCAAAAGCCTTGCGATTGATTTCACTACATGTCAGACAATTAAAAAAATAATAATAACAACAAGAAACTATTTAATTGGATCACCCATTAACTCTTGTATTTTCAGGAGACCCATGTTGTTTTCTTCTTTTACCAAACAGAGCCTGCTGCATTAGCCTGCCTGGTTTTTGGCCACTATAGGGGGACGAATAACTTAGAAATGAAAGGACAGATAGGCTAAAGTTACTATAGGCAGACCTGACATAGCCTACTGTCATCTCATAAACCTGCCATGGCTAACATGTTACCAAAAACTGACAGATCTACATGAGTCCAACCGTCACTCTCATTTAAGCTAGCTCTTTTTAACCTTCACTAGCACCCGGAGCTTTTTTTTTGCTAGATAGCTAATGCTAGGCACTCATTTTGTGGTCTGCTGGCTCGTGCTGCATATGTAACACATATTGTTTTTTTACCAGCGGACTGCTGTTGCTGGAAATTGAGTTGAACCACAACGTTACAATCAATGTTCCCTCTAATTTTTCATGTGTCTGGGCATACACACAAGCTCCCTGAGCACACTGAGGACCACTGTGAGCAACATCAGATGTGCACGCTGTGGCCACACACCAGTATCACACCTGTTCAAAACCTTGGATCATAGCAAGTTACATGGCTTATTAAAAGAATCAAATTACAGCAGCAATTTTCACTAGTTTACTTTTAATATAAGTGATTTGACAAACTTTAAAGGAAAAAGACAAAAATCTTGTTGTTCATGAGAGGTGTAGTATGTTTTATGTGAGAGTCCTGCTTGGCCATGGGAAGAGTCCTGCTTTGGCCTGTGTGAGGTCCTGTTGTGGCCTGTGTGAGGGTCCTGTTCTGGAAGAAATTATACATATACACCTTTCAGACATAACATTTTGTTCACATTAAAACATTCACATTTTGCACAATGACGTGTGCTGTAGCTTGTGATACAGTGTAAATTCCTGTAACTCTGTCTGTAAAATATGTAATTACTCAGTTTTTTATTATCATTTCTACTACCCATAAATTATCTAGTAGTAACATAATTTAATGATTAATATCCATAAGTAAAAAATCTTAATAAATGTCACTAGAATATGCACAAATCTGACTTAAATTTTACCTTATTTTTCACGTCTGTCCTTCTCACTTCTCCAATGGTTGTACACTGTCCAGGTTGATGGCTTCGTCTGCTTCTTGCTTTGACTTTATGTCGCTGCCCGTTCGTTTCGCCATGATAAGGGGTTAGCATTTGCGTCTCGTAACTCCGCCGCCCTGTTGTTAGCTAGCTAACCTGCACGGCGCGAATGGGCAGGGCAATAGTGTCAATGCTATGATTGGCTGCGTAGCGTAAGTGAACCGAATCGTATCATTGGCTGGACACCTGTCACTCACTGAGTTATGTTGCAAAATAGTACAGAAAACAAAATTATTATTATTATTATTATTGGTTTAATTGATTAGATAAGATTAGGACTAATATTAGATATTAATTAATACGTTTATGTTGAATTTTATTTTATGCGCTGCATAGATTTTCTTGTGCGCTGAGAATGTGCGAGCAGTGCGCGATTGCTCAAGCGCGCAGCTTAGAGGGAACATTGGTTACAATAGTTGTCAGCAACGAAACCTCAAACGAGCTAAAAGGGGCTAACACTACCACATTCTATCGAGTAAAGTAGTGTTGGGGGTTGTCATTTTCTGTGGGTCTGTCACTCAAAAACATCTTCACATGACATATTCATTTGATTCTCTGTATAAAAGCCACTGGAAATGGCAAGTTAAGCATGCCCTTGAACCTGAGTTCGATCGTGTTGGATGGAGAAATGATGATTTACTTATTTTAACTACTAGGTAGCTTGTTTGCTGATCGCTCAATTTTGCATTATATGACCATCTTAGCACTGACTACGTTACCTCCACATGCTACACCTATTGATAACATTTCCATAAGCCACATATCTAGCATGTCATTTGCCACAGTTGTGCTGAAAGTTGAGCAGGACAAGCTACCCCGTGCACATCTTTCACCAGCTGGCAAAGTTGCACACACACACTACCACCAGTGACATTACCTGCTGAGAGAGAACGCCTGAGAGTCAATAACACTACACTGCTGGATTTATGACAAGTGGACTCAAACACAGGCTTTGTTACACTTGGCAGATAAGATGTAGATACCAGCTTCCGCACAGTATCTGCAGTGGATTTCATTAAGTCAAAGAAAAAGACAGGAACAACCTGTGACTTCCTCAGCCTAATTGACGCAACTGAACCATCAGTTGGCACATTTGGTATGTATGAGCTGTTGTTTCCTGACAACTCTCTTGGTGAGTTTGAAGTTAAACAGCACCTATGTCCTTTTTTGGAGTAGCTCTACTCTTAAATGCAAATGCACTGTACAGTTTATGTCTTGGAACGCTGTCTTATGAGTATACTACGCTCAAACTAATCTCTGCATTCTATTTTCACTCTGTATTTGTAATTGTGCAGACAGTAGCTACACGCTGCATGATGCAATTTAGTTATCACGGTGTGTGTTTGTGTGTTTACATTCTGCTTCCACGGTAGCTCCCTCTTTCCAAACCTTACATTATTGATAACCTTTATTTTCTTTTTAGCCCTCTCCTGCTTCAGTCCAGTCGTTTATTGTCTCTTTCCTCGTTAGTTGTTCAGTACTGTACCGTGTTGTGCGTGTGTATGTGTGCCCTGCGCTCCATCTGCTCTGTCCTTTTTTGGTATTTTGAAACTGCTGGGGCCCAATCGATCTCTGTCTGGCACCAAGATCCCCCCCCCCCCCCTCTCTCTCTCCCTCTGCACTTGCATTTTTGGGTCATCCTTTATTTTTCCAGGTAGGTCAGTCATAGGAAAATGACGCAGTGGCTTGGGGAAGCTTTGGGCAATATGAGAGTATGGGAACAAGACTTGAATTACTTTTGCATTACTGATTGGTGAGTACTGAGGAAGGGCTGGAAATTCACACACCCTTACATCAATGCACAATGGCTCACAGGCAAGCACACACACACACACACTGTGGAAAACAAAGACATTCAGGCACATATATTTACACTTTTTCACGTGCTACCTTATATTTGCAGTCAAAACTAATTCATAAAAGGCTGTTTGCTGATTTAGTTGGAGGTCGGAGTTTGGGAGTTCATTGCTGCTCAAGATTCATTAATTCAAGTGTATGTCCGGTCCTCAGGTACCAGGTTTCCCAGATTTTTACCCCAGCCAAGAAAGCAAGGTTTAAGTTTTATAACAAATAAATGCATTTGCAGTAACCTGCTGATACATTTAAAAGCAGTAGCTGAGGTTTACAAAGACCAGAATGCCAAACCTTTTTCCTTTTAAGATAATGTTATGTACATTATATTATATGCACACACTGAGAGAGTAGCATAACACATCAGGTTCAGGTTCAGGTTACTTTTATTTATACCCGTAGGTAGACTTGGTTTGCAAATGAGAGAGAGAGGCATCCATCTCGACAGACATTACAAACAGCACAGACAACAAGACAAACATGATGAAAGTACACAAGGAAAATATCAGTCAATCAATAAGTAAAATAAATAAGTACACACACGTTTCTATAGCATCTGTGCACTATGCTATGATCTGGCATACTCCCATCCTCACTTTTAGAAAACTTGCACAGTGCCCTTACGTGATTTGTCTGTGCACATCCAATATTTTCTAACTAAGCGGACGCAGATTCGGGGAGAAAGTGGAGAACTTTGAGGAGCTTTGAGAATATCCGTTTACTGCAAAGTAAACGTCAGCTCATTTCTATGTGACCATTCTTGCAGAAAGTACAACCGAGGCGTTTGGTGCGCATGCCTGTTAGATATGGCCTGATTGCTTGGCTCTCGGACAACCACTCCTTGCTCGGTGACACCAGAGAAGTGAAGAGTTCGGTATAACGTATATCAAGCATCCAGCAGAAAAAGTGAACTTCAGTCAAGGCTGCAGCTGCCGCCTGTAAAGGCCCGCTGCAGACAACATGCTCGACTCAACCTGCCCCTGCTGCTTCACAGAGCGTTATTGCTTGTTTGTTTAATATTTATTAATATTCTATGTGTTGTCTGTCCATGTTGCACCAACCTCAACACTGCATATCCTTGGGTCCCCATCGATACACCCACCAAGTATGAAGGAGATCGAATGAACGGTTCTCCAGATATTCAAAGGACATACCCACAGACCGACAGAGAGACAGAGATTCCTTGCTTCATAGTCAGATGTCATCACCTACATGCAAAACCCTGTAACCATCCTGCAATCCCCCTGAGACCTTCATTTGAAACCATGTAGCCTATTACAGGTGCAGCGACAGTTAACATTATTTACAATGTCTAGGTGTCGGTAAACCACCAATCTTGTACAACAGTTGCAAATCACAAGATAAAACTATTTCTGTTCCATGTAACCACAAGGAAAGTGATTTTCTCTCCCTGTTATCTATTCTACTCCCCCCCCCAGCTCCCCCAATGATCCGGCTGTCAGTGAACGACACGGTGGTGGTGGATCCCGGACAGGATGTGCCCTTAAACTGTGAGGTGACAGCAGGTTTTCCCCTCCCCACTGTGGTGTGGTCACGTTACCCCAGATCCCTTCCCCTCAGCGCCCAAGTTCGAGGGCCAACGTTGATTCTGCGAGCTGTCACCCCGGCTGACGCAGGTTTCTACAACTGCACGGCTGTCAACAATGTGGGCAACCCAGCGCGCAAGAACGTCAATCTCGTTGTCAGGAGTAAGTAATACATGTGTGTGTTTGGTCCGAACTTGACATGATTTATGCTGTGTTCATCCAGCAACAATGTAGGTTCAGTATTTTGAAACAATAATGTGTGCAATTTTTTCCTATTTTTAATCATGCCATATGTTTTCTTTTCTATCCTTTTGATAGCTGAGGGGATAGTATAGAACTGATTGTTTTTATTAAGAAAAACACACGCACACATGAAAAATATCTTAGTATTCTTGAAAATATTAATTAAATCATTTTCTGGGGATTAAACTGACTGTATTTTTAATTTTCACTTATTTCAAGCTAAAATTATTTCCCTGATTGAAAATAAAAAGTGCCATCTGTCCAGTCCTCGTTAGCTTTATTCTTCCAATGTAGTGTGTGAATGTGAGCAAATGTTTTATTTTGCTGTGTGCACTGTATGTGTATGTGTTGCGTGTGACTCACCTGCAGTTGATCCATCATTAGAGAGAGCTGATGTGAACCGTGTCAGAAGAGGCGAGCTAAGTATTGCGCTTCTCCCTGATGTTAAAACAAGAAGCCTTCCAATCTCCTTCGCCTCCGGCTATTTTTAGTCCCTTTAATCATCTTTATTCACTCCAATTAGTTAGACTGGAGTGGAGGCAATTAGCAACAGTCTCTTCTGTTAGTTAACACTGTAGAGAACGTATGCTGGATGGGTTTCTCCTGTTTGCCAAATGGGCCTGAACGCATCGTCACACCAGCACAGGTGGCAAGGCGGTGAACGTGACACACACACACACACACACACACACACACACACACAAACTCGCAATCAGATAAGTGCATAGAGATAGAGGTATGCAGGTAGGCAGGCGACACAGTTTAAAAAGTACATGTATGCACACACAGCCGCAGACACACACACTAACCAGGTAAAGTTGCAGGATCATGCATACGGTCACTGCTTCATACCCATGGCTCCACCCAAGCATCTTGTTACCAAGCTCTCCTCTCCTCCTTCCCGCCTGTCTCTCCTGTTAGTGGAGAAACAGAGAGCTGTTTTGTATTCGACATGGAAATCTGTTGGGGAAACGCAGCCTTTGAAACTGAAAATTAAATGTGACAGAGTTACTCTTTGTCCTTGATTTTGTTTCCCCCCTCCTCCTCTTTATCCCCCTCTTATTTTATTCTGTATCTGGCACCTTTTGTCCCTCCTTCACAATTTGTGTCTACCTCTCTCTCTCTCTCTCTCTTTCTTTCTTCTTCAATTTACTCTTCCCTTTGGTTTCTTCTTTGCTCCCTCCTCATGCCTCACACGCTATGCCACAAACGTGTCTTCCGTTCTGTATTAGATTGATCGATAGATAGTTTAATATTTGTCCTGAAGGAGGACATTCCTCTCCACAGTACAACATACATACATAGCACAAACAAGTAAAACATACAGAATTATACAAAATGTTAAAAAAGACAAAGACATGCATTAGCACCCTACACACCATAGACTGGATTTCTTGTAACTTAAGATGAGGTCACTTATTTAGATATACAGATTTAGTTTGTATCAGCCATCTTCTGCCACCTCCATTCATTTAGATTTGATTTATATTCGACAACTTAAAAAATACTTTATTGCTGTGACATAAACTGCCGAATTTAATTTTTAAATATATTTTCAAAATTGAAAAAAAGGTTATATAGAGAGTAAGAGATTAACATTTTGCAGATGTTTGTATACGTGTTATTTGTTGATAGTAATATCCTCACTATATATATACTATATATATACTACAATGGATACTCAACAGTTAGCAGTGGCTGCTTGTAGAACTTGTTAACATGTTAATATGAATTGAGTGAGTGAGTGAAAACCATTTTAGATACTTTGCTTTGTAAAATTGAATTCAGGCTGAAAGTGACAGATTATTGAGACAAGGCCTACACATGTTAGGAGAAGAAAACATCCCAACATTGTTTTCGTTTTGTCTTTTCACAGTTTCTTTGTGAGTATTTAAAATAGTCCCGCCCCCATTTATTGTTTTCAAGACTGCACCACAGCTAACCCGACCACTGTACCTCTTAACCCTTTTTTTCTTTCTTCTTCACCCCGCTACACCACACAGCAATGAGCAACCTGACTTTCCAGATTACACCAGACTCCAACAAGGACAGCGAGACCATCCAGATGGGTCGGGACCTCAAGCTGTCGTGCCACGTCGACGCCACCCCACAGGACAAGGTCAACTACACCTGGTACAAGAACGGCGCACCTGTCTTCAACTCGGATAGCCTGATCTTGTTGCGCAGTGACCCAGACATGGCACCCGGCACAAGTAGCTTGGAGATTGTGGACATGAAGTTCAGGGACTTGGCTACCTACAGCTGTGTGGCGAACTTCCCAGGCAGCAGGGGGCTGGAGCTCCGTGTGGATGTCAACGTCTCTCAGAACAGTGGTGAGGTTTTGCTTTTCTATTTTTATTTTATATCTCTGACAAGTGCATTCATGTGCAAGCAACAGCTGATCAGTATGGCATTACTGTAAAGTATATTTGGTTGAAAATACACTGTTTAGAGATTTGTGAGAAGCTGATATGTAAACAACATGTAAAAATGTTACGTTCAGGGCTTTGTATCTCTGTGAGTTTGTGTGTGCATTATAATGTTAGCACTTAATTCCTTAGCAGTTATCTTTTTTAATGTTCCGATGTTGCATTGAAACTGTGATTGCCCAATAAAAAGCCTTGTAAATGTCAGTTTATTCTTTTCCTTTTTATTCTCCATCTGTCTCTGTAATCCAGCTTATCTGTTCACACCATCTGTCATTTTAAAGTCATGTCCTCCTCAATAATTATACAACATATACCCCTTCTTTACCATTTCTACTGTACTTGTTCATGTTCTATATTGTTTATTCTGAAATTATACTATATTTATCCATATAAACCTCCTCTTAGTAGATACTTACATGCTACAATATATTTAATGTAATGAAAATTGTATGATTATTGTTTTCCTATTGCAGCCTATTGTATAGAAAATATTTTCAAACACATTATTAACGTTTGTTTCCATTTATGTGGAGGTAAGAGGATAAACGTAGACTTTTTCTTACTATTCCTTTCCTTCTCTCCTTCCCCGCAGTCTCTCCTCCAATGCTGTCGGTTCCACCAGGAGGTCAGGTGGTCAGTGTGCGCGAGGGCGGTAACGTCGAGCTGGTGTGCTTGGTGGTAGATGGCAAACCACGTCCACCTATACTCTGGTCACGGGCAGAAAAAGACCTTCTAATGCCATCAGGGAGGACAATGATGGAGACCCCTGATGGTCGCTTGAGACTGAAGAACGTCAGTCGGGACATGATGGGGGCGTACCGGTGCCAGACCGCTCCATACAACGGGCTGAACATCAAACGCAGGGAGGCACAGGTCCAACTCAATGTGCAGTGTAAGTGTAGATCAGATGATTTTCACACAAGAACGTGTAACATCATTGTTTAAAATAAGCAGCAGTTAAACTTGTTAACTTGTTCAAATACTTGTGGCATCTCTCGCGGTTCAGTTTGGTGTAAAAAAAATCCAGATTGGTTGCGACTGCTTTCACATGCTGTTATTGCTCCATCTTGTCTACGAGTGAGATAAGGCAGGGTAATATGACACTTTGAATGATCCCTGGGGTAGCAGCAAACAGTATTAGAACAGTAATGTCTGCAATACCCAAAACAGAGCTTCAGAACTAGAATGTTTGCTGTAGCAATGTTCAAAATAAAGTAGTAAGAGGATATAACAGTCACAACGGCAGAGAAAATAGTTGGTAGAAATTCTCCATGAAAGTTTAAAAGCTCTACGGTGTTCAGTCTTTAAATACATTATTCTGCATAAACCTCCATAGGCCACATGGCTAGGGTAATATCAGAGATCTATTAAAACACTGCACTCTTCTTTTGCACCACGTGTAATAAAGGCATTATCTTCAGACTTTGCTCAAAGCTGTGTACCCTGAAGACGGATCAGGAAATGTATGGTCATGTAAAGAGCGTAAAAAAGGAAGAGCAAAAGAAAATGAGGACGCACCTCTCTGGCTGTTTTCTCTAAACCTACTCATTCGCCTTTGTGAGCACTCCAGTGGGGACTGTCATTTTAAATCTCCCGGAGGATGAGCTTTGAGGAAGGAGGAGGATCTGTCTTGATAAAATAGCACATCATTTCAGCACCTTCTCCCATCCCATGAGGTTACCCACTTTTACTCACTTTACTGTTCTTGAATTGTGCCAGCATTCACCGTTACCAAGCAATGGCACTTCTGTTAAAGAGAGCTTAAAAGTGACAAATTTGATACAGACTTTTCTGAAAACTAGCAACTTATATGAATATAATTTAACATTTATCTCAAACCATACACTTGTCACACAAAGCTGCATGTGCATGCCGTGCAGTTGGTTATGAGGATTTTCCAACTTTACATTATAACATGTAGTTTGTAACAAAATCCCATTGCTTCCAGAAAAACGGAAAATATGTACTTTGCCCCATCTTTAAACTGGACATTCAGCATATTGTAACAAATGGGTAAAATACAATATAATAAACTCCAGAAAATAATCCTTCCAGGGGGTAATTGGTTGAAGCTGAACTTTACCATGACACCACCATCTTATTCTGAAGTATTAACGGAAAAAGAAATTTAAGTATGGAAGTTGAATGAAGAAGCTTTATTAGTTCTGAGAAATTGAAGGACGTCTATCTGCTGTTGTACACCCATGTTTTTAATAACTTTGAAGAAAAACTGAATTCAGTGTGAAACCAACACTTTCAGCAACCTCCATTGTGCCTTGTATACAAGGTCAAGATAAAAGGCACCTTTAATTAAAGTTATAAGATGTTCAAGAGATCAGAAAAACATGAGGATACATGAAAGAAATAGAAATGCATCTGAAGATTCAAAAGAGAAAAAATGAAAGGCCCAAACCTGCATTCATCAAGCAACTAGGAGTACCAAATGTGTCCCCAAAGCAACTTCCATTTAGGGGCTACTTTTAGCCAGTAGCTAAATCTGGATAAATATATTTTAGACGCTATGATCCATCACATATTTAAATATGCTTACATAAGGGGAATAAACAGGGACCTGTTCATTTACATGAAGAGAGCATTTAAAGCCACATCCTGACTAAAATCAGCTGTAATTTGTTTCTTGAATTTGCTTAAAGGTAGCATCAACTATTTGTTTGTCTGAGGAGTACTTGGCCCAATAGGACCAATTTCCCTACCACTCATAGGACATAATTGATGAAAACACACCTGAATCATGAAAAAAAAATGTGCGATTGGGAGGTTAGAAAGATGGAAAAGAGATGAAGAGAAAAACAGATTGGCAGACAGAGAAACCCCATAAAAGAATCTTTAGCTATAGCCAACAAAAGTGTGTTAAAACAGATCTTTCCTCTCTTCTTCTTCCACTGCCCCTCTTTTTGCCCCGCTCACATTTCACTTTGTTTGTTTTATCAGGTTTATTTTCCTTCCTACTATTTAGCACTGTTGATCGATGTGAGGGAAGGGTGCCATCATTTATTATGGCAGACATAATTCAGAGGATCTGCAGATTCTTGCCACCGTTGCCTCTCCCACTTCCTCTTTTCTCCTTGTGTCCCTTCTTTATTTGCCCACTTTCCCTCCAAGAGAGGTAGCTGTTCTTCCTTACTGCCATTCTCATCATCATCAATCAGCTAACTGCTGGCCATGAGAGAGGACCTCTCTGTGTCTTGTCATTCCCTTTCTGCATCCTGCATTCTCTCAGTCTCTCCCCAGCTCCCGTACTCCATCATCAGCTTCTTTCACTTCCACACCACACTTTCCAGATCATTTGTCTTCCTCATTGTCTTCTTCTTTAAGATATGTTTTCTCTCCCTTCATCCCACCTTACTCCCCCGTTCACCTCATCCCTCTCTCAGTCTCATGTAAATTTATTTTCTCTTTGTGTACTATAAATGTTTGGCTTGGTCAGTGTTGCGTTCCTGGATTCGATAAGACAGATAGCAATGCTGTGTTTACATAGATTATGGTCTTCTGACTATGAAACATTGCAGTGTGGTGCTGTGAGTCTCCAACTAGTGGCAAATAAATGCAAAAACAATGCACCAGAGAATTATAAAAAGGGAATTGTTATGACAACCAAATTCTTCTGGGGATGGAATGATTTATAATCTGCTCACAAGCAGCTCACAACACACCTCCTCCTCTTTCCGTCCCCCTCCCTACTTCTATCACCATCGCGCCACAGTTTGCCTGCTTTTCTTTACCCGTGACACCTGTTTCCAAAGTCAGACAGGCATCAGTATGCATATTTGTGTCTATAAGCAGGAGCAGGGTTTGTGACCATAAACGAATCAGTCCATAGGATTGCATTATGACCTTTGACTGCTCACCTATTCCTCAGCTCCATCACATGATTCTGTTGTGGGTGCAGGAAGTACAGGCAGGTCAGGAGACATAATAATGACTGGACACACAGGAGTAAATGGCAATTTACATTCTAAAAATAAAGAAAGTTGGAAGCTGTGAGTGTGTCGCATCCACATGTTTCGAGTCTAGACTGAAAACAACACAGAAGCTGAGAAGTCAAATGTTCTGGTGCTTTCCTGTCTTTTTAGCATGCAGGTGCTTACTCGTGTTCCTCTGACTGCAGTCAGCACAGAATGGTAAACCAGGGATTCAAACAAGGATTTGGTTTGGTAGTGTATACCTGTACCTGTTGCAAAAAAATAAAAAAAATAATGATAAACGCTTCACTCAAAGAGAGAATAGATGAGATTTAGATGTCAAAAAAGATGAGTCAATGTCCGCAGTGTTAACTATGTAGTATGTCATGAGTTACAGTCGCTCGCTTTTTTATTAACTTCATCTTTGTAAACATGTGGAAGCCAAACAGTGTTGTTGTTTTCTGAAAGATAGACGACTGGATGATAATCAGTGAATGAAACTATATTTGTGAAATGTCTTTCATATAGTGCAATTTAATAAAGGGATTCAATGAGTGACAAGCTGATGAAACAATATCAATGTAAACAGCAAAGTAATTTGAGACGAATGTGAAATAATAACAAGATATATATCTATACAGTATATATATATATATATATATATATATGTGTGTGTGTGTGTGTATATATGTTCTAACAAAAAGCAGAGCTAAAGAGGTAGGTTTTCCGTTTATGTTTAATTATATCAACACTGGTCTGAATGCTTGATTCAGTTGTTTAAACATGAAAACAGTTATCAGTCACTGTGATTTTGTCTGAATGACTTTCTGTCTTTTACTTTCATTTCTCCTGGTACGGTTAAAATCCAGTCACTCAATTGCAGTGTTCTCCCCTGCTCCATATGTTATCTTTCTGTCTGTCTCTGTTTCTTTCTCTCCGTGGGCCTGCCCATCTAAATTACAGGCATAACACAGATTAGACTGTAATTACACATCTGTGTCTGATAAAGTTGATTCATAAGGGACTCTAGTCGTGCCGCCTCACCTCAAGGGGCCTTAACACCCGATCTCATCACTGTTAGTACGGCAATACCACCATTAGCATCTTGTCTATTATCTACATGATTAGCCAGGGGGGAACTAGCTGGCTGATGATTTGTGGCAGAGTCATTTGGCTTTCTTGTGTCCTGGCTGACCCCGGGGCAACAACAGCTAGTCAGTCATTAACCGCAGAGCCACACATCCCTGCTGACAGGTTAATTACAGCTGCTTAGGATCGGTTAGCAGCAGGGATGAGACTGTGCCTCATAGAAATGCCTCATCCCTTGTGACACTAACAGTTGCTCTGTGTCAGATTATTTGTCAAACACCTATGTTTTCTGATGCTGTGAAGAAATGTACGCTGCAGAGAACAAAAATATTATGCAGGAGGAATTAGACATGGATGCTGGTGATGTACTGACACCACTGCGGTCCATTTTGCATCACCCACATTTCCAAGGTGAATTCTCCTTCTCAAATTGTTCTGCTTCAGTTTATCTCCATCTCCTCCGTTATGATGGAAATAGATTTTAAAATGGAAAACAATGCTACATCACAAAATAGGAGTCCCAAATATGTTGTACAGTCAGTGCATATGAGCATGGGAGGAAAGGTATAATGGTGTTAAAGTACAAGATAGATTACAAGCTGAAACCAATTACAATTGACAGGATTTTGCCTCTTCACCTCATAACATTATATGAATTGACAGGCTAAACAATATCTAACAACTTAAATCTATTGTGTCCGCAGATCCTCCAATACTGGACCCAGTCTTCCAGGATGCGCGTTCGAGGAACTATCAGATGGTGATCCTGAGGTGTACCATCACGCGGTCAAACCCGCCGCGCCTAACAGACATCCGCTGGTTCCGTAACGGCGACTTAATCCGCATGCCCATGCCAGACCTGAAGGAGACGCCGGAGCTGAAGTTCAAGCTGGAACCCACCAACAATGGCTCTTATGAGTGCCGAGTCAGCAACACTGCAGGGACATCAACATGCACATTTAATGTCTCTGGTGAGTGAACAAACTTGAGACGATGCTTTGTAATCTATTTGTGGCAAAAGCATTCATCGATATCAAACTACTATTCAGCCATTCATCAGGCGTATAGTCATATTCAACACAGGCAGTTATCTCTTCTTTGGGATCACTTACCTGTGACATTTTGCTCTCTCCCACAGCACAACCGTACAATGCTGAATTCTACTTCGACACACCCAATCCAGTGCGAATTCTAAAAGGAAACAACTATTCCTACAACCTGCAGTGGACACAGAAAGATCCTGAGGCTACGGATCGCATCATAGGCTACTGGGTGAATGTCCGAAAGGTATGCTAATACTGCACAAGTACTTGAAAGAATACAGTCCTCACCCTCAGCAAGCCTGTGAAAGCACAGGTACACATGAACACAGGCATATGCATACACACTTTCATGTACTGTACTTGATCTGAATAGGCAGGTAGAAGTAGTGTGTATGCTAAGTAAACATGGGAAGTGTGAAGTCAATCAATGGAGACCTGCAGTGAATTACAACAATGTCACAGCCTCTCCTCTCCTCTCCTCTCCTCTCCTCTCCTCTCCTCTCCTCTCCTCTCCTCTCCTCTCCTCTCCTCTCCTCTCCTCTCCTCTCCAGTTTCTTTAAATAAGCAGATCTTTCTGATGCAATTCCTACCCAGATTTCATGTTCCCATGCATTTGAAAATAGTTTTTTTTTCGAAGAGGACCGCTGTTCACGGTAAACAAAGTCCTCTTGCTGTGCGCACATCTCGAAATGCTTTCAATCAAACAAACTGTATAAAAAGCACAAACATAACCCGTATTATGCACCAAAGTAAAGAAAGAAAACAAAAAGAGAATATTTGCACTGCATTTTCTTTTCTATGATTATAATCTCATTTTCACTTTGATTTTTCAAATTGTGTTTATCCAATTGGCACGATATGAAAAAATAAATACTGGCAGATTCTCAGATTCATTTGAAATCAGCCTTAGGGACCTTGTATCTTTGTATCCCTCCTCACATCTTATATTGTCTCCTCTCTTCTTGTAAGCTCCTTTTCACGAGTAGCCATCTCCTTCAGCTCTCATCACTCAGTCCTGTCAGACATGGACTTCATCTTCCACTTTCCAGCGCCCACATATGTGAATATGAGTGGTCAGCATTGCACCTTTGTTCACATAACTACGGTTACAATGCCTAACCCTCACATATAACTTTCTACTTACGATCACTCCGCTCTCACTCCATGATTCCAGCTTTGAGTGCCAGACAGACAATGATGTGTTTCCTGTGTTGCCAACGTCTCTCATCTCAGCCAGTATTCAGTCCAGAGACAGTTCAGAGTATGTTCATGTTTTATCTTGTCCTCAAATGATTGACTTTACATTTAAGTGACCTCATTTTCACAACCCTGTGAGAGGAGTAAAATGAGTCTTTTGCAGTCTTTTGGAACTTCTTACACCTCAATTTCAAAAGAATATTGGCACAAACACCCACTTCGACTCAAGAATGAACTGATTCGATTTTGAACCCGTCTTTTGGCCATAACTCAAGAGTACAGTGACAATTTCACACACATGTATAATAGGATATGCTGGTGACATTTTGGACATAGTTCTGGCTGTAGCTTACACAGATTTTAAGCTAGTAAACAATCTGGATATTTTTTTATGACAAAGGTAAAATGCACCCATAGCTATTCCATCTAAAAATCGACAGACTACTACTATCAGTAATGACCAATATTATGACAGATGTTTAAGTTTCATCTTCCAGACAACCTAAGGCTTTAGTGCTTTGTCCAACCAATTCCGCCCTAACAACACTTTTGGACACACATATACACACACTCAGCTCTTCTGAGTTCACCCCTGAATGAAGTTGGAAACCTTTGTCCACAGTAGGAGAGCAACCTCGGGCCATCCTTTCTTTTCTTTTTTTTTCAAACATCTATTCATAGATTACTGGCCTTGAGTCAGAAGACAGGAAGGATAATCGTGAATTATACACAACTGGCTGGGGGGGTTGATGATGTGTGCGCGCGCGCGCGCGTGTGTGTGTGTGTGTGTGTGTGTGTGTGTGTGAGACACTGAATCAGAGGGAATGCAGGGCCTGCCAGCTTGCTTTTGTGCGGATGAATAGCTAATTCCCCTCCTACTTTAAGACATGGCTGCTTACCTCATTAAGTAAGACTCTACAGCACATGTGTCAAACTCAAGGCCCGCGGGCCGAATCCGGCCCGCCTCGTCATTTTATGTGGCCCGCGAATCCGCCAGGAAAAAAATAAAATAAAAAAATAATTTTGTTTTTTTGTTTTTTTTTGAAAAATAATTAAAAGTTAGACTTGAAAATAAAAGTATCCCCATGGTCGAAATTATGAGATGTGAGCAGAGCTCCGACCAGATACAGACTTTTACAAATGTCAGTTTGTGAAGAAACACCATCGCAGACCGAGTTCATGAACTAGCAGCAATCTAACAACACAGCAGCTAAGAGACGAGCAGGTACTTGTGTTTCTAATGAACTGTTGATGAAAGCACAGACAACACGGATACATCATCTATCATGTTCATCAGACCTGACTCTCAGTGAGCAGCTCTTGGATGTAGCTGCATGCACAGGACGACGACAGGGAGGAACATTAGTGATGCAGAGAGGTGACACAAACAGCTTTGAACAAAGTTAATGTCATAACTTGTGTTTGATATGTCTTTGTTATTTTCTTTAACAGTTTGATCTTTGATAGAGTCATGTGGGTTTCTTAACCCTCAATTCAAATGATTTATGTTATAATAACAGAAATGTGTTTAAATATCATTTTTCATTTCTATAACTGAATGTACAATATTTTTACACTTGAATAAACAACAATCAAATGCAGAGAGTTATTTAACAATATGTTAGGAGAAGTTACAGTTATACAGTCTTACAGTTACAACCGGCCCTTTGAGGGCGACCGTGATGCTGATGTGGCCCAGAGTGGAGATGAGTTTGACACCCCTGCTCTACAGGGAGACAGGAAATTAGCACTGGCCTTCCTAAGATGCACATTTGATTGCATGCCTCAGCTCTCTGAAAACTTTCGGCTACCTCTCTCTTGTTCCTTCTCCTTTTGTCCAATATCTTTCACACACATCATCTCGTCCGTTTTTTCTCCCCATTTCTTGGTCTTTCTTTGCCCTCTTTAAGTATTTCTTGCCTTGACTTGTCCTCGTCTCTCTCCTGCTTCCCCTTGCCCCTTTCAGTTTTTCCCGCAGTGAGGTATTGTGTTATAAGCGCAGACTTAATGGAATTTAATGTTGGGTGAACCGTGGCAACTGAAATAGCGCTGATAAGTAGCCGCTGTGAGTTTTTATACTGACAGTGTTAAAATAATGAATTGCATTAAGTGGCAGTTTAAGACTTCTTAAATGTTGTTACTTTACTTTAATTTCAAGGTTTTTACCTGCATATGTTTATGAATGCATTAGAGAGTGGCTAAAATTGAGACAAAAAAAGAACGAAAACTAAAGGAAAAGCAAAGGGTGAGAGCAAGGACGTAAAGACAGAAATAAAATGCAAACTAAAGAAAAACAGTGAATCTCACTGGTCTTCTCAACGATTAAATAGAGTATGAGAACATTCAAATGTAATACCATCTCAATTTCACAACCCATCTATTTCTGCAACACTTTCCAGCTCATCCTCTTAACGCCTTGACGCCATCTTTTTAGCACATACAAAATGAAGTAGGGAGTCTCGGGGGAGACATGTAGACACAGAGGGTAATGAAAGAGACCGATCAGTGCATAGAGCAGTGCTTTTCATTGTACATGCCTGTGACTTCTGCTCAATGCATAAAGTGTGTCCATTTGCTTGTTATTGCAGGGCTTTGTGCCTGTATATCTATATCTATATATATATCTATATATATATATATAGATATATATATATATGTATATATATATATACATATATATAGATATACATGTATATATATATATATGTATATTATGGCCTCTAATGCATTTGTATTCGCCTATGTGTAGAGCATATGTCCGTGTGTGTGTGTGTGTGTGTGTGTGTGTGTAGGTGTGTGTGTGTGTGTGTGTGTGTGTGTGTGTGTGTGTGTGTGTGTGTGACAGACTACATGATTTGCTCCATGACTCATTGCCAGGCTGGGAAATCCCCATTTACGCTTCTTCATTTAGTTGTGTTCTCTCTGCAGGGGGTTTCCTGTGTAGGACCGTTGACAGGCCCTCTTTGTGTCATCAAGCTGTCCTCACACCCCTTTTGTTCACCCCAACCTCTATACCCCTACGGTACGAGTACTGTGATTCATGAGATATCATACATTTGTGTTGATTTGACCTTTTTGCAACAAAAGTGACTGATTTACGAAGCCTTTTGTTGCTCATTTTACACCCTATTCTTTATATACCATAGGCGCCCTGTCATAGGAAGTTGCCTGTTTTCAGAGTCGCACCTATATTTATTAATCCAGTGCACTCATCTCATGCATGCATTCATAAACTCTGCTCTAAAAAACAGCTGCTAATTTACCCAGCCTTCCCTTGACACAATGAAGGTAGTGTCTAGGGAAGAGGGAGTTTAATCAGTAACCTGTCCAGAATAGAAAACGTCAGACAAACACAAAACAGTGGACCAGTTAGCTTCGATGTATCAGTTCAAACACATAAAAAGACTACAACTTGAAAGTAAAAAGTGTGCAGCAGCCAATATTAAATCTGATGTCATTTTATGAAGTCATGAGTGCGTGGCAGAATTGTCGCCTCACATCATCCGTGCGGATTTGACCGCCAGGCTGTTTGTGCAGTCCTTGTTGATCTCCCCCAAACAGCCAGAATAGCAACTGTACAAATGATAGCTGGCTAGTAAAGAACGCACGACACACTGTGTCTGAGAGCGTGTTTATCTGTGTGTTTGACTTTAGCTCAGCCTGTGACTGATCTCAGAACTCAACAGACACTCCAGTTCTCTTTGTTATTTACCTACTATCGCTACTACTATAACTTTTTCCTCATGCCTCTGTACAGTAATGAAGCAGATTCGTAACGCCCTGGGATAAGCACAATGTATTGTTGCATCTATGCGTCCTTCGAGCCTTACTGGGCGAATTTGCACCTGATCACATCTTTCCTTTTACTTTGCATGTAGTCTCACCGACTCTAAAATGCACCTTGTGCACCATCTGAGCCCGTATGTGTAATGACCCCTACAGAATTCATTTCACAGTTGTGTGTATTAAAAAAGATTTGACACCATCATTTTATGAGTGATTGAAGCCCAAATTGTGGCCTTGGTGAAGGCTTTGGAATTTTCTCATCAGAGGTTGCTGATCTTTTCATTCTTGTGAATCTGATGCTTGCAAAAAGGAAAAGCTGTGTGTTTAGTATGTACACACAGCCTGTACCATAGCGTACACATTCTGTAAATATATACTGCAGAGACACTCATATCAGAGAATGACCATGCAGTATGCGTTTGTGTTTCTTCCGTTTGTATTCTTCTTCTTCTGTGTTGGGCCGTCCTTATTGCTTTTGCACACCTTTCTCCTCCCATCCCTCAATCTTTCCACCTCATCACTATATCGACCGCTCGTCTGCCTGCAGCTATGGAGTTGTGTATTTAGTATATCACTGGAGTAGTGTGGCAGGCAGCTGACCTGGCTTCAGGTCGTAACTACAGATCTGAACACCCAAGATCTTTCTGCACTGAGACACAGTCACACAAACACTCCTGTGCAAACACACATGGCCATTATCATATATATGAGGAATTAAAAATATTCATGATGAATTAGAGTTGTACATTAAATCAAATGTATGAATCATTTATGGACATAACCAACCCCGATATGCATATATACTTGCTCATTCACACACAAGGCCACTAAGAGAGCACATAGGCTTATGCAATCATAGATACTGTTACGTACAGACACAGTGCACGCATGGCTTGATAATGTACACACACATAATACCACTGACCTGTGGGTCAGTCACAAAAGATCCATTAATAGAGGATAATGAAAATATTAACGTGTTTTAAGAGGCCGCCCGCTAACACGCTGTCAGTCCAAATTTCAGGCGCACACACACACACACGTCACTCTGTGTCTCTCTGTTTCTATGTTTCTATCTCATGGCTGCACCTTTGCTCGCACCCTCAATCACACATTCATTGTTTTGGTGTCTCTTTGTTGACAGCCCGATGGAGACGCAGCTGAAAACACTGCATGGCTGAAAACACTGTATGGCTGAAATTATTGAAAGTGTGTGGCACAGACACGCAGAGACACACACGCACGGAGAGAGGTATATGGAATTCCATATCAGTCTATCAACCAACCACCTTTCTGCCTCTTAAATTAAATGATGTCACTCACTCCGGTCACCTTTAACTATCTCCTATTTATCCTTTCTCTACACATTATATATCTTTCAGACCCGCGCCTTTTCCTGTCACTTAGGCACGTAAACACACATGTAAACGCACACATGTTGTCCACTGATCTCGTGAGGGAAGCAGACAGAGACAGGGAGTCTTTTAACTGCAGTGGAATCATCTGAATTCCTCTGAGTCACAGTGTGTGTGTGTGTGTGTGTGTGTGTGTGTGTGTGTGTGTGTGTGTGTGTGTGTGTACGTAGAGCCTGTCCACTCATGAAGAAACACGTTCTCTCTCATTCTGCTTACTTCTGACTCCTGAGCATTATCAACTGGTCTCTCCCTGCTCAGACACACTCTATACATATTACATGAGCATAGCTCTTCTTTCCTGCTATATTTCACATAATTATGCATATGCTGTACAAGCAGTGTGTAAATGTTTATATGGATGAATGTGAGCGTAAATTGGTGTTAAAAGGCCACAATACATTTCATTATGCAGCTACTACCATACTAAATAGTATACACTGTATGATGGTGTGTGTAGTCAGTTAAGGTGGAAACTGGAAACTGAGCAGATATCTGAGCAAATCTCTCGATACACTGGAAGCATTCAGTGTTAGTGTATAAGCTCCAAAAGCTCCAAAATGTACTCAACAACTGTAGTTACATCATTTTTGTTTAGGTACTTGTACTTTACCTGAGTAAATTCATTGTCTGTGTGTAGGTGTGTGTGTGTGTGTGTGTGTGTGTGTGTGTGTGTACACAGTTAAAACTAGCTCTACTTGTGCTTACACGTAGTTGAATCAACGTTAACAATCTAGTAATGTAATATACAATAATGAATCACTCACGGGACATTTTGATGCAGAAGTATATTTTGTTTCTTATTACTTCTGCACTTTTACTTAAGTATGATTTTAACTTGTAAAGGAGTTTTTTATTTATTCATTACTTTCCTTGTTTTGTCCCAAAGATGTCGCTTTACCATTCTCCCTCTCTCCCTCTTTCCTCAATCACAGACACACAGAAGACATCCACTGTGAGCTGTGAATACTGTTCCACCCAAGTTGTTATCTGTTCAAAAGCTCCATTTTCCACAGATACAACACATGTAACTGACAACACTATCAGAACGTACAACAATTTAGCAGCTCGGGGCCCAGGACCTTACTCAAGAAAACGTGTGACCTTTTCTTGATGTGACGGCCTCTGAAACCAAAAGGTCGCTTTGCTGCCTTTTCATTATCCTGCTATACAACACCCTGCCACTAAGTCCGTTAATGAGTCGTTTCTCTCTGAACTCCCAGTTACCTGATGACACTAACCAGAGTAATCATTCAGTTGGTGCAATACTAAGTTGACCAAACATTTCTAGATCAATCCAACTACAGTACAAGCAAGCAGGATTCCTGTGTGCAGGCCAGGCACCATAATGCAGAAGTGTTGTGCTCACAGCAGCATCATAAAGACCAGTTTGCTGGGAAAAGGAAAGTGGTAGTTGACGAGCATATGGGAGGATTCTTTGGAGCAATTTGAGGACATATTTGTTGGGAGGAAATGTGGTTTATGTTTGGATTGTTTGGTTTGTGGATTGGATTGTTTGGATCATTTTGCCTGCATTGAAGGGTACCTGCTGTTGTGCAAGGCATGAAAAGGATGTTCCATGACTCGCAAGAGAGGGTGAAAAGTTGTACAAACTGAAAAATGGAAACGGCCAGACTGGCTCTGAGAAAAGAAGATTTAACAGCCATTAGTGGCATAGGGCCTGGTGAGGAAGGAAGGATTTGATTCCAAGTATGTTGCCCAGCACAAACTTACAGGGATCAGGCTGTGGCTGCCTGCCATATGAGACTCGCACAATAATTGGAGTCATACCAAATTCTTTGCAGCCTGGGCAGAAGTCACCATGGTCCTGTCAATAGAAATGATCAGCCCAGTCTAGCTAAGGTTGAATTTGTGGTGATAAGTAGAAATCCAACGGGAATAGCAAACCTCAACTTGAGTGTCAAAAGACAGAAGGAAAAGCAGATTTCACAGAGGTGATGTCAGAGCATACAGTTGTCGGGGAGAGTGATGGGATGCGTCGGTTACTCTTTTGATTGGAGGAGCTGAGTATCAAGCACAGAACATCAATCATGCACATTTGAGCCTAATATACACACCTCTTTGTTTCTATTTTGCATAATTATCCTACAAAATTGGAACGGACAAATTGTTAGAACTTTTTTTAATGTTATGATGCTTCTTTCATGGCCAATATTTACGTCTGTCAGCTTTTGTATTCATCTTTCATTGTAAGGGCTCTATGCTGTAGACATTTACCACACACACACACACACACACACACACACACACACACACACACACACAGACTTCTGAATGCATTACCTGATAATGGCATGCTGTGGGTGTACTAAGGTGTTATGGTGGAGTGGCTGACCTAATGCATTAGATTGAGCTCACTGTCAGGTCTTTAAGTAGCTGGGATCAGAGGCAGATCCACAGCTAATGGATCCTTCTCTCCATGGGTGGTATAACACAGCGATAGCTCTATTATAAATGGTGTTAACAAAAAAGCTAAAAAATATATCTTAACGGTGCAGTCAGCAATTTTAATCCGATGTACTTTTTGTTAAATTCAGCGACTATCTCCTCATATTTTACAGAATGTCTGTTCTGTAAAATATTCTGGTGTTCGTACACAACATTTAAGAAAATGAGAAGACAACAATTGGACTGGATTATCATCATAACCATTTCCTATAATGCACAGCCAATTCAATTTATTCCAAAATTGCTTGGGATTTAAATTTGGTGGGTTGTACATACAGTGAAAGAAATAGGTCTTTAATTTATACAATGACAATAATATTTATTGAGTCTGTGTTGCGTGAGTGGTGGGCAATGATACGTTGTGTTGGAAGTGAATCAGTTTACTCAGTACAATGGACACTGGACCAACAATAACACTGAACAATAACACTGGACACCACCTCTGTATTGAGACTAACATAATCTATGCTTGACTTTAAGGTGTTTCCTGAAAAGAGATGGCTACAAATTATACTTTTGACAGCTGTGTAGCTTTTGGATAAAAGATGAGATTGGAAATGCACTTAGTCCAAGAAAGGTACAATCCAAGTCTTGAGGTTGACTGACTATATGCACAGAGCTATGCCAAAGACAAATTCCATTGACATAAAATGTGAGGAAACTTGCACAGATACGGAAAAGTAAATGGATATGATGATATAGTGCTTAATAGGCTGCGTGTAAATACATTATTGTTCCTTCTACAACACAAAACAAACATCTGTCATCAGTGGTTTAGGGCATGCTTTAATCAAATCTAGCAGACGGTATTTTCTTGCCTGGGAAAATATAATGTTTAGTACGAAGGGGGCCAGGGCCTGAAAATGAGTGTAAAGTGTTGGTAACAACCATTAGATATAAATTATCTTTGCCATTCAAATTAACGCAAAAACATAAATGTCCCGCAGCATTTACTATCACGTCATTCTAGAGACTGATATTCTCTTAGCACCCCCAACTCTGACTGACTTCCAACCTCCTTGTTAGTAAGATTGAGTTTTAATACCTGAGCATAGAAACATAAAGCTGTGGAGATGAGGTTGAGGATGATGTAAAAAAAAAAGGAGAAAGGATGGGAGCTATGCCTGACAGTATTGACAACACCATGTGTACCCTTTTAGGGTTTCTGCTTCTCAGTCAGATTTTCTGCTTTTTCTGGTAGTGATCATCTTTGTTTGTGTACTATGTGTGTGTCTTTTGTGACTGTACATTTTAACATGTCATGTTCCCTGCTTTTGTGTGTGTGTTCACCTGTACAAATCTAGAACAAGCAGAATGTGCTGTCGAAGCAGATCGACCTCAAGGGCAAGGAGCCAGAAAAGGGTGTGCTCATATCCAACACCATATCAGACCTGAAAATCCCTCTGGCCTACGAGGTCCGACTGGCCCCCATCACCACCTACAGCACTGGGGACTACGTCAGTCGCATCATACAGTACTCAGAACGTGAGTCTTATTTAAAGCCATTTTTATCAAACATATTCTGAAGTCCTTATCTTTCATTTCCATGTACATTGTACAAAACATGTATCAGTGGATAGTGCACATCTGAGTGTACCAACATTATTGTCTTACAGCCTACACCTACCCAAGGCCTTCAGGTAAGACTTCTCTCCTCACTGCCATCCTCTGCTCTTCAACATTTCTCCACTTCACAGTGTTGTGACCTGTTTGATGACAGGGCGGTGAAGGTAGTAAGGCCAGTTGAATTTTGATGCGCGCTAATTGCAGCTCGAACACTGCAAGCAATGTCAGCACAAGTTTGTCACGGCAACATTTGTCATGAACCAGCCTTGACCTCGGTTTAATCTGGTTGCTCAGGATGAGAGAGGGGTAACAGTAGGATGAGAGAATGAAAGTGATGGCTGGGAGCAGGCCCATGACATTCAAATTTGCGTCAAAGAGGCCTCATGACTGGAGGATATGAGACTGGTTTATTAAATGTGATCGGTTTTAAGGTTTATGGGCAAATATTTGAAAGTCCCTTGATGAAACTATATTAAAACTATTTTACCATCAATATATATCACCTTAGCGCCTCCTTGTTCTCTCCGTTAGCCCCCCTCCCTCTTTGTCTCAGTCTCTTGTACGAACTCCTGCTCTCTCAATTCCTCCCATCCTCTCACTCAATTGCATCTTGTCGATTTTCTTCATGAAAAGACAAGCTGCATTTTTTTCTGGCAGGACTGGCAGTTGGCTCCGCCAGGGTTAGGCAATTAAAACAACAGCAGATTGGAACAGACTGCGAGAACAACAGTGCAAATTGAAAGGAGCGCATGTAGTGGAGCAGGGTGTGAATAGTAATAGATTAGCTCCCTGAAACAAAGAAGCACACACAAGACATCCTCATGGGTAGCGTGAGCAGTATGCATCGGCAGCGGAGTGTGTGAGTGTCCAGGAAGCTTTCACAGAATCTGTCAGCTTGGATGGCTTTCGATAGCTGTGGTTGTACTCGCTTGCCTCGCGTTTTCATTTGTTTGGTGAGTCTCTGATAATGGCAAAGCCCTCCTGATGGGCTAATGAAGGGGACGACAAGAAAGAGAAAAGCCCCTCTATCTAGTGTGACAGCCCCCCGGGGTGGACAGGGGGTTTCACGACAACACTGACCAATAAACACAACCAGTCGGCAGATAAACGGTTCAAGTGAGGTTTTTACTGAAGGTAGAGAGTGGAAAGAGGTAGGATAGACACTCAAGAACACAATGTCCGCTTTCCAGAGGGAGGGTCGGTGTCCAATTCCACGGGTCGGTGCACAACGGGTATTCCTCAGACGGTCCAGGGCGCGGGCAGGAGCAGGGTAGTCGTACAGGCAGGGGTCGTGAGCCGGGCGGGTAGTCAGACGTTCCAGGGTGATCCAGGGGTAAGGCAGTCTTCTCCAAGGGTTTCGCTGATTAGGCTACTTCTTCTTCTTCTTCTTCTTCCTCTTCTACTCCTACTCTCCCCCGGTTTCCTGTTTCCTGGGCCCTTTTGTAGTCCCCTCCTCCTCCTCTGATAGGGTGTGGTCGCTCCCTCGTCTCTCCTCCTCAGGTGTTGCTTGTTGGGCTGATGGTGGTTTGGCGCTCTTTTCCATTCCCTGACATGGGGGCTCCGCCTCCATGTCAGGCAATATCGTCCCTCTATCACTACCCCTCTGGGGTTGCCCCTCCGGCTGCCACATACCCCCCCCCTTAAATCCGACCTGGGGGGAGGACTGCTCCAGGAACCTAGGGCGTCCCGTCTTGACAGGGCGTCCGCGTTTCCATGAGCGGCCCCGGATCTGTGGACAACAGAGAAAGCATACGGCTGAAGGGATAAAAACCAGCGGGTGACCCTGGCGTTATTGTCTTTCGTTCTGGACATCCATACCAGGGGGGCGTGGTCCGTGACCAGGGTAAAGTGCCGTCCCAGCAGATAGTATTTCAATTCCCCCAGAGCCCATTTGATGGCCAAACATTCCTTCTCGACCGTGGCGTATCTTGTTTCTCTAGGTAATAGTTTTCTGCTTACGTATGTGATTGGGTGCTCCTCTCCATCCCTCAGCTGGGACAGGACGGCACCCACCCCGGTCTCGGAGGCATCCGTCTGTACCACCAACGGTTGGGTAAAGTCCGGGGTCACCAGCACTGGTTCGGAACAAAGTGCTTCCTTCAGCTTCTCGAAGGCGTCCTCGGTCTCTGCCGTCCAGACGATCCGATCTGGCAGCCGGTTTTTGGTTAGGTCCGTCAGGGGCGCTGCAAGGGCAGAGAACTGGGGAACAAAACGTCGGTAGTAGCTAGCTAGCCCAATGAATGCTCGTACCTGTTTCTTTGTGCGGGGGCGGGGCCACTCCCGGATCGCCTCGACTTTCCCTACCTGGGGCTTGACGCAGCCGCGGCCGATGGTGTACCCCAGGTAGTCAGCTTCCCGGAGGCCGAGGCGACATTTCTTGGGGTTGGCTGTCAGCCCCGCCCCTCGCAGAGCTTTCAGGACTGCTTCCAGTCTTTGGAGGTGAGCCCCCCATTCCTCCCCGTGTACGACGATGTCGTCCAGATAGGCTGCCGCGTATTCTCGATGGGGACGAAGTACCTGGTCCATCAGTCTCTGGTACGTGGGGGGGGCTCCGTGGAGACCGAACGGCAGCCTCTTATAGTGGTACAGGCCCATGGGAGTAGTGAAGGCCGTTTTTTCCCTGTCTTCGGGGGCCACTGCCACTTGCCAGTAGCCTTTAGTCAAGTCGAGGGTGGTTATGTATCTGGCCCTCCCGATGCGCTCTATCATTTCGTCCACCCTGGGCATCGGGTAGGCATCAAATTTTGAGATGGCGTTGAGCTGTCTAAAATCATTGCAGAATCTGACTGAGCCATCTGGTTTCGGAACCAACACTATAGGGCTGCACCACTCGCTAGTCGAGGGTTCGATGATGTCTGCCTCCAGCATACTCTGTACCTCTCTCTCTATCGCCCCCCGGCGGGCTTCGGGGATGCGGTACGGCCTTAGTTTTACCTTCTTCCCGGGCTCGGTGATTATCCGGTGTTGCACCAGTGTGGTGTATCCGGGGTCCGGGGAGAACACGTCTCGGAACCGATCCACCATTTCCCGGACGTCCTGCTTCTGCCGGGGGGTCAACTCTTCTCCCACGGGTACCTCGACTGGCTCCGTTTTTCCTGGGGGTGTAGAGAGAGAGAAACAGAGCATGGCATCCCTACTCACCCATTTCTTGAGAAGGTTAACATGATAAATCTTCGTCGGGTGCCTTCGACCTGGTTGCCTGACTCGGTAGTTTACCGGCCCCAATCTTTCCATAACTTCATAAGGTCCCCTCCATCGGGCTAAAAACTTACATTCCGCCGTGGGCACCAGGACCAACACCCGATCCCCTGGGTTAAACACTCGGGGTTGTGTTCCCCGGTTGTACACGCGGGCTTGGGCCGCCTGTGCATCGGCCATGTGTTCTCGGACTATGGGCCAGAGTGATGCCATCCTCACCCTCATCTCCTCGACGTGGTCCACCATGGTGCGGTAGGGGGAGGGTTGGTGTTCCCAGGCTTCCTTGGCCAGGTCGAGTAGTCCCCGGGGTCGTCGACCGTACAGGAGCTCGAAGGGCGAGAATCCTGTAGACGCCTGGGGCACCTCTCTGATGGAGAACATAAGGAAGGGCAGCAGTTGGTCCCAATTCTTACCGTCCTGGTCCATGGTCTTTTTCAGCATTTTTTTCAGTGTCTGGTTGAATCTCTCTACTAGGCCGTCCGTTTGGGGGTGATACACCGACGTCCTCAGTTGTGTCACCTTCAGCATGCCACACAGGTCCTTCATGATCCTAGACATGAACGGGGTCCCTTGGTCGGTGAGAATCTCCTCCGGTATTCCGACCCTGGAAAACAACATCACAAGCTCCCTTGCTATGCCCTTGGTGGCCATGGAGCGTAGGGGGATGGCTTCGGGATACCGGGTGGCGTAATCAACAATAACCAGGATGTACCTGTGTCCCCTGTTGGTCTTGGGTAGTGGCCCCACTAGGTCCATCCCGATCCTGCTGAAGGGGACGGTGATGATCGGCAGGGGCACCAGCGGGTTTCTGTGATGGGGTTGTGGGGCCACTTGTTGACATTCGGGGCAGCTCCGGCAGTAATCTTCTACGGCCTTTTTTATTCCGGGCCAGTGGAACCTGGCCCTCACCCTTTCCAGGGTTTTCTCCACTCCTAGATGGGCACCTAGGAGATGGGAGTGGGCTAACTGTAGGACAGAGGGTATAAAAGGACGTGGCACCAGTAACAACCTGAGGGGGGCCCCGTCCCTCATTACTACCTGGTATAGGAGCCCGTTATATATGGAGAAATGTGTGGGAGGGAGGTCTCTTACCCCGTCCAGTGGTCGTCCGTCTACGGCGGCCACCTGCCGAAGGGCGTTGGCTAGGTTGGGGTCCTCCAACTGGGCCGTCCCAAACCTCCCTGTGAGGGGCCCGGGTAAGATGGGCTCCTCCGGGTCCTGGGGAAACAGCCCGGCCAGCTCCTCTTCGTCGAGGGAGGGGGTATCTGCTTCCTCGGGGATGGGCGGCGCCTCTCCTTCGGGCTCACTGGGGCTGGAGGGTCCGTCGTTCTCGATGGCTGTGGCATAGACGTCATCGGGGTTGGGTTGGGTGGCCTCCACCAACGCCCGGGCCACGGCACTGGCGACTCCTTCCGATAGGGGAGAGGTGGAGATCTCCTCCCCCAGCCCACAGATGGCTTTCTTTTTGTACTTTCGGGGAGGGGTCGTACCTTGTTTCACCACCAGGCTGCGCCAAAGCTCCTGGAACACGGGCAGGTCTCGGCCGACGAGCACCTCTACGGGGAGTCCTTCCACGACTCCTGCAGTGCCGATGTATCTACCCCTCGTCGTGTAGATCTCTAGGGCGGTGGTGGGGTATTCGCGGGTCTCCCCATGGATGCACGTGACCGCTCGGGTGCCTGTTAGGAGCGGGTACTGAGCATACGTGGGTCTCACCAATGTAATGGCGCTCCCGGAGTCCACCATCGCTGAGGCGTCGCGGCCGTTGACTTTGACAGGGGTGAGGGGCATGTGGTCCTCGTGAGTGGCCCAGCATCCTGTAATCAAGCCGCATGGGCGACTCCCCTCACTGGCCGTGGGCATGGGTGCGTCCTGGCGGTGAGGGCATTCCCAGGCGATGTGCCCGATCTCGCCGCAGTTGTAGCACCTCCTCTCTTCCTGGGGGTGTGGTCGCTCCCTCGTCTCTCCTCCTCAGGTGTTGCTTGTTGGGCTGATGGTGGTTTGGCGCTCTTTTCCATTCCCTGACATGGGGGCTCCGCCTCCATGTCAGGCAATATCGTCCCTCTATCACTACCCCTCTGGGGTTGCCCCTCCGGCTGCCACACTAGCTTAACAAGACAAGTCACCATCAAATATCATGCCAATTCCCTCACAGATGTCTTTCTAAAGAAGCAATTTGTGTGGCAATATCAAACAGCAAACGTCTGACTTCATATGGCTGGGGAACAATGTTGTGTCATGTGAGGCTGCATTTGATCAAAGCTTTGTTGCGGGAATGATGCAAATACAAATATTCAACAGCTAGTTGAGACATCTCCCCTCCACAACTGTAAATATACGTCTCAGCTCTCACATTCTGAAGAGGTTCATTCAGAAAAACATGTTATCAGACTTACCTATTTAAGTAAGCCCCGACTTTTCCCATTTCGAGAAGTTGTAACTCTTATGTAATCTATATTTTATGTCTTTATTTGCTGTAGTAGCAGTATTTTTCTTACTTCCTGAAAAGTGTCAAAAAAGGTTAAGAAACAAACGAAAGTGTGAACCAGGGTTCAGTAGGTCAACAGCTCTTCCCCTGATACTTGCGCTCCGCTCCACTGTGTATTTCTGTTCTCCTGACTATATCCAGGCAAGGCGCCTTGCTTTTTCAGAAACCTTGTAACAGCGAAACCTTTGGTTAATCTTTGTTCTCCTTTTTCCATTTGACACAGCCTGACCTAATCATGGTTACCTTTAAAATGTGCATGTGGGAGTCATGCATCAGAATATGCATAATACTGTACGTGAAATCCACTTAAAGTCTCACATTATACACCCTGCCTCCTACATTGTGCTCACATCACTTTGTCAGTAATTGCCTGGCTGTCTGATCTTCACATCTGAAGTGCATATTGCCGAGGCTTTTACACAGCTATATTGTCGACCATTCATTTCCCCGGTAAAAGTGGGTAAAACAACAGTAGATTATGTGACCTGTAGTTTGTAACGTCAGCTGCCTGACATGTCATGGATGCAAAATATTTTCCTCTCTTGTTTTTCTCTCCACACACACACATCCCAGACCATGTGTGTGGTTTTGAGGATGACAGGATTTGTGGTTTCTCTCAAGACCGGAGTGATATCTTTGATTGGACGAGACAAAATCACCTGACGCAGAATCCCAAGCGATCTGCCAACACCGGCCCCGAGACTGACCGCAGTGGAACCAAGGAAGGTGAGAAAATCATGAGGAATCATTTTCATGTACAGGTTCAGTTCTGTGTATAGCAGTCATAGGATTGCATAGTGTTGCAGTGGAGACAGTGGAGTGTTGTTTTGTTGGTTGGTTTCAGGGTTCTACATGTACATTGAAGCATCACGGCCGCGTGTTCAGGGGGACAAGGCTCGTCTGCTTTCTCCACTTTTCAATGTGACCTCAGTGAGGGGCCCCAAGGGCTCCGGCAGAGTCCCGTACTGTGTCTCTTTCTACTACCACATGAAGGGCAAACATATCGGTGAGTACTTCAGCAGAGAATAATACTCATCAAGAAACACATCGTCATCTACCACACGAGTCCATAGAAACACGATGACACACACGGATGTACAGTCGGGAGCGTGCTCGCACTCAATACTGTCGGGATTGTCATATTGCTGGACTCTGTGGTCGACCCTCGCTTGTAGAGCTTGTCGGACACGACACCGTAGGTGTGTGTGTGTGTGTGTGTGAGAGAAAGAGAGAGAGAGAAGGTGGGGTGTTATCAAAGTTATGTTTGTATGTTTCTGCTCGTGTTTGGAGGTGGCTGAAGGGGGCAGTGGGTGTGTGATTTATGGCAGTGGCAGACACAATCAGTCATTTGGGGGAGCTGTTCATCATAATATGCTCTGTCACACAACTAGAATGCATACACCTTGTAGGCAACACACCTGCACACACACACATGCATACTGTATACACATGCCTGGAAAACACATGGTAAAAGTTACAAATACATGAAGGCACACACATTTTTTCCACACACACACACACACAAATACGCGATGTTGATTTATATGTCCACAGCCCAACTATGCAGGCTTCACTGTAACATTTGTTAAATTCTGACCTGCCCTATCTCCGAAGGACGTTATAGTACATAGAAGGGCACAATGCTTCTCTGTGTGAATGAGAGAAAGGTCGTAAGATGTGTTGGAGGTTTTGAGAGAAGCTCACTTATTCGCTTCAAGTTGACAATGTGTTTAGCCATGCTGGCGGTATATGGCTCTATGGTTGGCAATGACGTTTTGTTGGTCGGTCCACCAGTATTATCTCAACAACAATCCGATGGATTGGATGTCTTTGATCACCTGACTTTTCCTCTAGCACCTTAATGATGTTAGCTTTTGCTGTTCAGATTAAAATATGTGGACAACTATTAGATGGATTGCCATGTTATATACAGATATTAAAGGTCCCTAGATGATGCATTCTACCAACTGATTTTTACTGTTGAATGGGGGGCTTTAACATCAACGCTGTTCTAATGTGCTATGCAGAGCCTGGGGTGCTGCTTAAGGTTTGAGCTGCTTGGGGATTCTGATATGTCATGAAACATGTCTCTAACGGGATACTCCTATTGTTTTCCCATTGAATGTGGGCGGTGGTTTGCTAACATGCTAGCAATCAGCACTTGATGACCCAATACTATACTGGTGAATGTTGTGAGTGCTTATCCCCCTAGTGTTAAAAAAAGCAGATATTGCTGCTTCAAAGATAAGAACATTTCTACTGAAACTTTTGGTTACCTATTACTTTTCAAATTACTTTGTTAAATGTATGGCTCTGCTGTGTGGCATACTATGTATGGTGGTACAAACCACTACATTAGTGGCGCCCCTCACTGCTGCAAGTGCTGAGTTTGCATGTTCTCCCTAAGTCCTTTTCTCCAGGTTCTCCATTTTTCCAAGAGTCCACAAACATGCGGCTTAGCTTAATCGATGACTCTAAATTCCCTGTAGGTGTGAGCGTAAGCGTGAATGGTTGTCTGACTCTATGTGTCAGCCCTGTGATAGCCTGGCGACCTGTCCATGGTGTACCCTGCCTTAGCCCAATGTCACTCCAGCCCCCCGCGACCCTGAGTAGAATAAGCGCTGACAGATCATGGATGAATGGATGGATGGATGGCTATGTAACCTTTGGTATACCATTGGAAGAGTGAGCTTATTTTCCTTGTTCCTTCTCACTACTCTCAATCTCTTACATCGGATTTCTGCGCGTTACAATTTAAAACACTTTATGTGTAATGTGCCGTGGATGCTAGAGCACTTATTTGCGCATTCTGCATAGGTCTCAGTCAAGTCAGTCTCATAGTTGTTTCATAGCAAAACAAAGAGACAATACATCAGTCACACAGTGATTGCTTATGATTCGTACATTCTGCTACCAGTCACGCCCAGCTCTGCTACAAGCCCTCCTTCAATTTACTCTGTTGTTCTTCCAGTCTGTTTCAATCTGTTGTCACTTTAATTGCCTTACCTTGGCAGAGCTCACACTCCTGCAAAGGATACTCTTAATGACCAAAAGGGTCAAGATAAGGATAAGACAGAGGGGGTCAGAGAGAGGAGAGACGAAACAGGGAGAGTGAGGAGAGGATAGGCCAGCATTGGAAAGAAAAAGGGAGGTTTAATGAAGAGAGAGAGCAAAGAGGACTGAAAGAAAGTGCAAGCAAACAAGTATGAGGAGGCAAAGAAGGGAGGTTTTAAAAAAAAGACCAGAACAGAGAGCTGCCAGAGAGGCCATCAACTTGTTAATGTTCAGAAGTAGTGAGAGGATGCAAGAGGTAGTGCTTTATGCTGAAGGACTCTGGCTAGCTTCAATGTACTCGACCGTATCGTGTTAAAGTACTGTAACGTGTTAAAAGGGCTTTATATGTTGAAAGCATTTAGGTACTTCGACACAAAGAATTATTTGGAAATGCTTTTGAAATGTTGCTCTTTTCCGACCCACATATACAGTCCTCTAGCTGTTTTATAATCATGAGGTTATGTGAATATGAAAATTTAAAGTATCTTTTGAGGATTTCTTTTTGCAAAATGAGGAAAGAAGCACAATGCTCTTCAACTAGTTTGGGTTTTAGGTGTGCAAATAAAGACCTTCCCATGTGATGTGTTGTGTTGTTCACCTTAATGTGTTTCTCTTTGGGCTTGCTGGCAGCAACAATAAACAACATTTAATTAGTTTTGCTTGGCATTGGGTAGTATTTTAGACAAGCTCAGGTTCGCAGAGTGCCACTGGCAAGCTTACTTGGAATCACTCGATTCTTTTCAGTTCAGAGTGTTGGAACGGATTATAATATGTAAATCAGTGGTGGGCCGTCAGGGCCTGCAAGGCCTTCTCTGCTGGCCTAAAGAGAATCACAAAGCTATATCTATTTTATTATTTAATATTTTTTCTTAAATACACTACATGTATTATAATTTATAAAAATATTTTTCAACAATATTCTTCAACCAATCAGATCTTTAGTTTGACATGTAGTGCGTATTCTTTGACCGGCCTATAATGACGTCAGCATTAGTGCAGCTCAGTGTCTGCCGCGAGGTGCAGAGTGTGCTGTGATTGGTCAGTGGGCGAGCACGTGACTATCGTGAAACTTAACAGCAGAGGCATGTCGGGTAGTGAATCACATCCCGTGATGCAGCTCAGCCAATCAAATATGGGCATTCTGACTGAGTGAGATGCACCATGACACAGGGGGCTGAGACGAGGAAAGACGCTGCAGAGCAGTACGTCCAATGCTCCAGTTGTGAAAGTAAAATCATAAGACGATCTCTTTGGGCCGCGACTTCATTAAGGAGTGATGGTGGGTCCCACAGCCAGACCAGCTGAGAACCACTGTCCTCCATGAGCGCAGAAAACATTATATTTTTCTGAATATAAGCTTCTGCATTTTCCAGATGCTCTAGTACTATTCAAACGTATTGCAAGTCTCGTACCGAATGTTACGTACATTTAATACGTACATAGTTACAGCCTTAGAAACTGATATCTGTGGTGCCATCATGTGGTTATAACGTGTTATTTCAGCTGCAGGACAACAGTGAAGGCCCCGTATAAAATGCACGGCCCGCCACTGATATATATTATGTATAAATTAAGAGTGTGGGGTTATTTAATTGTTGTACTCTTCTTTTATGTAGTTTTGGATTACACTTTTATTAAGTAAGACTTCTGGAGACTTTTTACAGGTATGTGTGGAAGAGGAATGTGGTGCTTGTGTGAAGAGTTAGTTGTATTGATGCTACTTACTCTTTTAAAAAGTGTCTTCCTACTCACTTTTTAGCTTTTTATTCTCTCCCTCTGAGGTTGTTTTCAGGAAAACATTCTGATCACTTTGATGTGTTGCAAGGTTAGGGTTTGGAATTAAGTAACTCTAGATTTGTCGCTATTCCCATGCTCCTGAATTATTTACTAAGAACTTTGAAAAAACATGCTTTTGCTCGTTGTTTTTTGGTGGCAGAAGCCAGAACACAGACCATAGTGTACAGTTTAGTGTAGTTTTGGCACTGAAGCTAACCAGCACTAGAAGTAGAGACAAAGACGACTTGACCCCTTTTGAGGCGCAGATGAGGGACCGAGGGAGTAGAGATCCAACGTGGGCCTACTTCTAATTATCAAAAGAAAGACATGACTAATTTGAGTTCAAGTGTAGCAGTGTGTGTGTGTGGGTGGCTTAGTATATTTGCTGTCCTCCCCACTCACAATTCTACAGACAAGTAGCCTTGATAAAGCTGTGCCTTCTGCTCTACCTCTCTGTCTCTCATACCAACACACTCTGCTTTACCTCCAATAAATAGACTGCTTATCAGAGTCCTCTTCCCTCTGCCGTGTGTGTGTGTGTGTGTGTGTGTGTGTGTGTGTGTGTGTGTGTGTGTGTGTGCGTGCGTGTGTGTGTGTGTGTGTGTGTGTGTGTGTGTGTGTGTGTGTGTGTGAAGGTGGTGAGGGTGAGGGTGCAACAGAGATAGGAGAAGGGAGAGGAAATGGGTGGTGAGTGAGGAAGGAGACAACGAGGCTCAGATATGTGGAGATAGAACGAGAGAGTGGACTGAACAGGTGAAAGTGGGCTACACCAGCATTCAACAATGTTTCTCTCCATTATATAACAGCAGTGCCGCCCGCCATGTCCTTTCAAATTTAATGTGATGAACAGTTGCATGTGACGCTTTTATGTGGCTATTCCAGCTGCAATGTCAGTACATATTTTTTACCACAAGCATTCTTCGATCTGTATCTGCACAGAGCATGACCCAAACAGTGGACAATCTTTCTAAATAATCCTGCCGTTAAAGCCATGGTCTGACATTTTGGGAAAATAAGCCTATTTGTTTCTTGCAGAGTTAGATGAGAAGATCAATACAAATCTCATATACAATGTCTGTTCAATAAGAAATCAGCAGCCAGTTAACCAAGCTTAGCATAAAGACTGGAAACAACGGGAAACAGCTTACCTGCGTTTAAGAGCACCTGTAATTAACAATAATTTACTCATCATATCTTGTTTTACGAGGATATATGTGCAGGACTATTTCTTGGCCAGGCAGACTGACTTCTTGGAGGCTTCGAGGTTGAGGTCGGCAACCACATAGTGACGACAAGAGGTTTTTCTTTCTTTATGCTAAGCTAGCTGTCTGCAGGTTCATATTGATCGGACAGATATGGTGTGACCGGAATGCTTTGAAGCTTCGACCATCGCTGTGGTAATGGACGTCCAAATCAGTATTTGAATGCCTTGTTAGGGCCTGAGCACCAACAATGTCCATATCAGGACTGGTGAACAATTTGATATTTTAGGGGTCTCGCATTTGGGTATGAAAAAATGGCTCTGTAGCGCCCACCCTAACCCTAGTTCATTTTAATGCAAGGCCACGCCCCTCAACCCTATGTCCGATTGACTTGAAATTCAACACACATGTCCAGTTATATCTGCTCTACAAAGATCTTTAGACCCCTAAACTCCGCCTCCCAAAATGTTCCGCCATTTAGAATTTTGTAAAAAACACATTTTTGCAAACTTTTCATAAACACTGGGTGCGATTGCTACCAAATTTCCTGTGTATCATTATTGGATCAATGTCATCAAAAGTTATCAAACGCTTGTTGGTATCTGCGTTTAGAAGATATAGACCAATGAACTTCATAGGGGCGTGGCTTTGTACATCAATACACATAACTTCCAAACCATTTGGACTATCATCACGAAATTTGCAGCACATGTCCACATCGCATCTCGTAACATACCCTCAAATTGTCATTTCATTCAGCCACTAGAGGACGCTACATTGTATCACATTCAGACTTGAACTCCCTTGGGACCATGCTCTAAAATCTAAGATCAAAATGGTCAGCCATTTTGATCCACTTCAAATTTGGTGAGTATACAATCTAAAGAGCTTTGGAATTAAAACGTATCAAAAACTTTACATTTGATGGAATGGCGTAGTCGTGGCGTGGCTGCCATTTTACGGGATTCCCCATTAAACAACAGGCTGATGTAACTCCACTGGACTTGCTCAAATCTGTCCCAAACTCAAATTCAACAAGTTCCAGTTAGAGATAATTTCCTCATGCAAAGGTCCGTAACATAACAATAATGTCTAACTTGCGCTATGATTTAGTGCCATAATTATTGAAGTAGCCTAGCAGTTGTATTAATGTCTGTATGTCGTCAACAACTGACTGTCAAATCAAATAAAGAAAGTTCAATTGAATAATATCTCAAAAATATTCATTGTCAGTTTTCAAATTTAACTGGATGAATTATGAATAATAATACATTCTAATACTCTAATAATAAATAAATGTTCTTCTTTCATTTCAATTACAATAATGGCTGGGTTTAAAAATATAAAATCATTGCACAAAGCTTTTGAAAAATGTTTATCTTAAAATGAAGTACTTCATTTTAGAACAATGAATATAACTGAATTGTCTTTGCCCTACAGCTTTAAATTCAGTTTGTACAGAAATCCTCAATCAACCAGGACTGAAATCTTAAAGATTGCCAGGTTAAGGCTCGGTTGCACCAACAAGGATTAACTTTTAAACCCGTTTAAATCAAGTTCCTTACAAAAAGGTAAGGGACAGACTCTATCAGTTGAGTTTTATGATGCCGCTGCTGAATTTCTTCCAAGATTCCGGTTCAGAAAGGAAACTGTTCTGGAGCTGAACAGGAAGTCTCTTTTTACTTTACTGTGAAAAAAGTGTTTCCCTTACGGTGCTGTTGTGCGTGTTTATCTGCTATTATTTGGCCATATTGCTCCACTAATTTAGCCACACGTTTTTTCTCAAAAACGGATAAATTGGAGGATTATTAATCATTTTAATTTGGGTAAGCAGGTGTCTCCATATTTATAAAACTGTCATTTTGGTTTAAACTTGGATTTACTGAACAGAGGTTAGTTATTATTTGTGCGACAGAGCTCTGCTAAATTAAACCTAGTTTTTCTAAACTCTGATTAAAACTAATCTCAGATTAAATACTTGCTAGTGCAACCCGGCCTAAGAGGAGTGAAGAGTCAGCAGTCACTGATACAAACTTGTGAATCCCCATAACCACAACCTTGAGCATTAAGTCATAAATGAGCACACTAAATATTCGGCTGGTGGGTCCAGCAGAATTATTGATTAGCTGTGGACAGACAGATCTAATCAACTGAGAAATCGTTGTGTTTATGTTTGAACTATAAAAACAAATATGATAATAAAGAGAATGATTCACTGCAGCAGCCGCCAACAAAAAAGAATGTCTATGAATTGTCCTCTGTTTCTGGTTACTGTAAGCTCAATAAAGAGCACACAGGAAACCCCGATCAATGCTGCTTGCAGCTTTCATTTTTTGTTGTTTTTTAATATATGCATTACCCCAAAATTCACATGAAACAAGGAATAGTATTCACACATTATTAATTATGCATCAACATTGATTATTATTCGATAGATAGCAATGTTTGTTGTATGTAAAGGAGGTGTGAGTGAGTAGACCTGTACGCGGCGCTGTCCTGGGCACAGCTTTGAAGACCCAAAAATGCTTTGGCAGACCTACAACTCTCAGAAAATAAGTGAATAAGTGTATTTCCCCCAATATCTACAGCAAAACAAAAAGTAGCCCGAAATCCATTGATTTTGAAAAATCGGACCGATTTTGATCGAAGCACATTTTTCGATTGATACATTTATTTGATGTTTCAATGAACCAGTGTGCATGAACATTGGAAACCGGAAATGCCAAACTTTTTCTTTGTGAATATTATTAGTCAAAGACGAATTAAGATGAACGTTTATAACTGAATCGACAGTTGGCTTCACACTGCTTCTTTCTCCTCACATACAGACACCCGCTACATGTTACTTAACTTCCCTGCTTGTCCTTATTAACGGTACACTTTTCTTTGTCACACCTTTCACGTGACAGAGCGGGAACTTAATTAGTGCCAGCCTGCTGCTTATTTGAAAGTTTGAAGAATGTGAGCTCAAAGATACACGTACACAATATAATGACAAACATTTGTGCTCATACGCAAGCATACATCTACACACACACACACACACACACACACAGTATATAATAACACATGGTTACCGTGCCCCCTGCCTGCGTATTTGTTTAAGAGACTGGTGGTTGGTTAATGTTCCCAATTAGGGGCTGGCTGAGGATCGTTAAGAAGATGAATGGCTCTCTCACACCTTAGAGACAGAGAGACAGAGAGAGAGAGGGAGGGAGAGAGGGAGACTATTTGGATCACTTCCTTATGGCTCGAAAGGTGTCATTCTCTCTAGCTTATTTTTCAGGGTTCACGCCACGATTTTTACGTCATGTTTCGTCAGTACTTACAAACCAAACATCACATGAATACTTTATGTTAAAACAATATTTTCTTGCAACCTCTCTCCATCATTACCTCTCTCTGACTTTCTCTCTCCCTCCCTCCTTCCTGCTGTCCTTTTGCTCCATTGTGCAAAAATATAACTTTCCACTGGACTGTCAATGTAGAGTTCAAGACATGTCGCCACTCATCCAAGGGGCCTCACACATTTCACGTCCACCTAAATGTCATCCACATACATCTGACCTTAGAGCCTCACCCTAGCATATGCACAATGCAATACATTTTTTTTACACTTATAAATTAGGTGTGGTCCACAGCACAACCATGTTTTTGCATGTAGAAGAAGTATGGACACACATGATTGTTAGGCCAGTTGCAGTTCGGATTGCGGTATTTAAACTGATCAGACACGTCTCAGATCACAGGAAATTTGTTCAGTGCGATACAAGATCTCAAGACTTCTTAAGATTTCAATCATCCTAAAGTCTGTTCCCAGCCTTACCTAACCCAGTATTCAGTCTTTGCTCATTCACAGTTCACCGACATTTTTTAATGATCTGTTCTCTCTCTCTGTGTGTGTGTGTGCACATGCGTGCTTATGGGACTGAATTTGTGAATATTTTTCACAGGCACGCTCAATGTGCTCCTGAGAGTGAGAAGCATTGCCTCTGTGGACTCGGTGGTGTGGATGAAGTCTGGTCATCAGGGCCCAGACTGGAGGAAAGCATTCTTCGACATCAGCCCCAGCGGACCCTTCCAGGTAATGGCTCGGCAATTACTTTTCTTCTCAACAGAGACAATTATAAAAAGAAAAAAACAGTGAAGTACTTTTTGCCGAATAATATTTTATGAATATGTCGTTATAGAAAAACGAGCTTGTGTCGCTTAAAGAAGCTCCCCCTGCACACTTGCAGCCCCACTAAGCAGCTGATATGTGTTGTATAACTTGGCCTGAAGGTATGAGCCGGTCAACTGTTGGCAGATGAGAACTGTTTGCTTGATGTTGAAAGACCTCAACCTCTGAATTGAAATCAGCCTCCATCGCTCGCCTCTCGAGGGTTAATTTTCCACCACGTGCCGACAGCATTGTCAGGTCTGCTTTGTCTTGCTCTAAGAAGAAGGGAAAAAAATAGAATGATATGCTTATATATTCACTGTATTCCGTTTTTTCTGTCATCTCTCTCATCTCTGAGACGTTTCCTCTACTGCGTATTTCCCCTAGAGGAAGGCCCCCACTGCAGCTGAGATAGAGCAGGAGGGGATTTTATACTTGGGTGACTGTTAGGAATCAGATTACATTTTTCACAGGAAGTTCTCCACAGTGACATTTAATAAAGCTCCAAAGAGCCAGAGAAAGTCATCAAATTTAGATTTACGTTTGAGGCCCCAGAATCATTCAAAGATGGGAGCTAGGAGATATAGCTGCATCTTCTATCACCATATAGGTCATTTCATATTACAATAACAATACATATAGCCTGATATAGCAGTTTTCTGGTAATTCATTAAACAAATAATCGACACGAAATAACCACATACTTTTGTATATGCTTGTATGAATTAAATACTTTGAAAATGAAAAGTCCTGAGTAATTCCTCATGTAATTAAGAACTTATCAATATAGACTACGGAATTCTGGATACATGATTTCATGACAATATTATTCCATTGAAAGATGATTAACTAGGCAGAATATGAACAGGCATTAGAAATAAATTAAAGTTTTCAAGTTTTAGAACAGCAAAGTGGTGGCAAGATTAGAAAAGTAACTCAAGCATCTTTCCCGTTAGTGACCCTTCCAACGCTTGAGTCTCAGGATGTGTGCAATGAGAGAGTTTGCCCACTTGAATGAATTATTAGTTAAACATTCATGTGTTTAAACAGTAACATGAATGAATGCATTGCAAAATATGATAAATAGAAACCCAAGCTTTTAAATGAGAGACTTGAGTGCATTTTCTTTTATTGAATACAGGTACAGCATTTTGACATTTTAGTACTGCGGGGAGTATTGATAAAATGAGGGCCTTTGAGTGAACATTCAGCTCATTTTCTGCTGAATGTCAGCAGCAAGCCTATCCACGCAGTAACCAGAGGATTATTCGCTTCATCAAGAATGTGCTGATCTCAGGGCTCAATACAAGGTCTCACACCGATCTGAAAGATCCAAATAGCGCGCATGTGTAGCCATACAGTCACGAGAAAGAAAATGTAATATAATAGTAACAGAAAATATAAAATAATGTATGAAGGGGTCCCTGTCTTTAACATATTTTAATAGAACGTTGGGATGTGTATGTCTCTGAGATAAACTTCAAAAAGATATGTTTAATTACAGCATCCCCTGACTAAAAAAGGATTTCCACGAGAAGTATACAGGTTGTATCCAGGAAAAGAGTGCACTGGTTTCAGATCTGTACTCTGTATCGACGAATACGAGTTCAGAATCACTGCCGGGAGGGATAAAAGTGAGATCAGTTCATATATAGGGGTGCAACGGTACGCGTATTCGTATTGAACCGTTCGGTACGAGGCTCACGGTTCGGTACGCATGACGTTTTTTTTTTTTTTTAAAACCTTCATTTAGCCAGGTAGTCCCATTGAGATTAAAAATCTCTTTTGTGAACCGTTACACCCCTATATAGGATGATATTGAGGAGTGTGGGCTTGTTTGTTAGAGTTATTGATGTATAAAATTCAGAAGCTTAAACTATATCTTGCTAAGAATACAGTTTGATCGGACAGGTGCACCTTGGTACCCAATGTACTGGATGAAAATGTTTATGATTCGACAACAAGATAATTCGGACAACAAGGATATTCTTTTACTTGTGTTGCTCCCTTTAAACAGTTTTATAGGATTTGGAACCGATCCATAAAATTCTGACCAAGCTCAAATCAAGCTTGCGGGGCACAACCTTCCCTAGTTTGAGCTGAACTGTGATTCTTCCTTGTTAGTTCACCAGAAGTTTAAGTTGACTTTACACTTTCAGTCAATAGTGGAAGAAAATGGCCTGGGAGACATAACAGAGGCTACGCCTGTGTTTGAGCAGTGTCTGATGACACATCATCGAGGTCCCTTCGGCTCTATGGCAGCTGCGCTTGCAGTTAGCTCTTCCCTGTTGGGATGTGGCCGAGTAAACTTTACGACTCAGTCCTCCTTTCTGAACGGACACGATGCTTCCTCTCTCACTAATCTTTGGTCTATTTGTAAGCACGCGTGTGCACGTGTGTGTACTTCAGTGAGTTTACAACCCAATAGAGAGGGGCAAACAAACGATGATGGGTTTTGTTTTGCGTGCCTCTATCCTCCTGTGTGTGTTTCTTGATCTCTTTCTGTTTCTCTGTTTTTCTCGCTCTCTGCTTATCTTTCTCTCTAGCCCTGTGCTGGGACAGGCGGACCAGTTGGGTCGATTCTTGCCCTGGTCCGCTTCACATGCACACACACACACACACACATGCATACACACCTCCCTCAAGACTGATGACTAATAGCTCTGAAACACACCCAAGATGTTCAACTGCTCACCCCTACACACACACTTTCTCCCTCAATATATCTGTCTACCTTACTGTACACATGTACATGCATCAACACTGTTACATACAAACACTAACACACATACAGCCAAGCTCTTTTTTTTTTTTAAACACACTTACACTAGTCTCCTATCCCCTGCAGCAATTAACTATGACAGGTCAATTAGCAGGCTTATTTATGAGCCGGGGGTGCTTGCTAGTTGTGTTGTAATGATTCCTGATACTCTCTGTACGTGCACGGGGGAAATTGAATCCATGATGAATGTGGGCTGAAGGCCTTTGCTCGGGGCTGCATTCGCTCTTCATTAACTATGCCTCTGGAACACCGTGTTCCTTTCACCATTAAAGGGAAAATTAAGTTGGAAACGGTGGGCATACTGTATGTGTTAGGGCTCCTCTGTGATGTAGGATTGCACATATTTTATTGTGTATGCATGTTAAGGAGTCTGTTCGACAAACGTTTGAAACTGTTGCACACACACATACAGCACAATCTTTGTTCTCTTACACCTGTTGCTAACTTGGGGTCATCTCTTCAGTGTTTCCCACAGCATGTGGCTGTACTTGTGGCCTTAGCTGACCATGTGGGATGGGGCGTGTTATTTGTGTGGTCCCTGCTGTCAGCTGCATTATTCGATCGACCAGATGTTCCCAAATCTAGGGGCATTGCTGACACTAGTGAGACTTTTCTTTACTTTGCACCGTACGTTTTTGGTGTAGTGTTGTTAGCTACCGCTGCTGCGTGATGCCTGACAGCCAGGCAGAGGCATCATTGCATGCCGTGCAGATGAACTGGCAACGCCCACTTCCTCAGTGCCTCTACGTCCACACACAGCACTCAGTCACGCGTGGATTGCATTTATAACCTTGGGCATGCGGTTTATCATGCGGATCGGATGGCTTGGGTGAAAAATATATATATATTTCTTATAAATAGCAATGCTGGTGGATGAAGTAATACAACATTAATTAGGAAAAGCAGTTAAACAAAGGCTGTCAAGATTTCTTAAAAACAATCCCTGCGGGCTCTGGAATGAACCTCGTGTGTTGGTATGTGTGACTTGAAGTCTGTCAGAGCTCTACGTCTGTTTTGTGCTAGTCCACTACTTAATCGGCCACTTAAACCACTTTAACCACTTTAAACCAACATAGTGTGTGTGTGTGTGTGTGTGTGTGTGCGCGTGGGTGTGTCAAGAAAATATACTCTTAAATGAATGACAACTATTTTCATATTTGCTTTAGTGTACATCTGAATATGTATCTACATCGCCACACTAAGGCAGCCTGAAGTGTTTATGTGTGTTCGGTTTATGTGTGGGGGGGAGGGGATGGTGGTATGGGAAACAAACGGGGGACTGAATCACCAAAGAAGACCAATGTCATTATAGGTTAAAATGCAGGTTTAGGACCAAATGGGAAAAATGTGTATAAAGCACGGAATGTCTAAAGCAGGGGTCTCAAACTCCGGGCCACATCAGCATCACGGTCGGCCTCAAAGGGCCAGTTGTAACTGTAAGACTGTGTAAATGTAACTACTCCTAACATATTGGTAAATAACTGTCTCTGCATTTGATTATTGTTTATTCAAGTGTAAAAATATTGTACATGCAGTTATATAAATGGAAACATATATTTAAGCACATTTCTGTCATTATAACTTAAATCCTTTTACTTCAGGGTTAAGAAACCCACATTACTCTATCAAAGATCAAACTATTAAAGACAAATATCAATTGGAGATAAACTTAGCTGAATTTCAGGAGCAGGACCACACCTCAGCCACTCGCCCACTTCCGGCCACGCGCCTATAAATACCTACCCACTCCAAGCCTCGGCACACGCGAGTTTCCGCACGCAACCGGAACACCGCGCACGTACACCACGGACGCCGCCAACCGCCATCAACAGGGTCCACCTCGCTGACCAGCCGCATCCACCTGCCAGACTCTGACAATACGAAGAGTCTGACTCACGGCCGTCCTCCCGTTACCCACATCTCGGCGGCACAGGGAGACCCGCTACCTCCTGACGTACAAGGTCCCCCATCGAAGACTCACCAGCTGATCGAAGACGCGCCGGCTGATCTCCAACTCCACCACAGTCCGCCGCGGAGCCCCCCCACAACTATCCCAAAGTCACGTAGGCAACAACAAACAAACACAATGTACCGACATGCAATCACTCCGGCGCGACGCCACCTCGCACCCCGAGGCTCCGCCCCCAACCCACAAGTTCCGGGTTGCCATGTCGCAGTGCCTCACCTCTCATCCCCCTCCACCACCACCACCAAGAAAAGACAGAAGATGCAACAAAGCACACCGTGCCAACTCCTCCAAACCTTCCCAAAGTCACGTCAGGCACCAGGTAAGTCCTGGCACCGGGTTGCCAGGTTCCCTCTCCTCTGTCCCCCTCTTTAAGTCCTGGCACCGGGTTGCCAGGTTCCCTTTCCTCTGTCCCCTAAGCTGCTTTCCTACTTCGCATACTCTTCCCACTAGGCGGATTCCTGGCACCGGGTTGCCAGGTCCTCTTGCCTCTGTCCCCCTCTTTAAGTCCTGGCACCGGGCTGCCAGGCTCCCTCTCCCCGTCCCCCTCCCCCATCCTGCTTTTCCTACTACGCATACTCTTCCCACTAGGCAGATTCCAGGAACCGGGTTACCAGGTCTTCTTGCCCTGTCCCCCCCTAAGTCCTGGCACCGGGTTGCCAGGTTCCCTCTCCTCTGTCCCCCTCCCCCGTTCCGCTTTTCCTACTATGCAGATTCCCGGCACCGGGTTGCCAGGTCTTCTTGCCTCTGTCCCCCTCTCTAAACCGCAACAACGCCACCACCGAACGCAGCACTCAACAACGAACCGCAACAACGGCACGCAGGACGCCAGCGCCCCCCGGCAACCACTTCCAGCAACCACAGCAACTTGCCGGGGCACCGGGATGCCAGGGACCCCACCCCGCCCACTTCCAGCGGGGGACCCACACAATTGGCCAACAGCGATGCCGCTCCCTCCGCCGTCTTTTGGGGGGTTTCCACGACGGACGACATTGCCATAGACCAGCCTCGGATCTCCCAAGCAGACGCCAAGTCATTCCCCCCCCCCCATGCTACGAAACCGGACCCATAGTAGCCACAGCCATCACACGGGGCCGCGGATGGGCCAGCAAGTCCATTCCTTGAACTCCCGACAACCAGCAGTCTGTTACCCAATCATCAAATGACGCTGCGACACCCGTCCGCCAAGGGCGCGTCCTCGAGGCAGCTCACATCTGGGCCACCGCCATGCCATGGCTTCTCGGTTCCCATTCCAGAAGTTTAGCCCTCCTGCAGACACCCGGCCAACATCGGTTCGGACATATCCAACGCCGTCTTTAGACCCACAAATCCCCACTCGATCTTGCCGACCAGCGCACAGGCTTATTTTGGGAGTCTGCAACGCCCGGGAGCCGCAGTGGATCCGCAGCTAAGCCTTCCCCAAACCGCACCAGGCTAAATCTCCATCAACCATTCCTCAACACTCCAAACAACCGACGAAGGCTCGCTCTGGCCGAGGTGGGGGCCTAAGCTAGTGAATTGGAGATAAACTTAGCTGAATTTCAGGAGCAGGACCACACCTCAGCCACTCGCCCACTTCCGGCCACGCGCCTATAAATACCTACCCACTCCAAGCCTCGGCACACGCGAGTTTCCGCATTCCCCACCCTCCCGCCCTCTAGTTAATGGTTATCTCCCCCCATAGTCATCATGCTCTTAGCCCATGGAGATTGGGGTCTGCAAGGCCCGGGAGCCGCAGTGGATCCGCAGCTAAGCCTTCCCCAAACCGCACCAGGCTAAATCTCCATCAACCATTCCTCAACACTCCAAACAACCGACGAAGGCTCGTTCTGGCCGAGGTGGGGGCCTAAGCTAGTGAAAGACAAGTTAATACAATAACTTTGTTAAATGCTTAAAATCCTTTCAAGGGTGCGTTTGCACAATCCGACATGAAGTATTTCATGTGTTTTAAAGCCACATTTGAAGTAGTCTTCAATGTACTCACAATACATTTCCATTTCAAATGTACAGTAACCAGTCAAAGAGCTGCTTCTGTGTTTACGTATCTCATCATTATGTCTTTTTATCATAGTTTTGACTTTCTATCTCGGAATTATGACTTTCTATCATAGTTATGACTTTCTATCTCATAACTTCGACTTTCTATCTCATAATTTCGACCATGGGGATATTTTTATTGTCAAGTCTAACTTAAAAAAAACCAAAAAAAAAAACGTGAGTTTGAGACCCCTGGTCTAAAGGTATCCCCTCTGAGAGCTAGAGACAGAACATGCCCACTCAACACAGCAGAGAGTACATATGCGCTGATAGACACACACATGACACAGATGAAAATAGAATCAGAAACACCACTCACACACACACACACACAACAAACATGCAGTGCACTTTATGCACACACTGAGCCAGGAGAGGCAGACACCAGGGAGCGCCATGTCCTTTCCACGCTGTGGCTATGCAGTGTCAAAGCAGGCAGCCCAAATATCACTCCCTCCAGGAAACACACGACACCTTCCTTCTTCTGTTACTGATGGATTTATTCGTCTTACGTGCTCTCACTCAACACCACCGTATTCAATCCACCGTCGAACTGTTTCAACACATTTCAACATACAAATAATCCGGCGTGACCATTACACAAAAAAACAAATTGACATGACGAACATACCTCGCTGGCTGCACACAACCGAGAGTTGTAGTTCCTATCAAGTAAAAACCAAACAAAAATCCATATTCATAAAAACAAGTTGCAAAAATAATAATCTGTGAACAAGCATATTAAAAAGTGACGTAAATAATATTGAACTAATGTTGAACTAATTGTTCCAGATATCACAACCTGCTGGTAATGGATAGAAATCGAACATCCGAGAAGACCAACGAGAACCGTGTACTGTGCATGATGTTTGTGAGCAAAGTGAGAGGTGTCTTAGAGACACAGAAAGATCATGTGTACGCTTTAGGGAATGACATGTGAGGTTGTGTTTGTATCGTCAATAAAGCACTTCGTGCTTCTTAAATATTCATCTCCAATATTCATCTCCTTTGTATCGTGACTCGGGTGAAGGCAGGAGAGGCATGACGGATGAATGAGGAAGGACACATACAAGAGAGGGGTAGTCTCCTTGGCAACTGACGGTTGCTGCATGCATGACTGTTATTCACTTGTGTCTCTCTTCTTTGTGTGGTCTTTATCATGTTCGCAGACATGCATGCACTTTAGTGTTTGTCCACTCCATTGCAGGGGTGTAGGAGTGTGTTTTATTATATGCAAGATATAAGATAATATACAAGATAATCTTACGAAGCTGTTGCTGTTGTTGAGAGTTTAGGTAACAAACTGAGATCACCAAGAAAGTTCATGAAATGTACTTTAGGTTTAGTCATTGAAATTCATTGATGATTTTTAACCTTTACAACAACTGTAAGAGGTATTTTAGTTTGCGCTATCTGTTTAACACTCTCTCTCACACACACACACACACACACAGACACACACACACACACACACAGCTGCTGTGTAACAAATGGAGTTCTTAAATAATGTAGAGAACATGCAGCCTTGATCCCAGCATCAGCCGGAGGAGGGGAGCTGATAAACATGCTTTGTTACTCTCTTTCTCTCCCCCTTCTCTGACTTTTCCTCCTGTCTTACTACTTTCTGTTATGTATCGAGCTCCCCAAGGGCCTGCAGAAATGAAATAAGAAGGTTGAAACCCATTTCTCTATGTCCTACATACCTGTCTGTCTCTCTTGACTTTTCTCCCTCGACCCGTCCTCCTTACTCTTTTTCAACTGTCATCACTGCCTCTCCTACCACCACCACCCTCTGTTGCTTTTATTCATCCAGCTCCCCCATTTTCTACCTGTCTATCATTCTCCCCCTCTATCTCTCTCTCTGTCTCCGGTGAGTACTGGTTTCCTCTCAATCAATAATAATGATTGAGCTGTCTGCTGTTGACAATGGGAATTACCTAACACAATTGCTATTGTTGTGTTGTTTAGCTTCTTTTCTACAAGTTGAAATTGCAACGAATGGTTCAATTAGGTTATTTTTGTCAATCTAGTGATGTTTATGGAGGATGAGATGACTGTAGATGACCAGGGATTGTGATTCGGCTGCTGCGAGGCTAAGGATTGGTTTAGGCATTGCTGTGTTTTCACAAGTAAATGATGCAAGCCGTGGTAGCTTTTCCCAACGAAACAGTATCTGAACATTGTCAATTTCCATTGCTTTTTTACATCAATTCTAATGCAATAGAAAGAGAAAGTTGCATGAGGAATAGTCACAAATGTTTTGTCTAAATTGTTGGGCCTCCACTACGTAAATCACCTGTCACTCCTTTGAAACAGCAAAGTCACATGTGATATTGGTCGAATTAATTGACATCACATTCAACATTCCTTACACCACTTCATATGAGACTGAGTTTTCTTGCAAATCGGCAAAAGTTATGTTTATATTCAGTCTTTGCAAAGCTGTTTTTTTTTAAATATTTTTAAAAAGTGCATTGTTTACATTGATATTTGCTTGCCAGTGGTCTTCTTCTCTCTTGTCGTTATTGGCACAACTCTCAATTTTTTGCCTCTTCCAACTGTCCATCAGCGGAACAGCGTGACATCTATGGCAGAACTTGAATCGTTGGGTGCTCACTCATTGTGTGAGTACAGGATACGAACAAAGCAGGGACCCACGAATACAATCAAGGAACTACTGGTATTCAAAGGGTCCATAGCAGGGGTGTCAAACTCATTTTCACTCTGGGGCCACATCAGCATCACGGTCGCCCTCAAAGGGCCGGTTGTAAATGTAAGACGGTGTAAATGTAACTACGGTACTCCTAACATAGTTAGTTTAGTTTCCCGGGATATCTGTGACTTCCACAACACGTACTTCCAGTTGTGTGATTTCTCCTCCGCCATTGTTTCCTGTTGCTGGTGCAAAATACATTCTGGGATATTTGGCTGTCCCAAGTACAGACAAGTCACCTCCGATGCATCCCGGGTAAAATGGGCAGAGCGAGCCACATCCGGGCATTAGGGCCGTGCTTGGCTCGATGTGAACTTTGAATTGGAACAGTACTTGGGCTGAGACTGATGACGTTTCAGTACAGAGAAGTACGCATGTTGAGAAACTTGTTGGAAATCCTCTTTATGGGCTGTTGCATCTCCTGTCCACCTGTTGTGATAGTTTTAATGTCGGCACACAGACAACATGCCATCTCATCACTTCGACTTTCTATCTCATAATTTCGACCATGGGGATATTTTTATTTTCACATCTAACTTTAAATTTTTGTAAAAAAAAAAAAAAAAAAAATTATTATTTTTTTTTTTTTGCTGGCGGATTCGTGGGCCACATAAAATGACGTGGTGGGCCGGGTCCGGCCCGCGGGCCGTATGTTTGACACCCCTGGTCCATAGGGTATCTTAAATCGCTCTAGTCACTGTTCATAGAGAGTTTGCAGCTGTAGTGCAACACACATCACTTCTAAATCATAGAATTACACAGAATGATGTTACGACCAAATAACATGAAGCCAATACTCCTTTTATTTAGTATTGCAATTTCACAACGTTGGGGGACTGGCAAAAGATAGATGATGAAATAGGTCAAAATCGATGTAGCAGAAGCTTTCAGCATAGATAACCTTGCCTTAGCATTAGGGGTGTAACGGTTCACAAAACTCACGGTTGGGTTGGTACAGTGGAGCCACGGTTCGGTACGTTTCGGTACAGTAGAAAACTATAAATGCCAGAGAAATGTACTTGATTTTAAAATATATTTATTCATTACAACTAACATCATGAAGTTATTCTTTGACTTTGAACAATGATGGAACTATACCTGAGTGACCCATCTGCTGGGGTGTCTTCTTAGCAACACATAAGCATAAAAAACAAAAACTGCTCCTTAATGTTATGTAGTATTGTTACTTACATCTTGCAAAAGAGATTTTTAATCTCAATGGGACTACCTGGTTAAGTAAAGGTTTAAAAAACAAAAACGTATTCAAACGTATTCGGTTCGTCATGCGTACCGAACTGTGAGCCTCGTACCGAACACTCGTGAATTATATGCCTCCCCTTTGTATGTCAAGCTTTCAATGCGTTGTGTCCAAGCCAACATACAGGTAACCCTTATATGACATCATCAGAGTTTTTTCCTCAGGCATGACAAAGAACCACAGAAGACATCGACTTTCACAAGCAGTGGTACTCCCTTTGATCAGTAAATTAGCTTGAACATGCAGTATCATTTGTGGAGTTCCCCTTTTAGTTTCAGTGTCACCCCCTCGACATGCTAACTCTGTCTAACCTTCTCTCTCTTAGATATCTTACAAAGACATTAGGAAGTCAGGTACATGTTAAATGTCAGTTCTATTACATTCACTTCCCATCTCAAAGGCCTGTTTACCAAAGTTGGGTAATGTCCTTACCAGGGTCAATTCTAATTCTGTTGAATTGTCAAGGGATTGCTGTTTGAAACAAATGTTGTTTTGTTACACAGAGTGCAGGAGTGACTGCATAGATAAGCTCCTTTCATTTCTGCTTCATGTTGAGAGCATGTCCGTGGAGAACACAAACTTTCTAGTCCTGTGCACAGCTCACTGACTACATACACCGAAGGCCTTTGAGGTGCTGCCACTCGTCTCTGCATTTCCCGTCTCTTTGTCCTCTGTCCAACAAAAGTAAGAATGTTTTTGAGAACAGCTTCCCTTCCTGCCTCTGTGAAAGAGCTGTAGCCCAGCCGATGGCTCGCAATAATAAAGGCTTTTACTTTGAAAAAGTCAACCGATAAGGAAGCATGAGAATTTAAATAGTTTACTGCCTGCTGGCCATGAATACTCTGTGTATATTCAAGTTGTAAACTAGTCAAGTTGTAAACTCATTAACTGCAACTCTATGAGCTTTTCTGGTCTTGATCTGGGTTTATTGCATATTTAAGGGAAACTAAACCCTTTTGTTTGAGCCGCCCATACACACTGAGGAAAGAGCGTCTTCACAATGATATTGTCAATCATTATATCTGCAGCGATTACTGTTGCTGAATGTTTTTATTGTTCCATGGAACCGCCGTCTGTCTCACTTCTGCAAGCTTGCCAATCCCGTTCCTGCTTGAAATCTAAAATAATCAGTGAATTGGCCTTGAAGCCGGTTGTTCACTGAGATGTTTAAAGCACAAACTACATGGACCCATAAAATCAATCGAGTTTCAAAAAAAGAGGTAACATGTTGTTGTGGATTATTTGTGTCCCCACTCGCTCCTCTGTGGATTACCCAGAGGCCATCTGTGTTCCTTGCAGTGTTTGGTACCTGGAGGGCTTGTTGGAAACCAGGCCAACCCACATTTGTGTGCACACACTCACACTGCACCAACTCTTGCAGAGCTCTCTCTCTCTCTCTCTCTCTCTCTCTCTCTCTCTCTCTCTCTCTCTCTCTCTCTCTCTCTCTCTCTCTCTCTCTCTCTCTCTCTCTCAGAGCTGTGTCCCCTCTGGTATATGGACAGCACATCAATGGGAACATTAAAGGTTACAAGGCTCGACAAAACGACACATTCACAACTCCAACCTGACACCCTTTGATCCTGCAGACACACACACACACAAGCTGTCTTTCTCACTTTGGCTACTTCACACAGAGAAACTGTGTCACACACTGCGCACTGTTACGACAAGAAATGTGAATTTAGAGGATTCTACTTGTACTTTTTTCAAGAAGAGATTTTGCAGAAGGCCGCACTTGAACTGTCATGTAATCATGAGGCTACTAGTTGATCTCCTTTAGCTCTATGAATGTACGACACATTAACTATTACTAACCCCAAAAGACTATGTTTGCAGGATTACACTGATACATGAACTAGAAATATTTGTATGCAAGATTATGTTGACATAAAAGCCAATAATATGAACTTGACTCTTTAAGTATTGACCATAATGGCACATGCATACATTTTTCTCCCACACAGTAAACTGTGTGATGCTTCTTGAGTACTTGGTAAATGTCATCGTTAAATACCAGGCACATTAGATGTAGCAGTAGCTTGTTATGGCCCATGACCCCATGTTTACATTCCACAATCTCATGATCCTTAGTATTTACAGAGTTGTCCAAGTTATCATGTTTATTTTAGAAAAGCCTCACTTGGTTATCTACTTTTAGGTGAGGTTAAGATATAAGAAATAATGAATACTGTACCCTTTACACGTGATGTTTTTGATTGAAGAAAACATCAATAGTCAATATTAGTCCAAAAAATGTTCCATCACTGTGTATCAAACAAACTTTACGAAAAACGAACGAAAATAAGAGATATACTTCACCTCAGTACCGTACCCAGCGCGAGGCACTGTTGGCACTTGATCTGTCAGCAGTAAATATTGAAGTGAAAGGACACAGGCCTGTTTCCCTGAGCCGTGATATTGCATCGCTTTGTTCTGTGCCATTCAGTTTGATATCTTAGAGAAAGTGGTTGTGTGGTTGCGTTGCCATGTGGTAGGATGGATATTTGTGCTGTTGTTCTCTCCATATGTGTCAATGCCGGTGTTAGTCTCCGGGCTTCCCTCTCCCCCAATTATTTTTCTCATCTTGTCTAATTATCCAACAATCTGGTGTCTCTGCTACAACCCGTTTAATGCAGATGTGCTTGCAGGTGTGCAGAGGCAGGCCTGCGTAGTACCTTCTTGTTGGCTGGTTCTATTAGTTTACATAGCAAATAGGAGCTTGAGGAAGAAAGTACATCAATAAAACAGAATGAAGAAACAGCACTGTAGCGTTGATAAATGAGATGACCATGGCCTTTTGACCAATTATCCTCTTCCCCTCTACTACCCTGTACTTTCCCTCACAGCTACCTTCTGCCGAGTGAATCAAAGAAGCCTTTTTGCACAAATGAGCCGACCAGCGAAACCCATCCAGCCTGTGCTGCTGCACTTCTTTTCTTTCTTCCTCCACACCGCCCAATCAGTTTCAAGGTTCTCCTAATTATTTTATTTATACATTCAAAGAAGATCTCTCGCTCAGGGATTAAATTGGAAAGCAAGTGGGAAAGAGGTGGTGTTGCTCTTGTGTTTCCCTCCCCTTTATGAATGTAATTGATTGAGCGCTATTTGGAGGAAATTGCGAGATGCAAAGAGAGAAACAAGGGGAAAGTTATTTAGGCTTCTTGTATGCACACTTGTGCGAGTTTGTAGGGACGAGAAGAGCCAGGCTGTGTCTTCAAGTGAACCTAGGGGGAAAAAATAAGAGCTACAAAAACCGAGCCAACTAGGTGAAGGACATTTAAGGAATTATCAATTTCCACTGTCTGTCTTCATTCACCTTTAACTTGACTTTTTCGTGATAACACTGCAGGGGTGAACTGGAGAAATCACTTCACATGCACCCAGTCATGCTTCTCCTTGTCCATGGCAATGAATAGGTTATTGGTATCTGCCCCATGAATTTCTAGTTGATACTTCAAACTGATGGCTGCTGTTCGCTGTTAACGGCAAACACTTCCAGATTAAAACACAGGTAATGGAATGCCAGCAGTGCAAGACACTTTTCATTTACTCAGAACATATACGGGGTTGGGTCAGGCTTCTCTGCTTGGTATATTTACACACATGTTGACAGCAGGTCTGTTCCTCATGTTAAATACTCTGTTGATACTGTAGCGCAGCACATTTGTGTTAACAGATGGAGGTCTTAAACCGCGGCCAGTCATGCATATTTGGCACCCCTCCATGAATGCACCTGCTAGTTTTCTTGCATATGCATCTATAGGGGTATATATGCAGGTAGTATTTCCATCATCATCACATTCATACACACATTCACACCCGTTCCTGAATGTGATTGGAATACCTTGATAGTTAAGTGCCTTGCTCAGGGGCTAGATGGCAGAGATGTTGTAGTAAATATTGCTAAATGTGCGAGCCCATCCAACAATTTGAGCATGGAGCGCATTTCTGCATTAAAACACTGAACAGATCGAATGATCCCATATTACTGTTCCCCAGAAATCCCCCAGAAATGACACAGCACGCACTTTGACGATCATATTTAAAATGAAACATTGCAAAGTGCCAAAGTCTGCAGTTTAGCCAATAACAAGTACAGTCATGAGAGTTGTTGTTGTTGTTATTTTGGAGCTACAAAGTTCCATTGCTTATTTGCTCTTTTCCTCCTCGTATTCCACACAGAATACGCTCGGTTTTTTGATTAGCTGGGTGCCTTGGTACGCCACTGTAATTAGGCTGTCAGTCAAAACCAGATGGCTGGTGGCTAAGATGAGGAAGTCGCCTGGAAAGTTTTCAGATGAGTCTGCTGTTCAGTTTTGTTGTTGTGGGTCCATAAATGATTATGAGATAAGAAACTTCTAAATACTTACTGCTGATGGATTATTCTACCTGGATATTGTTATCTGCACTGCTTGTTTCGTCTGTTTTCTAGCATAATGTCCTTTTAAAAGCCAGTGCCATTTAAAAAAATAATTTGACCAGTTTGAGCTGTTTTATGTCCAATGTATGTTTCATCATCTGGCTTTTATGTATAAAAAGAACTGTGAAAACAATTTATTTAGTACTCACTGTAGTCACACTGCCAAGTTAAAAATACCTCATGATATATTAATTAAAGTCAAGTTTGTACGAGCAGGGTTTTCGACTCACTAGATATACTGTATGTCACAAACGGTATACTCACCCAGCATCTGTCTGTCTCTGTCTTTTACCCTGAACAGATTGTGTTTGAAGGAATTCGCGGCCTGAGTTTCGAGGGAGATATCGCCATCGATGACGTCTCCATCACCTTAGGGAAGTGCAAGCAGCAGAACACTGTAGCCAGCGCAGGTAAGACAGGTAAGACAGACATAAACATCCAGAGAAACACGACGAAGCAAAGTGTGATTAACTGCCGCCATCCACACACACAAATTGTTTGTGAATGCAGTTGCATTCTTAAAGGTCTAAAAAGTGTTGAGAGCAAGCATGCCAATGCAGCACTTGCTCAGAAGCCGAAACAGAGCTGAACTGAACTGAATTGATTTCAGCTGAGAAGAAATAAATTGAGGGGCAGCAGAGAGGGGGGAATTAATGTAGAGACATTATTTTCGAAGGCACAAAAGAAATCTTTACATCCTTAGTGTTGGGGAGGTGTGGGAATTTGGCGCAGAGAGAAACTGTTGTTGATGTGGGGGCTGTACGATGACAAGTGGACATCACAGGGCACCAGCATGGACGCCTCGTCGTCATTTGCGGTCCCTCTTCTGCCTCTATCGCTCTATTTACTTCACATTCCCCTCCATCTTTCCATCCTGTGAGTTTCCACACCACAGCTCCGCTGCCTCCTCCACACCCACCTTCATTTTGTCCCGTCTCTTTCCCTTCTTACCTTCTGTTCTCTATAAGCCAGCTACTCTTTATTACCTCTCACTGCTCTGGATCTGTGAAATTCTCTGTTATTTAGCCTTCAGAGAGAAAGTGTGTCATGATACAGATTTTGAGAGAAAACAAGCATGAGGCAAGGCAAGGCAAGTTTATTTGTATAGCACATTTCAACAACAAGGTAATTCAAAGTGCTTCACATAAAACCATTGAAAGCATCAAAACATAAGGCAAAAGAAAAGGGAAGGAGAATGAGATAAACAGGAGTCTCTAAGCAGTGAGGGAGAGAATGACACACCTGGATCAGACAGTGGCTAAGCATCAGTCCACCAGGAGAGTTGTTTCACTCCATTAAACTGACCACTATTTCTCCACACCCCTCATGCTGACATGCTTGACGAGTCAAACCAAGCGATCTGCCCATCAATAGAATAGCAAAATACTATTTTGCTACTTATAAATACTGTCGGTCCGACTCTGCCTTAAGGGTGGGCCAGACAGAATAACAAGTCTGGCCCAGGGAATGAGTGCATGTCCATGTAACTAGCCTAAAGGGTAAGGGTGCGGCGAGGAGATGGAGGCAGAGAAAAGGTCAAAGACAGAGAGTGACCGAAAGTATGTGTGAGTTTGTGTGCGAGAGAGAGAGAGAGAGAGAGAGAGAGAGAGAGAGAGAGACGGGTCCAAGAACTAAAAGAAGAAAGAGAATATGAAACTAAAACCTGCCAGCAGTTTAGCTGCAGTAAGAGCTGCCCTCTGCAAGCCAAGACGCACATACAAACATGCATGCGCATAAACATCATTAAATTATCATAATAGCCTTCATTGCATTCTCTCTACATGCACGACAACAGCCATTGCTGTCTGGTGAAATGGAGACGCACTCAACAGGAATCAGAATGTGTGTTCTATAGCGATGTTCATTTCTATGGTAGAATACACAACTGATCTTTGAATCGTTGTTCTGACAATTCATTTGACTTCATGTTATTTAAGCTTTAGGAACTGTACACTGGACTCACTTGTACTGAAAAGTATTTTCACCGTTTGCAGTTTGAGTAATTGGAGTTTTAATTGAATCGTGTCAATTGTGTTCATACATCCCAACGTGACAAATCACTCACAACGCTGGACTATATGAACAGCATACAACACCTGCAATTTGGGTAAGAGGATCGACCCCCTTCTAGGAATAGCAGACATGCAACAGATGTGTGAACAGAAATGTAGTGCGTTAAGAAGGACTTTACGCAGCAACACGTGGTGAGAACCTGCATGGTGCAGTTCACTTTTTCTGTTGGTAGGACCTACTACAAAGAAAACATCAGAGCCATGGAAACACCACGAAAAAGCAAAACTGAGAGAGTGAATTATTGACATCCTGCTTTTACCTTCTCAAACTCCCAGTTGTGATGCGTATGCAATCATATCACATATGCGCATGTAAAGACATTGGCGGATGGGGTGAATAATGGATGAAGGTGTAAACAGGTAGAGGAAAGCTCTTGAGCTCAGCTCTCAGAGTATATGCGCATGTGTGTCCCGCAGGTTTCGTGCAGGCAGAAACATACACTGACAGATGGGTTATAATTATGATCAGGCAGGCGACTCAGGAGTCTTTGCCACTGAAAGAAACACAAATGCGTGTTTCTTGAGTAGAGATTTTGACACCATGAAGTATGATGAGGACTGGAGGAAAATGACATTCAACTCATGTTTGCCAGGACAGGACAGATAGACAGAAAGATATACACACAGGTAGTGTTGTGTCAGTTAGTGAATACAAATGACATAGACATTTTAGTAATTAGTAAAGTAATCCATTCAATTACAAAAATAAATCTGTAAAAACAGATTCTGTATTCAAAGGCATATGAATCTGTCGGCAAAGATTTTGGTATTGTAAGCATTCTGGTTTCTATTTGTAATCTGAGTATTTGTAACCAATCACGTTTGAGCAGGTTTTGGTTGAATGCAGGTAAATAGTCCGGAATGCATTCTCGAAACCCACCGGCGACGGTGGTTTAACTTTCTGTTGGTTTAAAATGAGCTCGTAAACTGGCTACTTGAGACTCAATCGAGTCGTACATGTAAACAATGAGCAGCCCAGGAAAGGTCTTGGCCCGGATATCCGCTGGCTACAACAGAACCCCAGAAATATTGCCCCTTGCCCCCAGAGGCTTATCAGTCATCAGACCGATAGCCGATGGGTTTAGAGATTGCTTCAAGATCAAAATGTGAAAATATTGCACCTCTATACAAACAAATAGACGCAGCCCCAGAAATGTGTAAACTGTTTTCTTTCTTTTTTTTATATTTGTTTGCATTTTGTAAATGTAATAAAGCATGATTGCACATTTTTTCAAATGCCATTAGGGCAGATTATAGCACATCATTTTTTGTAATCTCGATTACATGTAACCGGTTTCTACCCAACCGCGGGCACAGGGATGCTTACAAATACACACATTTGACAATTCATTCTCACGTTTGCTTGAGGTTAACTATATGCACGCACAGGGGACTGTTATCCTCCGGTCCTCCACAGATGAAGAATGATTGTCTCTGACATGTTTGCTCCGCCTGCGTAAATCACAGAAATCTACCTGGCTCAGTTGTGTGTGTGTTCAGAGAGGAGGCGGTGGAAAATTAGCTTGTCTCCTTTCTACTGTATTTTCTTTTTACCATTTAAGGAGTTTCCTCCTCATCTCTTTATTACTCTTCTATCACATGGATCCCCTGCATCATATTGTGGGAATGTGGGAATTGTGCAAAACCAGAATTAATACAAATTAACTCTGAACTTGCTAAATCAATTTTTTGAACACATCGACACCAGGATGTAGCTCAGCCAGATCTTATAGGCATTGACGTTGACAGTTTTGGTAGTAACTTTACATGTATACCTGTGATTGTTTAGATATTGTTCAGCTTTTTGATGGTTGCAGAACAAAGAAGCAGGTTTACATGCTCAGGTTTATGTGAGTGGATTAAAATGCCTGTGCTTTCTCTGTTCTATGAAATACATGGAACCACCCATCACACATGCACACACAGCACACACATGTGCACCAACAAACACAAATACATTGTATACTCCCACAGTAATCCATTCGCTTTGTAACTCCATTTTAATTCCCTGACAGAACAACTAGATGTATGATGTATAGACCTTGATCATTTTCACACAATGACTGAAGTACACGTACATGCTCCTTTTCAAGGCCTTGTGTGGAGGGAGGGGGGGAGGGGGGGGGACATGAATAACGACGGGTTAAAGGAAAGACAGACAGACAGAGATGTAAAACACCATGTTCCAATTCAATCTGTTGCTGCAAAATACAATATAGGAATGTGTGTGTGTGTGTGTGTGTGTGTGTGTGTGTGTGTGTGTGTGTGTGTGTGTGTGTGCGCGTGTGCTACGTGCAGATCTAAGCTTTATTATAAATATCGATTTTCTGCCTGGAGGACGGACCCTTGATATGAAATCATATTGATCTTTTTCATACAATACCTACTTTTTATTTATGAAACTCTCTCTTTGAGCAGTATGTGTAATTTGTTCCTGCAATTTTTTTGCATCGTAATGCTGCTGTGTAAAAAGGAGAGAATGCATCGTATGTATGTGAAAGACGAGTGTATTTCTGCTTTTGTGTGGGACAGTAAGATTATAACGTCAATGAAAATAAATAGGAAATCTGAGATGGGTCTCATGCATCTCACTGGCAGGTTAGTCTTCAATCAGTAAAAAGGTTCTGAACAAACACACACCACATAGAAGATGTGTGTGCTGCCTCTTCTCCTGGTCATAAATAATAACAACCTGCGGACAAAATCGAAGAAAAACAATCCATCACATATTGGCGATGATGACATCATTTGTAACTTCTTTTTCTCATTAAAATCTCAACGCTGTCGCGGTGTAAGATCTCTCTGTTTCTCTTTCTTGTTTACTCATCCGCCCCTTCATTCTCGGTGCTGTCTCCCTCCACGTATTTCCTTTTCCACTCAACTCTTTCTTTCTTTTCCTGATGGTCTCTCACTTTTCTCCACGTAAAATCATAAAACACAGATCCATTTTTATACAACCCTCCTCCTGCTTTCGTCACACAAAAATAACTCAAAACTGTTTGCAACACCAGGGGATTTTTCGTTGCACATGCCTCTGCAGCCAGCCCCTGGCATAGAGACTGCCGTAGGCCAAAGTGATGAATGTATACATGCAGTTATCTACTTCGCCTGTGGTTAATGTAATGTCAAGTTTAGCCTGTTATTTATGACAGTTTATATGGGGCAAAAAATTAATATACCATGTAATATTTACACCTTTTATTCGAATAATTATATTAAATGCCCACATATTCAAAACATTTGACAGCTGTCCGTCCACAGGAGGCTTTAAAAACATGTCACAGGGTTAGTGTGAGCATCTCTGGGTTTCTATTGGCAGAAATGGAATATTATATTCACAAGTTTGTACTTCATGTTTTAGTGTTTAATCGCATGAAAACGTAGAAACGTCAAATCTACATAGGAAGCGGGTCCTTTTACAGAGACTGATGTGTTGCATCGCTTTGTTTCCACTGGAGCCCAGAACGGACAAACCAAACACTGGCTCTAGAGAGAAGTTGGCGCAGTACCTGGAGTCCAAAGTAATTCTCTGGGAACACTTGAGAAACTGCGGTAACGTGAGCTTCAGCGTGAAAAACCGTGATACTGACAGCCGCTGTCTGACTTAAAGTAGTGTTATCATGATGAAGATGGCCTTCAGGCAAACAGCATTACCACAGTGTTGCACTTGGCGTTACCATAGTCTTGGAAAGGAAGGCGTGAGCAAAGGGGTATTCATTTGGTTACAATCTGCAACACTATCACTAGATGCCACCAAATCCGACACACTGTCCCTTTAAAACAAAAAAAGGAAATTCATCATCGTGCTATAAAGCATTTTAAAGTCATGAATAAACAGCATTGCCTGTCAACAAGTGTAAAATAACAAGGCAGCTCTGTTCTTTTTTTTTTGTCTGTTTCCATAGTTCTGATCGGTGGATCACACTCGCTCCCATTGGCCAGCTGGCTGACCTTTGGCCTCTCCTGCGTCCTGTCGCTACTCTACAGATGATGAGCACTTCCTTTAACACCACCTGTCTGTAGTGACAGACACTGCCCTGACTCGCGCTCTTATACTTCTCTCTCCACCTTTCTCCCCGTCTGTCCTTGCATCCTTTCATCCTTCTTGCTTAGATAAGTGGTAACACAAAGTCTACGTCTAGTTTCTTCTCCTCTGCTTTCTTTCATCATTCCCCCCCCAGACACTCAGTATAACCAACTGACATGCATACTGTATTTAAGGTAAACATACTTAGTGATCTATGACAGTTGAACTATAGATTATCTCCGTTGTCACTCTATTCATTTGATCAGATTTACTTGATCAATGCCAGTGTGTCACTTTGTCACCTCTTCCTCTCCTCCATCAACCTTCATTTACACATGGACCCTCTCATGTATCTCCACTCCCTCGAACCACAATCCCCAACGGCCCCACCACCTTGTTCCCCAGACACACCAAAGTGTCGGACACTCAACCAAAGATGACAAAGGACCTGAGGGAATAAAAAGAGGGAACAGGGATTCCAGGAAGAAAGTAAACAGAGAGAGAAAGTGGGTAAAATCCTTCTTTTTCACAAAGACCGTCTCCCTTCCGTCCCAACTTTTGGGACCATGGGAGCCACTGAATGACAAAGAGACACACGAAGAGGAACTGGTAAATGAATGAATGAATAAACAAATGACTGCTGAGTCAAGGACGAACCAGAAACGGAGGAAAAAAGAAGTGTGCTCCTGGTAGCCTCTCTGCTTGCCACAAGAGACAAACCTCAGTGCGGAATATACGTGTACATTTATCTCTATATATATTAAATATAACAAAATTGAAACTAAAACACAACTAGGACAGTGGAGGACTTTACAAAGTGAAATTAAAGAAGCACAACATTTATACAACCTCTGCTGTTCCTTTGAGTTTTATTCTACTTATTATGTGATGTTGCAATTTGTCAGAGCTATTCAATGTTTTTGATATTTTGCTTTCCAGTTTTGTTTAAGGGTCAACGGCAATGGGTAATAAAGTATTATATTAATATTGATGAGAAGGACAAATTGTGATCCATAACCTGAATTGAGGAGGTGGAGAGAAAGTCAAGGATGACCCAAGCCACCATGGATAACAACCTCAACATTTCCTCACACTTACTGAACACACACACACACAGTTGTCCCTTGCTGACATCACAGCCAGGCCCTCAGCTCAGCCTCTGCCTCAAATACATGTCTCGTCTGTGAATGACACATTTATAAGGAAAACCATGGATGGTAGATGCAACTTTCACATTTATGCTCCCATGCCACAAGCTTCTCAACACTGGATATCGTGATTGATTAACCCCAACAGAATAGCTGGACGTGTCTCTAATGAAGGGAAACACATGGTGTAGTACAGAAAAGAGCCTGGAGGGAGTTCATTGGAATACTTCTTTCTCCACGGGTGATTGAATGTCATGTATGAATTTCCCACACACTTCTTTCACATGCGTGAAAGATGGAAAAGACTGTCAGTATCTGGCGGGTGTGCAGCGTGGATTGCATATCAGATTCTCAGTCATTGTTTATTCAGCGTTGAATATCTGTAGTGTAAACTGTTTTTTCATAATCGTATAGATATGATTGTTTAAAGTTAATAAGCAATACCTCATATCTATAAATCTATATACAATAGTTTATGATTGCGTTTAAGATGGCAGTTCAGTCTGCAGATACACCATCTTCTCCAAAGCACATCGTAATGGGTACTTCTCATCATTTGTCAGTTTTGTTTTCTTATTAATAACTAAAGTTATAGCTATTTTTAGTCATTCAGGGGGTAGATAGCCTGTTTGCATTTTGCTGCATCATGCTTCAACGTATCTCTAAAGAGCTGCCCATTCACCAGTCCCCCTGCTCCAGTGACGTGTGTATAATAATCTGCTCCATTACCATGTGAATCCTGTGAATACTTTATGTACTTTTGTCTGTGTCATGTCACGTTGATTTGAACATTGCACTTGTTTTTTTTGGTTTTGTTATTTTTGTTTCTTTATTGTGGTCGGTGCAAATTGTATTATTGATCTTGTAATCATGAATAGTAAATAACATACAGAAATAATGTGCCTATTTGACTTACCCAGTCAGCTGGGAGTGGCAATTTCTGTGTTAGGCTGGCACTGATGTTCTCATATGTGAAGAACATCATTCTGTATCATTGCCAGATCACAGAAAGCAGCGTAAGGCATGTTGGACAAATCTGTGAAACTCCACTGACCGTAGTGTAGTGTAAGAATATGGAAGCCATTTAAAGCCTACTGAAGGCAAACTCTCCATATTCCTGTATCTTCGCTTTATCGCTGTCATCATACATTTGCTTTGGCGCGATGAGTGCACCCGATGGCAGGTTGTACCTGAATGATACAAACTATTTTAGAAGTTTTCACAATTTGAGCGACATGCTTTCCTGTTATGTAGCTTGATCAATCTGCAATCATATACTCTCAAGCTAAGCTGAACATAGTTTCATCTTTTTTTAATATCCTCAAAATGTCATTCTCCAAAAACACAACTTAGGAAAAAGTGTTTTGAGGCATTCCTTGCAACACCTCCAATTCCATCTGCTTATTTGGGTGAAGGAATTGCCTACATGTGGTATTTATATCAGCTTAGGTTGTACAGTATCATAAGCATTATTCAGCTCTAAAGCAGCGTTACCCATATCATAATAAACACATTTCAGAAATATCATTAATCATTGATGTGTAAGGCATTTCATTGTGCTTATTGTCAAACCATCCCTCTTATTGCCCTATATTTCAATGGCAGTAGTAACAGGGGAAACACTACATTGTCATCATTGCATTTGGACATGTGACAGCTGCAAATCAACAGACAGAATACTGTGGAAGTCTTAAGATGCATTGTCTGTTACCTTTGTTCTATTTCCCAAAATGACACGCAAAAACACATTGGTTGTGTTTCGGCTTTGTATGACAATTTATAGCTCAAGTTCAAAGTGAAAGATGTTGCATTATTTCACCAATGTGAGAATAGAATATCAAAGCATAACGTTCACCAACCCATCGCTTAGCTTTCCTATTGTCATTGTGTTGACCGTTTAAAACCAATTGTCATTTTTACCAATGCGTATTAAAGTATGTGGCAATATGGCAAGGTGGGGAAGTAACTGGCACTGTATCCATTGACTCCTGCATGATAGAGCAACATTTGTTTTTGCTTTTTCCAAAAAATGATTCTGAATTTTTTTCCAAACTGCCGCACCACAGTCAACTCTGAGTCATGATAAGCAGTGTTTGAGACCCAGTATGACCGTCCTAATGGACTCTTCAAGAGAACGTAGATCAATCATGTCATTTTATTCTCTTCTTTATACAAACCATTTTAAATATGGTTTAGTAGTAATTGCCATTTTACAATATTTAGAGTATAATCACACCTGTAGCAACACTTAATTTTGCTTGTGCCGTAACTCGGACAAAAGTGAGGTTTGCATATATCTTCCAGAGTAAAATCCCATGCTGAATCATTTACAATTCAAATGATATGTATTATTTCATAAAAAATAACAAAATCATGTGCTTCATTTGTTTCAAAGTAACATCTGTGAATAAAACGAAAATTAAAAAAGCAAAGAAATGAAAAGCTTTTGTCATTAATAAGAATATATCTTCTCGGTGACATGCTTTGGTGGCAAACAAACAAACAAATGTCTTAAACATGTAGATCACATACTGTATGTCAGTTTAAATGTAATGAATCTGACTGATATTTTTGAGGTTGAAGGTCCATCAAAACACACTGATTACTAACAATTGAACCACACTACATTTTTTTTAAAATCCTTTCCTAACCAATAACCACACTTTCTCACAAGGCATAGCTAAATCAGAGAAAATGGAAAAACAGGAGGAAAAAGAAATAACTGGTGTTGGCTTCCATGCACAGTCTCAGACGTGAGAGACGTGTGCTTGTACCCATATCTTTTCCTCTTTCCCCCCTTCTCATCTCCTCTCTTTTCACACTCTCTTTCTCAATTCAGCGAAGCAGAGATGTACAGATAGCAGTCTAATTAATGTGTGCTTTCTACTCTGAGCCGCCTCTTAGTGGAGCGCAGTGTGGAGGGGTTTGGGCTGAATGGCTCAGCGCTGCGCTGTTCTCCTTCATTTGTTGTCTTTGACGCTGGGGAGGTGGGATTTCTTATTGAGCCTGTGACTCCAGTTGTGTCACACTTGTACAAAGAGGGGAGATGGGCTTTGCCGCTGCGCCTGTTGATCCAAAGATTACTCCAGGTTCATCACTGATAGGTCCGAGCTTTGCTTTTGAGAAATCTTAGATGCTGACCCAGAAACATTATACATGTGTGTGCACAGAGCGACTCAGCAGCTGAATAGGTAAAGTTTTGATTCCAACTGAGCACGTTCTTGAGTGCCTTTTTCTGTGAATAACATTTAGTGTCTGCCTGTCTAGAAATTACATTTATATACAACACATTTGCAAATCCATTTTGATGGACATATAATGCTGCGTGGATTACCTTCAATCAAAAATAATGACAAACTGTTCTTAATTCATGTATCTGGCAAGTCACAAAATGGTAATACAGAGCATATCAGTGAAATGTTCATTCAGAACCTCATTTTTTTTTTTTCACTGCCAAACTATCTGATATTGCAGGACAATATCAACTCGTAGTTACTACAGCATTATTCAATCATTTCTATAAAGGCAACACAATCACTTTGGCTGAGGTTAGGGAGAGATTGTGGTCATGGTGTAGAAAAAGTCAGGTCCACTGACCTTCTCTAAGAAACTCAAACCATATCATCTCAGTCTCTGAAAAGCAAGTTTCAACTTTCCTAGACTGGGCAATCGTTTTATTTACCATATACTTAATATATGGGGTCAGTTCCCAACTAAAAATAGTTTTCCTTCCCCGTTCTATTTCTCTTAACTCCATCCTTTATTTCCTCCAGAGAAAGCCAAAGCATCTCATGGATCAGAGCTTTGTGTTAAACACAATCCTGAACATGCGCATTGCTCTCAACGGAGTGACAAACTTAGTGAACAAAAAAAAAACACGTTTTGTTATGCTTGAAGAGGGAATTCCATCGGTTTCATATTCAGCCACTGGAGATCTTCTGTGCTTTATCTTAGACGCTCTGAGTATAGAGAGAAGGAAAAAGTCTACATCCTTACGACTGTCCTCTTTACATCATTCATCAAACACTGTTCTTCTGCGGCTTCTTTAAATGCTTCCTCGGAGGCATAAATCTGAAGGTAAAATGTTGGATTGTTCTAATAAATGTTTTAGGGTCTCACGAGAACAATTTACTGTAAAAGACTCCGAATGACCTGCATATCCAACAAAGGTCACCTCTTCCACTCTTTCCTTTCACACAAGTGTTCAGATTGTGTTTGATTGCTTACAGTATTCTATATAATGGAGAAATACAGATGTTTACTGTATAGATCATATTTGAAAAAAAGCATAATTCCTGTCATATCCTGCTCATTAATCTCCCCATTTAAATCTGGATATCACGATGGAAACACACAGACTGGATGGACTACAGTAAACTTAATAAGCAGTTGACATCATCTCAATGTCAGTGCAACAACTCAAAGTAATTAACAAGATGAGGACTACTCTGCGTAGTGTTGAGCACTACGAGCTTTCATGATTGTCCTTCCAAACTGAAATTGAAAGCAGGTAATGTTTTTGGAGTGTCTATTGTACTGTGTATGTATGCTCTTTATATATATATACATATATATATATGTATATATATATATATATATATATATACATATATATATGTATGTACGTATTATTTGCACCTTATTTATGGTTGGAAAAGGTGAAATTTATGTTTGACTTTTTGACTCTAAATTGATGACTGTAAGAGACGAATTAGAGCGAGTTTGGGATGTTCTGAGAGCTGTTACAGCAAGTCCAACAAAGGTCATGTGATTCAGTGTGGAGGGGATGAGAGGAGCTCCTTGAAAAGACGTGTTCAGTTTGAGGACAAAAGGTGTCTGTGCTATTCTTACTGCATTTGGAAAGTTTCTTCATGATCTCCTGAACTGAGAAAAGTTGACAATTTTGCAGGATTGATAATGAACAGTAACAGCTAACTGTCTCAACAGTTGCACAGTATGTCCATCTAACGCACTAGTAGGCTTTAAAAACTCATAACTGACCTCAGAAGTCTGAGAATCACACACTGATTTCTACAAATTACAGCCATAAATCATGGTCTTGATCAAATATCGGTTCTAATATTAGACAACAGCGATATGATCTTGGTTATCCAACATGTCTGAGGCTTAATTAGGAAGAGGAAGATTATAATCCCACAAAACCCATCACGGGAGATAGCAAGTGCCGACTTTCCGTTGTGAGCTGAAATGTTTTGTGCTGACGCTCCACAACTTTGAAAATGTTCATTTTACAAACTGTACATTTAGCATCCCTAGCTTGATGGCCTGCTCCTTCCTTCTCCTCACGTCTTTGGTGAGTCCCTGACATTTCGTCCAGTGCCACCATCAGGTCCAGGATGTCCCTTATCCACTCAATATATCAACAATACATCAACATGTACTTAATGGATTGGCACAAAATGTTGTAAAAACATTTATGGCTCCCAGTCAATGATAACTTTGGTGATCTCTGGCTTTTCCTCAAGCATCACCATGAGTTTGAAATGAAATTGGTCTCAGCTATCGGATTGATTACTATGACATTTGGTACAGACTTACAATTTTACATTCTCCATTATGGCCATGAATACCTTAAAAGCTAATGATGTTAGCAGCTTCTGCTAGTATATCGCTAATAATATTAGTGTAGCATGATCTTTATCTGATACTTTGCAGAGATACCAGGCTTAAACAGAATGAGTAGACATGCCAACAAAAAAAGCTCCACAGCATTCAAATGTTGATTTAGAATTAAAATGTCAACATTATTGCTCGTTTCAGACTGAGGCAGAAGGGACAGGTATGTGATCCTTGGCTGGTGGACCCTCTGCCTCCGCCGTCTTCCACTCCTCTGTCCCATCAAGCACATCCTTGTGTGCGTAACAAGCAGAGTGTATTGCACATCGTTGCTGTAGGTATCGCCTCCTTGAATCAAGCTTAATTTTGTACATCAGATGTTGTCGAGTGACAAATGGGAGAGGAGGTAGGTGGAAGAAAGGGTTAGATAATCAGCACAATTTTATTTGAAATTGGAAAATACCAAGGAGTATGATCTGTCCTCATGCATATTGATGCTCGTTGGCATCGAGCTGGAATTAAAGTGACTCCCATTGCTGTAATAATAGCAGCTATCGATTAGTCTGTCCGCATAGGCAAGGTCAAGCGGTAACTCTCCGACGAAGAACAACAGAGACAAAGAGGGGTTCCGTACAGGAAGTAGGTTTCATCACATTTGGATTTACAAGACAATACCAATCCATTTTACATTGAGATCAATGTTATGTTGTGGAATGTAAACAGGCATTTTAAATTCCCTGAGTGCTCTGTGAATATTAGACATCTTAAATTTCAGAATAATCAACAAATGGAAGAGGAATGTTTAATTAACTGCTGGTAATTCAAGTTTTGCAACGTATTGCAGCTTTAGGTATTTTACTTGTAGTGTTGCAGCCACACCAACTTCACTCTAAGCAACGGGCAATCAATGGAAGTCAATGGAAGACAAGACGGTCCACCATCAACAGGAAACCAAACAATCCTGATTTCAATTTATGAAACAGTGCATCCAAAAATCCATTCATTCGAACCAGCATTAGGATAAAGGATCTACAAAATATGAAATATGAGTCGAGTTTCACATAGTGGCATCTCCCTGGGTCAAAGAAGCATTCAGTCCTGGTGCAAAAAGGAAGAAGTTGTTCATCTGATTGACTCAGAAATTATTGGAAAAGTTGTTACTTTCTCTAAAAACCTTTGTGTCACATCACATTTTCAGTTTGCTCGAACTTTCAGGTATTTTGAAAATTATATTTTAAAATGTTGTTATATGATATTAAAACTTGTTATTGATCATTTGTGTTGTTGACTTAGATTATTTTGTATTGTATTGTAGAAAATATTGTTGCAAGACCCAGGCATTACTGTCAGAGTAAACCTTGAGCTCCGTGCAAAGTAATGGTGCAGAGACCGTCATCACATGGATCTGACATCACATCATCTTTGAATGGTCTGTTGATCATTGTGGTCAGGATTTACTGTTAGAACAGTAGGAGCAGTTTTATTTCGGTGTTTGTATGTGTGTGTGTGTGTGTGTGTGTGTGTGTGTGTGTGTGTGTGTGTGTGTGTGTGTGTGTGTGTGTGTGTGTGTGTGTGTGTGTGTTTAAGAGGATGGGGTGAGAGAGAGACAGAGCCAGAGGTTGGAGGCCGTGGAGCACATCCATTCCCAGAGGTGTCTTTTTTGGCTCATCCTTTCACAAAACTACATTTCCCCTGTTGAATAAAGCCTTAGAAAACCAGGACAGGCATTGAATGGCATATTAATCCAACATTTATTTGAAAATAACTACCTAATGCTTCATGTTTTTCACTCAGTTCCATTGTCTTTTATCCTGTCTCCCCTTTCTGTTGCATGTGGCCACTCCAGGACTCTAGACATGAGAGAATATCAGTGATTAAAAATCAATTTTCAAAGATGTTTAAAAACAATTACATATTCTCTGAGATGCACTAGAAAAGCAAGTTTCTAGATTTAAGTAAGTATTCTCAGCAGGGAGGACATTAAATGCTCTTTTAATGAGGTAAGGCAACTCCTGATCACATGCTGCGTCAATTCACTGTGAAGTACTTTCTTTGTAATATAATACTCAGAGAATATATAAGCAGCTTGAGATGGCTTTTTTGAGATGTTTTTTTCTTTATTAACCTTTTTTTATTTGGGCAAATTGTCCAACAACAAATTATTCATAAGCATAAGGGAAACGTATTTTGTGGGAGGAAGGATACTTCACATTTTGACATGATGGACATCAATGCTCAGTGCTTTTAGTAGAATATTTTTTTTAAATCCAGAAACGTCCACATGCAGAGGCACTAACTTTGCTGTAAACATCACTCTTACATAAATCATTGAGTACACTGCTGAAGTCACATCAGTAGAACTGATTCTTCGATTATACTGTTGAAATCTTGATAAGCAGAAACCAAAACTGAATAACATATTTTGTTAGAGTTTTTTCACTTCAAAACAAAAAGTTCAAAAAGAAATGTCTTGTATGTCAATATGGAAAAACATCAACCATGTCTAGCCGCAGTATCTACAGATAACGCCACCATACCCTGGTTAGCATTTATGGTAAAAATGAATATATATTCCATATCCTATAGAGTCATAGCTTGTAGTGATGAACCCACAGAAAAAGGATCACGAGACTCTGCAGTTCCCCTTAGCTTTAAGGTGCTTTTGTGGCATCTTCCAGCTCATTGTTTTGGTATACAGGGCCAGTAACTTAGTATCTGTGTTCATTCTCACCACTGAAACAACCTTAATGACAGCTGCATTAGAAAGCTGATTTCAGCAAATAGGCTCTGATTTTACGACAGTGCGCTCCCTGCCAACACCAAATACAGAAAAGTTACAGACTGGCTGGGGACACACCGGACCATTGAGCAACTAAAGAGCCGCGCCGAAACACAGTTTAAAGGACGGTGAAAGTTGGCCTCAAATGAATGCTAATGTTGTCCCGTTTCTGATGGATTACCCATATCAACCTTACAAGTCCATAATTAGTCAAACGTGTCGTTTTTACCTTGTAAAAGCACGTAAATGCGCTCTCACACACACACACACACACACACACACACACACACACACACACACACACACACAACAAAAACAGGCACAATCAGTGTACTGTCTTTAAGTTGCTCAAAAAACAGAGCCATGCAGCTTGAACAATAGAACGATAGAATGATAGAATGATAGAATGATGGACAGACAGACGGGTGGAGGTTCGATGTGGTCTAACTGCAGAGTTGCTACATGGCTGACCTTGTGCAGATTTTTCTAACACTCCAATACTAAATATCTGTGTGAGTAATTAAGCCAGTGGTTTTATGACTGGCCAATTAGTCTCATACCCACTCTCACTGAATCGCCCGCTTATCTGTTACTGTGTTTGCACACTCTCTGCATAAATGCGCTCAAACACACACACACACACGCACTCACACACAACAAAAACAGGCACAATCAGTATAAACTGCATGTGTAGTCCGCATCAGCATAGACCAGATAGAGAACATTGCACAAAGTATGTTTGCTCTCCAATGGTGGTAACAGCTAGATAACAGTTAATGCAATCACCAATGTGACTGGCTTATCTTTCAGCTCTGTTATTGAAAAGTTATTGGAAAAGTTTGACAGCTAAGCTATAGCATTTGTGATCACCAGAAAGTCAACAACAGAGAACACAACAGAGAACACAACATTGAAGTAAAAATTGTTGTAAAACAAAATCAAATCATCAGATTTCATGGAACCAGCATGATACAAAATACAGAAAAGCCTTTCTGGGCTAAACACAAACTCTATATTTTCTGTCTGGCTCTGTCCTTGTGTGCTTTTCTCTCTCTGTCTCAGCTCTGTCTCAGCTCTGCCTCCTCGCATGTTCTGGTCTGTCGGTCTCTTTCCCAGAGTGCTGGCTCTCTATTGGCCTCATGCTTTCTCTGTTTCTCTCTCCATCGCTGTCTTTCATGTCTTCCTTTCTCAGAAGTTTATTAGGTGAGATGTCTGCTGTCAGAGCACAGCACTGTCTAGACCTGACTTGCATTTCATAGAGAGGCATTGTGGTATACCATTCAAAAGCCTCCTCTCTGTCCACTTCACTAAAATGCTGTCTGCTACCGCCTCTGCTGTTGAACTACAGCAACACAATTACATCAATGCTAACAGGTGAGGCATTGAAGATGGTGAAGATGCTAAAGGCTCCACTCTGATGAGGGATTGGGTCCCTAACAAGACCCCAGAGTTTGGGTTAGTGGACACAAATGCAAAATGCTCTGTGTGTTACTTACTCAGTGCTTAGCCAGACTTTGTGTGGCTCTTTTAGGATGAAGACATTTTTTGTATTCAGAGTGTAAAAAAACAGAACATAGCTGATTTAATGTTCTCATTATATTGCCTACTCTCTCTCTCTGTGGAACTTTGAACCAGTATGTTTGGGTTTCTGAATTGGGTAGTTTGTACAACTTTATTGTGGGAAATGGTGGGGTTGTGAAAAGAGCTGGAGGTGATATTAAAAAGATTATTCTTACCTGAAGCACAGAGGCATGCTGTGAAAAATGTGGAAAAAGCAATAAATCATTCAACATACTCTAGATCTCGAAAGGGGGAAACACGATTATTTATTTTGGATTTCCCTGTGACATTAGTCAAAATATACTGTGGACTAACATTATTGCATTAATTCAATGTTAGTGTGCCTCAGCTCAACCTCCAAATGCATATTGTTTCTTTATTTTCATTTTGTTTTTAGCCAGGCCGGTTGGTCAACTGATCAAAACTGAAACATCTCAATCACTATTGGATGGCTTGTCATGCAACTTTGAACAAACACTCATTTCCATCATAAAGCCCATTCCGAGGTTGGAAATGCCATCAACAAGTCAAAGATTTCACTCATCCAGAGAAATCCCGCTACATCTAGATATAGCATTGCATATCCAACAATTGTTTTATTAACAAATTCATAATAAAGCACTGACATTTCCATCAGACCCAGCTTTAAAATGCTTCATGTTCAGTGACGATAAGCAAATGTTAGCATGCTAGTACGCTAAGAATAAAACAACATGGGGAACATGGTGACCATTATGCCTGCTAAACATCAGTATGTCACCATGTACATTAGTACGCTCTAATAGCTAAGTCTTGTTAATTATACAGCAGGTTGAAGCATACTCTGAGTCACAAATAAGTTAAGGCTCCATTGCTTTAACAACCAATTCATGAGGTGTGAAGCATACAAAGAATAGCAAAGACAACTTTATTTGCTCAATCAGATTAAGTCTATTGTGTATTGTCAGGCAGTAAACAAGCGCCGCTTCTGGTTGTTTTTACAGGGTACATTGGTGGGAAGGTAATGAATTGAAAGAACTCAGTGGGGCTGAGTTTCTTTGGCGGAGCGGAGAGGACTCCAGCAGAACACAAACACAAACACAGTGGTGAGCACAGAGGACCCAGGCTGTATATTAAAGGATCAGGGACAAAGTCATGCTCGCTTCAGCACACTGCTGTGTAAGAGATGGAGGGTGGGAAGAGGGCGAAAAAAACAAAATCGGGTCCTTTAATTTGTAGGCCCTCTCAAACAAAGCGTGGCTTAATAAATTGGATTCATCCACAGAGGAACACGACTGCAACTACAGCACAGCCTTGACGTGAGCACCGCACGGAAATCAAAGCAATCTGTACACAGCGTAGCCCGGAACAGCATGCCACTGCTGGACTTGAGATGTGGAATCAGTTTTGTTTGAACAAATTACAGACAAGTAAAAGCAAAAGAAAACATAACAAAGTATACTAGTGTACCCTATGTACGTGTAGCTGCATGCATGTGTTTTGCTGTGACAATGTTTTTCCGCTGTACTCAACATGCTCTTCTCTTGCTCTAAAACATGTCTGGTACAGTGGGGTACTCTACATAGGAATTTATTATTTCTGACCTGGAGCCCAAATAAAGGAAAACTCTCATTCTGTGCCCTGCAGTCATACTGCTGCTCGCTGGCATTGGCAAGCATCAGGCCCCATTTTGGCTCATGATCCAGCAGAAAAGATACCCAGTGGGTCTGTATTTACTCTACAATTAGTGCTTCGTTCAGTCTTTTCAGATGTTTTAAGCCACAATGAGGTTCTCGTGTTCAGCAGATGTGCATGGTTTTGTATGAAACATATCACATTCTACCTCTTTCTTTCTTTCTTCAATTGGGATTTCTCCTCTGTAAACAAACACATATGTTGTGATGGCATGTCTTGGTGATTGGAATAATATGAAGCAATCACAGTTTGGTTTTGAGGTAAAGGCTTCATAATATAAAAAGACATGTTTTCCAGGGCTGGATACAAACACAACACAGTCGCAGTCAATTGTTGGTCGAATACATGTTGCATTATACCGGAAAGATATCCTATGGCGCAGTTATATGAACTCCTAACATAAATTGAACATCATGAGCAATAACTGAACAATAACTGGCTTTATGACTGAGTTGTTACTTCAGGGCAATCACACTGAGAAGATAAGTTGAAGGCACTAGGGTGTTTTCTTTCTATATGTATTTCCTGTTGGGACAGGATGTTAGTGCAGGATGAAATACAGTGATCAGCAATGTCAGAGTGGTTGTCAGAAGGAATAATTCCTGGTGGGCTGGGGTTTCATTTCGGGCTGATAACTGTGGACTTAACTGAGTAACGGTATTGTGTCTCACTGTAGCCTGAGATGATAGAGCCGTCACACACAAACACGCTCCGTCTCAGGCACACTCTGTTAACGTCCAAAGCAAGTTGGGAATAGGGGAGTTCGTAAGAAAATCCTCCCCCTACCATGAATTCTTGAGAGTGGCAGTATAACACACTGAAGGTAGAGAGCAAAACAAGTGGATGAAAAATAAATGGAGCAGAGTGCAAGGGAGTGTTCACTGGGCATTACAAGAGACAACACTGTACAAATGTTAAACTCATCTCAACTGTCTTACTCTACGGAAACTCTTTCAAACTGTGTAAACGCTGCAGGGTCGTTACACATCTCAAGCAAAGATCCCATGAAACATATTTTCTTATTTAGTAAAAAACAGAAATTCAGTACAAATTTTCAGACGTCTGCCTTTAATTATCCTCATTCTGTAAGCAGAAAATTGGTACATTGCCGAGTTAACTGTACAGTTAGACTACAGCAAAGAACAAGCATGAGCTTTGGAAAGTGTAAAGTGGAGAGCATGGGCAGGAAGTGATCTGAAACAATGCATCTAAGTTATGGTTTTTGATGGTTAACATTTAAAGCTGACGAAGGTATTAGTTCATTATTTTGGTTTTCTGTGCTGCATGCTTGAGTCTCACTGCTCTCATCAACCAACCATGTAAAACGAAAGTTACGGACGTAACTACGGTTCTATGAATCCTGGATGACCGCCAGAGGCAGTGCTTAACACTGGATGTATCCCGTCTCGCGCATGCGCAGGTCGAATATTTATATCAACAAAGTCACGTGTGACCTCGGATGACCACCGTCATCTATAAGTTCCGGTGTCATCCTGAGCTCAGTCCTATGGAATCTTCTCGCGAGTTCACGGGATTCCGAGTGACCAAGAACTCTGGCGGTCATCCAGGATTCATAGAACCGTAGTTACGTCCGTAACTTTCGTTCTATTTCATCCTTACTGACCGCCAGAGGCAGTGCTTAACACTGGATGACTTATACCAAAAGAGTCACGAGGAAGCACAGTAACTACCCCTTATAGCTCCGGCAGAGAAAATTGGCCAAGAACCCTCCCCAGTGGGTGAGGGCCGGCAACGTTAACTCTGTAGTGTTTGGTGAATGTGCTCGGCGATGCCCATGAGGCCGCCGCACATGTATCCCCCACAGGCACACCACTCAGGCTTGCCCTCGGTGTGGAGACACTCTTGGTAGTGACCCTTCACCCCGGATGGCCGAGCGCAGCCGCTCGCCTTGTATGTATCGGCAATGGCCTCCACTATCCAGTGGGACAGGTGCCGTTTTTCCTTTTTCCCTTAAAAAGGAGCACAGCCCTTCTTAGGCTCACCATAACTGACTATGCAGGCGGTGGCTGCCATATAAGCTCTGAGGGCCCACACTGGGCACAGCAGCCTTGACCTCTCCTCTCCCGATGGGGGAGGGGGGGGGGTCAACTTTGCCAGCTGGATAGGCCGGTTTATATGTGAACGTATCCACCCCCTTGGGAGAAACACTGCCTTAGGCCAGAAAGTGACACCCAAGCCATCTGAGTTCCACCTCAGACATGATTCTTCCACTGATAGGGCATGCAGCTCGCCCCCACATTGAGCTGAATTGACAGCAAGGAGAAAACCGTCTTGCTGATAGCCATCTAGGCTCCGCCTGTGCCAGGGGTTCAAAAGGACAAGCATAAGCTGTCCAGTACCAAGGGTAGGTCCCATGCAGGGGAGACCGGCCCTTATCCAGGAGAGACTGTAGAAACTCAGTACAGCAGGCACGGGGCGCTGTACTGGGACCTTGTTCTGAGCCGCACACTAGTCGGAGAACAGCTTCCACCTGTTTCTTGTACTGCAGGCAGGTAGACCGCGCACTGGCATTCAGAATAGTCCGTCAGACTGGTTCTATGCAGCCACTCAGCATCCGGTCGGGCCCTCCCGTGACCCCTAATTGAAGGCGGCAGGGATTGGAATGCCAAATCCGACCCTCTAGTTGCGACAGGAGATCCCTCCTGTCGGGGAAGAACTCTGACAAGCTTACAGCAAAAGCAGAGGGAATGGTGGAAAGGCATAAAGAAGATCCTCTGGCCACGTGTGAGCCAGGGCATCTTGACCCAGAGGGCTGGTCCTCCGTCAGGGAGACCCAGTGGGGGCAGTGGGTCGACACGTCTGGCTGCAGCCGCCACTCTCCCGGTGGAGGCTTGTAACGGAACAGGAAAACCACAACCTTGTTCCATTCTCCTGGTGGGTACATTGCCCACAGGCTGGTCAGGCGAGGGGCCTCCCAAGTCAGAAGGCCACGGTGATCCCCGTAGCAACTTCTGCAGATCTGGTGCCCCATCGATAGTTCATGGGAAATCACAGCAGAGGTGCTGTCCACCGGACAAGCACATGCTTTCCCTTCAACATGGAAGGAAGTGCTCGAGCGCTAGCTCTAGAACCTGGACCTGCGGTCTTTCAGCAGACAACTGCCCCGAGGCTGTCCCGTTCTGTCACCCTGCACCCGCCTTGAGAGGCAGGTAACTGTTGTGACAATCTCCTGGTGGAATGGAACCGAGCCCCTGGGGCTCGGTTCCTGGGACACTGTTCGCCAGATATGCACTCCCTCCATGGGGATAGTGAATAGATGAATAGACACTGTTTCGATAATATTATTGCCCTGTATCTGTGCCACTTGGCATCCAAGTGAAGGCTGTTCAGCCATCCGCACTGGGGCGACAGACAGGCCCTCATAGGGCCACCCTAATGAAGGTTATGCTCTGAGAAGGGCTCAGGTAGCTCCTCTCCATGTTCACCTTGAGGCCTACCGGGCCACGTGAGAGAAGGCGAGCAGTGTCCTGTGGCGCCTGAAGCCGGGACGGCGCCTAGGTCAGCCAGTCGTCTAAGTACGGCAGTATGTTCACGCCCTGCGATTGCAGGGGGAAAGGACAGCAGTAACACACTGTGGACACCCATGGGGAGATGGGAGAGTCCGAATGGAAGCACCCAGGACTGAAAGTTGTGGTGACGCACCATGGGAACAGGCGTCGATAGACGTGCACCACTCTCCCTTGGAAATCCGCTGATGGGAGAAAGAACCCTGACAGCCGGCCTGGAGACATCTCCTGGCACCCCTGCCGGGGGGGACGGGGACGTAAGTAGGGTTGTATAGGTAGCGGTCCGGCCTCTCAGCAGGACGCCGAGGCCTGTTGCGCTACTAGGGTAAGATGGAGGCTGAGAAACGGCCTTGTGGGCCAAAAATGGGACCCCTAGGTCTGGGGGTGCAGGCATGTCCCTGCAAAGACCAGAGAACTGCTGCCTGGTCTGGCTAGCTCTAACAGTCCGCTGAAGCGCCTGTACAGCAGCTGACTCGAACAGCTCACCAGGCTCCACTGGGACAGTATGGAGGGTCCTCCTACATGTCTCAGATAGGGGTGACTGCGCCAGCCAAACCTGGCGGCGAGCCTGAACCAGGGTGGACATCATACATCCACGTTCCCTCGATATGAGCGCAAACGCCTGCAATGAAGCATCACTGAGCAGAAGCGTCGAAGTAGCCCGCTGCAGAGAATCTGCGAGGGAAAGCATGAGGTGGGAGAGGGAGTTGTCGATACGGTGCACAGCGCTGCTGTGTCCTAAGCCCTGGATAGCAGGTCATCTTTGACCCGACATTGGGTCGAGGGCACCTGGCATCGGGCCTCAGAGTCTCCTCAGGGGAAACTGATGGACGCCATAGTCGTCGAACTGGCTGGCATACGTGCAAGGCCAGATTTGCCACCTCCTGCATGGTCTGATGTAAGGCGGGAGAGAGCCCTGGTGTCTCCACCATGCACGCAACTCCCTCAGATATTCCTCGGAGGGAGGAACAGAAAAGGTGGTGAGGGCGGGAAGGTGCCTGAAGAAGGCACTCACAGGTGGATGCTCCAGCTGCTGTGTATGCCCGGCGTGCAAGCGCCATACCAATGACCAGGGTAGGTTGGTCTGGATTCAGCTGCCCTGACAGGGGGAGGTAGACCTCCCGCATCAGGTGTTCCACTTCGGCCAGCCTAGCAGACCTTACTGCTCAAGGCGTGATGCCGCAGGTCCTGCCTGGGTTCTCCCTGCTAGGGCAAGAGGTCAGGGCCGTCCTCCGGCTGAAGAGGAGCTATACAGGTCCTACAGCCGGGAGAGTTGAACATGGCCGCGATTCTGGTGGAACCCTTGTCCCACTAGTTTATGCGGAATTCCCAATCAGTCCGAGCGAGAGCGCTCTGCTGAATGTTGAGAGAACAGGCAGGGGGCAGTCAGTGGCGAGTGATCCTTCGGACACTCTTCCCTTAGCCAGCCGCTGCGGATATTGGTGACCCACCAGTTAGCCTGAGCGAGAGCACTCTGCAACTGAGGAAACAGGTCAGGCAAAGTCCTTATAGTGAGAGGGGCGAGGACACTCTCTAAGCCCACTCTCTTCACTAAGATAGTTGCTGCAGATATTGGTGTCCCACCAGTTAGCTTGAGCGAGAGCACTCTGCTACCGTAAAAACGGACAAAACAGACCACAGTCCGTACAGTGAGAGGGGAGCGAGGACACTCTTCACTAAGATAGTTGCTGCCGATATTGGTGTCCCACCAGTTAGCTTGAGCGAGAGCACTCTGCCACTGTGGAAACAGGTCAGGCAAAGTCCTTATAGTGAGAGGGGCGAGGACACTCTTCACTAAACTAGTTGCTGCCGATATTGGTGTCCCACCAGTTAGCTTGAGCGAGAGCACTCTGCTACTGTGAAAAACGGACAAAAAGAACACAGTCCTTACAGTGAGAGGGGAGCGAGGACACTCTTCACTAAGACAGCTGCTGCAGATATTGGTGTCCCACCAGTTAGCTTGAGCGAGAGCACTCTGCTACTGTGAAAACGGACAAAAAAACCCACAGTCCTTACAGCGCGAGGACACTCTCCACTTGGACAGGCGCTGTAACTCTTGGTGTGCTACCAGTTAGCCTGAGCGAGGGCACTCTGCTAACTGATATCCGCTACCGATATGTCCATAATGTTTACAACAATCAATGGACACACCGAGTATTAGCTTAGTCTAGTTAGCCGGAGCGAACTCGACAGCCGTAATGCGTCAAAACCATCAATGGGCACAACCTCAATGCTGATTTAGTACAACTAGCATTCACCGAGTTAGCCTGAGCGAGCACATTCCGCTAACTGTGATCGTTGTAATGCTACAAAGTTGATGGCCACAGCCCCAGTACCAGCTTTGTTTATCTAGTTTCCCACTGAGTTAACCTGAGCGAGGACGCTCTGTTAACTGTGACAGCCGTAAGGATACAAAGTTGCTGGACGCAGTCCCAGTATCAGCTTTTGTTTAGCTAGTTTCCCACTGAGTTAACCTGAGCGAGGACGCTCTGTTAACTGTGACAGCTGTAAGGATACAAAGTTGATGGCTACAGCCCCAGTATCAGCTTTGTTTAGCTAGTTTTCCACTGAGTTAACCTGAGCGAGGACGCTCTGTTAACTGTGACAGCCGTAAGGATACAAAGTTGATGGACGCAGTCCCAGTATCAGCTCTGTTTAGCTAGTTTCCCACTGAGTTAACCTGAGCGAGGACGCTCTGTTAACTGTGACAGCTCTGTTAACTGTGACAGCCGTAAGGATACAAAGTTGATGGACGCAGTCCCAGTATCAGCTTTTGTTTAGCTAGTTTCCCACTGAGTTAACCTGAGCGAGGACGCTCTGTTAACTGTGACAGCTGTAAGGATACAAAGTTGATGGCTACAGCCCCAGTATCAGCTTTGTTTAGCTAGCCAGCTAGCATCCAAGTTAGCCTGAGTGAAGACACTGCTAACTGCGAATTACGTCAGATGTAAAGATTAAATCTCCATGTACACAACGCCAATGCGGACTAGTGTCTCACAAAGTTTGCCTGAGCAGGAACACTCTGCTAACTGTGATAGCCGTAACACTGTGAAGGGCGGGCCGACAGCGTAATTCTACGCTCTCGTTAGCGCGCCACTCGATTACTAGAGCGGAAGCGCTCTGCCAACCGTGGAACAAACAACTGTTATAGAAAACAATGTTAATCGATCTTACCGATTGCTGTCATCACGACTTAGCTGACCCTTATCAGACTGGTGACGACCGATGATAGGGGCGTCCACCAGTCCGGGGCTCGATGTCCGAACGGCGAACACACCGTTCCCTCCGAAGAGGGACAGCTCGTCGCAGCCTTTGGAGGGCGAGAGAACCGCAACTCCGACCGGTAGTCACAAGGCTACAGCGACGAGCTCTAATATGTCTTGATCGTAGACACATCCTTGTTTAAGCTACCATGGTAGCTAACCTGCGACGCGAGAAGAAAAAAAGGACTGAGCTCAGGATGACACCGGAACTTATAGATGACGGTGGTCATCCGAGGTCACACGTGACTTTGTTGATATAAATATTCGACCTGCGCATGCGCGAGACGGGATACATCCAGTGTTAAGCACTGCCTCTGGCGGTCAGTAAGGATGAAATAGAACCACAGCAGCCACTTCGGTCAAATCCCTCAAAAGACGGTACCTGTCATGAAACAGCAGCGAGCCAATATAAACTAGCGACAGCTGAAGCTATTTGAATTTAGCAAGCCAAAAGCAATTTTTGGCCCAAACTATAACTAAAATCCAAGTGAATATCTACATATGCTACATATGCTCAGGTAGTTTGTTGCCACCTAACTACCAATGCTGGGGTACATACATTTTTGTTACTGTTGCGTTTGCGCGTGTGTGTGTGTGTGTGTGTGTGTGTGTGTGTGTGTGTGTGTGTGTGTGTGTGTGTGTGTGTGTGTTTGTGATACATTTCAGTTGCTCTCTCTCACATAAATTGTACATTATTACAGATACGTTTGATTACGAATGAAACAACTGAAGGGTGTGCTTTTGTCCGCCCAACGGCGCTATGTAATATATGGTGGCCCCTGATTGGTTGATACAGCAGGCTGAAGATAACTGGATTTGGGGAAGGACAATTTTACACCCAAGAAATGTTTGGGCGATAAACCGGACCCACCAGATGGTTTGTTACACACAACAAATGACTTAATGCTGCTTTAAATAAATAAAGCTGCAGGAAAACTGTATATTTTTGTCAGAAGATGTGTAAAAGGTTGCACTTAATTAACAACAGCAAATATATTACGTTGTTTTTTTCCCATTGTACATTTAAAGAAATGTTTATCAGGCTATTTGTGTGTGCAATGTGTTTGGATTGGAGTTTGTGCGCCGACCCATGACCCATGAAGCGGAAGGAACACCGGGCCAATTAATACTGAGAAACAAAGCTGGCCTGTGGGAGAGTGAGGGATGGAGTTGAGGTCAAGGTGTATGTTTCTGTGTGTGTGGGGGGGGGGGAGAAAGTGTAGTAAAGTGGGGAAGGGAGGGGAAAGCGAAATAGAAGAGTCGAGAGGCACAAAACATGGCAGTGGAGGGACACAGTAAAAGAGGTAATGAAAAGTAAAGCGAGGAAGCAGACAGGCAGCAAGGGAGGAAAAGCAAACTGACACAAGTTAGACGGAGGACAAGATGGAAAAAGACAGAAGGAAGAGGAGAGGAGAGCTACAGTAGGATGAAGATCGTGAGGAAGCATTTGGTTACTTTCCATTGTAAACCAGGGATGTCTGGAGAGAAACAGTCATGAATATAATGAACAAGTCGATGTAAAATGATCCATGAATATGGCTATGTGAGTGTGTGCTTTAGAAGAAACTGAAAATGTGACTTTTTATTTTCTTTGACTCAGAACTGACAAGTGCACTTCATGGCTCAATCTGGGATGGAAGTCTTTCACTGTCTGTACTATTGTTTCATACTGTACATTGGTCCTTCTATGATGACAAGTAATGTTTTGGCTTGTCATTTATTTCAGTATGAAGCCTCCATGCATTTCTCTGCTGTCAAAAAACATTCTCAATACCACAAGATAAAACTTTTTATTCTTCAGTGGGTCCATTCACTTTAGCCTATAGATTCACACTCCTCAAGCAATTCTCTTTCCAGCTCTTGAAAACACATTTGTAATTCTTGCCTTCCTCTCTCCAAGTCCTGTATTAGTGGAGCAAATAGCATTTGGGTGAGCACTGATTTGTATTCCTTCAGCTCTCATTAAATTTGCTCTGGTAATACAAAAGAGAAAGCCCATCAACAAATAACTGCTAAACAAACAAGAGGGGTGCATGCGTTGAACAAGACCAACAAACCTGCTTTGGGGCTGATCGTGTTCAGATGGGCCTGATAAAAAAATAAAAAGCTAAATGAAGAGGTCTGATTCATGTTTGTTTCATGTTTTTTTGTCTTCTGCCACTCGCCGTCATTTTCATTCAACACAAGGGTGGAAATGTAGATACTGTTTCTAATGAGCAGGATGACTACAGAGTACAAATTGAATTACTGTTGGAATTCAGTGCATTTTTCTCAGGTTACCGTCCAATTCTTTGTTCGTAAAACCCACACTTAACAATTATTACCTATTGTGAAGCAAATCTTTGCTAGAATGAGGACGTTGTTTTTCTTATTGAAATCAAATGAGTCCTATTCACAGGGCACTTAATGGGATGATGCATGTAAAAGGAATGCTTGTCTCAGCTGTAAGACATACTGTGTATACATATTCCAAGTATACTGCTTATTTGTTTGCGCAAGGTCGACTCTAATATCGTCTCCTTTTTGTCTTGTTGAACTATTGTGGTTAGAACATTGCCCCTGATCCAGACAGCCTCTTCAGTATGAACATAATACTGAGGTTTCAACAAAGTTTCCAAACAACATCGGCATTCTCAAAGTGTGGCATTGTCATGAGTGACGACTGTTCATGCCAGTGTATACATCCTGAGGACTAAAGCACATTTCCTCACAATGCCTTTTTCTACAGTCACATTGTTTGTCACAACTACATTATGAAAAATAAATACTGTACAAGCAGTTTTCTAAAGGTGGAACCACAGACCAAAATGATTTTGTACCACGACGCAGTTCCACTGGTCTGAGCTAAATGACCAAACAGGCACAAGCCTGCCAATTTCCAGCATTTATACTTCTACCACTCTTTTGCAAGCATGACAATTGAGCCCTTCATTTGTTTTATTTCCTTTATTTTGTCAATTACCTTTAGCCCTTAATAGACTAAGCTACTCAGCCACAGCTAATGAAGACTTCATCAGAGCCCACGCTGACAAATCTGAACTCAAGTCAGCCTGAGAGAGGCTAGACCAGTGCTCGTTTGATCTCACTCTGCGTCTTGCTGGTGGACATGAGGAAGAGAAAGTGGCCCCTATTAGGACGAAGCAGAAAATGAAGAGAACTCAGACTTACAGCATGCTCTGTCGGTAAGTAGCCTATAAACAAAGGTATTGAGGGACGGTTTGAAGAAATGCGTGTTTGAGTGTGTGCACTTAAGAGTAATGTCGTCTATTTACAACTGCAACAACTTCTGTGCTGTACAAACAGGGAAAAGTGCCGACAGGTAACAGTTTGCGTTGTACATTAATGGTCTCAGTGTCTCTCAACACCTTCTGTTTTTTAAATCTAAATGTAAATGTAAGGTCATCCACTTCCTGGAATCAAGCATTGCTGCTTGCCTGACAAATGTGACACAATTATACATTAGTTTTGTTGCTTTCAAATCAGTGATGCCACCAGGGTGGGCAGTGACTCAGCAAAGCAAAATATACATCTTAACATTACATGATAGTTGTATTTATTGTTAATTTCTTCATATTCACAATTCATATTTTTTTAAGAATTGTAAGCTTTTATTTCATTATTCATAATTTGTCATAGTAAACTTTTTGAAACCCTTTTATTGGCTTTGCGTATATTGTTGTTGTTGTTGTTGTTGGGCTACTGGGCTTCTTCTTCTTTTCGTTTCACTGAAGCGTGATGGTTATATGACAGTTCCCCATTTCTTTACATCAGGGGTGTCAAACTCATCTCCACTCCGGGCCACATCAGCATCACGGTCGCCCTCAAAGGGCCGGTTGTAACTGTAAGACTGTATAACTGTAACTTCTCCTAACATATTGTTAAATAACTCTCTGCATTTGATTATTGTTTATTCAAGTGTAAAAATATTGTACATGCAGTTATATGAGAATGAAAAATGATATTTAAACACATTTCTGTTATTATAACATAAATCATTTAAATTGAGGGTTAAGAAACCCACATTACTCTATCAAAGATCAAACTATTAAAGAAAATAACAAAGACAAATATCAAACAAGTTATGACATTAACTTTGTTCAAAGCTGTTTGTGTCACCTCTCTGCATCACTAATGTTCCTCCCTGTCGTCGTCCTGTGCATGGCAGCTACATCCAAGAGCTGCTCACTGAGAGTCAGGTCTGATGAACATGATAGATGATGTATCCGTGTTGTCTGTGCTTTCATCAACAGTTCATTAGAAACACAAGTACCTGCTCGTCTCTTAGCTGCTGTGTTGTTAGATTGCTGCTCGTTCATGAACTCGGTCTGCGATGGTGTTTCTTCACAAACTGACATTTGTAAAAGTCTGTATCTGGTCGGAGCTCTGCTCACATACCTTCAGCATGCACTGGGCTGTAGCTGTGTAAATATATTCTGCTGTGATTGCAGTCTGCCTTTTAATTCTTGGACAATTTGATGTTTTTCTTGGAGGCTAAATTTAGCTCCGTGTTTGGTGTCAAAATGCCGACGTGAATTATATCCTTCATCACCGACACGCCTCATAACACAGAAGACAGACCCGTTGTTCTCCTTGAAGCACAAACATGTGTTCGCTTTCACATCTTTCATTACATTTTCTTCCCTCTGCATCTATGTTTCTCTTCGTGGACATTTTGGGATGATTTGTCGATCTTTTTCAATCGTTGGAAAACCTCTTTTCGGGCTGTTGCCTCTCCTGTCCACCTGTTGTGATCGTTTTAATGTCGGTACACAGACTATCTCATAATTTCAACTTTCTATCTCATAATTTCGACCATGGGGATACTTTTATTATCAAGTCTAATTTTTAATTATTTTTCCAAAAAAAAGAAAAAAAAAAAATCTTTTTTTTATCTTAATTTTGTTTTGCTGGCGGATTCACGGGCCACATAAAATGACGTGGCGGGCCTTGAGTTTGACACATGTGCTTTACACAGTCATTTGCATTTTCATTGAACACTGCAGGGTCTTTTGAGTTGCAAGGGTTGGGTAGTAGAGGACAGACAAGGCAATGCTCCATAGTATGGTCTGCTTCTCCACATTCACATGTGGTTGGGCCAGCCTTGTAGCCCCATCTGACCAGAGCAGCTTTTGATCGTCCCGTTCTTGTTCTGCGGCGGTTTAGTGTTTTCCATTGAGCCCATGGTGCTTCTGGGCCAGGAGGAAGGTTTTCAGTGGGCGGTATTTAAATGACAGTTGGAGGAGGGTCATTCGCAAGCTCTTCCCTCCAGAGTTGGAGTCTGGTTTCTTCCCGAGACTTTATTAGGGGCTGGACATGGCTGAGAAAGCTTCTTCTTGATTTTAGCCGTTGTGCCGGAGGGTGACATCCATGGAGGAGATGGCGTTCATCACCAGTAGATTTTGTTTTCTCGACTCGGCTGGCAACTTCCCGTCTAATATCAGCAGGGGCAATGCCAGCGAGGAGGTGAAGGTTGCTTGTGTTGGTGGGTTTCAAGCAGCCAGTGATCAGGCGGCAGGTGTTGTTTAGTGCTGGGTCAAGTTTCTTGGCATGGGTTGCCCTCTCCCAAACTGGACATGCATATTCCGCAGAGGAATAGCACAGGGCCAGAGCAGTAGATCTTAATGTGTGTGCTGTGGCTCCCCATTTGGAGTTGGTCAGTTTCCGTAGGATGTTGTTTCTGTTGGCTACTAGGCTCTGACATTAAGATATCTCTCTTTCTGTCTTTATCCTCTTGCGCCTTCACCAGATGCTCATTGTCTGTGGTTATCGGCGTGCTCTTGCACATTTTGTAGGAGTGAATAAGTGGTTTTCTAATGCTGCGCTAACAAGAAGATTTCTATCTAATTTTTTCATCATCCTGGTGTGCCGTCGCCAGACGCTCATTGTGTGTGGTTACTGGTGCACTTTGTACCTTTTCTTTGCACATATCCTGGTACGCAGTTGCCTGGTGCTAATTCTGTGTGGGTGCGCCTTTTGCACATTTTGTCGGAGTGAATCCTGCCATGTGTAATGTAGACATATCCCAATGCCACATTGACAGGTCACTGCCTACACATCGGCAAAGATGTCATGTTACTGCTACAAATATTCCACTGGCACAAGCTGCGACCGTCTTTGCTTTCAACTAGAGTTTTCTTTTTGCTCCACATGTCTCCTCATATCTCCTGTACCTCCCTCAGTTAAAGGTCTATCCTTCCTTCCTTTCTATTCCTCTTCCCAGCTCTCCTTTCCCTTACTTCCCACTCCTATTCATTTGGTGCTAGCAGCATTTATGAGCTAATCAGTGTCTAATCTCACTGTTAATTCTCTTCCTATTAACCTCTTGCTAGTGTTCGTTGTGCTATTACCCCTTACACACACGCATGCTTCAATTACATTCTGAGCTAAATTGCGGTTTATTTCTACACCGTGACAGAGATATGCTGAGTTAATTACAGGGTGCAAATGAACATCACAGCAAAGGGAGGAAGCAATGGGAGGGATGTTTGGATAATGCATGCAGACAGCCACAAGCTCAGAAGGCCCATACAGCCAACTAATACCATGTGTTTCTTCTTGTGATATTTCCAGATAATACCAGTATTGAAGCCAATAATTTAAATGTTTGTCAAACACATTGTTTTGTTTCTTTTATTAAAACCAAGGAAAATTTGATCTAATAGACAAAAACATGCATCTAATATTAATGTTAGCCACATATGATTTCCATTTGTCTTTTCTATTTATATACTTGCTGAGCCAGTGTCCATTTTAAGAACTATTTACATTTTAATAAACACATGCTTTATACATGATACATTCATTATTTCTTTGATTAATCCCCAAAAATGCTGCAAGAATATCAACCCATTACGTTCTTGACATCAAATGAGAGTTTCAGTGGTTCAGCTTGCAGGTTTAAGATGTTTTTTGTAAATCTATTATGGTTTATATTTGGCAATACCCTTTGTTTTAATTTAACTGTGTGTTACAGGGTCAGGTGGGTTCCCTCTGTTGAATGTTCAGAATTAGGGACGTTGATAATTACCCGTTTCACCGCTGAAATATGGACGGAATATTAATAATAATATTAATAATATATCTTTCCTGTTTAAAGAATGTGTTGACGAATATCTGAATGTGAAATATATAGCTACAATAATGATTTGATAGATGTTTGTTCACCTTGTTGTATAGCAGTTTATTTTATAGATTTCACATTGAAGTAGTTCGCTGTACTGTTCTGTTGAGTATTGATGTAATCTATAAGATTGCATCATATTTTATTATCTCATGAAATATTTACATTAACATACATATGGAGTAAAATAGTATAATTTTGAATTGAAGGCTGTATGTGGACTATATTTTTCTGTCATTTTGTAAACACACCATGACACTTGCACAAACAGAACACTGACCATGAGTGTAGATGAGAATTTTATATCAGAGGGACCGTGAATCCTCCGAGCTCACATAAGCAGCAGGATATAGTAACATTAAAACAGCTGTAGAAAGGCCGCGGGAAAAAGAAAGAGACTCCTTTGTGCCTCCAGAGGGGCCTATTTTCAATATAACTTGCATTTATTCAGCTGAGTCAACAGTTCTGTAGAGGCACGGTGGAGGTAAAAAAAAAAAAAAAAGATGCATATTTTATTTGTCCATACAACACATGTTGCTGTACGCATTTATGTTTCTTTATATATCTTTACAATGAGCTGAAGAGGCAATTGCAGAATGCCCATTCTGGACAAATGGAATTCCAGTTTAATCTCAGAGAACGCCATTAAATATCTGCATTCTTAAGCACTTGCTGCACCTGATTCTTCCCTCAGCACTTGACTGCAATTTACCTGTAAAGGGTTTAGTATTTAAGTGGGTACTATCCGTATCCTGTAAAGTTGCCATCTCCATGCAAGTCCTGGGATTAAACATAATTAGACCTCTGATAGCTGCAGACTTTCTGGTGACAAGCCAAGCTGACATGATATTTATTAACCTCATAAAATGGAAAGCCCTGTAGTTTTCTGCAGGGTTGTAATATTTTTACTTTTTAAACTCCATATTAGGCTCACATGAGAAGCTCGATATGTCCAACAGCAGACACGGACCTGAGGAGACTATTCCCCGATGTCGTCTCGGGAAAACTTTCTGCCTTATTTTCATTTTCAATGACTGGTGTTAGAGGAGGAAGCAGGACTTCAGGGAAACAAGAGGCTTAATTGGCTGAGCTGATGGCAACGCACTTAAAGTTAGAAGTGCATGAGGCATAGATCGTAGACCCGGGCCAGTTCCCAGGTGAGAGCTCTGCTGGAGGAGTTTATAAGTCTCAGAGCAATTTGCTGTGAATGGAAAGAGGAATACAAAGAGGGAGAGAGAGAGACGGCATGGATAAAGGATGGCTTACCATGTATTCTGTCATCTATTTGCTCATAAATCCCCTCCTCTCTCAAATAATTTATCCTTTTCTGTCCAACCCTATAGCGAAACTACAGAATGCACGCTAATTATTTTGTGAGACAATTCCCAAAACACTAAGTACCGTTATCTCTGTTTCGGGCGTTTCCTTTCTTTCTTTCTTGAGTTTTGACGTGTTATTTTTTGGCAATATCTGAAATAGCATGGCTACCTGCAATGACGTTCCAACATCACATCCCGGGTGGTTTCACAACACTTCACACTTAAGACCAAGTGACTCAGCCCTCTTTAACATGACTACAGTAAGAAGTCATGTGACCTCAACAACTCTCAAAAGTTGAAATGCCTGCTCGTGCTAATGCCTGCTCGTGCTGTTACTGTAAGTCGGCTGTACATTGCTATAATTTATTCGTCACTGATTTGATGTCCCCTTTTTAATCTTTTTGTATCCTTATTTTTTTTGGCAGTTTCGAAAGTTTTATTTCGTGTCTAGATGTTTTTTCCTGTTATTGTCCTGTGTACACAGGAAAAGAGAATTAACTGCCACCCATCACAAATGAAGATTTAATTAATGAATGAATAATTGGTTTTTGGGTTGGCTGCTTTGAAGCTGAATATCATTATTTTCTGCTGGTATTTGGTCATAAACCCAAAGCACTATAAGAAATTACAGAGGATTACTGAAGTCTTTCGGATTTATCATTCAGGAACCAGAAATGCATCTGCCAAATGTTGAGCCAATCCATCCAGTAGATGTTGACATATTTGACCTGCTGGTGGCATGAGAGAAAAGGTCAGGGTTTACAAAAGTCATTAAAATTCATCCTCTCAGGTCCCAGAAGATCTCCTAGATTGCATGGCAGTCCATCCAGTTATCAAGATATTTCAGTGAGAGCTAAAAATGTCAACCTACTGTAATCCTACCTTTTTGTAGGATTCATCCTCTGGGGATCATGAATGTCTCTTTGATTTTGCGGGAGATGGCTTCTCCACAAAGGCCATACTAATATAAATATCCCAATTAGGTTAATTGGCTCAATCACCTTCTGTTGGGTCTTTCAGCTATATTCTTGTGGTTTTCAGTTTTCTTGATTTTCAGATTTATGCTGTGAATATTTATCTTTATTTACATGTTAAGCCTGGCAAGGTAATGTACAATATATTTGCACACGGACTTATCCTTGGCAGAGCAGACTTCTGCAAAATTGTGTTATGGTGTAAGTCTAACCAATCCTGCAAGCGTTTCTTCTTCTTTTCCATCTTTTGGTGGAGAAGTCAGAGGAGGGAAAATATATCCTGCAGAATGAAGCATGAAGCATCAGTTCACTTTCTTAAGCCCTTTGGTGTTAGTCCATGTACCATGTTTGACTGTAAATACTGTTCCTCTCTGAAGTCATGAATAATAATAAAAAATATGACTTGAACTACCCTTTCCCATCATGACACTGTACCTAGTTTGTCCCTCTTTCAGTCCGCTGCTGACCACGGAGGAGCTGTATCTTACATGCCTCAGTATGTTATATGAATAAATTGTCCTTCAAACAATAGACAATTAAACATTTGTTTTGACAGTAACAAAGTCATCACCCTAATCAATCTTACTAATGTATTGCAAACAAACCAATTACAAAGTCATACCATATTCAAAACATTAGTTTTTAATTACTTCATCATTGCCAGTCTGTATATAACAGTACCTGTCATCCTGTTTTCATTTGGGTCACAGATTGAACACCAATAATGTTGACTCAGCATGAGGTTGGTTTAACACACCACGCACATATCTTTACACACACACATTGTATTTGTTTTATGCTGTAATACTGTGATATAATACAGTCTTCTCAAACCCTTCCAAAAATACTGTGAAATACATTTTTGGTCATGTCGCCAAGCCTTATCTGACTGTCATTGATATTAATCTGTTTGTGATCAGATACCTACCATATCCATCTGGGAACATTTAGCAAGCAGCTTATGGTCACATAGAATTGGCAGTTAATTCTTAACATTTATGAAAAGATTTTTTTCCAACAATCAACGAAAAACTGCCCTCCTCTCTACTTCCCCTTTCTCCCTCCTTTTTATTCTCTACCTGCTTTACCATTTCTGCTTTTACTTGAATGGCTTTCCAAGAGAACACAAGCTTTCTGGATTTCTGTCATCTTATGATTCATGAGCTGGTAACTGAGCAAGTTCACCATCCACTGTTTGTGTGGCTGGTTAATGAAAGACTTTGTTTGTGTGTGAATTTGTGTGGGTGTAAAGAAAACAGACATGAAATGCATATAGTTGACCCTGCAGCTCATTGATTTCAATTTAAATATACAACCCTGAATATTTATGACACATCGATCATTTAAAGTGGCATTTTGGCTGTACTCTCCAATTCTGAATTTGAGTTTACTCACTGAATGGGTTCTGTAACCGAGTTAACAGTTTTGCTGTCAGCTGGGCCAACAATTAACCCTGCATGAATCTTTTGTAATGCTGCACAGCTACTGAGGTGACAAATAATAGACCAGGAATTACTTGATGCCTCCAAGACCTTTCAAGTGTCAGGGAAACCAGAGAACTGGAAGGAGTGAGCCAATTCTAAAGAAAAAGAAAACAATTTCTCTCTTCAGCATCTCTTACCTTTTGTCAAGTTGTCACATTAAATATCTAAGAGAGTCAGGATAAATAATTTGTCTTTTATGTAATACAAACAATAATTTAATCAAATTAATTAGCATTTGTTTTACTACCATTAAGACTTTTATAAATATCTGTGGGAAAAACCTTTTACACACTGGTGACACTGAGGTAATACAACCTTAAAGTACCTTGTTTTAGGCTTTCCCACCACTGGAGTCTAGTGCTGGGCAGTATACCAGATTTAATTTCCCGTATGATATAAATTTTTCACATACCGTCATACCGGTGCACAGCCGAAACAACTGCTGTCACTCGTCAACAGGCAGCAGAATATATTGTTCGCTGCTATGGTCGGAGCTAGCTCTTAAGTGTATTGAGAGGGATCCCTAGTCATGGTTATAACTGTATAACAACAATTAATAACCCACGACTAACGCTCTTTAAGAGGGAAAAACACCACGACACAACAGTTTGTGACACAAACAATTTGTGACACAAACAATTTGTGACACTAATAATTGTACATTTATAAAATTACACCGCCCAACGGCATGCTGGGTACAGCTCGCTAGTAGTCTGTTAACAGCTGGGAGAGGCTCCGTCGCTACATTAACGAACAGAAAAGAGCGATGCAGGATGAACAAAGACAGACCGGAGATGCACCGATGGTCTGTGCCCCAGAGAGGAGCTGTGCCATCGGATTCGAGGCCGTCAACCAGTAACGTTAGCGTGAGTGAAACAGTGAAGCCAAAGGGTCACACATCGCTTGATGAGGCATTTGCTCAAGGCAGCATATGAAGATGTCTCTGTTCAGAGCATATTGTACTCCACTCTACACTGCACACTTGTCGTCAAACTACAAAAGAAAGAGTTTACAGAGACTTCAAGTAGCGTACAATGACGGCATGAGAATACTTTTAAAGAGACCGAGATGGAGTAGTGCTAGTGAAATGTTTGTGGCTGCACGAGTCAACACTTTCCAAACAGTTTTAAGAAATCTCATGTACAAATTCATCTGTCGACTGAATGACTCTGTAAATGGGATCATACTTGTTTTGACCAACATAAGGTTTAGCACCACACGCTACCAGTCCCAGCTGTCTCTTTGTAAGGCATTGCTAGGCCTATGTACTTTTATTGTTTGTGTCTGTCTTTTTATGTATCTGTCTGTATGGACCCCGAGTCTGAAATAAAGTATATCTGTCTATCTATCTATATTATATGTACTTCTGTAGAGTAAGCAACTATAAACCTATATAAAAACACAGTCAAGGAAAAAAACCAATAGAGTGGTCTCACCTACGTCACGATCTCCTTAGTTACGAGGTCGGTCGGCCATGTTGGAGTACATACAGATCCTACATGGCGGCGAGTAAACAAGGAAGTGCGGCGAAAATACAATACTTTGAATCACTGGATAGTGCATCAAAGGTTCGCTACCTGGCCAAATTGAAGGTTATTGGTAATTTGGATCCCTATACGATGAGTGCAGATCGTTTCAGTGCCGATCCTACTTATCTTCATCGGTAAACTACGCCAACATCTACACGTATCTCGTGAACACCCCCAGTCCTTACACGAAAGACGAGTTGGAGTGCTACAAAGGGCTCGACGCTTATAATCAGTTTGTCAGTGGATGGGTCCGAGACGTCAAAGCAACGGTCGTCGACAATTCTCATCTGGTCATTGGGAGGGTAAATATATACAGATCTGGTCAGATATTTAGCAATATTCAATGTTTACTCAGTGCAAACAGACACGTGTGTTTGTTTACATTGTACATGCATGTCATTGTGTGCGTGTGTGTAGGAATTAACTTTCAACTAACCCCTAACTTCATCCCCCCCCCACACACACATATATACATATATATATATATATATATATATATATATATATATATATATATATATATATATATATATATATATACATACATACACAGACACACACACACACACACACACACACACACACACACACACACATATACATATATATATATATATATATGATCTGACGTTAAACTCATATCAAGCAATGCTGAGGCTGCATCTATGTGTTTCGCCTGTTGTACACGCTCGACACGTCTCTGGCACCGACTGCTGTCACGGGCCGATGAAGCTTCGGTAACCTTCTCATGTCCAAGTTTAATTTATATTTACTTTATTAAATACTGTTCACAAACGAATTTGTAAATAAAATCACTGACCACTTATAAAGTGATCCGCACATACTCTAGTGTACGCCAAATTCCATTCCTTTATATCTCGAGAGATGCGTGACAGCCATTTCTGGCGACGTCGCTTGGATAGCTCCTTCGTGTCATTTCCTTGATGTGTAATGACCGCTGGCAAACGAAAGAATGATTTCTTGTCTCTATCAGCTCTGCTGCCACAACCAAAGACAGCACAAAAGTTCACCATGATCGATAGGTTATGCGACTCAGCCGTGCATGCCAGTGGCTTTGTGTGTACTCCAACATGGCCGACAGCTAAACTGTGACGTCACACGAGACCACTCCATACCGCGATATACCGTGAAACCGCCAGAATCTTAAAAAATACTGTGATACAAATTTTTGGTCATACCGCCCAGCACTACTGGAGTGCATGTCTCTCTCCCCCAGATCCCAATTTTTAGAACAACATAAGCATAGGGAGCTCTGGATACTGGTTCATGGTGGATCAAAGTCCTCACTGAAAAACTCATTTGTTGGCAAAGAAGCAAGAGCAAATTTCTCAGTGGAAGAGAGTTGCTGCTTTTTTGAGAGCAAAATGGTGAAAAGTTAGCATCAGGAGGAATGTTTTGCTGGTGTGTTTGTTAAGCATATCCTGGAGCTGTGGGGAGAAGTGTACTGGGAAAACGGCACATTATGGAAGAAGGGAGGGAGGGAGGGAAGTGGCAGAAGAGGAGGGAGGGAGATCTTTGATGCGGCCCCGGGAGTGTGTCTAATGAGAAGCGATGTGAGGGATCTGCTCCTTTCTTCTATCACAACGGAGCTGTGACACACTGTTATAATCAAGCCAAAGACATAACCAACGGCCTTAATTAAAAATCACAAAATCACCATTTTGCTTCATGCCTTCTGAAACACAAACTCAAGCAGGAAATATCCCAGAGAGAGTAACAAAGGGGAGACAACGCTATCAAAGGCTGGTTTTCACTGTGATTTATACTGTAACCACCAATTGAGATGAGTCATTTTAGCAACTAGCAGGAAGGCCTTTAATAATTTGTGTGATGCATCATGTTAAATAGTGAGTCTGAGTTATTTAAACATGCACCATTATTTTTAGAGTTTTAGAAATATTGCAACTGCTGGGAAGACACTTATTCTATATGTTGGTACAATAAGTTAAATGAATGTGATGTAAAGGCTATTTGGAGCACTTGGCCGATTTCTAGACAACAAAAATGTGCAGATTCCAAGGAATTGTTGGTATTCAAATTGGCTTAACAATTCAGAATTCTTGTATTGTTTCCTTCAAAGATTCAAGTATAATTTATTGTCATTACGCAACACGGGGTTGCACAACAAATTGCAGTTGTAGCCTATTTGCTGAACAATAAAAACAAGAAAACAAAACCAGTAGTGCATTCCTGTGAATTGTGAGGAAGGCAGACAACATAGCCTTAGGTCCGAGCTGCATTAGCTTAGCTTCCAACTCTGCTCTCCTCCTGGGGCAGTCGACTCGCTGTCAGTGGAGTTTGGTCCGGCAGCTTTGGCTGGGTGGTCGGTTGTGGGCGGTGTACGTCTCAAGTTCCGCTCCCTACGAATTAACTCTATTAAATGTATTGCTACGGCAGGGCTGTTTTATCCAGCAGCGGAGAGACAGTGCAGCAAAATAAAAGGTCATTACAGTTGATTTAAAACAATGACACGTTCAAGTTCTAACATTGTAACGCCACATTACAGAAGATACAGTAAAGGTGCTCTAACTTCAATTTCACTGTGACTTTAAGAAGAGGACACTGACCATATTGAACAATAGTTTGTCATAATGTGTCGGGTAAACCTGACCAAATGGACCTTTCTTCTTGGAAATGAAGATTTGATTTTGCAATATTAAATCTGCTGTCAATCAAATCAAGCCCACACTTTCATAATCCATCTATGAAAAAAATATCACATGATAATTTGTGAAATAAACTGCATAAGAGAGGGGAAAGATAGCGGACTGTCTAAGTGTCAGGGATTTGTCACATTCCAACAGACAGGCCCTGCTTCCTCTCACGTTGTTTCTCACTGTCTCCTTACCAATCTGGCTTTCCACACACACATGGCACATCACCAACAAACTATTTTCCAACTGACTGCACGTGTGCATGTGCTTATGCGTGCACATGCGTTTGTGGATATGTGTTTTTTGTGTGGAGATCAGAGAGAGAGATCTTTTGCACCGTGACTGGCAAGCTCAGATGAGTATGATTTATTTGACACTGGTAAACAATGCAGTAAATACAGAAGGCTGTTCAATCAATCAGTATCCTGGTACCCTAACCTGGCCAACTAAAGCTGTAGTGTGCAACAAACGTGTGTGTGTGTGTGTGTGTGTGTGTGTGTGTGTGTGTGTGTGTGTGTGTGTGTGTGTGTGTGTGTGTGTGTGTGTGTGTGTACAGGCGTATCAGGACAACACTGTATATTACTGTAATATGTGGAAATATGTATGAAACAATTTAGCATGTGACATTTTGGCAGCAGCTTTACATGACACTGTTAACTGTCAATTGTTCTCAGCTAAGATTTGTATTAAGTATTATATATTTTTTAAAGATCTGAGTAAATCACTCTGTCCTTGTCCCCCACAAATAAACCTATCAAGTGGGACAGATTCATTCACAGTCAGCCATTATCCAAAGCATTTGTTTGAGTTACAGCTTGCCTCGTTTTGAGTGAAACGCTTGAAATTTATGGCCGTCTAACAACTTTGAAAATACAAGCCAGCTGAGCATTTGACAGGACCAGACAGAGTTGTTAAAAAGACCTGGGGGCGGTGCGGGGCGGGGGGGGGGGGGGGGGGGGGGGCAATTGCATGAGAGAATGAGATGTGAAAGACAAACGGCAGATTGGCTTAACAAACCAGTGAGCTCATTCTGTGAAAACGACTGTAGGTTAATAGCAGTTTTGCAAATATTGCAGCAGCACATACGCTGTCACCAAAGCTATAAGGATATAAATAATGCACCAAGTGGATGAGAGTGACATATTGTATTTGTTCAATGGTTATTTGCTTCATAGTATGATTTTCTCATTAGCAGGATCCCCTTTTCATCACAACAGCTCAACCGTCATGTTACGGTATGGCTACTAAAGCAGGAAGAATAATGTTCTTTATTATGCTGCCACTGTTGTAAATAGAATGAACTGCTAGCAAGAATGCAATATGCTTAAGAAGGATGAGCTGTTCAAATGAAAAGGAAGTTGAAGTGACACCTTATTGCATTATATTTACATAAACAGCATGTTTATGAATGCAAATAATAGTTGTATTGAATATAAAAAGAAAACCTATGCAACATAAATAGGAAGCTGAAATCAGAAACCAAATTGAATCAGACTCAAGTTTCAGCTCACCTCACACCTGGGGATTGTTAATTAAAAATCAATGCTTTAATGCAGCTTCATCAGCACACTCCATTTCACAGGCTACGTGCAGGTAGTTTGCTTACATTTTTAATTACTACCTTGCATGCTAATATGGAATACAAACCAAACATTTACCAGTAGGGACACCTTTTCATTTCACGCTGGGATGCTCTCTTGTGTTTATAAAACACACAGGAGTGTCTGCCAGTGCATGCAACAAGGATGATGTGTGTCTCCCTACCATCAGAGCTCAATTAGCTATTTACAAAATCTGCAAAACGTCTGTTAACTGATGATGCCGTTGGCAAATAGGTGAGAACCAATTTGTCTAACTTTAAACGAGATTGGCATTGTGTAACAGTGTTGGGATAGTGCACCTGCTTATTTTACTCCTTTTTAAAGTAATGAGTCATACCGCATGATCAAGTTGAAATGGACAGGTTACAATAACAATGAGGGATTCTCTTCATATTTGACAAATGAAAAAAATGGATATTGAATGAAAAAACACAGCTTGCCCGTTATGTAGAGAAGAGGAAAGTAATGGTGCGGTGGTTTGGGGTGGGGAATAGAGACTGCAGCCTCAGACCTATAATGAATGTTGCCTTTTTGCCACAAATCATAATGTTACTGTACAGCAGGTACCAAGGACATAAATTGTAGAAAGAAATGTTAAAAACAAGTTATAGATTTTAGCTGTCTTCAAGCTCTGCCACACAAATGTACATCATCATCCTCAGCACCTGACCTCATGCTATTTGGTAGTTTAATTGTCAAATGCAGCTATGCTATGCTATGCTATCATCTCACAGCTTATTGTGGCAGTACCAACAGCTGGGCAATATATCAATATTGTATCAATATTGTGATATGAGACTAGATATCGTCTTAAGTTTTGTATATGGTAATATAGCATAAGTGTTTCCATTTCCTGGTTGTAAAGCCTGCATTACAGTAAAATTATGTCATTTTCTGAACTTGGCAGCTTTTCTATTATTTGCCTTTACCCACTTCATCATGATATCCACATTACTGTTGATTATTTATAAAGAATCTCATCTGTAAATAGTTTAAGCACAAAGGGTCAACCCTACAGTATCGTCATAATATCTATACAAAGTATTGGTCAAAAATATTTATCCATATCACCCAGCCATAGCTGGACCTGTTCGGTTTTCAATTTTGCTATTCTCAGCAGAGAACGGAGAAATGTCTGGCTGAGTCCTTCCCGAGTCATGTTATGGATCCGAGCCCTCGCTGCCATTGCTTATGTTGGCTCGGCCTGAAAGGGCGAAGTGGAAGCCTCCGGAAGGTGCATTTTGTATGGACTTGCAGCCGGGCGCTGCTGGAGCAGTGGTCCGTAATGTTACATGTCACATGACAGAGGAATTGTGCTTCAAATATTAGCTTTTCATCAGTTGTCCAGAAGCCCAGGGAATAGTATTCACTACAGCCTAATCTTAGTATGCTTGCAGGATTGTATGATAAAAAGTTACATGAGTTTCTGGTTTATACCAAAAATCATAAGCATGTGTAAAACCAATGCATCTGCTGATTCAGCTGAGACATTACATTTTTTTTCATGGGTTCTCCAGCTGACTGTGTCCTCAACATGGTTGATATTTATTAGAGCTGATCTGAGTGATAGATTGGCTGCAGATGATAAGTGGCCGGCGTTCACTCACTGCTTTGGGATCATACACCATATTCCGCATCTTCTTGTGTTGAATCACAATGTTATCATCACATTTTGACATACCGGTCAACATATTTCAAGGAGACAAGATGTTATACCACTGATTTTGTGTATGGAGCCAAGCATAGCATTAGATCATTTCATAATATGTGAACACCATTTTTTTACAGATTGCACACTGGTTGTTGTTGTCTTTTACCTTTTTTAATCTTTCTGTAAAAACATTAACTTTTTACAAACGTGTATTTATTCCAGTTTCTTGCCAAAAACTAAATTCTACAAGATTACACTTGAACACATTATGATAATACAATTTTACTTTTGCAAATATTATTTTTTACTGAATAGATCCTGAATGCATCATAATGTAACTCAATGTTTGTCCCTTTAAAGTTAGCTGTTGTTCACAGTGTAGCATTATCAGGGAAAGAATCGGGTGCGTCCTGTGGACGTGTCTTTAGTGAGTTTCGTGCGTCCCAAACATAGACTGTGTATAGAAAGTGGACGTAGTCATCGTGGCGTCACTCATTGGTTTGTGGACTGATGTTTTGAAGCCTCAAGTTCGGCATTTTGTCCGACGCCATCTTGTATTTTGTCCGTCGTCATCTTGGTCAACTGCGCTAGTAGTAAATCTATAAATGGCGGTCAATGTTGCCATTGTGGTGGGCCGCCACAAATATATTCAATGTATGGAAAACACTGATGAGTTCCCTGGCTAGATAGTGATGCAGTTATTGGTAAACAATAAAACCAAAGATCTGAAGCAACCGTGGGGAGCACTCATGCTGACTGACCTCGGTACTGACAGACAATTGTTAATACTGCATACCAATAGATACAACTTCTGCTGCAGTTACTGAATGAAGACATGGGGCTAAAATGTTGGACTAAAATCAACAAAGACAGAACTTTAACACGGGAGTGTTTGAGAACAAATGCGTAATGCATCATCTGTGCTTCTCCCCTGCTGATTAGCAAGCTGATCGCAGCGTTATAATGACTTAACCCCTCATTTACCAAAGTACACTTTCAAGAATAAATGCCACAATCCTGAAATAGTGATCAACAAGGAGACGTTGCTTCTTTGGTGTATATTTCCAAAGACTCTGGGCATGTCAAAAGGAAATGTCAAGATGACATCAGGCTTTTTAGCTTCCTTCCGTGCTACCGTGTGTCTTGTTCATTGTGTGTGTCAGAATAGTGACTGAACCCTACTGAGGTGTATGAGTATTGAGCAGCGGTTGATGAAAGACTGTGGACAGAGCAGATTGAAATATCCCTTTTCTATGTAAATGTTTACATATTGATGCTTGTTGAACAGGTGTATTGATAAAGTCTTGGCTTTTTTACTTGAAGGTGTTATTGCACTTACGGTAACGAGCTGAGTTGTCTTAGTTATCTTCATTTCTTCTGGTTCACTTCATCGTCTCTACCGCAGCCTTTCTATTATCGCTCTGTGTGCACTTGTGTGTGTGTGTGTGTGTGTCTGTGTGTGCAGTTGGAGGAGCTCATCATCGACACAGAGAGCACTGCAGCTCGATAATTAATTACACAAAAACAATTAAAAGTACCTACAGTATATAGGAACCCAAAACGTCGGAGCTTATCAATATTCCGGTCTTCATTCATTTAGCAGCGGTGCCCGTTTAATACCAGGTTTTCGGTACCCATCCCTAACAGTCATGGAAACAACACATATTTGTGCAGATTTGGTTTCATACAATTCCCTGAAATATTTTGAAATGCATAATTTACAAAACATGCAACCCCTGCTATTGCTTGCTATAGACTTCAGTATAGACGTATTGTTCCAAAAAGCCTGACTTACTTAGACCTTTAAAAAGAATGAGGTTTTCCAATCAATAAACTCCTGGCAAACAGAGAAGCCACATTCATTAAGGCCTTTATAAAACACATATTTCTTCATGGGGGACTTCAAGGTCCTCCATTAAATTTGATTCATTAATTAACCTTGTTCTAGTTTTAAATGGCCTGCCTGAGATGAACACAGTGATAATGATAACCCATTCACTTAAAGCAGGGAAACAAACCATGCCTTAAGAGGGCTGCTGGCAACTCCTGAAGAAACAATTTGATCTAAGCTGGAGGCGGAGGTGAGGAAAGCACTTGCATTCTATCACACAACAGCCACATTCCACATGAGCATATATGCCTTATGTAATTTTCCGCTCATTACATGCATACATTCTTTTCAAACTAAACCTATTTGGCTTTTTTGTTCTCTTCCTCGTTAATTATTACGTGGATAACATCGGACATCATTTTGTTGGATACCGTCGAATTATGGTGAATTATTTGTCGTATAGCTAGAAATGCTGGAGAACAGCCTGAAGTAGGACATATCTTGTGTCAAGCAGTTGAACTTTTGAAAGGCATATATAGGGAGGAGTACATGTAGTTTACAAAAAACACAAGTAAAAAAAAAAAAGAGTATTTCATATGTGTTCAACTGTTTTCTGGTTCGGGAATTCAAACATGAATTAATTTGTGATTACATTTCACAATAAGGGTATTGAGTGCACATAAAATGCAATTCTTTAAAGCTCATTATTTTCTTCCATAACTGTCAAAACAAAACACAATATTTTCTGGTGAATTATATTACATGAACTTGCAAAAGGATGTTTTGTTTTCTTTCTAAAAATAATAAACTGCTTACACTAAGGGAAAAGAGAAAGCTCACATAATTAAAGATTAACGCTTGCAGATTTGCAGACTGAGTTTGCAGATTGTTGTCACCATCTGTAACATTTTTGCACTCCTGTTTAAAACACTAAACCTCAATTTATATTTAAAGCACTGGAAACTTTTACTTTGAAACTATCTATCTGAATTCATGTGGTCTCTATTCCCCTCTTTAAAATGTAGTTAATGTTTGTACTTAAATTGTGTCCATACAATTGTAATCGTTATGGCCACTTTAGTTTTGCAGCTTTTTTGTTCCACTCTATAGAAAGTCTGTACTACCCTGCTTCATCCTTGACATCATGACCTTTGCGAGTTAACAAAACATGTTCCCTAAACTCTGTCTTCAAAAGGTTAAAAAGTATGTTACTGCCCTTTTCATTTCATGTTGTTGTCCTTCATTCCCTGGTACATGTATAGTTTCTTCAATTCCATAGTCCTTGTCATTTTCTTCATCATGCACCAAGGCTGAGCAGACCTTGGACAGTATACCTATAATATCGATGTGCAGTGTAGTGTCATGTTTGGCTTTAAACAAACAATACAATATTCACATGACCTGCCAATGAAGTTCATGGACATTTTGTGTTGTTGTTCTCTTTTCAGCCTTGGTAGTGGGACCATTTCAATGGGTCACCATTGAGTGGGACACAAATATTCTGACATTTTGGGATGAAGAAAGCTGATTTGTGCCCGTCTTATTTTCTATGTTCAGAATCACAATAAATGTCTACGATGCCTAAATGCTACATCATCTTTATAATAGTAGAGTAAACATAAGCAATAATGAATCATCAGATTAAACTATTTCCTTGGAAAACATACTGAAAGATTTGTACATTGTCAAAATGCTGTTTGGTTAAGTGTTCAATTGATATGGTGCATTTTGAAAGTCAGAATTTTAAACAGCAGCACTTGGTGCAGCTTTCTCTGAACTGCTGTCTTCAATTTAAAAAAATGCATCAGCATGTGTGACAGATACCTAACTCGAAATGATCCCGGCAACAAGGGGGATGACAACTCCTCTCAGCAGAAACAGCTGTGCTTTAACGATAACTGAGTCATACTGTGGCAGGAAGCACAGGGCTTAAATCCTCTGACTTCCTGTCCAAGTTTGACACCTGAAGAAGGGAGAGAGAAGAGATGACATATGACCCTGTCATCTCAGCTTCATAGGGTAGAACGACTTGTGAAACTGGGCGATATTACACAAAGTATCCGCTGACAGTGGCACACACATACAAATTCAACCCCACTGTACATATATGCCTGTTAACCATCCACCTGCTATGTGAGGGCTTATTTTCATTTTCAGAAAAAAACAACGAAGCGCCATTCAATCCTCTTGGACTCAATCAAGCAGGAAGGACAGGGTGACCTGCTCAGCCATGCAAATGTCAATGGAGGTCATCATAGTGAGAGGACATGTTGAATAGAACACACAGAAGAACCCAAAGTTTATTTTCAAAACAAGATACTCAACATTGCATGTGAAACTAAAAAAGTGTTCCAGTGAAAATTGAATATAATTGTACTACATTCATCATGACAAGAGGCTATGGCCTCACTAGATGGAGTACTTAGCCACAGCGTTCCTTTGGGCTAAATGCTAATGCCAGCATACTGACATGGATTGCTTCTGTCTATACACTGTCATAGTGTAGCCTGTTAGAATACTAACAATTACTCATTAGCAATAATCACAAAGTACAGCTGAGGGCGATGGCAATGTCATAAGCTTTGCAGGTTTTCAGTCATAAATCAAAGAACTGGACGAATGCATTTTTGTCACCGCTAGATGAAAAGTTAAGGGATCACCAAAAGTTAACAATTCATCTCGAGGGGGAAATAAATGTCAGCATCAAATTTCATGGCAATCCATCCAATAGTAATATATCAGTCTTGACCAGAGTATTGGAACCACCAGTATTGTAATATTTGAGACCCATTGCTTCATGGTTAAAAAGCTCTCCTCTGTGTTTTGTTTGTTGGGTCTCGTAGAACATGAACTGCTTTATCTATTCTCAGCATTGGTAGGTAACGGGTTGTATGTACGTTGGTCTTCTTCTCTTGTAGAAACCTCTTCTCTTAACCACATCACCACAGCAGGTTACAAACCGCTGCCGACACCTGGGGATCTGAGGTATAACACCACCGAATCATCAGTCAACGTCACACCGAGACACATTATGATATTGTGTGTTCACGTGAGAGACTTTCATTGAGCAGGGACACCTTTGTCAGTGTATAGCTGGACTTACATGACACAATACCACTGCGGATTTGACACGAAGGAATTGTTTACTCTTAAACTGTATTCTCAGTTCAACCCAGAGCTGCTAGTGGTAAAACAACATGAGCCTATGAATGCAAATCTCTCTTTTTCTTTTTTTTTCGGTCAGTTTTGTTGTGATGTATGGCTACTGCTAGTTTTACCAAGGGACTCAAGAGTGTTTCACAGTGTGTTTACTTTTCTGCTCCACAGCGCAGCCTGTGTAACTGTAACTCCGATAGCAGACCAGCACTGTTTGGGGATTTGAGACAAAGCCTCTGCAAGCACACTGTGCGTGCATGTTAATGTGCACACATACGACACACACTTAAAAGCCCATATGGAAACATATGCGCAAGTGTGTATCAACACAGACGCATTAACAAAGCAGTGGTGTGTTAAGTGTGTCGTGCTTGTTGGTTGTGGCAGTGATAGATGCTGCAGAGAACAAAATGGTACGGGAAGGGTGTGTACGAGGGCCCCACAACACACGTAAATCAAACTACAGCCGGAAGCTGGATTCCCACTGACAACATGCATGTACATACTGCCCATTCATACCGCTCACACACACACAAATACATTATATAAGCGTAGATGTAACTAAACAGAAAAATATAAAAATATTTTTAGAAAAATGTTTGTAAAATGTGCTTCTTGCTGTAACATGGTGAAGTAGTTTGGGTATTTATTGAATTCCTCCAGGTTTGATATTACGTGTCTACAGTTTGCTGTCTGCAGAAATTGGCCGTGGAGGAGGGCTGGGCGATATGGAGAAATTCAAACATCACAATATTTTTGACCAAATACCTTGATGTAGATATTGTAGGGTTGACTATTGGTGCTTCTATAGAATATATATACATTGAGATTTTTGATTGTCAGTGATGTGGATATAATGACAAAGTGGGTACAACAGCAAAATATGAGTTCATGTGCAATGATTGTCCAGAGTGTCATGACTCAAGCCCACACACACACACACACACACACACACACACACACACACACACACACACACACACACACACACACACACACACACAGAGCCCTGTGAGAAGATGAGCTATTCACAAAGTGTCAGAAACTCACATCAACGCTTCCATGTTTGCACCTATTGCAAAGCATGCAGACAAGCTGAGTCCTTCTTCCAAAATACTTCACAGCCCATCGTCATGACAGTGGCATGCCAAAAGAACAATCACCTTTTTACCACTCATTATCGGTGCTGGCCAACACCTCCACCTTCACTTTGTATCTCAATCTACACACATTTTACAGAGATGTTCACCTTTCTGCAACTTCATGTTCTCATACGCACACACCCTGACTCAATTCAACAACACTTATGCACAGCACAGGCACTGAGGATACACACCCACAAATGTGCCATTTAATGGTCACTCTCTTGCTCGCAGACTCATACGTGCAACGCTCTCCTACACAGGGACCCATGCTGCGTGTTAAGCGGCAGGGCCCAGATGGCAGCCACCTGCTGTGTGCTGATGGGCTCCTGCGATGGCTTTGGACAGGATATGGACACGCGCACACAGATGGCGACCCACGGAGAGTGGCTGGGAGGCGGACGTGCTGGCTATTGATTTGCTCAGATCAATGATTCACAACCTGGTCATCTGACATTGTGAGAGTTGCATCCACTGAGCTGGCACGTCGGCTTGGCACATCGGGCACACATCACTGCGTCTTTGCAGGGTACAATTCAACTTTTACCTAACTGTGAATGTTTTTAAAGCCCTGGACAAATGGAATGTAATAGCTTTTATTTTGCCCTCGTGTCATAGTTATGTGGCTTTCTTTGAACAAATCAGTCTATGAGGTTTGCAAAACATCCCCTGCAGATACCAAATACAACCTCACTTATAATATGAACCCATATCAGAGAATTAAGATTTAAAATATGTACACCTTTAAATGGCAACAGTTTAGTTGTTATAAAACACCATAATCCAGTGTTTTCCACAGGACTTTGTGAGACCTTGAACATTTTAAAGTTGAATGCATCAAGCTGGTGCACTTTGAGAGCAGAATTAAGAAGAAGAAGTGTGAGCATTTGTAAACAATGTAGTGCTCTTATTCTATCAGTTGTGGAATGTAACTAAGTACATTTCGTCAACTCAAGTACTGTGCTCAAGTACAACGTTACTTGTTGTTATTATTTCCATTGTATGTAACTTTATACTTATATATCACTGCAACATCTCAGAGGAAAATATTGTACTTTAACTTACTACATTTATTTAACAATTATATTTACAAATTAGGCTACTTTTCAGATTCTTAATACAAAATGTAAATCAACTAATAAAGTATGACCCATTATACAGCCTAATTGTACAAGAATATTAACATATAAGTATATAAGAAAGCGCCAACTTTAACATCATAATGATGAACACGTGAAAGCATCAACAATTATAATCCAATGATATAAGCCTGTCATACATATATTATTGGCCATTCTGCATAATGAGCCTTTGCTCTTTAAGTATAATATGTTGATGCTGAAACTTTTGTACTTTGACTTTTGAACGCAGGACTGTTTTGCACTGTTTTAAAGCGGGTCTAGTGGGTTGCTGGGAACAGGTGGCTCCGTCACTCCCCGCAGGGAGAGAGGGCACAGCGAGCCCTAAGTTCACAGCATCAGGAAGCGGTGAAGTTCGGGCGCCGGGTGCTGTAAAGCTGACAGGGCCGGAGCCACAAGCAACTTCTACTTTACAAAAGTGGAGAGCCGGTTGCTGCCCACTGCTGCGAAGGAAATGCGCACGGAAAGGGCCAGCCCAGCCGAGAAGTGTAAAAATATATTCCGTTCATTATGAAGCTGTGACTTTGGAGGGCCGCCACAGTCGAGGTAATTAATGTAAAACACCATTCAACTGCAGTGAAGAGGTGGGGTGGGGAAAGCCATTTCAGTGCTTGCTTGTAGGTTGTTAAATGGCCTCATGTGATCCACAGGCATTGCCATTGATATTCATACAGTATGTTAACTGAATGCAGTTCAGTGCAGTACAGCAGCTTCATTTACCTCATCACTGTTTAGTGCTAGAGAGATCTATCCTTCATGCAAACACACAGACTATCCATCCACTAAAACACACCTCATGTTTTTGAACAGCAGGAAAGAGTAAATCCTCATGTTAGATAACATCCTGATGGGCAAGCATTAAATGGCACTTTATATACTGCAAAAATAAACCAAATATTCGAAAATGTCCAGGTTCCTGACCTCTTCTTTAGCCCTGTGAGGAAGCCTCTTCCTGAAACGTAGCATAGTGCAGTGTTAAAGCCACAGTGGGAGAAAATGATGGGGCGGATATTTTAGTTTGCCGAGGTAATTAATGCTAAACACCCCTGAAGCCATTTAAGTTTCTTGCCTCGTTAATTATGCACTTTGTACACACTAAAATATCCTCCTATGCTGAAAAAAATAGCTCATTAGTGCGCCCCTAAATTCGTATTTTTCTTCTTAAGACCTTTAAATAGGACAAGCCCTTCAAATACAGTTTGTGAAATCAAGCCAAGTGGTCTTTTCACCCTGCTGTCATCCCCAGCTCATTCTTCAGTCCTACATCTTCCCTTCTGGCATGGCTCTATAGCCTTCCCTAAAAGCATTCACGATGTTTTCAGGAGTTTATTATTAATGCGCTGGCACAATGTGCTCTTCAGACTGTCAGCGTTAATCAGCAGACTTCCGTCCCTCTGTTCGGAGGATGAAGTGAATACACTGCACTTCCTTGTCAGGTGTTGAATTACTTTATCTCAGTGCCTATGTGCCGCCTCCAAGGTAGACCCGTTGTCACGGTTACCTTTGGAGCACCTCATTATTCATAAAGGTCATCGTGGGATGAAAAGCAGAGCTGAGTAAAGGATGGATGAAGCAAACAGGCGGAAAAACTTTGCAAGACAAAAGTGCTTGTTGAGTTCAAATTGTCAGATTTAAGTTTTGAGTTCATCTATCTATCACAACACATTTTTAATCTCTATTATGTTTTCCTCATCATTGAGTTCTTATACCTTGAACATACCAACATAAAAAGGATTAATGTCAAATTATACCTGCAATTTGTATCAGCAATATTTTGTCAGCAGCACCGAACAACGATGAGATATATATATATATATTTTTAAGGTGTCCACAATTCCCCAATGGAGTGTGTAAAATGTTTTGCTTGTATGGTAACCATAAGAACTTGATAGATTGATGCACATACAGGCCATGTTGGGCTATGTTGCTGTGAACACTTTTGCTGTAAGGTAGTTTGAGGAAATTACATTCTAGCTTCAGCATGCTAACATGCGCAGAATGTTAATGTCGACATGTTGCTGTTTAGCTGGTATAATGTTTACCATGTTCACCATAGTTTAGCATGTCCAATAATCAGCCCTGAGTTTGGTCATAAACCAAAGTATTAGTCAAATCAAAATTCTGGATCTGTCTGACCAAAGTGGTGGACCTACCAATTGACAGAGCAACACTGTGTTGGGGTCTGACCAAATGGCTTCAATATGTGCTGTGGACAAAGAGAATCAGGCCTTAACTTTTTCAAGCAAAGGTTTCATCCTGATTTGTAGTTTGAGGAGAGCAAAGGAATGTCACACTAGGGTGTGAATTCCCCCCCCCAAAAAAACCTATGGTTCCTGAAGTCACCTGACTGCACCGCTGCAATCTCATTGACCGAAGGCCAAGAGGCCCCAGGACCCCTGTGGTTCAGCCACTGTTCTATAAAACTGTCTTCAGCGCACACCTCTATGCTTTTTCCCTTCGACCTCCGTCGAACAGGGAGCACACAACGCTCTCTTCGCTCGGACACCCCGTCCAGGCCACAGAAGAACCAGCTTTCCCCGCCAGCGCGACGCTGGCCACGAGAAAACAACGGCCCTTCTCCCCTCCTCAAACCCTGACAGGTCACGAGCCATTTCGCTGGACGAAACAGCCCGCGATAACGAATCTGCTTCAGCGATCCGTTCAGTGCTTTTTGCTCCTTTTTCTTTTTGCGCACACTCCGGCAGGAAGACGTCTAATCCTCTCCTGACCGATGATTACCGGGAGACCTACGGACCACGTCGTCTCAGCCGAAGTTAAACTGTCCTCCCTGCAGCGAGGATAGTTCACGTCTGCGTTTCGCTCCAGGACGAGCTCACGCCACGACGGACCGAAGCCGCACCAGCAAACGCCGTGCGACACACAGCGGCCGCTGCAAAGCCGCGCCGACCCGCAAGCTCCCCCCTGTCCCCCTTCCCGACGAGGAAAACGGACCACTTTGCTCACGAACACTTCAACGTTGCAACGAAGCATCGACAAGTAAGATTCTTGGCATTTGGGCATAGCTTAGCTTAAATTAACGTAAATTGAATTCAGGTCATTCATTTATATGCTGATATTCCCGTGTTTTTGTGTGTTTAAGTTACTGTCGCGTGATATTGAGATATTGCGCAATCATTACGGAACAGAGAAGTTCCGCTGTATTTGTGTATCAACTATGACTGTTTGCTTGGGATTTATTTGATTTCTTTTCATTTGTTTTACTACACTTCGTGTGGTATTCTCTCCTCATTAAATCAGCTCTGTGAGTGAAGTGTGGAATCTCGGCTATCGTACATAACTGCTGGCAGTTCTACCGACAACGGCACGTGGTGTACGATACGGCCACTTCCCCATTCTCACTACAACGCGGACCGCACGCAGAAGTTTGATTCATGAGCCCCCACCTTTTTTCCCTTTCTTCCTCCTCTCACGCAACACGCACACACAGCTCCTAGCTCTACCCCTGGGGAAACCCCGTCCAAACGATCGCCTCACATCACGTGCTGCCCAGGCACACGTGATTACGTACAGCAGTCCCATTCTACCATTTTGGCCCGCGTCACTCGACTCCGCCATCTTTGTAGTTTTTAGCTGTAGTTCTTAAGGCCCCTCCCCTTTTGGCCAGCGTCACTCGACGCCGCCATCTTTGTAGTCTCTAGCTGTAGCTGTAAGACTCTTCTTCCTTTTCACCCACAGACCCACACACACACATACACACACACACACAGACATACACCCTCATCCATTTTATTCATTCTTTAGTTTAGGCATATAAAATTGTATGATAACGTTTGTTGGTTGCAATATTAATTGATTTTATCATTTATTATTTTGATTTAATAAACTCTGTTATACTTTAAGGAGCAGTCGTCTGTGATTACTTGTGCATATGTATTTCATAAGACTGTATGTAGTAGCCTGTGCTCGAACTTAAAACCTTCACTGTCACTGAATGTGTTAGTTTGTTAGTTTTATCGTTTGGTTATTGGTCCCTGTTCGCAGGGTGGTGCCCCGTTGTTATTAATAATCATTAATAATTGTTACATACATCAATAATTCTATTGATGTCAAGAATTCAGTTTCTTAAATGCTGATAACCCAAACACGCTCCTTTAGATCCCAACAACTGCCATCCCTTATCACATAGCTAGTGTTTGCTATGGGCAATTTGAAAGTCAACACACTAAATATGTTTTTATAACACTGTCGTCAAGGGTTGCTTGCGGACCTCAAGCATTTATTCAACAAGGTCAATATGGTATGGCAAATACCAACAAAACATGAATGCAAATTTGCCATTCTGGTGCGTCCTCATATCTGCGCCTAGCATGAGTGGGTGGTGCATTGATAGTTGGCTACAAATAGAGAACGAAATTTGTGTTTCCAGAATTAACCAGACTAAGAGCATGATCCACAGAAACTCTGCAAAATGCCCCGGAGACTTTGAAAAATGCTATTTCTGGTCTTGTGAATTCAGCCTGTTATGGGTGGTTTCTTTCAGATAAACATACTGGAAATGTATCCACCGGAGTGTGTTCTAACAATGATGAATCCCCAGGATCTGGGGCTTCCTCAAGGATGACAATGACAAATACCCGCAGCTAGTTTCTTTCTTTGCCCTCCATAATTCTAATCTGGAGCCCATTGTTCTAAAATTACCTTAGCAACTAGTATGTCTTTAAGAACTAGGTTAGTAGTCCATGTGGATTTTGTCCTTGTCCACAGCCTCAGAGGAAGGCTGTATTTGACATCACAGTTTCTTTCATTTAAAGTCATACAGTCAACACTGGAAAAATCTGTCTCGGTTAAAGGGCCACCAAATATCTGCTCGTAAGCCTTTGGGTTTCTTGCCAACATCAGAGTTAAGTTAGGTGATTCATGAACAGTCACCCTCCATTAAGTCAAATTCACACGGCTCCTCCAGGAGTTATAGAGCTCTCTACTTTCTTGTTTGAAAATTTGGAATAGACAATATAAGAAATAGGCCTATCATTTTGAATAGCATACAGTATTTGTGAATGATATTGCTGAGAGCAATGTCATTTAAAGTACAGCCAACTATAAGGGGCACACTGTAGCAAGAAAATCAGCTTTGTGAACAGGTGCTGTGTTATTTGTCGGATCAACAGCACAGTCTGTTCCCAAACTGCTTTATTTGGCTGTTAATATGCTGTTCATTTGTCATGCAGCAGTGTTTCAAGCCGCTGTGAAGCAGCTTTAAATGTATTTGATTGTTCTGCAGGTAACCATCACACCTCTTGTGCCTCAAACTGGTATTGAACTTAATTTTGAGTATTGACAACTGATATATTGTTTGGCTCAAGATGAGTTCATGAATCAGTCGGCAATATTGGATTATCTGATATCAGGAACTGCTTGAGATTAGATTTTCTTTCCCCCATGGTCACATTTGAGGAATAATGGTCAGAACTGAAATCCAGCTGTTGTTGTGGGTGCTAGTGATGGATGCATATATTAATCTTTAGATCTGAAAAACAACTAAAAAGAACTCCCACAGAACTGACTGAGACACACTCCATCTGGAATTTCACTTCACTCATAGAGAAACTGATAACACTTTAAATCTGATCAACTGAACCTCAACACTAATCCAATCAAAATGTCATTCCTGTGCTCATAGTCCCATTACATTTTGACACCAATCCTTGCTCTGATTTCCCAAAAGCTCACCTCTCTTCCTCTGAACATTGCTGGATACCAAAGAATATTACTTTTCTTATCACATTCTGATTTCAGTTTTTTTCATAATAAATGTACAAGACAAATAAAAACTACCGCTCTAAGTAGTGAATGTATTCACTCTGACTTGGAGCATACAGCATATTTACTTTGTCACAATGTAAAGAAATGGTGATGATTGATCAATCACAAACTGTTTGGAAGAATAAACTCTCATTTTGCGCGTATGTGCAGTTCCAGTACAGGCTATCATTTTGTACTTTTTCTTCTGACTGTTAGACGACTAATGTTAACCAATCATCAACCGTTAACCAACACGATTAGTGCCTTGCATGCTGGGGTGTTGTCGTTGAAGTGCCTTGCAAGCTGCAAAGATTCCCGTCATTATTTATCGCCGGCTGCGGTGTACACGCAAAACAAACAGGCAACTGAGCCCCAAGTTCACCAACCCGGGAAAGCAGCATCAATGTTGCATGCATTGTGGTGGATACATGCTGCCATCTCCCCAGTAAGTCTCCACCACATCAATTAGTTGAGCTGCGAGGATGTCTGCTGTGTGTCTATGTCAAGGTCTTTGCCATTATATTGCAACCGGCCTGACGTTAGCGAGTGTCCAGTTGAGTGAGAGAGAGTGAGCGTGAGAGAGAGAGAGAGAGAGAGAGAGAGAGAGAGAGAGACAATGAAAATGAAGTCAGCAGTAACGTTATAGCTGTGAACGTAGCTGTGCAGTGTGTGCGTACAAGGTTTTGTTAGTGAGTAAATGCTACAACTCCTCCAAGTTTGTGTCTTGCTCGCCACCTGCTGATTAAAATACAGGGGGCTAGCCTCAGTGATGCGTTCACTGACTGTTATGCATACAGAACTGCCCTTTGAACGATGTGTTCACCTACCAATGTACATTCTGACGTGTATTTGAATGGTAATGTGATGGTAGTTGCAGCTTAGTTGAAATACTTGTGTTTAAAACTTTTTTTAATGCCATTTGCCCGGTGACATTTCAGTCATTAAATAGCCATAATACATGTCAATTATATTCTTAACTTGCCCTTGAGAGCTTTGTCTTTTGTGAGACTTAACAGATAAACAACTATCATATTGGATATATTAGAGTACAGTATACCTTTTCTGCAGTTCCCCTGATACTACCATAGCTTTTTACTGTACAAAGCACTGACTACATATGGAAGAAATGTGAAATGGGCCAGTCAGTAAAAGTGGGAAGATTTGTAGATACAGATTGGTATTCTCAATTCCTCCTCCTGGTGCACCTAACCCATCCTGCTGTTAAAGAAATAATAAAAGCTGGCTCCCTTTCTTGCTGTGGGACTTTTTCTCAGCTGGCCGTCTCCTTGGGTCCAAAAGGTCATCGGGTCCTGTTTACTTCCGTGAGGATCCATAATGCATGGTTTGTATCGTTTACTTGAGGGACTCCCTCTGCCACTCATGACTCCCTACTCTGTATTTGACAGGGAGGCCAAAGGAGAGAGGAGATAACCAAGTATCAGGTCAGTCCTTGGGATAACTATATGCATACATATAAGTACACACACACACACACACACACACACACACACACATACAGAGCTCCCTTAGCCCACAAGAGGAGAAAGGAGACACTTCAGGGGTAGATATAAGAATCACCCTCGTGTTTGAATTCATGCTCTGACAGCAAACTACCGTAGTTTCCTCATGAATACTAACTTTGACATAAGTATGTAGAATAATAGTGGATGCCTTCTTTATGAGCTGCTGAATTATTATTGTGTTGACAATCATTGTTATTGCACCAATTCAAATGCATATGGTTGTTAATCATGGAATAAATGTGAAGTGTTTACAGCAAATGCAGCCACAGCAAGTACAAAAAGCATAGAACCAACACAGGATCACCTGTCAAATGTTTCACCATTTGGTATCATTTTTTAATAACAATGTGAAAGAAGGGCATACAATACTAAAGAGGTCAGGTGTATTCATCCAAGAGATCATATGGACAGTTCAGGGGTTGCCTCAGCGTGTAACCTAGACACGGGGCTGGCTGCATGTGTCCATATGTCAGGGGATCATGGCACCTGCTGATGAAGAAATCAAGTCAGAGAGTCCTCCCGTGGTCACAAGCTGCCCTTATACCCCAGGAGTCTTTCCCAGCAGTCTGTCATATTGGCTGGTGGTCACCACTCAGAGTCTGATTAGAAATATGCTTCTCTCTGTGTTGTCTGTCTGTGTGTCTCTGCCAAGGTGACAAAACATGAACTCAGTTCCAGGAGCTCTCTTTCTCTTTCCTTTCCTCTGCTGTTCTGTCTTTAGCTTTCTCTTTCCCACATGGTGTGAGGGTGTGGGTGAATAGTCGTGCAGGTTTGTTGGGTGGAAGATGTCTCTTAATATATCATACAGTTTAATTTATTGTTTATTATTTCAAACCTCAAATGTTTTCAAATGTATTCATTTGAGGAGTAGTTTTTTGCACATTGTTCAAAAATACATCTTTGTTTGTCTGTTTTTCTCAACACAGCATACTGTACTGAAGCAAACTACTTTCAACTTTAAAACAGCTTCATAAACAGAGTTTAGTGTTCTCAGTATACAGTCAAAATCCTAATATTTGGACTGATGGAGCCAGAGATCAACCTGCCAATCTTCTGACTATTGAATGACCCGCTCTACTTCCTGCATCGGCATGGGACAACATTCAAATTTCATGTTACGATTATCTGGGCCAAAATAATTGATTAACGATTAACAATATTATCTCAATCATGTCAATACATTCTCAAAACTCCTAGAATGGCAAAAACACACAGCATTCACTCTACTTTCCATTGTGTGAAGATACAAAGACACACACTTTTTTAATGAAAAACAAATAATCTTGAATAAACTAATTACAAATGTCCATGCATAAATAAAGGTTAAAAAAACCCAAATGTGATTCTGTTCTTTCTTACATGTATTCTGTACTACGCAACATTTTCCTGAAAACTATTTTTGGACTCGTACTAAAATAATTCCTCTCAATTATCACTTATGACCCACTGCAAGTGTGTAGCAGTGTCTGTATCTTTCCTTCTTATTTTCCTGTATTTGTTTAAGCCTTTGGGCAGTTGGTGTGAAGCCCCCAGACTGTGCTGAGGACTTTATTCAGAGTATTAAGAGCTGAGCAGCAGGTGTGTGTGTCTGTTTGACCCCCCCCCCCCCCAATGCTTTCGAACATAACTGCAGTGATACAATCAGAAAATAACGTTTTGTTTCTCTCTCTCTCTCTCTCAGCTGCTATAATAGATCAAGGAGTATTGATAATACAGCACATGCTTTCAATTCCTTAGACATACTGTAGCTACGCAGTGTTCTAAGCAGACCAGATGTCTGGCAGCTGACAATAAACTCAATTATTACAATCATAAGAGACTTCAGGCTTGACTTGACAGGTGCAACAATTAACAGCTGCAACAAATCAAAACGCTGAGGGAGATGTCAGTCATTCACCGCATGTACACGCCCACAGTCATGAGTGCAGCTCCAATCCAGCAAAATAAGTGAAAACCCCTGTGTGGGTGGACTGTTGTTTCCATATTGCCCAAGAAGTTAATTGCTGCCATTCCCCAAATAAAACAATCTAAATACAGTAGATGAGAGACACAGTATACAATGTATCAACTCTTTCATTGAGGCGCTGATGAAGTGCTTTTGCCACACTTCTTTGAAATTAAGAGCAGAAAAAACAAAAATGAAGTATGTTTCTCCCTGCATGGGGTAAATGACTGGACTTCTGAAAAAAATGCAACCACTGAAAAGATTGCCACCAGTTAGTTGCCCCATTAGCAACAACACATGCATGTTATAGGGTGTTTCCTTTCATTTGACCACCTAAAAATGCAAATGAGAAGAGAAAAAGCAGTTGCTGGTTGATGTGTCCTATGTCACTAAATATGTGCCGCTTGCAAGAGATCGGGACAGTTCTCAGCAACTCAACAAAGTAGCACAGAGCTGTCTCCACCTTCTGAGAACAAACGAGGCAGACTGAAAGTAGATGGAAGAGGAAGGAGTTTGTGCTGCAGCTCAGAAATCATTTCTCCCAACCCTGTTTAATTACATTGTGCAGCCCGATGTGAAAAGGTGTCAGAAGAGCAGAGAAGCGAATCCTGTCGTAATGAATGGAAACAGATGGGTGAGACAGCAAGCAGGGCTCCCGCCAATAACTGGGGGGGGGGGGGGGCACGGAGGAAAAGAGGGGGCCAGGGTAAGAAAAGAGCTCAGATAGAGATGAGGAAAAAAGCAAGAATGATGTTTTTTTGGGGGGAAATAAAGAATCAACGACAAAGCCAAAAGTTTCAAACTGAAACACTGTTTTCCAAATCGTTTGAAAATATGTGTTATTTTATCCAAGGTTTCAAAGGTGGCAGAGGATACAAATGTGTCTACATTCAATCCTCCATTTAGATCAGGGGTGTGAAACTCTTTTCCACTCTGGGCCACATCAGCATCACGGTCTCCCTCAAAGGGCCGGTTGTAACTGTAAGATGGTGTAAATGTAACTACTCCCAAAGATATTGGTAAATAACTCTCTCTGCATTTGATTATTGTTTATTCAAGTGTACAATATATTGTACATGCAGTTATATAAATGTAAAAATATATGTCAGCACATTTTTGCTATTACAGCATAACTCCTTTTAGTTCAGGGTTAACCTCTTTAAGAAACCCACATTATTCAAAGATCAAACTTTTAAAGAAAATAACAAAGACAAACATCAAACACAAGTTATGACATTAACTTTGTTCCAAGCTATTTTTGTCCCCGTTGTCGTCCCATACATGGCAGCTACATCCAAGAGCTCCTCACTGATGGTCAAGTCTGCCTTCAGCCTCTTATAAACACTGATAGATGCGCATCGTCCGTGTTGTCCTTTCATCAACGGCTAATGAAGAAGACGAGTACCTGCTCGTCTCTCATAGCTGTGCTGTCAGATCGCCTGCTCGTTCATGAACTCGGTCTGCGATGGTGTTTCTTCACAAACTGACATTTGTAAAAGTCTGTGTCTGGTCGGAGCTCACCTGCTCACATACCTTCAGCATGCACTGGGCTGTAGCTGTGTAAATATATTCTGCTGTGATTGCATTCTGCCTTTTAATTCTTGGACACTTATGTTTTTATTGGAGGCTAAATTTAGTATACTTGGCTCCGTGTTTGGTGTCAAATTGCCGACGTGAATTTAACTCCTTCATCAGCGACACAGCCTCATAGCACAGAAGACAGATCGTTTTCTCCTTGAAGCTCAAACATGTTTTCACTTTCACATATTTCATCACATTTTCTTCCCTCTGCATCAATATTTCTCTTCTTGGGGACATTTTAGGATTATTTGTCGATCGTTTTTCAACTCAATCACTTCCTACAGAGTGAGATCATTTATTTGTTTACAGTGCAAATCAACATGTCTTTGGAGTTCCTTCAGCGTAATCACCAGTTATGGAGGAAAATGATTACGTTCTCATTGTGCTGAGACAATTCGGCTTATTCTGTCTCAATTCAACATATTGACACTTGTTAGAAAAGTAGACTGTTGTCCTAAGAAACTCTCATCTATCATTTCAGCAAATGCTTACCCAAAAAACATCCATGTTAATTGTGATGGGAGCGAAGAAGTCAGGGGATGTTGTTATTGAGCGACATGGAGGAGGTTGTGGTGAATGGATGGGTCAACAAAACATTGGACTTAAACATGAGACTGCTGTTTATTTCCCGTTTCCAACCGACAGCAGCCGTTGGTTTCATGACCATGATCTTTCAATACACCTTTACTACATGTTTAATATTGTAAACCAGACAACGAAGGTCCTCTAACCATAACAAAGTAGTAATTTTAAGTCTGACTGTCTATGTTTTACCTCTTTGTTGAAAAAAAAGGAAGATCTTGTTAAATGAGGATCCAACAATGGCATTAACGGTGAGTGAGGGCGAGAGAATGGGCGGTGGAGGGTGAGACAAACCTCCCCTGAGCAGCGTGAATTAGCTTTAGCTGAGTGAGTGTCGGGATTACGCTGCAGGCTGAAATGGAGTGGTTGTTTAGACAGGGATATAGTATTTAAACAAAGGGATTTCTCTGTCTTACTTAGATGTTCACATCTTTGCATTAACACAGGCACACACAGAGGGAACAGTATGGCGATAACACCATAGATTATAGTTGATGGTACATGAATCAGCAGCCATCTTTTTCCTGTCACCTTAGTTTTAAGAACATCTTCAAAAGTTGTTTATTAAGGTAATTTCTATACGGTGTGCGGTTTAAATAAATAGGACATTTCAGGTCAGGTATCAATGCCATCAATGGCATAAATCAATTATGTGGACATTTTTGTCTAAGTTTAGCCAAGTGTTGCTCAGCCAACACTCGAAGCAATATTCTCACCTTTATATTCAGTACATATATGTGATGGCCACCGATTGTCTAATAACCCTCAAACATGACATAATCCCACATTCTCCTACTGTGTATTGCACTTTTAAATGTTTCCTGAACAAGCTAATTAACTTACTCTGTGACTCAAAGGCTTGTCAAGGTTCAGGCTACATTTTAATTAACACTCAAACACAAAGCTCCATCATGACGCACGGATCAATGATCAGGGTTTGTCTTATTTGATTGACTGAAAGAGCCATTATCATTATCTCCTGAAAATATCTATTTTTCCTGCAGCTAAAAATAAGCCACATAGGGCAGTTATTAATGAATGAATGAATGAATTGTATTTATAGAGCGCTTTTCACAGACATAACATCACAAAGTGCTTAACAGAGCAGACATTTAAAAGCATAAAAAACACAATGTGACCCTAGGGTCAATAGATTACATACACAGAGAAAAATAAAAAATAATAAAAAATAAAATAAAACATATTTTAAGAGCAGGTCTAGGACATGGGTTTTTACTCAAACGCCAGCCTAAAAAGGTGGGTTTTGAGCTGGTTCTTAACTTGATTAAGTCAATACTTTGAGTTTTCTGTGGTAGTTTGTTAATTTAAATTGGCATCCGATAACAGGGTGTTGTTACATACTGTATGATGTACTGCAATGTGTATTGCGCTGGCCTATTTGAGTTTCTGTGTGTGTGTGTGTGTTTGCATGAGGTTCTCCATATTTGTGTGTACAAGATACTTCTCACAAGTCTTGGAATTGTTGGCTCAGCTGTAATAAGCTTTCCGTGAGGTGCTTTTCTCTGCGTGTGTATCAGCAAAGTGGGGAGGAAAGGCTCAATAGATTGCTTTGTATGGCTAATTTGCTCAGCTCATTAAATATTGAGGTGAAGGCAGATTTGTGTGATTGCCAATATACTAGCTCCAGTGGTCTTTGTTATGCCTCAGAGCCTGTGAAATAAAAAGGAATGCACTCACACAGAGCAAAAGAGTGGCGACGCTTTTGTCAGGGCAGCAATTTGTGGGCTGGCAAATGCAAATGCATGAATGAGCATATATTGAAGCAGCAGTCCACAATTAGTCTGAAGTAGTCACACAGACACACACCCATACATCTGCATAACCTTTGTAATATTAGTTTATTATTTGATGTGTTGGAATATTTGTGTTGTTGGAAAACAAAACAACATTTGTCAGATGAAGTGATCATTTTAGCGATGCTAGCTGTGTGACTTCAGGGTGAGCAATGTCTGTATGCTTGACTCGCTGTCAGTTGGTCAGTCCACCACTTTGATCCAGACTGATATTTGAACAACTTTACGTTGAAACACGGCATCGTGACTTGTAAAGAAAGCAGGACCTGACCTCTTTTCCTACACATGCCTTCTAATCTACACCCTCCTATGTGCACACAAGTCTGCATACCTCTATTACTATTACTGTAGGCGCATACATGTGGATTTGGGTGTTAGTGTTCGTTGATTCTAAGCCACAGCGTTAATGTGTGGCAGTGGACAGCAGTGATGTATGGATACAGAAAACAACTAACACTCTCTGCATTCCTCTATCCCAGGAACACCAATTCCCCACCACAACTCCTCAAATGGCCACTTTCCCTCGATGAATTGGGTTCAAGTGCAATCTTGGCTATTGTCAGATGTAGTTTAGGGGCTATATCTTAATGGTTCACCCATTGCGCTCTGGCCTGTTTTCTCTCTTCAAGTCGTTCCATTCCTTATTGGATAGTGCTATGTCCTTCTGGGAAGAGAAATGTTTTCCTCAGGTACTTCAGGGTGTAAAGTGTTGTCAAAACAAGCTTGGTCTTAAGAAAGAAGGGAAGGTAAATCAAAGGTAAAGGCCTGAGATTCACAGTATGACATCCTAACAACTCTGATGGCTAGCAACACTCAATAGTTTGACATGCATCTCATTTTCTGAGCTGTTGCTGAATCTGCATCCCAATGTAACTTGAAAAGTGTCCAGTTTATCACCTGGTTTTTAGTAAGATAAAGAAACAGGAGAGGACCATCTGACACGGACACAAGATGTGTGTAGTGCTTGTTTGCCTTTATGTTAATTAAACCATTTTAAAACACACATTACCAAAGGCCATACATATTCATTTGTATTGGGTTGTTTGATATTGACTATTATTTAGAGATTATAACATTTGATTAATCTAGTGTTCAAGTAGGGAAATGTAATCAACACCAAATGAAACACTGTGAAGCTTTTATTGCCAAATTAATTGTAGAAGACAGTTTCAAGTTTAATTTGTTTTTGTGAAATCTCAAATTGATGTTTTTTTGCATCTCCCTCAATAAATCCCCTCACCTTCTATAAAGATAGTGTGCAAATGCCCAGTTTCAGTCATTTAATAACCTGAGGTATTTGGCATTTTTAATTCTCAAACTTATCATCTTAACTATGCAAAGGCGAAGCAAAGATGCAATTAACTAATGAACAATCAATTGCCCTTAACTTAAACTCCATAACAGTATATAAAGGCTTCAGGAATGTATTGTCCCAGATTAAAAAATAAACTATCAAAACAACCAAAAACAACACTGTGCAAGGAAAAAGCAGCATTTTTACACAGTAGTTATCTGGAAGAATTTGTTAATTACTGTCACACATAAAACCTACGAGTTAAACCTCTTTTCCAGACAGAGTGTGTCTAGATCAGGGGTGGACAATTATTTTTCCCAAGGGGGCACATGAGAAACAGGGACTGTTGTGGAGGACCGGACCAATAGACTGAACTCGATCCTGCTCAATATTATTCCACCTCTTTATAAAAGACAATACATTGTATGGTTTTGATAAGCTGCCAGTAGTAAGAGTAAATATTATGATCAGGGGTGGAATGTAACGAAGTATATTTGCTTAAGTACTGTACTTATGTACAAATTCAAGATACTTTACTTGAGTGTTTCCATTTTATTTAACTTTGTACTTCCACTCCACTACATCTCAGAGGGAAATATTGTACTCTTTACTCCACTACATGTGTCTGGCAGCTTTAGTTACTATATTACTTTAAACATTATAATTTTTCAAACCCTTCCTAACTATCCAAACTGAACTCCACCTGAAACATCTGCAGCAGGAGTAATGATCCAAACAAATACACATTTTTAATATCTATAGATAATTGTAAAACACTGACAGGGATCATGTTTCAGCTACTTTTACTACTATTGTTTTTAGTCCAATGACCTAATTTTCTGTTTTTCAGTTCAGTGCGAGGAATCTAGTCTGTGTTGGGCTTGAACGAGGGCACTGAAGTCAGGTTGAATGTGTGAGGTGGATATGTGAACTTTTACTTGTAGCAGAGTATTTTTACACTGTAGTATCGCTACCTCTACTCAAGTAAAAGATCTGAATACTTCTCCTCTGCCACTGATTATTTGTTTTTGTCCGTATACATGTGGTGTTTTTAACACCCCCGTAGTCTGCGCTGTCTCAGGCTACATCCACACTACTCCGTTTTTAAACAAAAATGATCTCGCCGCTGGTCACGCCACTCACTAATCTCTCCAATAACAGCTGCTTCCTCCGTAATAATGCAGACTTTAACTGCACAACAGCTGCTACTGTCAACGCCTGTCATCAGTTCTCCATGTTAAATTAAATGAACCTGGTAGTCGATCGGTCATGAATGTTGTTGTTTCTGAGCTTCCGGGTAAGGGTCACGTGATAGGAGTGTGACGAATCAGGGAAGGACACGTCATGACTGTTAAGAACCAATCAAGTAGCGAACGCGGGTGTGGCCGTCATCGTTTCTAAATGTCTCCGTTTTCGACCGTCCACACGAAAACGCAACCCGGAGTTTTCAAACTTATCCATCCTCGGGAGCGTTTTCAAATTCCTCCGTTTTCCGTGCACGAAAATGCCGGTGTAGTGTGGATGCTCAGTGTAAACGAAGAAAACCATATGCGTTTTCAAATGGAAACCCTGTGCTTGACAATCATTGCCAACCTAACCTGACCAAATTGTAAAAAAAAGGCTTCAGAATAGTAATATTTTCATGACAATGTTATATAATCCTGATATAATAATAACCATTTACAGTAACGTAAAGTACCCAGCGAGCACCAACCACACACTGGCCCAGGCCGCATCATGGAGGGAGGGTACATTATTGGTGGCTGCATCTGTACTTTCTAGCTAAATGTTTTGTAAGGTTTAATTCCAATATTTAAATAAAAATATTTTTATTCATGATACCTGTGTAAAGTGAAGATCGCTGGTTTTGGATATATGTCCAATACCAACACTCTGTCTGGCAATGGAGTTATAGATTTGATGACCGCCCTCGCTGTCTATGTCACCACTCCTGGAGCCTTTGACCAACTCCCTCCACTGCAGGAATCTAATTTGTCTCAAGTATCAGCTCTGGATAACGAGCGGAAAGCTGTCAACAGGCCCTGCTGGCAGTGACCGCTCTGTATGACCCTCTGAGGACGGCTGTGTGTCTGGCCTGCTCTTCTCACTGATTGACAACTACAGAGAGGGAGAGGACTGGAGAGAGTGTGAGAAAGTGAGGAGTAAAGAGGGAGAGGAAGCTTGAGAATGTGTGCGAGGAAGATGACGACAGGTGGAGATAGTAACAAAGACTGAGTCACTGGCAAAGAGAGTCTTTAAAGAGTGAGCAAGAAAAAAGCATCAAAGAAAGTGTGGATGCAGACCTCAAGGGCTAAACTATAGATAGTGACAGATGCTAGTTAATGCTGGGTAATCTGAAAACAACTCTATTAGAAAAGAGACAAACAATTGCATTTCACTGTCTAGCAATTTATCAAATATCCTATCAGCTCTATGGGAAAGAATGAGTCGAAGCTGCAGAAGTCTGCAGAAGTCTGAAGGCCTTTTTAGTTTGAAAGGAGCAATTAAGTAGTGAAGTATCTGACAATAATGATAATATGCTAAATTGTCGATGAGCAGACTTGTCAAAAATGTCCCCTAGTCGAAAAGAAATCCTGCTGTTGGATGGCCATCCGGAATTTTTCTTCATCTCATGAAGTGCACGTATTGTATGCTATCTGGCTAATATAATCTGATGGCTAAACACATTTGAAAATAGACTAAACTACTTTGAATTACTAACAAACCCTCTTCAAGGTGCAGGGATTCTGGTCACAACTGTTTAATTAACTTTTCTGGTGAATTCCATTTGTCAGAAACGTCTCGTGACTTTTCCGTGTGCCGCTTCTGCCTCTCATGAAACATCACTGTGACCCAAATGCTTTCATGAAATGGAAAATACCCCTTTTAATTGTTCCTTGTAAATTAACCTTTGAGTAAAAGACAAGCAAACTTTCAATGAAAGTTACCTGAAGTCTCAATCTGAACAGGACGATGTGAGATGATGGTGGGGTTCTTACAAAATAATGAGGCCCTATGTCAGGGGTCACTAATAGGCGGACCACGGTCCGAGTCCGGACCCAGTCGCCGTTGTATCTGTACCCTGGTCCTACCACCGATAGATAATTAAGGATGATTTAAATTTTGACGAAGCGCTTCTATTTTAACCGGCGCAGCTTTTGTAGCCTCTACGTCTTTACACCAAACACATCGACCATTTTACATGCGTTGTAAATCACATCACGTGATGCTACTCAGCCAATCAAATATGTGTATTCCGATTTGCATCGCAACTCCAGTGAGATTTACACACACACACACGCACACACATACTTTAAGATGGTTGTAGCTGCAGTGGCTGAATATGTATCAAACATGTTAAATAACTTCAACTATCAAGCGTCTCTCTTCAGGCAGCAGTTCTGTGGATGCTGATAAAGCCATTCTGCCCTTTTCACCACAGTAAAGAAGATAGTGTCCACATCCCAAAGCTACACTTGCTTTAGTGCCGAAGACTGTCACTCAATACTGGGTAAGACGCTATTCAGAAGGGATTCAGGTAAAAGGTAGAACGTTATCTAAAAAGTAGAAAAATGGAAAACAAAATGCAACACAAACCTTCCACGAAAGTACAGCAGGTAGTTTGCATTATGCAGGGGCTTTTGAAGTGACTCAGTGATTGGATAAAGCCGGGGTATTTTATCAGGTCCATAAGACACATGAGGATTGCCGGTTCAGTAACTGACGGTGATCCATTGATTGACTCATGCTTCTGGCATCAACTAAATATTAGATTAAAAGAACTTTCTAAAGTAATTGTAATAATTTAATCATTAATTTACAGTATTTTAATGACTTAACAGGACTGTGTGTGCAGCCATGTTCATGTCGGTGCTCAGCTCTGCTCAAAGGACGGCTTTGCAGCGGAGACTCCAAAACAACACTAGCAGTGAATCTGGAATCAGAGCGAGTAAATTCACATCAGGGATGACCACATAGCCTGATTTCATCTAAATGCAGATTACATTAATTCCACTTTCACTGAAGTCTGTCATCTTTTTGTTTCCCTTATCATCATCATCATCTCTCCATCCTCAAATCTCTGTCCAGTCTTATATTTCTTTCTCTCTTCACCCTTCTGCAGCATCCCTCTTTGCTGAATAATCACTTCAACAATGACTGATTACAAGAGGAGAAACATCCCTGATCTAAAACAGAGCTTGTTTTGTTTGGTCTCTCAGTCGTGTCATCTGTTTGTTGTTGTTGTGTGACAGTGTAGCATTTTGTGATTTTTGTTTAGCGTCTGGCCCGTGGGAGGGGACGGCACCTTTTTCACAGATCAGAGGGAGATGTAATCTCTCAGCCGAACTGCTCCGGTCGGCAAAGATTTGAATGTGTGTTTTTCCTATGAGTGCATATGTTTGTGTGTCTGAGTAACATCTGATAGCTCTGCAGCACTACTGGTCAGCAGGTAAGGTTTCACTAAAAGTCATTTCTTATCACTGGCAGGGGCAGCTACATCCCCCCCCCCCCCCCCCCCCCACTGCTGCACTTCCACATTTGCACACACCTTGAAGAAGAAGCTTTGACCAAACCCCCAGCAACCCATCTCTTTCATGCACCAGACAACCTCGCACATTCACAAACAAGAATGATGAAATTGGTTATGATTGGCTTTGCCCTTGTAAATCCAAGTGGCGCTGGCCTGCCTCCACTTTTGAGCTTTTCTAATAATGTCGGTCTTACCTGAACCTTATTGAGAGCACTCGGGTCTTCGCAGCAAATAAAAGACAACCTCTACCTCATCTATGTCGTTGTTTTCATTCCCTGCTATAGCCTTTGATTATTATTGCTCACTATAGACTGGCACTGGTGGGTCACCACAAATTGAGCCCTGCAAAGGATTAACTGTTTATGTACCGGGCACGACTGGCCAGTTGGAAGTTAAAGTTAAGATGTTGTTCTGGCCATATCTAAAGCGCATGCCCTTTCCTATAAGCTGGTGCAATGCTTTAGAGCAGGGGTGTCAAACTCAAGGCCCGCGGGCCGAATCTGGCCCCCCTCGTCATTTTATGTGGCCCGCGAATCCGCCAGCAAAAAAAAAAAAAGTTTAAAATTAGACTTGATAATAAAAATATCCCGAAGTCGAAATTATGAGATAGCAAGTCGAAGTTATGAGACAGAAAGTCAAAATGATGAGATACTTAAACACAGTCATAGAAGCAGCTCTTTGGCTGGTTACTGTACATTTGAAATGGAAATGTATTGTGAGTACATTGAAGACTTTAAACGTGGCTTTAAAACACATGAAATACTTCACGTGGGATTGTGCAAACGCACCCTTGAAAGGATTTTAAGCATTGAACAGAGTTATTGTAATAACTTGTCTTTGATATTTTCTGTAATAGTTTGATCTTTGATAGAGTAATGTGGGTTTCTTAACCCTAAATTAAAAGGATTTAAGTTATAATCACAGAAATGTGCTGAAATATATGTTTACATTTATATAACTGCATGTACAATATTTTTACATTTGAATAAACAACATTCAAATGCAGAGACAGTTATTTACCAATATGTTAGGAGTAGTTACATTTCTACCGTCTTAACCGGCCCTTTGAGGGCGACCGTGATGCTGATGTGGCCCAGAGTGAAAATGAGTTTGAGACCCCTGCTTTAGAGAATAATAGCCTATTGTGTGTTTTCAGCCATGCTAGCAGCGTGACTGAAGGAACAGTAATATTGGCCTGTTGGTCGGTCAGGTGGTCCACGCTCCCGGAGGAGTCCGTCTGAGCTCGTTGACACCCTGACTTTTCCTCTAACACCATCATGAGGTTGACATTTGTTGTTTGTTTTCAATTAAACTAGTTTAGTTCTCGTGCAAAACATGCCTGTTTGGAACGGACCAATTGCTCGGCTTGTGGTGTTGCTGGTTGCAGCTTTTTCAAGAACCGCTCATACAACTTTGTCGCTCGACAAAGCGCCTCCTCGGGACTCTTGAGAAATACACTTGCCGTGACATTGTAGCTTCACACACCCCATTTGCGGCTGTTCAGAAACAGCGGTGAAATACTTTGGTTCACGGGAGAAAAAGACACCTATGTCCAACTACTCACGGTCAGAAACACCAGTGAAATACACAGAGTGGCACATTACATTATATTTAGTTAATGGTTTTGTCCAAAATGACAAACAATAATGGTACAATGTTAAGATGTTCACCTGATTCTCCTCATCTTTCTTTAAGGTTCTCAACAATTATAACACATTTCTTCCCTCTTATATGTGTCTTTGCATTTTTTCCCCACTTGTCAGTTTCTGACAAAGTTACATATCTGGAGTAAAGAAGATAAATTGGAGATGTGTTGAACAAGCTTGAGATTCTCTGGAGGAGGAAATATGAAAACATCTGCAGCAAATCAGAGCTGTGGATAAAAATAATACCCTAAGCAAACTCATTTTTATCATGGTGACCTGGCATTTACAAGGCACCTTTTACAGAAATTGTATTATTAACCTGTGTTCTGACCTGTCTTAAACTCATTAAGAGTCTCAAAATAACTGTGACACTATTTTAGAGCTGATTGGAAATCGTAAAGTTGATCAACACTTAGACATTACAAGAACTGTTTTCTCAGTAAAAATGAAAAAAAGAACTTAAAACTTGCTATGCAAGTCACAGTGAAGTTAAAATATGTACAAGCCTCACATACCTCTCTATTAACCACAGTTGCTGAACTGAGAGACGGTCAAAATAACATTGTTAATGTCCCACTATAATCTCCTCACATTCAATTGACAATCGTAGTTCATTTTGCTGATATAATCTACACATTGCACCTTTAAGAACAGATATGCTGCTCTGTGAGATGGTCACAAATCTGGATCGCCAACAAGACAAAATGTGTTGATTGGCAGAATGTCAGAGCAGCAGTCCAAAAGCTGCCAGTCCATGAGAGCTGAACCTTAAGAAAAATGGTGCACTCAAATAGAGAATACTCACAAACAATCTCGAGGAACACAAAAAGATAAGCACCTCAGCATTAAGGTGTCGCTCACACGCACACACACACACCTACACACACACACACACACACACACACGTACATCGCCAGGGTCAAACTGAGGGAAGCAGGCATGCTGCCCAGCTAATTCATTTGACACAACAAAAGATCTGTATCTCAATGTCACAGCCTGCAGGACAGAGCAGCGCACACACAGCTGCCCAGAAACACCGTTTGAAAAGGTTGGAATAATGTTGAAAGGAAACAGTGTGTATGTGTGAGAGGTTGTGTGTGTGAGAGACGTTGTAGGGAGGTAATCAGGATAGATGGTTTGAGTACAAACCATGCAACAGAGACTGAGGTTAATGCCCTGTGTAGGGTTTTTAGGTGACAAAAATACTTTGGTAAAGGAGAGAAAAGATCATAGTTTTGGTTTAATATTGAAACAGTAAACACTCTGGGTTTGTGTTCCCCAAAGCATAAAAGTGTTGAGCAGATATTGTTGGGAAAACATGAAATGAAGGCTGTCAGTGAGCGTTTTCATACACTCAGTATTAACCTTTCACAATTTACAAAATATGAGGGCAATACCTTTATTTCAAAACATACTATGTGCTGCAGGAGACGACAGGGTCGGATTTTGCAGAGCTCCTTCCTTGTTCAACTTTCACCTGCTGTACTTGTGTCTGTGTTTTGGCACATATTTTCACAAAGCAGTGGACACTCCAGGTGCATTACGTTCCTTTTCACTTCTAAAGTAGTCTGCATTACAACTGCAGCATGCATCAACACAGATGTAAAGATCACCTGGTCGCCCAGAAATACGGACAATTTTGTCTGCTACATAGAATAACAAATATAACGTAAAATATTTGCCTTCACAAAATCAAAAGAACACTTATTGTGTACTAAATTCTTCTCAGTGATGATGACAATAGTTTGTGAATTTGACAGTTGGGCTGGAGAGCAGTTCATATAAGATACTGCAGCAGTACAGGCTCATGCCTGCCCTCTAACAGTCAGCTCTCATTATCTCAGGGTCTCTGTCTCTGCAGTCTGTGCTGCTGCATACTGTCACCACGGAAACAAAGGAGGTCAGCATATGAGGAAGGAGCAGAGGTAGAGGAGGCAGGAAGAAGTTTAATACGAGTGAAAGTACAGAAGTTAAGAGTGGCAGAAGTTACCATGAGGGTGTAGCAGGTCACAGAGTGTAGAGCAACGATAAAAGAGAAAATAAAAGACAAGCCATGTTTTGCAATATTTCACGTAGAAAATGAAACTGACAGTCTTGAATGAAAAAAATCTGGATTAATGGAAAAGACAGATGCCTTAAATGCCAAACACTATACTTTCACATAGTACAAGACAAGTGAGTTGAATGAAACGTGGTATGAGCGACTGCCATCTTGACTGTGAAACTCCAAAGGTGATAATATATTTGAGGTAGTGAAGAAAGGCAATAATCCTTTCAGCTTTTATAGGAAGAGGCAGATGGAATAAAACTGCTGTGGATTAGCAAGAGGGCTATAATGAAGAAAAGGTAATGAAAAATCACAATCAGACATAATCCTGGGTAATATATATATATATATATATTTATTTATTTATTTGTTTTATTTTTTCTCTTCATTGCTTGAACTTTTTTTCTCTTTACTTTTTCACAGCCTTTGAGTGGATCACTAAAAAGGCAGGCCAATGTAAACAGCAGGTGTAATGGTTCAGTGCAGTTGTGTCCAGTGTCCAGACCTCCGTATGCTGAAAGTGCTTTCAATTCAACAATGATTTGTTTTAAGAATACCGGTAAGTTGTTAAAATTAACCATATGCCCATTTCCAAACGTGTACTTTGTTCTCCAAATGTCTTCATTCAGATAAAATGATAAGGAGCTCTATGTGTTCCAAGCATGTGTGTGTGCATGTGAGTGAAGTACAACAGTGCGGTGTTGTGTGTTCATTCTAAATGGTAATGCAGCAGAGTCTGTCTACATTGAGTAACAGGGAGCACAGGGAGTTTCCCTCCACAAGAATGCCAACTCCTCTCAGCCAGCCCCGATGGGTTATCAAAGCAGACACTTGGCAACCTACTTTCCGAAGCAAAGCATCTGCCCATTCAGAGGCAATGGGGCTAACGTCAGACTCTATCATTCTTACGTTCAAAATGACCTTGGTATCAGCATATACAGCAATAACCGATGCAGGGGTTTTGAGTGTAAGAGGGACAGATTGTGACCGCAAATCAATTCAAGTTTCAACATTGGTCCTTGTGACAGCCATTACTAAAACAAAGTCACCTTCAGAGGGAGCAGAGGTGGCCATTACTTCTTTAAGAGGTGGGTTATTGATATTCTGTTCAGTTTGGACATGCTTGCTTGCATTGCAAGTTTTGGAAGTGGGCTACCAATTGAAAACTACACACGCACAAAGATACTCCATAGACACTTTAAAACATCTGGCAGCTGTTTATCCTTCTACCTGTCTTTCTGTCTGTCTCAAAAGACACTTGAAGGAGGCAGTAGAAACCATGACTCAGCAGAAAAAAACACATAAGTCCATGACTTCACCGCAACAAAAGAGGATGGACATGTCTCATACAAAAATATAGTTCTTTCTATTTCCCATAGAAAACAGTCCGTATGTCATGCACCTAGAAAAGGAAGCTGAAGACAAACAGGAGGTTAAGCAGGCTTTTGATTTTGCCGACTGCCCCTTTTTTTGAAATATCACAGCCAGCAGCTGTGCAAAGACTTGAAATGGGAGAAAAAGCTAGCCAAGCTCTCTGCAATGGTGTCTACCAGCACCTCTAAAGCTCCCGTATTAAGAAAATAAATAGTCCAGCACACAGCCAACTGTAAAACTGCAAATTATCATCTTCACACTTTGTTTTTTGTACATAATAAACAAGATGTAACGTGTGAATTGGTGAGATTTTGTGGTGCTTGTAGGTGGATTTTGTTACGTTGGATAGAGTCCGACCAGCTTTTATATGTTCTATCCGTTTCCACCAGCTTCATATTCAATGGACAGACACGTCAACCTTTCACCAATTCTCAGAAATAAGTGTTATTTCATGGAATTTAAAAGTGAACCTGTGTGTGTGTGTGTGTGTGTGTGTTTGAGAGATTTTACATGCATGATTTCCAGTCTGACAATGGCTTAACAGAGTGTCTTTGTTTGGGCTTAGCCTCCTTTGTCCATCCCTGCTCTCTGAGAGCTGTATAGCGTTTTAAGTGCCTGCCAGAAGTACTCCACCTGTAGATTCACAGCTCTCCACCTACGTTTGGCAGTTTTCCCACATAGTACAATAGAGTAAAGGTCAGACAGAGGTAAAAAAACCACTTTATTTTTATGTGTTTCAAATATTTATGTCTTTTATTTGGGAATAATGAAGCATTGTTGGCTGAGGACGTTTGTTGACATGATTATTAATTAATGATTCGATTTGTAATAGAGATCTTAAACATGTGCAGTATATTTCAGAGGTGACACATCACAAGTACATTTGATCAGCATGCAACCAGTGGCATTAAAACAACATGCAGCCACGAGGAGAAAGCAGCACAGCAAGCTACAGTTGGCAGAGATACATTTGCATGGATTTTTGTTTCACCTCTGTTTTAACTTAAGACACATTGACCTATTGCATGCTTTCTGCACAGTGCAGAGCTGTAAAGAGTCCAGAATGGAGGAAGTTGTTATTTTGCTGCATTGCTCAACCTTTAACCTTTAGTCACTACATCAATATACTTTCAGCACCACTGTTTTTGAGAGGACACACACATTTTTGTGTCATATCTTCAAGTGTAAATGGCCGTGGTGCAACAGATCATAAACCTCACGGTTTGGATCGTATCACTGATTGGAGTCATGGATTGGATAAGCACAAACAAAGAAAAAGGAGCAAATATAACTTTTAGAGAACTCCGATCAAGTTTTTTTGCCGCTGACACTAATTGCACTAATGATCCATATTGCCAGATACAGATCCCTTTGTTGTTTGATTGTAGCAGCTGCTCTACAAAGCTCCATATTTTGTTTTGCCACTGTAAACCACCACATCTTCTGAATGTTATCCCTTTACTTCGTGAAAGTAATTTATTTTTTTCTCCATAAAAACAGAATTCAAATGGTAAGGAAATTAAAGTTTGCCATTTTATTGATTAAAACAAATCTTGTCATTAGTAGTTGTAATGATGTAATATACGCTGCTTAGAGCAGTGATTCTCAACTGGTGGGTCGCGACTAGGGGTGGAACGGTTCACAAAATCCACGGTTGGGTTCGGTACGATACAGTGGAGCCACGGTTCGGTACGTTTCGGTACAGTAGAAAACTATAAATGCCAGAGAAATGTACTTGATTTTAAAATGTATTTATTCATTACAACTAACATCATAAAGTTATTCTTTGACTTTGAACAATGATGGAACTATACCTGAGTGACCCATCTTCTGGGGTGTCTTCTTAGCAACACATAAGCATAAAAAACAAAAACTGCTCCTTAATGTTGTGTAGTATTATTACTTACATCTTGCAAAAGAGATTTTTAATCTCAATGGGGCTACCTGGTTAAATAAAGGTTTAAAAAAAGGTTTTTTTTTTTATTCAAACGTATTCGGTTCGTCATGCGTACCGAACCGTGAGCCTCGTACCGAACCGTGAGCCTTGTACCGAACGGTTCAATACGAATACGCGTACCGTTACACCCCTAGTCGCGACCCACTTGCGGACCTTTGCCTGTGAAAAAAACAAACTGTGTGCTTTTATTTTGAAGGGGATTTTTTATGCAGCGGAGTTATTCACACTCCTTAACAGTATTTGCCGTTAATGCCTTGTAATGCTAATAGACACCCACCATTTCACAGTATAGAATAACACCCACCCACAAAGTTCATTTTCATGTGCTAATTGAGCGAAACTGAAGTACGACACCGACTACATGAGATATGGATTTTCTTACATTGAGGACAAAAGAGGGCAAAAACCTCAGTGTGTTTTGTGCAGCGAGATTCTGGCACAACAAAGTATGATGCCGTGAAAACTGAAGCGGCATTTGTTGGATCAATCCGCAGCGGATTAACTGAAAGCTATACCTCTGTCAAATGACAAGTAGGCGAATTGAAGACATGTCGGATGACATCAAACAACAGACCACAGCTCGAATTAAGGAGAGTGGTCATTTTGCATTACAAATGGACGAATCTACAGGCATCACAAACAAAGCAGTTTTACTCGTTTACGAAGTTGAAAATGTGGTCGCGGCTTGTCATTAAGGGGTGATGGTGGGTCCCGCAGCGAGACCAGATGAGAACCACTGGCTTAGAGGTTTTGTAAACAGGTCACAATTGTCTCTCTAATATCTATTTAGGTTGTTTTGAAAACATCTCCATCAAACAACGATGTATACAATTTCTCACCAGAACACATCATGATAACGTTTGAACTTACCTTCGCCCAATCGTCATTTTCACTGGACAGAGCCTGAACGCATCATAATGAAACCTTCGTTCATTGGCCGTCAGCGATGCTGCCACTGTCTTGTCAATTTATACACGGATTGGTTGTCTACAACGAAACATTATCAGAGATTGGCGACTCAAAATTAAAATCGTGGTTTGCCTTCAAATTATTGGGAAGAGATATTCATGGGCTGCACTATGTGTGTGCCTGTGTGGATGTGTGAGCATGAGTGGGTATGCATAAATAAAAAGGTAGTGAGTTTTTTTGTCGGGGGGGTCAGATGTTATGAGACGATATGAGGACTCTTAGACTAAAATCACATCGCTGAGAGTTGAACAATGTGAACAACATTCACATTTCAGCAATTATTTGCTGGAAAAAACACACACACTTAATTGTGCTAAATTTGATAGCAAACATGTTTTCCCTTTTGACGGTACAACCTATTGGTCAAAAATATCCTGAAGGAAATTCTTAGTGACAAAATAAATTGTTAAAGCTGTTTCTTTACATTGAGATTGAAGCAAATAGGGTCAAGCATCTAGTGTCTTGCGATGTTGTTTTTAGTATACAGTTAAAATGTCATGATGTAAGAATGTTTAACTGATGTGATGAAGTTCAGTGTGTACAGCATCGCTAACTTTCGTAAATGCATGTTTCCTAAATGTTTTACAATGTTACACCAACGTGGAATTTAAAATATATATTTAAATATAATAGTATCTTTATTTCCTTGGCCAGCCACAGATGCAATTCTTATTAGTCTCTGTTAAACTGGATTCCCTTGATTGCTTTGATCCAAGTTTTTTACAGACCCAGCCTGAAGAAAGGCACATGGAATTCCTGAGCATGAGTGGCAATTTCAGTAATAATAATGCATGGAGGAAGAACAATGATTCTTCTAGTAGTAGTATTGGTATTATGACCTGTGGCAAGTGCTTTAATTAGGACATATCTTGATAGCTGAAATTGTCCATAGATCAAGTGTCAGATCAATAGTGTACTAATGCAAATCCAAGTCCAAGCTCACTGACAGTCTGCTTATTAAAATAAAAGAATGAACCCTTAGCAGTAGTGTCGGAGAATGTTATCAGACACCGCATACAGGTTCTAAAGAAACCAAAAAGAAAGCTCTTAAGATTAAAACAATAAACAAAACAACATAAACATAACAAATTTAAAAAAAGAAAATTCAATCACAGTACAAAAAAGTACAAACAAAAAGGAGGAGGAATAAATAAATGAAAGAATATATAAGTAAACCCTGTAACCCTGCCTCTGGTATAATTAGCTCAGTCAGATAGGTAGGGTGGTGCAAGGCTTTATAAGTTAAAAGAAGAACCTAGTGAAGAGGCCAGAATGGGTGTTATGGTCATATTTTCTTGTTTTTGTTTTCAGCTTCATAACAATGGGAACATTTATATCCCATATTTGTATTCAGCAAAAAGTGTATATTATGTAAAACACCTAAACACAAGAATAATCATTTCCCCTTTAAAAGTAAGCACACACAGACATGGCAACATATGCAGTGTTTGAAGATCTGTCAAATACTCTAGATGGGCAATGCTTCATCCGTAAGGGTGTGGATTATCTTGGAAATTTGAGATAGGAGCCACACTAAATGTTTTCCATTTTTCTTCCACACAAACAGCAAAACAAGTGACATCTCAGCAATAGCTCCCCAGTGTTGGGGCCCCGGTCCCGCGCGAGGCCAGAAATCTGTTTTAAATGAACTGTTTGTGTTCCTCTGACACATTTGGTGCTATTTTAATGGGCTGGAAACCACAGAGCAATATCGTAAAGGATTATTATACCTTTAAATCACCTGCGAGAACCGATCCGAGTGCATAGGAATCCCATTAATCATCTTTGCCTCCTACTCACAGGTACAGCACACAAACAAGGAAAAATACTTCCGTCTTTCAGCAGGTAACTTTGGTTTTCATTCCCCAAACATTCTGTTTTTGTTTCAACTATGTAATTGGAACACCAAAACCCAATCACTGTCACTATATCAGACTCCATCATGATGAAAAAAAATATGGGAAAGGAAGTGATTTAAAACCAAATGCCAGGAGGGAAACGGTGTTGTGTACTCAATCAATGTATGTTAAGCTCCCCATTGCAGCTGAAGACTCTGAGAAGAGAGGTTGCTTGATATACCGTAGTTAATTCTCTTATGTGTAGAGCTCAATTTGTTGTGATTTCTCTTAATAGTACATTGCATATTCCAGGAAATCAATGATTTATGTCCACTGTGCATGTTTATAAACCTTAGGATTTAATTGAATTTGTCTTCAGAGAGATGATTGGTCTTATTTAAATGTAGGTGTGAAAAATGAATACGTATTCTGTATGACAACCCACAATTCACAACCACATGGCATGAACAGATGTCATTTTGCTTCCAACAATTACAGTTTTGGAGAGACATGTAAAGAGCCCTCTAAAAAAAGAGGATGGATGTGAGACATAGAAGTTACCAAACACAGTCAGCCAATCAATTTAATCAGCCAACAGGAACTCCATGCCAACATCCCTTTAATTGCCTGTTCCTCGCTGAATGATTCAGCTTTTGCCGAAAGCTTTAATGAGGTGCTGAATTTCACTGCAGGGATTGAAACACATGCAATTAAAAAGACAGATGTCGTAAGGCCCAGGTGAACTGAGGAGTTACAAAAAGGAGAGTACCAGCTATTACATTCCTCAAAACTCATGGACAAAAAAAGTGTCCTAAGTGCAGCTGCTGAAGCTTTTGATAAAGATACAAGCCTACTGAAAAACACAGTTCTGTTGATTTCAAACAAACCACTGTGGCTGCCTCAATTAAGACATTACACGTCCATCTATTCCTTTGTTGTAGCAGATTTTCGTTCCCAGGGAGAAACATGTATACCCAGTGCTGGGTGGTTACAACATTAACTGTAAAACCTTGAACTCTTTTACTGGGTAGAGTGTGAACTTCTACTTCACAGTCAACTTACTGACACCACAAACGCTGAATTGGATTTGCCTGGGTATTGAGACTTCCAAGTGTTATTCTGACTCGGCTCGGAAACGAGGGAACAGGAAATTAAAGGTGTGGCCAAACATTGTTGCAAAATCATTTTTAAAAAGATGACGCATTTCTTTATTATTGCAAATTTAACTCTTCATCAGTAGAGCCGTCTTCCCAACCGTTACGAAGAATTTGTAAAGAACAAACAGGTTCCTCTTCTCCAATCCTTTAGAGCCAATAAACATAACCGTGACCACCCTAAGGCTAAGGCATCGGTCGGACACTGTTCGAAAAAATTCACTCGAAAAAAGTTCACACAGTGTAATTATCACAAAGTCTGGAACATCACTTTGAACAATGTGTTCTGGTCTTAGGGTCCCTTTCTCATAATCAGGAAGTCATGGTAGCAAATCAACCAGGCGTAAGTATTGACGCCTCTACACATTTATTATGGCTTATTTAGGGTAAACAGCTTGAAATGTTCTTTCGACCGTCAACTGCTTCTTAATAGCCTAAACTTTTGCCGAGAGACCTAGTGTCAGTGAAAGTTCACACAAAACCATCTGAGCACAGAGCTTTAAACACGTACAGAGGACATGAGCTTCTGTTAAATGTGTAACATTCACTAATTATGAAATGCATAATAATTAGTCATTTCGATTTTTCCCCAACCGAAACCCATCCATGCTTTGGACAACTGCTCTAATATATAACTTGTAGCCTACGTTACTGTAGGCTTCAAGTCAAAGTACGTCGTATAGGACTTACTTACTCTCCCTGAGTCGCTGCATGCGGGAGACAATAAGATAACCGTTGTGCTAGTTCGATGAGGGTGCCGGTGTGATCGTGTCCCTTTCAGAAGCTTTGTAATCCAGTCTTGAACTGCATTGTCTTTTTGGAGACTTTGCAAAAAGATATCATGATTTCATCTGAAATGGCACCAATTACAAGCATTAAGAATAACTATAAACAGCCGATCTTCTCGCATAACAATTCACAATTCACAGTAAACTACTTTTCATTTTCATTTGACTGCTTAGGTGATGGTAGTAAATCTGGAGCACAAAAGATGTTCTCCATTACAACAGGCAGCTTCGATAAACCATTGATTAATGGTCAGCCAAACTCCTGTTTATGCTAATAGGGCATGGTTAATGGGGCAGACGTTACAATGTCTATTATCAAGTAATCACAATTTGTTCCCCTTACACTTAACTGATTTGGGAGGACTGGGTTTCTCCAACAAACAGGCTGTGGATTGTAATTAAGGCTGTAAAGTGTCACATGGAAGAGTGAACAACGAGGTAATAGTTGTTATGGCAGGACTCCATTTACAGCTGAAGAAGCCTGAACCTGATCATCTCTTGCTATCTAGGGCATATACTATAAAAGCAAAAACCGGGCGTACCTGATGAGGGGCTGAAGTGGAGTGGCATCCTATCCTTTAGCACAAATTAGATCATGCATTTACTGCATTTCAAGGGGAAATCAAAATTGACACAAGCCTCAGCCACCTGCCTTGACACCATGATAGATTTGAGCTAATCGTCATCCGAGCACAATCAATTACTTTAAGTGCAGAGTGTGTCATGGCTAATTATTTATTTGAATAGCACATGCTCACATAGCAGCACAGTATGATTTTTTCTTTTTTTTAATCCTTCATTAAACAGGGATGTTTTTTGGTCAAAGTCCAAAAAAGAATGTGTACACAAGTAACGGAACCTAATAAAGCGGACTACATGATCCCGGCTTTGGCAATGTTACCATCATACCAGGCTTTATGAGCCCTTTTGTTCTTCGTGCTGTACTCTGATCCCTCTGGGACTTTATTATATTACAATTAAGATTGATATGGATGAGATAGATGGATATATAAAAATGAGAGCTAAACTTCATCACTTACGATAACTCTGAGATTGAATTTAATATTAGAAATGTATTTTTATTGCTTCAAATCATAACAAAAGTTCTCTCAAGACATTTTTCATTTAGAGCAGGTCTAGCCTGAACTCTATGATTCACAGAGACCCAACATGTCCTCATGATCTAGCACAAGGGTGACAGAGACATGAAAAAGCATCTTACTTGACTGGTTGGGTTGATGAAGTTGTACTGATCCCTCGAAGATCGAAACTGATCCAGATAGGGCCCATTTGTGTTTTTGCCTCGACCACCATAGTACTACAAGCTTGGCGGGAGAAGTTTTGCAATCTGCAAACTCACCATTACATGACGCCAAATTCTACAAATTCAAAATGCTTTGTGATTAAAACATGACACAACAGTTGCTGAATTCATTCAAAATTGACAGAATCCAAAAAGGTATTTGATGTAATCTTCAGATTGTATTATCAGTTTTTCTCAAGACCTTTATTTTACCCGCAAGCAGCGCAACATTTTATTGGATGTTTCTTGGGAGGCGAAATGCACCTTTAGAGTCATTGTACACAGTGTTGTATCTTCAATTTTTTTCAGATATTTTCTAGCGCAGTTCGTTATGTTTTGTACTGATGATTGAATTGGTAGAGTTTCATGACCATCCACGCCGGAGAAGTACTCTGACTGTGAGTCATGCAAAATTGTCGACGGAGAAAATATATGGGACTTTAACCTTCAGAACCAGGAATGTCAGAATTAGCTCCCCCCACTTTGCAGGTCTACAGATTTACCTAATCTCAAACTGCTGCCAAATCATGGAAAAATGGCATTTAAGATGCTGGCGTCTTTATCTTCTTCCTCACCCTGTTTAGCAAGCAATTTTGCGTGCACTTGAAGTGACTGTAATTGAGTGTATGTATTTGATTAGATCATGTACGCCGTTGTAGCCTATGTACAGATTTAGTGTATCGATATTTTATGTAGGCCTCTTACATAATCCTGAATTTGTATTTTGCTGTATACTAAAAAAGATTTACTTCAACCTGGAAGAACTAGATATAACAAAATAAACATCACAGAGTGAATGGTACATTTCTTCTTTTACTTTTTTCCCTCCTATACTTTTCCCCTCCTCATCGTCTTCTTTTCTGTTGAGGTTTTCACGTGAAACAAGTTGCTTAACAGCTGCTATTCTATGTCTGCAGTCACTTGTGTGCTGCCTCACTTAGTTCATCCCTTGATCTGTCATGTTATTCTCTTCCCATTCCGCCTCATATTCCCACTATATCCCAGTTAGACAAGCCCCACTTCACCCCTGTTCTCTTTTCTTTTCTCTTCACCTTTCCTCTCATGTCTCCTTCATTTTTTTTCAAACTCTTGCCTCTCTTCTCTCTCTCCTTATATTGCTTTTCAATTCTCTTCCCAAACCATGCCTTCATTTAAAGCCCCCCTCCCAACCCTCCTTGTCTAATAACTCAGTAATGGTAGAGTTGGTCTATAGAGCCCCGAGCTGTAAGCTTTTATGGCTCTAATTGTTTCTTCCGTGCCGTTACTTTTAAGACTGCTGTTGAGTGAATACAATTTGGCCACAGAGGGAAGCATCATTCAGCACCGATCCAACACTAATCTCAGACCCTCTCTGCGGACGCAGAGTCAAAAGAGGAAGCTAATTACATATTTGTGATGGTGTGGTTGAGCTGGAGAAAAAAAAGACAATGAAGTAGTTCAATCATCGCAGATTTTCATTTCAAGATCACTCCATCAAAAAGAATGCGTACAACCGCAGCAAACAGCAATATTTGATCTAGGATTTTTGTAAAAATAAAAATCACAAACAATAAACAATTATGTTGGATGTAAGCTGCATTTCATTTTTGTGCCACAACTGGATTAAAATGATAAACCATTCATCTGAACATGTTACACTCTCAAAACATAGCCTCTCCTTCTCTTCCAAAATGCAGGCCTCTATACTCGTTAGATGTTGACAAAATGTCAATTCTTACTGCTTTAAAGATTTCCAGAGAATTATTCAACAATTCCATACTCTGTATACCATAAAATCAGACTCACAGAGCGACTGACTAAATGACAAAGGATACTTTCATTCTGTTTTCTCTGCATTTGCAATCATAACTTCCCAGCAGCCGTAGCTCATCAGCAGTGTCAGGCCGTATAAAAGAACCAAACAGCCTCTTGACACCATAAGTGGGGGTTTCATTGCTAGCTATCACAGATAACCACACCACAACAAGCCCAGCCTGTGGAGCGCTTTCTGCAGGCCAAAGGCTAATTGACTGGGCTTCAGCCTGTGTCAGTGAATGGCAGGGAGCATGGATAATCATAGGCTGTACAAACTGAGCTGACTGAGCCTCTGCAATCTGCAAGCTGTATTCGAAATACTTATTTCTTTTCTTGCCAGATTTATTTCTTTGTTTGTTTCCTTCTTAAGGCCTTTTTCGCACAGGGGACAAAAACAACAAACTAAAGGAAAATGCGGAATATTTGTTAGATTAGACCTGCTGAGTTTTACTCATGTTGACTTTATGTGGCCTACCCATGTCGGCTAAACTCAAGCCAACATTTTTGGTCCTGATCGGTTCACACAGCCTACAATACATTTCTAAAAAATGTCCCCTTTTATGAGAAAGTGATATGACTTCTTTGGCACAGAGTTATCTTTGACGATAACTATTTTAAGCTAGCCTAACTAGCATACTGTGTGCAGTAGCAGTACATTGGCTTGATGTTTTGATGGTGAAAAATTACAAGACTTATGATGATGATGATGATGATGATGATGATGATGATGATGATGATATTGTTGACATTATTTGCAGTTGCCACAAATAACAGCCTACAATGTAGTTGTAAGCAGATATGTATGTTTATTAATACATTTGTCAACAACTCGATATCCTCCTGTGGGCACCTGGAAGTGGAGGCTGGTGTATGAACAGATAATGAATGGTAGAACAGTGAAACACAGTTGTAATAATGTCTTTATATGGCAATGACAATTGCATAGCACATTTCACGACGCGTAAACACAAAGGGCCCAATTTTGATTTCAACTGCAACATTATCATCAGTCAGAAAAAAGAAAAAAAAAGAATACCACGAAGAAATTATGGTTTGTTCTTAGTTATACGTTTTTCATCTATCAGGCAACGAGTTACACAAAAAAGAAGGGATCACATAAAGCCCTCCTCATATCTCTTTTGATGAGATCTGAATGCGAGGGACCAATATGAAATGGAATAAAGGAAAATAATGTGCCAGCATTTCTCGAAAAGATAAAGGGCTAATGTGTCCCTCCAAGAGATGAGTGTTGGAACAAAAGCCTGAAAAAACTGTAGTTTTCTAGTCAAAGAGTCCCTCTTTTCATTGAAAAAGCAATATAGAAGATGAGGTGTGGCACCAGCTGAAATGCATTGCCATTAGGAGCCAACCTCTTTGGCCTCAAAATGTGTGTTCTACTGTGCTTTTAGGCTTTCACATGTGCATGCATGTGTGTGTGTGTGTGTGTGTGTGTGTGTGTGTGTGTGTGTGTGTGTGTGTGTGTGTGTGCATGCGCATGTGTGTGTGTGTGTGTTTGAGAGAGACACAGGGAGAGGGAGAAGAAAACAGCATGAAGTCTGTCTTTTTTCATGTGATAAAGGACACACACAGATACACGCTGCTTGTGTTACCTCTTAGAAGCTGTGTTGGTGTGTTTAATCCTGAAAATCCAGACACAGGTTCATTCCTTGACCTCATCCACCACCTGTAACAAAGGCTGCTACTCCCTTCACCACCACCAACCCCCTTAGATAACAGGATTTGCCTCCATAAGAGCCGTTTTATCCTGACTCAAGCTGTATTACTGAGAGATTAGAGAGAGGCTTGGGGATGGAGCCATGAACCTTCCTGCTGGGCGGGCCGGTGAGTTGGCTTGCGATGCTTTGGGTCAGCTTTTTCCAAAACAACAGACATGGACGTCTGTGTAGATTAATCTCTGTGGGGGATTGTTATTTCTTGTTCCAAAATAGAAAAATAAATGAATCATAATTCAAGTGTAATGCCAATCAATTGCTCTCAGTCAAAACGTGCTGAATCGACCTCATTACCATCATCAGGATTTTTGCAAAGTCCATAAGCTGCTTCAAGTACATATACTGTACTTGATCTGGGTTCTCTCTGTTTTTGTAAATGAATTGGTAAGTGAACTTTTTCTTTTTTTACATCTGCAGTAGCGTGAGTACTGTGTTAATGTTTCTATCGTGTCGTTTTTATGATATGGTTAATCTTGTTCTCTCTCATGTGAATAATATTTGAACGGTGTACTCCAATAGAGTACATCGATGTTATTGAGAACACTTTTGGCACACCTGAAACTGAAGGTGAAGAGCTCTACTTTGTTTTTAGAATGCTATGTCAGCACCAGAATGAGAAACTTTCAGCATTTCTGAGAAGGATGGAGAGAGTTATGAACAAAGTAGTCCAAAAGGGAGGCTTGCAACCTGCCCAAGCAGATAAAGCACGTCTGGACCAACTCATTAAAGGAGTCACCAGATCTGACATGATGCTCCTAAACCTCAGGCTTAGGGAGCGGAGAGATCGACCACCTACGTTTTTGCAGTTGTTAAATGAGATCCGCACTGAAGAGGAGTACGAAGCATCTCGCAACAAGTTGAATCCAACAAAATCGGTGCACGTGAAGACTGTTACGATACCAGCAGGGGTGGAAATAAGAGATCTCAGAGCTGAGATACAAGAACTGAAATCACAAGTCGGTGAACTTACAGCCGTGTAAACATTACAGTCCTTTTCACCACCCGCACTACAACCTGCAGTCACTGAGGCGGACTCTTCAGGAGACAATAAATACATTCAAGCATTAGAGAATGATGTTAGACAACTGTGGAAACAGGTCTCAGTTATGTCAGTCAGGCCTACCAGAGTATCAGAAGTACAGCAAAATCAAGATTCCCCGACTAGCCCCAGATGGGAAAGAGCCTCACCTCAAAGGGACTCAGGTGATTTTTTCTGCTACCGTTGTGGTGAGGACGGGCATGTTGCTACGAAATGTAGTGCTCCAGAAAACTACCAAAAAGTGATACAGAAACTAATCCGTGCTCAGCGACAACTGAGAGTAAGTCAGAAAGAAAGAAATGCTTCTACAACGGAAGGGAACACCCATAACGTCAATGTGAGGAGAAGTGCTGTAAATGTCCAGGCTAACCATCTACCAGAAGCACTCGTAGGGCCACCCTCCACCGCCTGTGTAAAAGTAAATGGCAAACCCTGCACTGCTCTCCTTGATAGTGGATCACAAGTGACAATAATTTTTGACAGCTGGTATTCTAAGCACCTGTCACATCTACCCTTTCATCCAGTCAGCGGTTTAGACATTTGGGGTCTCTCTGAGAGGTCCAATGTGTTCTCCACTGATGAATGGGACATTGGAGAAGCTAAGGGAGTGGAACATCATATACGGCGAAATGATGATATTACATTCAGAGAAAGGTCTCGTCGCATATCACTTGCTGATTTGAATGACCTTCGATGCCACCTTCAAGGTCTTCTGGCAGCAGGGATAATAAAAGAATCAAGAAGCCCCTATGCTTCGCCCATTATGCTGGCACAGAAGAAGTCCGGGAAGCTGCGCATGTGTGTGGACCATCGCACGCTGAACCGAAGAACAATCCCTGATCAGTACACAGTGCCACGCATTGATAATGCATTGGACAGTTTGACTGGAAGCAAGTGGTTTTCAGTGTTGGATTTGCGCAGTGGTTATCACTGTTGACATGTTGAGAGCCGTTGAGAGGCAATCAAAACGCTCCCAATCGCTGATCTTTTGCCCTTAACCAGAAGTCGTCATTTTTTTTATCAATGAAGGAAAAATCTAAAGGGCACTGCGAGCGCTGCCGCTGTGATGTGTACCGCTGTCTCAGAAACTCAAAATGTATTGAAAAAAGCTAGATGTGATTATTTCAAATGTTCAAAACTAAAATTCAGCCTCAATCCATATTTGTCGCCGTTCATCCCTTAAAAAACGAAATTCTCACTGCTGTTAACAACTTTGCTCACCTGCTCGCTCTCGCACACACACAAAGGAAAAAGCGAAACTTCATTCAAAAACCTAAACAGAAGCTTTGAATGGAAAAATAAAAGATTGTTTTTTTTTCATTTACAGAGCCAGGGCAGTGTATGAACACATTTTTTTCCCGTTGCACACACAATACGAACAGCCAGTATCCCTGAGGAGATATTTGCTATATTTGACAAAAAGCATTGGATTATAATAATTATGTAACATTATAAAATTATGTCTTCTTATAATATTGAAACATTAAAAGGTCAAGTAATAATAGATTAGGACAGAATTTTTACAAGCTCATCTGTCAAATTACAGACAAGAAGAATTGCCTCTGCGTCTAACTATTATATCATATACTTTATACTATTATATTAATGGTTAACCCCCAAAAGATACTGTTGCAACAGCATAACTCTAAACCTTTTCATCAATTGTCTGAGCTGATGGATTAACAACTAAACTGGCATTGCTTCAACGGTTTCACTAAGGTACTCACCAAACACTCCTTTGAGCTGCATTTTAGGAACAATCTTATTCTGGACAGAAAGTAAGCCCTTCAAAATCTCATTCATGAGCTCACTTCAAATCACATTCATGAGACAATTTCTCTAATTTCAGATTCGATTTTAGAGAAAATGGTGAATAGTTACAAAATAATTTCACAACAGGTTAATAGCAGACCACCTCAATGTGTCACTCAGTCAGAACCAGAACATTCTGATGGAGCATTTCAAAATGAAAGCCCTGAAGCACAATGAAGCACTATGTTGCTGTACAGCTTCAGCTACAGCAAGAGACTGGAAGCATTTTTTGCAGGCTGGTTGCATCACCCACAATCTGCACATTCACACTCCCATATGAATGATATGTCACTCAAAATAGATCATGGGCTTTGATTGCAAGTGTGGGCTCAGAATCAAGGTTATTGTATTTCATTTTAGTCCCGCGAAGGTCAGGATGATGATGATGATGATGGTGGCTTTCCCCTTGCCAAGGTTGTGAGTGTAATGTGTGGTGTATCAAATATTCGCAACCACAATCATCATCATCATTGTCATCATCATCACCATCATCATCACCATCATCATCCTTAGGTCAAATGTTCTCAAAACATGAGTGTGTCTGAACCACAGAGAAATCAGAGTAAGTGCTTTGACAGAAAGTTCCTTGTGTTGGCGACATCAAAGGACATGTGTGCCTGTTTGTGAAAGATACTGTAGGTGAGTTGAAAAGCAAGAGATTTTTTTCAAGAGCGGGTTTTTCAAACTGCATCACAACAGGTGCGGTATGAAATAGTATATTTTATTGTGAGTATGATTGTGATGCAATAGGTGCAGGTGAGAATATCCCCCGTGGCATCTTATGAAAGGAGTTTTTCACTGTAGATTAGATTATGCTTTGTTACGCATTACAAACAGGTTTTTTGTCATAAATCGGACACATGACATAACACCTTTGTCACATGAAAATAAAACAGGTTTGGTGAAAGTGAATATTTGGGCACCTTTTATGTCGATGAAAACTTAGGGCAATTGACGTAATGAATTCCGGTGCTATATTGACAGTGAAAGCTGAGTTTTCCTGCTCATTCACATTTATTGGTCTTTTTTTTGCAGGGGAGGAGTACGTGCAGATAATTGCCTTCTTCCTGCTCCAAATGGAAGCTATTATATTGTATACTTTTATACAGTGCTATGAACAACAAATCTCAAAATAAGCACTATGCATTTAAATTGGGAGTTTTATTGCGTCTGTATTTTTAGCTGTCACGATGTCTTTTAAAAATGTTTTATTGCCAAATTCATTGAAACTATCCACTGGAATACCATTGATTTTCAAGGCTCAGGCAATATTATATGAGATGGTTTGTAAAACAGTAAAAGGCAGAACATAATGAAATATAATGCTTTTGCAACTACGCTCAGGGGCAACAGATATGTCGGAATGTAACAAGACACAGCGGTTTGAGATGAAATTGATTGGTTTCCGTTTTTTTCAAATGTCATCATTATAGTAGTGTTAGGCTGACTTATGCCTGATTTATATTTGTCTCGTTGTGCGCCTATGCATTCTGTGTGTGAGCTGGTGCGGGCACCTCTTGCACGGCAAGCACAAGTAGTACTGCGGTGGACAGCGGAGCGTGTAATTTATATTTTATTTGTACATGCTGTTTTCAAATTCTCTGTCAGGCAGTCTTTGATTTATTTGATAAGCCTAATTCAATAGTTCCATATAAGTTTGGCCCAACGCAACTCCATGACTGGAAAGAAAAATATGGAAAACTTGACTGAAGAGTAGTATCTCCTGTGCCTAGATTTAATAAGGTTGTTGTTGTTGTAACAGATGTGACTTATTTCTTGGCTCTATTGTACAACTAAACTTCTCCATGCCTGGCACATAATCACATTTTTCAGGAGGTGAGCGTAACTTCTCTTTCCAATTGAAATGTACAGCCAATATGGATTTCACACAGACTAACTTGATTTTCAATCACTACGTGGACTGGTATGCCTTGGCCTTGCATCTGGGATTTTACCTTTAGCATATTGTTGTTTCTCGGCCACAACTATAGTAAAATGTTGAGAATTTGACTCCAATTACTTTTGGTATATTTTGAGGATTTTATTTGATCGTGCCCATCTTTGTATTTACAAGGTTAATTTGCAAGTTCATTTTTGACATTATACAAGCACATGTCTGGTCAACCAACCAAATGTCTGTCTAATAAGGATAGTTCATGATTTCTCCTAATACCTCTTGGCCTTTATCACGGAATTATAATTACTTGGGAATATATTTAAAAATTCACATTAGAATTGACCCAACTGGTCAAAGTTCAAACCAGGCAAGCAAATAGAGATTTTGACAAGATCATTAAGAGAAGATTATGACTTCAAAACCATGGCTGGTCAAAAATCTCACCGGGCCTTCTGACTGATATGGTAATTGATCTTTTACTGACTATTAATACAGGGCAAGTTATTCATGAACTGTACAATGAATATTTATGAGCCAATAAAAATGTAAAATTACCATTACCCCCTAACTACGAGTAGTTTGTTAGAATGCAGACTTCATAGTCTTACTATTTCCTACAATTCATATGATAATACATACAGTTCTGTTGAGCTTTTCTTACATTTTTTTCAAAACATTTAAGAAGACGAGAATAACACAAACTAGTAGTGGGACAACTGTAGAGTACATCCCTATAAGATGCAGAGGGACATCATCTCTAAACCTGTCAACAAAACCTGTCGATTTATGAAGACAAGCAAATAAAAATGTAATGGACAAAGCTTACATCTTTGAAAGAGCCACTATGGGAAGCTTCATCTGATATTATGAGTGCAAATGGGACAGCATCAACATGCAGATGATCAATATTTTGACTTTATGAAAGCTGTAGGTACCACACTGACTTTGGATAAGGACCTAATACAACCCCACTTCAAAAGACATGAACTGCCCTTCAATTCACCAGATATTGTAATGTGCCGATAGCTTCACAGAAAAGAGAGGAAGGGCTTGTGCTGTGCTGGGATTGTAACGCTGCACTGCTTACGGAAAATGAACCGACGACAGTGTCTGGCAGTGTTTTTGGTGACCTTTGTACATGGTTGAAGCTGCAGATATGTTAACCTCTTTAAACTCAATTGCTGCCTCTGATCCCTCTATCTCCCAAGAAACTTCACACTCGTCCTCTTTATCTTATAATGTCCCTCATCCTCTCCCTTCCTTTACCGCTCCCCTTATAAACTCCTTAACTACACATTCACTGCCCTGTCCTTTCGCCTTTGCTTCTCCTCTAGCTCTCTGAATTAGCATAGAGAGCCAGAGGTGCGTGTATTCTTATATATTGATCTATCCATTTTTAATGGCCCCATGCTACCAGGAGGAGGAACCATCGTATGCAAGTTCCGCTGGGCCAGTGATGCTGTCAGGGCTTGTTGCCACTCTGTGCTACTTAGAGTGAGAGCAGACAACCTTGGAAGTGCATTAAGAGCTTTCCCAGGAGACACAAACGTGTCCATCAGTCCCTCTCCCACATGAAAAATCCACAGGGGACCCCAGATGGTCTTTACTGGACACATCTTAAGGGAGAAAATCCACCCAAAAATTGAATTAGTCCTTATCTGGGGTGATTGCAGGTACCCAGTCCAGACAAGCCTTTACTGCAATAAGAGTGCAGTTTCATTTTTTTCAATGTCTATTTTTACTGGATACTTTTAAGGATTAAATACCAATTCTCAATTTTATTTTGAAAATATTGTTTGTTTTTCTGAATCAATCGTACAACCTTTCTTTCACTTTGTTCATACATTATGATTAACGTGCTTGTGAACTTGAGTTTCTTTTTGTTTTTGGGTGGATTTTTCTTTCAGAGACATACTGCCACTCTATTCCGAAACTAATCAAACTTTCAAAGCATGTTCTCTCTACTGTAAGTGAGAATTAAGAAGGGATCCATGCAAGCCACCCTTGGCCCTGAGATCACAGTGGCACTAGGGTATTAAAAGGAGACTGGCTGAATACCAGACATAGTGTATGATTCATCCATCTCTCATTTGACTTTTTCTTTCTATATCTATTACCATCTGTCCTCGTCCACTGAGTGTCTTTTTTGTTTTTTCTGTTCTCTCTATACATCAGCTAATTTCGTCCCTGTGATAAAGTCACTGTCACTAATGTAGGCCTCAAACGCTTAATGACCAATTAAAACACAGTCTGCCGAGATGGAAATCAGCTAATTGGGAAAGGGATTGGCTGTGGTGATGGAGATGAGGACACTGATGAGGGACGGGGAATTTATTGAGCAGAATTGGGAAACAGTACTTTATTAAAGTGAATGGCTGTGTTTTTACTCTTAGAAATATGTGTTTTAAAACTGGCGTAGACATTATTGGCATCATTGGGCAAAAATTCAATAACCTCTCAGCATATTGTAATACAATTAGTCTAAGAGAAAACCAAACCTCTGCACTTCCTGTTGGCTCTGGTTATCAGGCTTTAGAAAAGCTAGCTCATGACGGGAGACTTTTGCCAATCACATGTCATTTCAGAGGGAGGGGGTTCCTATTGGCTGTTTTACAAACACATCCTTCAGTGAAAGCCTGATTCTACGGATATCTTGTCGGAAATGTTGTTATCGTAACCTTTGTTGTTGCCAATGTTGGACCAGCATTTGCAACAACAAAGGTTACAATATTGTAATCCCCGTTCTATAAGCACAGGCTGAGCCCTCTGTTGGACTCTTTCGGTAACACTCTCCTCCATTCTAGAGCACTCATTTGCATCTGACAATTTGTTCAAGTGTAGCCGGTCAATCAGGACATATCTACCCAAATAGATATCGGATCCTGCAGTATAAGGCAACACACAGCGCTTTCTGACATTCTACGACAGTGACACGCTGTGGATGGAGGGCTGCGGGAACCCTGAAAAGGAATCCGACGTGTCCAAGAGATAGAACTGTTTGAACGGACAGGGTCCCTTCCTGCCTGCCTATAGGCTTATATGATGCACTCACAAAGCCTTTCCGCCAGTTGTTTCGAATAGGGCTTTACCAGCCAGCCATAACCATCCCTGGGGCACAGGAGCAGCTGTTCAGTGCGTCTGATGGGGCCCGTGCGCTCAACGTAACATGCTAACACACGGAACTGGGCAAAGTAGATGTCACTTTGCCTCCCTGTCACTTACATGCGATGGAAGACAAATAGCATCCATCTGTAAAACCCTTGACCTGAAAGAACTCCTTAAGTTCTTTCAAAGGAGGGATTTGGTTTGAGGGTAGCCCATGGTCACCATGAAGCAGCAAGCAACTGGAATGCACAAACAGGGCGGTTAATTCACACTCTCTTAACTGAGGGCAAAGCTGTCTTAAAAGACAACGCCGTCAGGAAGCGCTCCTGAGGCTCAAATGGATCATTCCACAAGGCCTCAAGCACCAATGGTAGTTCACTCTGCAGGGAGGAGGAACATATCACCATTGTTGGGCATTGTTTCCTAACCACCTGCAAAAAGCACTTCACAAAAGGGTGGCCAAAGACCGGTTTGTTGTCAAAACCCTCGTGGCAGGAAGAAATTGCTGCTGCTAATACTTTTAACAGTGGAATGAGGCTGCATATCCACCAAACACTGCAAAAAGGAGAGAATAGACTCAACTGCACAGGACAGGGGATCTAGCCTCCTTTCCTTGCACCACCATTGGAACCCTGACCACTTTGCCTTGTCACAGTCAATGGTAGATCCAACTCTTGCGACCTGGATGGTTTGCACAACCTGTACAGACGATCCAGCCTTCCTCAGCCTGTCCCTCTCAGGATCTAAGCCTGCAGATGATGGCCCAGAGTGGGCAACGTGCCTATCTCACCCACCTCCTGAAACAGAGCCCATTTGTCTCCTTATCCCCTGTTTTTGTAAATACTACTTATTGTTTTATTCATGCACAAATGACATCAGTATATACATTCATGCAGAGGTGCACATACAGTAGGAACACTTACACACACGTATACACATACAGACATGCACAGTCACACAAGATCAATCCATGAAGACAGAAAAAAACATGTACAAAAAAATACATAGTATGTCTCACACATGCCACTTATCTTAAGGAGACATGATTCTCAGCCCATTGCAGTCAGCCGCCCTTTGGGTTTTCTCCCTCTCTGACAGTGTGTCAGGCGGGCCTGTTCTCCAGCTGCTGGCTCCCACCGAGTGAGGGACCCGCCTAATGAGATCACTGGCATCCAATTCGAGAGGGTCAGCGCTCATTTCGAGCAATTCATTTTTAATTGGTCTCAAATCTAATCCATTTCATAATGTCAGCTCCTGTGCTCATCTCACCCTGAGGCTGCTGAGTGACACATTCCCTTGATGTTGTTCTGTGTGTTATTACATAGCCTGAAGTTATTGAGGATGTTCCTGTGATTGTTACTTGGTTGGTTGCAGTTGCTGCGGCGATGCGACAGTAATCCTTTGCCCACTGCAGCGCTGTTGCTGCCTTCCAACACTGATGATGAAGTGTAATGAACCTCATAGAATAAAGGTATGTCTCATGCTCTCACAATAGCATGACAACAAACCTATCATTACAAGGATGACGTCAATTCTTTCACAGTTTCATTATGTCTGCTTATCATCCATTAAACGATAACTTTGATGTTAACTCAGAGCAAAGCACTCAACCCCAGCTGGAGACGGCACTAGCCAGCTCTTCATGGTGTCAATGCTCACGATGTCATTTGTTGAAAAGGGCAATTATTAAATTGCCATTGTGTATAGGCTTCACTATTTATCAATCCTTTGAAGGAGTCTATGATGTACTCTGTCTGTGTTTGCATCTACCTCTCTTCTCCTTATTTTCGTCTACTTTCCGAGCTTACCCTTCCTCCATCTAACTTGTGTGACCAGCTGTGCCTCCTGCTTTGCCTCCATCAAGATGTCACTTCCAATTTGCTGGTTGTGCTGACTCCATCCCTGCTAGCAATCAGTGCAGAAGACATCCATTACTCCAAGTCGTGACAGGTCCCCTCACAGTCCCGCTGGACATTAATGACACCTGACAGAACACAGGTTTACTACTTAGCAAACTGACCCCCCCAGAGACAGCCGATAGGGCTAACACATGCTTGCATGGTTTACAAGAACCCGACAGGAGAAGGTAACACACAAAGTCTTGTAATGTCTTAGCAGGTTCTCATACTGGCCCAGCGGGGCATTTTCAGGTACTTTGTAGAGAAAAAAGATTTAAATCACCCTCTCACATATTACCAGTCGATTGAAAACTCATCTCATTAAAGGTGCTACATTTTGAAATTCTGAGCATATCTAGTGCCGCCACATCGGCCATATCTGCACCGTCAACGTATGAGTGCAGTGAAGAACGGTGAGCTAGTCTCGGATAAAATCACGCACAGACAGAGAGTGACTTCATTCTCTGCTCAGGTAGTTATTACTCCATTACATCTTGATATTGTAAATGGTTGTTTGCTGCTATAATATTCCTGTAAAGAGAACCTTTAAGCAAAGGAAATCACTTAAAACCTCAAATCAATCTCTCATTTTCTGACATTTATTTGGAAAATATCGAAATATTTTATTTTTATAGCTATTTTGATTGCTCACTGCCTTGTGTGCCACGATACAGAACGCCCCTCTCTGAGAGTACTTTGTGGTTGTTCCTGTGTATTCTGCCAATCAAAGGGCTCTTTATATTTGTGAATTCTGCTATTTCGTTGACCAGCAGGAACAAAGTGAGTGCTTCCATCCTGCAATGCTGATGTAGAGATGGCTGCTGCATGCCAAGACAGTTTCTGAAAGCTCTGCTTTTGTGCAATGTGATATAAATGGTTGAAGGCACCTGAGATTTAGGGCCCAGTAATGATGAACCGCTGCAAACATTTAACTTACCAAAACCCCCACATGCATGTCGTTTTTAATGCACATTTTTATGATCAAATATGCAAAACATGTAGTTCACTTATTAGCTATGCCCAAAGTTTTTGTTGGTATCCCGGTGTCTTCTCCTGATGCAAGTTAAGAACTTTGGTCACGTGGTAACAGGTGGTTGCATAGAGTATGGGGAGGAGTTCATGTCTGTTTCAGGGCGGTCACTGGATTTGGATGTGAATGGCCTTTTTGAGCTCTGACAACTGAGCGACGCCTACTTGCTGAAAAGGCTTGGAATATAGATGAAAGCTTTGGGAATAGCCAAGTAAGTGACCCGTTTATGTTTGTCATATTTCCTTTTTGTCACATTATAACCTATATGTTAAGGTCATTTCACATGTTCTGGTCTCGTGATATATGGTTCAATGGTCCTCCACGTGTCCTAAATTTGAGCTGGCCAATGTATCAACATCCAGTGTATCACGGTACAAAAGTAGATCTTAGAGATGGATTTGTGTTGTTGCCTGTGTGTGGTTGGGTAGGGGATGGGATGTGGCCAAAAATTGAGATCTTGCTACGTCACTGGTGGCAGAAGAAGTTCTGACAAAACAGTATATAGGTATTGACCGCACCTTTGAGGCCTGCCAACACTATAAATAATGTTTTTAGTGTTTGTGTTTGCGAGATGTTTTGCTAAAGATTAGGCTGTTCATTAAAGAATATCAAATGACAAAGTTAATCTCCCCTGTACTCTTTCCCTCTCTCACTTCTTACCAGTGATATGCAATGCCATCCATCAGTCAGTACAACTAAAAAGTAATGAAAAAACATGTCAAATGTGACCATAGCATCATCAGCAAGTTTTTGTTCTTCTCTCGCTACTCATTATTGAACAGTGTTCATTATTCGATGAGCTTTTTAGGTGTGCAAGGCAATGTCTCGTCGGGACCATAAACATTTAAACTAACTTTAACCGAGACGCTGACCCACCAAGAGGAGTCGTAACTCTCATTGCTGCTTGTCCACAGACAATTGAGAGTGCACAGTAGGACCTACCACCTCATTTGGCAAGCACAACCTCCTCACCGAGGGCGACAACATTGGACCTGAAGCAATTGGTTTATATTACCCTACAGATATGGCAATAAACTAATAGGGTGATGAGTGTCCTCACTCTTTCGCCGGTTATAAAGTTTTATCTCCATGATTTACTATTTACAGTTCATCTCATGTTAATTTCCTTTTAAAAGTGTCCGCCTTAATTAAGTGAACAGCGCTGAAAGACAGCTTTATATACACCTTTCTTTCATCATTAAATAAAATGCATGATTTGAATTGCAGAATGCAAATGCTGAGTCATTTAAGATTTATCTATGTTAATTAGCATTACCTCAGGTACCCCATACTACAAAGTGTAAACTGATTTTAGGCTTTCTGTAGTAATAATAATACATGTTATTTATATATAAAGGGTACTCAAAGGCGCCTTACATGGTAAAAACAGAAACAATAAAGCAATAACAATATAAACAAAGCAGATAGATGATATTTTAACAGTAAGAAACAAAACAAAAACATACAAAAGTAGCATCACAGGTTAAAAGCAGATTTAAATAGGTGAGTTTTAAGTGCAGTTTTGAAAGTGGCTAGTGACGGCGAATGTCTGAGGTGCTGGGGGAGAGAGTTCCAGAGGGAGGGGGCAGCAACGGAGAAGGCCTTGTTCCCACAGGTCCGATAATTGGACAGAGTAGGGGGAGTAAGGAGGTTGGCGTCAGCGGATCTGAGGTTGCGGGTGGGAGTGTGTCGATGCAGGAGGTTCCTAAAGGTATGAAGGATGAGTGATGAGTAGAACTTTAAACTGTATTCTTTGCTGTATGGGGAGCCAGTGGAGGTTTTGAAGGACTAGGAGGTGATGTGATCTCTGGTGTGGGAGCGGGAGAGCAGATCGACAGCTGAGTTTTAGATGTATTGTAGTTTGTTGATGAATTTGGTGGATGTGCCGTACAGGATGCTGTTACACTAGTCCAGTCCAGAGGTGATTAAGGTGTGGATGAGTGTTTCAGGGCTGAGAAGGAGAGGGAGGGGCATAGACGGGCAATGTTTTTGAGATGAAAGAAGGCTTTTTATGAGATGTCATTGACGATCGAAGGAGAGGATTTGATTGAAAATGATACCAAGTTCACGGATATGTGTGGAAGCACTAACAGTGATGCCATCGATGCAGAGGGAGAAGTTGTGGTGGGATTTGTTTTGTGATTTGGGGCCGATGATGAAGATTTCAGATTTGTCACTGGTTTTTATATCTGTGGGGCAGTTGGTGATGGTGGAGTGGGTGGTGAGGACTGATGGATTTGGTAGAGTTGTAGAGCTGGGTGTCGTCAGTATAGCAGTGGAAATGGAGACCATGGTGGTGGCTTATGATGTTGCGAATGGGGAGCAGGTAGATGATGAAGAAGAGGGAACCGAGTACCGAACCTTGAGAGATTGGGGCTGTGTCAGACATGAATTTATTGATACTAATGAATTGTTTGCGGTCGGAGAGGTATGATTTGAACCAGTAATGGTACATACAGTACAATATACATACAGTATCCAATCACAATCTAAATGGAAATGTCAGTTTGACGAAACAGTGGGACACTTTGGATAATACATATTTGCTTTGTTGCTGAGAGTAAAATGAGAATATTGCTGGGCAACCAGTCACGGGAAGTTAATGGTCTGGGCCAAGACACTTTGTTCTATTTACAGATCAAACATACAATGTATGATTTTGGAGCAAATAGATTAAAGATTAAGGAGCTGTACTTGTCTTTTGTTACCTTTGGACAGTCTTGATGCTAAGACTTGCTCCAGCTACATATTTAACCTACATACTTGAGAGTGGTATCAAACTTGTCATCTAACTCTTGGCGAAAAATTACATTTGTTGTCTATCTTTAACCATAGGGTATGTACTTAATTTGCCGCATTTAGAAATTCAAAAATAAATAAATTGAAGAACATTGTCAAGTAAGAGTTTTGTGGAATCATGATCTGTTCTGGTAAACGGGTGTGAAAAACATGACTCATGTTTCTACATCACTTAAATGTAGAGGTAAAACTAAAAACACAAGTGAAATTGTAATTGTACAGCACAGGGCCTCGGAGGACAGAGAAAGAAAGTGGGTGCTGGATGTTCCACAAGGGCTTGAAACAGACATACCGTATATTGTCAGTGAGTCAAAAGCTGTCTCAACCACTTGTGTTTCTTTGTGAGAAACTGGTTGCATTTGGTCAGATTTTTTGTCTCTTTTAATTATTTTAAAAGCACAGATTTGATGAAAGTCAACATGTATCAGAAAGCATCTTTTGCATCCTTTTCTTGTGTGTCTGTGCACGTGTACCCACAAATGAAAGAGACTTACCATTGTCCTTGACAAGGACTCAAGGGTTTGCCAGAATGATGAGGGATGGGGGAGGAGCAGGAGGAGGAGAGCAATGGCAGTAAAAACACACGGCTGAGCACCTGCCCACAAAAGATGTCTGCCAGCTAACAAAGCAACTCTGCAGCTCGTTGCTGCCTCGTAAATCCTGATGCCTCTGCTGTAGGCTTTACAACGACAGGTCTCACTGTGCACAAAGATGTAAATGAAAAGTTTGACTCATTTTTCAGAAATGTCCGTCATTAATTTGCTTTGTAAAAGATTAACAAACTGAATTTATGAGTTGTGCGCAAATGCAAATTCTGCTGGTTCTACCAGGCTTACTGATTTGAATGCACGCTCACAGTAACAGTGCTCCGACATGACGAGACAATTTCCTTTTGTAGGATTTGTTAAATCTCGCTTTCACAATTCACCGGAGCAAAAACAAGCCGCTCCCCTGAATTAATGACTGAGCTGCTCAAAATGGTCAGTTCTCTTATGAGTTGTGCACATCCTGCTCACCCAACCCAGCTGGGCCATTGGCATGTTAAATTCAAAGACTCAAGTGTCTTCAAATGGTTGTTGGCAATGAAAATGAATAGCAGCTCACCACAATAAAACCTCATTACTCCGTAAAATCTCCATTTTGGATTAAATTACCTCCAGGGCCCAGTTTTTATGTAATTTCATATTTGGGTCTGTGTCCTGGTCAGAATCTGAGCAGCTATTATGACGTTGAGCTGGTTGTTATAGAAAGTAAAACTCAAACATCACATTTCATTCTCATTTTTGGCTTGTTTCATGACAAGCTGTTTGACAGAATACTTTTACAAGGAAGAACTAACCAGCCAGCAGAGTGAGTGTGTGTGTGAGTGGGTATGCCTGGTATATGTGTTTATTCGTTAAAAACTTTAACAATTAATGGTTTTCCAAACGCTGCACAGAAAGGGAACATCTTGATTGTGCTTTTACGTCATGTAAGCCTAAATGACCTGAGGCATGTAGGATTTTTAGGATGTTTTCATCATTTTTTTCTGTAATTGTGTGCCGGATGAATGAAGTTTGATAATACACTCACACTTAAAAAGCTTAAACACTGGCACAAAACTACTGAAAAGTTCCTTTTATTAACTGATTTTATCCTGATGCTGCCCATCTAATACAACCTGAAAAAACCCAAAGAATTTACTCATCCTGAAAGATGAGTGCTTTTAATGTTATTTTGCATTGCTAATGGATCAAGTAATGCAGTTATGACCCCTACTAACAGAGAAAAGTATACTGTTTAGCATAGCTCCTTTGTGTAATATGAAATGGAACTATTCATGTATGGTAGACATCACTCCAAACGTGTTCTCATCCCAATTCATCACATACCGATGCTCCCAACTAGTCACATACTAGCGCCGGGTCAGACCCCTTGACATCACTCTTCTCTTGGCACACTGGGTATACCAGCTCATCAAACTATGATGCACCATTACAGTCAAAATTAACACTTTGAATTAAAACCCAAAAAACTTGGTTATAGGTTAGGCAACAAAACCACCAAGTTAGGTTTACGAAAACAACATGGTTGGGCTCAAAATATAAACGAAGTAAAATGTAAACCAGAAGAAGAAACCATTTTTATTGTCATATGCATTTACACAAAATTCAACAGATCCCTGTATATAGGGAGCAGTAGGCTGCCATTGATCGGCACCCGGGGAGCTGGGGGTTCAGTGTATTACTCAGGTACACTTCGACACGTGACACGTCCCAGTCGGGGATCGAGCCGTTGACCTTCCGGTTACCAGACGACCCTTAACCCAGTGCGCCACGGTCGCCTTTCTTCAGCACATGGTACACAGCGCTGTGGAGATAGGTCTGGCTAGCAAGACTAATCCTCGATTAAAACTGCCCATGATAAATGTACTTCTTTTACAGTTGCCTGTAAAATCACAGTTTGGGGATTTCTTGATCATCAGGTGGTTCAGGCAGCTGTGAGTGTATGAGCTGAACAGAAGCCAGGACAATAACATTTACACATTAATCGTTCCTATGGGGGAAAATGTCTTGTGACAGCGGTGGTGGGGAGAGCACAGATGCAGAATACTGAACAGAAGAGAACAAATATGGACTAAGAGAGCCCATAGTTTCAACAAGGGAATAATACTCAGTACAACACATCTGGATCTTCTACTTAACAATTCTGAGTTGGTTTTGAGATCGAAGAACGTTACAGAAGCGTGCACATGTGCAAAATAATGGTGGAGGAACATGCAGAACCTTCACCAAAATATGCAGATACTATGCAGTATTGTCATGAAATATGCACGCCATAAGAATGAATGTATTTGTATTATATTCTTCAAGTGCCTCAGAATCAAGTTGGATTTGAGATTATTTATGAAGCTTATTACACACACAGTCAGCAAGGAGTGGAAGTTCCCCATTAAGATGGAGGCAGGAAGCATTTTTTCAGCCAAGAGGTAATCGAGCAGTTTCTCATTCCTTTCTACACATTCAAGGATGAGAGAGAGTCAATGCACTCCTCAGCCTCACCAGCTAATTGTATGTTTTTATATTCAGGGTTCAAGATTTAGTTTAGTTGATTGAAAGTCACCCAATACGTGTTGTCTAACCATGTCAGAAATCAAAAGTATTTATAGTTGTTCCAATTTGACCATCCGACAAATGTGTTTATAAAATGTTAAGGCGCAAGGAGGGAAGAGAGAACAGACATGTCCTATGTGAGACCTAGCATACACTTAACCATATCAATACCCAAACAGCATCATGTGTAATCAAACTGTATAGCCAGTCTAATATCTACAGACAACAACACCTCATAGGGTACTAGGAAGCACTAAGCAATGAAAAAGAGACGAAAACTGTCAAAGTGAGTGTAAAGGGGGGAGAGGTGACGTCCGGTCCAAAGAATCAGCCTGGGAAAATGCTGGGGTGAGCGGGTTTAGACAGGCGGCTCCTAACAGTCACAGAGTAACCGTGGAGGTCTTTTTCAGTCAAAAGATAGCAGAGTGGTGGGAGACACATGCAAGTGAGAGAAGCCTCTGATGTTGTTTCCGATGCACTATTCCGCCTCTGACGAAGCAGAGTTGATGTTTGTGTGAGCTGATGAGATGTCAGCAACGTATCATGTGATGACCCCATCTGTCCACTTGTGGCTCCTGGGTTTCTTTGAATCTCAGTCAGTGGAGATGCAGTGGTGGTGCGGGGGAGATGAGGATGCTGTGTGGTGCCAATCATTGCCACGGCAGAAGATTTGAGGCATCGTGATTTTAATAAACTAGAGCTAAGGGTGACGATTTGCCTCTTGAATGATTTTTTGTTTCTGTTACTGGTGTGTGATTATTTTTTGCTTGATTTCAGGGAGGGTTCAACTGAAAGTTTTACCAGATTCTTCGGCATTTATTTGGTCTGGTTAGAGGTAAATTACGACTCTTGATCTTTAAGTGCTAAGTCATGAGGATAATAAGGACAAAGGGATCGTAACAACATACTGTTACCTTGAAATATGTTATTTTTCATCTTTCTTGTTAAAAGAGATACATTTACGTCACTTGGGCCTCTAAAAATACTGAGATCTAAGATTATCTCAAAGTAAAAATCATTGGTTGAACTATTCACCTTGGTCATGAAATAGACATTGCTTCATTTTAATCCATCAATGGGCTAAACCAGGGTCTCAAACTCCCGGCCCGCCACATCATTTTATGTGGCCCGCGAATCCAGCAGCAAAAAAGAAAAAGTAAAAGAAAATGTTTTTTGATGAGATTGAAAGTCAAAATTATGAGATTGAAAGTCAAAATGATGAGATACTTAAACACACAGTCACAGAAGCAGCTCTTTGGCTGGTTACTGTACATGTGACATGTAAATGTATTGTGAGTACATTGAAGACTACTTTAAACTACTTTAAACGTTACAAACACATGAAATACTTCATGTCGGATTGTGCAAGAATTTTAAGCTTTGAACAAAGTTATTGTAATAACTTGTTTGATATTTGTCTTTGATATTTTCTTTACTAGTTTGATCTTTGATAGAGTCATGTGGGTTTCTTAAAATTAAAAGGATTTAAGTTATAATAACAGAAATGTGCTGAAATATATTTTTACAATTATATAACTGCATGTACAATATTTTTACACTTGAATAAACAACAATCAAATGCTGAGAGTTATTTAACAATATGTTAGGAGTAGTTACATTTCAACCGGCCCTTTGTGGGCGACCATGATGCTGATGTGGCCCAGAGTGAAAATGAGTTTGAGACCCCTGGGCTAAACAGTTCAAGGATCACAGATCTAAATTGTCCCTATAGAGCTGCAACAATTCGTTCATTAATCAATATGTTGATTGGCAGAAAATTTATCTGGAATAAGTTTAATTATTGATCATTTCATTCAGTAATTTTCAAGCATAAATTGCAAACAGTCTCTTTTTCTTGGTTGGTCAGAGAAAAAAAGGAAACAAGCAATGAATAAATTGGCTTGAGCTGCAGGAAATTATTAAATCATTATGTTCTGATTGTTTATAAACTTAATGACTGATGTTAACGAAAAATAATTGACAATTTAAAACAATCATTACTTCCAAGTCTTACAAGAATGTTGCATCAAAGTGGACACATATGGGTTTGTCTGCTAAAAGCTTAATAGTATTTGCCCTTCCCACTGCTCAGAAGAAACAATGGGTGATGTCAGGACTCCTCTCAACTGGCCCATATATGAATCCCTGCATTCAGGAAGCACACAGAGAGCCTTTTATATTCTCTCTGGAGGTAACCCCTGTCAAATGGCCACTTTGACTGAAACGGAGAGAAAATGGATGAGTCATCAAACGATTACAGAGGACTTCTTCTCGTTAATCAACTCTGTGTATCTCTGTGGATCTGTCTTACTTTTTTACATGTTCAGTACAATTGAAGTCTTAAAAACTGTTCAAGAAGACAAAGAATACAAAGCTGATGGGTTGTTTGCATTGTCCTTTTAAGCATAGCGACAGTTAGCCTACTGTAGTTATTATTTAGAAGCATTTTGTCCAGCTTCACTTTACATTATCAAATGGAGAGATGGTGCCATGATAACGTCTGTAAGTGAGTCATCCTCACATACAACCCTTTAGTTTGAATAGATGTGTATTCGTGTTGGGGTAAATTGTTTGTGAAAACTTAGCTCTACCTTTTTGCTAGCAGACAAACTATCCGAAAATCGCAAGAATATCCAAAACAAGAATATAATCATTCACATTCATATTATATGTAATTGATATGCAAAGGTGAGACAATCACTTTAGTGGGACAGTGAAAGCAGAAATGTTGTTTACATGACAGAGGTATCGGTTCAACATTCATATCAATATCAAGAATCCTGCACTGAACTATAGAACTTTAGGGTCGGGTTAAATGGGGTTTGGTGTTTTACATTTTCTTAACAGACACTTTTTCACAATACGAGTCTCACAAGTTGTCATTCAGTTTCCCTAATAAGATTGACTTCTAAAACCTATAACATTATTAACAATCCTTGAAAGTGTAAAGTGTTGTGAGCTTAATTGCTTAAACAGACACTTCTCTCCCACGTTGTTTCAATAGCTTGTAAGGAAACATCACAGACTGACATCAGAATGTCAAGGCTTCGCTTGAAGCTATATTTTTGCTTTTTAATGACCCTGCTGTCAGTTGTCACTCAATAGTCGAAGAATTCTCCCTCATTTATTAAAAACTTTAAAATCCTTTGTGAAGCATAATCTCCAATTCTCCTTAAGGTCTTCCTTCCTGTCCTGCTGACAAAGGCAACACTTGCTCCAGCTGGTGGTCCGTGACTTACTAGTAGAGATTGCATCCATGGCAAGTCTGACATTCAAGGTCGAGGGTTGAGCCTTTTACCACCCTGTAATGTGTAGTGGGCACTTTTCTGTATGGGATGCATTTGCCCTGCACTTCGTCCGATCGTTCATTACGATAATGTATTGCATTACGATAGACTTGAAAAATATCTAAACCAATCTTTTCAAGGAAGAGTAAGTAAATTCAGAAACCAGGTGATTTTTCTCCGAATTGGAGGGTGTGTTTTTTACGCCCTTCACTAATAAGACAGGACTTCTACGAGTGATGTGATGTCACCGGGGCTTACGTTAGTCTAGCTGTTTTTCCATAATTCTATCACAAAATAAATGACTGAGAGATGTGTTGATGCTAATATATTCTTAACATCTCATATTATTTCTTATTTTGGACCATGAAGGTAACCCCACATCTGAAGGGGCATTCACTTGTACTTCTAAACTAAAAACACTGTGTCTCATTAAAAAAGCTCAAACCCCTCCTAAAAGGCACCCTGTGAATATTCAATTAAACTAGTAGAAATTCGTCACCTTAAAGTCTTTTCTTCTCTGCCATTTGATTAGCGTGAAGATGACTTTGCTTGCGAGTCAGTGATGAATAAAACATTTGTTTGTAGGTCCCAAACAGCAGTGGCGTGAATGTAAATCAGCACGACAATGTCACAGTTTGAAAAAAAAAATAATTTCCATTTCTAAGCCTCTATTCTGTAGCCTATATTCTATGTACCTTACAGTGCAAAATGTTGAATAATACTCACACGTATGCTTTCGGCAACCGTTGGCATAACAGTCAAAGTAACTGACATCAATGCTGCCTCTTCATTAATGTAGTTAATTAAATAATACAGTTATGAATAAATGTATTAGGTGTAGAAGTGTTGTGTGATGTATGTCCATTTCTTTAACTAAAACATGGTCAAAAATCTATCCAAAAAGTAGATTGGTGATAACACTTCCCTTCCAACCCAAAATCCCAATACAAACACGTACACACAAAATTCCCACCCACACACATCCACTCCCTTCCTTCCTTCTTCCCCTCCAGAGTACTTCTCTATTCCTCTCTCCCCAGTCGGGATTATTTACCACTACATCCAGCAGACTGAAGCTCCACAGCTACTCTGCCCCGGGAATGCCTGCAGCCATGCAGCAATCAAAGCGAAGCGTCTTCCTCTACCACTTGCACCCATGGGAGCACGGGAACGAAGAGGGAACGAGAGTAGCGGGGAAGGGGAGGGGGAGAGGATGGTGAGGGGAAAGAGAGAGAGAGAGAGAGCGGGACGGAGGAGGAAAGAGGGAGACGCGAATCTGAAACCTCTGGGACTGGGGAGAGCATGAAGGAAAGAGTGGAGGGATAAGCAAAGGAGAGATACTGGCAGCAAACACTTTTCTCCCATGTGGGCTCCTTGCGAACCACAGAGACGGAAGCAAGAAAGGAAAGAAAGATGGAGAACAGGTGGAGACGTAAAAGAAGAGGATTAGAGGATGGAAGATGGATGGCAGGATGTAGAAAGGTAAAATAGAAGATGAGATCAACCGTATACGTTTTTGAGACAGGATGGGAAAAAAAAGAATTAAAGAGAAGAAATAGGGAAAGGACAGGAGGGAAATGAGAGCGAGAAAGGAGAGAGTGAAAGAAAGAAAAGAGGGGCGACAGATGGGTTCAACCTCGCCTGCAGCCCAAGAGAGACAATAAAGGAATAGAAGACAAAAGAGAAAGAACAATTTAGGAACAGGAAAAGGTAAGGATTAGAGGAGGGAGAGGTTGAGGCATTCAAATTAAAAAGGTGGAGATCGGAATTTGATGGCTTGAGAGAGAGGACATCAATAGTGGTACAATTCAGGGAAAGGTGATCTGAACTTAAAGAGAAAGGATCAGAAACAGGAAGAAAGACCAACAGAGAGAGGATGGTACATTTAATGAAACACAAAGAACCAGAGGTGCCAAAAAGAAAGCAAGAGAAATAACAATATGGCCCAAGAGGAAAATACTTGGTCTCTCAACCTGGTAATATATGTGTGTTATGTGTCATCCATTTGGCCAAATATCGAATGAAACTACTTGAGAATCCCCAAAATACTTATAATAAATAATTTGCCCCAACCCAAATCTGCCAAGTGTAAATGTTGTGTGAAATGGAATCTGTGTCAGACGTTGTTTTCAGAGTACATTTGGAGCCATTACAAACACAATAGGATTTTTTTTTCTTAATGGCTTGCCCTCCATCACTTGTGTATCTAGATAATGAAATGCCATTCACAGGTCTATATATTCACACTTGATATTTATAAGCACTCTCATTACTTCTATTTTACACTCACTGTGATTGATTGTTAATATGCAAATAAGCACAAGTTGCTGGATGGATTTTTTTATTTTTTCACTGGGGTCACGCTGATTGCATTTATTCACATCTGGATGAAATGGACCCACATATGTGGTCTCTGACTGATCTGATCACAATGTCTTCTGTTTCTGCATATATTCATATATATCATGTGATTTTCTTTTTTCAGATAAGATATTCAGATACAGAACACATAAGGTGTAAATGGGGTCTGATCTTACCCTAAAAGCAATCCAACATATGATCTGTCAGATCGATGTATATTGAAAGATCCCATTGACAGGCCTCAACCACAATCTAAATGGAAACTGAAGGGAAGCTCCAGTTTCAATGGAAAAGATTGATTTGACAGATTATTTTTCATGCTGCTTGTATTTAGATACTTCGGCTGTACTGGATGCAGGGACTTTTATTTTGCTTAAACTAAAGAAAGAAAAACAAAACGTTTTTTTTCTATATATCACCCTCATGTGTATGAGAATATATATTTAATTTAAAACAGTCAAACCCTTTGAAGCAGGATTTCAAATGAACTGAAGCCACAGTGTACCGCCTCAAGCACAAGCTTTTCCCCGAATAGCTGCCAATGCAGAAAGCTCAGTCGATCCCCAATTATACCATGATAAAGTTAGTCTCTCTTAATTGTCCGTTAACGTAATTATCACACGCAGTAATTGCCTTTTAAAATAATGGGCAGCAAAATGGCCTAGTAGCTGAATTTTGATAGGCGCAACACCTAATTTAGACCCATGATGTTTCACCTGAGTGATAACAATGCACTGGGGAGTGATTCAACTACTGGATGAAAACGGTTTCTGAGATCATTAAATGCGTAAACGTCACAGTTTCGCCTTTGAAGTTGCTTGAGTAAGCCCAGAAAATAGACAGATTTGTAAACAAACATTTAAGCAAAGCAAGAGGGCTGTTGTGACCAAATGGGAAGATAAAGAAAGTAAAAAGGAAAGAGGAGAGGAGGAGGAGGCTTAAAAAATAAGACCAAGATTTAAAGGAAAAGAGGAAAATGACACGACAGAGAAGAGAAACATGCAGAAAGTGACAGAAACAACAAAGGAGTGCAACGAAAGAGAAGGGACGATGAATGAAGGGCTGTCGGGATGCCTGCTGGGCCTCCTGCAAAGTGACGGCCCGATAAACACCTGAGACTCAGACGATGATGATGATGGGCATCAAGAGGCGAAATGCACCCTGGCTCTTGCTCGCTTCCTCTCATCTGGTGATAATGGTAATAAACAGCAGCAAAAACGAGCTTGCCACCCGTGTGTATGTGTCTGGGTGCGTATGTTTGCAACATAAGTGAGCTATCCTCTCCGGTTTGACAAGGCTATATAGATGGTGTGTGCATTGCTGGGGAAAAAAGCAGATTCATTTGTGCCTCATATTAGAGGAGCGCATGGGTGGCCTACTCCCTCCCATCCTTTCCCCCCTCCCACTATCTTAAATCCTATCCCTCTTTTACTCTTTGCTTCTTAAACCCACTTACTCTCCCACTTCTTAGGCTTTTCTTTGTACCATTTTGTCACCTTAAGTGGGATATTTACGGTATTATCAGCTTTAGTCCCACTTCACATTTAGCTTCTGTTCATCCTCATCATGTTTCTTATTCTTTTATTCCACCTTCTTTGCCAGTGGTCTTGGACATAAACTCAAAATGGGAAAATGATATGATTGATAAAGATTGATTAATGCTTGAAAGGGGCCCCACTACAATAGACTAGGATAGAATATATTTTTCTCCACTATTGTTATGCAGTCAGGACAATTAATAAATTGGATTGAATGCCATCTTCCTTGTCTGAGGACGAAAAGGGTGACAAGGGCTTAACACTGTTTGAGTTTGATTAAGTCTCATGGAGTGTTGACTGAGACAGACAGCGGAAAGAGTGGATGTATCAACTGTTAGCCATGTGTGTGTTTGTCTAACAAGAGTGTGTGGCTTCAGCAAGTTATGTTTGCTTTCCCTGAAAGCCATTTCTGTGTGAAATGTGGTTGGTTTGTGTAGAGGGGTGTGCACACTATAATCTCGCAACATGAGAGCAAAAACATGACAATACCACAAAGTGCTAAGTCCGTTGGGCAACTACTGTAGTTAAGGGCTGCTCAATTATCAGTAAATACTTAACGAATTTAAAGTTTTGCTTGTTAAAACATAGAACATAGTGTAGATTGGATTTTGGAGCTTTGGGCACAGTTATCATGATAGCATGGGCCCATAATCGGTGGGAAAAATACTGTAAGTGTAAGATTAAGCAACATCGCATTGGATCTGGGTCTGTATCAGCAAGATTTGGGGATTAGTCTGCAAGCAAGAAAGCTGGTTGACCTTAATTATTAATAATGAGCTGCATATTAATTCCCCTAAAATTCAGACAAGGTCCATGACAGTCATCACTGTCATGGACCTCAGTTTACCACAAAATCCCTTCACTGCAGCTCAATATAAGGTGACTTATTGAGTTGTTGTAAATATTTTTTTATAGACGTAAAAAAATATGCCCCGACCTGGAAGTTGAGTCTATTGTTCTGTGTTGCCATATGTTGGATATGATGTTGGGTTGGGAGTGAGTTGTAACCCCATCAGGGTCTTGGTCAGTGAACAGGGAACTGAGCCTGAAAGCAAAACTCTCAGTTTACCAGCTCGTCTATGTCATCACCTCTGGGTAAAGACTGAGAGAATGGGATTAAAAATAGGTGGCTGAATTTAGCCTTGCTCACAGTTTGTCTGGGCTCAACCTCAGGGACATGGCGAGGAGCTGGTCTTTCACATTGGGGAGCTAGTTCAGGCATCTGATCAGGATGCCTTCTGGATGCGTCCCTTTAGAGGTGTTCTGGGCATGCCTTACCAGGACAAGAACCAAGGACCGATCCGGAACACAGTCAAGGCCCGACATATCCCATCTGGCTTTGGAACACCTCAAGATACTAGCTGGAGGACATGGCTAAGGAGAAGGACATCCATTACCCAGACCCAAAGAAATGACTTGAGATGGACAGCATCATAAGAAATAGCAATTATTTATAGGATGCCGTACCTTTTTGACTTATTATTTAAAAGCAGCTTTATACATCAGCAAACTTATTTAGTTACATACCCGGCAATGTCTTGCATGTGTGTCTGTAGGGCTGTACAAAACTATTGATATAGCTTATTATTGCAATATTTCTTTATACCATAGTGTATCAATTTGTCCACGACTACTATCTATCCATTTTTTTAATCCTGTTTTTAAACGGATTTAAAATGTTCTTCAATTTGCCACGAATTCCTGTGTGTCAAACAACCTGTCACGGCTCCGCTGTGACCTCAGCTCGTGTCGGTGTCTCCCCTCTGTTCTCTCTGTCAGTGTGTGTGTGTGTGTGTGTGTATGGCATGGGCGCGGCATCAATGATCCGGCACCTCATCTCCACACCTACCAACAATCAGACCATCATCACAGACAACTCAAATACCCCAGCTTCCTTCAGCCTCATCACCAGATTGTTTCTTCAGCACAGTGGTAGCTACAGCCTCGGCCCCTCTGAGTTTTATCTCGTCTCACCAGTTAGTTCGCTTCGTTTTCCCGATCTGCAACTAACTTAACCTACCTGCATGTTCCACCGGCTCCACGAACAAACTAAATAAAACCTTTTATTTTCACCTACCCTGTTGTCCCGGTGTCTGCGCATGGGTCCAGAACAACTGACCGTAACACAACCCCCACCTCTGCTCAGCTAAGGCCAGTGACCTCCTGACCTGTCACATGATCCGGCCAAAATCACAACATGGCGTCTCACAAGCAAGCGACCGTATACTGGAGAGCCGCGCTATGTGATCCCGACTCGCCGACACATGGATGTGGCAGTGTATTGCCCAGGATTTAAGAAGAGGTGACGAAACGTGTGAAACCATTGCTCACGAGCCCACTGAGTCGAATGTTACGATTACGGCACACCACATCATGACCACAACACAAGAGCCACACAGGCAGTAACATTCTGAAAACTGAACCTGGAGGAACCCAGCCACAGTGACTGACAACTCTACTTAATGGACTTTATTTCACATGGTGTTTGTAGCATCTACATGTGAGTTAAGAATGGTCAGTGACACCATAACAAAATAATACACGATGTATTTTATTTTAAAATTAAGTTCTGGCAAGTTAATGTTTGTAAAAATGTGTTCAGTGACAATGAAAATACAATATGGTTTTTATTTTCATATCGTTTTTTTGGAAAGTTCTCTGCTGAGTGGCAATGCAAATACCTTTTGAAGTAGTTTTGATGCAATATGTATTGTATCGCAATATATCGCGATATATCGTATTGTGACACGTTAAATCGCGATACGTATGTTGTGAGGTGCTTGCCAACAGTGTGTCGGTGTGTGTGTGCAGGCTACACATCCGATGTTTTGCTCTCTGAGCCAGCAAGAGGACATCAATAGGATCAAACAGCCAGTGCTCTCTGGCATAAGCCACACTTTACTGGGAACCTTGGAGCCAGAATAGCACACACACACTACCACACAACTCACATGAAATGACATTTGTCAAACAGCACCTGTCCAAGTGGGAATAAGATTAGTGAAGCAAGCACTGTAAAACCAGAAATAATAGATGCACCCATGGGGTATATGTGCACACCATATATTATTAGTGTGTGGCTGGGACAGTCGACTAGAAGTATATGGCATTTATTTATCCCATGACAATACACATTAACACATATCCATCTACTTCTGTGTTTGCTCAAGTTCTCCACCTGAACTACAATGAGGTTTGAATCTATGGAGCTTTTGTACTTGTGGTTTTTGAATTTGAGAGCCTTACTTATTGCTTTCTCATTTAGTTTTTGTAATGCTCTCCCTCAAAACTCTGTTCTCGCACTCAAGAAGCCCCTGCTTTGCTCTGCTTCGACTCAAACTGTATGCTTGCTCGCTGATATATTGTTGCTAGCAAAGATGTCCTGCTCTCCAGCTTCGGCCCTTCTCGCCACACTCGGGCTGCTCCTGTGTGCTTGGGAAACGTCTGCTCTTGGATTTTTTTGTGCAGTAATTCCCTGACCAATAGAATGTCAACTGTGTTGAAGAATTAAATGATCCCTGCCTTGCTGCCTCAGTTCACTCGTACGTGAAAGTTAGCAGCCACTATGTCTGCCAGTCTTCACCGCATCAATTAGTTTAGCTGCCAGTTTGTCAGCGGTGTGTACGCCTGGTATACTTTGTCAAAGTTCAGCCCATGTGTTGCAAGCTGGGCGTAGTGGGAGCAAGTATCTGCTCAAAAAAAACCAGCGTGTGTGTAATGATGAGTATGAGTTCCGCAGTAACATTATAGCTGTGAATTGTATGTACAGTTCATTTGTTGGTGAATAAATGCTACAACTCTTTAAGACCCAAGTAGGTTTTGTTTGGTTGGTTACTGGATTTGGTGCTGTGTTATTAATTCAGTAGTAGGCAACCTGCTGGAAACATGACCAGTCAGAGAAACAAAGGGAACTGTGGCATTTGTCTTTTGTTAGCCAACACATTTCTCGTCTTGTAGCTCTGTCCACAAAGAAATCCACGAAAAGAAAAATCAGAAGCTGCTATGATGCTTCAGCAGTCTAAGTTGGTGATTACTTTCCAAAGATAGTCTTTTAAAGTAATTTAACAGTATACAGTATGGTGTAAGTAATATACAGTTTAACAATTCGGCAAATTTCTAAAATTCTCAGCAGTTTGTTTATTTATTAAAATAATATTAAATGGAGCTAAATTTGAAATTCAGAGCAGTAATATAGTATAAAACAACTATTTGCTATGTAAATACAGTAGAGTACTGTAATAATAAAGTAATTCTCCCTCTGTCTGTCATTATCTCATGGTTGGTTGAGATTAGGAATTTAGTTTTTTGTACAGAAGTTTTAAAAAATATCTCAGAGGATTCTGTTGAATCAAACAACGCCTGTGTGAACAAACTTGCAATGCAAGCTTTTCTGTGCTTTGTTTTCATAGCATCTTACTGCATTTGTGTCCACTAGGTAGTAAAGTCTGCCGCTCTGCACTGCACTGTGCTCATACGGCGGTAACAGTTGATAACGTCGTCCCGACACCCACGGTGTCGTTGCAGAATTGTAGCGCCCACTGCCCAGTCGAGCACTGTTGCCATCTCCATGTTAAGAGCTGTGTGGACAATAGGCAATAGATATGCTCTGAATTCAGTGTTGAGCACTGTTAAAAAGGCATTTTCTCTTGTCTAAATGAAGCACTTAAAGGAGTTCAGCATATTTTCTGAAGTTGATTTACTTGCGGGATTCTTGCCAATGAATGTAATTTAATGCATGATGTCAACTTTTGGAAAAAGCATTGCATTTCTGACTGCAGATTCACACCCTAGCTTTTTACTTTTCATCCAAACAGTGATTTTTTCATGGTAGGACATTGTGCCCTTTCCAGTTAGCTCACCCAATCAGGACACAAGGGAAGGGTGCAAAGAGAAGATGGCAGGAGGGAAGAATCACAATTTGTAGTATGTATATATATGTCATACGGGACATTATTGTCAGTCCGGAGGTAGGGAAGGGGTCAGCACTCCCCACAATTTACAACCCTGGTGTGTGATCCCATTGCAAGATGGTTTCTGGTACATGTATATTCCATATTTGAACTTCTGTGTAATTTTTTTACATTTTTTTACATATTTAATGAGCATTGTTGGAGGGAGGCTGAGATCTAAGATATGCATTGCCATCAACTGATTCTCTGTCATTGTTGTGCATATGATGGTAAAGAACTTTTAAACTATTCTTTTGAAGTCCTGCCAAAATAGTTAAAATAAAAGCCTATACTCTGCAGCTTTGGGGTAAAATAATTCTGCTCAATTAAGCCAAGATGCAGTTTGAATAATAATAATAAAGAGGTCGGATGGAAGGTGGCCTTAATGGTCATGAGAATCAGAGTATCCTACAGTTAAACAAAAAGCTAAAAATGAGTTTTTAGAATTGATTTAGATCATACTAAACAAACACACATTCAATAACGGTGACTATACAATGAAAAGAAGAGTCTATCTGTTGTGTTGCTACAGGTAGCTCAACACAACACCCTGTTCCTGTTATAACTTCATCATACCGGCTGTGATGAGCAATCAATACACTGCGGTGTGTTCGCCATGGAAAAAAACATAGCATACACCTGTGTATCGTTGCTCCAAGCTTCACTGCAGATTTATTTTCATCACTTTATTGTTATGATTATCATTGTTTTTTTTGCTTTGAGACATACAAGATCTATTTTGGTCAATATGTTAAATGTTTGAAAGCATAAACATTTGAAATTACTTCAACAATGTAAGATCTGCCCTGACAATTAGAATGATGAATAAAGAGAGAGAGTGTGACATTGTTATATGTCATACAAAGTCATTTGAAGATTGTCTCAAGACTCTACTAACGTATGCATAAAGCAACGAGATAAAACATCTCTCCCAAATGCCTCGGTAGACAATAAGCATCAAGATAACTAATGAATGTTACATAATGCAGCTGAGATGATGACTACACACAGTTTCTCCTCATTCTATGTTCTTACTACACTGTATGAAGCTGTGTCATCCAGGACACTCTTGTAATGTTTGGAGCTTTGCTGTGAGAATATCAGTCAAACGTGAGAAGTTATAACTCATTCAAACCAGACAGCCAACCAACCGGTAAGGCAATTATACATATATCATATGGCCATATGCCAACAAAGTGTCTTATGCCCAAAATGTAAGATATCTGTGTATTGACCGTACTGCATAACTCATTTTGACCATGCTTTCTGTTTTAAATATGATAAAATGCCTCAGAAGTCCTGTCATTTGCGTTGCTTGCCAACATCATAATTAAACAGGAAGGAGTTCACAATGCTAGGCAAGGAGATTTAAAATCCTGGCAAGTTTTGAGATCAGGAGAGAAAGAGAAATCTCAAACAGTAGCGCTGCATCCTGCTGTGCAAATGGGTGATTCATGGAATACAGGCACATTCATTTTGACTGGCAAACACCTGCATCGAGTAGTGTTTGGTTGCACCGACCGGTTACTAAAAGTTAGTTCACACCTTCCAGCAAATCAGACCATCAAAATGGTTATGGTGTAAAGATCACGATCCTCTTCCATTGTCATCAAATTTGGGGACCATGTAAAAAAAATTAAAAAAGAGCTACTCTGTCCTGGTCACCCAGAATGAAAAACTAAATTTGACTGCTTTCTGATTGCACTGAAACTCCTCCCTAGATATTTGCGAAATAAATATTTTAGCATAAATATGAACCAGCATTGTAGCTGCTTGCCTCAAGCAAAATCCAGACAGCCAACAGTATATGTGAGTTAACACAGGTAAGAAAATAACACAGCTTACATACCATCAAACAGGCAAAATGGGATACAGCTTTAATACCAAGGAATCAACAACATTGATTGACTGCATAAGTGCATTTATACAGTCGGAGTTTACGATTGACATCCGTAACAAAATTGTGAAGTGCAAATATTTCCACAGCAGTCAAATACAGTTTTAAACTGGGTGACTACACATAGCGAAGCGACAATTAGTACACCACAAATACAGCAACTGTCGTAGCCTTAAAATGTTTTTCCGCAATATCAAACAACCATAGATGTAAATGTATTCACCACAGTATACCAACAACAGTGTCTGCAATGACATCAATTATCTAAAGGATGTGTTTCAGTGAGAGTGATTTTCTTCATTAGCCCTCATGTAAATTATTTAACCTTCATGGATATTACTGTATTATTAAATGCATCATCAAGTTGAGGCTATTTTTGGAATTTCTTAGAAGAGACCATCAGGTACAACTTGTTTGATGAAATGCCATTGTGAAGATATATTTCATTACAATTTGACAAACGTCTTCATTTAGACAGAATTGTGATTCTATAATTTGATTGTCCACATTTTCTTTAGTTGTTGACTAAATCAGTCAACAATATCCAAATTTGAAAGATGTCTAAAATAACTCAAATTCACACTGTTTTTTTCAAAAGGACTAACTAAGGATTAGCAATACTGTCAATTTTAGGTTATGTTAGGCAGTAAGGTGAAGAGAAACTGAGAGGGAGGAAGATTAACTCTGGAACACCTGCACTGTTGAATATTGTCTCTCCTCCTGACCCACCTCCTTCTCTTCCCTTATTATTGGCAGAGAGTAACATCATGTATTCCAGCTGATCTGTGTTTTAAGATATTATTTTCTTTCTCACACACAGGTAAGAAAATAACACAGCTTATATACCATCAATACAAGTTGAATGTATGTATGTTTGTTTTTATCTATTTGTGTTTTTTCCTGAGTGTAAGTGAAAATGTGTCAGTTTGCTGAATACATTTTTTAAAGATACCTTCAATTGTAACATGTTTGCTTGTTTGAAATGAGGAATTCCTTATGATTTGTGAGAAGGTATCTTTTTGCAGATGCTAGGATTTTGTCCAACATCAGCACTGTCCCGCTTAACCCTTAACACCAGAGACACAATGTGCTGCTCACAGCGCCTTCAGAATGAACACGAGATCCCTCGGAGAGAGCACACACCCTTTAGCCGGACACGTTGAAGAATGGTGGCAGAATCAGTAACAGTAGTCCACTATAGCCGCCACATTTCTTAGAGCAGGCTCCTTCGGTGGCTCTAGAATGAAAGATGATATCGCCTGGTCCGTTGTCATCTGCAGTCATCGTTTGTATTGATTCAGTGACATATTAGCCTCAGGGGGGGGGGGGGGGGGGGGAGCAGATAGTGTCTGTTGCTTGTTTTTGCTTTCTGCTTTCTTGGCTTGATGCAATTGACATAGGGTGTATTGATTGGTCAATTATTGCAACACTTGAGACAGCAAGGGTCAGAGGGGTGGGAGTTAGCGGAAGCATGTGTACATGTGGTGTTATAGCGCCGCAAAAATCGTTGTGTATTGACGGAGCACAGCTACACCTTTTACACAGAGGCTTAATCAGATGAGGAACACACGCCCTCCCCAGGACAACAGTGTAATATCAGCAAACTAACAGGTTTACTGGGAACATGATGAAATTGATCGCTGCTTCTCCTCAGCTCCACTACTTGTTCATTAGTGTGGGCAGCGTCTGTAGGCAATCTATTGGTACATCTGACTATTGATTTGGCCAGGAGTATGTAGAGCCTTGCTTAGTGGAAGAAAGAACAATGTTAACCAACAAAGAAAAGCAAGGCTTTTGTTACGAGAGGAATCTACAGAAGGCTTAATTGCCTTGTGGTTGGAGAAATGAGTTTGGCCTCACCGAGCTCAATAGTCTGCCAAGCTGTTCAGCATTCAAGTGGTTTTACAGATGTCTGTGCACCTCAAGCTCTGTGAAAACAGAGAGGTCCTTCACTGATCTGTGTGACACAAGTTGCAAGGCAAGTTGGTCACCGGCTCGGGCCAAAGATTAAATCAGCCTGTGTTGTCAGTGTGTCAGAGTCAGGTGATCCTATGGGGGCAGCAGGCACACAAAAACACTCAAATAAACCATCATGTAACTGCGCTACTGCCTATCAACTCTCCAGAGGCCTTTAGTTGAGGCGCCGCAACAGCGTATAAAAAACTGTCTTAACTTGATGTTCTAATTGCCTTTTGTGCTTCAGCAGCACTTGAGCTGAATGAGCATTCGATGACAGGATTATGGGTTTTGTAAATTGAATCGATAAAACAGGAGGAAGGTATAGGTCCTCTCATGTCCGTACTATTAATGAACTAAATGTATCTCGGTGGGTGCAACAGTTACACATGGATGTGCCAGTAGTCATAGCAGGACAGACAAATCACTTGGCAACAAGAAGCCAAACACATGACCCACAACAGTTCATTATTTATTGTTTTGTAGGGGAAGAAGAGTGACACAAATAATGAGTATATAATGAGCAGCAGGAATAACGAGGGAGCCACCACTACCACACCATCTGTACCACAGCAGCACTGGCTGAGGCAGCTGCGTTTCACTCGCATCTACGAACTAACACATACATGATTCACCTAGTTTCATAGAGCCTGGCAAGAAATAGGTGGACTGCAGTTGCTTAATATGAACTACTATCATTAATATGTAAAATTCTGAGAGACTCTCAATGACTTTAATTCATGTTGTATAAACCAAATGGCTTTAGACAAAAATGAAGGAGAGGAACAGAGAGAAACAGCACATACATGTGCATGAAAAATGACTTGACAATACCGTACATGCACACACATACACGGTTACACACACTTGAGGGGGCCATGCTCCAGACATCCTCCAGAGTGCGATGGGGGCAGGGGAGACAGTGATGGATTACAGGCACATCTGGGCTGTAATAAGTAGGTCCTGCATCCCACCTGCATTCAGCAGGAGGCAGAAATCCTGCATAATGGTTTCACATAGAAGGCCAGGTACCCCGGGCTGTATAATGCCTTGTCAGCGTGCATGTGTGCGTCTCGTCATGACTGGATTTACTACTCAGAGCAGAATAAAGCAGTCCTCCGAGGTGTTTTGGCTATACTGTGCAACAGTATCGGCTGACAAAATGGCAACAGTTTGGAATTGTTTGCTGGAAAAAAATCAAAGAAGCACATTTATACACTTGTAACAGCATTGGCAAGATGATCTGTAAAATATCAATAGTGAATATATGCAAGCTTCTTGATGTGTCAATTAATCTGAGATTTTGTAACACCTGGCATATTTCAAAATACACTTCTGAATTACGCTGAAAACATGTTATTGAACAACCAACAAACCTAAATAACACTTGGGGCGCCCCGGTAGCTCACCTGGTAGAGTCCTGACTGCAGCGGCCCGGATCCTCTTTACTGCATGTCTTCCCCTCTCTCTCCCACTTTCCTGTACATCTTCGGCTACTATCCTATAAAGGCAAAACACAATTATAAAGATATAGGACATAGGAAATGTGATTTTTAATTTTTGAAGCAAAATCAGATCCACAATCATTTGAAGGCTCCAACACAGAATGTAGAATTTAAAGATACATTGTAGCAATCCATTGTAACTCTGGTAAAGAAATATATATTTTTGAAGCAAGTACTGCCTGATGGAGTTCTCACTACAGCTAAAATGAGACAATCGATAAGGCCACAAAAAGCAAGACACAGAAAAGCACCACGTGCAGTAATCTCCTCTCTTTTTTAGCAGGGTAGTCCATCCTCAGCAGGGTGCATCCACTGAGGTATAGCCTGATAGCCTCAATAACTATTTAATTAAACCAAACACCTGGAACAAATATTTCACTTTAACTAATAGATCCTTGTGTAACTTCAGCGCTTTGGACCAGATGTGGGCTTAAAAGAACGTTACATTCATGAACATTTGAACTAGTTCTTGTCTGTACACAATGGCTGCTGCTGTGGCTTATCAGTTATACCAAAGCATGACAGACAATTCGACTTTATTTGATATTTTCATTTTGTTTTATATTTCACCTTCTTGTTATTTGTGTATTATGTTTCATAAAGAGGTATAAGACAGAAAGCTGTACATTTTGTATTTAATTGAGCATGGATTTAAACTTTTCACCACATTTAAGAATCAAAAATCAATTGTTTCTAATTGTTTAATTGATTCCCCTCTGGAATACTGAGTATGAGCCAAGATAAAGCATGTGATCTCGATGGATATGGATCATCTGTGAATGAGCATCGGAGACTTTATCCACTAAGCCTGTAGAAATTATCGTTAATCCAATAAATAATTTTGACAATGCAGAGTTCAATGACAAATTGACCCTGAACAGCACATTGTTTGACACAGTGAATATGAATCAGTTCCTTGTTAATTTGCAATCAAATGTAAGTAAAGACAAAAAAAAAAAGATGTACAGTCTAAATCGCATGTTTCTGCCACAAATAGATTTTTAAGCATTCTCCATTTATTTTCACCAAGAAGGACAAGACAAGAAACAAACTACATGTGAGGGATGAGGACATGTGGGAATAAAAAAAGATGTTTCACTCCATAAAATATATTCTTGATGAAATCCTGCCAAAAGTGCTATCTGCTAGGAGTGTGAATACATGACTGTGTGAACAAGCCCTCTCACAACAGACAACTCCGCCTTTGCTTCCACCGCTGTCTGTTCACGCTTCGGCAGCCTGGCCGTTTGAGAAGCACTGACCCATTACCGCAGCTACTGACCGGCGCTTATGAAGTGCTTGACAGCTGGTTGTAAGGCAGGTTGCATTAATTAGCTTGTGGGCTAGCTGGTGTTGGGCCACGCTCCAGAAAGTATTACTGTGGGCGTGTAAAGCACAGAGTCAGGCCCTGACCTTTCAAAGCTGGGGTAAAGAAAAATACCAGTCATTATGGAGAGATCCCTGGAGGGAGAATGAGAACACGCTGTTTGTTCCCAGTAGGGCGTTTACTCTACACGTCTCTGTTTCTCCCTGGAATTGAATTATGTTATAATGCTTTGGTGCTTTAGGTGTTATTGGTCTTCACGATGTGTCTGTGGCATGTTTGTGTATTGTGTTATGAGACGTTGAGATTACCAATGACCAACTATAAAGCCAAATAAAATACTGGTTTCACTTCAACTGAATCAGTGAGATGCTGGTTTATACACATAGAATAGCTGTGAGAATGGGCAGGTGACATATTTGGCTGGTGATATTCTGTCACATAGTCAATTAGCTGTGTTTAAAAGAGCAGCTCAACATGTTGCGGAATCCGCTGATTTGTTTTCTTGCAGAGAGTTGGATGAGAAGATCCAAACCACTCTCACCTGTACTGTAAGTGAACGAAGCCAAATTTATGCTGAGCATGACCCCCCACTAAAACCATCAATTGTCCTTTTTACATGTCGTTTTTTTGAACAGCTAAAACAAATGAGTTATGTGCCTATTAGAGAGCATTAGAGGTGATGGTGGTCGCCATGCTATTTCATACTGGTTGCAGTCTTTATGCTGAGCTAAGCTAACTGTCTGCTGGCTGTAACCTCATGTTTAACAGACAAATGTGATAGAAATATCAATCTCATCTCATGTGATGCATTAACTATAAAAGTATTGATAATAAATGCTTTCAATTTCTATATAACTTCTGAATACAAACAGGAGGCAAGGCACTAAGTGATGAATAAAATGTTAATCCACAGAGAAGACACTCTCATCAGATGTAGATGTTGCTGAGCAAGAGTGCATGTGAAACACACACTTCATGCCAACGCTGTTGAGTTACACATCATGCTGGCATGGCTGAGTCCCAGTGAGTCTGCGAGTTGCTGCAAGTTGCTACATTCTTTGCACTGGCGACGTTACACATGAAGATGGTCGCCACTCTGACCATTCTGCCATGTTGATTTGAATGGGAATGTACTTTCTACTCCTGTTTTACTTCCATGGTTATACCTCAAGGACAATCGCTGTAGGCAAATGTGGATGTATTGTTTGTGTACACAATATTTATGTTGTCATAGTTCATCATATCAGTGATATTGTTAGCTGATATTAAAGAGACAGTGTGTAAGTTGTTGTGGCACCTAGTGGTTTGTGGCAGGTCGCAGCCAACTAAATACCTCTCTGCTTAGCCCCTCCCTTTCATTTACATTTACATTTACATTTACAAGAAATGTAAGATACATTTTAAAAGATGTACACGATTTTACGAAACAAATAAATTCAGAACAGAATGAGAAATTATTTATAATTTAGATATAGCTAAATATTGTTTCTAGAGCAGTAACAGTTATGTTTACAACAGCAAAGTCACGATATAAAGTCATTAACATCTCACTGGAAACAATGTAAAATGTCAATAAAATACATAACATTCCTAAAAGAAGTTTATAAAGAATGAAGAACACAGATATCTGTCAGTATCAGTCATTCATCCTGTCCTCTGGCCTCTGTCCTCTAGTCCTCTGTCCTCTAGTCCGCTGTCATCCTGTCCTCCTGTCCTCTGTCCTCTAGTCCTCTGTCATCCTGTCCTCCTGTCCTCTGTCCTCTAGTCCTCTGTCATCCTGTCCTCTGTCCTCTGTCATCCTGTCCTCCTGTCCTCTGTCCTCTAGTCCGCTGTCCTCTAGTCCTCTGTCATCTGGCCTTCTGTCCTCCTGGCCTCCTGTCCTCTGGCCTCTGTCCTCTGTCCTCCTGTCCTCCGTTCTCCTGTCCTCTGGCCTCTGTCCTCTGTCATCCTGTACTCTAGTCCTCTGTCATCCTGTCCTCTGTCCTCTAGTCCTCTGTCCTCCTGGACTTCTGTCCTCTGTCCTCCTGGCCTTCTGTCCTCCTCTCCTCTGTTCTCCTGGCCTCTGTCATCCTGTCATCTGTCCTCCTGTCCTCTAGTCCTCTGTACTCTAGTCCTCTGTCCTCCTGGCCTTCAGTCCTCTGTCCTCTGTCCTCCTGGCCTTCTGACCTCCTCTCCTCTGTTCTCCTGGCCTCTGTCCTCTGTCATCCTGTCCTCTGTCCTCCTGTCCTCCTGTCCTCTGTCCTCCTGTCCTCTGTCCTCTAGTCCTCTGTCCTCCTGTCCTCTGTCCTTCTGGCCTCCTGTCCTCTGTCCTCATGTCCTCTGTCCTCTGTCCTCTGTCCTCCTGTCCTCTGTCCTCCTGGCCTCCTGTCCTCCTGGCCTCCTGTCCTCTGGCCTCTGTCCTCTAGTCCTCTGTCATCCTGTCCTCCTGTCCTCCTGTCCTCCTGTCCTCCTGTCCTCTGTCCTCTAGTCCTCTGTCATCCTGTCCTGCTGTCCTCCTGTCCTCTAGTCCTCTGTCATCCTGTCCTCCTGTCCTCTAGTCATCTGTCCTCTGTCATCCTGTCCTCCTGTCCTCTGTCCTCTAGTCCTCTGTCATCCTGTCCTCCTGTCCTCTGTCCTCTAGTCCTCTGTCATCCTGTCCTCTGTCATCCTGTCCTCCTGTCCTCTGTCCTCTAGTCCTCTGTCCTCTAGTCCTCTGTCATCTGGCCTTCTGTCCTTCTGGCCTCCTGTCCTCTGTCCTCCTGTCCTCTGGCCTCTGTCTTCTGTCATCCTGTCCTCTGTCCTCTAGTCCTCTGTCATCCTGTCCTCTAGTCCTCTGTCCTCCTGGCCTCTGTCCTCTAGTCCTCTGTCCTCCTGGCCTTCTTTTCTCCTCTCCTCTGTTCTCCTGGCCTCTGTCCTCTGTCATCCTGTCCTCTGTCCTCCTGTCCACCTGTCCTCTGTCCTCTAGTCCTCTGTCCTCTAGTCCTCTGTCCTCCTGGCCTTCAGTCCTCTGTCCTCCTGGCCTTCTGTCCTCCTGGCCTCCTGTCATCTGTCCTCTGGCCTCCTGGCCTTCTGTCCTCCTGGCCTCCTGTCCTCTGGCCTCTGTCCTCTGGCCTCTGTCCTCTGGCCTCTGTCCTCCTGGCTGCCTTGTCTCAGTCGGCAGAGAAATTGACTAAAGAAAAGTGTTTGGCCTATCGTTCATGCTGTGCTTGTGTAAAGATAGCGGCACGGCTGATGCAATTAGGTTTCACTTTGGTTTTACATGTTCACATTCGTCATGTTAAGACCTTTCTACAACATTGCAGAAGCTGTCAAATCAACACTTCTCTCTGTTTATGTCCTGTTTTAAATTCACTTACTCCTCAGGCCAAGGCCGGGCCACTTGTCACAGTCAGCCAGAAAGTCAGGGCAGATGAATGGTCACCCCTTATCTCCCCACAGCAACGCAGTAGCTGTTTTGTTGTGTTGCATCCTTCCTGGTAATGCAGAGAGTTTGACATCAATCTTTGCCCTGCTGGATACGGAGGTTTTGGAGTCTGACACAACATGGTTCCTGTACAGGTTTTTCCGTGGCAGGACATTTCCTGACTTAATGGTTTTGTGGAAGTTTGAAAACAAATCAAATGTGTCAAATGCTCCTGACTTCTCTTGAGGTGTTCTTGCATTTAGTTCCATGCTGTCATTTGCATAGTTGGGGAAGTTACTGTTGGTTAACTGTTGTGAGGTTACAACCTACTCTCGTTTGTAAGTAGTTAAGATAAAGTACAGCAACAATGCACTTCTTTTGAGAGAAGCAACACTGCAAGCTAGTTTGAAAAAGTAGCGTAACACGTTCAAGCTATGCTTACCTTACTTACCAAACTTGCTCTACATATGTATACTTTTTGAGTTACTGTGATAAATCCTAGCTGGATTTTAGCAGTGAGGGTGGTGATATATGTTGTTTTCCCTTGTGGTTCTCATGTCAAATGCACTGTGATCTGAAACTGAGTTGTAAAGTAATCTGCATACTGGAAACTACAACATCAATGGAATTTTAATCTGAGAGTAAAGGTATCCAGGATTGTATCAGATGTCAGTGTCATTATTATTGGAGCCGTGATAGACACTCACATTACTAATTTTAACCATCCACCTGGCCATGTTTCGTCATCAGCCAATATGCCAAAAGGGAAACAGCCATATTACAAAAGGTGGGGTGTCTCTCCTTCATTCTTAGATCTTTTTTTCTTCTTATGACTCAACCCATATCCGCACAACTCTCCATCTGGTCTGCTGGCTCCAGATGCGACTGCCAGACTTTATTTCTGATTGGGCCATCTGGGCCGCTCTCTGTTGGAACTCAATTGAAAGCAAATATAGTGTTCGTTGTTGTTGGGATTGCTCTTTTTTAAATGTGCAGACTCCCAAAACTTGAACACACATTCAAACGGATGGCAAAGATAAATGGAAAACAGGTTTTTGGGCAGAGTGCTTGCACTTCCTTTTCCTCAAAAAGAGAGGCCAGTGCTATAGAAAGAGGTTGATATTGCATTACTAAAAGCTATATTTAGAATGAGGTCATTCATTGAGGTCACTCCTTATGGATAATGCTTTCCCTGAACAGGAGTTCTGTCCAAGGACCAATAATCATATAATAACATTTGGAAACCTAGATCCTCATTTTACCTATGTAACAATGGCAATAACCAAATGTTCAAATACTCCTTTACAAGTAAAAGTCCCTCATTCAAACTTCTTCTTCAGAAGTAGTATAAAGGTATATTGCAACAAAATGCACTTAGAATATCAAATGAAAGTAACCATTAAGGGGATGTTCAATGATTGCCTCTGAAACTGCGGAAGCCCCTCGCCGCTTTCATCCTTTTGTCCAAGGTGTTGGGGAAGTTACACCCCTGTCACGCCTGCTGTTATTAAGCAACCAAAAGCTGAGCGCTGCGATGACGATGATGATGAAGTTGCGGTAATTTAGTTAAAGAAAAATGGATTTCCAGCATTGCTTTATTGCTTGATTTGTCTGTGTCAGTTTGGCTGACCTTTAACCGGATGTTGTGACGTCATTGGATGGAAAGGGTGAAGCAAGTATCAGTCTGTGGGACAGATCAGAAAGCTCTGGGCAGCCCTGTACTAAAATTGTTCTCCATATATTTACCGTAGTCCAGGCAGATATGAGATTTCACAATTTGGACGATTGCGGTTTCGGATCAATGGGCAGTCGGAGTGATTGGTAGTCCCCATATGTACATGGTTACGTCTGTTGTTGACGTTAATGAGTCTCAGAATCATAATTAAGCAATTAGTAAACTAACTCTAAACATGTAATGCGGCTCCCACTACTCTCGCACAACATGTAACAGCAATTACCAGATTAGCCAACATCACACACACACACACACACAAACTTCAAACTCTGAGCTCTGATAATTCATTTATTTTGTGGCATTTCTGGTTACAGCTCCTGAAGTTCTCTCTTGCAACCTTGTTTTATTTGCGAAGTAGCCCATGAACACAAACACCTTGGTATAAAAAACAACATTTATTTATTCTTCATTTCCTGAGCAATACGTCTCATCCATCATCTCATATTGTTTTGTATTTTCTTCCCTGGCAGTGCTATTAAAAACTCTATCAGCAGATAGAAAATGTCTGTCTGTCAAAGTATTTAATAAACTAATGTTCAGACTTTCTATTCAGTCTCCTAGTCACAGGGAACATGCAGTCACAGCATGATGATAATTAGAAACACTTGTACTGGGCAAGGCAAGTTTATTTGTATAGCACATTTCAACAAGGTAATTCAAAGTGCTTCACATAAAACCATTAAAAGCATCAAAACATAAGGCAAAAGGAAAGGAGATTTAAAAACAATTAAGAACATTCATTAAAACATTAAAAACAGTGTAAGAAATAAAATTCAGTCGTGAAATGCAGGAAATTGATTAATATATGAATTGAATGTGGTTCAATTAAAGGCAGCAGCAAACAGAAAAGTCTTCAATCTTGATTTAAATGAGCTGAGGGTCTCAGCAGACCTGCAGCTTTCTGGGACTTTGTTCCAGATATGTGGAGCAGAAAAACTGAACGCTGCTTCTCCATGTTTAGTTCTGACTCTGGGAACAGAAAGTAGACCGGTCCCAGACGACCTGAGGGGTCGGGATGGTTCATAAGGTAGTAGCAGATCAGAGATGTATGTACAGTAACAGATACAGTAGCTTTTTTACTTTACCCCTACATATAATATTATTTTTACAGTTAGGCAACAACTACAAAAACATCTTCATCAAGACTTTACACTTAGCTTGTAATAAAATGGACATTTTTGATTATTTTTCTTTGCAAATTAAATTTTTTTTTCTTTACCGATTTCACACAAACTGCAGCCTATTTGTCTCTGAACCTTCACTGAGAAATGGCCATTTCTTTGGTTGGTCTGGCAGTGATAGATCTTTTTATAGCATTGCGTCTATGTGCTGACAGCTCGTTACCACAGTAGAGTTGTCATGTTTGAGCCCAGCTGGCAGGACCTGCACAAGAGAACACATCAACATGAGGTGAGATACAGCGTAGGCCTTAATCTCCAGTTCTCATCAGCCTGTCAGACATGTCAGGCTCTACATACTGCACCTCTAAATCTATTCATACTCCTGCATTAGAATACACTGTAACCTGGGGTGATATCAGTGACTATATCAGTCGCTGAACATATATATTTCTTTCACATTGATAAAATAATTGTATTCTGAGACTGCATACTGGATTTCGAAATTGACAGCATTTATATTTGTCACGTTGTCAATAACTAACATTGTGTGGGACAAAAGAAGGAAAGAGACAAATTGACAAAATAATTCACCAGCAAGAGGCCTTTAGGGACAACAATGACTCCACAGCTCCAGCTTGATTTCACATTTTTTGCTGCTATATCAGGCTGTGCCGTGTTGATCAGTGATTGAATGATTCACCAATAGAAAATGAATTGAACCGGACCAAACCATCATGGATAACACACTTGGCACTTATCCCCAATGTCCTCCTGAAATGGCGAAAAAAGTATACCTGAGGCACAAATCCCTCAAATAATCTCTCAGCAAAATATTGGGCACCTGCAGCGTAAACTCAAGGTGTACTGCAGTGGTAAACATACTTGACCAGATAAGACCAAAATCTGGTGTTAAGCCAGAGTGTGTGTGTGTGTGTGTGTGTGTGTGTGTGTGTGTGTGTGTGTGTGTGTGTGTGTGTGTGTGTGTGTGTGTGTGTGTGTGTGTGTGTGTGTGTGTGTGTGTGTGTGTGTGTGAGAGAGAATGTGAATGTGCATTTGAGTGCCAGAGACAGACGGCAACAATACAGCTTTTCAAAAAGAAGATTTGGGGAGGCAGCAGCAGCCGACAGCTTTATACTGGCTGCATAACAGCAAGAATCAGATAGAAAAATTGAGAAAAAGATGTGATCAGAGGAGAGCGCCTCAGCCAATCCGCTGTGGGAAGATGGGCAAAGGAAAGTAGACACAGATGAGAAATATATGAGGCCTAGATTGGACGAATGATTATGCTGAATAATTTCATTGTTAATAACAACGTATTATTATTATTATTAACTAGTTTCTGCTTTATCAGACAGAATAAATTGGACTGAAGCAGGATTATGTATGAAACGGTTAATGTGACAAATTCAAACATATGACCTACTGCAGAAAAAAATCCATTAAAGTGGTCTCCATCACACATTTGTACTGCATTATTACTGTATGCCTTAGTATTGCACACAAGTCTTCCTTTATTCATTCACAGTAGAGTTATAATCGAACATTGTATGTCTCAGCGATCTGAGCCTGATACATTTCTTACACCTTAACTGCAGAAAACAGCTAAATGTCAGTTTTTCCTCGGCATGGAGCCAGACTGCAGTACATTTAGTACATGAATTGTGCACAAAAAGTGGGACTTTTTTGGCTGATGAGCTACCTCACAAGTACCCCTCACCCTGATTCTGTGAGCCAATTGGAGAACAAACAGGACGGATAAAAAAAGGAGAAGAGCGTCAATCCAGATAGTGCTATGATTTAGCGTTCCAGACCTCTGAATTTACCATGTTCCCAGAAGACCACCCCCGCTGCCTCTTAGTCAAGCTGTCATTAAGCCCACACTACCACTAACGTCACTCCCTGCATTTAGCTTGTCTAAATTGTGGAAAATCGAAAAAGCATTTTCAGAGAGAAGCAGATGGAATGGTTGTTATTCACTGTCACATTCATGAAAAAGCAAAAGCGGTAGGTGAACATATTCAGTATACCTTCAGTAGCTTGCGTAGGATAGAAGCGCTAACCCTACATAATGATATGCTAACATACGATATCACGTTCCATGATATCAGTTTCCCCAAGTGATGTGAGTTTATGATGTGTTACTTGCAGACAAATGCTCATGAAAACCCAGTCTGGATGTGGAAAATCGCCAACAGTGAACATAGTTACAATCGTGATTGTTTCAGACCCCAACTACTATTGTCCTGGCAAGTCTTTCATTAAATACGTGTTTCTTGTAAGTAAACAAGAAATGTGCAAACATTTGAAGCTGAGTTCTGAACGATTTTTTTCACAAAGAGAGAGAGCGAGAGAGAGGGAAGGGACACAGATGTGGGAGGAAGGTTCCAGACAGAGGGTGAAGCGATGAAGAAGACCTAGTCACCCAAGGTCTGTGAATGTCGGCAGAACGGAGGGTGAGGGAGGTCAATGAGGTTTTAGAGGGAGCACAATCAATGAGAGGAAACTCTTACAGAACCACTTCACTTATGCCGTGTTCACACCAAACACGCCGCGAATTATTCGGGCGAGTAGATTACATACAAAGTCTATGCACAGACGCGATGAGACTGGAGTGACATGTACCGTAGTCGTAGACAAAACATGAATTCAAACATTCTACAAATCGGAATCATGACGTAGTTATTTCGCCATCCCTTTTTATCTGTTTATTGCAGTTACATCACAGTTACATCAATGTGTTTATTTTGTGTTCATACAGCTGTGGTAAACAGCCGATGTGTGGCTTGCTTAGACACAGTGAATACAGCTCGATGAAATACACAGAGCGCCTCGGGATGATGTTATACACCCAGACAAGAAGGCGTTTAGTTTCCTGGGATATCTGCGACTTCCACAACAAAGTACTAAGCAGAAATAGAGGTTTGTTTGTTTGTTTTCAAACTCCCAACAAGCTGTACGAGGTTATTACGTATTACTATTTATCAGCAACATTTGTCTTGAACAAAGAGAAGCTCATCTACACACACCAACGCAACGGGAGCAGGAATTTTGCTAATTACTGGGCTGTGATACACTTCTGTTTTGGGCTCATTTCTTTCTCCCATGTCCCAGTCCCAACACAGCAGGGATGCTCTTTTGACATCAAACCAAACAAATATTCACGAATGCAAACTCAGAGTTTTGAGTGGAGACACACCAGCCAATTACATAGCTCTCTAATGATAACTTATTGGTCCCTTTTTTAGTGTTTAATTGTTGTTTAGCAAATGCTATCTCACAATGAATGTGTTTGTAATGGACTGATCAAATGCTATAGTAACAAGTAGAGTTGTTTTTGGCTGCTGAGAACATGTTACTGTCTTTGTATGTTTTGAATTTGAAGGTAATATCTCACCTCCGCATGGGGTTGAATACTTAATCATCTTTCAAATTTCAACCAACTTTAGGTTCAAGTCCTCCTGTTTCATCCAAAGACAAAATGCTTATTTTGGCTGTGTTTTCTTTGACACATACAGATGCAACTCTCATCTCACACAAGTCTGCATTTCCAAATATTGCAGTTAAATCAGAGATTTGGTAAAAAGGGTTCCTTCACCAATTGATTTTGTATATTTCCCAGAAAAGGTTACAAATTAGTTCTGACATAATTTCAGAGCAATGGTGCCACCCAAAGCTAAAATAAATTGCATCAAATCCAGGTTTGAAGATATCCATGATGAGGCATGGGATTAGAATTGATATATTTATCGTGAAGCACATTTTGTTGAAATGTATAGAGACAAATATTAAGCAAATCCCTCTTCACTGATTTGATTTAAAACCCATACATAGTGCATGGGTTTCTTCCAATTAATGAACTCCAGTCCAGCTTATAATCACATGCTTCTGTGAAGGGAGAACTTAACACACGTTTTATTCCTTTGATCGATGTTTTGGTTCTGGGATCATGAACAAATCTCTCCCACAGCTTTTTAAACAACCTGACTATCTTGATGTTAATAATGTTAATCGTCAAAGCCTGGTGTAGCTTTGGTAACAATGCAGGATGCTCTGACGAGTATTAAACTGCCTATTTAATATGCCTACCAGCAGTGTGGTACAGCTGGTCCATACATATAAGCACTTGAGTTCAATTAAATGTAAATATTTAACAAATGCTTAGAATTATTTGCAGTCATTATGCTTATTGGAAAAACATGATGGAAATTCTGTTCATATCTTGTGCATTTTATGTAGCTGGATAGTGCTTTAATAATGAATACCTTTCTAGGAATTCCATTTGACTGACATCTGTGTCCCCGAGGTATTTGTGTGCACACGCCAATGTTAACCCATGAATTGTCTGCACATGCACGCATGCACTCAATTATCCTCTGCAGTCGGTGTACACACGTCTGAGTAAAGGCTCTGCTTAATAAACCAGAGGAAAAACAGTTCCTTGTTTGATTAACATCAATATAAATTCTCCCTCTCATCGAACTAACTAAAGCTATGGCCACACCGTGTTTTCTTGTCTCCCTCAATTTGAATCTCAAGGCTCACTCCTTTCCACTCGGCGGAATCTTTAATAAACGCTGCTGCTTGTCAGCTGGGTGTCCTGTCTCGAGTGAGATGGCTAATAAAGCAGAGATGTTCTGCCCACATCCAGGGGCTTTAAAAGGGGGGTGGGGATGAAGACTATTATTCAGTCAAGAAAAACAAGAGGCTTTACATGCACGCACCACTGTGGGGAAGCAGCGGCGAACTTTCTTCCTGTTCTTTTTTAATGTGTTTTTCTCTTCCAGAGTCTAATAGCTTCCCTGGACCGACAGCTTCACATTAATTGGCCAAGGAGGCGATGCCAAGGCTATTCTACTCAGGTCCTCTGGCGCTGCCACCGCCAACCCACTATCGAGCTTGAAGTCTGGTCGTATTCTCTCAGTCTGCCTCTCTTTCATATTATCTTTCTTCTTTGCCTTTGTCCCTGCATACCTCGCCAGTCTTTGCATGTGTGATTGTTTGTTTGCTTCTCTTTCTTCCACAAGCACACGCAAACATAGCCTCACTCTTCCTCCTCCTTCTCGCGCCTTCATTCATTGATCCCTCCATTAACTTTCTGTTCTATTTCTCCTTGTCTTCTCTATCCTCTTGATGTTCCCTATTTCCTCTGAGTCTCCTCTCTTTCTGTTTCCTCCGTGCGTCTCTCCTTCACTCTCTCTCTCTCTCTGTCAGTAGCATATTAACCAGGGCTTCACAGCAGGCCACCGCTAATTTGGAGGGCCATGTCAGCAGGACACGAGCAGGAGAGGCCACCTGAAGATCTCTTCTTTCCTCCGTACGCAGTTTGGAAGCATGAAGAAGAGAAGGTTTTTGCCCTTACTTGGCAGAGGTTGTCAGACACCATACAAGTTTGATAACATTCCCTTTGTTGTACTGCTCAGCCCTGATACTCTTTAGATTTGTGATGGGAGGGATTTTAGAAGGAGAATGCCACTGCTTTTTATCATTTATACCCTGCTGTGCCTGGTGAATGACTGAACCAATGAGTCATCATATATTGCACATGACCAATGGGATATTTTTGATGTCTGATCTTTATTCTGACATATTAGCCCACCCCATGCTGTGTTTTTCAATATGATGTATTACCTATCCATTGAAGAGGTTATATTCGTATATTTGTTGGATCGGTTTGTCTCTCTGGTTAGATGACCCGTGAATAACTTGAGCCTGAGACTATAATGGTGTACGTCAAAGGCCAGGACTGAGCTTATTCAGAGCTTGAGCGACAGCATAATTAGGCTGTCGCTAAGTCCCGCCCCTGGAAAGCAGACTGGACAGTTATAGCGTTGTTTCGGCTCGCTCTGATTTGGCTCCGCTCCATTGACTCTCATGCAACCATTTCAGATTTTCTTCATTTTAAGGCTGGTTGTGTGGATTTCGAGCTTGTACGGTTACATGTTGTGTAATGGTAGGAGGTTGGATGGAGATATACATTTCTGACATATTATGTTTCTATGTAAAAACCTGTGGAGCTAACATTAGCAGAGTATAATAGCACATCATTAACTAGTGTCAGCCCTTCGATGCTACGCACGCAGCTGAACGTACACATGCTGCTTTTGCTTTTTAATGATTGTAACAATTAATTAATACCTGTCATAGTCTTCTGTCTCGATCGCCAGATGATGTGGTGGTTCACTTTAGCTGATCTTTATGTTTTGAACCTGTTTTTGCTGCTGAATAAGTTTGACATCCTGGAAATATCGACCAAAGGCATATTGTAGAAAATATGAAATTACAAAAATTACAAGTGTCTGGCATATTTTGGCTTTTTACATTTCGGTTATTTGTATCACATTCATTTGGCAGATTCCTTTGTCATGACATCTTGACATTCAAACTGCAAAGGTACAACATGTCGTCATAAACTGGGATTGCATGCCCCCAAAACAAACGAAAAGTAAAAGACATCTGTGTCATGATGCCAACATCATATACACTGTTGACTTCAATGTATGCTGTTTAAACTACCGTAGTTGTAAAGTGCTCTTCAATGGTGCCTACAACCCCCAAAACAAATCACAGGGTTGTTTGAGTCAGAGACGTGACTGTCTGCATGGACCTTATAATGAAAAAAAAATGAAGACATCTCTCTTCCTGCCCTTTGGCCATGCAGACGTTGAATGATGCCTCAGAGGAAGTCTGGGCCACTCATTTTGTGAATGACCTTGAGGTTGCCAGAACTCTGTGGAGAGACAAACAACAGACTCTGTTCTCTCTGACACATGCTGACGGGTTACTCTGATATCTATAGCTATTAATGCTTCGACTAAATGTTTAGATGACAACCATGTCAACCATCAATCATATAAACCTGCTGTGTTATCTTCATATATGCTTGAATAACAGTTTACACATAGTCTTCTTCCACCGCTTCTCAAATGTGCAGCCATTAGCCTGGTACTAAATTTACATTGTTAGGACCATGTCTCTTGTCTCATTGACAGTAGAATACAAATAAAAAATCATTATCATAACAATTCACATTCAAATTGGGGGAACAGTCTGGGATTCTCTTTTTATACATAGTTGCCCAATTGTAGGCGAATGCAGTTGGACCTAGATGTACAGGAATTAGACAAGTAAGTCTTGTCAATAATCTTGACTCAACAAGTCAATCACTAAGCCTCAGTTGTTAATGTATTTCCCTGGCTTGAACAAAACACAAGCACAAAGTGACAAAGGCTACAGTAGAGGTTTAGTGATGTTGTCGTGGACTACAGACAGTCACCGACTGCGAGGGATAACATTTATATATCATATATTATTTAAATATTAGGACTATTTGTTTGCCATTTTAACTCATCCAAATACTCTCTGCGCCTTAAAAGGGGTAAAATTACTCATCTTCTTGTCTGATATGGAAGTACCCTCAAATCAAAAGTGTCTGTCAGTACTTTAACTTTATTGTTCAATTTCAAACAGTATTCTGGAGTTCAGAGCAAATACAACAAATGAGTCACTGTACTAATATTTTTCAAATACACTGTACGTATCCCCTACTGTGTACCTCTCAACTTTTGTAATGTCTCTTAAGAAATACTAAGGGGAATTGTCAGCTGGTGTCAGCCGTTGCTCAAAGTCTAGCATCCCTGTGGAGTACAGAGTAATTCAGTCAGTTTATTTTGAAGCGCAGCAACGCTTAGCTTAGTCACAAGCCCGAGCAAAGGCACACACAGCAGAGAAAGACAGCTATCGATCAGAGGGAGGCTTTCAGATGTCCGAGGGAGAGGTTCCCTGGAAAGCACCCTTAACAAGCTCTGCTTTCGTCCATCTGCAGATTTTGATTCATTGGCGTCTGGGACGGAGAGGAAGACAAGAGAGATGTGCCATGGTATACGTGTGATTTAGTGTCACGATCAATAAAACAGCAGCAGCACTCCTTTCTTAGAGACCGACCCCAACACACACACATACACACCCCTTCCCAAAGCGAAATCGTTTTTTGGAGTGGAAGCAACAGAGAGGCGAGGGTATTGAGATCTAATCAAATATCCTAACACTGAGCCTGTGTATTGACCAGCATTTCAAAGCAGAATTAGCCAGTGTTCCTCCCTTGTTAGTACAAAGCCTTAGAAGAAAATAGATGTTTCGGCTAAAGAGGGGTTGAGAGAGAGAGAGAGGGAGGTGGAGAAAGGAAAATAAATCACAATTCTAAACATGTACTCCACTCTCACAGCCAAATTATTGCAAATGAAAACAAAACATGTTCAACTTCATGCTTAATGACAGTGTAAGGAAATACAGCCTTTTCTAAGATATAGAAAAGCATAACACAAAACACAAAAAAAGGTTATTGTTCTTATCTGTGCCTAATAATGTAATATTTAGCCAGTGGGTAAATCACTTTACCCAGTGATTGGGAAGCAAGACACGGGGATTTGACTGAGGTCTTGTGGAGCTGCAGCATTTATTCATGGACAAATTGAAATCTAAACTGTACATTTTTTTTTTTAGATTTTTTATTGTGTGTGTGTGTGTGTGTGTGTGTGTGTGTGTGTGTGTGTGTGTGTGTGTGTGTGTGTGTGTGTGTGTGTGTGTGTGTGAGAATGTCCTAGAGCCTTTTGAGATGGAGGGAAAAAATATATATAAAAATAATAATAAAAAAAAAAACACACAACAAACCAAAAAAAAATGAAAAAATGAAAAACAGGTAAGTATGTGTGCATATGGCTGTTCATGTATGCATGTACGTGGGTTTCAATTGGTTGTCCGGCAAGAAAAACAAAACAGAGATCAACAATAACAAAAAATACACAAAAAAAAAATATATATATATATATACACCGGTATATATACTATACATATTTCAATATTAATAGAATGGGTGGTGTCACGTTTGCAGAAACATAGTGAGGGATGACCAGGTGGAATGGTGTTCTGTTGTATTGTATATGATGGATGAGGTTAGATTTTCCATTGAAATATATTCGATCATTAAGTTTCTCCAGTGTGCGATGTGTGTGTTATTCCTTGATTTCCAGTTCCTGAGGATAGTTTTCTTGGCGATCGTTAGGGCCACAAGGAGTGATTTGCGGTTTGTTTTACTCAGATGTATTGTTGAGATGTCTCCTAGTAAGCACAGTGAAGGGGATAAAGGGACGAGGCAGCCCAGGAAGACAGACAGTGACTCAGTTATTTCTTCCCAAAAGTGATTAACTGGTGTGCAGTGCCAGGTGGCGTGAACAAAGCTATCCGGGCTGTTTTGAGTGCAATGTGAACAGATATCTGACGGGAATCCCATTTGAAACATTTTTTGCCCGGTGTAATGAATTCTGTGAAGTATTTTATACTGTATGAGTTGTAAATTGGCATTTTTAGTCATGAAGTAGATATTATTGCAGATTTGGTTCCAGAAATCAGCATCAGGAGTGATGGATAGGTCTGATTCCCATTTTCTTGATGGTATGGATGATGTTTTGTCAGACTGTGATATTACTCTACATATTTTTGAGATTAACTTTTTTGAAGAGGGGATATTAATTAATTCTGAGGTTGAGGGGGGTAATTCTAGGTTCGTGGACTTAATGTTAAGTTTGGATTGAACGGATGATTTGAGTTGCAGATATTCCAAAAATGGATTGCTCCTGATGCCGTACTTCTGAACCAAGTGAGGGAATGAAACCATGGTGTTATTATTGAAGATGTGTTTCAGATGAGTGATGCCTTTAGCGGACCATGTGTGGAGATGAAGAGGTGTCTTGTGACTTAGAAAATCAGGATTGTTCCATGTGGGAGTACAATTTGAAGGTGCAAAAGTGATGTTAGTGATTTTGTTGGATTTCCACCAGGCTGTCAGAGTTTCTGCTGTTGTTAGTATATTGAAACAAGGATGGCGTTTGATAGATTGGCTTAAAAATGGTAAGTCAGAAATCTGAATGTCCTTACAAACTGTTCTATATCTAACCATGTGTTGTCTGATTGGCTTGGGTGGATCCATTTGAGAATGTACTGAAGTTTATTTGCTAGAGAGTAGTGAAAAAAATGTGGAGCTTCAAGTCCTCCTTGTGTTTTTGGTTTTTGTAGAGTGGCCAGTTTAATTCTTGGTGTTTTATTTTTCCAGTAGAATTGAGTAATAATTGAGTCAAGCGACTTGAACCAGGAGTGGGTGGGTTGAGATGGTATCATTGTGAATAGGTCATTTATTTTAGGAAGTATTGTCATTTTAACTGTAGCTATTCTGCCCATGAGTGATAATGGTAGATTCATCCAGTGGAGGAGGTCATCATTTATTGTTTTAAGTAATGGAGTGAAGTTGAGTGTGAACAGCTCTGACAGCCTGGGGGAAATATGTATTCCCAAATACGTGATGACACCTGTGCAGAAAGGGATAGGTGGTGTATGGGAAGAGCAATATATCATCTGCATAGAGACTGATCTTGTGATGGGTGTTGAGTGTTTGAATTCCTTTCATGTAGATGTTCTGACGAATGGCTGCAGCTAACGGTTCAATGAAAATGGTGAAAAGTGAGGGAGAGAGTGGGCATCCTTGCCTAGTCCCCCTATGCAGTGTGAAGCTTTGTGAGGTTTGTCCATTAGTGATGACAGTGGCTGACGGTGAAGTATATAGAATTTTAACCCAGTTAATAAATGATTCCCCAAAGCCAAATCTTTGTAATGTGCTTGTGAGAAATGTCCAGTTTACTCTGTCGAAGGCTTTTTCTGCATCCAAGGAGGCTATGATGGTACCAGTTTGTTGTAATGATGAGTAATTGATTCAATTAAACAGTCTGCGTGTGTTAGTGGATGAATGTCTACCTTTGATAAAGCCGGTTTGATCTGGATGAATTATGTATGGAGTGACTTTGTCTAATCTGTGAGTTAATGCCTTAGTGATGATTTTAATATCTACATTGAGAAGAGAAATGGGACGGTAACTAGAAGGAAGAGTTGGATCTTTGTTTGGTTTGAGGAGGAGTGATATACGTTATATATGTTCATGTTGGCTGAAAATTGCAAATTTTGTTTTATTTCAGTTATCATTTTGTTAAAGAGTGGAGCTAGAATGAACCAGAAGTGTTTATAGAACTCAGCTGGGAAGCCATCGGGACCTGGTGCTTTATTGGGCATAAGATTGAGAGCAGTAAAATATTTGTCCTGTGTTAATGGTGAGTCAAGTATGTTGATTTGTTCTTTGTTAAGCTGTGGTAAATCAATGCTGTTGAGAAACGAATTGATGTCTTCTTGATTTGGGTTATTTTTAGATGAATATAGATTGGCATAAAAACTTCTGAAGATTTTATTTATTTCATCGGGTGAATTTGTGGGCTTCCCTGCAGAGTCCTTGATGATTGAGATTGTTGATTTTTTTTTATTTCGTTTAATTTGATTTGCCAGATATTTACCGGATTTATTGCTATGGTGAAAATGTTCTTGTCTAAGTCTGTGTATGAGGAATTGAGTTTTATTATTTATAATTTCATTTATTTGGAATTTGTACTTTCTTAATTCGTTCTGGGTTTCCGTTGTTGGGTTACTTGCATTCATGGTTTCGAGTCGGTTGATTTGTTGTTCCAGTTCAGCTTCTTGTTGTTTTTCTTTCTTTTTTTTGTAAACGGAGAATGAGATGATTATTCCTCTAAAAACTGCTTTCCATGTTTCCCACAGAAGGGTTGGTGATGACTCTGGGGAATCATTTATTTCTAAGAAGGACGCCCACTCTTTTTTAATAAAACTATCAAACTGAGGGTCTTTGAGAAGAGACATATTGAAGCGCCATCTAGTGATAGGTCTATATAGGGTAACTCTGTTCCAAATAAATGTTACGGGAGCATGGTCGCTAATAATGATAGGATGGATCTTCGAGTCTGAAATATTAGATATGATTGAATTGCTGTTGAGGAAGAAGTCAATGCGTGAGTATGAGTGGTGAACTGGTGAGAAGAATGAGTATTCTCTTGAGTTTGGGTGCTGTAATCGCCAAATATCACCAAGACCAAAATCACTCATGAACTGTTTTATCATGTCTGTGGATTGCCAGGTACGCTTATTATTTGGATTTTTAGATCTGTCCACTGATGGGTCCATAACTGTGTTGAAATCACCTCCTATTATGACTGGGCAGTTACAAATGTTTGAGAAGGATAAAAAAAAATTACGAAAAAAGGATGGGTCATCAGTGTTTGGGCCATAAACATTACAGATTGTGACTGGACTATTGTTGATGGATATGTTTATGATGATAAAACGGCCTTCAGGATCGGTGATGGTGGAATTATGGACAAAATAAACTTTTTTGTTAAATAACATACCCCTCTTTGTTTTGTGTTATAGTGAGCCGAGAATGAGTGAGTGAATTGTGGTGATTTAAATTAGTTGTGATCTGATTCTGAGGTGTGTTTCTTGTAATAAGCATATATCTGCTTGCAGTTTAGCCAGATGATTCAAAACTTTTATTTGTTTTGCCTGAGAACCAATTCCACAGATATTCCAGGTTAAGAATTTGATAGATGACATGTTGATTGGGTTAATATAGACTGAACATTAATGTTGATGTGTGTGTGTGTGTATGTGTGTGTGTGTGTGTGGGTGTGTGTGTGGTGTGTAAATGACACAGCAGGACCTGCAGACACTGAATCAGGGGAAAACAAAGACATTTAGGAACATGAACACAACAAAGTAAGTAAAACAATACACAAAGCAAAAATACAAAGGTGAGTGTGGTCCATATAGGGTTTCATACTGTCTGGCACATTGAGACGTAGGTGCAATACTATACAGTATAATAATCGAAACAGTGCAAATGCGGAGAAAAGAGAAGGGGCATACCTAAACCACGGAGGGGGGTTCATCATGTGTGAATGTGTATGCGGAGCCGTAGAGGCGGGAGAGAGAGAGAGAGAGAGAGAGAGAGAGAGAGAGAGAGAGAGAGAGAGAGAGAGAGCGGGGGAGTCTAGAAAAGCCAGGGGGTGACGTCCTTATCGCGGTACAATTGTCCATCTGTATATAATTTGTCCAGTGATATTATTGCTTTCTTAACTGTACATTTACTACCACTTGACAACACCCGTCTGCCCTGACCAGACACTCATTGAGCTATATATTAAAGAAGCAAATAATTAACTAATTAATCAATTAAAAATAATTAACACTAGAAACAAACCGAACCACGGTTCCATTCGATCGTGACTGAGACATCTCCTTTCATCGGACCGAGGTTTAGCTATTTGGTCTGGTTTGTGGTCGATGGAAGGTTTCACACCTGTCAATTTAGTTCGGATCAAACTGACAAATATAAATGCCTGATGATTTTTTAAGGATTTAAGGATGATTATAGAGTCTGTGTTAAAAAGTCATCATACAAATATCGCAAGAAGAGTGACCGCTTTCACATTTAAAATACTGCTTGTTGATATAAAAGCAATAATTAGTGGAGCTTTAATTGAATTAACCATATAGAGCTCAGCTGTTAATTAGCATTGTACTTGGACCAAAACATTGCATAAGCCTGGTATTATCAAAAATAACCCTGAACGTTAGATAAGTTAGCATTGATATTTTTAACTTTATTAATGTATACGTTGAACGGCATCTTACCTTTTCCACGATTTGTATTTGAAACCTCCTTCAATCCAATAAACTCTGCCATGTTGTAAGCTCAGTTGCACTAATGAGTGGTTCAATGTGGTGCTCCAGAGGGGATGTGGATGTGTCAGGGAGGAGGACAGACCTCTAATTAGTTGCTTTCTATCTCTTGGGAAGGGAGGGGTTCTACGATGCTGTCCCTGCTTCCTAATGAGTGCACTGGAGACCACCGAGACAAACCCTCTCTGGCTAGACCAGCGGTACACATTTCTGCCCGTAGTACACTTTATGCACCTAAAACTGTTTGTCCCTGAAGGTCTTACCTCTTTTTCCACCTGTGTCATCTTCTCTTTCTCTCTTTCCCCTCTGGTGTTCTCTCACTCTGGCAGCCTGGTCTCCCACTCTCTAACAACAAGTCACTCTTCGAGAGTTGGAGGTCTCTTTTTTTTCGCCCTGGAGACTTTAACACACACAAGCACACACAATGACTGCCCAGGTATTGGAGCTAGTCCCACCATAAAATGCCCCATGTTGCTCCAATGTGCAAAGCAGAGCATCAATACACCGTTCCTTAAGCTCCTATGGAGGAGGTTTTAATCTGAAGCAGTAAATTACTTGAATGTTTGATCCTACTTTTACAGGCGATTACCTTCTCAGTTTGAAGGAGAGCGGCAGGATCATCTGTTGACTTCTGCAGGGGAAAAATCATTCACCCCCTCCAGTACATGAGATGGCTTAGTGGGCTGTGCTGTGTTGGGGTTTGATTAAAGAATGCCTCTCATTAAAATGTCCCCTCCGGTTACTAATCAAAGCAGTGTCGATATCTGGGAATTGGCTCGCCAAACACTCTTGCCCTGCTGTTTTTCAGTCTCCCTCTTACTTGTGCTCACCGTCTCTCTCCTTCTGTCTGACTTTCACTCCGTTTCATTATCTCTTTCAATCTGAGTCGCCACGCTCCCTCTCATCCTCTATAACTCTTCAGTATTGCCGCTGGCAGTGGTCTGTTTTTTGCTGGCAAATTAACCGGGAGAAGGAAGTCCCAGCGGTGCCGGGCTGAGTTCAACTTATGTAACAACAGTCAGTCCGCTATACAGCCATCGTCAGAGACGAGGGGTCAACTGGTCACGGAGCTACAATTTCATTGGGGTTTTATATGTTTTATATTGAAGTTATTAACCTTATATCAAGCTTGGTCAACTGGGGTGGCAGTGGTTAGTTGGAGGTGATTTTAGCAGTGGCAGTTTACAGTATGAGACATTTTTAAAAGCAGGGATGAGCCACAATGCCAGGCAGAGTCCAATATAAGCAAAGCCCTTTAGCTCCAATTAAGGGAACTCGTAATGGAACTAAAACAACAGTGTGCTTCTAACTTTGTGACAACAGTTTGGTGAAGGCCCTTAACTGTTTCACTGTGACAATGCATGTGTACACAAAGTGAGCTTCATTAAATGCCTCTCTGAATTTGGTATGGCAGAACTTGACTGCCTTTACAGAACGCTTCCAACATCGAACACCTTGTGGTTGATTTGGAGTGAGCCCAACACTTACCGCAACATCATTGATGTTCTTGTTGCAGATTGGGAGAAAATCCCAGGAGAAAGGAGGCTGTTATTGCAGCATTACCTAATATGAGCCTGTCAGAGGGCAAATGCCATTGAGGTTCAAGTAAAGCCTGCATCCTTTCTTGTTGTTAGAAACCAAGAGCATTCGGTGTATGTGATGGCCTCCTAATACCTGGTTCATCATTTGTCTTTGTAATTAACACGAAGACGTGCACATCATTTGAAGCGAAACTATTTCATCAGCATCTCTGCATTGTTTAGTTTACTATAGATCATAGGGGCTGAAGCGCTTTGCTACATTCTAAACAAAAACTAGATATATTGTTTGCTATACATCTTAGATAGAATAATCATCTTTTTGTATTGAAAAGCTGTCAACAGACTAAATAAATAGTTCAAATACAAGATAATAAAGCTTACTATTTCTTAAGACTGCCTGCTGTGAAGGTGCAGAGAGAAGGCCCCTCCATCTAGTGTTACTGATATACACACCATGCCTTCTTTGTCATATAATTACAGGAGCAGCCTAGTTAGTCACCACATTTAAGGATGGTTTCATACTGTCTCACTCATAGTTCTCTGTCAAAATGAACAAAATCCAACATTTTACAAAAATGGTATTTAAACAGCAGTACTCGTGGATGCTCTCTTTATGTTTTATCTTTATCAATCTGTCTGTCACTGCCTGACCTTTCTTGTGTATTCAATAGACCATTTTTAAAGGTTTCTACCAAAATCCATGCTCTCTCATTGTGTGTGATCATGCCCTCCACTAACCGCCGACAACAGGGCGCCTTAGCTCCCATCAGAGCCCGCCTCGTCCCTCCCGCCTCTTGCCCAGTTTATATGAGTGTTAGATTCACTCTCGGTCTGCAACAGACACACAGGGGATGGAGTGGCATCAAAATAGAGACTCGGCTCCTGTCGACTGATCTCTGCGTCCTTTTGTGTTGACACTGTTTTCACGCGCTGTGTTAAAAGCTACAAAGGTTTTCTGCTTCACACTCTGTTGGCTAATTGCATCAAAGACAGTTGTCTCAGCCCCTGTGTTTGTACAAGCATCAAAAGGAGAGAGATCCAGCCCATGGAACCGGTGCCAGATATCATCTCTCCAGTACGGAGGGCCGCAAGAATGCGGAAACCAGGAGAGTGCGACGATGGCATTTGTTTGTTTCCCCCCCTCCCCCGTATAACAAACACAATCTGACAGGAAATTTATAAATTCAACGTCACTCTTGTCTCTCTCTCTAAATAATGAAATCAATCTTGTGGAGCAGTTTGCCCATGATGGAAAGAGATGGAAGTTATGTGGAATGAGGACAGACAGCAGGAAAGATATGGAGAGAGTTAGATGGGGACGGAGAGAGACTCTCTCTCAGACGTCGTGGCAGGTCAGACAGCCGCTGAGCATATTAAAGGGAACACCTTCACACTGACACTTTGACACATGGTTGGGTGCCCACGTGTGCATTCATGTGTCTCTGGGTTCACATGCATGTGTTATTATGATCATGTACGTGTATACAGTTTGAGTTATGTCTGCATGAGTGTGTTCTTAATTAAGTTTCTCCCAGATTACAGCCGTAGTTTGAAACACGGGGCTAACGTTGTCAATTGAAAGTAAAGTGCATAAAGTGCAACATGATTTGGTTCGTCAAACATGGTTTTGCTTTAAATATGTTGCCTTCATTTGTTACGTTATTGAAGTTATGGCTGTGAATTATAATTCGTCGTGGTTGACTTTTGGTTTCAGGATTTTAAACTTATTTGTGATATGTCAAAAACAGATTTAATTTGGGTGAAAATACTTTTCTCTCAAAACATTGAAAATATTTTTGAGGTGACCGGGCTGACATATAATGTGGATGCAGATACTGAATACTACGCTCTGTATACTCTGTGTGTATGTGTAAAAGCAGGGTTGGCCACATGTAGCAGGGATTTGTTGGAGCTAACATTCAGGCAGTGTCTGTTCGTTCAGCCATGTGACATGATTTATGTGTGAGACACGGAGTGCAAATGTCCTGCCTGTGACCAGCAGACCAAACAACAGACCAAAACATGAAGACCAACAATACTGATTATTCAATGTTCTCCAACCATGCTCCTCTCGCCCCCATAGCCTTTTCCATCCTTTTCTCAACTCTCTTGTCTATTTGTCTCTCTCTGTTTTGTCTTTTCTCTCCCTTCTTCCATGTTTCACTCTGGTTTTCGTCTTTCTGCCCATTCCCTGATTTTGTTCACCTCTACACCAGGAGACTGGTAAATGTATTGAGCCTCCAGTCGCAGCCGTCCACCGTACTGTTTTCAGCACTTCCACATGTGCAGTTTTGGATTGCCTCTCGACATGATTTATATATGTGTTAACAAAATAAAGTACAGGATACTGCTTAAGCAGGATCGAAAAAATGATTAAAGCTTTAAGCAGCAATGAATCGGCCCTCACGCAAAGAGCATGTCGAGAGAACTGACGGGACACCGAACAACAGACGCTGCACGCACAAGACGGTGTTGACGGTATATTATAGTGGACTGTGCAGCGCTGGAAATTAAGTATTGCAAGTTCTGTACCACTAAATACACGACATGTTGCGGTATATCATGTGTATAGCACATTGTAAATTTCATGTAAATCGGATGATCTTTGTCACATAAGGCTAACTTCCTGTTAACAGTAGGTAGCACTTTGGCTATTGGTCAATACGCTCATGTACATGTCTTCAGGGTTGGACCTCTAACCAGCTTGTGAAATTTGAGGCAGTTTCAACAATGTAAAGGCGAGAAACTACAACTTCCTGTTTCATGTTTTGGGCAAAATTGACTGTCACTCGCAATCAAGGGCGTTCCATGAAAACTCAAAAGCTTAGCATCGCAAAAGCTTATGTAACCTACGAAATTTGAAGTCAGTATTGGACGATTCTGGAAAAACCCCTGCATTATATTCAACACCAATGTTTATAAAATCCTAATATGCGCTTGGTAATATAGCATGGATATGGTTCGGGGCGTTCAAAATGTACATTCAGTCTTATTCACCAGAACACATCTTTGAGCTTTAAAAAACGTCAGCTTCATTTCCTTCCTCATGAAGCATTTGCAAAACGGATTTTTTAAATAGGCTACCCATCCGCAACCCCAACTTCCTACCTTTCCACCGCACTACATCAAGGGTACACTACTTCCTGCATTGAAAAATGCATTTTAAATTTATTTTTACTGCCATAGTAAATGGACTACAGTGCTTTTATCCAAAACACTTTATCATTATACTATATTCATCCATTCACACACCCATGTCCACACACAGCACTGGCTTAACCACCGAGAGCAATTTAGGTTCAAGAACTCTTCAACATTCTGCCAACCGTGCGATTTAAGTGGACAACCTGCTACAAGCTGAGCCACAGCTCAACTATCCTTGCGGTAAAGACAGATAAAGTTTACTTTTTGTCACACAGACAGGAAATGGCAGATCAAAGTTTTCCTGACAGAATGGTAAAACAGCACTCTAACAACTAAATCATCTTTATTGCGTCTAAGCATCTCCATCTGATGAGAAAGGCCATGAAATATGATTGAAAGCTCCAGATATAACCAGTAGGCTGTACCTTGTATTGGCAATTGTTTTTGTTAAACAGCTTTTTCAAAGGTCAAGAACCTTGACACACGGCCTTCAAGCTCAACATTTGACTTGTGTTAGTTCCTGACACGTTGTCCTAAAGCTAAGGATGCTATGGTTGTTTTAGGGACAAAGTTAGATAGGATGCATGGTGTGAGGGGAGTAGAAGTGACAGGAGATGCAAGAAGTATAAAGAAGATAAGAGTGGAGTAGGTGAGGAAGAGGAGCGAAATAAAGGACAGAAAAGCAGATTAGGACAGAGAGGAATGTCACCATCCATGTGATCATAGAAATGATGGGGAGTGGCAAGATTGGGTGTGTAAAATACTGGTTGGCATGCTGAATATTTATGAACCAGACTGAGGCAAAGGGTGAATTCAAAGTTTAGGTGCAAAAGGAAGAGATGGATGCAGAGAGGAAATTGGAAGGGACAGAGTGTCTCCTCTGATGGATAATGACAGCCCCAAGTCACAGATTAAAGCTTGTACAACTGCTTCAATAATGTTGAAACCACCATGGGCTTTTGACAATAAAAGCAACAGAGAGGGAGAGGGCAGGAAATGGACTGAAAAAGAGGTAGAGAGATGAGATACAGGACCAAATAGAATATAATGAACATACAATAGCTGCAAGGTTTCATAAAGTAGTCCTGACACGAAATGCAATTGCACTGAGTTCTGCTTTTGTTGAATGCAAAACTAAACTTTGTAGTAAAACACACTTATGGGGTATAAAACAACCCTCACGGATAGTATCAGCACTGTTATAAAATCATTTTGAATAATACCCAGCACTAGTAATCAGATGAGATGTATTGTGGTTAAATCTATTAACATTCAAAAGAAAAGGACCTTTCCGAATATATGCATTTTTTGGAATATACATCTTGATTTGTACAGAGTACTCATACACATGCACGATGGCACATATAGGGATGCAAAATTAGAGCAGCGAGTTCCCTCTGGCAGAGAAACCTCCTGGTTTGTGAGAGAAGCATCTGGACAATACTGTCCCAGAGGCCCGAGTCCTGGCAACTAACTGAGGAGTCCCCACTGTGTCTGAAGACAGAATACGGAGCACAGCAGAGCTCCCTGTCCAGAATAACACATCAGTCAGACAGCTGGGGCCAACTCACATGTCCAACGAAGCCACATAGATAGACCAGGATAGAATTAGGAGAGGAAGGCGAAACTTCTCGGATTTGGTGTGTCAAATATACTCTTTTGTGTTGACAAAGTTTACACAAACCTATAACATCCTGCCCTTTTTGTTTCTCAACAAGATCAAGTAAATGTTAGCTTAAACTAAAGGAAGTGAACAAGGTTACTGATGTCCATCAGTTTGTGTAGTTTGAGTCATTCTAAACATAAATTGTATTTCTTAATTAAGTAACACAAATGATGTTGCATTACCTTAATACAGGGGTGCCCAATACGTCGATCGCGGAGGTAGTGCGGGTAGATCGCATGCCATTAAAAAACAATTAGATGTGCTCATGGCATTTGCCACTTGATTTTCTAACACACGGGTCACCACGTATGCGCGGTCAACCACGCGAGCCACTGCAAAACTCCGGCGAGCTAATTAGTTAGCCTTCCAATTTATTTCGACTAAAGAAGCTAAAGCTGTAGCGCCATGATTTGGGAAACTTCCAAAACCTCGCGTCAGGACTGGAGACTCAACGAAGGCGTGTGCGTAACTTGACAGAGCAGATTGACAAGTATCAGTCAGAGTTTGACAAACGCTTTCCAGACTTTGCTTTACTCGAGCCAGTTGCTACACTTATGTGCTGCACATTTCGGGAAGATATTGAGGTTGATTCACTCGCATCACAAATGTCAACGCTGTTTCACCTCAACTCGTCTGGAGTGGAGGATGAGATGTTGACACTGCAAGCTGACATTCAGCTGAAGTCCAGGGCTCATGGACAGTTTCTCACAGAGGAAAAGTACCCAAACATGAGGACATGTGATACCTTCTTGACTGCATTATTCGGCTCTACTCATTTATGTGAGTCAGCCTTTTCCCACATGAAGAACATTAAGTCCATACACCGGTCCATCATGACTGATGATCATCTGAAGTCTGCTTGAGGCGGATACCAGCAGCTACTGTCCGGACTATGCAACTCTGGCCAATCCCATTCAGTGCAAGTCATCAGAGTAAGGTAATGACCAACAATGTACAGAATTGTATTGTGCAATAAGGGTTCATGCAGTTATGCAGTTATGCAAGGTACGCCAACATATATTGTAAATATAAAGTATACTCAGTATATATATTGTGGCAGCCGGAGGGGCAACCTCAGAGGAGAAGTGGTAGAGGGACGATATTGCCTGACATGGAGGCGGAGCCCCCATGTCAGGGAGTGGAAAAGAGCGCCAAACCACCATCAGCCCAACAAGCAACACCTGAGGAGGAGAGACGAGGGAGCGACCACACCCTATCAGAGGAGGAGGAGGGGACTATAAAAGGGCCCCGGACACAGGAAACTAGGAGAGAGTAGGAGTGGAAGGAGACGGAGAAAAAGCAAACCCATTGGAGACAACTGCCTTACCCCTTGATCACCCTGGAACGTCTGACTACCCGCCCGGCTCCCGACCCCTGCCTGTACGACTACCCTGCTCCTGCCCGCGCCCTGGACCGTATGAGGAATACCCGTTGTGCACCGAACCGTGGAAGTGAACACCGACCATCCCTCTGGAAAGCGGACAGTGTATTGTTGAGTGTCTATCCTACCTCTATCCACTCTCTATATTCAGTAAAAACCTCACTTGCACCATTTATCTACCGACTGGTTGTGTTTATTGGTCCGTGTTGTCGTGAAACCCCCTTGCCACCCCGGGGGCTGTCACAATTTGGTGGAGAATGTGGGCACAGTCCGGTTCTGGCAACACTGACCGATAGACCGACCGACCCAGTAAGCATGGCCACCCCGGTGCCATTTCAAGAGCTGCTAGCGGGGCTAATCGCTAGCAACCAGGAAACCCAAAAACGCCACGAACAAGCCATGCAAGTACAAATGCAAATCCTCCAAGCACAGCAGCAACAACAATACCAACAGCAAGTACACATGGAGAAGTATATGGAGGTACAAACCGAACGCGCGGAGGCGATGCAAAGCGAAATCAAGGGCATGTTACAGACACAACAGGAGCAACGTACCGTGGAGAAAGCCAACCCAGCGCGCTTCCTTCTCAAGCAGACGGCAGCTGACGATGTTGAAGTGTTTTTTCAGATATTCCAGACAACGGCACTCCGGGAAAAATGGCCAGAAGAGCACTGGGCTGAGTTGATAGCCCCCTTTTTGATCAACGAAACGCAAGTAACGTATCAGGACTTAGAGCGCGCTGGAAAAGTTGACTTCCGGGTGTTGAAAGCGGAAGCGTTACAGCGATGCGGGGTCACGCTGTTAATAAAGGCACAACGATTTCATGAATGGACATATGACACCTCCCTTTCTCCGCGAGCCCAGATGCATGAGATCAAGAGGATTACGACGGCCTGGCTGCACGCAGAGCCAACCGAGGTGTCGCCCACCGATCGTGTCGTCATGGACAAATTCCTTAGATCCCTCCCGTATGAGGCAAAAAAATTGGCCGGCCAGAGAAACCCCCGCAACCTCGAGGAACTGGTAGAGATCATGGAGGGTTACCACGCAGCACAAGCGTTAGTGCGTGGGGGAAGAAACCCGAAAGTGGAGGGGTCCACCCGCAAAGAAAAGATGAGAACGGAGGAAACTACCTATGTGTCTCCCTCCTTTCCCCCAGGCTTTCCCCGACGTCGGCCGGCGTTTGGACCGGAAGAGAGGAGGTGCTACCACTGCGGCGAGATCGGGCACATCGCCTGGGAATGTCCTCACCGCCAGGACGCACCCATGCCCACGGCCAGTGAGGGGAGTCGCCCATGCGGACTGATTACCGGATGCTGGGCCACTCACGAGGACCACATGCCCCTCACCCCGGTCAAAGTAAACGGCCGCGACGCCTCCGCGATGGTGGACTCCGGGAGCGCTATTACCTTGGTGAGACCTACGTTGGCTCAGTACCCGCTCCTAACCGGCACCCGAGCGGTCACGTGCATCCATGGGGAGACCCGCGAATACCCCACCACCGCCCTCGAGATATACACGACGAGGGGTAGATACGTCGGCACTGCAGGAGTAGTGGAAGGACTCCCCGTAGAGGTGCTGGTCGGCCGAGACCTGCCCGTGTTCCAGGAGCTGTGGCGCAGCCTGGTGGTGAAACCAGGTACGACCCCTCACCGAAAGTACAAGAAGAAAGCCATCTGTGGGCTGGGGGAGGAGATCTCCACCGATCCCCTATCGGAAGGAGTCGCCAGTGCCGTGGCCCGGGCGTTGGTGGAGGCCACCCAACCCAACCCCGAGGACGTATATGCCACAGCCGTCGAGAACGACGGACCCTCCAGCCCCAGTGAGCCCGAAGGAGAGGCGCCGCCCATCCCCGAGGAGGCAGATACCCCCTCCCTCGAAGAAGAGGAGCTGGCCGGGCTGTTTCCCCAGGACCCGGAGGAGCCCATCTTACCCGGGCCCCTCACAGGGAGGTTTGGGACGGCCCAGTTGGAGGACCCCAACCTAGCCCACGCCCTTCGGCAGGTGGCCGCCGTAGACGGACGACCACTGGACGGGGTAAGAGACCTCCCTCCCACACATTTCTCCATTTATAACGGGCTCCTCTACCAGGTAGTAATAAGGGACGGGGCCCCCCTCAGGTTGTTACTGGTACCCCGTCCTTTCATACCCTCTGTCCTCCAGTTAGCCCACTCCCATATCCTAGGTGCCCATCTAGGAGTGGAGAAAACCCTGGAAAGGGTGAGGGCCAGGTTCCACTGGCCCGGAATAAAAAAGGCCGTGGAGGATTACTGCCGGAGCTGCCCCGAATGTCAACAAGTGGCCCCACAACCCCATCACAGAAACCCGCTGGTGCCCCTGCCGATCATCACCGTCCCCTTCAGCAGGATCGGGATGGACCTAGTGGGGCCACTACCCAAGACCAACCGGGGACACAGGTACATCCTGGTGATAGTGGATTACGCCACCCGGTATCCCGAAGCCATTCCCCTACGCTCTATGGCCACCAAGGGCATTGCAAGGGAGCTGGTGATGTTGTTTTCCAGGGTCGGAATACCGGAGGAGATTCTCACCGACCAAGGAACCCCGTTCATGTCTAGGATCATGAAGGATCTGTGTGGCATGCTGAAGGTGACCCAACTGAGGACGTCGGTGTATCACCCCCAAACGGACGGACTAGTAGAACGATTCAACCAGACACTGGAAAAAATGTTGAAAAAAACCATGGACCAGGACGGGAAGAATTGGGACCAACTGCTACCCTTCCTGATGTTCTCCATCAGAGAGGTGCCCCAGGCATCTACCGGATTCTCGCCCTTCGAGCTCCTGTACGGTCGACGACCCCGGGGGCTACTCGACCTGGCCAAAGAAGCCTGGGAACACCAACCCTCCCCCTACCGCACCATGGTGGACCACGTCGAGGAGATGAGGGTGAGGATGGCATCCCTCTGGCCCATCGTCCGAGAACACATGGCCGAGGCACAGGCGGCCCAAGCCCGCGTGTACAACCGGGGAACCCAACCCCGAGTGTTTAACCCAGGGGATCGGGTGTTGGTCCTGGTACCCACGGCGGAATGTAAGTTTCTAGCCCGATGGAGGGGGCCGTATGAAGTGATGGAGAAATTGGGGCCGGTAAACTACCGAGTCCGGCAACCAGGTCGGAGGCACCCGACGAAGGTTTATCATGTGAACCTGCTCAAGAAATGGGTGCGTAGGGATGCCATGCTCTGTTTCTCTCTCTCTACCCTCCCAGGAAAAACGGAGCCAGTCGAGGTACCCGTGGGAGAAGAGTTGACCCCCCGGCAGAAGCAGGACGTCCGGGAAATGGTGGATCGGTTCCGGGACGTGTTCTCCCCGGACCCCGGATACACCACACTGGTGCAACACCGGATAATCACCGAGCCCGGGAAGAAGGTGAAGCTAAGGCCGTACCGCATCCCCGAAGCCCGCCGGGGGGCGATAGAGAGGGAGGTACAGAGTATGCTGGAGGCCGACATCATCGAACCCTCGACGAGCGAGTGGTGCAGCCCTATAGTGTTGGTTCCGAAACCCGATGGCTCAGTCAGGTTCTGCAATGACTTTAGGCAGCTCAACGCCATCTCAAAATTCGATGCCTACCCGATGCCCCGGGTGGACGAGATGATAGAGCGCATCGGGAGGGCCAGATACATAACCACCCTCGACTTGACTAAAGGCTACTGGCAAGTGGCAGTAGCCCCCGAAGACAGGGAAAAAACGGCCTTCACTACTCCCATGGGACTGTACCACTATAAGAGGCTGCCGTTCGGTCTCCACGGAGCCCCCCCCACGTACCAGAGACTGATGGACCAGGTACTACGTCCCCATCGAGAATACGCGGCAGCCTATCTGGACGACATCGTCGTGCACGGGGAGGAATGGGGGGCTCACCTCCAAAGACTGGAAGCCGTCCTGAAAGCTCTGCGAGGGGCGGGGCTGACAGCCAACCCCAAGAAATGTCGCCTCGGCCTCCGGGAAGCTGACTACCTGGGGTACACCATCGGCCGCGGCTGCGTCAAGCCCCAGGTAGGGAAAGTCGAGGCGATCCGGGAATGGCCCCGCCCCCGCACAAAGAAACAGGTACGAGCATTCATTGGGCTAGCTAGCTACTATCGACGGTTTGTTCCCCAGTTCTCTGCTCTTGCAGCACCCCTGACGGACCTAACAAAAAACCGGCTGCCAGATCGGATCGTATGGACGGCAGAGACCGAGGACGCCTTCGAGAAGCTGAAGGAAGTACTCTGTTCTGAACCAGTGCTGGTGACCCCGGACTTTACGCAACCGTTGGTGGTACAGACGGATGCCTCCGAGACCGGGGTGGGTGCCGTCCTGTCCCAGCTGAGGGATGGAGAGGAGCACCCGATCACATACGTAAGCAGAAAATTATTACCGAGAGAAACGAGATACGCCACGGTCGAGAAGGAATGTTTGGCCATCAAATGGGCTCTGGGGGAGTTGAGATATTATCTGCTGGGACGACACTTTACCCTGGTCACGGACCACGCCCCCCTGGTATGGATGTCCCGTTCAAAAGACAATAACGCCCGGGTCACCCGCTGGTTTTTATCCCTTCAACCGTATGCTTTCTCTGTTGTCCACAGATCCGGGGCCGCTCATGGAAACGCGGACGCCCTGTCAAGACGGGACGCCCTAGGTTCCTGGAGCAGTCCTCCCCCCAGGTCGGATTTAAGGGGGGGGGTATGTGGCAGCCGGAGGGGCAACCTCAGAGGAGAAGTGGTAGAGGGACGATATTGCCTGACATGGAGGCGGAGCCCCCATGTCAGGGAGTGGAAAAGAGCGCCAAACCACCATCAGCCCAACAAGCAACACCTGAGGAGGAGAGACGAGGGAGCGACCACACCCTATCAGAGGAGGAGGAGGGGACTATAAAAGGGCCCCGGACACAGGAAACTAGGAGAGAGTAGGAGTGGAAGGAGACGGAGAAAAAGCAAACCCATTGGAGACAACTGCCTTACCCCTTGATCACCCTGGAACGTCTGACTACCCGCCCGGCTCCCGACCCCTGCCTGTACGACTACCCTGCTCCTGCCCGCGCCCTGGACCGTATGAGGAATACCCGTTGTGCACCGAACCGTGGAAGTGAACACCGACCATCCCTCTGGAAAGCGGACAGTGTATTGTTGAGTGTCTATCCTACCTCTATCCACTCTCTATATTCAGTAAAAACCTCACTTGCACCATTTATCTACCGACTGGTTGTGTTTATTGGTCCGTGTTGTCGTGAAACCCCCTTGCCACCCCGGGGGCTGTCACAATATATATATATATATATATATATATATATATATATATATATATATATATATATATATATATATATATAGATATATATCTATATATATCTATATATAGATATATATAGATATATATAGATATTCAGCATTTTTAATGTCGGTAGATCATTTTGACTTGGTCATTTTAAAAGTAGCTCGCCAGCCGAAAAGGTGTGGGCACCCCTGCCTTAATACAATATGCTGGCATGTACCAAAAAATGAAGTACCTTTGTGAGACTGCTCCTCTATATTCTTGCTTGCTTTATCAGAGATATGCGGAATAGACAGGGAGAGCGGAAGACATCCAGCAGATAGAAACAAAAGTCACATAAAGACAGATAGATAGAATGAGGACAGCTTGGTCCGGACCAAGAGGAAAGCAGCGGCAGCAGCTTGTTTCCTGTTCTCTCTGAGCCTACATACCAACACAGTGTGCACAGCACACCCTGGGGACAAACCAGGAAAAGGCTCTTAAAGCAAAACCCAATCACCACGCTGTATCACTAATAGGCTTTTCTCAGGTGTGTACTCTATTAAGTCTGCCATCTGTACTCGTGTCTAAAAGCCCTACACATTGTGTGTTTGAATCAGGCATCCGCACACACAAAAGAGTTATTTTTCATTTCTTTGTAGGTTCATCTGTGGTGCTGTGTTGAAGGCAATTTACTGCTATTCATGTCATATCGAGTTTCTCCATTTACTAATGCATGACATACTTATTCATTTACGTTGTTGCTGAAATTGTTTGCTACTAACAACAACCTGTACGCGTTGTCAGGTGGTAAACTTTTTCCTGTGGGAGTCTGAAGATTGACAGTGAGCAGAGCCTGATATAATGCATGCTCAGATATGAAAACTGACAACTCACAATGAAACACAACAGAAGAGACATTCTGACAACAACAACAAAAATCCTCATACAGTAGCTGAGGCTTATCTTTTTTCTCAATGTGCCATTTGTTCTATTCTGTGCAAGAATGAAAATCTCTCTGAGGAAAACCACAATTTGCAACATTAACTGCAACTATGACATGAATGAGCCACCAGGGGTCATTTTCAGACAAGGCACAACTTAAATCAAGACCAAGAAGACAGACAAACAATCTTTTTTTTTTTTTTAATATAAAGAACCTCAAATACCGTGTGTTTTCTTTCTTTCTTTCTTCCCTAAATTTGCCAATGTACCTCTGAACTGTTAGTGCAGTCTGTGTTTACTCAACTGTACAGACATTAGCTCTAATCGAGCTAGCCACGTCCACTAAAGAAAGCACGAAAGAAATTAAAGTTATCGTCTCACTTCAAAATAATTCTGACAGATGTGGTTGTGAGGTAGCAATGTACCGACAGTGTGTTTGTTTAGAACCAGTTCACTGACCTCAGAACCCACCAGGATTATTTCCTGAAGAATGCTACTTTCATAAATGCACCCAGTTACAACATTTTCAATGTTTGCATCTTTTCTCACGATTCTCTCCATTAACTTTGAATACAACTGTGCAATCTCTAAAATGTGCCTCACGTTCTCTCTGAACACACCTTGAGACTTCATCCTCTCTCAATATACGTCCAACATTCCCACTTGTAGCTCTGTTCTTCCCCTAACTCATGACGGAACTATCTAGCTCTTTAGCTGCTAAATGCTCCACATTGTTCCCTCCAACTTTGTCTGTGTGCAGTTTGCTGATGAGCAGGGAGTGTACAGTGATTTTTTTCTGAAAACTTGCCTGCTGCAGTCGAAAATGTTGCTATTAGTGTGTTGACAGTACAAGTTGGAGGCCCCCTTTCACATGTAAGTAAAGTCAGGATTTTTTATTGTCATATACATGAAATTTGACTTCTGCATTTGATCGAACCCCAAGTAGTCATGTGATCCATCGTTTGTATCGAAACATTGGTCACTTTAATGTCAGTTTTCCAATGAGTGAAGAAAGACCAGCCCACATAATAAAACTGTCGCTGAAAGATTTGCACTTCAGTATTCAGAGTGTGTGTATAATTTGCTTTTCTGACATCTGGTTGTGGTTCATGTGTTTAAATATTAAATATAGATAGCTGTTGCTGACAGCAGAGTGGAAAAGAAATAAACTTTCCAACCATGGAACACCCTGTCGACAGTATATCCCTATTATCAAGAGGACCCATGTCAGCCTGTCAGCGTGCTTGAAGTGCCGTGCTATCTGTGGAAATGTGTTAAGTAGATGTTGATCCAATGCTCCCCCTTTACAGCTCTTGACAGTTCCATAACTTTCTCACTTGGCAACCTATTAAACCAGTTTCACAATGCATGTTTCAACCAACACTTTATTAATTCATTTCCAAAAATAACATTGAGTGCATAATATAATGTGTATTTATTGGTACTTGGTCACTATTAGGGCATGAAATGATCCTATAGCCAAGTGCTGTATAATTTTGGCTGTGGTGGGTGACTTTTACCCTGGCAGGTCTCAAGATTGTTTTCAAACTATGTTTTTTCTTATTCTAAAACTGCCTGAGCTGCAAAAAAATTTAAATTGACAAGGGAAATTAGGTGTCCATCAGCGACCCTGACAGAAAAGGTTTCAGGGGTGGGTATTCATATAACTAACAACAGATAATGCAGCCTTGAGGCAAACAATCTCTAGTCAGGGGGGCTTTCATTGTGTAAAAAGCTATAGAGCAAAACACGTCCTCTCATATTTGACTTTAAAACAGAATTCCCCGTTAACAATTAGTATAAAACAGGAACCTGTGCTAAACTCTGTGCACCCGAGATGCTAGATATTTGGAGTATTTGTCTGCTTGTGCAACCCTTATTCCCAGGATGTATCGTTATGCAGCTAAACTGAAAGTCTGCAACTCGTGTTCAGCAACATTTGGCAAAACGTTTCGTTTTGGTCTCAATTACTGCTAATTACTAATTACTAAGAGGTCAGGACATGAACGACAAGAATCATCCGGTTAAGAGATAAAACTATTACTATTCCAGTGATTGCCCATGCAGTGGATCTACAGTATTAGCCTTTCATATCACACAGCACGAGTTCCACAAGAAAAACCCATTTTCATTACAACTGTATGAAATATAAATGACAAAGAGCAGTGAGAGGCACTGAAGAAGGCAGCGATTCAACTTTATAATGTGTCAGTTTTATTAGATCACAATGAACAGAAATTACTGAACTATTTAAAATTCAAACATTTTGGTTCACCTGAGTAAATGCCATTTCCACCTATACTGTAGTTAGCATAACTGGAGAGTTATCTTCTAATCATTTGACAAGAGATTACCACGACAGTGCTTGGGAGGTATACTTCAATTATTTTACTTTGGGTCTCAATAAAGCAGTTAAATTGCTGTGAAACTGGATTGTAGTCAGTTACAGAGAATACCATTAAAGACATTTTCTGCAATATCTACGAACACGTTTATAGATACCTACCCGATTGAGGACTCACTTTGTTGCATGTCAAACTTTATAATTTGTCTCTCTGTGGGTGTGCCTCTTGTTTTCTGATCTCCATCCTTTCATTTGTAATCAAGTCATCTGAGGGCCAGCAAACAACTGATGAGAGGTAATGATAATGGAAAGTTTAGCAGCAGTAGAGATTTTAAGGGGTTATTTTGCTCTTCATGCAGAGTATATGTTGAGAATTTATGTATGGCCCTTATTCTGAAAGGGCAAGGGGTCTTATGTCTGTATTGACAGTGTATTGGATAACAGCCGCTATCAAATGTCATATAATGTTGTGATCTACTTTTCCTGTAATTGTCAGCAGGATGCCAGTTTGTGCTGTGGTGTTTATTGTTATAGTGGATGATTAATTAGCTCATAGTTCTCCCCCAAGTAATGTCAATGGCAGTGTGATGCCAGAGTTTGTTAAAGAGACTGAATGCATTTCCGCATTCAGCTGTTGGCATTTTGTTAATTTCCTTTTTTTGCCTGCCATGAAAGCTAAAACCCCACGAAAATGCTGGTCTGAACAAAGCTCTCTTCCGTTTCGCTATTAAGCCCCACAGATCTCTCAAAGGAGCTGCTGTACGAAGGCTGCTTCTTGTGATTCTTGTCAGTGCTCATCAAACATTGTTAAAAAGAAAAGGTTGAAAATGTAGTAACACGTGTGCAAACTGGTGGGTTCTATTCGTTGAGGCTTTTCTGTTTCCCCTCTGATTTCATTAGAACAGCTTGTCCCCTAGGGCCCTGAGTTGTTGACTGATTACAGATTCTGTCTGCTGCCAAGCTTAGCATCAGTTTGAACTGTGTGGTTGCATAAATACCCATTTCATTATACTCTGACAGGGACTCCGACACAATATTTGCCTGCATCAGAGAGAGACTTTTCAGCCGTCCTGGGTGGCAGTGTTGTCAGTAAACATTAATAGTAAAGTCCTTTACAATGTTTGCATGATGCTTCTGCTACTCAACAAACTGCAAAGCCACTGAATCATGAAGTGATTCATTGTGTTATTTCACACATTTTAGTTTGTTTTGTTTACTGTCTACAAATGGTTTATTTAGTTCTAATATTCTCAAGGATTCATTCTCTGTCACTTGTTTGTGGTATATTCATAACTGCTCTGGCCTCGCTTACATTTCATGCATGTCAGTATAACTCTAGCTCTGTGAACAGAATTAAAAGTTACATCTCCCAGGCTTCACCCTATCGTGGTTTAACCTTAACCCAAGCACTGGACTTACCAGAAGAGTTAGAGTGAGCAGTTCCCTGCTCTAAGTCACAAGCCTTATTGACTGTCACTGTTCATTCAGTCAGCCAGAATAACTAGCCACCAGCTGATCTCAGTGTGTAGCACTGTAAGATTCATGGATACTAGGGGTGGAACGGTTCACAAAACTCACGGTTGGGTTCGGTACGATACAGTGGAGCCACGGTTCGGTACGTTTCGGTACAGTAGAAAACTATAATGCGAATACGCGTATCGTTACACCCCTAATGGGCCACGGTGTGTGTCTCTGCCATGAAGAACGTATATGAGAAAAGGCATATAGTGGGAGGGTAGATCAACAAAGAAATGGTTGGGGGACCAGCTATGCTATATTTAGGGCATTAGGGTGAGGTAGCTTTTTCTATACTTTGGCTTTCATAGAACATGAATCCTATCAAACATTTTGCATAAGAATTCAAAATATACAAACATAAACTATGAGGCAAAGAAGCTCTGTCTGTCTGTGTGTGTGTGTGTGTGTGTGAGTATGTCATTTGCATTTCTCCAGAACCATATATCCTAACTACGTTCAATAATGATAAAGAAGCATCCAGCACTCTGTGCAGTGGCGGGTTGGGGCTTCAGGGCCAACATGTGTTTACAGGCATGCTGGGAAACTAATGGTTCATGAATGTTGGCTATACTAACGATATGCTGGATAACAGCGCCACTGTGCCAAATTGTATACGTTTTTGTTAGCTTGTAACAATATCGCTGGAAAAATACCCCCACTAACTGTAACCGTGGTGGTTATGTCAGTGCACATGAAGAATGTGCCTGTTTGGAGATTATTGCCTCTGCTGGATGTGTTTGTGATCACGAGTAACATTGGCTAGACCGTCTGTGTCTGTTCCTATGAACCAGCTTGTATTTCAACATGTTTCTGACTACGAACACACAATCAATTTAGCCTTGATTTATCGGCTTTAATATATTATGTCTACACTTTGTAATTCTTAAAAGAGAGCCATATGGATTAGTATGTCACCGCTTTCTTTGCATTTTTATTTGAGGGTTTTTAAGTCATCTTTTGTCCAAAGTATTCTTCTACATGTCACATTATATGTCATGAACGTACTTGATATTTTTTTCTGCCAAAGTTGTTGGACTTATGCCAGATGTCCGGGGTGTATTGGAGTCCATTGTCTTTCATTTCCTTTTGTATGCACGGCATCAACAAGTCAGTCATATACTTTGCAATTATCCAGTCATAACAATGTAAGTGATGAATGTGATTTTGGACTTCATGCAGAAAGTTGTATTGCTGCACCAACCACTGAAGAAAACTACAATAAATCCACTGACTGAAGACGGCTGATATTTGGATAAGAACATCTGTACAAATGTCTGTTCAGCTCTTGAGTGTCTCAAAGGTAAACATGAAGCCCTCATTCTCAATGACAACGGAGGTCCTCAGTGTCTCCCGCTTGTCACTGTTGACCATGAAGATGATTTGGATTCACTGTCCATGGCAGTGTTTGTGCAATATTGTGCACAGAATCCAGGACTGTCCATTCCAGCAACTGCTTCGACTAGATATGATAACAAAAAGAGAGCAAACATGGAAACTAGACTGTTCAAGAATGAGTTCAAAATGTCATGTTATGCTGCTCCAACTGCATGAAACCACACTGAGCAACCGTAGGTCAGGCTAGGTCAAAACGAAACACAACAACTTGACTGTGAGCGGAGCCTCAGGGTATTGAACCCACCGCAAACAAAAACAAGGAATACAATCTTCATCACTGTCATCTTAGTTTGTGTCTGCTTCTCTAGATTCATCTTTCTCTGACGATAACACAGAGTCTGTCTCCTTATCAGGACACCATTCATCATCTCTCCAGTCAATACTAGGACAGAAAGAAAATGTTCGGGGAGTAATATTCATACAATAAAAAATAATTTACCCAAAAAGAGGAATAAAATGTTGTTAAATTCATCGGCACTGATTACGTCAATGTTTTGATCCCTGTGAGGAGATACTATATAGAGTGAGATAATGCATGGGACAAAGACTTTATTTTAGATTTGTATCTAATTTACTATAAATACCATACCTTGATTCCAATTGCTGAATAGCTGTCTCCTGAGTGCTGATGTTATTCAACTCCAGCTACAGAGAAGTCATCTCTGCAAAAGTGATAGTAATCATCTGATGATAAACATAAGAATGTGGTTTCAGGATATAACATCATATCATTGTGTTAACCACGGCCTCCCCTGCCGTGTTCCGTCCCAAGCGGCTCAAGCTCAATCCGGGGCACTCTGATGGTTCCCTCTGGAGCGGGTGGTGTGGGGATGGAAGACTGGGTCGCCGTTAATATGTCACAAATATATATATTTTATATACATGTACATATAACTAATTGATAAGGCCCCTCAAAAGAACAGGCCCCCTCCTCAAACGGTCTGCCGTGGCTCGACACCGGAGGGCTGGCAGTTTGACGGCGTGTGTAATCCGTAGAACACAAGGAGGGCAGAGGATGCCACGGGGTTTCAGCGGGTGAAAGACGGTACGACCTGACAACCCCAGACTGCAGGACCAGAGCTTATGTAGTGACAGGAGACTCATTAGTGGGCCCTGAGTCTGGTGTGTCAGGCTGCAGGAGGTGATCGGCTGGAGTGTCCTCAGCTGTGCACAATCAAGGGTGTGGCCATGGGAGGTGTCTGGAGGCAGAGGATAAACACAGAGCACATGGTACACAATAACAAACAGGGGAATGACAGAACACATGAGGAGAGGAGATCAGGGGAAACAGAGGTAACACCGAACGGGTCAGACAGGGATCCCGGATCCTGACAGCCTGACTGATCCTACTGCCCTGTTCTGGAGCTCTGGAGCTAAAGGATATAACATTGTTCTTCAGTCTCACAACACAGGACTGTTGCTACATAGATAAGCCTTGGGTTAGTCGTAAACAAACTAGATATGAAAGAAAAATGAATTCATGAACTTTGCCCTTCAAAGAGAACCGTGGTCTAAGCCACATAACTATCTGCATCATGTTACAGAAATAGTCTATTTATAATGTATTCATGCTTATAAGAATACATCATCCACAATAGCAGACTATGATTGTGTCTCATCCCCAGAATGAAATACAATGTAATTGATTCATGAAAAGAGGCATTTCAATTTCTTAGATGTAGTGTACAGTGTCTTCTTTTTTGGATTTGACTATATCTTGTTCTTGTTATATTACCATATGAAAAAACACCCTGACTAGGTAACATCTTGTTTTCAGGTCCCTGAATGTTCACAGAAAACCCCGTCAATGGCCCTTCTGGCTGTGCCTGGAACAAGTATTGAATAAAATCCAGTTTTTATGAAGGAGAACACAGGGTATCCACAGAAACACACATGGCATACAGTAAATACAGGCGCTATTGTTGCAGCTGAAAGATAGCAACGTAAACTTACTATAGGGCCTGTCTTTCCCTGCTTCCTTTGAAGATACCCCCACAGTCTCCTCTTAATATTAATGCCTGCGTCCAGCTGTGAGAACCTAACCTGTTTCAGTTGGAATTAAATAGACTGTGTGAACCCATTGCTTTCCTGTTGCATCACATCCTGTGCAATGGAAGTTATGAAATTATGAGGCTGAGAATTTGTTGGTGAAATGTCATACGCATTTTGTTGTGCAGGCAAAAATGCACATGGCAACCTGTGTTTTACAACCATGCATTGTATTGCAATATATTCACATTGCCAATAATGTCATTTGGTGTGAAATTATGTCGTTTTGTTAGCAAATTTTCACTGCAAACTGAAGTCTTTACCATTTTGATGATGCTTAAATATTAATGTCAGATGGAGTTTGACTGCCGCAGTGGGAGAAGAGTCCAGAAACATAAGTAAACACCAACAATGTGACCCAAAAACAAAAGTACAACACCAGCTATAGCTGTGATGAGGTTACAGCAAACAATACCAGGGGAGGAAGATGATTTAAAGTGATGCTGGTCACCTTTTTTATACCAATGAACACAACATTGGGAAGAGAGTGGGCTTTTTCGTCCCCTGATAGGACAGGCAGTTTGGGCTTTTCTCAACAGATGAGCCAAATTGTGCTTCTGCCGTCAACATTCAAAGTGGATGCATCGTCCACAGTTGAAGCAGTGTTTGCCAATGTGCAAACACCGTGATGACTGAAGCCAAATGCAGTGTGCCATTTTCATCTCAAAGCCACCACTTTGCCTCAGAAATCTATTTAATCTGCTGCATGTTGCCAGATTTAGAGTTACAAGGACCGAGCAAGGCATGTGGTTCGAGTGGATGGGTTTAGAACAAAAGGGCTTCCATTTAAAATCTAACATCCAAAACTGTCTTTCCATTTTTCCACTATTATTATGTCAAAGCCTTCAATTTCTTGAGCACTACAATGTTTTACTCAAATCAACAGTTTCAAGGAAAACATGCTCTTTCAACTCAAAATTCCCTTTCAGTTATAAGAACCAAGAATTTGGCTGTGTGTCCTACAGTGCACTGTGGGGTTGATGTCAGGCATTGTGTGCAAAGTACAGTGTGTGAACATGTACATTATATGTACAGTATATATATGTGTGTGTGTGTGTGTGTGTGTGTGTGTGTGTGTGTGTGTGTGTGTGTGTGTGTGTGTGTGTGTGTGTGTGTGTGTGTGTGTGTGTGTGTGTGCCTGCATATGCTGTCAATCTGTGAGGTTACAATTGTTTGGAAACTCTTTCGATCATATCCCTTCACACTGAGGCTTAGCCCTGTGGTATTTGCTAGATCACTGGGATCCTAGTGTATTATGAAGTGGCCGAAATGATTTAAATCCTTCCTCCCTCTAATCAAATAATTGGTTGGTGGAGATAACCAGGCTCTCTGATTGAGACTAGAGTAGAAGAACACCGGAGGGGCGAGGAATGAAGAAATTTGCCCTTGTCCTGACTTCTCAAAGTCCTCTTTGTTCCAAAATAATTTCCTGATGATGTTTGGTCTGGAGCTAAATGGAAAGACTGCAAGTGCTAATACTCTTGGCTGTTTGGTTTTGTTTGATTTAGTTCAAATGGATACACAGGCGTTTTGACAACCCAGCCGGGGGGTTAATGAAGACCGACTGAAAGTCACTTGCTGCTTTGTTCTCTGCATCTACAGGGGGCTCACTCATAAACACTCACACAGACACACACACACACACACATAACAGGTTGAGCTGCCTGTCATTCCGTCTTCTGTTGGAGATGGGCATGGTGTTGTTCAGTCAGCCTCACTGCAGGGGGAAAGATGTGAGGAAGGAGGAAAAGGAGAACTGTTTCTTTCCAGCCAGCAAACAGCCAAAGCGTCAGCACCCAACCATGAGGCATGGAGAGTTTTAAAGAGCCAATCATTCATTGACACCACACACAAACACACTTGTGCCTAAGCATGCTGTTAACACACACACACACCTACAGTATGTTACCACAAACCTCATCCATACACATATACCTCTACAATGTACAATGAACACACATGTTCTCAAAAGTTCTCTCTCAATTATTCTTTCCTTTTCTTTCTTCCGTTGCAAACACACTCCAGTCATTTGATTTTTGCCACCAAGCACAGGCGGACATTGGACAGAGGCAGTTGCGGTAGACGAGCCTGTTTGCCTGAGTTGTTTTTCTCATTCCACCTTTATTTTCAAAAATACACGAAATAAGCAACTCTTGTTAATCTCTGCAGAACTTCAAGTTCAGCTCTCATAGAATCTAAGTTAGACTTTTTCAGAGCTGCCACTAACATTTTGATATAAATCCCCCATAACTAGAGCACATTTGGAAGGCATCAGGGCATGGTTGTCGTAAGTGTGACAAGCACATAGCCACCAAATCACAGTGTTAATATTGTAGATTCAAAGTTTCCCCAGTACAGCCATGTCATCAATCTTTCTAAAAGAAGCAATTTCAAGGGTTACAGTCGAGTGACAGGTCAAATATGTTGATACTCTGTAATTATGTAAACGCATGTGATTTAAAGTGTGGAATGGAAGGAAATTCCAATTGTATTTTATCTTATTCTGTAAACTCTTTCCTTATATTCCTTCCTCATTCCTCTCCGTCATTTCGCCCAAGACAAAAAAGCGGGAAGCGGGTGTCCCAGTGTCAAAAACTGCCACGCTCGTTGACGATACAGCTGACGGTGGCACGGTGTGTAATGAGGGACTGTCGCCGGAGCACTGAGGAGAGACGGCGGTGACACACCAGCGTGGGAAACTCATCTAAATCACATTACCAAACCCTGCCCTGAAGGCTCGCATGGCTGGCAGATTAGCCTGCATGGGCTGTCGCTGTTTGCCGCTGCTGCTTTCTCTGTATTCTCCGCTTTGTGTAGGCTGACGGGTAATAAACATCGTAATCAGGCCCCCAATGGTGGATGGTTTAACTAGAAACATGACACAAAAGGCAAAAGGATCGGTATGAAAGAATACAACAGCATCAACATGATATGCATTAGGTTTGTGGGGCAAAGCTGACGGATTACACACAATTTTTCTTGCAACTGAGTAAACGAAGCTGAAGATGCTCTAACTTCCGTTACACTGGGACTTTTAATTGTTGTGTAGTGACTTTTCTTTGGGTTTGTTTATTTGTTACCTCCCTACTTATATGTGTCTCATGTGTTGTGTGGCCTTAGCCACATAGTTATTTTGTACTCATTGTCATCTTAGCTGCTTAGGACTTGAAGAAGATATTTTTCTTGCTGTCTTGGTCAGCCCTGGTTGGGTCAAAGCAGGTATCATATATAAAGATACATCCTGAGTATTATTTCCATCACTGTATCATTATAGTTGTATGATATTGATGACTGATGATCATTTCTAAACGATCTAAATAACACTTTAACAGTTCTGCCATACATCATGCCAATGCCTTACTTATTAGCTGACTATGCATTTTAAACAATTGTTTCTGCATCGTATTACGTCCTCGTCTTCACTATTGTCTCCTCATCAAAAACCTCAGAAGTGAGTAGTTATTGTCACAATTGTTTGAGTGGCCAAAGCGAATAGCTCTGAGCTCCAGTTTAGTGTGGCTTTATTGTGTAATTTTTAACATGGTGCGCAGTGAGTCAGAGAGGCAATTACAGCACTAGCGGGAGTCTGGAGTGGCATTTATATGACATTAGTGAGGCATATTTAGCTTTCATTGTCAAACTGAAGACACTCAGGCCAGAGGGACACACTTAGCCGCTGAGGCCAACACATCATTATTTAAAAGCAGACCTGGAAATTCAAAGTACAGTGTAAAGATGTCACCACACGTTGATTTGAAGAAGTGGTTTTGAAGTTGATTGAAAGAATAATATAGATATTTCTGTTCATGCAGGTTTGCCAAACAATAAGTTGGAGTTTTATGCTGGCTATGTTTAGAGCCGCCACAAAGCCTGTGTGAGCAGCGCGGCTCAGGTCCGATGCTCGGCTGCTCGGCTGCTCGGCTGCTCGGCTGCTCGGCTGCTCGGCTGCTCGGCTGCTCGGCTGCTCGGCTGCTCGGCTGCTCGGCTGCTCGGCTGCTCGGCTGCTCGGCTGCATCTCTTCTAGAGATTCAAGATATCGCCAAGATTTTCCACATGCCACGTGTTTCACAACAAAAATATCTTTTAACAGTGTATTGAAATCATACCAGCAACATTACTCGTTTCACAGCCATCAAAGCCAACAAACTACAATTTACATAACTTTGTGTTTATGTTTCAAATTAAAAGCCCTCTAAAGTATTTCTGTGGATCGACTTTTGGATTGTTACTATTATTTACAAATAAGCACACACCTCTTAACCTTTTTTTGTCAAAATTCAAAACAAATTTATTATGAAATGAAACATTCTGGCCATTATGAAAAGCAAACTACATCGAATGAAGGGCATGCAGCAGCAACAGCAATGGCATCTGTGTGGACATCACACGTGTGAAAGCAGCAGCAGTTCATCGAGGCAGCCGTCACACGCTGCTCACTCAGGCAGTGTGGTCCAGGCGTTACTCACGGCACAAAAGCAAACAAGCCTTCAGCCAAAACTCGTCTTTTAGGATTAACCCTTAAAAGTCGCAGTGAAGGGAAATTTTAGTTAACTTCTATGCAATGTTCTTTTGTGGATGACCTCAAAAAGTCTACTTTATTGAGCTACTGGAGGAATAAGCAGGCATAGCAGCCGGATGAAGCAGGTATTTTGGAACTGATCCAAACCCAAGTCAACTCTTAGGGACACCCGACCAACTCCGGTAACAAGCACCCGCTCTGCAATATCATTCATCTGGTTCAGTTGATCTATCCAGGGAAGGTTTGCTGACCACACTCGCCCTTTTCCTGCAACCGCCTGCTTCACATTCATTGGATCAGTTCCACACATTCACACATGGAAGATAACCACAGCAACAACATAATATCTTGCTGTTTTTCTTACAGAACCACTGGAGCAGCGGGGGTTAAGCACATTGCTCAACAGCACCTTGACAGAAATCACTATGGGAGGATCTCAGGTCATTTAGTTTACCCACCCAGACTCTGAGCTGTTGTGGAGCTTCTGCTGGCGTCTGTTAAATGCAAAGCACTGCAGTATGTAATATTATACAGGTGTTCAAATATATTGCCGAAATCTGTAGCTTTGAATTTTTTTGATTTTCTTTTCGTTTTTTAAAAGAAGGCAGTTCTCAGATTTGAATGATCCAATCCAATCAAAATGGTGTCATATTAACAACATTTCTGTATGTAAATGACAGATGTTCAGAATCGTCTGAGTTGGCCATGATTGACCTCTTCCTCAACCTCTTTTCACCTAATTCCAATGAAGGCCATGAAAGCCACGCAGGCTGAGTTAAATGTGATTTCCCTTCAATATTGAGCCCCACACTTGGGAGCTACCTACCCCCTGACATTTAAGATGGGCTTATGTGCGCCGAGACATATATAGCTAGTGACTGGTGTTAAGTGGAGTGAAGCCCACAGGATCTAGGCAGGTTTTGGCCCTTTGAAGCTGACAGGCCGGCTCCCTCCTGGCATGCTGTGACTTCACTTTCTGCTTTATAGGTAATTTATTCAGCTGAATAATTAAGGGCCAGTCTCCGGCAGAAAGCATGAACAGCAATAAGCGCGAAGAAAGAGTTGATTTCCTGTCGCCGTTAAAGCCATGCTGCCCAGCTAATCTGTGTCCAAAATAATATTACTTTAAATGGATTCTACTGCTTTCTTTGGAGTTATTGATCCTGAATGGAGCAACAGAGCAACCAATATTGTGTGGCTGAATATGAAAGATTTGCATAGCCTATACTAGAAGCACTGTAAAGATGCTTAAAGTAATCAATACATTTTCAGCCAGATTATACTTGATATGAGTCAGTGTATTCTGTCATAGGTGTTTACTTCTGTCCCTCTGTCACTTCTACTCGACAGGGCCTAAGGAGGCAGCGCTGCTACTGCGGGGACATGTAGCAAGGTAGCCAGAAAAAGCATTAAGCAGCAGCCTTCTTTGGTCTTCCTTGTGATTTCAAGCCAACATCTTCCAAACTGATTAGCGATATCCCATGTGCAATATCTGTTATTAATACAATACAAGTGTGAAGGATATACCTATTCTTATTCTTACAGTTTTTCTTGTCATTTACCACATCAACCTTTTATTGTGTAGTGTAGTTTAGGTCGAGTTCCAGCACTTTGAATGTTTTCAATGGTGTTTATTGTTTGACAAAGATCTGAACAGAAGTAACTGTCATTGGCAACTGACAGGCACTGAAAAGCGCTGTTAAAATAATTATTTCCAATGTGTTTTAGCCACAGTTGTCTGCACGTTGGGTCAGGTTCTCGCCGTTAAAGTCTGACTTCAATGGTAGATGGGCATATTGTGCGTATTACTGTTGATTTCATAAAGATAAGAAGAGAGCACTTCAAACAAATCTGTACTTCACAAAGTGCATCAAAATGAGGAAATATGAAGGAAATGTCAGAGAATCACCTAAGTGAGTAGAATTCATCCTCTGGTGACCATGAATGTGTGTACAAAACGTCATGGTAATCCATCATATGGCTGTTGAGATATTTCCGTCTGGACACAGTGAGAGCCACGCAGCTAAAAACAGGTTCTCGCAAAGCTATAATTTCAAACCAATTCTATGCATTCCTCTTCAATTTGACAACCTGTCACAGAATTATCAGTAAACCCAGCCTATTTGATAATCTAGATCATTTCAATTAACTGCTGTTCCCGTCTGGCAGTAGTTTTTCACCAAAGTCTGACAATAACAGACAGACAGACACACACATTATCTCATGCTTCTGGCTCTGTTCTTTGTAATTGAGGCCAGGGTCAGCAAAATAATGGAGCACTGAGTCCATTAAAACATGAGCACAATTAGGTGGGAGGCAAAAACTGACGATGGCTTCTCACCCCACTTCATTATTGTGGAAATGGAATGATTGTACTCTTTCACATGGTCTCAAATACACAGCCACTTGTTCTGTCTGTTGTGCACACACTTGCTACCAATTGCACATGCCAGATAACCCACTCAGAGTACAGCCGCTGAGCCAATAATGATTCACACAACAAACACATATCCAGACATACAGTAACACGCACTGATTGCAATACCAGGTAACTACTTGTACACTGACTCAGGCATTCTCTCATTAGCTGCTTTCACAGAACAACTGAGATGTACACAGATCATCAAAAGGCCATTTAAATCCACAAAATTGCCAAATTGAAAGGATCACAGCAATCCAGCATACGTCATTTCAGCCCAATAGCTTTGTTCATTTTGTTTATATAGCGCTTTTCACAGACAGTGGTATCACAAAGTGCTTAACAGAGCAGACATTTAAAAGCATAAAACCACAATGTGACCCAAGGGTCAATAAATTATCTACACAGAAAAATTTAAAAAATAAAAATAATAAAAAATAAAATAAAAATGTAAAACATATTTTAAGAGCAGGTCTAGGACATGGGTTTACTTTTACACAAACGCCAGCCTAAACAGGTGGGTTTTGAGCTGGCTTTTAAAAGTATCCACAGTATCTGCGAGGCGCAGCGTTGATGGCTTAATCGTAGACACAAGTGGACTTTTTCTGTTTCTCTTCGTCTTCCCCTATTTGTTCTTTCACACAAGCATGCACACACAAACACTTGAAACAGCTCTGAGGTGTGAAACCTGTGATTGTGAAGGAGATCTCCTGCATGCATAACGAGGCAGCTGTCAGTCCTCTTCCCTGGCCAGCCACCGACTGAGTTGTCAGCTCAAGTGGGCCTTTGTGTGCGTTTATATCTGTGTATACATCTTAGACCTTGGAGAGTCTAACCTGTGGTCAATACAGATCAACAACAGAGACTGCACTCAACACAGAGAGTCAAATACTCAGGGAAAGAATACTTTTTGAAATTGTAATGCCAATTTAATGTTGGTTCAGTTTAAGTATGTAACTAGAATCCCATAGAATTTAGACGAAGCTAAAGGAGAAGCATGTCATTTGGCCTTGTATCGGATATCGGCTCGCAATATTGGTTTTTAAATAGTACATAAGATCACTTTCATTCCATCTGGCTGTTCCTGAGTCACATCTGGCATTTGAACACTCCCTATGGTACTCCGTGTCATGATTCAAATCACAGGGTATCGTATTGCGTACTGAGGTTACAGGAATACTTCAATGTTCAGCTTTAGTGTCATTATTCAATCCAGGATTTCACAAATAAATGCAGTTGTAGCACCTTCCTACACACCTACATACACTTATACAGAAACTGTAGATATTAAAATATCAATACAAAATCGAATTATATTAACAAGGAAGATATACAGTTACACACACACGCATATATATATACAGTAAGAAAATATGTAGAATTTCAATGTAGTATGCAAGTATTCAAAAGCCTTGAAGAACAGTGAGAGTGGGGGTCGTGCAAAGGCAGTGGTATGGTAATGTACAAAAGAAGACAGAATAGTTTAGTGTAAAACTGAAACATGTTTAACATGCATGCATGCATCTTGAAGCTGAGGTTTATGAGAAGAGTACATTTTTTAAGGCGGTGTGCAGAAGAAGTCATGGAGAAGTCATGGAGACAGCAGCAGGGTGAACAGGTTGTGGCAGGTGTGGGTGTTGTCTGGATATTTGTTTTCTTTATTCTGAAACCGTTTTTTTCTGATTTTTTTTGGATCTGAATTTGTGAACGTTTGAAAAAAAGATATCCAAATTCAGCTTTTGAAACTGCAAGTCAAGAAATGTTAAAATTAATTTTCAAAGGGGTAAGTATTCAGTGGCTGTTCAAATTTAAATATGCATATATTTTATTTGCCTTATAAAACAGATTTAGTTTCTGAAGGAACTTGAGTGCCACAGTTTTAGTAGTTGACAAGCAAACATGCCCAATCAACATACTTGCCGCTAAGCTACATATTAGAAAATGGTCCATTAGGTTCTGTGCAAAAACAATTGCCTTTCTACTATAAAAGGTTCTTGGTGTCATTGGGCAAGAAGATCCACAGCTTCACCATTTATACATGCTGGTTACTTATCGTTTCTCAAAGATGTCATTACAGACAAACCAATCATTTTCCCACCCACTGGCTAGATTCAAAGACAGTGGAAAATAAAATGACTTGACTCTCAGGTCTCATACCGTACGACATTTTGACATTTTGAGACTAATGAGTTCTAGTGTCATTTACAGAGTCTGAAATATATATTGAATTTACACAGGGCTGTAACAATCTTGTGATGGGATTTGCATTCGGCATACATCTCTCTTCTCTGGTTTGTTCCTCAGTTTAGGTAATAACACTGTCTCTGTGAAGGACGTGTTATATCCTGTTTGTCCTGCAAGATGACTACTTTGCGAACTGTACATTTTTAATTCACCTGTCTTTTTGTTCTGTTTTTCTCTCTTTATGTCTGACTATCTCGTTGACGGTCTGTCTCATTGTCTGTCTTCCTTTATAGTTATCTGTTGATGTATCTGAATGAATGTCTGTATTTTCCCATGTGTTGTATGGGGACTGTATGTCCCCATGTGGCCCCAATAGTGCGTATCTCTTTAAGTATTTTGTACAAAGTGCATACGCCTGTTATACTTCCTTCTCATCTGAAAAGGTTGCTGTTGTTTGATCAACTAAACATAAGTTACTGACCTGTCAGGTGGATCTCCTCAGCCTCATGATATGATGACAGCTTTGATAATTACTTACTGTGCTGTTTCACTTTCATTTGCTGAATACAGTAGAAAGTGTTATCTTCCACTACACACAGCAGATTTAAAGTTAAAAATCAATACGAAACAATGCAAATTGATCTGTAATTACTATAAATCTTGTGAAGTTTTAGCTTTGTCACTGTATTACACTGAAATTTGTATAACTATACTGATTAACAGAAGAGTACAGACAGCACACAGTAGAATTGTATTGAAGTGTTTTTTTTTTAATTTACACAATAGACCAATGATATATCTTATCTTCTATGCAGGATCTTGACTCCCATCTTCCAAGTATTTCATTGTGTATGAGGATGTGTACATTAGGAACTAATTGGTGGCGTCTACAGCTCTTCTTGCTCTGTTTGACTGGCAGGAACAAATTAATCAGAACATCCGAGGGCATCCAGCAGTGCTTTGATCCAATGTGCATTGTTGGGTTGATACATAATTCTAGTCAAATACCATAGAGACCTGCAGAGTTCCTGCTATCTTTATCTACCACAATTTTCTCTATCATATACAGCATTGATTTGATATAGGATAGGAAGACATTTGATAACAGAGTTGGGGCTCTATCAGTGTCAAAACAATAGTCCCGGTGGTGCAAACAACTAGACTGTATAGCGATAACAAAGCTCTGTTTTATAGTTACCATAATACATTTTTCCAGGCTGGAAATCAATCATGTAATGTATCTGACTTCTTCCAGTCAAATGGTAATGCAGTTACTGCAGTATAATAGCTTTACATGAATAAACAAGCAGGAAGCGGTATAACCCACCTCATGGGTATGCTATGCGTAAGTGGAATTAATGTTGTTGGGGGCTCGGGTGGTCTGATGGAAATGCTGCAGTACCATATGCACAGTCACCGTGGCATTTTAAAGATGCTCTGTGATCATGCCATGAAGGTTGGGCGGGCTAAAGGTCAGAACAGCCAATGAAAATGAAGAATGCTGTTGCAAACTCCTAAATCCAGCTGGGATAATAACAGTAATCATAATATTCATATAATATATGGCATGATATCATAAAAGGCTGAGACATTCCTAGTACTGACACTTTGGTTTCAGGATTGCCACCACAGTTTTTATTAGCCAGCCATAGGGCTTAGTCACAGCACTCCTCTGACACCTCCCTTTGCTTGTCTTCTGTTTTATATCCCTCTTTGTAGTGCCTAACCAAAGGCCCTGAACAATCACAAAAGCAATATGAGGAAAAACAGGGGCTAATACGTAAATTGTGTGACTCTAAAATCAATGGGAAAAGGTGTACTCGCAGACAAATAAGGAAGGCTGAGCTCTATTCTGGCTCAATACAAGTCTAAATAAGTTGGCGATTTAGTGTTTGTAAAGTGGCTCTTTCCTTTATCCAGCAAATAGATTGGGTTGTTAAGAACAATGTGACAGTGTATCCTTCTAGTTTGCAGCTAACTATCCCAAACTAAGCTGCCTACACAAGACATTAAGAGTCAGACTTCAAAGCAACATATTATGTAATAGCCTTGGCTCTTCTAAGTTTGACACACAGACCACAGGAGGGGTAATGATTTATTATTATCGTTTAAGATAAGACGTTATTGATCCCGGGGGGAAATTCACAAGCTGTCCAGCAGTCTACAGAGTAATTCAAAGCCACACCTTTACCAGCTACAGCTGCAGCTGCATTATATGGATTTCAATAGTTACAGTCCAATAATAGTTTATTTTGATGCGCAACTTTTTGAAGACCTAAACCTAAAAATCAAGAAGTTACGAGGAGATTTTGGTTTCAAACTTCAAACTTCAAAAGACAGAAGAAAACACGATATTTTGTAAAATAAATACAAATTTACAATTTGTAAATTGTCATTTTATATGAACATTATTTTTAGGAGACATGTTTGATGTGAATGATAATCAATGCAATCAAAAGACAGCAAGCCAATAATTCATATATTTGGTGATAAGTACCAGTATGAGATGAATCACAGACATTTAATACACACATTTCAGCCTTTTACAGTGTGTGAGTATTCCTCGCCACTCTGACCTCTCTTTGAAGATCCCGTGATGCAGAGACATAATTCAAACACGCTGCCGCGGGAAATCACAGACGATGACCTGTGGAATCCAATAAAAGATGTCGGGCCATGTGTTGGTTTGATCCTCCAGCAGCAGAGCATTGAGCCACTGTCGCTGCTCACACTGAGATCAGTGACTAAAATGGCTTTTTTGTCGGTGAGTTGTAACTGATATTGAATTTGTGCTTGCCTGTGTGTGTTTAGGTGAGTGTGCTGAAGAGGGCGAGTTCACACCAGTGAATGATATAAATGTTTCAGTTACATCCAAGACTGCATTGATTTTTAAATATGTCCACGTGGGCACAGTTCACTTTGATGTGGGGTTGGTTGTGCATACAATGCAACATAGAAGGCAGCCAGGACGGTGAGGATATAATTGAGACAGACACACGGATAGACACACAAACACACATACATACACAAACTCTGTCTCTACGACACATGAATAGGTACAGAAACACGCACACAGCATAATCTGTCCTCTCATTGTCGCTATCGGAACGTTTCCGTTAATAGTCCTAATAGTTCCCGTCGATACAGGCACTACAACAAACACAGAGTTATGATCTGAAATCGCACGCTCTCACACAGACACACGCGCATTTAAGTCAAACACACACTCACATATTTAAAATAATCACTCACTTGCTGTGTTTTCATTGCAGCCCGCTGTGCCTCATGGCATGCATTTTTTTAAAGGTAACTTTTCAGAGATTTGCCAGTGAACCCACTGAGAGGTTGATGTATTGCCAGGTGACTTCATGTGAAGTCCATGCACCCTATTGATTTTACCAATAACATTGTGAAGTGGTAGGTGCAGAGGAAGTTGCAGGAAAAGGGTAATTAGGGTTTTAGGGCTTTAGAGAAGTGTGCATACCCAACTGAAAAAAAGAGCTGGTGGTTTAACTACCAGCAACCTACTGCAAAATGTAATTGAACTACTAGTTTAATTACATGTAGTTTACATCTCCTCAACACTGCATACAGCTGAGTATCATCAGTGGAAATGAATTCTATGACTGTGTATATTTTGTCCAAGAGGCCAAGAACATGTTGGGATGTTTCCTGCAATGATTCTGTGAGATATTAATGACAGTAATGTGAATGTCAACATCATGAATGAAGCTTCAAACTATTAAGCACAGCCGTACAGATTTCCCGGTTTGTTCCGCAATATGTTTGCTGGATCAGAAATTAGAGGCAGTTTTGCTCAATTCCTCTCAGCACAAAGAATAACCTTGATACACTGGAAAGTTTGCACAAAACGATCCTGGTTTGTGATGAATTGCATTCGACTGTGATGTTGTTCCTCTTTTCGGCTTTGCACACAACAACTGTGCAACTTCCACCAAGTGAAAGCATTTTTCACCAATGCGGGCCACACCACCGGCCTCTAGCTGTCGGCTCCCTCTCTGATCTCCTGCGGCTCGCAGGTGTGCGGAGTCCTCACGGACAGCTTTGCTGCTGCAGTGTGACATTTGTGTTCTGAAGTGTTCTAATGTGTGCGCATCTGCAAAGTATACTGTTCCATATTTTAAACCTTTTCAAATTGTAATCCTGCTAGTAATCCCAAATTTGTACCAAATGTGCCAGTAATCTGATTACGTCTTCTTTTTCTGTAACTGTAACAAAACACAGTTACCTTTTTATCATTATCCATATTACGTAATGCCGCTCCATGTAAACCATAACTCCCCAAGCCTGAAGGTAGTAAGCTAGACTAACAAGGCAGCAACAAAGGCTACCTACTAAAACTGTTTAGATAAATTAAAACTAGCACATCTATATATGATTTGGATTGAACACAGAGAGAGTGGAGCAGAGTAGATTAGTAGAAGAGTGAGGATTGAGGGAAGTGAAGAGAAAAAAAACAAAATCACGCATCCAGGGTGTTTCCTTTCTCACTACGCCGCCCACTGGATTCATTAATTAGTCGTGTCTGTTCAGGTTCAATAATGCCTGGGACACTGGCAGGTGTGAACAGATACAACCTGTTCTATGCCGTGTAAGAAACCTCCTGTCGTGGCCAATAACTTAGTCACAGAGTTACAACAATTAACACACACTTCCTCAGAGTCTAATCCAGGCACAAGCACACATGCAACCATCACACACTGTGACGGTGGATCAACTATCAAGTCAAGTTCTTTATCGTCAAATGCAAATCAATGAGCAGAGAAGCAGTCATTGGCAATACAAATCTTGGATCTCAGGCTCCTTCCAACAATGCGCATTAAATATGGATAAAAAGAAAGGAAATGAAAAGTAGAAGCAAAAAGACAATCTAAGACATAAAATAATGCAAGTTAAAATATACAGTATTGCGAATGAATAAACTGAATGTAAACAGGAATGTAGTAAATGTATGTGACAGTCAATAAATAGATTTCCATAGAGGTGTAAACAATTGGTAAAACAGTAAGTAACGTTTATAATGGTAACGTAATGTGTGTACTGGTGTGTGTGTGTCTCTCTCAGTCCTTTACAATTCTGCCCCCTCTTGAGCTGAGTGCACATTGCGTGACAACCACAGCTATCTCTGTCATTACCGGAGGAACCTTCACTGTGCAGTTCCATAGTCACTGTGTTTGTAGCTCAACACCTATTTTGATCTTCCTGTGACATGCAGATGTACAGTTCCAGGGGTGTGGACAGGATTGTGTGAACTGTAATTTACTGAAATGAATTGCAAAACTGGAGACATAAAGTTTCCAAAACTAAAGCATGGTTTAAAATGATTGTTACTGATTAAAGGCTGGCTGCTATATGCTACAGATTACATGTGTTTATTGTTATATATTGCCAATGTGTGAGCAGATTGTAAAACTTCCCTGAATTTCTAGGGTTGCTTAACAGCCTGTGGACGGATTTTTATACAAAGGATTTGGAGCGACCTGCCTCTCTTCAACTCCCCTACAGCGCAAACAGTTTGTAGCTAACGTATCAAAATACTGTCTTGAGTGGATGTCAGCTCATTCTTTAGGGGCGCAACGAATCACAAAACCGGTTTGGATCGTATCCCGGTTCTGAGTCACAAATATAACTTTTAAAGACGGCCCGATCACGTTTTTTGGCTACAGATACCGATTGCGGATAGTCGATCGTCGCCAGATCAGCGAGTATATATTTTGTTTGTTGATTTGTTTTGTTATAGTAGCTAGTATCCAAGGCTGCAGACACAGTCCCAACTCATCTGTAGTTGTTATTTGCATTAAAAAAACAAAATTGAAATGATAGTAAATAAAAGATGTTGTGTTTTTTTGGGCATCAGTAGTTTTAACTAGAAAGTATTAATGTTGATCTCTCGATCACATATTCTTACTGACTATTGGCCGATAACAATCGGCAGTGAGACTTTATTTCACACTAATTAATCTGCAGTTCACATACTGTACGTGCCGAACCGCGTGAGGGGTCCCGTACCGATCATGGATCAATTACGGTCCATTACACCATATAATTCATCCAGACTGGCTGATCTGGCTGGTACATTGGCTACCAGCCTACTGTTCGCAAATGACTTGATAAACTAACAATATGAAGCGACCAGCACCAGATCCCTGCAGTGTAGCTAAGTTACAGTTAGCTTATCTGCTGCAAATCTGGGTACAGATTTAGTCATATATTCCTTATTTGGAGGGTTTTGTGCTCAATCAGATGTTATGCATTCTCTGTATTGTATTTCATCTTATTTTCATCTTGTTTTATCAAGTGTTTTATATTCCATATATTTTCTTTATTTTTATGGTCATTCTGTTTCTATTTTCCCTCATTGGAAAGCACTTTGTGCTCCCTTTCTTCATTTTCTGTATGAAAGGTGCTGTACAATAAAGTTTATTATTATTACGACAAGATCAGAGGTGGAGAAAGAGAGAGACAGAAAACAAAGAATAAGCGAGAGAGGAACAAAGAGAGCAGGATGTGCAGGAATCAATGTTGCCATGGTCCAGTTAGACAGGAGGAGACTGGACCACACTAATGACCTGACATTTACACACTCCGAACCCCCGATTTGATTGCACTGTGTGTGTGTGTGTGTGTGTGTGTGTGTGTGTGTGCGTGCATGTCTGAATCAAAGACAGAAAAGAGAAAATACAGGGAAGCATACAAGAGAGTGAGGGTTTGCATGTGGGTACCACATGTGTCCTCTGGGTTTGTGGACTCATCTACGAAGGGTTGCGTGTCAGTGTTAAAGCAGTGCAGTAAAATGTCCTCTTTGGAGCCTTACAGTTGGTAAAAAAATAAGTCAAGACCAGCATCCGATTTTTTGCCGTCAGTTTTACCATAAAACATTGGAATATATCATTTCCCCTACAATTTGCAGGAACAACAAAGCTTAGCTAAAAAAAACAAGCCAAACATAGTCACTGCAGTAAAAATCTTGGAATATATTTGTTATTATTGGGATTATTTTTGTTACATAAGAATTAATTCAATTGTTGATTAATTAATCATTTTAATTTCAATCTGAATATCATTAGTGGATGATCACAAAGACACTTAATCCCTATAATTGGTAATAATCAAAGTACAGTTGATTTTATTATGTGTGCATTCAGCAAATTGACAACTATGCCTGACAACTTTAAAACCTTCTCAACTTCACTGTTTCAGTAATTACTGCAAGGCTATGTAGGTCAGTGCTAGCAATAACCTAAACTCTCATATTAAGACAAGCAGAAACAGGAAAAGCTCTTGCATTCAGAAAATCTAATTCAGAAACTACATCTTAAAGTACTTAAATGCTTGTGGCCTTTATCATTTATGTGGCCATCGATTATACAGTAGTATAATCACATTGAGAGTTTTAGTAGCTCAATCATCAACATGGGATTACTTAAAATGATCACTATTCCTTCCTTTAAATTGGACTTTTTTCAATAGCCTATGGTCTTAAAAAAACCCAACCTGCCACCGCCTCACACCTACAAAAATCTCCCACCATCTCCCGTATCTCAGTCCAATCCATATCATCAGGCCTGCACCTAGAGTCATCTTTCTCCTCTTCTTTTACCTCATAGCCTCTGCCCATTTCCCCAGCCCCGTCCTCATTTCTCTACCAAGCTAGTGAACCATTGTTCTCGCCCAGCTCATTGACGGTGCTACTAAATCACGTTGGATTCTTCCTCGCACAGAGCATTACCTTCCCTAGCTCCGTTATTGCATGCTTTGGCCCACCGGCGTCTGGTTCCTGCATGGTTCTGTTTATGACTGTCCTCCTGCCACTACACACACACATACACAGACACACACCCATTCACATGCACACTCACATCCCAGATTATTCTCAGCATGCTGCAGAGGAGATAAATGGTTCCTCTGTTGCCCGGCCACAGGTTGGCAGAGCCTGGAGGGAGAAATATCCATTTGAGAGCCCTGTGACACGGGGCAGGGTTTGGGGGGATAACTGACAAAGGTAGAGGCGACCTGCAAATTGAATCATGACGATTTCCAGTATACATGCTTCAGGATGTTTTGGAGGCTGGGTAACGATAGGTGGGGAGAATAACGTAATGCTGCAACAGAAAAAAAATTATATTCGCTTTCTTAAATTAGCAAAGTTATTTTCTCAGAGCAAATTGTTCTTTTTTCCAACAATAGTGATGTGTAAATGTGGGGGTTTATTATTGTTCATAAATATCTGATTAGGGAGCTGACAAGAGGAGGGAGACAGCAACAGTATGTCCTGGTTAGAGCCATCTGCTTCACAACAGGAGGAGGATCTATCTGTCTGGGAATTACCTACTGATGGGCAACACCTGGAGGGCAACGCACGACTTAGTCTGAGAAGTTTAAAAAGACGTGTCATTAATTCTTAAGTTGTCAAAGATGTAAACACCTTTGAATGAAAATTGACTAAATTAAATCATATTGACATTAATCAACAATGTAAATTGTAGTCTAGGTTATTTCCACACAAAAGCAAGCAGTTTGGAAAGACTCTATGTTATTATCTCTGCCCTCGTATAAGCTATATGTTATGTTTAAAAGCCTAGTATTATTATGTTACAGGTATTGAGTGTTGCTGTGAGATTTGAGATATCATTTGTGAACTGAACAACAGCAGCAGTCCATCTGTTTGCCAGGAGCTTACTGACAATTGATACGATAACAGGCAAAGACACCAAAGTCTCTCAGGCTGCGCCTCTTTGTTCAGCCCTGGTTACAGTCGATGACACCTCAGTATCTGGTGACAGTATTACATGTAAAATAGCAACGAGTGGGTCTGGACAATGAAAATGCACAGCTATCTATAGTTGAACCTATAACATCAAAGTGCTGGGTTCACAGATGTGTCGTATATTTAAAGGGTAATCGATTAGTTAAATTAATGACTGTGGCCACCTCAGTGACTTTTATAAATATTATTAAAATTGATAATTCGGCAGTCACTTTTCACCAAGTATAATTAGAATTATTATAATTGTCCTTATTTTTAAGACATTGAAACAATGCAACATAGAAGAAACAATAGAGGTGCAGACATAATATCCAGGCATTCAACACTTAAGCAGCAACAGCAGTATTAAAACACTGACTGACTGTCCATCAATAGAACTTTATATTGTTGAGGGAGTTGATACACCTTATTATATTCCTGTGTGCTAAAAAACTAAACAATCATTGGTGATTGAACAGAGAATATGAGAAGAGCAGGGAGACAATTGCATATTATGTCAGTAGCACTAAACATAAGTTTTATGCATAAGCCAAATCTATAAATAATTTAACTCCATGACATTTTTCTTTACAATTATTACAAGGTTTGTCAGTGTGTAGAGCCATATTTACCCATGAACTACTACTGCAAGTTCACATTTTGTTTTTGCAGTTTCATTATTTCAATGAACATTAATGTCTGTTCATATATTTTGTAAAAGACAGAATTCGGGGACACAAAAAGCAATAAAGGAAAATGATCTGAGAATGTATTAATACTACCAAATCATGACATAAAAGCTGCATGCTGTATCACTGTTGCAAAAGTTGTATTAAAAAAGTAAATTGACTCTTTTGGGGATCTTTTATTTCAGAAGTATAACAAAAACCCATTAAGTCCACACAAACTTCTGTCCACTTCATCTTCTATAAAGAATAATAAAAGAGAAGATTTGTGTTTCGAAGAATCGCCAGAAGGCTCGCCTTTCCATAGATGACTTAAGTCTGTTGCTTGTTTGTTTTGTGTCAAGTTTCTTATGTCGTTCTCTTCGATATGAAACGTTTTATGCTGCCATCTTGGCCAGGACTCCTTTTAAAAAGAGTATTTGTATCTCAATTTCTGGTAAAATAAAGGTTGAAAAAATAAAGTCTCTAACACTAATCTATCTTCAAAAACAATTCCAAAATCAGAAGAAAGAGGTTTTATGAAGGCATAGCCTTATCGGTATGAAGCACAATGTTTGATTCTCACATTCACATCTAAACCTTAAATATCTATTTTATCCCTTTTTTGCTGTTTTGTAAGTATTTGGTGATGATGAACAGATGAACATATTTACATAAATACAGACATTTTTAGCAAATATATTTTCAAATTTCTTATATTACAACCACACCAGTATTAGTGATGATGTTGTTGTTTGTCCTGTATTATTGTTAATCTACAGCCATTCAAAATTCCTCTTACTTTCTCCCTCCTAAACCATTAACATCAGAGCTGAAGACTCAAACTTGACTCTGACTCGAGTTGCAAAATATGAAAACTTGTAACCTGACTCCCCTGCTTGACGAACTTGAGACCTGAAGGCAAAAGCTGATGACACTTGACTCTTTGGCCCATCAACAGTTTGGCCTTTTGGAGCTCTGCCAAACAGTCATGAATACTGAATAGCATCCATCACTAAATGCACACAGCAATAACTGCTGAACAAACATATCCGACTGATCCATCATATTTGAATGTGATAAATCAGAGAAGAGTTAAGATCAAACTAAGAAGCAGAGATGTACAGAAGTAACATTCAAACAGACAGAAACTCATCATGGGGATTTTTGCACAATTGCATTACAAAGAAGTGTTTGGTGTGAATTTTCATACCAGCATTGATGGCTTGGAAAAACTTGCTTTTTGGCTTTCAAATCACGTCTCAAAGACTTTGGACTTGCCCTTCAAAGACTTGAGACTTGACTTGGACTTGTAAATAACAAAACTGTCAAGCCCTCTCCAATAAAACTGAATCTCCTCGACCTGAGAAGTTATCTGAACGACCTGAATGTTTCTGTTTCTTTCCAAAGGCACCTTTTCTCTGGATGATCCTTTGTTTATGCCTAAAGGATGTGTATTTAATAGCATGGATTTAAAAAAGCACATTCAAACCTGTGTCTAGGCTGGCTGAGTTCATAATGAAGAAAACATAATCTACAATGAATGAGTTTGTTTTTAAAATACATTTTTCATCTCATAGCGACTTATTCGGTTTACAACAGTTTGCACATTATGAGTGTCATCCAAAGTACAATTTCTTTAACAAACAGCAGTCAATGTGAAATTTTCCGGTGCTATTAAATGATAACGAGTATATCTAATTTGTTCTAGTTGTCCAAATCTCCAGACATCAATGAAACTGAAAGCAGACATTTATTATTTTCATAACATGACACTCATAATAACGGTCACCAAGATGATATTTATTTGAGTAAAGGATGGAATTCAAATCTCCAGCCTATTGAGTTATATACTGTAGTACAGCTAAGCTTAGAAAAATGAGGCAGAATCATCTTCTTTTTTCTTTTTTGATAGGATTTATAGTACTGCAGATTATTACTTGAAAGCTCAAAACATAAGTGTACTTGTATCAACCACTCACTTGCTCTGCACTCAGGTAGAACCTTTCGCTCCCAATGGCAACATGCAAAGCTATTTTTCTTTCTCTTAAAGCTTTTTTTTTGTGTCTTTGACATTTCAGAATGTATTTTCAAATTACATTGCCTGGTCGTAGGGTCATGAAACATTTTTTTAACATCTGCAAGACAACGTCAGCAGTGTATTACCATAAACAAAGCTGCAGTTGGAGATAGTAGTATGTGGCTGAAATGTTAGTCGTTATTAATATTCTGTTGGAGTGTTTCTGCGTCTGCTAGAAGGCCATCCTCTCGCTCCCTCTCACCAAATGTCTGTTCTCCTAATTGGGAGGTGGGAGTCTATAGGGACAGTTCTCTGACCGCCGCACACACCCCTGGGAGACACGTAGGTAGAGCAGCCAACACAACAATGCAAGACAGCGGGAGAGATGTAGAGTGGTAAAAGAGCTCGAAAAAGGCACGAGACAAATAAAAGCCATATTCTCAGAATAAGGCAGGTCTGAGTGGACTGTAGCCAAAACAAAAGGAGTTGCATCTTACAATACCGTCGTAGAGACTGCAGGTAATCTGACTGTTATTTTTGTATGTATCTTGTGACGGCTCAGTCCGTCATGTTTGCACATATACACGCCCCACTCCGTCCCAATCCAGTCAAAGACCGCACATTCGAGGCAGAACCGGCGGCAACAAAAGCTCGCCTGGACTTCTGACGTTGACTGTAGTGACACAGTAATTAATAAAATGGCCGTTTTTGTCTCTTCTGGTGATTCAATTGTTTGGAGTGAAGATTTCGACAAATTGACTGTGTTTGGGAGGAAACGCTTTCCTGTCAGAAGATCAAAGATGCTGATATAAACTAGTCCTTTCTGCAAGTTATGAGTGCATTGGGCTGTGCAGTAGACAAGCTGAAATACATCATGCTAAGCTTACGGGCGATGTTCTGTCAAGTCGGAACAAATGAATGGTCTGAATGTTGTGTTAGCTGCGAAGTTTATACTTTGTGCACTGTGGTTGCATGTGAATCGATCACTTCCTCACTATGAGGAGATCTACTAACTCCGTCTGTCAGTCAGCCTTTTCTTCCGCTGTGTTCTGTCTCTGTCTTCCATTCTAACATCTCTCATCTCATCTGCAAATACATTGCAGTTTTCCAAGGACAGGGCTGTTGTAAACCCTCTCATGCACTATATTGGGGGAATACAAATATATTGAATTGAATTGAAATGTGTGAATGGAAAAGGCTTTTGTGGATTTAAAGTCTACGGATAAGCATTTTACAAACACATAGTTCTGAAACAAAACTTCCACTGCAAAAAGGAACCTGCCTTAGTTGTATTATGTTAATGTGACACAGTGAGTAGCCTATTCGTGTGTGTTTATTTTTTATATGTATATTTTCTAGCACACACTTCCGTATCTCTGTTGCTTGTGGGCAAAATAGGCAAAATAGTGTGCTAATAGAAGGTCCTCATGTTAAATGTAGTAGACTGCCGTGAGCTCTGTTGAGTTTCAGGTTTGCACTGACTATTGACAAATTTATTTGTGCGTGCAAATGAACAAATATGTATAGGGGAGCATGTTGCATGCTCAGCTTTTGAGTCTGACTCGTTTCTTTTAAGAACATATACACATACGCATGTACACGAATGTGAGATATTGGCCAACAATCAGGGTATTGGTAGTAACATTAGACACTATTAGTTTGTTAATACTAATGCAACATTCTGTGAGCAGAATGTTAGTGTTGTAGAGGGTCGGGGTGGCGTGGGTTTTAACTACTTCAGGAAAATGTTTCGGGATTGTGAGACGATTGATTGGAGAGTAAAGAGGAAAAAGGTTGTGCTACACACATCTGTTTCTATGGTTTGGTGGCTTCTCTATTGGATAAATTTACCTTCTTTGGTCTGCAGTTATTTAAATGAAACCACATGTGAGAAGTTTAGAGAGGAAATGTCTCTTTGGTGGAACTAATCACAACTCATTATCTGAAACATGACAAGGGGCTCCAACTAAGTTCGGGATCATAAGCCAAGAAGGAGCACGAAATGGAAACAGTCAAATAAAGTACCTCAAAATTATACTTAAGTACAGCACTTGAGTAAATGCACTTTGTTACTTTTCATCCCTGACTTGCTAAGACAGTAGACTAACAAAATACATTACAGATGAAATAGCTCTTAACTTGAGGAGGCAGCTTCAGCACTAGCAAAGTACCCCCAGCAATACTACGGTCTCAAACCAGTTGGGACCTACAAACTGCTGACTCCTTTTTTTATCTCCCAGGATTAAGCACTAAGAGGAAACATACAGAGGTCATACAGGGTAGTACACAGTTACATTAGATAATACTAATAGCTGAGGTATGGGTTATAGTGATCAGCAGAAATCTCCTTGGTGCTGTTGACAGCTCCAGAGTGCTCAGTCTGGTCAGCACCTCGGACAGCTCCTGAGACAACACTCCATATTGTCTGTTCTTTTCAACCAGTGTTGATTTTATTTGTGTTTTAGTCTTTTGATGAAAATGTATATTAGATTGAGTCCAATTTTAATCAGTCGATTTTTGTTAGTTTTTGTTATTATAAACCAAAAAACATTGTAGTCTAATTTCCATGCATTTTAAAAACCCGTATTTGTGTCTTGCAGGCAAAAAAAGGTATAAACTTGAATCATTCTGAAAATGATTCCCTCACTTGTTCACTGAATTACGTTTCATCGTCTAGATTAAGGTCCGGAATAGAAGCTAAAATGTCAAATAATGTAATGATATCTTTGAAGCGAATATTTAGGGGAAGATTTAGTTGGTTGGCTGCAGACATTAATCCTGTAATTCCTTTATTCCCTCCGATAGCTATACCCAGAAGATAAGTTACATTAACATCCACATTAACCGCACTTGATAACCGATAATTCTTATAGTTTTGGAATAATTTAGTCCATGTAAGGCAAGGCAAGGCAAGGCAAGGTTATTTGTATAGCACATTTCAACAACAAGGTAATTCAAAGTGCTTCACATAAAACCATTAAAAGCATAAAAACATAAGGCAAAAGAAAAGGAGATTTAAAAACAATTGAAGAAACAGTGTAAGAAATACAATTCAGCAGTAAAATGCAGAAATGCAGGAAATTGATTAATATATTAATTGAATGTGGTTCAATTAAACGCAGCAGCAAACAGAAAGGTCTTCAATCTTGATTTAAATGAGCTGAGGGTCTCAGCAGACCTGCAGCTTTCTGGGACTTTGTTCCAGATATGTGGAGCAGAAAAACTGAACGCTGCTTCTCCATGTTTAGTTCTGACTCTGGGAACAGAAAGTAGACCGGTCCCAGACGACCTGAGGGGTCGGGATGGTTCATAAGGTAGCAGCAGATCAGAGATGTATTTTGGCCCTAAACCATTCAGTGCTTTGTAAACCAACAGCAGGATTTTAAAGTAAATTCTTTGTTGGACAGGAAGCCAGTGCAAAGACCTCAGAACTGGAGTGATGTGATCCACCCTCCTGGTCTTAGTGAGGACTCGAGCTGCAGCGTTCTGAATCAGCTGCAGCTTTCTGATGGACTTTTTACAGAGACCTGTCAACACACCGTTACAGTAGTCCAGTCTGCTGAAGATAAATGCGTGGACAAGTTTTTCCAAATCCTGTTGAGACATAAGTCCTCTAATCCTTGATATATTCTTCAGGTGATAGTAGGCTGATTTTGTAATTGTCTTGATATGGCTGTTCAGGTTGAGGTCTGAATCCATAACTACACCTAGATTTCTGGCTTGGTTTGTGGGTTTTAACATCAGTGACTGAAGCTGAGCGGTGATTTTCAATTGTTCGTCCTTGGTACCAAAAACAATTACTTCTGTTTTATCTTTGTTTAATTGAAGAAAATTCTGGCACATCCAGTTGTTGATTTGTTCAATGCAGTTACCCAGCCCTTGTATGGGATTATAGTCCCCTGGTGACATAGTTATGTAGATTTGTGTGTCGTCTGCATAATTATGATAACACACTTTGTTGTTTTCCATAATCTGAGCTAGTGGAAGCATGTAGATGTTGAACAGAAGAGGCCCCAGTATTGAACCTTGGGGAACACCACATGTCATTTTAGTCAGCTCTGATGTGTAATCAGCTACAGACACAAAGTATTCTCTGCCCTTCAAGTAGGATTCAAACCAGTTAAGTGCTGTGCCAGAGAGTCCCACCCAGATTTTTAGTCTTTCTAGGAGTATGGCATGGTCGACCGTGTCGAATGCAGCACTGAGATCTAGTAACACCAAGACTGAACTTCTGCCATTGTCTATGTTTCAGTGGATGTCGTTGAAAACCTTAACAAGAGCAGTTTCAGTGCTGTGGTGCTGTCGAAAGCCTGACTGGAAAACATCAAAGCAGTTATTTACGGTCAAGAAGTTGGTCAGCTGTTGGAAAACCGCTTTTTCAATTATTTTACTTAAAAATGGGAGGTTTGATATTGGCCTATAATTTTTCATCGTTGCGGAGTCTAAACTAGCCTTCTTTAGGAGTGGTTTAATAACTGCAGTTTTTAGGGCTTGTGGGAAGACACCTGAGAGAAGGGATGTGTTTACAATTTGTAAAAGATCAGTGGTCATGCAGTTTGAAATATTTTTGAAAAAGTGTGTTGGTAGAATATCCAAGCAGCAGGAGGATGACTTCAGATGTTGTATAATGTCTTCTAGGCTTCTACGGTCGATTGATTGAAATTGTGTCATGATATTTGAATGGATGTTATTCAGAGATCGGGACAACACATATCCTGTGGTTGATGTGGAGGCACTGACTGCTTGTCTAATTTTAGAGGCAAATTGATTGCATGCCCAGGTGGATTGGAGCTCAGCAGCTACCGACACTGGAGGGTTTGTTGGCCTGTCGACAGTAGCAAATAAGGCGTGTGTATTGTTCTTGTTTTTGGTCATGTCAGAGAAGAATGACTGCCTTGCATTTCTAAGTTCCAAATTATAATTGCGAAGTCTCTCTTTATAGATGTCACAGTGAACCTGGAGATTAGTTTTTCGCCACCTGCGCTCAGCCTTCCGACACTCTCGTTTCTCCATTTTGACCAACATATCATTTCTCCAAGGAGATCTTTGCTTACCCGAGACAACCTTCACTTTAGTGGGTGCAATGGCATCAATAATATTTTTAACTTTAAAATTGAAGCCATCTACAAGCTCATTGACTGAGAGGCAAGAGAGGGCTGGTGTGGAGGAGAACTTCTGAATAAATAGTTCACTGGTGTTTTCAGAGATGTAACGCTTTGTCACAACCTTGGTTTGGACATTTGTGTGCAAGGAGATTGCACTCTCAAAGAAAACACAGAAATGATCAGAGAGTGCAACATCAGTCACAGCAACCTTGGAAATGTTTACACCTTTGGTGATGATTAGGTCCAGAGTGTGCCCCCTGTTGTGGGTGGGTCCTGTCACATGCTGAGTCAGATCATAGTTATCAAGGACACCACATAGTTCTATAGACTCTCTGTCCTACGGATTATCAACATGGATATTAAAATCACCAACAATAACAAGACACTCAAAATCAATACAGATTACAGACAGCAGTTCAGTAAACTCATCAAAGAAGGTCGCACAGTATTTAGGCGGTCTGTAAATGTTTAGGACTAAAGCTTGAGTGGAATTCAGAGCCACATATTCAAAAGAACTAAAATGACCAAAGGGCATCTGCTTGCATTGAAGAGAATCATTAAATAAAACAGCAACTCCACCTCCTTTCTTATGCGCTCTTGTTTCGCTCATGAAACTGAAGTTGGGAGGTGTTGATTCAATAAGAACAGCTGCACTGTTATCTTGATTTAACCAAGTTTCAGTTAAAAACAAAATGTCCAGTTTGTGCCTAATAATAAAATCATTGATTAAAATGTTTTTCCTGACAGAGACCTGACATTTAATAAAGCTAAGTTTAATGTGGTTAAAGCTTTCTTTGCCCAATTTATTTGGACAGGCTGACGAGGAATGTATGCTAAGTTTGATAAGTTTGCATGTTTACTGTTGTTTCTTCGCAGCCTCACCTTTCTTTTTCTATAAACTTGCAGGACAGGAATTGAAACGGCTAGCTGCATACAGGGCCCCGACGTTTCCTGGAGAGAGTCATTGGTGTCATTGGCCCTGTAGCCTGGACCCAGAAGATATCAATTATTTAGGGGAGACAGAGGATGGTTGTAGTACCGTCGAGGAGTGGGGAGAGGAGTGTGTTTGGTTCCAGCAATGACCAGCTCTTTCATGTGGTCAGTGAACTCCAGGTGGGGGGAGGATGGGGAGAGTGTGAGAGAGGCTTGCGATCCAAAGTATGGACCCGAAGTAGGTGCTGGGGAGGGAGGTAAAGACTCCGGGTCTAGGAAGGGTGGGGAAAGTGGGAGATCGGAGGCGGTCCCTGATGATGAGGTTGGAGACTCCTCCTTTTGGCTGTCGTTAGGCGGGGGCATCCTTCCCGTAAGGTCTCCATGGCGATGCTGTGTGGTTATCTCTTGTTTAGACTCCTCTTGTATTTTGTCCTTGGCAGTGGGGACAGACGAGTGACGCAGGGAGAAAAATAGGTTAGAGGTAAACAGTTTTACCCCTGACTTGTTTAGGCAAACTCCATGCGCTGTAAAAAGATGTCTGCGCTCCCAGAAAAGGTAGAAATTGTACCAAGAATGTACCAAGAACTGGTAATATCGGATCACAGCACTGAAAGAGACATAGCATTACTGAATGCAAGATGCTTCATATTAGCAACAGTGCAACAGGCCAAGCGGCTAAATCGACTTCTGTAAATGAGATATTTTTGGGCCGTTGGAGAAATTGCTTTACCAATCAAGCCCAGCGGCAAGTCTGCAATGTGTGATCCGACAGATGCTGGCTAGATGCTGGGACGAGAGGATGTCAAATGTGTACATATTGTGAAGCCCTCTGAGGCAAATTTGTAATTTGTGATTTTGGGCGATACAAAAATAAATTGAATTGAATTGAATAGTCATTGAATATAGGATTTGCATTAAAACAGTTCATTTGTCCCATCGCAGTCTTTCACATTATCGTTTAATTTTTATTCATTCATGAAAAATGAAATACATATTGTCACAATTCTCATTTTCAAAGGTTATTTACTTAGTTTAAGTCTTGTTTAAAAAAATTAAAAAAAGGTTGTATTCAGTGACAGTGTCTTCAGTGTCTCGTCTCTTGTTTGGGTAAAATGTTGGTATATATCTCAGCCTCTCAGCCCAAGGCTGCTTCATTGTTTGGCATCCACCCACACCACAACATAGTAATAGTAACATAGAGGAAGAATAAGCCAAAGAGATCCACAGATGGGCAAATGAAGTAAATGAGATGTTGAAGGGTCTCCTTCTTTAAAGTTTCATTTTGCATTATTGTGGTATTTCTTATTTGTTTGCCAACTCAGATAAAGGAGACAGTTGTTAGGCAACAGAAGTCTGACATATGGTAAGTAACAAAGGTGGATGAGTAGCATGTGGTGCCAAGTGCACACAAAACTGCATGGCCAAAACGCACAGTATGTGACAGCTAACATTATTACACTTGCAGAAGGAACTGTTTTGCATTGTGGGAATCCTCACTTTCATATTTTCCCGTATTAGTAACACTGTCTTTTGCATAATTACTTATTAAACAACCAAACCCTCTTTGCATATTACAAGGTATTATCATGTTATCTCAAGTTTATATTAATAAAGTTGCTGTCGAAGACCACAAGTTTGACTTCGACATCCAAATGATCTTGCCTTCAGGAAGATACAGTCTAGGATCTTGTTGTGCTGTTTTCTGTATAGTTACACACACTGAAGAATGGTGCCCCTTGTATCCTCAGGCCTTTGTTATACAGGGTTGTTGGCGCAGATTTAACAAACACACAAATACACACGTTCTCTCTCTCATTCTCTCAACTGAAAGTGAACACGTCTTCATTTAGTACAGCCACAATTGTTCCATAACCTTAACCACATGGTTATTGTTCTAAACAGGACGACAAAGATCCCCTAAATTTAACAAAGTGCAAATTTAAACCCAAATCATGATATTTGTGCCGAACAAAACCTTATATCAGTCTCATGTCATAAAACAGATCTCTATTTCAACAGTTATTTGTAACAATTTTGGACGGAACAAACAGATGATGTCGTCCTACCAATAGGAGTGTCAGATCAGAAAACATTCCTGTTTGGACCAATGACACATTTTGAGGATTTGTTGGTTAATCCACACTTCTTCCTGCTCAAGACTGAAACATGCATGAGCTGCATGCCACAGTGGAGAAGCCAGTGTGCAGAGTGAACTGTTACAAAACAGTAACAAATACTTTGTGTGCCGCAAATCTTCTGGGACACCTTTTTAAGAAAAACTATTTCCAACAAATAAAACTATTACCATGAAATAAAAGCATGGTTCACTGAGATGGATTCATGGATTACTCCGCATGAGTAAGTTTACCAAGGACCGACTGGAAGCTGTGAAAAACACCACTGACTTTGGAAAGTGTTTGGCAGGAACATAGAGAAAACCATGAGGCTTAACAACATTAAAGAAAACACTGTTTGGTCTTTAAAAAAACAGCAAAACCAAAATGGACTGTCTGTGTTTTCATGTCTAACTGAAACCATTTGGAGGGAACACATGTTTCCTCCCTAACATCCCTAAAACACACGTGCAGAGAACAGTAACATTTTTCCCTGTGGTTGATGTTGGTTTATTTATGACAGTAGTGCTTTGGTTCCAGCTTTTAATTCAGTTCCTGTCACTTATGACAGAGTACATGGGTGAGCAAAATGTAAAGCGAGAGACAAAACGTAAATTTGCAAGAGAGAATATGGCAGGGTGAGGTGAGGAGGAGATTAGTGTTTCCCACTCGTTCCATTAGCATCGGGCTGCTAATGCTTTTACTTTTTTACATTTTTGTTTTCAGCTTGCACAAACTAAATCTTTCGGTAACATTTTCTCTCTCTAGTTAACCATGCGTGAGAGCTTAATGAGGAGAAAAGGTGAGCAAGGTATTAGAACAACAAAAAGACACGAAAGACAGAACGAGCATGGCAGCCCCTATGTTCTCTGCTAATGGCCTTAATGGGTTTATTGACTATGACTGAATATGCCGCTCCTTCACCTGGCTTACGGTTTCGTTGGGCTGCTGAGCTGAAACACACATGTAGCGGATGATGAGGACGAGGCGAGTGGCTGTTAGTTCTTTTCATGAGTTTTTTCTCGGGATTGATTTGCACTTTGCACAGCAGCATTTACACTACATCGATTTATAAATATGCAAAGTGTTTCTAAATGCCGTATCTATAGCTTTGATTTTTATTTCCAGTGTGTTTAATCCTTTTTACACAATTAGGTTTTATGAAAGTCAATCCTGGCTCTTGGTCTGAGATGGAAGCCTCATACAAAACATCTAAAATAGGATCAAATCTACACACAGTATTGCTGTCATATCAACTAGTTTATGGCCATGACATTTGTGTTTGGTCTGGTCATTTCTGCAACATTACCGAACTCAGCATCACAAAAACACAAAATGAATTGCCTGGCTTCCAAATTAATAAGTTCTTAAATATAATTGCATAAAATAATACAAAAAAACCCAAATGAATTCCGAGAACCTGAAGGTTGTTTAACTGTGGTGATATTTCTTCACATTTCCAAGAAAATTCACAAATTTGTTCAAATATACCCAGTCAGTAAGCTTACTGTTGAAGGCCATAACAGAGACATCAGAGGCCAAAATCTTCACTTGAGGAGATCAGACATCAGTACTGCGGTGTTACCTCTTCGTGTTTCTCTCACTCTTCCAGGTCCTCAGTGTTTCCTTCAGGTCCTTATTATCTCATGTTCTGCCTGTCCTCTTTCAGGCCCTTACTACTGCACAGTTGATCTGTTCTGTGTGGAACTGGCTCTGAGTATTTGTAGCGGACTGCCCTGCCTGGAGGACCTGCCACATTATCCAAATGTTCACTCAATTCGTTTTTCAATGGCATGTGAAAGGCAGGCTGGTCGGCTTTCCCCGGTCGTCACATCACGCTGTGGCATTATTCCCTGGTATGTGACCTTTATCAGGGAGCAGAGCCTGCAGTGTTGCTTCGGCTAACTACTGACCCTCTGCCAGAGAGCTCATTAGCCAGCCACACTCTCAACGGACACTTTCTAGACACTTGGGCAATTAGAGTCTTTACAAATACCACCAATACCTGAGGACAGCCAGGGACAGACCAGGCTGGCAGAACCAATGAGTGTACGTGTGCGTGTGCGTGTGCGTGTGGGTGTGATACCGTCTCTTAATACAATGATGTAACATTTCATAGATGGTCTGAAAAACATCTCAATGAATCTTGACAGTGTGAAAACAAAATGGATTCAGTTCTTGATACCAATCCCACTGGTGACAATTAGCAACAAGCTGGTAGCGAAACACGAGAGAGGTTCCGATCAGAGGTTTGAAAGAGCGACCACAGGACAGCGCAGTGTCCTGTCCGCCTCCGACTGGCAGCCGTTTGGAGACATTGATGGCTCGGTAGACACTTGATATGTGCTTCAATGTCTTTGAACTCGGCAGCTAGTCATTGTGGAATGTCATACTCCCGTTGTCTGAGCTTCCATCGTCTCTGTCACTCACACTGGCCATTGCAGACTGTCAAATTAATATATATAAATATATTTTAAAAAACAATATTCTGACACTGTACTCTTTTGATCAAAGACATGCTGTCTAAATTGTGAACTTGAACATGCTTTTACAAAAGCAAAAAAAAATTGAAATAACAGACTGTAATTGATGGAGCTTAAAAGGAAAAGAAACTAATGTTTTCAGAGAGCTGTCAAATTATTTGAAACTGTAAAAGTCACACAATAAAATCCAGTATTCCCTCTCCTGTGCTGCCTGTTGACCAGTGAGACACAAACACGAGGTGGTGCAAAGAGAGACAGAGGGTATAGCTCCTTAAAGCAACACTACACTCAAAGGTGAGGCGAAAACCCAATCCAAGACTGTGGTGTCCCTCAAAGACAACCGCCCCAGCCGGTAAATATTTACCGTTCAGATCCTCTTGGTGGTTGCATTAACAAGCAGTGCTTTATGCTTCTGATAAGCCATCTGACACTTGCAGGCGAGGAGATATGCAAGCGTGCATGCATGCTCGCAGTCACTCTCTCTCTCGATCACTGAAGCCCATCTCGAAATTGTGATAAACTGTGTGACCGTCGCTTCAGCAAACAATCATTAATCTCTTTGCCTTACCACCAGCCTGACAGACGAAAAGGTTAGAGAACAAGGGGAACATGGACATGATGAAGAATATACTTCTACTCACTGAGCTTGGTTGACGGTTCATGCCTGTGGCGTTACAGACTAATTATATCTGCTGTGTGTAATGGTCTAACAAAGCAACAAAGTTTTAATTGATTTTAAATCGACTTGGCTTTGGAGTGAAAGAAACAAAGGAAGTGTGAACAAAGTGGCAGAGAGTTTGAGCCTTCGTAAATGTATTTAGCATTTGCAGCTCAGCTAATTATCACAATTTGTAAGCAAAAAAAGAAACCAGCATTTTTAAAGTCATCATCCTGCATTTGATGATAAGATTTTTTCCAGACCTACAATGTTTGGTTAATCCTGAGGGAAGGCTAATCAAGATGGCCATATTTTAATCTGGAGAGCACTGCTTCTGTCTACTTGCACAGCCCATCATTTGATTGTAAAGGGGGGGGGGGGGGGGGGGGGACAGAAATGAAGAAGTGTGGACTGCCAATTCCCAACTCCTCTGACCACAGCCATGGGTGCTGCTGTCTGTTGAGGGTCTCTCCTGCCCCCTGCTGGGTAAAAGGTAATTTTTACTTTAATGTTGTGGCACCCTGGGGTTGACAGCACCCAAGCCTGACAACCAGACACACAAACATCAGTAACAATTCAGAAATCAAGGTTTAGAATCAGACCATGGCCGAAATAAAAATGCTTTCTGAAGGAAGTGAAGGTGAAGGAAAAAAGAGTGAGAAAAAAACTGTGTGAGACAATACAGTGAGTGTGAAAGGAGGGCAGATTGAATGTGTCGATGCCCAGAGAAAGAGGAAAGAAGAAGACGTGAAAGAAAAAAGAAAACGGACGAGAGAGAGCTCTAAATGATCATGAATGACACGCTCTTTAAACTCTCTCCTGTCCGGTTATTTGACCCGGCTAAAGCATTTTCTCCACGTCCAACTTAGATCCTCACAAACCCTTTGATTAAAAGACAGAGTTAGATGAGGAATATAAACAGCCTCTCTCTTTCTCTGTCTGTGACACTGCTATCCTCTCTCTTCCGCTCTCTCGCTCCCTCTGCTTCTTGCTTTGTCGTCATAGCCACGGGCGATGACTGAATAATTCTGTTTGAGATTTGTAAAAGTGAGAGAGAGAGAGAGAAAGACATCTTGACGTGCTGAATGTGAAAACAAGTGATCGTTGAGAGGTTAGAAATATCTTGTCTGCCAGAGGTTGTCCAACAGATTCACAGCTGGGAGTTGAGACACTATTTTGGTATAATTTGAATGACACAAAAGAGAGTGAACCGTGACGTCTGTATAGTGAGATTTACAGCCAGCACCTAGTAATGAAGATATGTGTGTGTCAATAAATTAAATAGTTGCGAAAATCACGGCATTTTGCCCAGTTAAAAATATCTGCATACTGAATATTATCAATTTCCAAGATTCTCTGATAAATTCATCTTTAGCAAACTCAGAACTAGTGTTGAGAGGAGAATGTATCTACCAATCGACAACTGCTGTTGTTTCACAAACATCAAAGGAGTAAAGCCGAAACACATCAGAAGTGAACTGATCAGTGCTGGAACACCACATCACCCAACTGAGTTGTTTTCTACATTCAAAGACACGTAAGAGTCACGAAGCGTCCGTGTATGAGGGGGTATGACGCAGAGAGGAGAAGAGAAATGATGAACGTTCTTACTTCACAAGCAATAAACCCCTCCTGCTAAACTCACTTCGTTCATAAATGGGGCCTCTGACAAATGTTCAATTATTGGTGCATCGCTGTTTTTTTTATGAACTGGTTGTGACTTAAAGTTACACCTGTACATCACATACACTTTATATAGTGCAGACATTCAAATTGCCTGGACAGGGATTCGCAGGAACCAATGCAAATCCAACATTTCCTGCTGCTGCGATATCAAAATAACAGTGTTCATCTGGCAAAACACAGGGAGACTGTTACAGTGAAGCAGTTCGTCACTGAGGTCAACGTGAACAGCAATCATTAATAGCGCTAATATTCCGTGCACATAACGCAAATAGCAACGCTAGTGCACTCACAGTGTCAACAATATTAAAGTATGCATACATGCATTTCGCTGAACCATATACATAATGCACCAAACAAGTCTGCATAATAACTGCAATAACCGAGTTCCAAATTCTTTACAGCAGAGTCCTGACAGCATCATTTTATATTCCAAATAATACAATTTAAATTCCTCCAGCAGAGCAGGGTATGTTTTATGGTATGGCAACCTGAATCACGTAATTTGACTGTGATTTAAAGATTCTACAGTTTTTGTATAGATTCTGCCACTTTCTCAACCCTTCAGCTAGAGAGGAGGCGCTCCCGTTAGATCTCTCTGTTAGTTGACTGGAGCTACATAATAAGACAGAAACACAGAAATGAGCGGGTGAGGAGGATTTGACCAGAATTGAAGTACTATTGGCTGTGTAGGAGGGATGGAGGGATGTGGTGGATTATCAGGGCACATCCTCATTATTCCTCCTCTCGCCTCTGATCCCTTGTTATCCCAAAACCCATCGCTCATCCGTCACCCTGGGGAATGGCAGGAATATCTTTCACATTTGCTTAATTCCCCACACATGCCTCCCAGTGCACCTTAAGGCAATTCCATTTTTGTTGTTGTTTTAAAACATGGTCCCGTGGTCCTCTGTAGTTCAGGGGAAAGACAGCAGCATGAATACTGCCAGGGGCCAACCGTACTAAAAATGTCTGGAGTTCCTCAAGAGGCCCTTTGAGTCCACTGACCAGCATATATAAATTACAGCGTTGGAGCATGTTAAAGCTTTTTGGAAATAATTTTTCATTCCAACAAATTGATAAAAGCAATTTTCTTTAATTCGTAAATACTTCTTAAGTGCTACAATCATGGATCTATGACTTTTTGTCCACTTGTTTTAAATAGAAGCAATGCGACTCTTTCACACAAGCAAATCAAACACAAGTGTTACCAGGATGGCATTTTATCTGAAACAGCATCATCAGATCAGAGACCAGCACCGCCTGTATTCCTATCCCTGTTATGCGGTTTATGGCAGTTGGCAATATTGATCAGATGCAGAGGAGGAAATGTTGCACAGCAGGACCTATAGGTCTGTAACCAAACCATCTACAAAAGGTTTAAACCAAATCCACAGCTGAGATATGAGGTTTTCTTCTGACAGCAACTGTATCATAATCACCAGTGTTGCATCTCAAAACAGGAGCTAAATGCTGCAATTACGGGGAACATCTGTTGGCGAAAGCATTTGTGGTACAATAGAGGCTTGAGATGCTGCCAGAACTGTAAAAATGTTGTCAAACACCAGCTGAATGGTTTGTTTATGTAACTTACAGCGTTTTTTTCTTCACTGCTGATACCGCCATCATCTAGTGCAGGGATTCCCAAAGTGTGGTGCGCGAGCTGCCTCTAGGGGGTGCGCGAGAGGAAAAGTGTAATGGCGGTCTGATGGTGCAATAATATTAAATATTAAAAAAAATGTAATTTAAAAAGTGGGATTTTTCACAAAATAAAAACATGAATGATAAAAATTCCCTTTGGAAGATTTCAAATTAAAAACGTACAATTTAATAAATGCACTTGAGCTCCTTCCGGCAGTCTTGCCGCCTGCCGCCAGTCGTACACACTAGCCAGCCTAGCTTGTGCAGCTAACGTCAGCTAACAGCGAACTTCATGCATTCAGCAACATTAATTTAAATATGCTAAACTGGCTGAAATCGGGGAAATTGGGAATCTGAAGCCATCAGTCGTAAAAGAGGAGAGGGACAGAGAGAGAGAGAGGAATCGGAGGCCAGGGGAACGGAGAGGTGCGTTGGGGAGAGACCGGGAGAAGAAATCGAGCCAGAGTCAGAGGAAGATGAGACGGAGGAGACCGAAAAGGAGGAAGGGATAGCACAGACAAATCGGAAGCACATCGGCCCATCGTGGAGTCAAGGTGAAAAAGAGGAAACGAGAGTGAGCATCAGACTGGGAAAAAAAGAGGAAATATGATGAAAAGTATCTGTGTCTGGGCTTTACTTGGATTGGCAACGCAGATTCCCCAAAGCCACAGTGCGTGGTGTGCAGTGAGGTTCTGGCTAACAGTCTGAAGCTCTTATTTACGTCGCCACCTGAACACCAAGCATGCCAGTGCAAGTCAAAAGCCCCTTACATTGTTTATATCGAAATTGGAGGAGTTACAAAACAGCCAAAAACAACTGCAGTCTCATTCATGTGTTGGTCTATAAATGACGCACTACGGGCTTCATATTTGGTTACAGAACAGCGAGAAAGGGGCTACCGCACACAATCGCCCAAGACGTGAGCTTGCCAGCTGCCAGAGAGATGGTGGAATGTATGATTGGAGAGAAAGAAGCAAAACAGTTGGACATGATCCCGGTGTCCAACAACACTGTGTCGCGCCGCATCGATGCTTTGTCCGAAGACATCCTGGCTACATTAGTCGCTCATTAATTGTAAGTTAAATGTGATAATCTGCCTCTGAGCCTGTGCGTGTGTGCTCGCATCCGTATTGCTCTTTAAAGTGACGCCTTGTGTCACTGAAAGTTATTGAAACTTTGTTGCAGTGTTTCAGGGCGTTTTCACACCTTCAGTTCGTTTGCTTTGTTCTGATTCAGGGATTAATATGATACAATGTTGCAGTTGCCCCTTTGTTGGGTTTGTGTTCACACTGCAACATTTAACAGCGGACTAAATCTTGTAAACAAACGCCACGCGCGAGCAAACTGTTCTCTCATTGGTCCGATTTTATTTTTAGGCTCTGTTGCTTTTTTGTTTTTTTATTAAGGGGGGGGGGGGTGCGTGAACCCGGTCGGGATGTAGAAGGGGGTGCGCGGCCTAAAAAGTTTGGGAACCGCTGCTCTAGGACATAGGAGCCATTAATGTGCATGGCTTTATTGGCCACTTAATAACACAGCAGTTATCTAGTCATAGCTTAGCAACCATAACTGGGCACGGTAGGCCTATCGAGCTATGAATTTCTCCACATGTCAAAGTGGCGTACATGGTGCTGTACATGGTGCATATACATATGTGCATATGGATTTGGAGGGTCTGGTCTTTAAGTGCAGCCACAGTCAAACATTCGTCAAATACATTGGTAAGTCAGTCGTTAAAGGCCTTTAACTTGTGATGTTAAACGTAAAACAAATGGTTTCAATGTCAGAACAATAAAGCATAAATCTAATATCATGTCTTACTCGTCCAAATGTCCAAGCTAAGCACCAACACAAGGTTATATTAGAACGAAGTGAGGAACAATGTAAGATCAGCCCCCTATATACCAGTACAAGGACTACCTAACGTTAGCGCTACACTGCCATACAAAGACAATGCTATTTCTGTAGTGGATGCTTTCTACATGGATCATCCACTTGTGAGGACCTTTTGCCTGGACATGAGGTTTTAGATTCAGTGTTTCAGAATTTTGTATCTAGCCATCAAGTTCATATTTAAGACACATTTTACTGAGTTCCCAACTTCATCCCAACTTCATCATGTTTAGTGTTCTGATCCTATCGGCCTGGGTAGGGAGTAGACAGACATGTGTACATAAGAGACCAGGTGGACTCTCGTGTGTGGAGTAGTCAGAGACTCGGCTGACCAACATACTGACAGACAGGTGGGTGCAGGGACAGACGCAGGTGGAGAGCCAGACGAAGTTAGCCAGGCTGTGAAATGAGCATGATGTTTTTAAATGCAAATGTCTCTGCGAGGAATGTAAGATAAATTCACTTAACACCATGCGATTATGCAACTCTTCACATTATAAATCGTTCCTGCACTATTTCAGTGTCAGACCTTTTGAATGTTTTGTAAGATGTAACTCTTCTGACACTGAAACAGTGTTGTAAAACTTGTGTTATGTCCCGACCGTGACATCTAATCCGTACAGCAAACATAAGACGGAAGACTGTGACGCCGGTCTTGTAATCTAATTGGCGGATTTAAATCACCTCATTTCTGTCCCCAGCTTGCAAGCTGCTTCTCCGAGTTTGTGCTCACTTCACAAAATGTGATGCGAGTGCTGGAGCAGCAGACAAGACATGGTCTGATTTTTGAAGCAGAGGTGGTTCTTGTGCTGGATGCAGCTTTGTGTCACAGTCACAGTCAATACACACTGCTTTCCATCTCCATCATCACAGCTCCACGGGGACTCGGAAGGAAGAAGAGCAAGAGATAGACACTGTTTGTGCCTGCACGTCTATGTGGGTATGAACGTTGCCGCCTTTGTACCAAAGACAGCTAAAATGAAAATGTGCCTGTATGTGCCTGTGTGTGCGTGTGTGTGTGTGTGTGTGTGTGTGTGTGTGTGTGTGTGTGTGTGTGTGTGTGTGTGTGTGGGAGCCTCCCAACTCCCTGCAGTATTCTCCTTCTCTGTAACGTCATCCCTCTGTCTGCTATCTGTCCAAGCTTAAAGCACCAGTTGTTTTCTAAGGGGCCTCTGGGAGAAAAAGAAACAACTGGGCGATTACACTTCTTCTCTTGTCCTCACAAAGATGTTCTGCTGCTCCCCGTCTTGCTTTTCTTCCAGGAGGTCTTTGCTGTGAGGCTTTTCCCTTTCGGCCTTTCTGAGATTGTATTCATCCATGTGCCGTCTCTCCATTTCTCTCTCCCCACTCTCTGTCAACTGATGACGTTGACTTTGCTTTCACTTTGCCTCTCAGTAAAGAGACTCCCTTTGTCTTTCTTTTCAATCCTCATCTCTGTTTCTCTCTTTTCAATTTCTTTCGAGTCGACCAAAACCGCACAAATCTCTCTCCCGGAGTTTCTTGTTTGCGAGGCTGCCTCGCCTTATTTGGCGGTCTGAAACCAGCTGGAGATTGAGGCAGGCTTTACGGGGCCTTTAGAGCTACTTGCTAGAGGAATCCCCAACGTGCCCAGAAGAAAAGATATCTCACTGTTTGTCTCACTGTCTGGCTGGATATATATAAACTGAAACAGGCTATCTCAGTTTGCTGGAATCAGCAGTTTTGTTTGATCCATGTCTTCTTGTTTATCGTGTTATCTCATGTATGCAGCCATCCGGATCCACCCATGATACCATCGCTACATAATTTAGCAAGAGTTTTCAATAACACATCATGCATATGTATGCACAATCATATGTATTAATTCATTTGAGAGAGCGCGCATGCACAACTGAGTACCAACATAGAATATGCGTGTCTACCGCTCCTTGCTGCTCAGCCTTGCTCATCAGTCAAGTTTACATTTCAACCCCGAGACAAGTCAAGTATATTTATAAATCACATTTCATCATCAGCGCGATTCAAAGGGCTTTACATAAAACATCAAAAGCATTGAGACGAAGTGCAAGAGAAACACACCAGAGACGACATTCAAATGCAACTGAAACGGTCATTAAAGAGAAAAGAAAAGCCCACTCACCCTCACGCACACCCTCTCATTCTCTGCCTGATTTAGCCTGCTCATTACTATTCTACGCAGGTTTTACAATGGCCTGCTGCGTTTTACATTTGGTTCAGATCATTTTGATTATGAATAAACAACGCAGCCAATCACAGCACATTCATTTACATCGGCGTTGAATGCCACACACACACAAAGTCACACCCCCACCCTTCCCCTTGGGGCACACATGAATACTAACATGTTCAGGGACAAACGCGTGTTGTTGGGCCGATTATGATTCAAGTGTCATGACTGATTGGACCAAGTCTGTTACAGGTCTTAGAGGTATCAGAGATCCTTCTCACCAGCAGTAAACAAACAGATCAATGAAAATAAATGGTCTCAGAGCAACACCAGTTCCAAAGTTTGGTTCTTCAGTCTGGGCCTATAAACAAAGTTTGTGATGATAGTTAGCACAACTTGCTATATTGTTTGCCATTTCCTCAATTTGGCGAAATAAATAGATAAGAATGAGCTTGTATGGTACAGGTGCCCTCCTGCCACCCATTCAACATATAGCACATCAACTTTTCTTTCAGCAGGAGTCACTAAGTAACCCCTCGCTCTCTGAACGCAGCTTTAGCAGGAAAAATGAACGACACAGTCTTTGAACTGAGCTTAACAAAACAAATCAGCACTCATAACGTTCAACAGTTTAGACTGTTGACAGCGGAGGGTTCAAATTAGTGTCTGGTGTTTAAAGAACCTAATCTTTAGCCTTGTCATTATTTTAAATACGTTTGATTTTTATAACTGGTTGACATCCCTTTGGCATTAAAACTCTCAGGATGATACAGAGTCACTTTTGCATGCTTTTTTTGTGCTATTTTTACTTTGCATTGCATGAATAAATGAGCTATTCTACTTAAAACATGAAAGCTTATTTCTGTTTTGGTAGAGTCAAAAATTGAAGTTTGCATTATTTTGGAGGGTTACTTTGCAACACAACTAATTACCTGTTGCTCAGTTTATTTATTCGTCCGTTTCAGTTTTGCTTCTTCTTACACTACTAAAACCGCCAGATATGTTATGTTGGAGTATTTTATCTTGTCTTATATCTTGTGTATTGTTTGAGCTGCAGGTGTATTATATGCAGGTGTTTAAAGTAGTTATTAAGGGGTGCAGTTTCATAGTATGTACTGTATGTCACTTTTTAAAATGAATAGCTTCAAATACAGATTAGTGAGGTGCTTTGGTGCACAAAAAAACCAAACAGAATAGTGTGACAGCAGCTTTCTCTGTCCAGCCAAGAGCAGACCTCAGAGACACAGCACCTGAAGCAGATCAGAGAAACAGCTCTGACCTTTAAAGCCTGCAGTGTCACCAGGAGGAGTAACAACCAGCGGACCGTCTAATGGTGGGTGACTTGATTTATTTATTTATGTGGGCTACAGCAGAGAATATTGTAACAGCTGTCCAGTGAAGTGCCTTGTACTATAGTATGCAAGAATGCACTCAATGATTACAGGAAGCAGTCACAGCTGCTGCAGGTGTAAGGTGACACAACGTCCTCCTGGATCTGTTCCACGAACAGTTAATGGAGGCTGATTTTGTCGGCCCCTTAGCAGCGATAACATACCCGGGAATTCACACCACAAAACGACCCACGAAAAAAAAAAATACAAATAAAAAAAGACTTATGATTAGTGACAGGTGTTTTATTTTGCTGTCCAGGGATTTGGTGCTGGTGGCAGACTGTTTGGGCAACATTATTGAGGTCGTATCACACTTGAGGAAAAACACCAAGTGTATGTCAGGGGAAATGAGGCGGAATGGAGGAAATCTTGTAAATAAATGAGGAAATAGCTGCACATACGGATGCAGAGATGGATGTCTCACATAGAAGACACAACGGTTGCCATGAGAGGATCAAAAGACACACTCTCAGCCTCTCAGGTGTGATGCCTTCCTTCTTCCAGCCTTCTCTTTCTCTTCACATCTCTCTCAACCGTTGTTTTTGTAAATTCAGTATTCTCACCATGTGTCAAGTGGAACGGAGGGGACATCCGGGTGTAAATTGTTCGGCTTGCTATGGCTGGAAAAAGCAGAAGGCAATTTCCACACTATTTCTTAGCAGGGGCCATCGCCACCATTGCCCGGCACTGTAGGGACCTCAAACGAAAAGAGAAACCGCCACTTAACCACCAGCCAGTCAGCAGGAAGGAGATTAGGAGAGAAAAGAGCAGCCACAGGGAAAAAGAGAGACGTTATCTCGACTCGCTCTTGACTAGCAGTCGGAGCCACCCAGATGACTGTTCTTGCCACAGATTTTAACAGCTGCAGCCACACTGTGGCCGCCAATGAAGAGCGTGAACCTCTATTTTTAAGGGTGGTTCCACATCATGAAGCAAATAATACGATTCTGAATAGGAAGTAATTGTATCCATCGAGCCCAAACAACATGTTTGTGGCATTACATGTGTTATATACACATGGTGTTATCAATGAGAGTTTACAACCATAGGCCAATGTTGTGCACTGAACCTCCCATAAGATGAGAAGATTAAGACAATATAATGTTAAGTGTCATGCCTATAAGCATAATGTGCTCAGGAGATTACAATTTACATATCTTCTCAATTGATTTTCTTTTTCGAGTATTTAGATGTCCGTAATGTTTAACCCGGCAATTATCATCAGATTCGGTTTCACACTCAGTCAAAGTGTTCTTGACCTAGTGAGCCTATCTTAATCAAGAACAATTTTGAACAATTAAAAAGAAAAAAAAACACTTCGCATCGCGCTTCGCACATGGCAACGAAGGTTTGGTTAAAGTGAGGGAAATATCCTGGTTATGGTAAATAACAACGCAAATGTCCTGGTTGTCTAGGGGTTGAGGTGCAGACCATAAACTACCACGTCTCCAGTTCACGCCAAGCTTGGGCCGTTGAATAAAAGGCAAGAAATGCCCCAAAACATAATTCAAAAACGTATAATAACGTAAATGCTAATTGTGTCTGTGATGGGCCGCAAACTCGCAAAATTGTCCAAAGTTGTGCAATTTTTGTATGGACATCATTCTTAGGGCTTCGGGGCTGTGTGAGGTGGGCTACAGATAGAAATTGAATCGATTGAGTTTGTATGGACCCATACTATCTTAATTAAGTCTGGCCTCGGACATTTGTAGCATGCCATTCCCTTTCTGTCTCTCCCCGTCTAAGCGTTCGATTTCTTTTTTGTTTACTGTATCTGCTCCTGGCAACAAAAGCAGTGTTTTTTCTTTGTGTAGGCAACTCAAAGACACTGGTTAAAAGTTCGAGAAAGATTGTGATTTTGGCTCGATATACTGAGAATCAAAACTCAAAAGTCATTTGAACACAAATTTGGAGGCTTCAACAATGATACATTGTGGGACACAGAACAACTAGAGTGAACCGTAATCAATGAAGCAATTATGTTCCCAACAAAATCATATTTGGCAAAACAAAAGAAATGCATTTTGTAGGAAAACAGAGTTGCCCAGTATATTCTGTTTCGGCTTGAAGCATTTTGGTCAGCTTTGTGTATCGAGGCTTTGTAGTTGCCTCAAAAATCTCTGAGTAACCACAACTGTCAGCAACATGAAGCTCTACTGGAGGACAACAGGGCATTTACACTAGATAGCAGTTCTCGCAGAGTAATTTGGGGTACTGGTTTAACCTTCCTGCGGCCCACCTTTTCTGTTGATATAATCTTTGAGAAATACTGTTTTGACAGCTTAGAAACAGTTACACTATATCACACTGAAGGCTTTTAAATAAGGACAACAGGACTAAAAAAGACACAGTATTTTTTATTTATGGTAGGAACCTAGCATATAGCTGCGGGGTGATTCAACAGACTAATAACTTCCTGCGGAGACTCAGCTAGTCCATTAGGCTACTGCACCTATTTAAAAACATCCAGGCAGGCAGTTTATGGCTATAATTCAGTACCAGCCAAGCTGATCTATTGAGATGTATTACACCCACCAGAGACCTACGGAGAGATGGCGAGGTCAGGGGAAAGTGAAGGCCTCACCTCAAGCTGCTGCCTGACATCCAAATCAGCATTTCAAAAATCACTCAGCGAGATTAAAAAGTCAGGGAATGGAAAGGATGAGTGGGTAGAGAGTAGAGCGGTAGACAGCCACGCTCCTCACAAGGAGAAGCAATCTAGGCGCTCCTGCTCGACTGTTGACTGTTGGCGTGATTAGATACATCTTGTTCCATTATGCATTTTCCATTTTCTATTGCATTTTCTCCAAGCAGATTTGAAACATTTCTAATAGCTTTTTAAACGACTTACTGTCTGGATCGCTGACTGTCGGGACTGACAGTAAGTACCCCTCATCATCCTTTTTTTTTTGTAACTTACTCTTTTTACCTTTTCTCTCTCATTAATTAACATTCTCCCCATGTGGCTGAGGGTTTGTCATGTTACCGAGGCATGCCATTATTATGTGCTTTAAAAGAACATCGCCCTGAGTAATTAAAGAGGGGACGTATATATTCATGATTATGTGACCCCGGTTGCTCAGAGTAAAGTGCAACTCTCTGTGCACCTCCACCTGACACAGTATCTGTTCTTTCAAAGGCATGATGACGTGTTACAGGAGAAGTGCTATTGAAAGGGACAAGATATTGGAATCTCAAGAATGAACTGCATGAGCAACGTCTTAAGGCAGCAAAGACAGGTAAGCTTGTTACAAAATTCATGGCCAAATGGACAAATGTAATTTTTTTTCACAGCAACTTATATTATTTTATCAACAGTTATTTAACTGGTTTTAACAATTAACACTATTTAGTATAAATGGTAAGTATGTGATACACATTTCATCACATTTTCAAGTAAAAACGCAATGTTTGTGCTCATGAAGTGGACTTCTCAGAGGCACTTTTTTGCGAGCTTCTATTGCTTATTTACAGTATTTTTTTTTATAGGTTATCAAGGTGAGAGTCACAATCCCAGACGGTACAGATAACACAGATTGATTTCTTTATCAAAACACTGGAAAGTAGAAACCGATTTACGATATCCAATAGCAGCGTAAAATGTCTGGACAAAACAGCGATAACTGTTCTGACAGTAACTGAGGCAGATGGGAAATGTGTCATATTCTGAACTATTAGTAACACAGCCTCTACTCTGCAGAGTAGAGGCTGTGTTAGTAATGCTACAGTGTGAGTACATTAATCCCCGAAGGAATGTTAACTGGAGTAATGGTGCATTTCGTAGTGATGTTGCAATTACGCATGCAAATATTAGCTGTGAATACATAGGCATTGCTCATACAATTAAACTAAAATATCTATTTTTGTGGTCCTGTTTTTTGTATAGCAGTGAAAGATGAATGTGAAGATTGAAGAAAGCAGAGGTAAATCAATATTTTAGCCACACTAGCGACAGCCCTCCACTTTGGTCCAGATAGATCCAGAATTTGAATCTGTCCAATATTTTTTTTAATGACCAAATACCAGCAAACCAATGGCATCCCCATCAGGCTCCTCTCATTGTGTGTTTACTGCTAGAAAATGTAAGCATGCTAACGTGCTAAATTAAGATGATTAATGTCAAACAGTGTAGCTGCTAAACATCAGCATGTTAGCATTGTCCTTGTGATCATTTCAGCGAGCTAAAGTTAGCATTTAGCCCAAAGCTGTGCTGTTCCTATTGCCTTACAGAGCCGCTGGCGTGACTGTAGCATCTTAATGTGGTTATTATAACAATTTCAGAAATGTATACTGCGTAAGGTGTCACCCACAGATAATCGTTGCCAGACAGCAGTTCCCCACAGCTCTCTGGAGCAGCTAAAGAAGATATATCCCTCAAGAGTTAAAGAAAAACAAAAACAAATTAAGAGATTCAATTGGACTTCCATTTGTCAGGTGGCCGTAAAAATGTCTTCAAAGAATGCTAATGTTGCTCCATGTCGGCTGTATTTGTAAATAGGAAACTGTGTGCCAACACATTCGCCATAACAACTTTATCAAAATGCCAGTGTTGCTTTTATGGCTTCTTCTTGTGCCCCTAAGTGGCTAAAGAAATATTGCAGGTTGAATGTTATTCTGTCCTCTAAAATAGCTTTATACCACATGAATACATGCTTTACAGTATGTCATGAAAGTATCTGATGATAGCAGCAGAGGACATGCGACCTTTCGCCATGAGTCGTCAAGAACCTCCAGCCATCCATCAACCCTCCACAGCCATTATTTCCAGTAGGCCGTCTCAGGACGGGACACGCACAAGAACAGACACAATATATGAACGATACATTTTAACATTTGCACATGCACATAAGGATGTGCATGAACACACACAACTGACGCTTAAAAATGGCCAAATGCACTGACACACTTGTACGAATACACAAATGCAGCAATGTGCTATGAAAGGAGCTGACATAACACATCCAAGTCGTGCCCCACAGTGATGGATGAGTCCAGGCATCCCAAAGCAAGTCGAGGCGTTCCACAACATTGACAGAGAGAGACAGAGCTGGGCACTTTGTGTGTGAGAGAGGGGGAGAGTGACTGCCAGAGAAAGAGAAGAATGATTTTTTGGTGTGTGTGCGAATAAGAGACAGATATCGTGCTCATACTGTGTGTGTGTGTGTGTGTGTGTGTGTAAGTGTGTGTGTGGTGTTGATGGCTGTAGAGCGGAGGATGACAGTGATGGAGAGGTTCAAGGGAGGAGGGGAGATGGAGATGAGAGGGGAGAGAAGAGTGGTGAGGAGGACAACTTGGTGGTTGATGACTTGAGGAAAAAAAAAAAAAGGGAGAGGAGAGAGACATCATCAGGCAATAGGGAGAGAGAGCGGGAGAGGGGTCGTGACTGGCGAGAGAGGGAGAAAGATTGCATTACTGGAGAAAAGGAGTCGGTTGTCTTCTGCGTCCTCGAGGAATGCTTCAGAGCAGAAGTGGAGTCACAAGCTCAACGCCTGGAAAATGTGAGCCTGACTAGAAATAAATTAGATTTCAAAAAAGAGTATACGGTCCAGTGTGTCTGCAGACATGGACGGCATGTGGAGACAGGGCAGAAAGGCAGTGGTGATCAAACATCGTGGCATCTACGTCGTTGTCCCGGCTTGCCTAAAAGAGAGATTACATTTTAGATTTACACTTGCCCAAAGCTGACTCAGCAAACTTGTTGTTGCCGTGGTCAATGATGATGTAAATAATCATGTAATAGAGAAGTGAGGGAAATGATCAAATAAAAGGTGCAATAAGGAGGGAGAAGTGTTTTAATGCAGTTTGTGAGAAGATGTGACAGGACAATGTGCAGTAACAGTTGGTATCACAAAATAGTTCTATTATAATGTAGAGTTTCAAACCCGATTTCCACACAGAACATTAACGTTGGAGAATTTTTCAAAACCTAGAATCTTTGCTTTCATCATTTCGGGCCAATGTTTCTCTTTTTTTTTATCCTACAACACTGGGCTGAGCGTTTCACCCTGTTACTTATGCTGAGAGCATTTGCTGTTCTGACTGAAGGAGGACAGAATAGGTGGGGGTTCTATATAAAGTGCTGTACAGTACAAAGAGCATTTTGTTTTCACTAACCTGTGCCAGTTGGCAGAAAAGTGCCAGAAAAAGAATATACAACATTCCAAGCAAAGACTTGTGTCTTTAATTTTGGAGCAAAATAATGAATTTTCAATAATCTTCGATAAAGAACAGGATGTGTAAAAGAACCTGATGGTCAAGAAGGGTTTGGGTGCATGAAACCTTTTTTGTCCTTTTTGTACATAACAGGTCAGGTCACATCACCACTCCTCATCTCATCGTCTGTGAACTGAAAAGACTGCTCTCTTCATATGACAGCAACGGCTCACACTGAGCCATGCTGCTCCTGATAGTGTGTAGCGAGCCCAACCTACCGGCAGCATGCAGCGTACACGATGGTGTAAAGGTAAGAGGTAACCCAACCTCCACATGTCAAGTGTAGTAGGTACCAGCCAATCAGGTGAGAGGTTAAAACTCATCTAAATCAATGCTAAAAGATGGCGGACGATACACATCGAGGCTCGGTCGCTCCTGCATTTACACGGTCTCGAATGAAACCTGAGATTTATAAAACTGTTGACGGCAAAGTTATTGTTGAGGATGAGCTGCTTAACTTTCTCGCCGTGAAAATGAAGACATTAAGTCAGGACGAGATTGTCCTGCTGGCTGCGAACACGTTTGACTCCGAGTGGATAGAGTCCTCGAAAAATGTTTTGTTTGAACTCTGCCAAACTACACAGCGGTACGTTTCCCATAAAGGGGCACAGAAAGACATAAACAACATTAAGAGTTGCCTTAAAGTATTGAATGAATGCGGGGAGAACACTCCCAGATTTGTCTCTCATTTCCTGGATGAATTGCGTCCGGTGACGTTTTCCAACTTGGACGTCTCGAGTCTACTTGGGAAAATGGAGCAGCTGTACACTGAGGTCTGCTCAATGAAGAAGTCGATGCAGCTACAGGCTGATGTAGGCGAGGATTTTCGTGCCATCACTGTGGAAATTGATCGCCGACTGTGTGCACTGGAGCGTCCCACTGACCTGACTTCGGGCTGTGGCACAGGTGCTTCAGCGGCGCTGAATGGAGGCACTGTGTGCGTGAAGGCTGGGACCACTGGCTCTGACAATGCAGGGCTCGGGGCTACGCTGGCGAAGGACTCGGACGTTGATGCCGGAGAACGGGATGATGCGGGACCCTGCGATCTGGACGAGGAGATGGCTGCGGGAGGTTCCGATTGTTTGGTGTAACGCTCCCCAAAATGGAGTCAGGTCGTTAAAAAAGGCAGACGGCTGGCGCGTGTTCCGGGGAGCGCTGCTGCTCAGTCGGGATTGCGTACTGTCGCCCCCGGGTGGAAAAAGAGACCCGGCAACGTTAAGCCTGTTGTTGGGACCGGAGCTGTGGGCAGCATCAAAACGGTCAACACAAAGCTGGTGAGTGTCTTTGCTACCAGGTTCTCACCAGATCTAGACGCTGAAACATTATCTGCGTATCTTAAGGAAAAACTCAGCCGAGAGGTCAACTGTCTAAAGATCGACACTGTCCACAGAAGATTCAGCTCATTCTAAGTATCTGCTGAATGCAATGAGTTTGATGAAATGTACATTCCGGAGCTCTGGCCAGAAGGGGCATTTGTCCGGCGCTATTTTGAGCCCCGCAGGGCGGGAGTTATCGGCTCTAACCATGCACTTGCTGTGGGGGGAATAAGTTTGCCTGCTGGTGCTATGGGCACTCACTTGCTTTGCTAAATGTATATCCGGGTTTTGTCGGACAACTGTCGTGGCCTGCGTGTGGGCCAGAGCGTTGGGGATAAAGCTCGCCGCATGGTTGTTGACAACCTTTTGGAGGATTGTGACATACTATGTTTACAAGAGACATTCTTACTGAAGCAAGACTTGGAAAAACTCAACTCTTTTAATGATAACTTTCATGGTGCTGGGGAGTCTACAACTGACTTTGGCATGGGAATAGTCAGAGGAAGGATTCCAGGGGGTGTGGCTAGTCTCTGGAATAAGAAGCTTGACTCTTTGATAAATGTGGTCAGGCTTGGTGTTGACTGGTGTGTTGCAATACAGTTTACTCATGATGAGGAATTCACTATCCTAAATGTTTATACACCCTATGAGTGCAATCACAATGAGGATGAATATCTAAATAGGCTTGCCTTCATCAATTCCTTCATTCAAGATAATACTTCTTCTAGTATTTATGTTATTGGGCATATGAATGCAGATATCTCAGCCACAAGCTCAGTATTTGCCAAGCACATGGCTCAGTTTTGTAAAGACAATTATTTTATATTATCAAGCAAAGTGCTTTTACCTACAGATAGCTATACATACATTAGTGAGGCCTGGCACACTACATCATGGCTGGACCATTGTATTCGTACAGCTGATGCTCATGCTTCATTGGGATGTATGGGCATTCTTTATGGCGCAGCAACAACTCATCATATACCTTTTGCTATGTCGATAAATGTTGAACATCTGCCGGCGCTATCTAGAAATGGAAATAGTGTCAACACAGAAAAACTTGACTGGTCAACTCTCACTGAAGAGGACGTCTTAGTGTATTCTGCTCGTACAGACCAGTCCTTCAGTCATATTCATCTAGCTAGAGATGCAGCTATGTGTACTGACGTTAACTGTAATGATGTGGTGCATAGGAGAGATCTCTGCTTCATGTACAATGATATAGTAAGTGCTCTGTATAAAGACAGCAAGCCCTACTACAAGCATCATAATAAGACCCATAACATCAAACCTGGCTGGAACGAGTATGTAGCTGAGTATCGTGCTGAAGCCTGTGAAGCCTTCAAATCATGGGCTCTAGCTGGTAGACCCAGACAAGGACCAGTGCTTGAGTACAAGAAGCTCACCAATGCAAGATATAAGTATGCCATTCGCTTCATTTGCAAGAATGATCAAGCCATGAGGGCTGACTCCATGGCCAAGAAGCTGCTAAGCAACAACGTAGTTGATTTTTGGAAAGAAGTGAGAGCTCTTAACTGTAAAACATCTTTACCATGCACTATAGATGGAATCTCAGGAACAGACAACATTGCTGAGTTATGACGACAGCATTATAGCACCTTATTGAACTGCATCAAAAGTGATTTGTATTGCGTGGACAGTTCTGAGAGTAATGAGTCAATGGTAATTACATCATATGAGCTGCACCAAGCTATCAACAAACTGTCTGAAGGCAAAGCAAGTGGCTTAGACCATATTACTGCTGAACACCTTAAATATGCTAGTCCGAGGTTAGCTCCTCTCCTCGCTATTTGTTTTACTGGCTTCATGATTCACGGCTTGTTACCAGACTCAATGCTGTCTGTTCTCTTAGTGCCAGTCATTAAAAAAAAAGCTGGTAAAGTATGTAGCCTAGAGAATTACAGGCCCATTGCTTTGGCCAGCGTCCTGTCAAAAGTCCTAGAAAGAATTCTGCTGGACAGAATACAGGACTTCATCACCTCCACAGATAACCAGTTGGGCTTCAAAGCCAAACATGGCACTGACTTGTGTATATATGCCTTAAAGGACATTGTAAATACAGAGGTCAAAACTCATCACTTCTTATGTGTTTTATTGATGCCTCCAAAGCTTTTGATCGTGTTAATCATCGTAAATTATTTTTTAAACTGAGCCAAAGAGGTGTCCCCACATACATAGTGAGAATTCTGGCTTACTGGTATGCGCACCAGAGTATGCAAGTAAAATGGGGTAAAAGTGTGTCAGCCCCATTTGGGGTTAGCAATGGTGTCAGACAAGTTCTGTTTAATCTGTATATTGATGATCTGTCCAAGCAACTGAAAGCCTGTACTACTGGTGCATGATTGGAAATACTCTGGTTAATCACATCATGTGTGCAGATGATCTGGTGATCTTTAGTCCTTCTAGCGCTGGTCTTCAGCAGCTCCTCACTATATGTACTGTGTACGGTGTGGAACATGACATCAAATACAGCGCCAGTAAGAGTGCTATCCTGATCTGTAGAACCAAAGAGGACAAATGTCTAAACTTCCCTGACTTCAAATTGTCTGACAATAATCTTGGTGTCTGTAGTGAAGTAAAATATCTTGGTCATTTTTTAACAGAACACATGACCGATGATAACGACATTTCCAGGCAATGTCGTATGATGTATGCACAAGCAAACAGTCTCTCACGTTAGTTTGGTCTGTGTACAGATGGAGTGAAGATGTCTCTGTTCAGAGCATATTGTACTCCACTCTACACTGCACACTTGTGGTCAAACTACAAAAAAAAGAGTTTACAGAGACTTCAAGTCGCGTACAATGACGCCATGAGAATACTTTTAAAGAGACCGAGATGGAGTAGTGCCAGTGAAATGTTTGTGGCTGCACGAGTCAACACTTTCCAAACAGTTTTAAGAAATCTCATGTACAAATTCATCTGTCGACTGAATGACTGTAAATGGGATCATACTTGTTTTAGGGAGGGAGATTCCACTTGCCAGATCAAAACAAATGTCTGACCACATGAGACTTTAATGTAAACTCTGTCTGTATCTGTGATCAGATCTATTTTTCCAACACAATATTTCAAATAATCCTTTGCTACAGATGGGACTTTGAGCTGTTGTAATCCAAATTATTTTCAGTTTGCCCCCAGCAGGCTTACATCAGAGAGCATGAACATGAGCTTTGTTTTGCTTTTGTCTTTTGGTTCTTCATCGAGAGAGAAGTGCATCCCACAGTATGGATTTGTTTTCTCTACAGCAGTGTGTCCCAGGTTTTGCAGGAACCCAGAGACACTGAAAGAGGAGACATTCAGCGTCTCTGTGAAGAGCTGACAGGACATTGAATGTTAACATGAACAGTTATTGTCTAACAATATCCAGATTGTGGACATTTTTGAGATCAGATCTCACCTGCAGCTAAATTCACACCTCTAAAATGTCACAGTGACAGGTGTAATAGGTGTATACAAACACAAATCTCCATTTATTTTCAATAGGGGCAGTTCAACTACAGCGACGGCCTCTAAAATGACATGCGTAATAACCTCAATGACACATTATTGCAGGCTCTATTGGATTGCAATGCAATAGACTGTTCAGGTGTAACTGATAACTCAGTAAACACTTTATTACAAAACCAACTCCTGTCCCCGACAGTCCGCATAAGTTCTTTATCAGCACAAAAAGTATGTCCTCCCTTGATGTCAAAACTTCACCGTAATACAGAATGATGAACACTCAGCAGCATCCCTCAGCATCCCTAAGTTGAGCAATTAACAATGCATTACATGTGTTAGGGTTTTATTTATGACTAACGAGCAGATAACAAATCATGATTTCCTCCATGACTGAGTGTAATGTTGGGTCTCAGTGGAAATCCAGCTGAGTTACAGCAACTTGACAGCTGTATTTCATAACGACCCGGCCACGCAAGGCACAATAACACTGATTTAAGTCCCCATCTGAACCAGCCGACGCACACACTGCAGCGCTGGATCACTTTATCATACCCTGTATCCATCTCCCACAACAAAACAAGCTGCCGAATCAGCACAATGCGAGTTAAGTGGTGATAAAGTTAAAGAGATGTTGATTTGTTGCCTGTTTGGCAGTTTGTGTCGAGGGAAGTAATAACGAATGAAAACAATAGGAATGAGAAGTTTAGGGGGAAGATAGGGAGAGAAATAGACAGAGACGGGGATTGAATAAAGTTTTTTTTTTAAAGTACAGAAAGAGACGGGGGAAGTAATAAAGTTGTTAAAAGTACGGTGAGGCACAAAGACAAAATAATAAAAGAAATATAAAACAGCAAAAAGACAGGCAGCGGAGAACGGAAGAGGCAAGCAGAGAATGCAAACGAGAAGGCAGAGTGTCACGGAAATGATTGCCACTGTTACAATTATCATTAGCATGTGTTGTTGGCAGTAAGTTGTCTCATTATGGTGGATCCTATCATCATGCTAATTGTGGAGGATGCCGTGTTTTAGCATGCGGGAGGCTCTCTGTTACGAGGAGGAGGGTTCACGACAAGAACACTTGTGTTGAGCTCAACTACATGGCTGACAGAAACAAGCAGGTTACACACTCTCCCGCTTTCACAAATCAGAAGTTTCCTGGACTCTAAACACCACATCTGTAGGTCTCCTAGAAATGAGATCTAAACCTGCCAGTGCTCTCCGTCAGAACTACTTGTCGAACGGTGAAATAGCTTTGGAAACACACTACCCAGACTCGTTTCCGACTTACGATACGATATTCACACCCACTAGTGATCGGCCAACTATGTGAAAGTAAGCCAGGGAGAAAGTGCTGTGTCCCATCATAAAAACATGATATACCACACACACTAATGGTGCAAGATAGTTGAATCCAAAAGAAACATTTGGATAAAACAAATCCAATAACAACAATGAATCACAACTAAAAATGAATAATAATAATCACAGAATATATTTCTCCTGGGTGGGGGGGGGGGGGGGGGTTCCTGGATGCCGAGACTGTTTTCACCAGTGAGAATTGGACGGGTAAGTGTGTCTATTGCGTAATAGCTGAAAGCCCTGCACAACATCATTTCTGTACCAAGTGCATGTAGAATTACGTGCACAGATCAAATTGTATGTGCACCACTGTGCATATGCACGTGGTATTTCGAGCCTTGCATGATGGTGTCACTCTGTCTATGGATTCAAATTTAAAGTGTGAAGTGAGAAGTGAGGATTGATTGAGTTGAAAAGTGAACTTGCCTGGGTAAGTTGTACCTTCAACACCGACTGCTCCAAAACCTCATGAATGAGTCATAGATCTACACTCTTTTATAAAGTATGTATTTCAAAACTGTTTGCTAGGTGTGGTGTAAAAAAAAAAGAACACTATGCCTGAATCTCTGGCATTTACTTCTCTTCACACCTAAAATGCTGCGGAGTTCACTCAGAGGAAGGTACCTGACATCTCATACACTTCCACATTTAGGCAGATTTGAAGGGTGCACGATGTGCTTGCTATCCTCTAGACCAGCGGTTCCCAAACTTTTTAGGCCGCGCACCCCCTTCTACATCCCGACTGGGTTCGCGCACCCCCCCCCCCCCCCCTTAATTAAAAAAAAAAAAAAAAGAAGCAACAGAGCCTTTTAAGCCTTCATAGCCGCATAAGAATCGGACCAATGAGAGAACAGTTTGCTCGCGCGTGGCATTTGTTTACAAGATTTAGTCCGCTGTTAAATGTTGCAGTGTGAACACAAACCGAACAAAGGAGCAACTGCAACATTGTATCATATTAATCCCTGAATCAGAACAAAGCAAACGAACTGAAGGTGTGAAAACGTCCTGAAACACTGCAACAAAGTTTCAATAACTTTCAGTGACACAAGGCGTCACTTTTAAAGAGCAATACGGATGCGAGCACACATGCACAGACTCAGAGGCAGATTATCACATTTAATTTACAATTAATGAGCGACTAATGAAGCCAGGATGTCTTCGGACAAAGCATCGATGCGGCGCGACACAGTGTTGTTGGACACCGGGATCATGTCCAACTTTTTTGCTTCTTTCTCCCCAATCATACATTCCACCATCTCTCTGGCAGCTGGCGAGCACACGTCTTCAGTGATTGTGTGCGGTAGCCCCTTTCTCGCTATTCTGTAACCAGATATGAAGCCCGTAGTGCGTCATTTATAGACCAACACATGAATGATATAAACAATGTAAGGGGCTTTTGACTTGCACTGGCATGCTTGGTGTTCAGGTGGCGACGTAAATAAGAGCTTCAGACTGTTAGCCAGAACCTCACTGCACACCACGCACTGTGGCTTTGGGCAATCTGCGTTGCCAATCCAAGTGAAGCCCAGACACACATACTTTTCATCATATTTCCTCTTTTTTTTCCCAGTCTGATGCTCACTCTCGTTTCCTCTTTTTCACCTTGACTCCGCGATGGGCCGATGTGCTTCCGATTTGTCTGTGCTATCCCTTCCTCCTTTTCGGTCTCCTCCGTCTCATCTTCCTCTGACTCTGGCTCGATTTCTTCTCCCGGTCTCTCCCCAACGCACCTCTCCGTTCCCCTCGCCTCCGATTCCTCTCTCTCTCTCTGTCCCTCTCCTCTTTTACGACTGATAGCTTCAGATGTCCCACCTGACAGTTTTTAAATTAAAATTACATTTTTTTTTTATATTTAATATTATTACACCATCAGACCGCCATTACACTTTTCCTCTCGCGCACCCCCTAGAGGCAGCTCGCGCACCCCCAGGGGTGCGCGCACCCCACTTTGGGAATCCCTGCTCTAGACAATAAAAGCTCTTTGGAAACTTACTAATTTCAGCATTCTTGTTTGAGGCCTGAAAGTTCAGAAAATAATTTGCCTAGCACAATCTCCCCAAGGGAGCAACATAGCATACCTTAAATGTTGAATTTTCCAGTCGCAGATACAGTAAATGCTGAAGCAACACTCACCAAGGGACCTCTGGCTTTCACATCTTGATGAGTCTTAGCTCTTTAGCCTCTGGCTTTGGCTGAAAGTTCTTCACGTTCATTAATATTAATTGGACAAATATAGACCAAAGAAATAACACATACAATTCCTTAAATGTGGTGGTATTGAACTTAAATTACTGCATCTTAGTGGTAGAATTTTCATACTGTTCTTTTTACTCTTTGCCAAAAACAGCAATAGCAAAGAAAAGAACGCAGAAAGAGCAAAGCTGAAGGCTTCTTGTGACGGAAACTCTTCCGTATAGATTACCTGACAGTGAGGCTCATTCAACCCACACTGATCTTTTGTGTCAATTGTCTTTTGCTCAAGACCTCCACCTCTCTGTTTACTCGTGATCCGAATCATATTTTCTGATGTAAAAGTAATTCTGCTCAGGATTTTATCAAACGATCACATTCATCAAGAACGTTTAAGAAAAACATTTCAAATTGCTAATAAATTCATAGTAAAAATGAGAGCCTGCAATAAATCAACAACTTGGCTTGCGTGAACATATTCAGTGTCGCAAGCTCCCATACACATCTCGTTCAAATCTCAGTCACTGTAGTGGCCTCAAAGTTCAAGGCACGCCTGATCATTGTGGAGAGCTTTTCATCGAACGACAAGGCTGTCAGTCTGTGGGGACGGCAACAGAGCTATGTGGAGCCTTTTTCCTCCTTCACCAGGCCTATCAATCTTCTCTGCCTAGAGTTTTGACTCTCAAAACAGCCTGCCTGATGCGAGCGATCAATCAAGCTTACGACGCCTTGAATCCGAGTTCAAGAAGGGATGTCAAAGTCCCAGAACCAGCCAGGAAGAGTTGGAGATTTACAGTTATATTCCCACTATTTTGAAAAAGTACCATTTTGACATCTGCAATTCATGTCACGCTACACATAAGCGACATCCCTTCTATTGTAAAGTGTTTTTATGATTGTACATCTGATACATTTTGACTCAAAGAATCAATTCAAACATTTCTTGCGACTCCATGAGGGATTTCCCTTTGGGTTTTGTCAAACGGCTGGTTTAGGTAGTGGTGTTGAATCATGTTATTTGAAGGTTTTTATCCAGACAATACACCAGTTGATTTCACTGATGAGCTCAGTTTCAAGCAGAGAGAAGTAAATATGCAGTCAAATCGTCTCAGTTACTTGAATCTTCACACTCTTGACTTATTGAGACCTCCTATTTTGTTTAGAAGTAATTTTATGTCATCAAGACTAATTTTCCTTTCACAGTAAAATGTCTTTGGCAAAGACTTACTGTGTACCACCTGCTTATATGATTCCATTACTGTACAACTCCACAGTGCGGGTTAACAGTTGGAGAGAAGAGTTTGGACATGTGGGCAGGTGCTACAGTACAAAGATACGTGCCGTTTGTGCACACATGCTGTATGCCTACATAAAATGTATGATTAGTGTGTGAGTGGGCAGTTGGCATGTCTCCACCCTTTCGAAAGTGGAAATTGAACAGAAACTCAGTAACAAGTCTCGAAGCCCCATGTTACACAGGAGTCCTGTAGTGCAATTATACCTCTGATTACAACCGCCACAGTCATATTGATGAGAGAACTGCAGAGCAAGCATCTTTGATAAGTCTGCCACATTCATAACTTCACAAAGACACACCTATAGGCATGCACAGATGCTTTGTGTGCACCAATGAATGCATATATGCATAAAAATAAAAACAACACAAAAAAACAAAAGACACACACATCACAGAGAACGCTGGCCTGGAACGGAGGGTGAAATTATCTACAGCTACAGTATTGGTGGCCAGCGGCTGAGGTCTAGTAATTAGCACACACGCACAAACACACACCCATAACTTGAGAGAAATAGGAGTGTGTGTGTGTGTGTATATATATTTTGTGTAAGTAAACTATGGCTGTGTGGGTGCGTGTCCTGAGACCCCTGATCACTTTACAAAGTCAAAATGAAATCTCCCCGAGGTGTGTCGAATGTCTGTGCACTCCTTCTCTGTGTATGCATGCATGCCTGTGTGTAGCTGGTTGTGAATAACTGTACACTTACTTGTGTGTCACTATAAATTCCAAGGGCCCAGGGGTGATGCGGATGCTACTAAGCTATGCCCTCATATCACAACACTGGCCTAATGAAAGCCAGAACGTAATTGTGAGTCTACAGCCCTCCTCCTCCTCTTTCTCATTTTCTTCTCCAATCTAACTGCAATCAAGCAAATCTCAGGCGGCAGTGGACGGGTGGGCGCATGTAAATATGGCACCCCTTCTAATTAAGTCTTCAGGTTCCCTGACTCTATTGAGCTGCTCGGACTGCACAGTGCCACCATTAATAATTAAAGCCAAGTCCTCTTCTGCGGATGTGTTTCATTCCCTGATTTAATTACCTTTATTAATCAGAGGAATGATGCAGAAAAAGAAAATCGTAAGGAGAGCTTACTTATTTGTTTTTAGCTCATAGCTCCAGTGATATTACATTGTGCTTTTGGTAGCAAATAAGGGGATGAGATAATGATGAATCATGCGATATTTCCAAAAGATAAAACATTACGCGTGCACTTTTTCAGAGCTGGGGACCTTATACATCACAATGAGAGCAGGGGCATAAACGATTAGCCACTGTTGGGAGGGTGGTGCTGGTGGTGCTGGTGAGGGACTTCTCAGTGGCCTTTCACCATCAATTACTTTTATTGCCTTTCAGAAAAAAGCACAACAATGGCAACAAACAAGTCAACAGTACCTACAGAAGAACAGATAAGCCACCCAAAGCACTGGACTATGGTGCATAAAAGGAGCTTGCTGGGGCTTGCTGGGACATGGGGAGCGTGGGTTTGTGTTTGAAGGAGCCTCGCGGCTTTGAATTTCTTCTTTGCTTCTCTCCTTGCAAAACACACAGGACCACACAGCTCACATCCAAGCAAGTATTAAACTCGTTTTGGGCTTTAGACCTCGTGGGTCATCTTTGTTATGCCGCTCCAACTCCCAGCAGTTTCAAGGAAAAACAACAGCGACACAAGAAAGAAGGAAAAGACAGCGGCAACACGAGTGTGACCCTCACACTCTGCTTGTCAGTCAAACATTGGGAGCAAATGCTTGGAGGAAGCCACCTGTCAAATAATGGTAATTATTCCCCACATCTCTACTTCTCTTCTCCTTCTGGCAGACTGACGGTAGGCCAGGAGGAAACATATGTTGTGAAATACAAAAAGAAGCCAGCAGTCTGTCGATATCTAAGTCACTCTGAAAGCCTTTTTCCACATCACAATAAACTCATTTAAATGTATGTAACACTGAATTGAATGATCACCTGTAATGGTAATGGGATTCATACTGCTGAATCATCATCACCACAGCACCTGTAGAGTCCCTCAACTCATTGTTTTGGTTCATTATTCTGTATGGTCATCCCCCCACAGCGCTGACAAAATAAAACCGTGGACTGTGATTGCAAAGTAATGTATACTTCTAAGAGGCCTAAAAAGACACGTTTTCTGTGGAGTTGAAGGACCAAACAAACGCTAACACGGTGAATGTTGGACATTACACGGTGGAACCGAACAAACAACAACAATCAACAACTAGTTCAAAACTTTGAGACATATTTTCTCAGGAAGAGTTAGATGAGAAGATCACTTACGTGTAAGAACACTGTCTCTCCATCAAATATGAAGGTGGAGCCAGGACATGGTTAGCTTAGCATAGAGACTGGAACAGGGGAAACAGTCCTCCTGGGTTTATCTAGCCAACCAGCTCCTCTAAAGTTCTTTAATTGAAATGTTATATCTTGTTTGTTCAATCAGAACAAAAATGATTGGCGATTATGTCTCTGTTACATTTAGTTATGCCACCAGGGCTCTGTGGCATAATGGCCTACCTTAAATGGAACGGCTCCATCGTTAAAATAGCTGCGCTTCTCCCACTATTTCCTACAAACGGTGAGCCACGGAACAATACTTTTTGAGCAGGAAATTAGCAATCAGCAACTAGTAATTAGCTATTAACACATGCGGCCACACGTAACAGGTAGACCATAATGGCTCTTAGTGCTACAAGAACTGGGCAACATAAACAATCTGGCAAAAGCGTGTGTCAATCTGGGGCCCTGTAAAGCTGAGTACAAAGAGTTGCTCTATAGTGACACGTTTCTAAGAATTGTGACAGGTAAGATCCTGGTAAAGCTAAAAGTGACTCACAAAGCATCTTAGCCCTTAAGAGAGCTCCTAATGTGAGGAACTGGTCGGAGAGGGAAGGTTTTAAGAGCCTAAAGAGTCTCTTAAGAGAGGAGAAAATGGTGGAAAGACAAAAGAGGTAGAAGAAATCATCTAAATGCTGGATGACAGTGAGTTAATGAATCGCTACAGATCGGATGGGGCAGGGATAATGCTTGTGGTCCATCACATTAGAGATGCACTCACATCCCCCACCCAACACTAGAACGCCAGAAATTAAAGTTTTCTGAATAGAAACTAATGATTCAACCTATCGACTTCACTGTCCATTCTATACCTATTATCAATAAGAGTGCATTTTTCTTCAAATCCATTAATAACACTTAAAGCAATGTGTCATACCTGGCAATGGGGTCAACCACGCCTCCTCAATTCGGTAAATGTTTCTGTCCCCTCCTTGCTCAGAGCTGCTCTGATAAGATTCCTAAATCACTCCTAAACAAGGACTCCATGGTAGAAATGTCTCGTCTAAGTTAGGAGCTCTCTGACAGTATTCTCCGAGCATTTGTGAATACGGCCCCTGCCCTCTTTACACTGACTAATTAGTAAATGAGCAGCAGCTGTGCAGCCAAGTGACTGATAACAAGGACATCAACAAGGATGATGCGGCTGAGAACACAAAATGCAAACACACACTATCCAGATGTGTCTTGGTCTCGCTATGGACCATTGACTCCCAAAATGACTCCCTGTGTATTCTATGTGGGATTTCTAGCTTTCTCTAGCAGTGAAAAGTCAAGATGAGTAGCTTTCAGTGTATTGTGGTTCTGGGAAGTACATATAGCCTCAACACGTGTCACTTATCACTTAATTGATTTGCTAGCCACATGAACTCTCATCTGCCATTTTTGCATTTTTTTCTACATGGGTGGTTTTGATGTCAAATACTTTTTTAATGTATGAAACAGCATGCGTTCATGTTGACGTAGTTGACTCCTGACGAGGTAGCAGCAGGTGGGGTCAAACGATTTGGTGATGAATAAACTTACAGAGTGCAGTCCAAACGCAGGCAGGCAACTGAGGAAAATCCAAAACCAGGAACAATAACACACTGGGAAACAGCCTGGACTACTTACGTAATACAAAGATGACAAACTGGGGAAGCACACAGACAAAATACACAAGGAGAGCAGGATGATTACACACTGTTGGAACAAATTAGGGCGGAGCAGACGATTATAAAGGCAAGGAAGTAAAACCAGACATGACGCAAGGGAAGCGTGAACGTAAAAAATGAAACAGGAAAAAGACTAAACCATGACAGGTGAACAGAAAAAGGTGATACTCTTGATATTGTTAGGCCAGATCTAGTCACATACATAATATAATACAACACAGTAGAACAGTGTACAATAGAGTACAGGATAAGAAAAGTGCTTTTATTTTACTCATGCACTGGAAAAAAAGATTACAAAATATAAAAAACATTGCCAAAGTAAAATATAAGCACCATCCATGTTGTAGTCTCAGGGCACCTTTAAAGTAAAAATAATAATGGGATCAGCTCACCTGATGGACGACCTTCCGTTAAAGTGAACAATAATTGTACTTGTTTCATGCATGTATGACCTAAGAATGTATCAAATCAAAAGCTATGGGGACGAAAAAAGAGCAGAAAGGGAGAAGAGGAAGAAGACCGCTGACTGTAGTTTCTTAAGCCAGCGATATCTTGTCTTTATATGTCGCCCAGATGGACTAGAAAGACATGTGACAGAGACTGAAGAGTATAGCTGTTTCCCCGAGAGAGGTGAACGACAGACTTAGCATGAAATACATCATGTAAGACATATGAGCAAACATGTAAGACAAGCCAGCCTGAAAAAGTGTTTTTCATTCTGCTTCTTGTGCACACACCCAGTGAATATTTCTGTACATTTGCATGCGTATAAATGTGCACATGTATGCTTGTACATCTGTGTCTGTGTGTTTGCAGGTGTGTATGTGCAGTATTAACATGTGTGAATCTGACAACGGTTTGAAACCACAGCGCACTTTACAGGCAGAAACCACTGTATTCCCTCGTCAAATCTGCAGAGACCGAATCAGGCCAAACCCACGATGAGCTGATGGCTTATTACAGTTTTTCTCGATTGCTAAGACACATTTCTTGAAACGGTCACCCATTCTCTCAAAACTGTAAACACAAAACCTCATCTTCATGCACTATTTACAAAACCTCTGAATCCTCTTGCAAAATGAAACTTTCGCCTCAAAACAGTTTTACCTGTGCTCAAAATCAAACACTGCTCTCAAATCATAAACAAAGTGATCAAAATAATATACACCGTCAAGCAGTCAGTAAACAATACACCAATAAATAGAAAACACATTGTTCAAAACATATAGTTCTCAGGGAGAAGTCGATTTTTAATCTCAAAACAAATTTCATATGAACGAAAACATGTTCTATTACAGTAGCTCAAAATTAATCAGAAATGACTACTGTGCTTTGCTCTTTGCAATTTCTTTTGTTCTTCCTCCTCCTTGTACTCCTATTTTTACAGTACTGTACCCTGCATCTCACAAACGTGTCCTTTGTCTCTGTGATACTGTAATTCTTGTTCTTTGTTGATATGAACCTGAAACCAGTCAACATCTATTGAGCAGTCAGTGCTGTTACTGTAACAAATAGAAAGCACGATGTTCAAGGCCATACAATTTGTTCATTGTACATTATACAGCCTACAGTGCACTGTAGGCCTACTACAGTATACAATACATACAGTGATGAACTTTACAAATGTCTATTGAAACAGCTGCATATAGTGTAGTACAGTAAATTTGCAATTACAAAAATACAGTAGCATACTGTACCTGTACTCTTCTCTGAATGTCCTTACTATGGTGGACACAGACAATCGGCTGAAATTGGGGTGCAGTCTAAGTCCTGCTTCCCTCATTGTCAGTCCGTGGACTATAACATGGTCTATGACTGTTGCTCGAATTTCATCAGATATTTCCACTCTTTGTCTTCCTCTTCCTATTCGCCCACCTCGCATACGCACTTGTCCTCGTCCTCTCACATTGTTTCTTCTAGCCATTCTCAGACTTTCTCCTTCCCACCTTCAACCACGTTGAAGGTGGGAAATCAATTTGTGAAATCAATTATGAGTGAAATCAATTTTGAGTGATTGTGTTTAATCAATGACATGTGCTCTCTATTTGTATTTGATTGTTGCCACTTGTGTTTACCAGTGTGGATGACATTAGAGTGCAGAATGCGTTTTGAGACTGAGAATGTGTTTAGAATTTTGCTGAAAAGTCAAAGTGAGATCTGCAAATTGTGTTTTACCATGTGACAGAGTTTAAGGTATTGACAACAGACTGCACAATTAGCTAAATGAGTTCAGGCAACTGAGAACTTTGTTCAGCCAATGGGTTTTAGTGTTTTAGCAATTGAGAAAAACTGTAATGCCCGGGGACCTGGTATGTACCCGACACATTCAGATTGTGCATTTAGCTTTTTGCCCCATTACAGGCAATATTAAGCCTGAAGGTGCAGGGCCCATTTCCACAGAGCCGGCCTGTAATGAGAGATCAGAGGCGAGGTTTTATCACAGGCAATAAAACATGAGAACTGTGTGTCTGTTAATAAGATCCCGAGAGGATTGGAGAGGGGGGGGTGAAAGTTGTGGGCTCCTAGGATCAAAGACATGTCAGCCTGGAGAGAGAGAGAGAGAGAGAGAGAGAGAGAGAGAGAGAGAGAGAGAGAGAGAGAGAGAGAGAGAGAGAGAGAGAGGAGAGGAGAGGAGAGGAGAGAGAGAGAGAGAGAGAGAGAGAGAGAGAGAGAGGGAGGGAGAGGAGAGGAGAGAGAGAGGGAGAGAGAGAGGAGAGGAGAGGCGAGAGAGAGAGGGAGAGGGAGAGAGAGAGGGAGAGAGGAGAGGAGAGAGAGGAGAGGAGAGAGAGAGAGGAGAGAGAGAGAGAGGTTTTGGTTTTTAAAAACTCTTTATTTCACTGTTACAGTGAAACCAGAAACACTAAAACATCACTTAATAATCAGAAAATCAATAAAATAAAAACCAAATAACCAAAATAAAGCACCAAAGAACAAATAAACCATCAATTACAACAATCAATACGTTCAGAAGTTCACCACCAGCTCTCCACCAGCACCCACTGAGCATAAAATGCTCCAAGTATTCCATCTGTCCCTGAAAGCCTGTAAATCATCCACTGTCTGATAGTAGGTGTGTTCCACCCTGAGTCTGGCTTTCAACAGTCCCTCCAGAACCTTCACCGGATCCTCACTACCGGCACCCCGCGCCCGATTCTTACGTGTCAGCCAGATGGCCAACTTGGCAGAACCAGATAAAAAGTTCACCATTGTGTGGACAGCCTTCTGTTTTGAGCAGTATTTTGGACCGAAGATGAACAACATGAAAGAAAAAACCTGTCCAAGACCCTGAAACCATCTTTTTAACCGCTCAAAGAGCCCTGAGAGCCGCGGACACTGAACAAACAAATGTTCCAGGGTCTCAGTCTGCCCGCAGAAACAACACTCCTCCCCAATTTGTGGATCCAGGTGTGCCCGGTATCTGTTGGTGGCTATAACTCCATGTACAACCCTCCACTGGAGGTCTGCTGTCCGTTTTTCAACGGGCAGCTTGTACATGCACCTCCAGCTGCCTCTCGGGGAAGAACCTGGGCCAAAGAACTCGGTCCACCTCGACTCTGTCAACCCTGCCAGAGAGCGGAGGTTCACAACCTTTACACAGATTTCATAGATGGCTTTTTTCTCTGCTGCCTGAAACTTGTCCAGGTGAGGGGTTGTGAACGTCAGCAGCTTGTTTCCTCCCCCCTGCCAGTCCCCCACCGCTGGGGCAATGAGCAGAGTGGGGGCGGGGGGGGGGGGGGGGGGGTGTACTCACTCTCTTCATCCCATTGGTCAGACAGAGTACGGTTTCCTGCAACTGCTCTCAGGCGTTGTGGCAGGGCGGCACAGACCTCCTCCACGATCCTGCTGGTCAACCTGACAGACGTGATGTTATTGTTCTGCCTGAAGGTGGCCATAGATGCTGCGGTTGATGACATCTTCACCAAATGTCCCAGTTTAGTGCAGCCGGCTTCTCTCAGACGCGTTCTCAGGCTGGCAGACTGCAGCGTTTGGGTTCTGATGAAGCTGTTAAAGAACAGAGGTTCCTCCAGCAGCCACGCGCCCGGAGTCTCATCAGCTTTACGTGAAATGTTAAAAATCTGCCACGCCTGCAGAACAGAGCTGTAGAACGGCATCAGCCCGGCCAAGTCCACTTCCTCAGGTTGTAGGAGAAAGAGCTGCTTGTCATAACCCAACCGCCCAGCTCTCCTCAGCAGCAGTCGAGCCGTGTCCATCCAGCTGGGGCCACAGCCATAGAGCAGCCTCTGTGCAGTCCGGAGTCTGAACGAGGCGATCCTGGACTGGATGTCGATGAGACCCTGCCCCCCCTCTGCCACAGGCAGATAGAGCGCTGCTGCACGAACCCAGTGCCGGCCGACCAGAAGAAGTCCACGACAGACCTCTGTATCTCTGCTATGAGGCCTCCAGGTGGCGTCAGAGCGATGAGTCTGTGCCACAGAGTCGAGGCAACTAAGTTATTAGCAACCAGAACTCTTCCCCTATATGACAACTGGGGTAGTAACCATCTCCACCTAGAGAACCGAGCACACACCTTCTCCTTAACTCCCTCCCAGTTCTTTTTCTCAAAATCCTCAGAGCCCAAAAACACACCCAGCACCTTTAGACCTTCTTTTCCCCACTGAAGACCTCCAGGCAGATGAGGCACTGTCTGATGTCTCCACTGTCCCACCAATAAGGCTTCAGACTTTTCCCAGTTCACCCGTGCAGATGAAGCCCCCTCATAAAGAGACAAAGTATCCTGTAGACAACGAACATCTCCCTGGTCCCTGATGAAGATGTTTACGTCATCAGCATACGCAGACACAGTGAGAGGACTACAAAGACTAGAGGACCCCGGCAGTGACAGACCACTGAGCCGACTTCTCAGCCTGCACAACAGAGGCTCAAAAGCGAGGCTGTAGAGTTGCCCCGAGATAGGACAACCCTGCCTTATCCCTCGCCGTACAGGGATCGGTCGACTCAGGCCAGCTCCCATTTTGACCATGCATTCAGCACCACTGTAGAGCAAACCCACCCAAGCCAAAAACCCATCACCAAGCCCGAAAGCCCTGAGTGCAGAAAACAGATATGTGTGACCCACCCTGTCAAAAGCCTTCTCCTGGTCTAGTGAGACAATACCTACATCTACATCGTGACATTTACACACATCAAGCACATCACGGATGAGAAAGATATTGTCCATAACTGTCCTGTCTGGGATACAGTACATTTGGTCGCTATTTACAACCACTTCCAGGTAGTCTCTTAGTCTGTTGGACAAGGCTCTGGAAAGCACCTTATAGTCCGTGCAAAGCAGGGCCACTGGCCTCCAGTTCTTCAGAAGGGCCAAGTCGCCCTTCTTGGGCAGCAGGGAGAGTACTGCCCGCTGGCACGAAACAGGCAGTGTTCCTATTTTAAAACATTCCATCAAAACAGAGTGTAAGTCAGAACCGATAATGTTCCAGAATGTCTTAAAGAAGTCCGAGGAGAGGCCGTCGATTCCCGGAGTCTTTCCTGAAGCCATCTGGTTCACTGCAGTTGAAAGCTCCTCCAGCGTCAGCTCTCTGTCCAGCGTGGCCCTCTCTGCTGGACTGAGCTGAGGAAGACCCTCCAGGAGCTCCTTACTGCTGTCTATATTGGACGGCTCTTCCCCAAAAAGAGCAGCGTAGAAGCCCACAGCATGGGTCCTCATCTCCCTCTGGTCAGTGGTTATCCTGCCTCCCGGGAGCATTAGGCAGGTCATCCGCTTCCTCTGCGCCACTGATCTCTCCAGGTTGAAGAAAAACAAACTTGGGGCATCCATGTCCTTCAACTGAAGGAAACGGGACCTGACCCGAGCTCCTTTCACTCGCTCTTGCAGGAATGAACTCAACCTCCTCTCCTTCAGCAGTTGGCCCACACCGGGATCTGGGTCTCTCTGGAAGCCCTCCTCAATGATCTTTATGTTGGCTTCAAGGTCTTTGACAGCAGACTTGATTTTAGCGGTGGCGTTTGAGGTGTACTGCTGGCAGAACACACGAATCTGGGCTTTTCCGACCTCCCACCACTGCTTCAGAGAACTGAAACAAGCTTTTTCAGTTTTCCACTGCTGCCAAAGAACCCCAAAGCTCTGACAAAAAGCGGTGTCCTGTAAAAGTTTATTATTAAAATGCCAGTAGGAGTTAACCCTTTCACCCGGTGAGGTTATCAAGCCTAAACTGACGAGGTGGTGATCGCTGAACCCAACTGGACTGATTGTGCTGCTCTTCAGTCTGGAACTGAGACTGCGAGAGATGTAAACTCTGTCCAGCCTGGCTGCACTAATCCTGTCATTACTGACTCTAACCCAGGTGTACTGTCTGCTTAGTGGGTGTTTTACTCTCCAAGTGTCCAACAGATCTAAGTGTGAGATGACGTTGTGGAGACTCTGAGCTGACTGTGGGTGTGGTTCCTCACTATTTCGGTCCATGGTGAAGTCTAGAGTACAGTTAAAATCCCCTCCGATGATCAGCTGCACCTGAAGGCAGCTCTGCAGTTCGTTTTGCAGCGTAGTGAAGAAGCGTGCTCTCTCTGGCCCCTGATTCGGTGCATATATGTTGACGAAGCAGTAAAGCGAGCTCTGTATCTCTGCCCTCACCATCAGCAAACGACCCTTCACCACCTCAGTGACTGACAGGACGGTTGCATTAGCTGCTGTTCTAAACAGCACGGCTACCCCGGCACTAAGATTGGTTCCGTGGCTCAAGGTGCATGAGCCCTCCCACCATAAACCCCAGTCTACTTCATCTGATGGAATGGTGTGAGTTTCTTGCAAAAATAGAATGTCCAACCTTTTTTGATTTACAACCTCCTGTATTAATGCTCTTTTATGCCCGTCCCTCCCACCATTGATGTTTAAAGACCCTAAATTGAAGCTCTGCATGGAAAGGTCAGAGGATGGAAGAAGGTAAGACAAGATGAGAAGTGAGCAGTGGAAAGTGGAAAACCCCGTGTGGCACATGATCATGTTAAACTGTCTTAGTTTGAACCCTTTTACTTTTCCTCACTTTCCTCAGGGTTGTGATGTGTTTCTTCAGGCGGTAACGCTTTTTCCCATCTAAAAGGTCCAAACCCACCTTTCTCTGCACCACCCCCACAGATCGGATGAACTTCTCAATGTCAGGGAAATAATCACTCACTTTTAAAGATCTATTTAAAGTTACATCCAAAAACGAGTTTATTTCCTCAAGTGAATACAGATCAGTGCTTTTAATGCACGTTTCAGAATTTGATGCAAGATCTGATTCACTCTCATAGTCCATGTCCTCTCCTTCACAAGACAGCTGGCTGTTGGACACAGACCCTACACTCTGTGCGTCATCTAAGGCTGCGCTGAGATCTCCACCTGCAGAACCTGTAGCTGCCTCTTCACAGACTCCTACAGACTGTGGTGGTGCTTCGGTACCAGATGTAATGAGGTTCTGCGCCACCACAGAAGCCTGCTGGTTGTAAGACTGGCCCTGATCCTCCTTATCGACATTATTGTCATCAGCAGAAGACGAAGAAACGCCGCCGACCGCACCGGCGGCAGCCACAGCCACACCAGCGGGTCCGGCGCGGCCGGTGCGGTCGGCACCGCCGCAGCCTGAGGCTCCGCAGCCGGAGGCTCCGCAGCCGGAGGCTCCACAGCCGGTGCAGGAGCGGTCGGTACGGCCGCAGCCGGTGCAGGAGCGGTCGGTACGGCCGCAGCCGGAGGCTCCGCAGCCGGAGGCTCCGCAGCCGGAGGCTCCGCAGCCGGTGCAGGAGCGGTCGGTACCGCCGCAGCCGGAGGCTCCGCTTCCGGTGCCGGAGCGGCCGCCGCCGGAGCAGCCGGAGGCTCCGCCTCCGCGCTTCCCCGCTGCTTGTGCGGACACGCGAAGCGTTTGTGTCCTACATCTCCACACTCAAAGCATTTGATCTGTCCCGAGCTCGCGTACACCATGTATGAACCCTCCCCGTGTTTAACCCTGAAGGACACCTCCAGTGTTTGTGTCGGTGACTCCAGGAACATGAAGACCTGCCGCCTAAGAGACAGCACGTGCTTCAGCTTGGGGTCCTTACACCCCAAATTAACTGTTCTAAATCCACTGGCAAACTTTCCAAACCTGCGCAGCTCATTCCCTAACAGCTCGTCCGGTATAAACGGCGGAACACCGGACACGGTGATCCGCGTAGAGGGCACCGAGAGCGGAGAGACCTGCACGAAGCTGTCCCTGATGAACACGCCGCTCTCTATCAGCTTGTGGACGTAAGCCTCGCTCGCCACGAACACAACCACAGCTTTATTCATCCGAGACGCGAAGGAAAGTTTGTCATGTCCCACCTGTTCTCCCACAGCCAGCAGCACCTCCTGTACTGACACGCTGCTGTCCGGTGGAACTACCCGGACTCCATGCCGGATTGACGGGCGCGGCGTCTCGGAGGACGCCATCCTCCCAAACCACGCCAAACAACACCACTAACCACACGTTCTACCGATAAATACACCGCTTATATCTTACCTGATCATGTGCAGAGACAGAGGAAGAAATCCCAAAGCAGTGAAACAACAATCAAACCTCCGCGCCGCTCACACTCACGTCCACCACTCACACGCAACCGGAAACGGAAACAGAGAGGAGAGAGAGAGAGAGGAGAGGAGAGAGAGAGAGGAGAGGAGAGAGGAGAGGAGAGAGGGGAGAGGAATGACAGAAAACAAATGAACAAAAGGCAGTGGAATGAATGAAGTTGGATACAAAGAGAAAAATCATACAAAAAATGATGTGTTTTATTTTTTCTATCATATTCTCGTTTCTGTTATGGCAGCATAGTAATCTTTCTTAGCCTAATAAGTGTGCTGCCTCTGTTTCCATTATTGTCTGTTCATATTGTGCATACTCCATTTATATGTCTCTCTCACACTGAAAAGCCCAAGAATATTACTTTTGCATGCGATCCTGAGGCTGTCGTTACACCTCGTTTTAGAGTGTGGCTTGTATCTGGACTGTTATATGTCAAATTGGATTACATTCACATCTGACATTGAAATAGAAGTATCTGCATTAAATATGATATTTCTCTCCATTGTCACAAAGCAAAATCCTGCATATGTCTGTCAAACTGACCATAAACCCTCATTTTTTGCAATATATCAAAATCTATTTTACGATGCAACTCAGCACAACAACCCTGCTGTCACATAAATTACCGACTATCACACATCAAATGCACTTGAAGTAAGAAAAGAAAAAAAAACACTTGTTTCGCACAATAAGGGCTCTTGTTAGGTATTATATGTAATATATTCATAACAGATATGCATTAAATGCATATGGTTTAGGGAGAGCTCATTTTATTTGATGTACTGTTGAGTAGAATAACCATTAGATTAGATTAATAGCAATGCATTGTATTTTATAAACTCATATGTTTTCTATACAAAAACTTTATCTGCAAAGTAACAAGGAACTATGCCTGTTACATAAATATAATAAAAAAGTCCCCTTGAGTAGTGGAGTAGAAGTATAACACAGCATCAAATAGAAATACTCAAGTTAAGTACCTCAGAATTGTAGATTTGCAGTAAATGTACTTACCGGTAGTCACTTTCCTTTATTGAGTAACTTAAATGAGTAACTGACTGATAGAATATATCAAATAATAATGATGCCGTGCTGAATATTCTGTTTCATTTCAACATTTAGACGATGATGTATCTTTATCAAACACACTCATGGCTATATTTTCCCATATGAAATATTACATGGACGTATAGATCCTCAAAAAGATGCAGTGCCACTTAAGTAAGTGCATAGCTCTGCATAAAGTCCTTTTCATCTCCGTACTGGGAGGTCAGAAATGAAATCATGGCTGTGGAGCAGCTGCACTTGATATGACAGGAGCCCTTCCAATTTATTTTGATTGGCCTTGCTTTATGCAAGCTCCGGGTAGATTTCCCATGGGCAACTATGCATTCGCGCTAAGACTTTGAAATTCAAAATATGCAACGCCCACGAGCAGAAACTAGAAATGAATGCAAAAGTATGGTCAGAGCGGACATGTCTATTCGGCTTTCTTTAGGGGCCAACTCTGATATCTTTATTTTAAGGTTGTGATCTAATTTTAATTATCACATTTTAACAACAATAAGGCCTAACCATGAATACATACTGTATACATACTGTGCAGGGTGTCATGAAGGAATATCCAGGACAACCAGATAAATCTAGGTCTTCTGTCAGTCCCACGCACACGATGTAAGAGCCGTGGTGACCGAGCCTTTGAGGCAGTGGCCCCGAGGCTCTGGAATGCTCTGCCTGCAACTCTGCGCCTCGCAGATACTGTGGATACTTTTAAAAGCCAGATCAAAACCCACCTGTTTAGGCTGGCGTTTGTGTAAAAGTAAACCCATGTCCTAGACCTGCTCTTAACATATGTTTTACATTTTTATTTCATTTTTTATTATTTTTTATTTAATTTTTAATTTTTGACTTTTCTCTGTGTAGATAATTTATTGACCCTAGGGTCACATTGTGTTTTTTATGCTTTTAAATGTCTGCTCTGTTAAGCACTTTGTGATATTATTGTCTGTGAAAAGCGCTATATCAATAAAATTCATTCATTCATTCATTCATATATTCATAAATCAAGTGGAGTCTAACCAGAGTGTCAGTTAACAGCTGATAGATTTTAGGGCTTGGTGAGAACTTTATTGAAGATCTTTACGAAATTCTTCAGCAGAAGCTAATTCAGACCGTACCATGGGTTATTGATTCAGACCGGATTTATAATTGACTTAAACCTTTATCGGTTCACAGCGTGTGGATGTGTAGACCTCAGTATGATCCTCGTGTGCAGCCACCACTGCTGTGTGTATTGGCTGCTGCACAAACGGTCTCGTCGGTATGAACCCTAAAAACTGTGGTTTCCGTGACAACCCTAATCACCTTTTAAGTTGAATACATTTCCATGATTTATCTCTGGCCAAATAGGCTATCACACTGGCCATCTTAGATATTAGAGGTAGATATAGTTCTGTGCTGTACCTGTCAGATACAAAGGGAAATGAAAAAGAATCGTTCATCAATCATCAGAGAGGAATGAAGGTCCAGGGTGATGAGAGAAACCTGTTTACCGGAAGATAAGATGAGATGTTGAAGAGACCTTTTCATTTAAATGGACCACAGCGGGTTATATAAACACTCTCTGGAATAAACTGAATGAAATAAAGCAATGTTCTATGGACCAACACACAAATGAATCCTTCGTGCCAATACATGTTACACAATGGTCAGATTCATAATGTCAGGGATTTATTATGTGAATGAAGCACGAACTCAATCATGGGCTTCGTTTGTCACAAGCAATGTTTACCAACAAAACGAGATAGACACATCGAAGTCATCATAAGGACGACCTGTAAATTGAAGCATTGTGATGGGACAAGCATCCATCCTGAATTAGCTACTTTTTCAAGATTTGTGTTGTTTTGCAGAAGTTGAGCGCGCTCGTATCTCCTCTGCGAGGGTCAAGACATGACAAATAGTCTCCACTAGCCTCTACACTGATATTTCCCAAAAGATAATGAAGATATTTAGTTCATGTTAGATGTAGACTCGGCCAGTTATGATCTTTTTTTTTTCATGATTGCATTACATGCACCTCCAGTCAGTGGGAATTTGAAATTAATTTACAGGACTGACTGTTCTGCCCACGTCGAGCTGGAAGGCCAACTCTATGTTCTTCTCACTCCCCATCTTGTTTGTCCTTAATGAAGCAGGATTGATGGCCCGCCAGCGGAAACACAGCTCACCTCATCAGCAACCAGCCAGGGGAGGGACGCTCTCCAATAAATAGTGCAGTAAACACACAATTAAGGGCTTGCATGTCAGCGCTCCGTTATTACATCCTACCAATTAAGCATCGGGGGTAACCTCCTCATTTGTACCGCTTTGCGCCTGTAATCAGTCATTTAGAGAATAATGTGCTGAGTCTCAGCTGCAGACTCAATAACCAGTGAGAGGGTGAAAGTGGGTGGTGGTGATGGTGGAGCGTCTGTCTACTTTGTGTGCAGTAAAGTTGTAAGGTGAAGAGTTTAGGCCGTTGCTAGGATGAGCAAGTCTTCTGGCCTTTTCAATGAAGACAAAAAGTTGGAAGTATGTGGAAAAGAGATGTATCAGATAAACATGTATTTTGTTGTAATTATCTAAAGCCTCTCCGTAAATTTCAAACAGCCGTGAGAATACATTCAAATGATGCTCCTCCGCTATATAGGCCAACAAAAGCAAGCAGAGCCAGCGTGCTAATCTGCTTTAATATGAATAATGTTTAGAGCTCGAGGACTTTTTTCATCAAGCCAAATTCAAGAGCCCCTTGGGCTGAAAAATAAATGTAAAGGCGGGCCAGAGCGAGTGAGCATGCATTTAGCATCATGTCTCGAACAAAGAAATGTGCATATTCACTAAAACAAGCCTCCACCATAACCTGAAGCTCGATGGCCGTGGAATCGCTGGAGTTGGCTTGTATGTTTGGCTTCTGAATGTTTATGTTTGACTGCCATCTAGTGTGAAAGATGTGTAAGTGCATTACTGATGCTTAGACTTGCACGCAAACATGCAACATTTTTAGAGACTTTAGAGGCCTTTTTTGGCATGAAATGGGTTTTATGAGCACATTGGCATCATGGAACTTTTGAAAGATCTCTTGTCTTTGCATTTTTACAACAGCCTCATGTTACTAAAGTAGCAATAAGGACAAGTAACTCTATCCACCCGGCTCTAATGTACTATTATTAGTACATTATCATTTTGGATACTTCTGTTTGTGTGACGAACATGAATATGTATAAGGACCCGGTCACAAACGGATAAACTGCTCTACCCATAAGCGGGCCTCTGTTTTTCCTCAAAGCATGAAGTTACTCCAACTTGGCCCTGATACTGACACATATCTTTACTGTCTTGATCCATTGGCGGCCATCATGTATTCCCAAGGGCATGATGGGAAACATCAGAAAGCTAATGTGCCCTGTCGCCGTGCTAGAATCATCCAGGAAGGACTTAAATAACATTCAGTTCAAAGTATGTTATTAATGATCTGGCCACTGCAATCTCTCGATCCCATCCGATTGAGTACCTTTGGGATGAACTCTATTGCGGTATCCAAAGGAACACCCACCCATACACCTTACGTAATTGCATCGATAAATGCATGATCAGGTTTATTAACACTGGGACGCTAAAGTTTTCCAAGTAAGTAAAGTTTCTTTTTACTAACGCTGACGGCATTTAATAGTCGGAGAAGTACAATTTTTTTGTGAGAAAGCTTTTATTATTCTCGAGGGATTCAATTTTTTGATATCATGGGCCATGAATGTGACTTATGGAAAATAATGCCACTCTAGGCCCCTTTGGGCACAGTGTGCGACGCTGTCCTCTATCTTACTCTCACCAAATTGCTGTAATGCTTCCACTGCTGGCTCCATTCATCAAGTACAGTATCGCTGTCAAGGTTTTATTGACTGTAAAAGCATGATTCAGTAGATCTACCGTTGTAGATATGGGCAAATAAGAAAGGTGTTATTGTTTTCTTCGTTGTGTTAAATTGTTAAACACACATTTGTTTTTCATCAGAAAGCTACAAAAACAGCCAACTTTTGATTGACTTCTATGTAATGTTGAAATGTTTTTTGTATGTAGTTGTTCAGCATTCCTTGAAGAAAAATAATAAAATGTCAACTGGAAGAGTTCTTCAAATGGACTAAATATACCTATTGTATTCTTTCCCATATTTCCCTTTCACCTGCCTACCATTTGAATAATAGTAACATCTGCTCTGGTTATATAGAATACTTTCATATTTTAAGTACTTCTTAAACATTTAGAAAATCTGACAAAGTGGATGCCTTCATTTCACAAACAAAAACATACATTTGTATCTGGAATAATTATATATATTTGAAAGCAGTGACCACCTGTTTCTCTGTGAGTTAGGATCTCCCTGTTTTGCGAAAGACCCTGGGGGCATGTTTACAATATGCCTCCTGAAAATGCAAGTGTTTTGCCACAATAAGAGTTTTGAATAGGTTCATCTTGTCTTAATCCATCCACTTTGTAGCAAAAAGGCTCCCGGGAATATAACCAAACATAGCAACTGACTGTCATCAGGTACATGGATGAATAATCACACAAAGCATAGAAAAATATGTGTAAAAATATATATCAGTTAGTGCCAGAATGAGAGCCCCAGTTAACAATTAGCTAAGCAGATGAAAACCACTGAGATGTCTATGAATTCATGAATAATAATGAATCAGGGCCCTCTCTGCCAAATAACACATCTTGAATCTTGTTAATTATGAGTCCATGATGGAAGAAAAGCTACCTTGTAATACAATAAAATCACAAAGGTATCTTGCTTTTGGGAGTGGGTCAGAGTTAACTAGCCCGATTTGTTCTTTTATTTTACCACATAATTAATTCTTACCTACAGAACACACTTTTTTATGTTTTGTGTCTTTACTGTTCTCCCTCCAGGGGGGGGGGGTTTGGTGCCGCCCAGGTTACACCCGGCAGAGCGGCACTATGGGGGACCTCGATGGCCTGCAAGTGACCCTTCAGCTCTCATAGTCTCTCTTAATCAATTCGTAAATCTCGCCAGTTTCTACCCTAATTTAGATTTCAGCTGATGATGGCTCATCTTTATATACGACTGCAGTCAAAAGCAACGAATTCTGCATTCACAGTTTGACCTGATTCAAAATATTTCTCACAAGGGTTTCAGTTTCTGTGTAGACTTGACAAGTAGAGAGAAATACTTCACTGCATAATTATATGCTGTCCCAACCCATCCATCCCATAGAAAGCTTTGATGATGAAAATGGATGCCATGCTTCTCAGCGTTTCAGCTGCTGAGTTTTGTTTCACATTGAATAACTTTTTTTTCTGCTGCATTCAGATTTGATGATTGATGTTGTGTGGATTCTCAGATGACACGGGGTTGAGTAGAACTTGTGGTCGAACTCTTAACGGGGTCAAAAGAGGCATAGTCTACTCAGACAATAAAGAAGTGATGGGATTCTGTTGTTTGTGAAATCCCATTCGCTTGTATTGCCACCATTGGGATGTGCAACAACATGGCCAGATGTTTGCTGATGTTTCCCTCTGAAATGTCCAACATTCAAAAAGACAGGGAAGTTTTATTCCAGAGCAGGACTACGAGCTGGGAAGTGAGTTAGACCCAAACAATCATACTTCAACCTCGCTGCAGATATATGATATATTATTACTCTCACAGGACACTACATTTCTTATTCAGCGTTTGTGTTTGTAAATGAATAATTATATGTTGTAGGGTTAACGAGTTGTTCATTGTATACCGATGTGTCTGTAAAACTGTGTTTACGGTACTCTTTAATTATGTAAATCAAGTGTTTTGAATTATTTGAACACACAGTCACCATCAGCAGATTTAGTTTCAGAGCCAAGCCAGCTTTTTTAATCTATTTAGCACAATGGCTTCTTTAGACATATCGTAATGAATTAGTACACATTCACTTTTAGCGACGTTGAACATATAAATACTTAATTCTATTATCAAGTGAGAAGAAGTTATACTATACTGTAGCTGTCATATATGTCGTGTTATATATGATATTTGTGTTGGGTACTTTAGAGTGCTCTTGTGGGAGTTACAGCACTATCTTAAGGTTTTAGCCTGACGTTGACTTATCTCCGATACAGATGGACCTAATTATTATGGTAAGCTATAAGGGACTACGGCATAGTATCGTGGGTTTGTAGGTTTTTATTCGCTGGTTGATGTATTGTGGCATTAATGGATTTTTTTAATGCCTTTTTTGCATGGTTTAGAGTGTTATTTATGGTTTATTAATGTGAAAAGAGCCATTCTATTTTACCCAAAGTCGATTAAATGACCCTGATGATTACCTTAAATTACTCACTTTAAACATTAAAAGCAATCAATTTACTTTTAAAATAAATGATTTGAATTAAATGTAATCAATTTCAATTTTTTTTCTCAAGTGATGATCAAGCAAAGACCGTAAGGCATGAAATAATTAGGTTGCAGATATCCTTGTTGACCAAGCTCAACAATGAGTTGTTCTACTAACAAAGTGTTGTCTGTAAAGCCTAATACATCGTATTCATGTGTGTTGCAGAGCTCTATTGTTGTCCAAACACCATCAAAAATACATCACGAGCCACACTGCTGCACTGTGTGACATGTTTCTTCACAGGACGATGAACACTGGCACTGGCGGTTTATTTTCAGTCAGTTCCACATTCACCTGCAGCCGGAAATAGTCTCAGACAAATACACTACTGTCAACGACTAAAAACGACAGTATCCGGGTGTTAAATTACAACATTCAAGCCCAGTCTGGTAACTTTGTTGCGTCATTCCTCATTTCATTTGAACGGTCTGCTGCACTCTATACAATGATGGCAGAATGTGGCCAAAGATGAGAAAATACTTGAAAAAAAAAAAAAAAAACTGCATATTAGTGACTTTTTTTTAAATGTATGTATTAAATATGAACAGGGTTTAAGAGTATCTAGTATCTATTGTACGTTTAGTACAATACACACACAGTCATGGTAGTCTATTGGTTTTTTTTTGCTTAGCTTCTTCCTCCAACATATTTCTTTACTCTCTCCCGCTCTGTGATCCCCCTCACAACATTTCTGCTAAAGGAATCTGGCATGGCTGCTAATTTCTAATTGGGCCTGGAACAGCCGAAAATCAAAAAGCTGTTGATACCAGGATGTCGTCGCTACAGGGAAACCATCTCACCATTTATGGATATTTCTTTTTAGCAGCAGGATAAAGATTTGTTCGGAGGAAATAAAGTTGAGGGAAGATAGATGTGCAAGAATATCAGGTGTTACACATTGAAGTGCATGTAATTGACATTCTTCAAAGCTTCATTTTCAGGGAGAGTAGGGGATATATCTGCCGCTGATAAGCAATGCTGACCAGTAGTGCTGCTGAGCTATGACATGTTACTCAGACGCACAAACATATGCACTCATAGACAAAACACATGTTCAAACCTTTGCCGACTGGAGCAGTTCTGCTGTGAGATTACATCTCCCTCTGATCTGTGAAAGAAAAGTGCCGTCCCCTCCCACAGGCCAGGCGGTAAACAAAAATCACAAAATGCTACACTGTCACACAACAACAAACAGATGACACGAGAGACTAAATAAACATCTAGTAATTATTCATGCACTCTGTTTTAGATCAGGGATGTTTTTTATCTGATTATTAAGCAAGAATGGATGCTAGATATATAGGGGTGAGAGCAGAACAATATTTGAGGAAGGAGAGAGAGAGAGATGCTGAATTATCTTAAAGGCTTGCATGCTTTAAGCACGTAAAGATACTGAATTGATAAAATGATATCACGTCAAGGTGAGATCGAGTAGACATACAATTTTCCAGTCAGTCTCCTTAAAATGTATGCATTTCGATTTCTACACAGAATAAGTAAGAGTGGACACAATAACATGAACATCTGTAAATGGGGGGGGGGGGGGAAGATGAGGATTTGTCTCTACGGTAACATTAGTAGTGGATTGAGGTCTTCCTGAAATTTACTTTCAGGTGTTCCTGTTAATTTGTCCACCAAGAAAACCCTTATCATTACTTTTAACAAACTACAGTTAGTTAATTCAGTCTTCCGATCCAGTTATCCCAATATAATGTATTTTCATTCACTTCATTCAATATCTAAATAATAACTAGCATTATTATTGTATCAATTTCCTTCCGGTACACTCCCCTGCACATCCCTTCTATGTTCCTTTATTTAAATACGCCTGTCACTTTACAGTACTTTAACTTTACATTACACTTACATTTTACTTGCTTATTGTCATATGTTTGTTTGTGCGCTTTATTTTATATTTGATTGTAAATTTGAATATGTTTCTGTAATTTGCACTGTGTTGATTGTTTAATATATGTAATGTTTAATGTTATGCACCACCCTTGTATTATTGTATTGGATATGCAAATTCCTTGTATGTGCAACATACCTTGACAAATAAACTCTGATTCTGATGTATTATTATTCGTATAATAATAAAGAAAAAGAAGAATATTGTTATTATATGTGTGTTTTTTGTGTCTCACCATAACCCTCCATGCACCATCGTCTCCTATCCTGAACCTGACTGCTGTGCGCTTCGTAGACCGCGGGACGTCGCCGTTGCTCTCGCGCTTCCTCCTTTCTACGTGTGTGCCGTCTGCCGAGCGGGTCACGTGACACATCTGTCAGGGGACTGCATGGCGGACATGCATGTGGAGCCTCAAAACAAATTGCACCGATTGTCCAGCTAGCCCCTCCGCGAGAAAGCACCGATACCGCGCGTGAAGCCGGGCCCGCGGTGCCCGAACAGACAGCAGAATGGACGAAGAGAACAAACTTCAGTTCCCGTCTCTGCCCGCGACCAAGGAGGACCTTCTGGTGAGTGCACAGCAAGCCGGAGTGTGGACTGTGTCTGTCGGGCTAATCTGAGCTAACCTCCACTCCGGCGTTATTGGCTAACATCTTAAATACACGCTGGAAAGTAAATGTGTTTTCTGGATCTGTGAAACACGATCGGGTCTTTCTTTGGATGCGCATGCGTCGAAATGTCTTCTTGGCGAACGAAACGTTACATGATCACTGAGTAGCATCTCCAAACATTAGCCACGTATGGAACGTACACAGAGTGAACTGGTGGCCATTCCCCCCACTCTGTCAGCGAAAGATCCCTCCGCCTCTAACCTTTGCTTTTACCTTCCCCTGTGACAGGACTGGGCTTATCCAATGAGACGAGACATGCAGGTATGTGAAACGAGTCTACAGTACACTCGCCACCACTTCTCTGGTCCCACAGGGTTTCATCCCCCCACGGTTGATAGCAGTTATGGAATAAACACTGGTTAAATGATCTATAATGTCACCATCTCTACCAACAATAATGCAAGTTAATTCCAAACAAATGTGTGAGAAAATGTGTTGGTATGAACAAAACATGAGTTGTCTATTTGAGGGTGTGGCCATATTTCAACAATCAACTTCTGTTGGCAAGCTATTGCTGTGATGGCATGATCATGTCTTGTTGTTTTTGGCAAGATTCAAAATAAGTTACCGAAGATGCTGTTTGACGCAATGAAGAGTTTTGTTATTTCTAGATATAAGTTCAGATGATTTACTATTTAGTGATATATATATATATATATATATATATATATATATATATATATATATATATATATATATATATATATCTTAAAACTATTCTTATATGACTATATATATTAAGTCCTTGTCTGTTTCAACCATATCACGCAGCGATAATTAGAGTGTTTACAGGTCAGAGAACCCGTATTTCGAGGCTCACGTTACACACGCTGCCATGTCGTGTTGTTAATGGATAAACAGAGAGAACGTTGATCCGGGTCCACTTTGGTTGACGTTGGCTGCTAAACGTGATATTATAAGACATTCGCCTATCGTAGTAGTAAGACATGATGTTTGTGAGGAAGCTTAGTGTTATACGGAGTGAATAAACGTATCGCAGGTTTTGGGAAACGCTTGTTTTGTGACATCTTGCTCTTATCTTTTACTTTCAGGAGATATTACCGGGACTGTTTTTAGGTCCCTACTCTGCTGCAATGAAAAGCAAGGTACGTTTTAGTTACCGACAAACGCGGAGAACACGTTTCGATGCTCGTATTTTTGTACAGCTCAACATTTGCATCTTCTTCTTCTTCCTTGTCGTCTAGCTGCCAATCCTTGAGAGACAGGGCATAACGCATGTCGTGTGTGTCCGCCAAGACATCGAGGCCAATTTTATCAAACCGAATTTCGCTCATACATTTAGGTGAGTAAGAACTGCCGCGATCGCTCTGCTTGATGTGAGCTGCATTCTTGTGTGAAACGCTGCTAACCAATGAACTGATGTTGTATCGTTGCAGATACCTCGTGTTAGATATTGCTGACAATCCAGTGGAAAATATTATACGATTTTTCCCTTCAGTGAGTTGCATTGTTGGCTTTCTTTGCAAGTGTTTCATTGACTGAAAGGCACTTTGTGCTTTGCCTGATCTTACTGTCTGTCATTGTCCTCCTAACAGACTAAAGAGTTTATTGATGGCTGCTTAGCAACAGGAGGTAAGGATGCAAGCATGCAGTTTGTCAAAAGTGTCGAGTTGAGAAAAACGTCTTTTTTTTTTTAAATCAACAATCTTTTGTCTCGTTCCTCTAGGAAAGGTCCTGGTTCATGGTAATGCAGGGATATCAAGAAGGTGAGGTTTGTTTTGTTATCATTTCATAATCAGATTTATCTAATTTCACATTAATTGTATGCACTGAATTTACATTACATATAACTGCTTCTTTTCTTTTAATGTTCTTGGATATTTCTTTGTCTATTCTTTCAGTGCTGCCTTAGTGATTGCATACCTCATGGAAACATTTGGGATGAAATACCGGTTAGTGTTTCGTTTGTTTGTTTTCTCACTTTTAACTATGGCCTTCTATTTCACACCATTAGAATACAAGCCGACCTTATTTAGAGATGTGTGATTTAATCAAAGGATTTAGATGCACAGTCCACTGCGTGACAACCACGTAGGCCTCGCATGCATCACGTCTTGTTTGTGCCCTCTTCAAGCATAAAGAAAGAGAGCTAGATCAAATAAACTGTCGAGTGTGCAGGTTTAATAAAGACACACACTGAAGGCAGCACGGGGAATGAAAGTAGCGCCTGCTAAATACAGGGGAAATGTTTGCTGTGGCAGGTAAACCTTTAAAATGACATTTTCCATCTTTCCACTGTCTGGTACCACTGACTCAGTGTTTACAATTCTCAAGCCTTCTACAAAGATGTCCGACAACAATAACTGAGTGACATGTAGACATGTCCAGTGACCTGCCAAATGGCAAAAGAGCAGCATAACTGTTGCAAGAAATAGAAGCACAACTATTTTCACATTTACATACAACTGGGTGTTATTAATTATGTCTGTGGTTGTAACCTCCTGCTCCATGTACTCTACAGGGATGCATTCAGCCACGTCCAGGAGAGGAGGTTCTGCATCAACCCCAATGTGGGCTTTGTGCATCAGCTGCAGGTCAGTCTTTACCTCCAGACAAAGTGCTTCAGATTCTGATCAATCAACCCGACAGTCAAAGTCGTATTACTCTAAATAAATGCACTACTAACTCGTCTGTCAACAAAATGCGTTTCCAGCTCCTCAACTTTAAAAGGTTAGGATGTGTCGTCTGTGGTCGTCAACCTTTTTTGGCCACATTCATTATTGTCATCTGGCTCGCACGCAATATTATGAGTCGGCTCTTTTTTTCCGTGTAAATCATGACAAGCATGTGTTTGTGCACAAGGGAAGGCACGGTGTTTATGTTGGATGTTCTATAAATATCTCATTTGAAAGCGTAAATGCTGCATCGTGTTCACACGATCTTTCATTAAAGATAAGAGGCAAACGTTCAGACCGCCAGCTTCTGAAGCATGTTCGGTGATGAACACACCACAACATTCTGTGTGCTTTTGACTGTCCTCATCACTCGTACTGATGCTCGTTTGTTTCCTAGGAGTATGAAGCGATCTACCTCGCCAAACTGACCATTAAAATGATGTCACCGATGCAGTTGGGCAGATCGTTCTCCTTACAGGCTGGGATGCCAGGTGTGTACATGACGCACTGCTCAGCCACACCCGCCTGCTCCGCTTCTTATCGTTCCAGATAAGCATTCCAAACTAGTGTTGACGGGCATCGTGTTATTGAGACATGGGAGGAGCATAGTTACAGTTGTTTAACTGAGTGTGTTGATGTCTGCGGTCATATTCCGTTATTGTTTTCCCATCTACACATTTCTGTAACAGGAAGCCGTAAACGCAGCCTGGAGGAAGACGAGGACTTTGGAGCAATGCAGGTCACAGCAGCACAGAACGGATGAGTTTTGCTGATATTTAGCTGTGTGGTCGCAGTGCACTCAACTTTTTTTTTCCACATTTTTAATGGGATTAAAAATGTAAATATTTGAACTTTTTCTAGGGGGAAGGGACTAGGGGGGGGGGGGGGAGGGGGGGTCACTCGTGTCTGAGACATGGAGTCCTGAAGGGGATCATGCTAATTTGATAACTCCCTTTTTTTCTCGAGCTGTATGCACTGATCGGAGATTTTTTGCAGTTTTATAGTATTTAAAACATTTTGCATTTGCAGCGGGACAGTATTGCAATTATGCACTTTCGATACTTGAATTTGTGTAGATGACCAGAATGGGGCAGTCGGCAAAAAGGGAAAGTAGCCCAGACGTCGCCCAGTGGAGGACATGAGAAGAGGAAACGCTAATGGCTTTATTTTGGGAGTAATAGGATTATGGACTAATATCAGGCTTAATGTGGGATAGTAAGGAATGGGGAAATAACAACTCTGCTTAATAAAAACAAGTCTGACTAAGTCCTGTTCACCTGCTGTTTTTAACATGATACAATACTGTGCTTCTGAACTTTGCATTTGTCAAATATTTTACGATTTGAAGCAAGTTATACTTCAACAAACCTTTCTGGAGCCCTTGCTGTGACTTAAATAACAGCCACTGACATGCATCCTCGTTCACCCTCCTACAGTGTGAGAGCTTTGGGAGCAGAATGCATCGACCCGAAAGGCTGAAATCTTTAAGAATTTATTATAGAAACAAATTTGCATTTACAACACTGACAAATATGTAAATGAAGTTACATTAGAATGAATGTTGGAAAAGATTTGGTCAGGTTTTCCAACCTTCTAGTGATGCATCTTCCTGCTTAATGGTTTGAAAATAATATGATTAATAGACACGTCCATCCCGGAGCTCTGTTTGTACAATAAAACACTTCTGTATGTATCAGCATCGCAGTACAAATGTAATTGATTTGTGTTTATGACTATAAACACAAAGAAACACGGATTGTAGAATATTTTATGTCTTACATATTTGGAATAAATTACATTAAATGTTCCCCTGTTCTCCAGAATAACAAACTTAAATAAGAGTTAATTTACATTTTTATCTGTTTCCCATCACTATGTTCTACTTGTTACCACAGCTGTGATCAATTCTAAAATACCGACCCAATACAAAACGTTAAGAACCTAATTGTTCACCTCTGCCTCACAAAATATAAACTGTTTGTTCGCTACAAATATTATACATAACAGTCTTGATAGTAATTCTTCATGTTGTATTCAGTCATTCAGCATTACTGTCAAAGAAAGAAAAGCCTGCTGAGACGGAGAGCACCTCGTACCATACAGGACATGTGTTATTAACGTAGTAATAACTAATCACATTTAAGGAAACTAAACTTCTCTTTGGTGACTTGCCCTTGATGCACAGATCTGTGAAAGTTTGAAACGACTTCCCGACAGCATACTCGGATTTGTCGTGAACTTGAGAAGCCGTAGATAATAATTCGTTATTTAGCTGCTTCAGAGATATTATTTAAATTTGGTTTTCCCAAGCAATTGCATTTACTGACAGTCGCAGGTTAGACATTACATTTACAGGAACTGACATTTCTTCGTTCAGATCGGTGGGGGAAGACTATGACAGAGCTCCACGTTGGTGAGGCAGCCATTGGACTGAGCTAAAGGCTTCAACATACATTTACGCATGTTGAAATTCATGCCCCCCCCCCCAGAATGAAGGTTTAAAGCCGCCGTTGTCTTCAGTTGGAAAATCGACACTGCATGTAAGTCTCGTGTGAGGAGGTGTATCCAAACTTTTGGTAGAAAGCCACATTGTCAGGTGCACATTCCAGTGTGATTTTGTAGCAATTCAGTTTTTTGCTGAGAAGAGTGAGAGCTGAAACCAACCTTAAGGGACAGAAAAAAAAGAGAGGACAATGAATCAGCAAGATAAATCCAAAATAAGTCTTGTATGAATCATTTTAACGGTGTTTGATCTGTGGGACTAACAAGGATTTAAGTATCAGACCAATACAAGATGTCTTTGCTCACTCGGGTCTACTCACAGTTTGCCCAGCTGCTTCCCTCTGCACACGTCACTAACTACCACCTCCTCCACCCGGCCTCTCTACAAACAGAACAGAATCAAATAGAGAATCTTCATTTCAGTCATTTGCAAGATCTGTAAATGTTTACTATTAAATTAGCATCGTTTTTAAGGAAATACAAATTGAACTTGATTTGGTTTATGGGAGTGAACTGCGTTAATAATTACTAATTATTAAGGTGACATGTGATAAATATAGCGTAACACAATGATGTTGAATACAGTCTGTTAATGATCAGGGTTCATACACATTTTGACCAATGGATTTCCATGATTTTAAACCAAATTTCCATGACCAAACATTTTGTTAAATCTCGGTGTATACATAAAAGTGAGAAAATGTAGTATTTAAACGAACAATGAGCATTCCAAAGCATACAGTATATCTTAAACGACACAAATGAATGAGAGACAATAGTTTGATGAAAAGAATAAACAGTTATAAATATACTCTGGCTGACACTGACATCAATAAGAGCTTTAGTAGGTAGTAGCATCCAGCTCGTGCACATATTGCTTTCCCTTTTGTAGTGCACATTTTTCATTGAACCCTGAACGGCTTCATATTAACTTCCACTGTTACTGTACAGCTGTTGGAATTGTGGCCTATCTTATATTTGCAATTAATATGCATTCAATCCAGTTCAATTATTTAAATGAAAATGAGAATCTACTCTGGCTGAGGTAGTTTATCAAGAGTAAAATAACAGCTGTGATCTACACACACCTCTGCATTAGCAACCCGCTGAAATGAAGGTACAGGCACCTTAACCCTCTCATGTCTTCAGGGTTCTTGAGAGCAACGTGGGACTGTTGGGACTGTTAGTCCACTGGCTGTGGTCATTACAGTGAACAGTGTGATGAGAGGGCACGTGAGCCCTTGTTGCTGTAGTTTATCTCTTGGAGCAGAGGCTGCATTCATCATACGCTGCCTTATCAATGTATTTAAAACACTGTGACAGCGGGAAGCTGTACTCACGTCTGTTTAGACCTCCACCTTTATCCAGGCCCAGCTCCACCTTTATCCAGACCCAGCTCCACTCACAGCTCAGCCCTGCGTCAAGCTGCGCTACAGACAGCCTCCTCTCCCTGAAGCTCTTTGACCTCATCATCTCATCAGTATCTGGGCCTCATGTTTCGTGGTGATGAAAGTTATTCTGACCACGAAATCATCCTCATACTTTGAGTGAAAACAAACAACCTGCAACCAGATGCGCCGGTGTTCCGGTTTAACGTTAACGACTGACCGCGTGAACTGAACCGGAACACGGGGGGGGGGGGGGGGGGGGGGGGCTGCGTTATCACGTTACGTTTTTTCCTTCTAAATCGCGATAATGACGAACGTTAACAGTCGACAAAGTTCCGCATGTAGCGGACGTTAACTTAACCCAGCAAGTCTGAACGGTAACGGAACATAACGGAACTTTAACTTTAACGGAGGGAAATGAAGACGCTGTAGACATCTGAACGCTGATTGGCCAAGACTCGACACGTCAAAGATGTTCTTTCTCCTCGTCTCACTCCAATCTGAGAATTTCCATGACTTTTCCAAAACCTTTGGGATTTTATTTTTTTCCATGACTTTTCCAGGTTTTCCATGACCGTACGAACCCTGAATGATGAATATGATGTTTCAGACAGCAGTAAGAACACGCTGGTACCACGGGCATCAGCTAATGGGGATCCTTTTAATTAAAATAAATAAACATCCATTGTTAAATTTAAGAGAATAGCGTGTCGGGACGTTATTTACCGTCGCACAGGAGTGGATGAATTTGTGTTCTGTGATCAATGTGGCCGTGGCAACAATCTGTCCCAGGTGTGTGTCCTCCACCACAACTACGTAGTAGTCTCCGGTCTTCTTCATGTGATCAAACTTCTCTGGAAGACAACAGACAAAATGTTGTTTTTTATCTTTATTGAGGTTTCATTACATAGGTTTGTATTCAAAGTTAGTTTTCTAGGATGAGGGTTATTTTTCTTCTCAAACGTGATTCATACAAAGCCAACTGTTTTAAAAAAAAGAAAAAGGAAACACTTGTGTTGTTAATGTTCTAAACTAAATAACTTCATAGTAACTTTTGTCTTTTAAAAAAGTGGCATTATGCTGAGCATAACTTACTCGTGAACTGCTCAGGTGTGACATCGCCCGTCTGAGTGAGTTGAGATAAAACCTTGAAGAATCCTGGAACACAAAAACAAAGCTCTACATTGGACACCAAAAAGACACTTTTCATGTTCTTATCTTCATATTCCCTTGAAAATACAAGTACTGGAGTACGTTGTCCCTCCAGTCTCTGTCTCACCCCTGTTGAAGTCTGCCGTACAAAGCGGCCTGAGCACCAGGCCTTCCCCTGGACTGGAGGGGGAGATGGGGGGGGAGAAGGAGAGAGTGTTGCTACTCCAGTCTAGCTCCTCAAGCAGGGAGGGCTCAAACAGTGGAGTCTCATTTAGCAGCATTGCACAATCTGCTTAGAAAACACACACACACGCGCATATAAACCGGTAAGTCCACACCCATAAATGCATGTATGCAAAAGAATAGAAAACATGACACACCAAATAGACTTTTTCTAATCCATCCAGGATCCTGCATCAGCACAATGAGTGAACATGGCTGTGCAGTCAGCCTGGGTTGTATGTTTGTTCTAAGTGACACAGAACTTTGACCTGACAAATACACCTGGTAAAAAGTTATCATTACTTTACTGCCATGATTCAGTGGTTGATGAAACCAGTTGGCAAATGTGAATTAAGATGCACTTCCTGGTACAAACTTCAAAAAGTGTCCTGTACATCCTCTTAATGAGTGTGAGTGTGAGTGAGTGAGTGCGTGTGTGTTGAGGTAGTTTTAAACCAGAGCCACACGCTCATAATTCCGGTTTCCATGAACGCAACACACAATTACTCTTTAGTGGCGTCATCGTTCCCTGAATCACCAAGCCACGTAACGTTAAATAACAAGACGCCTGTGTCAATGGTCTTGTTAAGTGTTCAGACGGCAGGGTTGTCACCAACTTGTTTTACTTTCACCAAATGTTGACCAAGTTCATCAAATAGTGTCACCCAGTTTGGTGTTCTGCCTAGCTAACGTTAGCATCAAATCATTTGTCTAATTGCTGTCTTTTCTATAGTGCGCGTTAATTGGGTCGCTAGCTATGAAACGTCATCTATACAGCGTCTGAATAACTACCGAGTGTATGACAAGCCCACAGGTGACGTTAAGCGTCGGAGCTGTGACTTCACGTTTCACGTTAACGTTAGCGTTACCTGCCATGCTAAGAGGTTAGCAAGTTTAACTACTTACCAGTAAAAAGAAAACACACACCAGAAGAGATAGTCCAGTTGAGTTCCGAGACTCGGGTAACGCACAGTGACAACTGGGCAGTTCTACAAGTCGTGTAGGAGGAGGTTGGGCTACATCGTTGGGCTGACCCGGCGTGGGTGTTCTCGGCTGCTTTTACGCATGCCGGGCCGGCATAAGCCCTTCTGTATGACGTGGCAGAGTGGTGGAGGTATGGGGGCGCAGCCCAATGACGTCGATGGATCAGCAAAATGAACATCACAAAACTGATTTGAACAGAAATCATTTCATATACATCGAGAGTGATGTAGGACAGTGAGAGGTGCAGCTAAGTGCATCTATTTATGACTTAGTCCATCTCACACACTTAAGTTATTGGACTAATAAAGTCAAAACGACACATTAGGATGGACTCACTTTTTAAACACTGTAATCTTAACAGAAGTAGACCTGCATCAGTCTTTATTAGGAAAATAGAGGCAAAGAGAGTTTACATTGACAAAGCTTCAACAAAAGTGGGTTAGCTTCAAGAATAAATATGACTTCATTATATCTTGTTAAAAAGCAATAGAAGCTCCGTTTGAGTCTTTTGTATTAACATAATTTACAAAAACTAGATTTACAGAAATTATCCATAACTGAACCATTCTTGATTTAGGCACCAAAATACAGGCAAGCTCAGTCCAAAAAAATTATTTCAGCTTTGATTAAATAAAGTAATGGTTATGAAGGAAACCCATGAAGAGGAAAATATACAAATTAACAGCTGTTACATAACCGAATGAAGTATGTGAAAATAAAAACTGTCCAATTCTTTTTACATTTTGACTAACACTGACATCTGAAATTAAAATCCTATATTGCATCTTCTTAAAACACCAAAACAGAGTTTGAGCAATAAAATAACACTAAATAAAGATCACAATACTTCAGCCTTTAGTGGAAGTTTGTGGGCCGCTCTGTGGGATAAAATGGAAGGAAACATAAGCATCTAGATTCATGCATATCTCACCTCAAACAAGAAATCAAAACACGTATAATAGTCTCCATCTTTGTGTCCACTGATATGTCTCAACCAGCTACAGACTAGGTGAAATTTAAAAATACCAAGTGTCTTAAGGGCCCAGTCCATGTTGTACAATCCAGCACGTTACTGCAATAACATCTTCGAGCAGCGCAGGATTATGTTCCTTGCGACTAAGAATTTTGAATCAGCACTCCTCAATGTGAGTAGACAAAGTCTGCACTAATAAAACACCCTGAACATTTATTCAGAACTATTTTCAATCATTCAGGTCATTGAATAGCCAGAAATATTGAGTTAAATGGCAACTGGATTTGTTGTCAAGTCTTGAGAATGTTTTTCTACTGACAGAGCCTCTTGAGTCCAGCTGTCACAGACTTAGCAATCCACATAGCATAACAAGTCTAAATGGTAGAAAATAACATTTTCTGACTTGGAGAGAACTGCGTATTATCAGAGGGCAATTTCAGAAAGACTGAGAGGACAACAGCCATTGTACAAAATGTAATGCATCCCCTTTGTCGCCCATGCATCTCAAGGGGATATTATTAGAAAAACTAAGCTTCACACGCCCACTCCCCCATGTTAAATAACAAAACCAATGGGTGGTATATTATGGTAGATACAGAACAACCCATATGGGTCGAAAACACTTTGTTTGCAGCATTATGTTGATAGGAACATTCGTATTTGACAGAAAGTCTGAACAGTGTCAGTGACATTCTCTTACTCCAAGGTAAGAAATAAAAGCATGTTATTTTTGCCTACACATAATTCACAGTTGAAACGCATAAATTAAGAACACAATTACATCAGATGAGTTTGAGGTTTCAGAAGACTATTTGCTAAACAAGTGAAAATAAAGTTTAACAAAAGAAAAACAAAACTAAAAGACCCAAATAGCTTTTATCTAGTAAAGACACCTTCATACCCGCTCATAAAAGACTTCTGAATGCAAAGCATGCTCGTTTCTGACAGCCAATCACAGTAGAAACCGACTCCCTACTGAAGCTGGTGGTTGCAATGTGTGGCACATGAATAAAGGGCAATGCAACCTTGCATTTCTTGACTTGCACCCTATCAATTTATACAATATTCCAAATACTCTGGAATCAGTGATGCAGAGGCCGTTCACAACAGTCCCGCCGTATTTAGGCAGGCTAAACCAGTCCAGGCTATGTTTGCAATGCTTTTTAATTCTTGTTTTGGAGAGGTGATGAACCACCGACTGTGAACCAATGGGGCAGGGTAGAAATAGCTTTGTCTGTGCCTCTTGGGGGTGATGATGCGGTACTCTTCTGCTGAAGCCAATCCGTGTTTCAAGGTGCGGGGTCTTGTTGAGTTAGCATGCGTCTCTCTGCGGCTGCCGCCATGGTTCTACGCCTCAGCACAGTCAAGTTCAATTCTGGAACAATGTCCTCCTCCAGTCCAGGTAGATCCTCATCCGGGTCCTCTGGACTAGTGTTCACATATCTCCTACAGGGACATACAGTGTGATCATGGGAACAGCAAAATGCAAGATAATGTTGGGGGGGGAAGGCAACCAGAAGAAGTCTACCATTAGTGAACAAATGTTCTATTTGTTAGTTATGTGCAACTGGGCCTTTAAGCTATTCTGGTAGCCAAGTAAAGGAAGTCTTTTTAAGCCCCTTTATTGTATTTGTTCACAGACCGAGACTAACCCATCTCACAAGGAAGGGTCGATATTTACAAAGCACGATTTATACAGCCGAGCTATGATGCGATCACACTCCTGACCTCACGAAAAAAATGTTTACAAAAACAAGGAAGTGTCTTATTTTGAATTGCAAACGTAGCATCGCACTACTTTCTGTGAGGTAGGAAAGCAGCAGTGTCCAAACCTGCGTGCCTGCTGCAGCATCTCTTCTTTCCTCTGCTTTAACATCTTCTGCCTCTCCTCGGCCGACTTGGAGAAGCGACTTCCTCGGACCTCCATGTTGTCCGCCTCGCTGGGGCCCTGCTCAGCTGCTCCACTGGACCCGTCCTGCTCATCTGGCGAAGAGCTCGCCTGTGTGGGGGCGCGCTCTATGGCCTGAGGAAGGAGCACAGATTGTTGCATTCTGTCCTTTCAGGTAAACCATCGGAACGGGATCAACATGAAACAGGAAGCACTGACAATTGGAGGAATCAGGAAAGCATCGTGATATCAGCACTGTCAGCCTTTTCGGAGGCACCGATGACATTAAATGACACATGCTTTTAACATTTAAGCCAAAATTGATTGACCTGTGTCGGGAAAGGGACCTGGATGCGTCCCTCCAGGATGTTGTCGGTGGTGACCTCTACAGAGCGGGTCAACTGCAGATCCTGCATCACCAGGTATGAGGGCACCTGAGGGAACATCTCCTGGATCTGATGGGCCTGAGCACCACAAGGTACATTAAAGGCAAAGAGAGCAATAGAGGAAAGATTTAGAGAAAGATTAGCTGGAGCTGTAACACAAACGGGTCTTAAACACACAGTATCGGTAATTTAAAAAGTATAACAAACCGTTCAGAATACATGAACTCACCATGGCCATGAGCTGGGAGTTGTTGGCCTGAGCAATGCCCAAGATATTGGTGGTGTGCATGACTTCCACTGAGAAACTGGGCAGCCAGCTGGCAATGCGAGATCCTGTGAGAGAACGTATGGATTTTATAATTCATTATCACACAGCATCTGATGTAAGGTACCTCCAGACTCATGCTGAGGTCTGACAGACTCACCATCAAAGTGGAAGAAGTGATTGTGTTGGTTGATGTGTGGTACAGCATCTGGAGCAGCCCCCGCCGGGCCAGTGTTGTCTTCCATGCCCCCGCCCTGCGGCTGGCCTCTCGCCTGGCCTCCGTCCCCATTAATGTTCAGGGATGTCCGACATGTTGGACACGAGGTGTCCTGCTCAAGCCATGAGCGCAAGCATGAGCTGGAAACACACACACACAACTCACAAATGTTATTATGGCATTTATCTGCATAAAACTTGACATTAATCATTTTAGGCCTCAGGTCAACATCAGGATCGGTGCAGAACATCTAAGAACAGTTCTGCGGTCAGGTCTGCTATAAAAATATATACATAACTTATGCAAGACTTTGGGCACTGGCCAAATAAAGGATACTGCATTCAAGGCTGGTTTATCCAGTCTCACCTTTAACCATCTATATTTTGGAAGTGTTTCCAGGCTATGTATTGAGCCAGTAAAATAACGGACTACATAATAAAGTCCATGCAGGCATTGCTGATTTTAAAACACTTTACTTGTGGAAGAGATGGCCACAGGGCAGTTTGCGTGCCGTCAACATGGTGTCCCAGCAGATGGCACAGTCATCATCATTAGCTGTGAGCTCCTCTGCAGTAGCAACCGCAAACCTGCAAACAATAAAGGGCACGTACAAATAACGATGAAACAAGTAATGACCAATAATTGAAATAAACAAACAAAGAACTGCAAAACCATGGAGGTGACAAGGGGAAAACAAATATATCGTCACCTGGCCTCCATGTTGTTGATGACACGAAGGTAGTTCTTGTGTCGGCGGACACGGCGCTGAACCTCATGGAAGAGATACCGCAGCTGCATGAAGATAACCAAGCTCGCCATGGACAGCCAGATATTTCCAAAAAGCTAATGTGGGATATATGGACAAACAGATTAAAAATCCGAAGCGAGGGTCCAAGGACAGAGGATGTTGTATTACAGATTGTAATGCCGTCTGAGGAACATTTGTGATATTGGACTATACAGATCACAGTTTCCTCTCTGTCGTACCAGCATATGGATATGGTGCGTGAGGTCCAGGAAGAGCATAGTCAGCTCCATGACGAAGTCTGTGTAGTAGACATACGTTCCCTTACTCTCCCAGGTCCCTGGGTGGTTCAGATCCCAAAGATGAATGCCATATCTGAGGGGGACATGCAAAACTCCATCAGGCCATGAAACAGAGGTGGTATTTAGACGGTGCGGTGGATGACGTGGCACTCAACTTGGATGGGGATTAGAAATTCAAAATGCATGAAACAAAGATGGTGTAAAAGTATCATGGTACATTTAAACAGGTAGCATTGCAATCAGAAGCATCTATGAGCGCCTTGGCTGATTTGAGTAGTTTATACTGCTCGTACAATCCGACCCACTCTCTTTGGGACAAAGAAGCCTTTCACAGTAGAACGGTGCAGCTAACATTAGCCCCTGATTCTTAATCTGCTATGTCATCCGCACACATTTATAAGAAGGCTTAGAAAGAGACATACCGCATGATGACATGGCCAGTGCGCACAGTCACCAGCAGACACTGAGGAGGAAAAGGGTAACTGGTTAACACCATGTAATTCTTGTAGACCTCTTTCATAGAGATATGGATAACGGTCCATTTTCCTGCATTAATGTCCAATTATCTGCCATAAAATAACGATATGGCACATGAAACACACCCAGCTCCATTTACACATAAGCATGCTAAATTGAGAAAATTAAAATAAATACATGAAACACATGGGCCTAACCAAAAGCTTGAACGATATCAAGAGTCCACTATCATCATGCCTTTGTCCACACATTGGGACCCATTGTGGCTCCAGGTTCTTACCTCTGCTGCCATAAAGGAGAAGGTGTGCATGCCATGGGAAGCTCCCAGCAGACCACCACAGCCCACAGCCAGCCCACAGCAATCCAACAGCAAGGAGACCAGCAGACAAAGCACTCGTACATGGCTGTTCATGGGAGTGGAGGGTGAGAAGGACAGCTGGAGGGAAGAACATGTGAATAATAGGTTCATAGTTCAACAGTTGAAATAAATGAAACCGGTTCCATCAATCCTGTAAAGCTTTAATAGTATAAGGTTTCCATGGCACACGGACAACACCGTCTACCAAACATCCTTAGCAGTTTGACCATCACGCGTATTGTTCCCCCAAAAGCTAGTACCCACAGAAACAAGAATGACGGCCGCTGGGCTAAGACGACGGACAGACTGTACCCTAAAAATAACATGCATGAATGCTTATCTATAGCCAAAGCTGAGAGACCGAAACAAAGACTTTCAGTCAGCAAACAAACTGGTACATTTCTAGAGCATAGCAGGCAGAAGTTACCCTCTGGTACACTATGCCAGTCAGCATTACATCACAGAGAACACACCAACTTAATGCCCGTTATAAATGGTATTGCTTTTAAGCGCTAAGGGGGTTGATTCAATTTGATAGTTTGTTTTCCCCAACATGCAGACCACAATCTGATACGGGGATGTGTCACTCAGCAGCCCAACATGCCAGCCCAAGGAACTATTAATAGATCCAGAGCGGAGAAGAGTACGGTTACTCCCCACGACTTATAAGAGCACATTAGAAAGTTTGAAAGTGTTACAGATGTCGTCAATCGCCGGGCCTCTGCCAAAACTAAACCGTCTGAACAAATAAGAGCTCTGTAGCTACCCATGACAAATCCACTGAAGAGATGGTTGTTTGCAAAGCAGAAACTAAACACTTTTAAAGATCCTTAAGCCGACTATAAAACTATGCGAGTGTGGAAAATCATTTAGTGGCTCATCCAAAAGTATCATGCGTTGACTTGTTTCCGATATGTTCGTCTTGATAACACTTCGACTTTGTATCGTAGACTGACTGGATGTTTGGACAACTAGCACAATATCATTAGTTGTTGTAGCTATTCTCAGTTGAATTGGAAAACATGTGATGAGAGAATATTTGGAACGATAAGACTCATAATGTCAATAATTCAATAAATTACAGAAGGTAGTCATAAACCATGGCTAGGGGTACTAGAGCGAGTTATTAAAAAAAGAAAACCAATGGTGTGTAGGTCATAATACTTACATATTCAAATCGGTCTTTGCACAGCTGCACCATGAGGTGGAGGAACACCAAGGCAGAGAACCACAGACACCACATGACCACCTCCTCCACCGTCTGCACGTTCAATACCCCAAAGATGAAAATGAACTTGTAGAAGATGAAGTTCCAGAATTTATCTTTCAGGTGCTGAGGAATAAACACAGGGCAAATCAGATGCATTCTTTTTCCTGATAAGTCTACACTTAAGTAGAGCAGCTTAATACCCCGGGCTTGAAAGTACTTGTATTCATTGTTCAAGACACCGACTCACCTGCTTCTCACTAACTCTGAGCGGGCCAAACACGACATACTGAATCATTTTAGCAATTAACATCAACAAGCAGCAGAATGTGTTGACCAATACCTAGAGGAGAACATGGAATAAAGAGACAATTAGTTCTCATAAGAACATAATCTTATCAAGCAATGCAAATTAATAACTGGATGACACTTACCCATACAAAGAGACTGTCAGTGGCAATAGACCACAGGATAGTAGTTGTCAATTCTGTGTTAATAATATCATTGTTTAGATGTTCAAGGTCCACTTCAGTTGGAGCTGCTGTATCATCAGTTTCCAAGACCCCATACCCAGGATCAGTCACAGTGTTGTAGGCACTAAAGAGGCTGCCAGCAAGCAAAGCCACACTAAGTGCAGTGTAGGTCTGCAGGCTAGGCCAAGGAAACCTCTCCAAAAAAAGCAGCGGCATTGCAGGGATTACGGTCCACTTCTCAACTTGTGAAAATAGTGTTTATCCCGATCCACTAAATCGACCTGTGAGGGCAGAAGTGAGGGCAGAAGTGAGTTAACGTTAGATAACGTTGGCCCTTGGTTCAGCAAACATACAGAAGTGTCAGCCTATGGTACAGCAAACATACATAAGTGTCAGCCTATGGTACAGCAAACATACAGAAGTGTCAGCCTATGGTACAGCAAACATACAGAAGTGTCAGCCTATGGTCGTAGCTAAATTGTGTTAACCTAATGTGTTGTAAGTGATTTAGTAATGATTTTGTAATACGCGTGCAAGGTTTTCTTGCTAGTTTTCAAGAACTTCCCAGAATGATTTTAGCTCAGTGTATTAAGTATTATTCGATTAAAGAATGTGTCCACATATTAACATTAAGTCAAATGTCACACTTGAACGCTACATGTAGCATTTAACGCTATGTAATCTGACAGGGCTGTGGGGGAAACGTAGCTACTTCAAACTGAAGAGGTTGGGAACCACTGTGCTAGCTAACCTACTCTCAGTTCTCAAGCAAGGCTAACACGTTAGCGCAAGACAGTTAGTAAAGGCGCAAATTACCCATGAATTGAACTGTCGTTTATGAAATGTAAGAGAATAAATCAGCCAACAACGTGAAACCCGTGGGCAATAGTTAATAGCAATAGAAGTAACGCTAAATAATACGAGTTCACGCCCCTAACGTTAGCTATTTACATGGCTAACGTTAACGTTACCTCACACCAGCTTATTCGTTAGCTAACACTAACAACGTAGATAGCCACAGTTGAGCACCAAAAAACAAGCTTGTATTAAATCGTCACTTACAGTTTGTCACAAATGTAGATTTACACAATATCCAGCGCCCCTCGTTGAAGCCAGTGCTGTACTTTTAGTGCAGCTGCACTGAGAACATCGTCATTTTTATTTCATCGAGAAGGCAGTTGAGCTGGCTGAGAAGCGTTATTCTTCTTCTTCTTCTTCTTCTTCTTCTTCTTCGTCTTCTTCTCGGTGCGTTATGGCGGTTGGTTAACAACGTGATGGTGCATTACCGCCACTAACTGGTGTGGATTGGGATTTAAACTATTCACTAATTCTAATAATGAATCAAATAAAACATATAAGATATAACATCTTCCTGAAAACAAATTAGTATTATACATGTATTTTTATATTTTTTTATTATTTTATTTTAATTTTTGTTGAGACATTGTTTTCTCTCTTCAGGGTCTCCTAAGGCTTCTGATCATCACTACCTTTCTTTAAATTCTGCATCCACCTTCCTGTTGTCTCTTCTCTTCTCTTCTTCTACCGCCTGTCTATCAGCTTATGCTTAACTGTGGTCTTCATTGCCGGTTTACTAAAGGGCATTGCAATGTTTTGCACATTTGTCAGCTATTTAATTTCCTTGTATGAGCTGTTATCATATTTATGTTGAAACCTGGAACTATCTTTTCATGAAATACCAGTTTTGTCAACTGAGTTCTTTGAAGACATCAACATAGATATTGTATATATATATATATATATATAGGTCTTTATTGCTAGTGTATGCAAAATAAACTCCTTATCTTTTTGCCAAGCAATGGGAGATAACATCAGGAAGTATATCCATGGTAGTTTTACTGGGAGTAGGACAGTTGGACTGTAATGTTTATTTCAGTTATTTATTTGCTTTCTGCTCAATGGTCCATCCAAGAGTTTCCATCCCCCTTCTCTCCTTTTCCCAACAGGTGTTCAGTCTTGTGTTGGATGATCTTCATGATGTCCTTTCAAATCAACCCAGTAATTTGAAGATAGCTGTATCGTCGTTACTACCAGGGTCATTTCTCCCGTTCCTAATGCTGGTGTTGTGTTGTTCTAATGGTTATAATGGCACCTGACCGGAAGGCAGCTGACTGAGAGGAGCCTTCTTCTTCTATGAGGTTTCACTGTTTTAACAGAACTACATGACTTGAAGGAACCTATTACCAAATCAGGCCTCCTTCAGAAATGTCCTTAACAATACGTGATGTGTGTAAAAGTGAAAGACATTGGAGGACAGGGTGTTGTGTGTATTAGATCAAATATTCCAGACAGATTTCTGGGCTCAGAAATAATTCTGACTGTATCTGCGAAAATGCAAGTAATGGTTATCATTAACTATTCAAACAGTTTCCATTTGTACAATATGGAGTTGACAGAGAGTCCAAAGTTGGTGTGTGGGAGTGATGTTACAAATGCAATTGCAAAGGTTGTTGGGGGAGAACAATGTTGTTTCTGATGCACACTCTGGAGAAAAAGGTGTCAGTAATGCACAGGATTCTGGACCTCAACCATCACAAAACTACAAAAAAAAGTAAGAGCAGATTCCTTCCGAAGTAGAAAAGTTAAGGTTAAGTCAATGATTGGAGAAAGGAAGCATACAACATATTGTTTTGTTGAATCATTATGTGGCAATCAAATAAACCAATGTAGCCAATTAAAAGCCGCCATGACTTGTTTTAATATGAGTCATAAAATGGGCACAGAACAGAAACAGAAAGTTCTTTGGAATAATAGTAGATCAACTGTCTACAGTAAACTGATTACATTGGGTGCCTGTACCTCCGGTCCTAACTTGTATTCATTGTTCAAGACACCGACTCACCTGCTTCTCACTAACTCTGAGCGGGCCAAACACGACATACTGAATCATTTTAGCAATTAACATCAACAAGCAGCAGAATGTGTTGACCAATACCTAGAGGAGAACATGGAATAAAGAGACAATTAGTTCTCATAAGAACATAATCTTATCAAGCAATGCAAATTAATAACTGGATGACACTTACCCATACAAAGAGACTGTCAGTGGCAATAGACCACAGGATAGTAGTTGTCAATTCTGTGTTAATAATATCATTGTTTAGATGTTCAAGGTCCACTTCAGTTGGAGCTGCTGTATCATCAGTTTCCAAGACCCCATACCCAGGATCAGTCACAGTGTTGTAGGCACTAAAGAGGCTGCCAGCAAGCAAAGCCACACTAAGTGCAGTGTAGGTCTGCAGGCTAGGCCAAGGAAACCTCTCCAAAAAAAGCAGCGGCATTGCAGGGATTACGGTCCACTTCTCAACTTGTGAAAATAGTGTTTATCCCGATCCACTAAATCGACCTGTGAGGGCAGAAGTGAGGGCAGAAGTGAGTTAACGTTAGATAACGTTGGCCCTTGGTTCAGCAAACATACAGAAGTGTCAGCCTATGGTACAGCAAACATACATAAGTGTCAGCCTATGGTACAGCAAACATACAGAAGTGTCAGCCTATGGTACAGCAAACATACAGAAGTGTCAGCCTATGGTACAGCAAACATACAGAAGTGTCAGCCTATGGTACAGCAAACATACAGAAGTGTCAGCCTATGGTACAGCAAACATACAGAAGTGTCAGCCTATGGTACAGCAAACATACAGAAGTGTCAGCCTATGGTACAGCAAACATACAGAAGTGTCAGCCTATGGTACAGCAAACATACAGAAGTGTCAGCCTATGGTACAGCAAACATACAGAAGTGTCAGCCTATGGTACAGCAAACATACAGAAGTGTCAGCCTATGGTACAGCAAACATACAGAAGTGTCAGCCTATGGTACAGCAAACATACAGAAGTGTCAGCCTATGGTACAGCAAACATACAGAAGTGTCAGCCTATGGTACAGCAAACATACAGAAGTGTCAGCCTATGGTACAGCAAACATACAGAAGTGTCAGCCTATGGTACAGCAAACATACAGAAGTGTCAGCCTATGGTACAGCAAACATACAGAAGTGTCAGCCTATGGTACAGCAAACATACAGAAGTGTCAGCCTATGGTACAGCAAACATACAGAAGTGTCAGCCTATGGTACAGCAAACATACAGAAGTGTCAGCCTATGGTACAGCAAACATACAGAAGTGTCAGCCTATGGTACAGCAAACATACAGAAGTGTCAGCCTATGGTACAGCAAACATACAGAAGTGTCAGCCTATGGTCGTAGCTAAATTGTGTTAACCTAATGTGTTGTAAGTGATTTAGTAATGATTTTGTAATACGCGTGCAAGGTTTTCTTGCTAGTTTTCAAGAACTTCCCAGAATGATTTTAGCTCAGTGTATTAAGTATTATTCGATTAAAGAATGTGTCCACATATTAACATTAAGTCAAATGTCACACTTGAACGCTACATGTAGCATTTAACGCTATGTAATCTGACAAATTAGTATTATACATGTATTTTTATATTTTTTTATTATTTAATTTTAATTTTTGTTGAGACATTGTTTTCTCTCTTCAGGGTCTCCTAAGGCTTCTGATCATCACTACTTTTCTTTAAATTCTGCATCCACCTTCATGTTGTCTCTTCTCTTCTCTTCTTCTACCGCCTGTGTATCAGCTTATGCTTAACTGTGGTCTTCATTGCCGGTTTACTAAAGGGCATTGCAATGTTTTGCACATTTGTCAGCTATTTAATTTCCTTGTATGAGCTGTTATCATATTTATGTTGAAACCTGGAACTATCTTTTCATGAAATACCAGTTTTGTCAACTGAGTTCTTTGAAGACATCAACATAGATATTGTATATATATATATATAGGTCTTTATTGCTAGTGTATGCAAAATAAACTCCTTATCTTTTTGCCAAGCAATGGGAGATAACATCAGGAAGTATATCCATGGTAGTTTTACTGGGAGTAGAACAGTTGGACTATAATGTTTATTTCAGTTGTGTATTTGCTTTCTGCTCAATGGTCCATCCAAGAGTTTCCATCCCCCTTCTCTCCTTTTCCCAACAGGTGTTCAGTCTTGTGTTGGATGATCTTCATGATGTCCTTTCAAATCAACCCAGTAATTTGAAGATAGCTGTATCGTCGTTACTACCAGGGTCATTTCTCCCGTTCCTAATGCTGGTGTTGTGTTGTTCTAATGGTTATAATGGCACCTGAGCGGAAGGCAGCTGACTGAGAGGAGCCTTCTTCTTCTATGAGGTTTCACTGTTTTAACAGAACTACATGACTTGAAGGAACCTATTACCAAATCAGGCCTCCTTCAGAAATGTCCTTAACAATACGTGATGTGTGTAAAAGTGAAAGACATTGGAGGACAGGGTGTTGTGTGTATTAGATCAAATATTCCAGACAGATTTCTGGGCTCAGAAATAATTCTGACTGTATCTGCGAAAATGCAAGTAATGGTTATCATTAACTATTCAAACAGTTTCCATTTGTACAATATGGAGTTGACAGAGAGTCCAAAGTTGGTGTGAGGGAGTGATGTTACAAATGCAATTGCAAAGGTTGTTGGGGGAGAACAATGTTGTTTCTGATGCACACTCTGGAGAAAAAGGTGTCAGTAATGCACAGGATTCTGGACCTCAACCATCACAAAACTACAAAAAAAAGTAAGAGCAGATTCCTTCCGAAGTAGAAAAGTTAAGGTTAAGTCAATGATTGGAGAAAGGAAGCATACAACATATTGTTTTGTTGAATCATTATGTGGCAATCAAATAAACCAATGTAGCCAATTAAAAGCCGCCATGACTTGTTTTAATATGAGTCATAAAATGGGCACAGAACAGAAACAGAAAGTTCTTTGGAATAATAGTAGATCAACTGTCTACAGTAAACTGATTACATTGGGTGCCTGTACCTCCGGTCCTAACTTTCTACTCGGTGAGAAACCTGCTTCCTGTTCAATTTATCCATAAAGGGAAGTTAAGACTGACTGCTTGTTCAGCACTTTGTTTTTCTTTTCATCCAGACGCCTCCATCAGCACATACACTTGCAGCATGAACGACTCAACTTCAGAGGAAATGGCCCCTGAGGAGTTTGACGGCGGGACAGCGGTGGCTTGTGTGATCCTGGGCCTGTCCTTCCTGGTGGGAGCTCCGGGGAACCTGCTGGTGATCTGGACTATCCTGAGACACGTCAAGCAGCGTTCCCACACCGTGGTCCTCATCCTGCACCTGGCTGTTGCAGACCTGCTGGTCCTCATCACCCTGCCTCTATGGATCTACTCCCTGGTACACACCTGGGTGCTTGGAGAAGCCCTTTGCAAGGCTTTGGTGTACATTGTCAGTGTGTGCATGTTCAGCAGCATTTTCTTCATCACCCTTATGAGCGTGGAGCGCTATTTAGCAATCTGTCATCCAATTGTGATGATGCGCTGGAAGACTAAGAGTGCTATGAACAGATGTCTGGTACTTTTGTGGCTCCTTGCTTTGCTTCTGGGAGGGCCTTCTTTACTGCAGCCTTTGGATGAACGTGATGGAACCGAGCAGTGTTTTATTCACGAAGTCACCTCTGTGACTCAAGCAATCCTCTTGTTATGTCTGCAGACCTTGTGGAGCTTTGTAATTCCCTTTATCATTCTCAGTATATGTTACGCTCTAGTAGCTGCCCAGCTCAGGAAAATGAGTTTCAACTCAAAGCCTAAATCCATGGTTCTTGTTCACGCTGTGGTGATAGCTTTCACACTGTGCTGGTTGCCGTACCATATCATCAACATTATTGATCTGGTTTGCATTCTAGGGTCAGGCACCGAACACAACTGTGTGCCGAGGAGTGTTGTCTTCAGCTCCGGTGCTCTTGTTTTCATCAGCAGTTCAGTGAATCCTGTATTATACGCCCTCTTCGCGAGGAACTTGCGAGGGAGTTTAGAGCAGTCCCGACTGGTCAGGCTGTTCCAGGAAATGGCCACGCACACCAACAAACTCAGGGATCTGGTCGTACAACAGCAGACTGGACAGAGGGCAGCAAATACACAGATAGAGCTGATGTCTGATTGTGAAAAAAAAACCTGTGATGACGGGGAAATGTGACATTTGTCTTCTGTGGTTAACTAAGGGACTGTACTTTATTATAAAGACCTATATATACGATCTGAGGCTTTGAAAGCCTGTATATGTACAATAGTGCTGACAATGGTAATCTGTGTTGTGATTCAAGTCACCGTACCCTCCTGTCTTTGTTTTCACATTGACCGTTGGATGCATCTGCAAGCCAACACATGATCGCTTTATATGTTGCTCAATTTTGGTGATTATTGCTGTACAGTTTAAAAGTTTGAAAACTTTAAAAGTTGATACGCTCCTGTGTCATATGTTTTGTGTGTTACAATTAAAGAGGCTTCTGTTTTCTGACATGAAAAATGCAATGTAATACATCTAGATGGATGAGCTTGGAAACTGCTACAACAATTATATCTTTTGTTGATTGTTAAAATGTAATATGTTTATCATTCTCTCTTTTTGATTTAACTTAGAACAACTTGGTTCTCTGCCTCTTTGGGGAAAATATGCCCTAGCAATGGCAGTTAAGGTAAATAAAGACTCTATATGCTAAACTAAAGTGTATTCTATATGTCCTTCAAAACAATACTGTGATATTTCATTCTGAATGTGGAGCAATTACTCCCCATAACCCATATCCACAGTTGCAAACCAATCATGCTCCCATTTTAAATCAAATACTCTTTCACACAAAACAGGACAAGCTATGAAAAACATAATTTCAGTAAATCTGTCCGGCCTGATACACTTTTCTCATTATTCAGACCCTAACCGTCAGGCAAAGGGTCTCCTCTATAGTGGAACAAAATGTCATCAGGACTAGGGGTGTAACGGTACTCGTATTCGTATTGAACCGTTCGGTACGAGGCTCACGGTTCGGTACGCATGACGAACCGAATACGTTTGAATAAAAAAAAAAAATTCAAAATTATTTTTTTTATTTTTTAAAACCTTTATTGAACCAGGTAGTCCCATTGATTACAAATCTCTTCTGCAAGATGTAAGTAACAATACTACATAACATTAAGGAGCAGTTTTTGTTTTTTATGCTTATGTGTTGCTAAGAAGACACCCCAGAAGATGGGTCACTCAGGTATAGTTACATCATTGTTCAAAGTCAAAGAATAACTTCATGATGTTAGTTGTAATGAATAAATATATTTTAAAATCAAGTACATTTCTCTGGCATTTATAGTTTTCTACTGTACCGAAACGTACCGAACCGTGGCTCCACTGTATCGTACCCAACCGTGGATTTTGTGAACCGTTCCACCCCTTATCAGGTCAGATCCTTAAAGGGCTCCTTTACAAAACAGACATGCATGCACTTGATTATCCACATAGGACACCATTTTAAAAGTACCTGTATGACAATAACTCACATATTTTGTTGTTGTTTTCCATCTAATTAAAATCTTTTGCAGATCATGGAAGTTACCTCAAATAGATTCTCCTTAAGTTGCCTCTGTTAATGTTATTGTATACACGGAGTTGCTCCCACATTTACTCTCTAAAGGAGCATCATTTTCTAAGATTATTTCAGCTTTTCTTTAACTTATTTGATGCTCTTATACCTACTTTTAATCCATGACATGAGGTGACAAATGGACTTATGACGCACACATGAATCATCTCTCTATGTCTCAAATAGCCCTGTGAGGAAACCCTTTCCTGTCCATTTTCAAAGGGAAGTGAACACTGGCTTGTTCAGCACTTTGTTTTTCTTTTCATCCAGACGCCTCCGTCAGCACATACACTTGCAGCATGAACGACTCAACTGAGCTGTCTCCTTCAGAGGAAATGGCCCCTGAGGAGTTTGACGGCGGGACAGCGGTGGCTTGTGTGATCCTGGGCCTGTCCTTCCTGGTGGGAGCTCCGGGGAACCTGCTGGTGATCTGGACTATCCTGAGACACGTCAAGCAGCGTTCCCACACCGTGGTGCTCATCCTGCACCTGGCTGTTGCAGACCTGCTGGTCCTCATCACCCTGCCTCTATGGATCTACTCCCTGGCCCACTTCTGGGTGTTTGGAGAAGCCTCCTGCAAAGCCATGGTGTTCATGATCAACGCCTGCATGTACAGCAGTGTTTTCCTCATTACCCTCATGAGCGTGGAGCGCTTTGTGGCCGTGCGCTATCCCTTTGTCTCAGCTGGCTGGAAGAGGAAAAAGGCTTTGAATAAAGTTCTGCTGGCTCTGTGGACTGCAGCATTCGTGTTCAGCATACCTGTCATCCCAACTCAGGTTGTAGGGACGGATTCTGGCGAGGAGCACTGTCTGTACCGCTTTTACACTTCTCCGACCCAGGAGCTGGTGTGTGTGCTTCTCGAGACACTGGTGGGCTACGTATTACCCTTCTTCATCCTCGTGGTCTGCTATGGTTGCCTGTGCAGCCGGATTACTCAGATGACTTTCAAGTCGAAGCGCAAGTCCACAGTCCTGATTGCCAGTGTGGTGGTCGTGTTTGCCATTTGCTGGACGCCTCATCACATAGGAAATGTCCTGTCACTCATCATCCTGGCCACTGTAGACTCACTCCCCGACGCAGCAGACAACCTGGAGAACGTCAGGAGCACCATGGCCTTCATCGCTGGAGCCATGGTCTTCATCAGCAGCACTGTGAACCCCATCCTCTACATGTTCGCTGCTCGCTCCTTCAGGAGCTCCTTGAGTGACACCGGCATCCAGAAGCTCTTCCGCCACATCTCCAGCACCTCCCCAGGTGAGGGCAATAAAGAGTTGTCCTTCGTGTCCAAGAGACAGAGCAATCAGACCAGCAGCTCTCAGTGTGTGTCGGAGTCAAAAGACCAAATGGACGTATTGATAAAAATGTGTGAAAATAATCCATCCTGATGTTGAAATGATGTGTAACGTCTGGCGTGTGTATACTGTTACTATTTTTATGAAAGAATTTTGTATGAAACTAAAACACAGAAAAACAGGAAGTCAGAGTTTATCTGTGGGATACTTGGCCAACTCTGTAAATTACCTATTTTGCATGTTCTGTTTTAAAAAGTTCTGTTGTTTCTTTTTTAAATTGTGACCATATATTTATAAATATGACATATATGATGTACTTAGATAAATGCCATATGGTACAATACATCATTTTCTATGACAAAATGAAAAGTTTTTATGTTATTTTATAATTGTGTTGATGCCAATAGAATGGAAATGTCATCGATTAGGTATAATTGATTTTGTAAAATATTTCTTGAAATGCCTGTAAATGTGGGAACAGACCACAGTAGGTTTTCATCTGGTAATCCGGTGCTTGTGTCCGCCACTTCTTACTTCTACACTTTTGCCACAGAGAAATATTTCACTTACAGTTTATGTCTCAATTCGAGACACGACTTTAGGAAGTTTTCTCGTTCTGTGTCGTGAAAGATCTCTGATACGGTCTGATTGTGAACTAATAAAACTGTTGCTCAATTTACTCAATGTGTTTCCTTAATCATAGAATCCACAGCTTACAACTAAAATGTTTTCTCTCGTGACAAAATGGCAAAGAATTGTCCTGGTATCCCACTGAAAACGACGGTCGTGCTTTCAACTTCCTCGAGATGAAAAGATTGCAAAATGAAAAACTGCATGTTCCGTTTGTCGAGCAGCAAAAAGCGGAATCATGTCTAAAGTTTGTCACAAGCTTATAGAACGAACTAACTTTTAAAAAACAAGAACTTATCAAACATTTTTAGTTTGTCTGCTGCTTTGTGCTCTCACCAACTGGCACAACCAGTAGATGACAGTGGCACTGTGTTTTTAATAATTGGGGTTTTGACATCATTTCAGTGTGGTGTCATAATTATAGTCACATTTTAATTTCCTTATCTTATTGCATGTTTTAATTATATCTAGGGAACAGTCAAGATGAAACTGTTGACAGTGCTGCCTTGCTTGATACGCCGTACAAAGATCTACATGTGTTTATGAGCTGCTGCGCTACAGCGGTTACAGTGGAAGGAACACCCTTCCTATACATTTTTACAAAATTGGCCAAATGGATGATGACAGCAAATAGAAGTACAATTCACTTTGCGCTTGATGTCTAAAATTGATTTTACTTTGATGGGACTCAAAAAAAATTCAAGTTTTCTGAGATGTCGATTTTGGCATAAAGGGGACAACTAATGTCAAGTTCTGAAGAAAAAGAATTAAGATGCCGGACTCAAGATTTTCCCATGGGGTGTCATTTGTATGTGCCAGATTGTATAAGATGACTCATTTGGATATAGATGCATACTGAGGGTTGAGTAACCCCACTGTGACAGTGCTCATTACCTCTTTGGTCAAAGGCTCTTTGAATATTAGTGAGTCAAGATTATTTAAACTGTGACAGTGGAAAACTACTGAGGGCAATGGGTGTGACAAAAAACACGCTCAGGATGGAATCACACAAGAAAACATCGCTGACTGAGACAAGCTCGACCATTTCTCACAGAATGAGGAAGCGGCACGTATATGACACAACAGCAGCAGTGTCGTATGTGCATTATGAGTCGACATATACGCAATTTGCACGAGAGAAAGAGAGATTGACTTCTGCTTTAAACATTTTCTCAAAGACAAACAGGATATGGGTGTTTGTAAGTAAAAGTCTGAAAAAAAAAAAAGTTTGATGTACTTGCAGTTACAACAATTAGTTTGTGTTCAAGGTTTTTAAACACTGTTAACAAAAAATACATTTTATAAATGGCAGCAACATTGTTTTTATAGTGATGCTCAATCTGATAATACAAACGGATAAAATATTATGTTCAGAATATGGCACCGGCAGCTGATTTGAGTTTGATAGAATATTTTTGTAGTCGAGTCAGAAAGGGCACAAGTGAGCTTCGAGCAGACCAAACCACACTTTCACTCTTTCACCTCTCGGTTTTCTTTATATTACAACCTACGGCATGTCAGTGCTGCACTTTTGGCACTGAAAGTATCTCACAGAGAGCCTTCATTTGATATTGAATGCTCATATTCTCCCTAAATGACACTTGTGTCCCTTTGGTTCCAGTCCCTTGATTTATTCCTTTTATGGAAAGGAAATGTGTTTGGGCAACATTTATTGAATTCATTGGCGCCTTATGAATTCATCCCTTTAATTGAGACCAAATGAAACATGTACAATAGTCAACATTATTTATTGTTTGGTTTTATACACAGATCTAAATTCATACAAGTGTCAAACTTGCAACAAAAGAAACAAATATCTCCTCTGCCACCAGAAGTCGACTGAGCCTCGTTTGGGCCAGTATTGCACTCTGGGTATTGTAGGCACAGCAAGGGGGGGGGGGGGTCCAGACAGCAGTCAGTAGGCCTGTCACAGGAAAAACTCATGCAGCTTTTACACAGTACTCAGGTCATAAGCAGAGATTACTGCAGCTATAGACTGATCGTAGACTGGAGACCAAAACGGAAAAGATCTAATAGCTGCAGTCGGTCATTAGAAAATGATATGACTTTGTCCTTAATATTTCATAACGTCATCTCAAAAAACATTGTCTGGAAATGGGATGAATAAAATTAGAATAAATTTGTCATACTCCGTTAAAGACGCTCGGTCACTTAACTCTTTGGAACAAATAAATCTGCAGTGCTTGGAAAATATCTAAATGGGACGACATACTGCATGTCACACACAAATGCTTTTTACAGAAAGAAATAGTTACAAATGAGATGGTACAGTGGTACTACTTGCTGTAGTATTAATCAACAGTCTCTGCAGGTTAGTTCAAATTAATCCACGACAGTTGAGAAGCACAGCAAGTCTTTGTATGGCTTCTTTCTCTCTCTTCTCATGGCACCACTACACTTTGAGACCATCAACTCAATAAACATTGTGCATGCACATATACACTTTGCATAGAGCGAACACAAAGGATCATAAACTCTGAAAAGTCAAAATCTTGTAGTGGTCAAGAGTGAAAATTATGAAATAAACAGAAAAGATTGTGTGCAGAAGTGGTTTGTACAGCCTCAAGCATCTCAGGATGAACATCTGTACAGTCGTATCGGGGGACACATCGATAAGGCATTTAAATATACATGCATATTTGTCCAGGCTCTACACCGTCTAACCAGCTATTACAGTAGGCACAAACGCACAGAAATGCTGTGCGTGACATCCACAAAGTCATTAACCCAACATTAAGCTTCACCGACTTCAGCTGCTTCACCAGTGGATGTCCGAACTCAAACAGTAGCTTCAGGAATGTCACAGCCAGCAGTGTCAGTTTTGTGTTAATAATTGCAGATCATGGGAAAGGAAGAGCTTCAACAGCCGTTTTTAAATGGCACTGGGATCAACTGGAAAAGCTGTTGGAGGCACTTTGGACGAGAATGCACCTCAATGTGAGCTTAAATTAAGGGAGGAGGAGGCGAGAGATGAAGGGCTAGTGGTCAGTTACATAGGACCAAGTGGACCTGCTGGCCGTAGAAGGGGTGGTTGGAGCGCTCGGCTACGGCCCGCCTGGCGATGTCCTCACTATGGAAGGTGATCAAGGCCTCGCCGCTGCACTGGCCGCTGAAGTTGTACAAGATGAGGACGGCGTCTGGCTGGAGCTGCAGAAAATGAAATAAAAACGACAGACGCGTGAGCCGATAAGTGTCACCTGTGCAGCTGCACCGTGAAAACACCAGGGGGAGCTCACAAAGCAGAGGATGAACAATGGCCTTTGAAAAGATCGCCTCATCAAACCGGTTCAGTTAGGTAGAGAGAAAGAAAAGATTAACAGGGTAGCGCTGAAAGGGCGAAAGCAGAGTACATGCTGTTCCCAGAGGACCTGAAACCCACGAGGCAGGCTGTGACGCCACACACGTAATCATCCGTCAGTATGCATGCATCAAAATAAAGGTTGATGCAAAAAGAAAACGTTTCCTTGAAACATGCAGATAAGCAACAACTCACTGATCACATGAGCAATGACGGCAGTAACATCCATTCAGTCAAAAAGTTAAGAGGACGTCGGAGCAGGAGAGAGGGAGACGATGCATTCAGGACTCATGAGGCGGTTTAGTGTCGGACGGGTGCTGAACCAAGACTCAGTGATCCTAAATCAACTCTTCTGTTAGCAGAGGCAGAACATGAACGTATGTCATCTTTCTCTGTTCCAGTCAGTGAGTAGTGCTTGGTCTATAAACCGTGTCGTCTGGTGAAATATAACTACAGCTAGCTTTTAACTAAACGCTTTGAGACAAGCAGAGTGGTAAAACACCACGTTATCTGTTAATAGTTTGTGAAGGTCTCAAGTCTCCCTAAGGAAGAGGAATACAAATAGTCTTCACGTCACTGCAGGACATTGGTGTCTGCAGGCTCTTTATGCAACACATGAAACCAGAGTGATGTACTGGTTTCATTCCTCCTCTCGGGCTCAGGTTGTGTGAGTGGGTGAAATCCCACACAGTAATGTTCACTTTGAATGAAAACCAGTCAATCAGATTACCTGAAGATGTCCGACAATCAGACATCTTCCTGATATCGTCTTACAACCTTTCACACAACTATTTGAACATAAGATTTAAGTTGTCTATGATCTTTTCCTAAGATAACAATCATTTTTCATCTTTTTTTCAACTTAGAGCAAACTTCCTGGATAGAATATCATCTTCTGCAAATCATGCAAAGTATCTGCAGGAGGCGAGGCTGCCACAAATTCAAGTTGTAAAACTGAGCTGATAATCCACAACAGCAATACATTCCCCTAATATTTCATACAGACTCAGCACTCCTAACCCATACAGGAGATTTGTTTGGGAAGCAGCAGGCCGACATGCCAGGTCAGGAGCGTAGAACCATGTTGGCTAGATCGGGCATTCCTGTTTAGATTGGTAGAATGTGTATTGATTTGTTCCCATGGAAAGAACTTACATTAGAGAGCTTATGTGGGCATAATAATATGTGATGTGTCGGTGCTTATTGGGCAGGTTGATGCTAGTCCATAGCTGCATGTTGTGCATAAGCCTAAACATACAGAAGTGTAGGAAATGCCCCCTCTTGCCACGCTGGTTCTCTGGTCGGGTGGCTCCTCTTACCTTGGGGTGAGTCCCTAAAGACAGAGCCATTCTTTGGGCTGAATCAGACTCCTGGCCTGTTCGCTCATCTGAACCATGCTGCTGTACTCGTCAGGGGCGTACTACAGATAGCATAGTAATGAACGCACAGTCAGGGTGGGAGGCCTCCACATTGTTTCACAAATGAACAGTACACAGTTTTAGATACACACAAGATGCAGAGGTATACACACACACACACACACACACTCCTAAAAATACTTTTGAGGAAGACAAACACCAAATCCTGGCTGGACAGGATACATTTGAACCAAACGGTGTGATTAAGCATGGGATTGTCTGGTAAACTACAGCAGCACTTGTGTGGGAAGAGTTTTCTCACCCAGGGCCAGTGTGAGAGACGCTACTGCAGCCAGAAAACACACACTCACTCCGTTAAGGATACAGTTACGATAGTTCAGCCAACAGTCAGGTCTGGAGTCAGCTTTGCACACACACACACACACGCACACACACACAGGATGGCAGGGGCAGGACTTTTTTTTTTTTTTTTCAACGGTTAATAAACTCTGCCGTTAACGATTACACTGGACATTTCATCCGGAAAGATAAGCTCAATGTCTGTGGAGCGCTTACTTTGATATTTAATGTGCGATGGCTGTGCGTCTGGCCTCTCCAGTTAAGCTGCGGGACTGCATGTGTCCACCTGGTGCCGGCTTCCAGCTGCGACCCCTCCATTTCATGCCGTCCTCCAAATGGCTTCATCACAAAAGTTCACAGATTGCCTCATTAATGTTATCAGGTTTCCTTTAAACACTTGGTTTCAATACGAGTTTCCAAATAGGCACTTTGCTGTCACGTGATCAGTGACAGACTCCTGCTACTCTGTGCTGCTGTTCATCGTCCGACTAACAACCAGGAACAGGCGTAGTATTTCATATAGTACCTTACAAAGTAGTTTTTTTATTTTTATTTGATTAACATGATGCTGACATTGGACCTGATATTAACTAAATGAGTTTTATTTCTATTAAAAAAAATAAGCAAAATGACGGTCGGTACGGTGATCAGTGTATGCATGTCCACTGTGTAACACCGAACACCACGGCAAGCCTAGTATAACAACACATAGTGTTCAGCATGACAAGTTCTACAGAATGCAGGTTCTCATTTTGTGAGAATTTGATGCTGGCTACCCCCCCCAGTAAGGCTCTCAGACACACACACACACCAAAGTATAAGGGTTTAACCACTACTAAATGACATAAGCCATAAAGACCAACAGCAGCCCAAAGATCTGTGCCACAACACCAGTTCCACCCCCCCCCCCCCCTCCCCCGACGTACCAAACCATCTGAAGCCACACCAGTCAGGGTTCATACCTGCTTCAGATGACTCCACCTACTTTGGAGTGCCAGCATAAAATATGGGCAGCACAGAAAAGGGAGGAGAGCACAAGTGCACACATGTCTCTTAATTAAATGTTGCAACAAAAAGCACCAATGGTAAGGGGTAACTCTTTCTAGCTGCAGGGTCGGGAGCTCAGCAGTCAAACAGCTCTAGACTGTCAAATCTGGGGTTGCAGGCTGAGGGAAGAGTTCACAGTCAACAAGATAAAGCTAAACACACCGTCTATTGGTATGCTGGTCAGCATTTACATTTACCATCACTATCAAGTGGCTGCTGGATGGCACAACTTACTGCAACACCACAGTGGGCCTTCACAGTTCAAATCAAAGTATACGAGCATTTTACAAACGGAGCTAATATCACTCATACAGTTGAATAGAAATACCACGATAGGTTTTCCCTCACATCCCTATAAACACCTTTATTTCAGTGCAACATGTGCTGACCTGGTAGCCCTGGAAGAAGCTGAGAATGTCCTTGACTCCAGTGTTGTAGGGCAGGCCCTGCATCCTCACCAGTGCACCGTGCTGAGGCAGCACAGAAGAGGCGGTGGCTGCAGCCAGATGGGGTTGGGCTGCGACTGATCCCGGCGGGGCTGCAAAGTAGCCAACTGTGGAAGGAGAAACTGGGGGGCTGGAGAGAGAGAGAGAGAGATGTCAGGAGAAGGAGGGGAAATGTTAGACAGAACAAAAGAGGAGAGAAGTTAGAGAAGAGCAGAAGATACAAATGACCGAGTAGTCAGCGGTAGCTGATGATGTACTGACCTGGGGTAGTAAGCGGTGTAGTTCATGTTCATATTCATATACATGTGCGGCTGAGGGGGGTAGTAGGCCAGAGTGTGAGCTGGGCTGTGTGTGATCGTCTGATGTGGTCTGGGAGCAGCCAGCAGGGGGGACTGGTAGAGGGCAGCCTCGGAAAGCATGGCAGGCGGGGTGGGGAAGGCAGCATAGGCTGTGGGGGGAGATAGACCTGCAGAAACAAAGAGCGTGTGGTCATTTACATGCTGTGTTCAGCGCATGCACAGTCCTGCCAGTCGTAAAGTGTAGCACAAGGAAGTAAATGGACAGCTACAACATGCTGCATGGGGATTTCAACAGTGCAACTAAACTTGACAGCACCGTGAGCCAACCGTGTCCTTCAGGCTGTCACACCTACAATGTAAACACACTCAAATGCCAGCAGAGATGTGTTTACATACAAACAGCCAGTATCAAGCTGTGGTCTACCTCAGTGCCAACACAGGGACACTAAACACTGCTGGCCTTGTGGGGCTCCAGTGTTTCCAGGTTAGTCCGGTTGAAGCTATATGCAGAAAGAGAGCACCGTCACTCTAATTGTAGTGGGTGGAAGAAATTTGAGTGTAGAACTGTGTGTTAAGAAGTTATAATAAAAGTGTTTAATGATTCATATTTAAGAATTCATAATCATAAGTGTTTTGGAAATGCATAATTAAGATAAGCATAAAGTGTTTTAGGATTAGTAGCTAGATGTAGAATTCGTAAACATGAAGCTTTTGCCAAAAGTTGCAAAGTCTTATCTTTTATATAGAATGTTTATCATAGAAGGGTTAAGCCATAACAGACAGTCATTGAATGTATTGAGAGCGTAGGGACAGAGAGAGACTTTTAGACAGGCGATTACAGAGTGCAGCAGGATAAGGCCCCTGGGAGTTAGCCAATAGGAATTGTGATGGACAAAATGGGAGGAGTTTCAAACAAGATGTGGGATGTTTTCTTTAAGTATTTTTTTCTCTTCTTGCTGTTGCTCTCAGCAGACAGATGTTTACGGGCTGAGGAGCTAAAGATGAGCTTTTTGCGCGAGGGTTTTCGTTCGTTTTATTGTTTCATATTCCATAGAAGTAGTGTACGTCACTGTATAATTGTATTTGCTTCAGTAGGATTAAATTCCTTTTAATTGTAAACCAGTTTGGTCGATTTATTATCGCAGCGTCTCCACTGTAAACAGCAGTTGGACCATGCGCTCCGGCCTCCTCTCTGTGGGGTGAAATCCAGCCCCACACATGGGTGAAAGGCAACACTACATTTCTCTGGAAACTATTAAGCAGATATACAAATCGGTAAAGATCAGTTCATCAATAACCATTAAAAAGAAACACAGAAAAGTAAAAATTGAAGGTACTCTCACGTGACTGGACAATCCTAATCGAATCACCAAAGACAAATATGAACCATAAAACAGAGTAAAGTACAGAGTTGCATTCAGTTCGGCCTCAACTGGCATCATTGTTTCAAAGGAAGGCAGAGACGCAACCATAGTATAACTCTTTCATTTCTAGGATATGAAAGAGAAAAAATAAGCTTGCTTGAACCTAAATTGACTGGATGTCAGTGGAAGGATGCAGGTATGAAATATGTCCCGATAAATATACATGATATAAAAGAGAAAATCCAAACATTGTCACAAATACTACTAAAAAGGCTTGATTGGTGGCTTGACAAACCATCGGGTGTTCACTTACAGGGAAGCTTGCAGGGTGGAGGGGAGAGGCCGCTGCGGTTCAGGGTTCCTCCCATCAGCACAATGCTCATCTCCTCTGTGGAGCACTGGAACACTTCGACGTACCGGTCCTTCATGGTCTTTTTATGGCACTTCTGGGCCACCATAAACGACTTGTCAGGGGACCTCATCTGGATGAAAGCGTCACCGGAGGGCCGACCCTGCAGAGACGACGGACAGAATGAATTAAAGACAATGAGAACAAGGATACAGCAACAGTTCAAATTCAAAGGAGTGGCATTTTAACTGCCAAACAAGAATGTCTTCGGCTAAAAGCTGGTTATGGATAGGGCAAGGATATCAAGTCAGATTCTATAGAATCTGTCACAGCTGGAGATCTTAAATAAAACTACATCTTTCCTGACTATAATGCTCATGTGGTGGTTAGAAAGTCTAAACAGCGTCAGTGTTATTTTGTCTGAAGAAAAATAAATCAGTTGGGAAAGCAATCACTGTAAAATAGTAAAGTAGGCTTCTTATCCAAGTTTCCTCTTTGTCTGTTAGCCGTTGCTATACTTGTACGACAATACTTGTCTTCTTCTGTAGTGATTTCTGATAAAGAGCCGTGAAGGGGGATGACATTTATAATGGCTTTAAGAGACGGAGCTTCACAGCCTACGAGTCCCCAGCAGTCTGACCTGTTGGTTGAGGACCATGTGGACTCCATGGGGTTTGATGTCAACGGTGTGCTCTCCCATGAACTCCAGGATATCTTCAATGCCGGCAGTGTAGGGCAGGCCGCGGAGGCGGACACAGTCGCGGGTGCTGCTGGCCGCTGGAAGGTAGGGGGGCGTGGCGAGGACGGGGACAGGCATGATGGGTGAAGGGGGAAGTGTGGAGATCAGAGGCGCGGACATGTAGCGGTTCAGGACCTGGCAGACAAAGAAGAGGACGTCGATGAATCAACCGTCATCGCTGCTCGTTTTCTGCAAACGAAGAAAGTGTCAGAAGAAAGCTCGACTCCAATCGCTGAACTGTTCTGCATGTGTATTAGACAGAAAATATAAATAAAAGGATGAATCAGAGTTGATCAAGGTGTTAAACATTCACAGCCAACAGGAACCAGCTGAAGGTAAAAACAGCCATTTCTCACAGCGATTAATACTAAATATATACACGTATGCATTGCGCAATAACAATGTTATTTTCAGTTGTGCAAACTCAACAGTCTTCCGACTTCGTGGATGTCGCGACTGTTTAGTCAGAACAATGTTTTGCCACTTTTCTTCGTTGTCATGACATCAGTTCCTTACCAACCTCTCCGTTTTGGTCGGCCCATGTCGAGTGGTGTCACAAATAGAAAGTGAACCTATTTATTATTTATTGATGACAAAAAGGCTTTCCAAGGAGGAGTTTTTTTTAAATTGCAAGAAAATAAAATGCATAGATTTGTCAACATATTTATCATAATTATGTTTCAGAAAGTACTCAAAGGAAACATGTTTGTGTCTGAAATAGAAAGCTAAAGGCCACAAGATCCCCTTTTTAATTTTTCAGTCTTAATGTCATTTTGAAACACAAATTTCAGGAATTACACAACAAACCTAAATGTACAAATCATCTTGCACACGGAACCTGGAAACTAAACCGTTCCTTTGTCCACCTCCTGTTACATAAACAACACCAATGCTATTTCTTAAATCACATCTATTTTGAACCAGTCAGCACATTTTTTTTTCCACATCATGTCAAAAACGTACAGCTGAAAGACGTGTCCCACCCGAACAACAGAATTTACCTGTTGCACTTCAGCTGCAGTACTCCGAAACAGCTCGATATACCGCTTCCCCAGGATCTGCTTGTGCCTCTTCAGGGCGTTCTGCGCGTACTCTTCACAGGAAAAGAGCACGAAGGCGTCGCCAGTGGGCCGTCCGTCAGGGTACTTGACGAAGAGCAGACCCTCGCCATCGTCGGTAACTGGGCTCTCGGGTCCGAGGAAGGACAGCACTTCCTGGGCGGTGGCGGTGAATGGCAACCCCCGCATACGGATGATCACCTGGTTCTCTTTGGACAAGAACTGGGCCACCTCGTTCGACGTACCTAGAGTCAAGAGGACAGCAGTGATTAAACACCTGGCCATCTCAGGACCATCCCAGGGATCACAGTTCAGTGACGCTTTCAAGACGACAACCTACAGCCATGCCGGCAGCTCGGTGAAGCTGTAAATAGGCACAGTGGTGCATTCAGCACAATGCTAACATCAGCATTCTAACATCAATCCATCCAGTAGTTGTGGAGATATCTCAGTTTGAGACAAAGAGGTGTCATCCCAGAGCATAAAATAACCAGACACTAATGCCGGTGTTTGGTTGCTTCAGCAAATTTAAAACTAAAAAGGTATTTAATCATAAGTTTGCCATAAAGGAATCATGCTAATTAATATCTTAAGGCCATTGTGGAACGTCTTGCCAATCAAAGTGAGAGATACCATGGTATAAAAACATTTTGATCATTTCACTTTGATGCATCCTGATTTCTCTCAGCGCCTCTACCCTAGCTTCTCCTTCCACAGTTGCAAGCACTACCATCCAGTTTTAGGCAGCAAAGAAGTAGAACATCTAAAGTGTGGCGTTCTTACAGGCTAAATGGCTGACTTGCATACTGGCTTTGTCCAGCCAGCTGAACCAAGCCATCGCTGTATTCACCGACGCCCATCACACAATCACCTGCGTCTGTTCTCCAATCTTATGAGACTTGCAAAAAAATAAAGATATATGTTCACGCAGCCAACCCTTCAATTTGCAACTATCCCCATCTGGAGTAGTGCTGTTAAAGCAACTGACCTCAGGTCACAGACATGTATACAGACGGTATGTGTGCAGACAGTGCCATGAAGTGTTGTTTCACCTGAATGGCTTTCTTTGATCGCTTTGTAAAATACACAGAAGACGCAACAAATTAAACTACATGTCCACACAACTTAAAGCATTTCGATGATCAAAATATACGATTGACTTGTCATCCAGTGATCAAGGAAAGAAACGTTTTTGGATATAAAGTTCAGTGGCTCATGGTTTGTTTATTACTGCTCAACTGTTTTACTGACCAGCCAGATGTTTTGTTTTTACTTTTTAAGAGTGTATTGTGTTGTTCCTTCTACTACCAGCCAGCAGGAGACTGCAGCCCGTATTTATTGTAAAAGGTCAAATTAAAAACAGCTACAATACCCAATTTCATTTTCCACAACAGCAATGATGTTGCCCGATGCACTAAATGTTTTGGATTGTATTTTCATTTACACGTTTCCTGTGAACTGCATTCATTTCTTTTGATCCACGCAGCAGTCTTGTCTGCTTGAACTATTAGCTTAAAGTCCAACATGCTGTCAATCTGCACTGATCTTTACTCATCTGAATAGAGTCCACAGTCGGACTGGCGGCCGCTGTAAGTTATCTGCTCCGTGTGACTGTGTTTCTTTGTCTGCTATCTCTGTTCTGCGTGACTGGTGGCTGCTGCTCTGTGGTCCAGAGTCCCCGGGCCCTGCTTTTGTCTCTTCACACCCCTTTTGTATCAACACCGAGCCGGCCCTTTCACCGACCTGCGGCCGTCTCTCCCTCGGGGGGGTGCATGTCGAGGCTGAACTAAACAGGTGAGCTGCTGTTAGCCGAGAGTGAAATGTCTGTCCCACGGGCCTCTGAAAAGTTGGGCAGGGGATGAGGAGGTTAGGAAGGGATGAGGGGCAGTGGGGGGAGCCCCTCACAAAGAGTCTTTCATGAGTCCAAGATAAGCTGCTGGAGAGTCACTGGGATGAGTCAAAGACACAGGTAACAGGAGAGGGAGCGAGAGGGAGAGAGAGCCAGAGCGCTAATGAGATCCCCTGTTTTACGGTCGCTGAAGAGCTGCTCTTTTACAGATGCAGCTCTTGTTTTTCCTCAAAGATCCGGGAAGGCCATGAAATAAAAGTCTACTTCACACAGACAGGAAGCCTTTCACCACGAGTCCTCATACAAACAGTGAGAAGAGAAAAAAAGATCTGAAATCTGACCTCCAGCAATCTTGAGGAATTCCTCTCCTGTGGCCTTATAGACCTGAAAAGAAAAGAGGAAAAACTGGGTTTAGCCATGAGGAGCATTATTTAATCATTATTTAGTTTAGAAGACATTTTACAGACTCGCATCAACTACCTCAAGACTTAAAGACGGGTCTAGTGTTCAGCTGAGCGTACTTTAAAAACACACAGGATGAGCACGAGTTAAATGCGGAGTCTAACCTCGATGTAGCGGCTGCCCATGTGGTGCTTGTGGCGCTCCAGGGCCAGGTCTCTGTGTTCAGAGTTGATGAAGCGAACTAAGGCCTCGCCGTTCCTCCTGCCCTGAGCGTTGAGACACAGGGCCACGCCACCCCTGACACACAGATACACTCATGAGTAAGAACACAGTTAATGGTGAAACTTCAACAGAGCTCCTTTTCTTTTTTAGGGACTTTCTATCTGGCACACAGGTATAAGATTCATCTATTTCATTTTACACTTAATTAAAACTATTTATGTTATACATTTTATGTAGCATCATATTTCAGCTGATAAAAGCTTAAAGCAGCTCTAATCCTAGAGTGTCCATAGTTTCCTAATAATGAGCTTTTGATGTTCAAACGACTATTCTAGCCAAAAATGCTAAGAGCCTTTAAGCCAATGACTTTAGCATTTGATACTAATCTTGGAGGGTTCCATTTGACATTTAAAGAGTACTTTGAATAAACATGACAGGAATAGTGGGGCTATTGGAACATACTTGGCAATGCTGAGGCCTTTAAAGAAGCGAGCAATGTCTTGGTCTGAGGACTGCCATGGGAGCCCTCGCGCTCTGACCACCGTCTCACTGTCCACCGGCTCCGTCTTGCTGCTGAAGAAGGATAAAGAGAAAACATTAACGACGTTCTGACCATTTTTAGAAAGGAAGAATATTAAGAAGAGGTTGTTAGAAGCGATGACTATAGCTTTAAGAAAAAGCTCTATCGCTTAGTTTTCATTCGAACACATTGTCCACTGACTGCAGACACAAAGGCCACTCACAGTAAGTGCTTAACACAGAAACACACTCCTATGATTAAATGTTGGGGGTGGGGGTGGGGTGGGGGGGGGGGTTGTCAAGGTGATGGGCTTTTGACTGGCTGAGAGCAGCAGGATTTGGTGTTCTGCTACCAGAGAGCCAGGTAAGCACTCGACGGCACAGTTGGACCACTTTAAAGACACACTTGTGATTTCCTTGTTGCTGTAATCAATGCTGAGGCCCCGAGGTCTGAAAGCCCAACGTGGCTGGAGGAGGGTCAACGGTCTGTGAGCAGCAGACGGGTGTGGTGGGAACAAAGAGTGAGATACATGTGCATCTGACAAAACGTTCATACATACCATGTGCCGGAATCAAACTTGTACTTCACGGTTTCAACACATGAGAACTCGTGGTCTGAAAAATACAAAAATAAAAAGTGCATGATTGATCCCTCTACTGCAGTGAACAGGTTCACCCTGCTGAGCAGTGCATTCCTGTTACTTGTCACACCCAAAGACAGAGGCTGTTATTAAAAGGGCAGCGCCAGAGGCAACATTCAAGATGGAAGAGGTCCGATTAAAGGTTGATTTATGTGCACTGCAACATATCTGGAGTCATCTTACATCCATCCATACTGCAGTAAATCATCGATCAAAATATTCTTCTGTGATCAACAATCTACCACATGCTCAAGTTAAAACGTGTTCTCTCTGTAAACAGTTAGTTTATTCCAGTTTCCATAGAACTTTAAAAAAGGCAAGACGGTTGTGGTACAAGACAAAGACTTCAAAGTGCTGATTCTATAAAAGAAAACCATCGGCGGCAAACAGTGCACGCTACTTCTGTGGTGGCCATATGCATTTCTCCGCACATTTCAGGATTCCAAGTTCCCCTCGGATCATTTCAGCGGTTTGCTTACTGTGAGGCTCAGCCAGGATGTGGAGTATCAGCTGCGCCATGCTGCTCACCTCCATCCCCCCCATCGACTGCTCTGACACAGCAGGGAGACCAACATCTACACACATGGTTAAGGACACCGACCTGTTTCAGCGGCCTGTTATTTCCACTTTGCTAACGTGTCGTGCTGCAAGGATTCTGTGCCAACTTCCTTACACCAGTACATCTAAATTTGCAAAGAAATACCTATAAACTCTGTAAATACATTAACACTATGATGGCATTTACAACATAGAGTATCAATACAATGTGAGGAATAGTTAAGGATACATTCCAACATGGAGGCAGGTGTGAGCTTCTGCACAGGGCTGGCATTGGGGCAGCATTTCTGAAACTCTTTCTTCACATCCACAAATGAAAAGAAACATTCAGGAAGGACAAGATTCTGAAAAAGAAGAGACAAAGTATTCAGTGTGACGTATCGGAGACACCACAAACAGCCAGGGGACAAAGAGATGAAAGAGAGAGAACGTACACGGCGACACGATCTTGTGTCAGAGTTATAACCAGGAACACGAAGAGAAGGAAAAGATTCATTACTTCTTAATGCGAGTCAATGCCCACATTCATGACGGGAAGAAATCAGACCCGCGAAGCTTATCACATTCAACTCCAGCACATTTCTAGAAATGAACGAGTAGACGTTTAAGGTTTCCACATGGGACACGAGGATTTAACTTGAGCCATGAGCAGAGAAAGCCCCAACTGACATGCTAGTGCTCGGCAATTAGCACTCAATAAATAAAACATATTTCAGACTTTCTTTCCCGTTTAACAAAGCAGCAGTCGCAGTGTGAGCCGCTACCTTTTTGGAAGCCTCGGGGTGGAGGGCCTGTCGGATGACGAGAGGACTGTCGACACAAAGTGTGAACGAGCTTCTGCCGAGGCATTTCACTTCCGACGACACCGACTGCTGGAACTGCACAATGAAACAGAGAGGAAGGAGAATGGAAAATTAAACATGGATTTTATCAGAGGAATATTTAATAATTGTACCCATCACAGGAAGGCGGGACAGTCAATATTAAATGTGAACATAACGTATCCAAAAGTATCTTTATTTTGGATTATTTCACTCCAATTCTTAAACATTTTGTGACCTAATAAATGAGTCAACTATGGTTCAACTCTGTTGGTCAAACTGCACCAACTATAATATAGACTTTAATCTAAAGGCAGGCAAGTGAAGGTGGTGTTGTGTCTGACATTTGGCTGTGTGTTTGTTCGTCATTAGGGACAAGGCTTGTCTAACAGGTTTTAGTGTTTGCCGAGCGAGGGCGGGAGCAGACGAAGGAGAGGAATGATCAGTTTTCTCTCAGCACAACCAACAGACACAGGCCGACGAGAGGGGAAAACAACCCGGACACGCTCAACCTGCCCGCCTCCATTTCACATAAACTGATGGTTCCTAAATACCAGCAACTCCCCCATATGCACATGTTTATTTAGAACTACATTCAATGAGCCCCAGTGCTGGTGTTGTGTCAACCTGTTGGCAGCATTCAACCGTCACCTCAATATCAACGGCCACTGGTGAGGTCAGAGGACTGCATTTTTGAGAATGTTTTACATCATTTTCTGATTGTAAATGACTAAGAAAACAGAAAAACGGTGTTATAGGTTATTTGCAGAGGATGTGGGGACCATAAATGGAGCATCTCATCCCCATCAGATTGCTTTGCATAAGTTCTGAAAGCGTATCGACTTCAATGTTGCTCGTATTCATTTGCTGCTCAATGTTCCCATGCAAGACGGAGACTATTTTGCCTCCAGAAAGTTAGTCGTTTTCCCTTTGTTCTTCCCTGAATCCTCAAAGTCACTCGTCTCACTGCTAAATTAGACTGTCTGGTGTGAGGCCAGCAAAAAAAAAACAATGGCCACTGGCTCCTGACAGTGAGAAAATATTAGAGGTGCGTGTTGAAGCATGCGCCCCAACAGTCAGAGAGAAATGCAGGGCTAACCAGCTGCTGACAAGGGGGGGGGGGGGGCAGCTGGGATTCTCACATCGTCGACTTTCAGGATTCTGTACAGCCACCGCGATAAAAGACCACTGGTCGCTTAACGAATGAAGAAATAAAATGATGCATAAAGGTTACACTGATGAAGAGTTAAGTCGAAATTCGTTGGACAGCCAATGATTTAATAAACAAATGTTCAACGTTTCAAGTGTGAGCTGGACGGTGTTTTTAGTTGTACTTGACTGCTTTCCCCAAAACTTGAAGAGCACCTGATTTTTAACAAACATCAAAATGAGAAACTTAGAGTACAAATGCCCTCTGTAGCAGGAACTACACGTCCTACAATAGCACACATTTCAGACTGGAAACACCAACTTATAAGACGGTGTGGATGCTGTTGAAGAAGTGAATGCTGGCGTGGTGGCCCGGACCTGAAACAGGAGTTATGAATTGACATGGCCGCCGTGGATACACAACGGTGTATATTTGGATGCCAGACTCCGTCTTGCACTCTAATCCCAGAGATTATAGACTTCTTTATTCAGGGCGGTAACGATAAACTGTGCATGAGACCAACATGTCAACAGGTACATTTAGGTGGACGGATGCACCACATTCTCAGCAGTGTATGTAACCACAACATTATGCTTCACTAAAAAAGGAGGAACCCAGAAAGGATTTCTGAAACAATACGCAGACAGAGGACAGATCTATTTCAGGCGCTTTGATTATCATACAGTAGAATCAACTCTCTGGAAGGTCTTGGGAACATCAGATCTACCAGCCCCGTCATGCTTTGATCTACATCTAGTCCAATTAGCATGTTATCCTGCTGATGTCACCGAACTGCCCCGAGTACAGACCACTGTATCGACATAGCACCTCAGCAGCACACCTTGTATTAAAGCCACTGATGGAGTTTTAAGAGTCAAAGAAAGAGTCCCTTCAATGATTCCCTCAATCATTGAATGGGCCGAGTCTTATTTTTCTCAGTGAGTTGCATGGTTCTGAATGCTCACAATACCAACAAAACAAACGCAGTTATCTTCTTTCATCCAACGTAACACCTGAAACTTTCATTGTTCAAAGAGTAAAGTTCAAAACGATGACACTCCGCTGTTGCGTAGATGAATCAAGCAGCACAGCCATACGGCACAATTCCATATTTACAGTGATAACAGGACTTAATGTTTGCTCATAGCTATGCATACAGCTCCACCTTGGCCAATTACTAAAGCCGGATTACTGAGAGAAAAGCAAATGTTTTTAGATGACGTAGCGGCAACGCCCCACTCCTCGTCGCCACTGTTTCAAAACCGCGGTTTAAAGTAAGCAAACAAGCCGAACAGAAGACAAATCTCACAGTGACAACAGATCGGAAAAGACAACAGGCCAATGAGCCAAACTCATGACCAGCCCACAGAGGAAACAGTCAGCTACATTTCATTTCCAATGAGCACGATCGGCTCTGTATAGCAGCAGATAGAGTCCTTTACGTTTAAGGGTTCAGTGTTCCACTTCTCCTCAAGGATTTGCTGTTATCGATTCTTTGCAACAATGATTTGGTTCCTAGGATACAATCCTCTTACTGCCATGCTTGACTCCGCTGTCAGAAACTGGCTGCTAAATTTGAACACATCCAACTTTCTCGATGATAATGTAATCTTACTATAAGAAGAAAAGAAAAAAGTGATTTATTTGAGTTCAATCCAAAATCAGCATGTGTTTTCCGTTTCATTATTTTAGGACCCACACATACACTCTCAAACCAGCTTTCAGTCTCACTACTCTCTCAGCCTCTGCACAGATGAGGGGGAGGACGTGGCCTTTGAACACGGTCCTATCAGAGTCTGCTCTGCAGTGCAGCCCGACTGTTTGTATGCAGAGGTGAGGTGGCTCAAGCTAATTCCGATAAGAGCAGCAGGGAGTGTCGGGGCAGTCCCTGTGGAAACTGTTTAAGGCTCCCAAGTCTCACACGCACGCAAGCAAATTGGCACTTCTCATGACACTTAAGAGCTACGTTGCTTACAGTCAGAATCATTTCTAAATGGGCAAAAATCAACACGGATCAAAGACAAATGAGTAAAGAACAAATCCCCCTTTTTAATCGCTGGCCATGTGTATTCCTAACAACTTGACATTGTGAGCATGTGCACCACAATTCAATTCAGAGGGCTTTACAATCTGTACAACATACGACATCCTCTGTCCCAGGACCCTTGCATCAGAACGGGGAAAACCCCCCCACCCCCAAAATGAATACTTTTACAGGGAGAAAAAAGTAAGCAACCTTTGGAGAGCAACAGACTAGGGATCCGACTCGGATGAACTAAAGTGCAATAGATGTGTGCAGAATGAACACTGCAGACATTACGACTACTAGGTCCACAAGACCAAGCATCGGGAAAAAGAATCAGCTTTTTCTGCTCCAAACTATCGATACGATATCAGCCGTTAAAAATTCACTATCAGTCGATAGACACACCAACCAAATCAGTAACTTAACTCAATGCTGAAGCCAGTATTTGTGACTGTGGTCTAAAGCAGTTAAAAAACAGTGTAACAACAACAACAACACATGCAGCTCTGAACAGGCTGTGACATGCAGTCAGTGTCCATGAATAACGCCACGCCTGTACAGTCAGCTGCAGCCTGCCGACAGCCAAAACATCCATCAGCTCACTAGGAAGTGAATTAAACTGCAGGCATGACACACTCCAGTGTGTCCCAGCTATAGTCATAAACACAGATGCACAAGTTCTAGCATGTCATCTATAGCCATCATCCAACACATTAATCTGTTCTGACAGAGCCCTGACACATGTGATTTAGTAGATATATATAGATATATATATTTTTTTTTTTTCTTCATTTTGGGTCTATTCACATGTATAATAATAGTTTCAGACAGATTAGATATTTTTTCCAGAACTGCTGAGCTTGCTGATCCCAATAGGGGGCTTGAAAGATAAAACTAATCGTGAATTTTCTAAAAAAACTAAAATTGAATATCAATGTGTTGTTTTGGTCGCCTGCCGTGTCTGAACGTGACTCAACGTGGAAATTGGCAAATTGTTGCTCTTGCTCAGCGATTCATAAATATACAATGTGTCAGATTTGTATAGTGGATCAGTTTGTGTGTAAGGATAAAGCATTCAGCTAAATATGTCAGAAGGCCAATTGACAAAAGCATGTGTACCAGAACTCATGAAAACAAATAGTGCTTTCACAATCGCAATGTCACCGAGTTTAGCCGCCAATTTGTATTGAAGCAATGTACCAAAAAAAAACCTGCTAATCTCTTTAACCTTCCATCTCTTTATGAATCTTTCACCAAAGAAAACCAAGCCCACCAAGAAGAAGCAACTAGTTGTTTTTATCTTTGGAAAAGTTAGAATGGGACACGCTTCTATAAAACTATCATGATAAAATGTCTATTTCCTTTACTTCTCTGTATCAACAAGGACAAAACTAATCCAGAACGACCAACAGAGAAAGTAACTGATGACACAACGGTACGGCCAGAACGGACTGATTGCTCGGGTTAATATTTGAAGCTTCAGCACACAAACTAACCTACAGTGGAGCTGAAGTGTTAACAGGTCCGCATGAGGCACAAAGGGCTTCAGCTTTTGGATCAAACTCCAATGAAATGTAAACTGTGTTGAGCAATGCATCGAGTCATTAACCCAGCAGCAGCGCTGCAAAATAGCCCCAGAAAGAATATGAAGAAAACAACCGATTACTCCAACATGCGTGGTATTTTAGACCACAGCAGCGCTACCGTCAACCCAAACACGCCAGTCCGGCATGGCAATGACATAATAGATGGCTGGGGAAAGGTGCAACCAGTGCAAACAAACACTCTTGAGACGGCGGTTGAAAAACATGTTTGGCAACACTTCTGTTGAAACGCACCTCCTAACAGGAAGGAACCAGCAAGCGGATTGTCGTGTCGGTCATAGAGAAGCGAGCAGAGGATGAAGCTTAAGATCCGAAAGCCTCTCCCGTCTGTCCCTCAGCCTAAAACAGAGGTGCGGTCCCAGGTAAACATTCCGCCTTCCAGATGTCTGCAGCGAGCATCGGGCCGAGACAAGACTAGACCTGTGACTCCTCCTTATCTGCAGATGCCCCCGGCTCTGCCCCCCCCCCTCTTAGCTTCTACACACTGTCAGCAGAGTTTAACTGTCAGGGCCAAACCAATGTCATGTCTCAACCAGGTGGAAGACCATTATTTCTAAAGGGCATCAGGGGAAATGTGACACACCTCACATTAACTTACAGCTCAAAGCCCAAAGCCCAGAGTCAGGCTTGTCACGTCTCATCTCGCTCTGGGCATAAACCGTCAGGAGGAAAGTTGCCCGAGATTAATTAACTTCTGAATTTCTCGCCACGTTACTGAGGGATGAGAGATTTTAGGAGCTGTTGCTGTGATTTTCATTCCTTATAAATTCAGGACACCAGTTAAAAGATTTCAAACGTGGTGTACGGCCTTTTTTTTGGGCCGGCAGTAGCTCAGTCTTTGGGGACTCGAGGGTGGCCGGTTCAACGCTGCAGCGAGGACTGGTAGCTGGAGAGATGGCAGTTCACCTCCTGAGTAGGGCTGGACGATATGGACCCGATGTAGGTTATTTCACATCTCAATGACGATAAATGTCATTATAGGGCATTTCTTTCCTGGTGTTTCAATAAATGAATGGTCTACATGAAATACCCACATGGTTTTGTAAACTATTGACAAATAAAAAGAGTTTTTTTTTAATCTAATAAAGAACTTTAGTGCAAAATAATCTGTTAGTTACCGGTAGTATGAGTTTGTCATTATAAATTTAGACGACAAACTGTGCGTCACGACATACAATTTCAACACGATATGATTCAAGATGATAAATTATCAAATGGAATTATTGCCCAGTCCTACACCTACCGAGGGGCCCTTAAGCAAGGCGCCCGGCTATGGCCGCCCCATCACTCACTCATCTCTCCACAACAATAAAGCAGGTCTATAGGCCCTGTGTGCGTTTGTGTTTATGTGCAACAATGGATTGCATTTCTCAACAAAACAAAAAAAATGTATTGATAAAAGTAAAACCTTCTTCTTAAATATTCCTGATGGAGAATTGCACCTCGCATTCATGTTCCCGGTGAGACTCACCTGTTGCAGAACTTTGTCCAGCGGCTCAGCTGTGAGGATGTCGTCCACAGTCAGCCCCGTCTCCTCTTTACACGGCTCCGTCAGCTCCAACGTGTCTGGCTTCACGAGACATCTGTGGAGCTTCCCGACCTGTGGACGGATTTAACGGTTCATGGCGCAGAATACAGCGTGAAACATGCTTCTTTTTTTAAATATATGCCAAATTATAGACTAATACACCCCACATTCAAGAAATTAACTCTGTTTGTATCAAGAAGCTGACATGCCAAACCAAAACGGTGTGTTTTTTGTCTCCGTGCAGGTGAAGATACAGACCTCACCTGCTAGTTAAATTTTGGTCGCACACCTGTAAAAAAGTGAGCTAACGAGGTGGCTGTTACGGAGCATTGTACGTAGCGGTAGCTACACATTGGAGAAAAGGGATTCAAGGAGCACACCATGTTGATTTAAATGTCACACAAACTGTTCCACTACATGTAGACACTATGCCACAAACACTCTGGGTACACAACGAACGAACGGGTCAGAAAGGTCCGTACCTTTTTCTCACGTAGATCCACAATTTGCCACACCAAGAGAATTATTTCCCTCTCATCCGAACCCAGTTTACCCCCATTTGCACCAGCTGTTGCCCCAAAGAACACCACCAGAGTATCACTGTGCGAAGCCATCAGGGACCACAAGGGTAAAAACTACAATTAAAGCAAAGATTAAAATAAAAACAACACGAGGGTTCACCTTTTTCCAAGTGATAAGAAGAGCGAACAAAAGGGCTGGAAACTCAATTGAGGTAAACGGAGAGAGAGAGAAAAAAAAAGTGGGAGATTATTTTCAGAGGAGCCACGAAAGAGTTTGCGGTCAGAGACTCTACCTGTTGAAGTACTTGAGTGTGTTCTATCCAGAGATACTGGTTTAACTGGTAAAGAAGGGTGCAAATCCGTGTTTCTTGCACACGAACTCCATAACAAGCCCTGGAGTTTTTTATTTGTTCCTCCTCTCCTTTCTATTTTTTTCCCTGAGTTACCTGTGTGGCTCGTCCTCCCCGCGAGGAGAGCTCAACGGGCCGCTTCTATTGGCTGGTTTGGAAAGGTGAGGGTGGGAGGCTGTGACGGGTGCTGTGATCTCATTGGTCAGATCTGTTGAATCAGGAAGTAGTCTGGCGAAACTGAGCGGTAATGCAGTACCTCCATGAGGCAGCCTATATTTATGACTCACACTGATAGTGGAAGGCAAATGAACAGCACTCTTAAATGCACAACACCCGCAAAGATACACCTGCAAACATAGAGCGACTTTTTAATGTTTTGAGTGTTTATGTTTGAAATGGTTTTTCACTTCTTCCATTGCTGAGTGTTCAAATAATAGGCTCCATAAATGTGAGCTAGAGTAAATATTTTTCTAAAAAGTGTTTAGATATCGTGGAACTAGACGTATTTGAACTTTTGGGGATACAAATTGTATATATATATTATATACACAATATAATATAATAGTTGGGGCACATCAGTGCCTACAGGGTGTGTGAGCCGGTTGCAATGTTTTACTGCAACTAAGCTGGTTTAACATTAAAATAGTATTTTGCACACTGATTCTATACAGATTATTGTTATTCAATGCGATGTTTGCAACAGTCTACAGTACTCATTGTTAGAGAGGAGTTTGAAACAATCTATTTCTTTACCTTTTCACTGATGTTATGTAGATGCAAAACTGTACACCTGCACCACACCAGGCCAATATTCACCAAATGTTGGAAGTTGTGATTTCTGTAGTGCCATCATTGAGAAGATGAATGCCCTCATTAACATCTACTTGGTGAGTTAGTTTTAAGCAAAGGTAGATGGAAACTCAGGAAAGACGGAAGGAAAGTAAAAAGGTAGACAAAAGAGAAACCAACACAGCATTATTCCTGTGATTGTTCTCACTCTCACTCTTTTGCGTGTCTATATTTTCATCCATGAGCGGCTTTGATATTGACATAAAATCTGGCGCGAGCAACATCATACAATCTGGAGTTGTGATTAACTTCACAGGTTCTTACTGGCCTGGTCTTTGGCCTGGTTCCCAGAATGCACTGTTTTGTTACCCCTGACACTCCCATCTCTGCTCGCTATGGGCCAGTAGACTGCAGTGAATGCAAGGCTTTTTGTCTCATCGCCTCCTTTCACTCATTGGAATCTCCTAAATCTTAAGAGTAATTCTCAATGTCTCCGTCCTCAAGTGATGCCATTCTTTCCAGCTCAACCAGTCGGATTAGTTGAGAGATAAACCGGGAGACATTTCAGCGGAAATCCTATATTCCCCCACAACAGCCAAGAACATTTATCTTCATGGCATCAAAGTAGGCATGCTTATGCACGTCTGTGGCACCAAAATGGCATGCTAAGTCTTTGTTTTAACAGGTGCAACTGGTACAAAAGCTTGTACAATTAGAGAAGCCACAACCGTAGCCAGAAAACAACGTAGCTTCGCTGTCAGCTAGTAGTATCATGTGGCGTGAGGTGTTTGCAACTCTTCTAAGCCAGTGATTAAAACACGTTCATGCCAATCAGCACTTTAGAGATAACCAAGATTCATAGCTCAGTTCTTCCTTTTGTCCGGTCCCGTCCTGTGGTGTACTTTTAGCTGGTGGAAGTGTGGGTGGCATTAAAAGGGATTACAGTAATCTAGTTGTAAAGGGAAAAAGTTGTCATTGACAGTTTAAGAGACACACAATAGAATTTAAAGACATTTGCATTGCTGTCTGCAGCTACTTGTCTTTTGATAGTACCACTAGAGGGCGCCAAATCAGACATTTCTATATTCTATATGTGCATTATATCCGTTTCATAGAAACCAACTACTGAAGATGATCCAACTCAGAACTCACCTTTTATTGACCCAACTTTGCACAAACTGTAGCGATATAAAATCAAAGATATGGAAGAAAGTGACAAGAGGCCATAGCTGAGTTTTCTGTTTTATTGATATACACTACTTTAGAGCCTACAGTATGATGCAAGGTATTCCCTTTGAATAATTTCAAAAAGCACTGCAGTCTTAAAAATTACAAAAATGTTAACATACAAAATATACAAGAAATGACAATACAAGGCTCGGTAAACATCAGCTAAACCTGTATTTCCCTTTTATTTTACAAAACATACATATATATGTATATACACATATATATATATATATACATATATATATATATATATATGTATATACACATATATATATATAGATGTGTATATATATATGTGTATATATATATACATATATATGTATATATATATATATAGATATATGTGTATATACATATATATGTATATACACATATATATATATATACATATATGTATATATATATATATATATATATATATACATACACATATATATGTATATATATATACATATATATATATGTATATACATATATATGTATATACATATATACACATATATATATACACATCTATATATATATATACATATACATACACATACATACATACATATATATATATACACATATATATATTATCAACACTCATACATGTCCCTAACCTTTTAGGAATGACATCCATTTCAAAGTATCAAAAATAGAGTTGTACAGTCTCTGGTTGCTTTACCATAATGTAAAATGGGAACGTATTGTTCGCTCTTTGGTTGTGACAGACGAGGACGGCAGTCAGAGTTTACTGCCGCTGCTGGTTTTGTTTTAGTTTTTCGTTAACTCAAGTCTTTCAAGCTGCAGCACCAGCTTTATATGCAAAAAAAAAGCCACCCCCCCAAAAAAATACAAACGGGAAAATAATAATAATAATAGTTACCGACTTATGTCTTTAGTCATGGAAAAAAAAATCAACCCAGAACAGCATACAGACACACTGACAAACTGGTTTTCAAACAAGCGTTAAGGCATCCTAACAGTTTACATCGTGATACTCTCATCTGCATGTTGTCTGTGAAGCTCATAAGCAACATTACTGATAGTTTATAATCTCCTTTTTTCATTTTCAACGTCATCTCACATCTGCTGCTGTTATAGTTTGCATAGCCTCGATACATGTGTGTGTGTGTGCTTCTGTTGTTGAAAATAGGACTCTTGAAATTCCTGTCTTCTGTACAGCATATTTGGTACAAACACCAACCATACATCCACACACACACACCTGACCCTATTAAGATGCTCACGCTGCGTCCTCGACAAGGCCGATTGGCTGACGGACAGCTCCAAGATGCTAACAGAACGGACCAAAGCATCTACAACAAGTCTACAGTCTACTTCTAGAGGCATCAAGGGTTTGGGTTTTTTGTCTTTTTTCTTTTCCTCCTCATTTTTAAAGGCATCAGGCAGAATTATAATGCATAGCAGAATCATTTTCACCTGGAAACTGACTTCAAAACCATCACGAGCAACACTCCTCAGCTCTCACATGCAGGAGCATCATTGTCACGCTTAAGGCAAACAAAATGGAAAAGCCGAATGGAAGTTTGTCTGTTCACACACACGCCTGAAACCTGCCCGGAGACGCTCTCTCCTTGTTATTGCTGACTGCATATCTGAATGCATCATTGTGAATAGACACCGTTCTGGACACTGTTACGGATTTTGATTGTGGACAGCAAACGTTGATTGTTGCAAACAGGGAAAGTGCATCCAGATGTTCTTCGCTGGACTTTAGGATTTTACCTTGTTCATTAAAGAGGGGACAACGATACATATATGCAATATATAAACATCTTCAGGTACAAAATACTTTGAAAACTTTAGTCAGATCATTTTCTGTCATACCATCACAGGTATGGTGGCTGTTAGGAAGTCGAAGGCACACTTGGGCCTCTGGGAGATTTGGGGAGTTATTGCATGAAAATCCATTTCAGAGGCAGGGCCGTCTGTGGATGAATAAAACCACTTCCTTGTAACGTGAGGAGCATCTTCAAATATCTTTGAAGAGAAATTAGAGGGCTAACTCAGTCCTGAAACCCGCTCATCACTCATCGGGATTCATAAAATCATCTTTCTGAAACAATATCATCATCACACTCAAAGCCAGCTGTGCAAATCAACAACAACAAAAAAGCTTAAGCTACCATTCAAAGCTGCTAAGTGTTAATAAGGCATTTGTTCAACTTGAAGATGAAGAGATACAGGAGAGGGAGAATAGACAGAGGAAGGAAAAGAGAGAGGAGTCGATTCATGTACAGATATCTACACAGCTGCAAGGTTACTAAAAGTTGAGGAATGTTGCAAGTTGCAGATCCCAGACCAGCGTCGGAGGAGCACGACCTCCCCTGCCGGGTCCCTGCACTCCAAGACCTGAATGATGTCATCATCTAAAAAGGGAAGCGATCGAGGAACAAACTGGGATTTGATTGGAAAGTTCAGCCAGATAATAATGTTTAATTGATCATAATTGAGATTCTGATCCTTCAATGTTGTTTGATCTGAATGTGGGAACACAATTTTACAAATAACAATTCATCTTTCATGTGTCAATTGGTTTTGCCGCACCACACTTTTGCTGGTGTTTTGTAGAGTTTTAGTGTCCAGATGTTTTGGATCCCCAGCTCCAGGCTTGCTGTGAGAGCACGGTGCACTCCTGCAGTTTTCTCATTCTTATTCCTAATCTCTGAAGACGTCTTCATTCATGAAGGTCTATGCTGGTGAGAGAGGGACGACAACAGACACGGCTGCATGGCCGCCACCGCAGAGAGTTATTGAAAGAGCGACTGCTCCATAGTCCTGGAGAGCTGATTGGTCAGGAAGACAGCGGTGCTTTGACACACCGAATGAAGAGGGGCGGGTCACATCTTATCCTCCAACCATCTCAACCTGGCTGTAACTTGACATGGCCATGTTCTCTTTAATCTGTGTGGGTTTGTATCTATATCTCTAAATAAGAGAAATCAAAGTGTCTTCCTGTGAGGCTGGTGGTATAGCAGGTCCACGAGGCTTCAACAAGAATCTGCAACCGGATTCTGTCTTCGACCGTGGCCTTTCTCATCTCTCCCTGCACTCTTGTCCCATCACAAACAGGACCAGAGTCCAGTACCAGCACCAGGACCCGGGGTTGGGGTTCGAGAGCTTGAGGAGGTGGTTCATGACCCAAAAGGCTATGTCAGGGCCTGAGTGTGGGCTGGGCTATGACTGGTTATGTGCTGATGGGGGGCCGTGGCTGCTGGGGGACTGGGACATGTCTCTGCCGATGATTTCATTCACTGTGGAGAGAAAAATAAAACATCTTTTATACGCGAGTCAAAACATCAAAGCACTGGATTCAACAGTTTTGAAGCTAAAACATGCATTCAAGTGAGACACACATTGGTGGGAAAATGACAGATGAGGACGATTTTAAAAAATCGGAATCTTTCCGCTGGCTTCATCTGCCCATCACTGGTGGGAAGATCAGTTGAAGTACGCGTTCCGTGCCAGCAGAGGGCGGTGTTGTTCCACGCTGAGTTTTGAGACGTCAAACTCGACCAGCAAAGAGCTCAAAGTGGAAAAACTCAAACAAACTGGAAGACCCAAAGGTCACACAGTCACAGCTCTGACGCGAGATATAACCTCACAACAACAAAAGAGAGAAACTATTCCGTTTAAAGAGGTTAATAAATGTGCTATTTCTGACCATAGTCTGAGTCTAAGAGATGTCAGTTACCACATATAGACACGGTCCTGTGCTGTCCGGTATTGCATTAGAGCTAGGTGTAAAGGGGGCCGAGTAAAACCAACGCACTGTGGAGCCCGGGGGTGGTTTATTAATCCACTGACTCAGTTAAAGCCTGATTTTGTGATTGTTTTACACCTGCTGCCTCCATTCAGTGTTCACACTGGGACCACAGGAGACACAGCAGGGAGCCAGTAAAAAACAAAGTGCAGCCGTGAAGTAAATCATCTTCAAATACTTCGTGGTGAGGAAAGACACAAGGACAGACAGAGAAGTGTTCTGGTGAAACCCATGGAACATGTGAAGCGAGCGCTCTTTTCTTTCCACTGTAATGAAAGTGTTTTTGCCCCGTTGAGTCCCCCGTGTGATTCCTCTCTCCGGTGTTCTTAAGGTGACGCTGACGGGTCAGACACAGCAGGCGGGGCAAACTGGTTTGGGAGGGTGTGCAGCAGAGACGTCTGGCCCAGTCTGACACTGGGAGAGTTAGAATGCCGACTTGTCTGTACATGACAGCTCTTCTCTTCCACACGACGCACACAATGCCCAGTCCATAATAACCACGTTACTGTAACTTGATTTAAAAACAAGGGGGGCAGGAGATGACTCAGTCCACGATGAGAAAGTGAACTAAGCCAAGCGTTTCATGAAGAAACCATCTTTTAAATTTAACGACAGACAAAGTGACATGAATGCTCGTCGATAAAACAAATAAATAACGATGCTCACATTGTGGTGTTCCCTTGCGGTGTGTTTCTCTTGTGTATTAACTGCACACATGTCCATTAAACACCTCGTTTCTTTTTTACGGCCTCTGTCACGGGACCAGCAGGTTGAATTTCGTGCATTCTGTTGTATTTGTGTTTTCTGCTGCTTGCTTTTGTGTCTGGCCACCATCACTCACATCATCCTGTTAGCGTGGGAGGCTCTTCCTTTCCCATGTCAACCATGTTCTCACACACACACACACACACACTCGCAGCACCACCACGCACCTATGAGACGACGCGGTGACTATCAAAACAAACATTTACCTTTGTATGTATATAACACTGAGGTACAATATACAGCAAGTCGGGCAGTGTATTGATTTTGTCAGACTATTCCATCGTTGAAATGAAACTGTGATGGAGGGCTACAGATTTCCTTTAAAGGTCGCGTGGCCTTTCAAAAGACGAGCGGTGCAACTGTGCTCGAAATAAAGAGCATCTCAGTGCTGCCACAGGAGCGTCAGAGCAGCTGTATGCATACATACAGATGAAAGCTGGGCTTCTTCTGTCCGAGCTCCACACCCATTTAGTGAAATGTGGCTGAGAAAGGTTTCATATTTCACTCTTATATTCTATATTTGACTCATTTTAACGCAGAGCAAATGTATAAAACATCATGACGTCTTGGACTCGCACACAGCTGAAATGTTCTGTGGTGAACTCTGTTGGTAGCTGTGTCGATTGATGGGAGTGAATCTAACACCACAGCAATATGAACAGCACGGTGCGCAGCGCGACAGACCGACATCAAGTGGGCGTCTGCAGAAAGCACATCACTTTCCGCTGTTCCGCTTAGATCGCTGCAGAGGCCAAACATCAACCTATGGGCTGATAAATCACTTTGCATGAAACAATCTGGAAACCCACGACGTCATCATTTATCAAGCGCATCGTTCCTCTAATTACTCTCAATTTGATTCACTCGGCTTTGGTATTTGGAAAAGGTTTCCCCACACATTCTGTCACAAACACTTTTCGTTCGGCTTCACTCTGGATATCACAGCTGCGTTCGATGTAAACCTGGACGACCTGATTTGGAAGTCAATTTCCATCTCAGTCTCAAAACAGTCAATGGAAAGTAGGAGGACCTTATTTTTCTCTTGTTTTCCTTACGGGAAAAATAAGCGTGTGGACGAAAGACAAAAAATATAAAACACAAAGTACATTTGATTTCACATAAAGCGATATTTTACAACTATTTTACATAATGCAAGGCTTCATGTTCCCATATCAGAGAGCAGTGATCTATGCTTCACACATCAATAACCCAGAAGCGAAAGGTTTGAGTGGAGCCCGGCCGATGAGCAGTTTCACATGCCGATAGTGTCTTCTCAGGTTTACTGGTATTGGTGATGACAGTGCAACAGAACGCCGGTGATTCAGCGCTGCCTGCCATCGTTAGTGTGACTCTGAAGGGAGATCCTCTGCATATGACTGGGAGGGGGGGCTCCCTCGTCAAAATACACATCTGCTACTACAAATACTACTACTAGTGCTGCTGCTCTCACGCAGGCTTATATCAGATGGATCCTTCCCTTCCGTGCTGATGGCTTTTAATGCGCAATGTATGCCCAAAAACACACCTCCCACAGTGTGGCTAGAATATGTCACGAGGTCAGTCTGTGCAGCTTTTAAAAAAAGAAATCGCTGCTCGAGAAACAAACGTTTTGTCAGATCTACATATGCTGAACGAATTAACGTCGGGAGATTCTTTAATCTTTAAGGTCTCGCCACTGTGATTGGGTAATCTCACGGCTCCATTTCTAAAGTGCATGTCAAAGGGCGGTATATGAACAATATTTCCATAATGCAAAACAGAAGCAGATACGATAAACATGTCTCCTGTCGAAATGGAAACTGGGTGATTATCATAACCCTCTGTGACACATTGAAAAAAGTTCCCTGACCCGGGCTTCGAAAACATTCCTCTGGCAGAGCAGATGAAGCACACAAGTCCAGTAAATGAAGACAACATGGCACGACGGAAAAAAACATTTGTGCAAAGGGAAGAAAAAGAGGCAAGACGTTCTGCCTGCAAGAGGGAATATCAAAGCACAGTTTCCACTCGCAGGTCCCTGTAATGACATGCACAGTCCACGTCGTCACAGAGCCCCAGGTATGAGAGGAAACGTGAAGAGAAAATCACACACACACACACACACACACACACAGTGGAAAGAAATGGTCATTTGATGGAACTTGTCTTGAAATCTCCCAGGTCGGCTCAGTAAAGCTCTCTCTGGTTTACTCGTTCAACTCTGCTTTTGGAGTAAGTGAGTGAGTGTGTGAGTGAGTGGGTGAGTGAGTGAGTGAGTGAGTGAGTGAGTGAGTGAGTGTGTGAGTGAGTGTGTGAGTGTGTGAGAGTCGGTGACGGCACATCGATCTTTAGAAAGTCAGTTTCTCAAAGTCCCTCGTTTCTGTGAGTCATCGCTGGATTTCCCATTTGTGATCTGACAAGCGATGGGAAAGACTCTCCTCTCCTCCTGCCTTTGGACCGGGGACACGGCATAGCGGCTCCACTCAGCAGATGACCACAGGACCGGGCTTTTAGGGAGGAAACCACTGGAGCCCAAACGGCCGCCCGGGGAGATGGGCAGAGCTCATTACGATGGTTAATAGTGGTCCATGCTGCAGGTCTTATCAGCAGAGGGCATGATGCTCTTCCAGTCATTTAATGGGTGGTGGTCACTTACCCATGGAAGTTAATAGATTTGTTCTCTTCCTTTTGGTTAATCTTTCCTTTATTCATGTTCCATGAGGACAATATACAGCAGGAGAACTGCAACCAACCATCATTTTCATTATTGAAATAATTGTTTGGTCAATAAAATAGTGAAAAAGCCTGAGGTGTCTTCATAATCGCTTGTTCTGTCAGTCCAAACTCCAACGGTCTATGAAAAATAAATATCCGTCGATCACCTAATCATTAGCTTAAGAGTAGAGTTTAAAGAGTATCTTCTGGAGAGCAGCTGAGGCGACTCATCCATGTAAACTTGGTATCAGCACGTTTCAGCCGCTGTACGTTCGGCAGAGGGAGTGAAATCTACTTCACTGCACCGGGATGAGAGATGTGCCTGCTTTTCATTTTCCACTCAAACACTGGCACTCGGTGGTTTTGGCCAACGAGCACAAAATCAACTCTGACACGATGTAACAAACAAAAATCTGGGCGAAATTGAAGACGGCGCTGTTAAATGTTCATTATAATTTGATAATAAGACTCATGAACTTCAAGTCGATATGTTGCTCTCATCCCACGCTGAGGGATTTCCAGGCTTCCCCTCCTTCCGTCCAAAGAGGAAGGCAGCAGGCTGCCAAGGCCTCTGCATTACACTCTCTAAGACCTTAATTGTACGGAAAGATGACACAGAGAGTCCGTTTCCACTCGTTCCAGGGGAAAAGAGCAGCAAACGTTTGCCATTGTTTTTAACCAGCAGCGGCGGCAGCCTTTGATGGAAACGTATTTTCCTTCCACTGTTGTTTGTCTCATGCCATCGAATCAAGAGCTCTGTGCTATTACTCTGTTATGGTTGATAATGGCGGCCTCTGAATGAGATGGTCCCATATACACACGTCTGTGTCCATAAACAACACAAATATGATTTATATCTGGTTGTTTCAGACAAATAATCAAAGTTAAATGAACTACAGATATATTTACATTTCTTCCTGGCGCTGCGCACACACACACACACACACACACACACCAATATCAGGAGTTATGATGATGGAAACAGTACTTTGTCTATATTTGTCAATATCTCTCATGATGTGATGAGTTCAGAGTTTCCAACCATCCAATGCTTTCAGTGTAAGTTATTATAAATGAGGCAGTTACACCTTTACAGTACAAGAAGAAGTTCAAATAAACTCTTCAGGCCTTTCCAAAGAAAGGTTGTGAACCAGGATCATTTACAATGGTAGCCCAAAACCAAAGGTCACTTCCAAGTTTAATTTAATGTATAATTCCATTTCGGATACATCTGGAGTTGTATTTCTCAACACCTGTCAAAAGTAAATCCAATATTCACTGGCGTTTGCCCCGGTTTCAGCCGGCCAACTCTTGAGAAGTACATCAAAGTCTTTTTTTTTTGGATCGCTAGACGTTGGCTTCTTCAGCGCTCGCTTGTTTTCCTCATTTGCGGCTCTCTGCCATTTTGCAACATGCAGTCAGCCCATGAGCTGGAGGAGTCTCAGTGGGATTGGCAGCGCTGACGAGCCTTCGTCTTTACAAAGAGCTACTTCTGTGATGTTATACAATAGCCAGAGATCATTACCGCTCTCATATCTCTCTGATAAATGTAAGGCTGCAGTCAGAAGCCGGTGAGACTGACCAACAGCTAGCGTGACTCTCCAACAAAATCCACCTGCACCTCTGAAGTCCACCAGCTAACATGTAGTGTACACATAACCATTGTAGAATTACAACATGTTGCTTTTACCCGAGTGTTTGTATGATTTAAACAAACCATGTTAATGAGTGAGCATTACAGGTGCTGGTGGGCTGAAGCCACAGCTCCACATCCCACTACATTCTAAGCCCGCCCACTTTTTTCTGCGGCCCAATCCAATGGGAAGTATCTGATTTAAATCCCTCTTGTGACTGCACACGGCTCAAATGTTTGGTTTCACTGAGGAACCCGTCACAGTACAGAAGCTACAGACGGGACTTTCACACACGGAGAAGAGTCGTCTTGATCTTCTCATCCAACTCTGAGCAATAAAGCAGCTCATCGATATGTAGAAGTCATCATTTTGATCGAACAATGATGCTTAATTGATCTTTAAATTGAGAAAGAGCAGAGGACAAGAGTGCAACGGAACAGTAAAAACATGGATTGAAAAGATGTTCACTGCATCGTTCCTCGTATATTTGATTACATCTTGAATACAGGATGTGTGTATCTGTGTGTGTTCATTTGTGTCAGTACTGAGTCTGTGTCACTCCCTGTGTGTATCTGTGTGTGTTCATTTGTGTCATTGTTACTGAGTCCGTGTCTCTCATGAGGAGTACTGGCGGCAGGGCTCGGACTATTATGAAGCCTCCATGCCGTGCTCGCAGCTTGAGGCAGCTGTGGATTTTGGGCCGGGCCGACAAAAGAGCAGCTTTTGTTGTGAACACACCGCACACACTACCGACACCCTAGTAACTGCTTACACACACGCGCACACACACACACACACACACACACACACACACACACACACACACACACACACACACACACACACACACACACACTATTCCTTCCCATTCATGCTCTGTAAACATGGAGATCGTCACATGCTGATTAATTGCTTACATGCACGGTTCGGCAGCACAGAGGCTTCATATTCTGTCACCACGACGGCTGTAATCATCGTTACAGGACGGCCTATTCTTCAGCTCCTGTGTTTACGTAGACGCCAAACACACAAAGTTTTCAGGGCTTTGGCAAACCTGGTTGATAATCTCGCAGGGGATTGATATTAATTCATATAAAAGCAGTAATAATATTCTATAATAAGTCCATCAATCATCTCTAGCTGTTCATTCTTAAGTCCTGTAATAAAAAAAGAGAAGAGAACCTGTACTTATTTTATTGAGGTGCTCTTTTTGTATCATGGCCTCTTCACTGGATGTGTCGAACAGTGACGATGAAAAATGCTCTTCAATAATATTGAAGGAATACCTTTACTCTTCTGTTTTGATTCAGACGTCAAAGCAGTAGAAATACACAAAGCCGCACATCTTAACAACATTCAGTGATGTCCCGTGCTGCTTTGTTGAAACGTTCCTTCTCTTCTTTTTTCCAGTTCATTGCCTTTGTTAACATCTTCTTTTTCTTATGTTCCCCGCAAAACATAATAAAAACAAAACCTAGCCGTCTGTCTCCTGTGATCTCAAAGAGACTCTTTAACACGAAATATATATTCTACATCATTTTTATATTTGTAAACGGGGACATTTCACGGTAACATAATTTAATCTAAATGGAGAATATCAAAATATAAAGCATGTACCTTTTTCAAAAAGAATGAAATGATGAAGTACAGCCTTTCCTGTAATGTCAGATTGGATGAGTGGCTGAGTGGCCCTGCAGTGGGGTTGGATTCTGACCTCGTCTGTCCATCTGTCTGTCAGTCTGTCTTCTCACCTCCTGTGTCTCCTGCTTTGCACGGCGCACACATGCAGCAAACTCACACCTCCACAAACATTAAACAGACAGACACAAACACCCCGTCCAACGCACACACACACACACACACACACACACACACACACACACACGCACACACACACACATCTCAAGCGTGCTCTGGTGTGCGTCACGAGGGCCATCTGCTTGCTAACCAGAGCAGTTTTCTGCTCGTATTCCCTCTGATGCCACTGACAGACATCTGTGATTCTACTGCAGGAGTTTGTTTTCATGCATAACGACCGTTACGATGAAACAATGATTCAGTCTCAGCTTTCTACAGGTCAGAAAACGGTTCAAAGACACGTTTTACCCGAACACATGGAACGTTTGAATAAAAGATGTATTTTAAGAGTGGATGACAGTAGAAATAATACCGAGTGAGTACAAATCATGAGCTGAAGGGAGTGAAGTTGATGCAACATCGTTCTCAAATGTCTGAAGTGTTGTGATTATATACACTGCCTTGAAAAGTGAATTATGCATAATAGCTCTGGATTTTATTTGTGTGTTATGGATGTTATGTTTGCATTCGTGCCCATCCTGATCTGTCTGTCTGTCTGTCAAACTGGGGTGAATATGGTCTACTTAAAAAAAGGGACCGGAGAGACTGGCCTACTACGACTTAAAAAGAGTGTGACCTGCTAAAACTGGGAGCTGGGTGTAAGCTTCCCTCTGCTACTTCAAAACATGGCCTACAGAGCTGGTCTGGCATAGAAAGCTATTTTTAGCCACCGGCTCAAAGGGAGCGCTTACATTCCCAGTTGAACCGTGTCTTTTACAAACTTTTCTCACTTTCTTTTTTTTGTGCGAGAGCACAGCCAGCTACTTTCAGAGTGTGTCTGTGTCTGCGCGTGTGAACGGGAGAGGCACGACGAAATGGGAGTTTCAGTTCTGTGCGTGAACACGTTCTATGGTGCAGCACATTGTCTGTAATAAAGAAAGACAGAAAGGAGACAATGGAACGGTTTCTTTTCAGGACATGTGTTTAAATGTGTGTGTTAGCGTGTGTATGCATAAGTATTACGCACTGGTAAACCTCAGCGGTTGTCTGCCTTTCACACATGACTTATTGACAATGGCCCTGTGATAATTAGGCTGACCCTTGCTAGCACACAATATCACCTCCCCGACAGCCTCGCCAGGCTATTCATTAACCCGAAACCTTCAGGACCCTCATTTGAATATGACACCAGGGTTAATAAAACCAAAGCAAGGCTCTGAACGGCAGATAAGGACGTAGATGATTGGGAACAGCTCGGACACACATTTTAAGAAAATAAGTACGAGTACATGTAAGAGAGACAAAAGCTGCTAAATGCATGTGCTTACTTCACGGGCAATTGTTAGGTCAACAAGTTCTCCTGGGCGTGCTAATTACAGTTGTTAATGCATGTACACACGCTCGCGTACACACAGGCGCACACAGGATGTAGCAGCACACAGCTGTAGTTTCTGTGTTTCAGCTACAGTCTTTGCAAGTAGCACAAAATGATACAATCCTCTCCCCCTCCCCAGCTCCAAGAAGCCAAGAAACTGCTGCTGGAGATAGAGAAGCTCAGCAGTTTTACCATCATGCCGTATGATGCTTTAGTTATCAGTCCTATTGTGTCTATGTTACCCAGTACTAAGTCACAGGACCCCTCAGTAATGAACCTGTTGAAAGGCTATCACCATAATCAGGCATTAAGGCTTCAGCCACTTGAAAACTACTGCTTTAGTTTTACATCATCAGACACAAATGTATCTTGCACGTGACATTTGGTTTGGGTAAATGTGATCCCTCAGTGGTCCATTGTTTTAGACTGAAAATGAGATTGTTCACAGATGGGTGTGATGTGTAAATATCTTGTGTAAAAGGACACGGCGAGGAAGGACCATGTGACAATGAGAGCAGAGAGACTGGAGTGACAGAAAACTGGAGAATGAGCGAGTAAAACGGCAGGTTGATGTCATTGCGCTCAATGACTGTCAGAGCTTTTCTGCTTGTTAAAGACATTAATTGGACACAAAATGATTTTGCAGTCACAGAGGTCAACATCCTAGATAAGTATCTTACCATCGTCCAGCGTGATGTCCTGTAGGCCGATGGAGCGGAAGGTGGGCTCCCTCTCTTCGGGCTCCTCTTTGATGTCCAGCCTCTCTCCGTCCGAGGGGAACGGCCCCTGAGGGCTTAGAGGGTGAACCAGGGGCCCCGCTGCCACCGGGGACAGGCTGGCCATGACCGGGCTTGTAGCCTGGGGAGAGGGCTGTCCTGAATGCTGCTGGTGCATGGGCCCCAGAGGACTGCCGCCAGAGGTGGGGGAGGAGGAGGTGGGAGACTGGTAAGGCAGCGAGTGGAGCTGAGGGGAGGAAGGCCCAGAGTGGGGAGAGGGGATCATGCATGGAGCAGGGGCGCTGGACGGTGTAGGACACGAGGACGACCTTTGACTTACCGGGTGGTAGCCCATAGCCCTCTGCAGTTGGGAGGAGTGCTGCCCTACAAGAGGGTGGCCACCGGGAGAGGGCACCCGGGTGGGATTTGGGGAGCAGTGATAGCCTCCGAGTGTGTGCAGGTGTGGGGATGAGGGGGTGAGCAGGGGCTGCTGGCTCTGGGGAGACCCAGCTATGGGGTTGGTGGTTGAAGAGGAGGGAGCTGATGGTGAGGAGCAAGGAGAGGAAGGGTACACCATTCCCATGCTTATTGGGTGCGACGCCGCACTGGGGCTGTGCTGGTAGGGCATCCGCTCGTAGCCCTGAGGAGGAAGGCTGGACTGACCGTTGAAGGGCAGGCTATGACTATGACTGTGGCTGTGCTGCATAGACTGGTAGGAGGGCCGGGGAGGAGCAGGAAGAGGATCGGGGGCAGAGCTCGGGTGGAACGTCATGTGGCAGTCAGCGGGAGGGTGGTGCAAGCTGTGACCCTGGAGGTGAGGCAGGTGCTGGAAAGATGGGGAGCCCAGGGAGGAGCAGGGGGCCTGCAGGGGTAGCAGGCCAGGTCCGGAGCCGGCGGCCAGGCCACGAGGGGAGCTGGACAGAAGGCTGTCCGATGGGTGGCACTGCTCAGGAGAAGGCAGCTGGGTGCGCACCAGACTGGCAGCGTGTGCCAGGGGCATGGACATAGGGGGTACTGCAGAGAGGTCCAGCTCTTCTCTGTGCTCCTGTTTCACCATGACTAAAAGGAGAGAGGTTTGCACATAGAGAGGGAGGAAGGGAGATGTGACGAAACAGGAAAGACAAAGAGGATGGGAGAGAAAAAAAACACATTGTCACTAAAATACTGAAGAGGAAAAACAAAAACAAACTGCTATTTTTGCTTCAAGTACAGAAGTCCAGTGACTTCAACCAGCTGAATAAAAGGCATCAGTTTTTCCTCATTCTCAACCCCCAGTAAGTCCCTGAATGAATCTGTGGCTTTGAAGTTGAAATATGTTTCAGTAAAACCTGAAAAACTAGACCATGAGAATCTCAAAGCAGTAAAAATAGTGTCTCAAATGTATGCATTGTGAAATGGGTCTCCTTCCAGATGGAAACAAACAACTAGTGACATTGTAATGTTAAATGGGGCCATTCCCTTTTACTGTGAACGCTCACAGCACTGCTATGCTGATCGGTAACCTATTTCCCAATCTGGCGCCTTGTGACAGTGAGTTTTATTTTTATCCAGCTCTGAATTAGAGGGAGAGCATATGTTGTCGGCCCGGGTGCCATCATGTGAAATGTTGTGTGGGAAGAGGAGCCGAATGCCCCGCAGCCCAGATCAGACGGGAAGCAAACGAGTTCACTGCTCATGCCCTCTCCTCACCCCATCATGCCTCTGGGAGTGAGAAGGAAGGGGGCACCAAGAGGCCAAACTGCTTTTAAGTCCATTCTGGTAAAAATGGAGCCAGAGGGATATCACGGGTAAGAGAAGGGAATCATAATGAATATTAAAACATAGATCATAATTAAAGAATGGGTGTTTTGATATTTTGACCCAATATTAACCTACATATGCCTACAATGTTTGAAAAAGACGTTTCGTCACCCAATTTTCTCAGAACGCATCCTTAAATGGGGCCAGGGCCTCTGCAGCCCAGCCCACGGTGAAACCTTTTTTTTCTTCGTTTGCCACAATAAAGCAGGCGGTGTCCGTGGTGACACTAGCGGTGTCAGCAACCCAGCCTGACTGACAGAGCCGGGTTACTCTGCTCTGCTCTGATTGGCTGCCCCAATCTGTCAACGCCGAAAACAGGAACTGTCAGTGCCGAGTGGGCGTGCTTGCAAACAGAACGGCTGGGTGGGTGGAGGGGCGAGGCCGCTTATGTGCATACACACACGCATAAACACACACACACACACACAGTGTTGTGGTGAGACTCAGGGGTTTGGATATGTCGCACAAAATGCTCACGTTTCATTATATTCCGCCAACGGCGTTTTTCAGTTTGACTGGCTTCAAGAGAAACAATATCAAATCGCAGGAATGTGACTTTAATGAAAAACATAAAGGAAACTTTCAAAATATCATGACTGCTGAAGTAATCACATCAAACCACAACTCGAGGTCTATGTACAGCAAACGTTTCTTGGACAGCAAAAGATTTGCATCATAAAACCCAATGCAAGCACAGTACATGTGAGAGAGAAAAGGTGTAGGCTGCACAACATAAACAGTTTGCAGGTGTTAGATTATTGTTAGTGGAAGAGCCCCCTCTAAACCACAGCGATGCTTTCTCTGGAGAGAGAAAGAGAGAAACGGGGTTTGTGAAACCCCTGTGGAGAAGTGTGCGACATGAAGAACTCTTTACAACCGCCTCTGCTGTCACTCAAACTCCTGTCCCCTGGGGGGGGGGATTAGCTACAGCAGGAAGCAGTACACCCAGAGGAAGGCAGAGTGAAGCTCGAGAGGATCTCTTTGTGTAAAATATCTGTACAAATGAGTTGCAGGAAAATTACTTAGGATCATAATACTCCCTTGCCTTACCTGTTTTGTACCCTTTTGTAATATAGCAGTTGTAAGTCTAATACACCCCCCCCCCCACCCCCCCACCACCAATCCAACCCGCCACAGAAAGCCGGTTAGTGATGGTGAAAGATTCTTATAAAAGTCATGACACCCTCTCATCTCACCTGAAAGGTAAGTGAAGCGCTGGGATTGGCTCCTTTTCCGCTTGCCATTGCAGACATAGAACTGCACCTGCACAGCTGAGCCCACAGACTTACTGTGGTAGGGAGGGACCTCCACCACCATGCACGACTACAAAGACACATTTAACGATATTAACATACACTTATTGCCAACAACATACAACACCATTTGCAATACAATAAAATGCAAGTACTAGCACAAAGAAATGTACAACAGTCATGTTTATCAAGGCGCAAATACCTGTAATACAGACACAATGATGTAGAATAACTGACAACTTACTCCTTGAGTTTTCTCGTGCATTATCTTTGCCTCAACCTCCCATTGTGGTCGTCCATCTAGGGGGAATGGTAAAGAATAAAAAAGCTAAATGCATCAGCCAATGATAATCCTACTGCCATAAACAAGCAGAGACATATATTGCACAACATATTACAAGTTGAAATTTATACTGGTCATACTTCAGGAAATACTTTCTAGTCACTCTCAACTCTGTTTCTTTACATTCAACATTTAACCTTAAAATCATGAGAAAAGCGCCACATGTGACAGACGAGGATATCAGAAAAGACTTGATGAAGCAGAATACAGAACCATTGTATCACATCCTCACATAATATACTAGCCAGTTTTTGGACAAATACAAAACCTGCTATCACTCATACAAGCACCTTCAAAAAACACCGTTAAAATAGGCAATAAAACCACAAAATGGAGTGAAAATTGAAATGAATGACGAAGAGAGGCAGTTGTGAACCCAGGCCACACAGGATCACTGATGAATATGGTTTCATAATTTAGACCCCTTTTGAATTACAGTGTGCTATTCTTTCAAAGTTACTTTCCTCATCTGGAGTAGCTCTCTTTCCCTATTTTCCTAAAGATGACGTCAGTGTGCAGTGCTTTCTCAAACAGACAGGGCTCAAGAACCACGCAAAGCTTCAGACGTCCAAATGATGTCGTTTTTAAAGGACTAGAAAATCCTTGCAGCTATTAAATAGTAATCAAATGTCCAAATATCCTGCTGTTAAAATTATGGAGAGAGCAGTGGAATAATTGTATTATTTTAAAATGCCTCTACACACTACCAGGTTTCTGGCTATAAACATCCCTTCCAGTTTTCCTACAAGGGACCAAATTATTTGGCCAGACATCTCAGGGGCTGCTTGGAGGGAATACGTCGGGCTGAAAACACTGACAGGACTGCCGTGTGGTTGGAAGAAATCATCTCAGCATCTTAGTGCTGTATCGTCCCTCAGTGGAGTCGAATGCATTTGCAGTTGCCTGTATCATGGTGTGCATACGGTGCAAGTATACTCTGCACCTGCACGGCCTCTTCCTCAAAAGCCAAAAGGATTCCCCCAAATACCACCGTTACGTCAGGCATGTTCAACACGTCTGCAGAGAGGGACCAGCCGATTTGAGTAGATTCTAACAAGCACTCAACATTTAGGCTATTCAGCGTTCTACCAAAATCCACACTCTACTGTCGCTTTAAGTAGGTGATGTACCCGCGCTAATCTCACCCGGACATTATCCTTCGTCGTAGTAATCCACCGGCACATTAACCGTACAGACACGCTCTCTACTGTGACGATGACGGAGAAGGAGCTTGAACGTCTTTGCAGCTGACAGCGGCGCATTATTGCAGTGACAACGGGCAGGCGCAAGGGCCCCACATGCACCGACAGGAACCTCATACCTCATAGAAGACAACGACTCGGATCATCGAGACGCCCCGTCAGAGGGTAACAGAACGGTGATCACTGTTTATGTTGAGACGTCTTTGTAGAAACCAACGGCAGTACGGAGTGCACGTGCTGCGTTAGTCACGATTCAGGGCAGTCCGTGTTATTGCCTTTATATCAACAATCATCCTTGTAAAGTTGACATACTTATACCAATTATGGACCTATTGTACATGTTAATGTTTGATGCAGTCTAGTGACTGTGAAACCCCAATCCTGGTTGTAAGTAGAGACTATGCTTGTGAGACAAACAGACATCTATCACTGATGTTAAAACAGTATTTATTTAGTTTAAAGGCCTTTCAGTTAGTAACCTTTCAGAATATTATCCACTTGATCCTGAAGACCCAAGTAAAGGTTACATTAAGGAAACAAAAAGCAGAAATCACACCAATGCTCTGCACGCCAAGAGATAGCAAAGCTAAACTACTGCATCGCAGTTTGACATTGATGTGCTTTAAAATAGGATCTCACACAAACAAACGCCAGGACCTCTGTTTCTGTATATAGTAACGTCATTTATAGAGCCATCCAATAATCTCTGTGTACTAGCAACACTCGGCCAGTCTCTCCGGTCCCTTTGTGAGTCTACTGTTGTCTTTCAATTATGAGAGATGGTGGAAAAATGTCTGTCACTGCCTCTCTTTCTTCCTTTTCTTCCGTTCCTGCACTTACTCCAATCAGTGCTTCATTGCACTAAAGCAGGCGGATTAGTCCTGATGAGGGGGATCAATCACACAAGCCCATCCTCTTCCCCTCTCCTGTAATATTCCTGCTGTCTCCTCCCACAGAGGCCCAGCTTTCCTCCCTACCCAAGATGCACCTGCCGCTGTGCTGTAAAGACCATCAGTGAGTTTGTTTCACCCGTTGCTACTTTTCTGTGCCGTGCTTCACATGAACGAGCTGAAGACATTCCTGACAGAGTCCCAGAGAATGGCTCTCGCTCACAAAAACAACTCCACTCATCGTTCTGCTGTGTGTCAACTTGATTCTGTTGCTCTACATCACAAAGGTACCTCAGGCAGGCAGAGACTGGCTCTATGAATGTTCACCGTTTAAAATTTCCATCTCTGGGAATCTCTGTGTTTTGATTACGGAGTGAAGTACAACAGAGAAAAAAAAGATACGGCAGAGAAAGACAAGCGACGACTAGCACGGGGAGTTTAACGAAGTAATCGCTTCAGCACATTTTAAAGTCACAAATACTCAATTTAGTTTAGAGGATGCATCTGTTTTGTGTATTTTTGTGTCTGTGATTTTGTTTGTTTTTTGGATATCAATGACATTAAAAAAGCATTGCCTTCTTGTATTGGATTTTCTACTTATGGAACTGTAAATTATTACGTTGTTTTGTCTCATAAACTAATTCAAACAAAAACATTTTCATGTTCTTAATGACATTGTTTGCGTTAGTAAACTAAGTGTGGATGATGATATGAAAATGTGAACTTTTTAAAATTTTTGTCCTCACTATACAATACGTGCCTGTTGCTGCCTAAAGCCTGCTTGATAGACAGTATTACTGGCAGACATAAATCTGTTCTGCATTTAAATAAATGCCCTGTGGGACAAGGAGACTTGTTGAGGCTAAGATAATGATACATGTCTCTTTTATATCCCTGCAGACATGCATCCGCCATGACGACTGCTGTGCAGACACAACACTTACCAGGGCCTTTCTCCAGGAAGATGACCTTGGACTCTGGGAAGAAGTTGGATCCGCTGATGACCATCTCTTCTCCCCCGCTGACCAGACAGCTGGTCAGGCTGGTCTTGTCAACCTGGGGCAGCTCTTGAGCCGAGCGCTGGGCTGGGAGAGACGCAGCGTGGGGTTCGGGAGAAAAGGAGGATGATCATTTGCCGAGCTGTGTTCATTCACACTGCAGTGTGTCTTTTAGGCTGGACTACGGATGTACTATAATATAAGCGGACGCGTTAACAGGAGCACTTTATGATACAAAGTTGTCAACAAAATATCTGAAGTGACTTTCAGTGAGAGCAAACGGTAGATTAAAACAACGTATCAAATCGCCAGATTGAAAGCTTGCTAGTAAAGACGTGTGTGGTAAGGTTTGCATATGCGTGTGTGTGGTTTTCTGAATGAATGTGTTTTGGTGTGATTGCATGCACGCGAGACTTGACACTCACAGCACTCCACAGGAATAGAGGCAGCCTGCAGCGACAGCACCTTCCCGTTGGGCTGAGGGATGTGCACTCTGAACACCACGCGGACTCGTGTGTTCTTCCTCCCGATATCCGTCTCCCCCTTCCGCAGCTCGATGTCCGAATTCCGCAGCTTGAGGATGCCGGCACAGTCGATACTGCAAGGTAAGAGGGGAAAAATAGTTGCCCCATTCGGCACCACCGGGAGGGCAATCGCTAAGACATGGATAAGTCGTGAAGGACCTGAGTGATAAAAACCAACCACAAGCCCAGCAGGGGATTGGCAATGAGGGGCAAATTAAGTGTTGAATTCACAAAATAAAGATGCCTGTGAATATGATTTATTCCAGCTATAAATAAGAGAATCCCTACCAGATCCCTTCCTATGAATAAAGAGATAAATGAAACCAGATCTTACTGAAATATAATCATTCAGATGATTTGTAATCTTAAATATTTGAATAAAGGTTGCTTCTCTGCTCCATTAGTAAGCTTTTCCTGTTTGTTTAAATCTATTCAATCTCCTTTGGAGGATGTAACAACCCTTTATGATGATGAACATGGTTATTTTTCATTGGCCAGGGCTTCCTTCATGGTGGTAAGCTCATAACTTACCCGGCTGACATGTTGTTTTCAGGCAGGAGAGGAATTTCGAGAACTTTGGTGCTGGAGACTACAATTTCTTGGCTGGCTGTGGCTACGGTTTTCCCGGTGATCCGGTGCACCTGGTAGAAGGCGTGCGGCCTCAAGTAACGGTCGTCTGCTGTTCCGATGAACATCTGCAGGTTGATGGGCTTCTCACTGTAGCCAATGAGCTGAGACAAGACAAGACAAGACAAGACAAGACAAGACAAGACAAGACAAGACAGAGGAGAGGAGGAGGAGAGGAGGAGAGAGAGAGAGAGAGAGAAAAAGAAAACAAAAACAGATGTGAGTTCTCGGGGTCCAGATGAGAGGTGTGAACAAAGGAATACTCTCTTGGTTTCCACTGCCTTCAGAAGACCACCCTTTTTTTTGGAGGGAATCTAAATGTCAGGTTGAGGGTGTTGTGATATTTCTGGCAGGACCACCGGAGATTCATCTGGCGCTTTGGCCTCCGACCAGTTCGCCACTGATGTTTTCAACTACCGGTAATAGACTTATCCTGTTTTCCCCTTGCACGCCTGCCCCTTAACAGGACACTGTCCCCCCCCCCCCCCCCCCCCCCAAAAAAAACCTCACCAGAGCCTTAAACCTGTTCTGGTCAACCGGTCCGAGGCCAAATAAAAGCTACAGTGGCCTCCGTTAAAAAAAAACGAACAAAGAGACCTGAGTCGGCTTTAAGAGATTATGAGAACAAAGAGCTTGTGTACTAATTCATCACATCAATTAACAACAGATGGATGGCGAATTATACAAAAGTATAATTCACACAAGGTGAGGTCAGTCACACAAAGATGTGAAAATGTCAACAGTCTTTTGAAACCCTGAGTGCCGGCACCCCGGCTTCCCCCTCAGACAGGTGAGATGTTGGACGGAGGGAAAGTGCTCCGTGTCAGGCAGAGACAAGAGGATGATGGAAGGGAGAGCAGAACCTTTTCCTCCTCAGAGGGACAGAAAACACAGACCACACAATCCCACCACTGTTGTAATGTTGTAGTTGGCAGACTGCCCCCCCTCCCTCCATATTGCCCTCGCAGCCCACACCTTCGGCTCAAATGGAGGGCAGCCCGTTGAGTTTAACAGGAGAGAACAAGGCCATTCATTGCTGCTTCAAGCCTCAGCCCCACCACAGCTGCCTGCTGAGCCTTTCCTCCCAGCAGGTTTGCGTCACACGCCGCTGTGTCAATGTTTGGTACGAAACTGTGGTGGGTGAGAAAGTGGGTGTAGCTTTGTCATGTGCTGTTCCAAAACCAGCTAAAATTAAAAAAAAGGATGAAATTGGTCAGAATCGGGCCCTGGAAACATGTGCACCTGAGAAAACCAGTGAGCCAGTACCACCGAACAAATGTGTGCTTGGTTTCAAAATATTGACTTTCTCGGAAGCCAGTGTTTAAACTCTCCTGGTTTGCAGCGGGATTGTTGAATGAAACTTATTTCCAGCATTTGGTAAAAGGTGTACTGGAATCAACGGTGGAGTTGGTGTTAACGGGAACATCTGTCATTGGATTTACTGGCAGCCTGTGGTCATGATCGTGTCTCACTGTCTTTCTCTCTTTACTTACTACTCCCCCCCCCCGTGGTGGAAGAAGTTAAGGTACGGGGCACCTATGTTGAACTGAGCCGTGAAAGAAACTGAAGCAGGCTGTGTGTTTACAGCGGGTCGTGTGAGAGGACGAGCCTCCAGAGGCAGACACTTAAATGTGAATAATGCTTCACTGTTGAGCTGAATAAAAAGCGTGTATCTGAAGAGGGTTGAGCTACTGAGCTCATTAAAGACACATTTGGTTCCCAAGAGAAGGCTGCATTGAAAATAAAATGACTGGCAAGTAAACAAACTCACACATTGTTGTTACCATTTAACTCAAAGTTAGTTAAGTGGTTATCTGAACATAACTCGTTTATTATGCAGCCGATGATTTTTGCCAGATTGAAGACGAATGGTTGTGGACATAGAGGAAGATGTTCCTCTCCACTGTGGTTTTCCAGGGCTTTAAAAGTGTTGTTTTAAAACATCTCTCCAACTTCTGCTTCACCAAATCTCTGTGGAAAGCATTGTCATGTTTCCATAAGGAAGTGGCATTTATAATCATGTGTAATAAGTTTTTGTGTGTCTGTGCTTTGTACACTGCTGTTAGTTCTTGTGGTGCAGAGGTTGCTGTGAGGAGGCAGAATGAAATCTCTGACACCAACGCCAAAGATCATGAGCAAAGGACGCGTCCTCTTCACACAAAGGTACACACGAACCTACGTAGACGGCGTATGTTTCTGAAATGTAACTTCTGAACTTGAACAGACAGCTATGGCATCGTGAGATAATTCCCGACTTTGTCAAACTGGAATCAAAACTGCTGTATGTGGCACATGAAATGTATTTCGTAGGGAAGTTGCACCGAGGAACAGCATGAGTCCCCTATAACAAGCAGCAATGGGTTCATCTTTGACAACCACATTAGATCTTAAGAGCCACATGAAAGTACAAAGTGATTATGGACCCCAGTCTGAATGGATCCACGGCTGTAAATTACATTGTTCATCATTCTGGATTCAACGAAACATGGAGTCACAGGAATCAACGCTCTTGTGGTTTGTGTTGCTTGTTTTATGATCATGTCTGCACACTGTGGAAGTTATCACACAGAGTGTGCGTGCGCATGTGTGCGCATGTGGCTGTGTGCATGCCTGTATGTGTGTGTGTGTGTGTGTGTCAATAATCAGGGCATGTTTATTCACAGCACCATGTGTGTTCCAGACAGCAGAAAATGAGTTCAGTGTCTGGAGGAATGTATCCGTAAGAGGAAAGTACGGACGTAAAAACCGGAGAAGCCTTAACGGGTGTAGCTTAGAACACGACGAAAAGCACGGAAAAACTGGGACTGAAAATAATGAGAAAAAAAACTTTAAATGTACTGTGAAAAAGCAGTGACGACACAAAAGAATGTATTGTAATTAACTGTAAACGTATACATCTCATATTCATGGGCTACTTATACTTTTACACGCCCTGTAAAGAAAGAAATCCAAGTATTAAATGCATCAGAATGAAACCAATGTGGAATATCCTGTATAGCAAAACATAGAGTTAAATGTACGTGGGTTTTTAGACCTCCGATTTTCTAAAGCATTTAAAAACAAATTGGCCATCTTTTTAAAATCATTGGACATGTTATTAGTGTTTTCAGAGAACTATTTGTGACAGTCACATCTGAAAAGCCCAGCGAGCACCTTTTTACGAAAAGTCAGAGGTTCACAACCACTTGCGGAGCCTTTACGCACGACGCCATGGCGTCGTTTTCTGGTGCGCACCCCTCGCACCGACTTCACTGCGGCGAGTCTAAACCGGGCCGTTTTTTCCTTTCATCTCCGACTCTTTCTGTGTCCTCCTGTGTTCTCTCCGTTTCTCTCGACTCTCTGCACATGAGGGATTTTAGTGCGGAGCCAGAGTGTTGACAAACACACACTTAGCAGGCCAGGAGCTCTTTCCAAATCAAATTATCAACCAGGAAAACCGGATCAGAGCACCAGAAAGAAAGAGTTCACTTTAGCAATCCCAGTGAATCAACAGTCCAAACAGAAACATAGCACACAGACGGTCTAATTCAGTCACAGCTGTTACTAAAAACACAAATGCTTTCTGTTTGGCGTTCCCTCCATTCAGTTCAATTTGATTCATTTAGATAATTGGAGGGGAAAAAAATAGAGCAGCTTACAAATGTAAACTGTAAAAAGTAACAAAACAATAACTAAACACGTGTAAGCCTTACAACACGTGGCTGGTTCAAAGAATAACATTTACTTCAGCAACAAGGGCTCAACACATGGTCCTGGTGCATGAGGGGTGGAAGTTGAACTGGAAAAGAAATACGACACAGCAGGTGGGAAGCTGCTAGTACCCGTTTCTCCAACACCATAGTACGACATTCATTGATCTCAATTCATCACAGATTTTTAAAATCAACGTCATTCGCTGAACACTACACTTTACACCCCTGAGACTAGATCAAAGCAGTGTCCCAAATGATGCCACATGCTCCTCAAACGGCAGTCCGAGCACACTGCAGGAGCCTATTTGCACCGTCAGTCCAGAACATGGGTGAAGCACCACCTGCAAACGGCAGCACATGTAAACAAACACACATGGATAGTGCATTGGTCCTGGCGGAGGAGGCATGTCGGGCAGTGAAATGCACCCGGCACACACACACCCTTGACTCGTTTCACATTCCTGACTCACCCCCTCCGCCGCCCCCTAAATCTGTGCTCGAGTGTGAAATACCATAGGAGGCTGGTCTCTGCACTTATAACTCCTCACCTTTCTGCCGGTCCAGAGTTCAGCCCAGCTGGTCAGTCAGCAAGTAACTGAGGCCTGATAAAAGATCAGTTCTTATATTAAACCACGCTGACATTAAAGCCGGTCACATGTCCCCGGGCCTCATTGAAGCCTGTCACTGTCTTATGGTTGCCGCTTCGGACTGTGGATCGAAATTTAGGATGAACTCCGTCCCTTAAAATAAAACCACTGGATACGGTTACATGCTCAGCTCCCGCTAAATAAAGTCCCCACCTATTTTTGGCCTTCATCTGTTCCACTGATCCAGTAATAAGGCCAGCAAAGCGAGGAGGGGGGGGGGGGATATCTCCCATCACTGCATACACACATAAACAGGCAACCATGCACACACACACAAGTGTTTTAACTTAACTTGACAAATAAAGTAGAAAAATGACAGCGGTATTGAGAGCTGATCTGGGCTCTTTAAGACTTTTGATAATGGGGTATTTACACCAGGGAGCACATCACCTGCTCCCTGCTCCTTTCCTCTTCACTCCTTCCTATCCTGACCTTCCTTCCGTCCTTCTTTCCTCTCCTACCACTGCTTCTCCCCTTTGTCCCTCTCTCCTCTCCGTCCCTGTCCTCTCCTCTCACCTACCTCAGCTGTAGCCCTCTGCCGTAACTCGACACTTTCTCACAGCGAGCGCCTGACTCTGCCAAGTTGTTTCCCTGTGTTGCTCCACTGTTGCCATGGCGAGACCCTCTGTGCGTATGCAGGAGTGTGCGCACATGTGTGTGTGTAATGAGCGAGCATCTACGTCCATTCACATTGCTGTAAACTACAGCCCTGAAGCTTGTGTGATAGAATGTGTGGATTTAAGGACACGAAGTTTCGGTTTTTGATGTGTGTGTGTGTGCGTGTGTGAGAGAGAGAGAGAGAGAGGAGAGAGAGAGAGAGAGAGAGAGAGAGAGAGAGACAGAGAGAGAGACAGAGAGAGAGAGAGAGAGAGAGAGAGAGAGAGAGAGAAGCATGTGTGTGCAACAGATGAAAAAACAGGCGCAATGGTGGTCAAGGTCACCAGTGGGTTATCTGGCAGTGGTTTCCCTCTGTAGCACTGTGGCACCTCGACCTGGGATCTATGGACACACACACTGTTTGCCCAGCACACTGGGGAGGGCAGAGAGAGCCAGGGGGGCCGGTTGACTGTTTGTTTAAACAAGGTCAATACATGTGCACGCATAAGCGTGCACACAGGAGCGTTTACTGTATACTGCATGAGGGCTGTATATGGCCTTGCCCCTCTCCCTCTCTCTCTCTCTCTCTCTCTCTCTCTCTCTTCTCTCTCTCTCTCTCTCTCTCTCTCTCTCTCTCCTCTCTCTCTCTCTCTCTCTCTCTCTCACTCTCTCTCTCTCTCTCTCTGCGCCTCGCTATGCGCTAAGCCTGATTACAACAAATGAGAGCCAAGCTTCCAACATGTTTATATGAAATACAGCTCCAGGGCAAAGCAGCACGAGCTGCAGCCAGTTCACACAGTGCAAACTGCATGCAATCTGCATTGTTGTCTGTGTGTCTCCCCCATTATGTCCGCCAGTCTGCTGAGAGAGTCAGCAGGAGTGAGATAGAGACCTGTCGAGGCAAAAAGCTTCACTCTGACACAAGACAAGAGGACAAAAGCAGATAGGACGGAGGTGGAGATGGACATAATATTATAATACAACCGTCTGTTTTTTGAAGACTTGTGTTAAAAAGAAAAGCACAGCCCTGTGCAATGTTGTGTTCTGCATGTACGCAGCCTTTTTTTTCTGTTGTGTCTGCCTCACTGTGCAGCAGCAGGTAATACCAGAGGGGCTCCTTATATTTGTGTGGGTGCAGCAGCACTCAATTAAGCTGTTTAAATACGCACAAGGATACTACCTCAGCAAGCCAGAGAGGCTTTGGACTTATATGTCTCCTAGCAACAGGTGTACCGATTATGGTCTGCAGCTAGCCCCGGAGGAACGGCTGAAACAACTCGTCAGCCGGGCTCAGACGTGGAACAATGTACGATTACTTCAAAAAGGGTCCGGTGGTCCATCGATATTGCAACGAATCTAATCTATCTATGTGATTCTGACTTGAGCGCCACAGTTGTAGGATCTCCTCAGTGGCTCATTTTCTGCGGCTACACTTATTAACAGCTCCTACATCCTGTGTCTGGGGCCCAGAACCACAAGTTAGAAATCACTGACCCCAAAACGGCTCCTCAACTGAGCCATTAAATTCGACACAGACACGCTGAAGAATTCACAAAACCGTTCTCTCTGAGAAATGTGGATGCGAGCCACTGGGTGAGAGGTATGAGTAACTCACTGCTGTGATACTGGAGCTAGTAGTAGAGGCCCAAACGTCAATACGTCCTTCTCCCAGAAAGAGTCAATTCAAAAAGAAAGAAATCTACAATTCTGTCAAAAACACTGAGTTTAAAGTTAAAGTAAATCCTTTTTTTTATGCTTACAGCCCAGCTATTTAGTTTTTCTTCTTTACAGCCCAAAAATGTAACATTCTGAAAGTAACTTTGGCCAGAAATCAGATTTTAAAACGTGGCCACAAACAGCCAGTAGCCTCACAGTCACAATCTGATCAGAGGAACACCTGTTGGGACTCCCACCTAAAGGGGATGGAGCGATAGAGTCAGCAGTTGGCCGAACACCGGAGAAGCAGGAATTGGAGCCTAACATGGCGGGAAAGAGACATCCTTGAGTTTGTAAACGAAGCCAGGGCTTGTTTGAGAGAGAGTTTGTCGATGCCTTGCCGGCCACAGATTATGTTACTGTGACTTGAAGCCAGTACTCCACCTGCTACAGGAGATTAGTGTGAACTTCAAAGTAGAGTATTACAGACCTCTCAAAACTGCAACCGAAGGTTACCTTGACAGAGAACTGTTTAGATCAGCGGTTCCCAAACTTTTTAGGCCACGCACCCCCTTCTACATCCCGACCGGCTTCACGCACCCCCAACCCCCCCCCCACACACACACCTTAAAAAAAAAAAAGCAACAGAGCCGCATAAAAATCAGACGAATGAGAGAACAGTTTGCTCGCGCGTGGCGTTTGTTTTCGTGCCTTCGAAATGGTAACGGACGTAACGTTACGAAGGTAACGGACGAGTGGCCAGATTGGCCACATCTGTAGGCTCGTCTACTTGCAGAGAGTAAACCTCACTCTTCTTCACGCGACCGACCAATGTAGCCAGGATGTCTTCGGACAAAGCATCGATGCGCGCGACAGTGTTGTTGGACACCGGGATCACGTCCAACTTTTTCGCTTCTCTCTCTCCAATCATACATTCCACCATCTCTTTAACATTTGTTTCCCTCTCCACCACCGCCTCTCCTCCCTATTACGCGGTCAGAATACTACCACAACACGCCGCCTGTCTCCGGCAGAAATGCGCTCATCCACGCACGGGAACAACACCGAGTTGTAATATATACCTCCATAACACCCCGCCACTCTCGGCTCATACCTCCCCAGCAACGAGGCACATCACCCGGTCACAATACCTCCAGAATGTCCCCGGGTGAAATCCGGGACTTGGTTTCATGGTTCCGAGTGGCGGGCGCTCACTCGTTGGCGCTGGGACGCGAGGTCTCCAGCCGTCCCCGCCGCGAGGCACCCGATCGTCAGGTCTTCAGCCCTCGGAACAGGCCGCGGGTCAACAACTTGTGGGTGGCGGGGTAGAGGCGAGGCAGATCACAGAAAAATAATAAAGACTAGAGTATGGCAAAGATATGTTGATGAGAAGCGTATTTGTACGTCAAACACAAACGTAATCAGGGAGAAAATACGTTCGTGGTAAAACGTAATTGAGAATGCATTTTAGTTTTGGGGGGACGTAATTTTTAGGAGACATGACTGCACCGCCATTACATTTTTCCTCTCGCGCACCCCCTAGAGGCAGCTCGCGCACCCCCAGGGGTGCGCGCACCCCACTTTGGGAATCCCTGGTTTAGATCAATCAAATGCATGAATACTCCTCAGGCAGAAGCAAGGGAACCAAGAAGCTGCCTTCTTTGACAAACAATGCAACAGTAACAGCACAGAGTTGATTCGTCTGTCCAGGAGGTGAACTTTCCCAAACAAAGTCAAAGTCAACTTGTGAAAAACAACTTTGAGCATTGCCGCTACCAGAGCCCTTTCAGGAGGGGAAGTCAGCACGGGAGGAAACCCGGAAACATGTCATAGAAGTGCCCTCGATCTTTCTAACCACCTGTGTGATGTAAAGATGCACACACAACTGTATGCAAACTGTTACTGAGGGCTCCACCTGCACTCAATGTGTACTTGTAGGCTACTGTACCAAAACACAAATGTCTGTGCCAAGAAATCCTACTTTGCATACTTCAAAATGGTCAGATGATGGATTCAAATGTATCCACGACAACAACACACACGGCCTTGATTCTGTCTGACAACAAATAGTCAGGCCAGAGGACTTTAGGACCAACACTACATGGAGAAGACGTCATAATAACAATGGCAGTTGCTGTGGTATTGGCCCCTGATCTGACCATCTACCAGTGTTTAACATCATAACAAAGAAAAATATAGTCAAATATGTCACAATCTATGAGTTGAAACTGTGCAGCAGAGAAGCTGCAGTCACACAGGCCTCCGGGGAATCGCTCGCTTCACACCTTCAGCTCACCTGGGAAACAGGATACCTGCGAGCTTGTCAACGGCTTCAAGAGGTCTGACCCCCTTACGTCCAACAAATGCTGAGTCAAGACAGTGGCTGCCTCCAATAATATTCCATGTTGTTTTGTGTTTCTTTAACGTCAACAACAGCTCTAATCTTCTATCCAGCATGTCAAATTGTGTTATTCTGATATCCTCAAACAATAACCCAAAGCACAATGTGTGTGTTGATTTTTGTGTTTCTGTAAAAACAATAATGACATCACAGGGGTGAGGAAATTACCTTTCGATGTGGTAGTTTTTATGCACAGTGCATCACAAAAAGGCTCAGAAGACCAACAACAGAGGACTGTGTGTTTAGTAAACAAAGACTGACTGTTAGACCTGCCGGACAAGTGCTGATACTATCACATCGCATAAACCGGCTGCTCATTTGCTGTTGATAGTTTTTTTTAGTGTCTTGGGAATTCTTCAGCGTGTCTGTTGAATTTAATGGCTCAGTTGAGGAGCCGTTTTGGGGTCAGTGACTTCTAACTTGTGGTTCTGGGCCCCAGACACAGGATGTAGGAGCTGTTAAGAAGTGTAGCGGCGGAAAATAAGAGGCAAATGAGCCACTGAGGAGATCTTACAACTGTGGAGCTCAAGTCAGAATCACATAGATCTAGGTTCAAATGTTTATTGTTATACTACAACAAGCTGGTGTGTGTGTGTGTGCGTGTGTGTGTGTGTACCAGACCACTTGTATCATCTTGTGACATTGTCTACTCTATAAAAGGACCTGAAAGCAGGTTGTGTGCTGTTGTGAGTTCAATACAGAGGAAATCTACAATTGGACATTACTTTATCAATATTGAGGTATTAAAGCGATTAACTGCCACTTCACCGAAAACAGCGGAGTGATACGTATATTAGCTGATCACAGAATGGTGTACCGATTTATTTTTGTTTAATGTCATATAAAATAACGGTAATAAAGCTCTCTTGCTCTCTCTCTTCCCTCCCACACAGAACTCATTGAGCCTCATATTTTCTCTCGCAGGGCTCCACAAACCGCTGCTCATGACAAGCGAAAGCTGTTAGTGTGCTTCTCCCGCTCTGTCCGCGACAACACGATTGCAGTTGGTTCATGAAAGTGCGTTTCAGCAGAAATAAATTACATTTTCACTTTCAGCACTGGTAGTGGCAGCACTCTGCTACAGAACGTCTAAGGAAGAAACACTGAGTGACTTCTTTCACTTTTTGCAACTATACTGAGCAGTACATGAGCAGAAGTAAACTTATCTTCTCTTGTGGCTTATCATCTCTTTGCCTTCGGAGTTGCGATAGATTATAATCTTGGTCAAGATTCATCCCAACAAAAACGAATAACTTGATCAAATAAAACCTATACATTTAAAACAAATAAAATGTTTGGAGTAAACTAACCAGAGTCGGCTGTCTTCACACTACAGTACAAACACAATGCACTGCTATAACAACAAACAACCCCCTCTGGGGATGATGAATGAGGGCAAGTGTGGCAAACGCTCGGTTGAAAACATTTGACGGCTAAATTATGCATCGTCACATATGGCAGGATGGAGTGTTGGTCTAACTGAGGTTGAGATGGTTAATGATTGGCCTGGAGGGAGCCTGCATGACTAAATGCATGAGGACATAGGCTGTTCCTAAAGCAACAAATGGCAGTCATTTGGGCTCCGTGGTTCTTTCAGGAAGTGTCCACAGCTGTTCCAATGTTGCGGTTTTTAAAAATGGTTATATAATCTTGTGTATGTTGTGCTGTTGACTGAGTTAGCCTAAAGGACAAACCTTCCCATCTTTAGTCCAATGACAACACATGTTGCCACCACAACCAACAATTATTAATAATAATTAATGATACACAAATTATTGGGCTGTGTTTCCAAAGCGTTGTACATGTCTTACTGTGTAAGAATGAATTGCATTTTCGATATGTGGCAATCCTATTGGGCGGGTTGAAGTCAGCCATTGTTAGCTTCCACAATGTGGTCACGGTCAGGCTCTAAGGCCGTATCCTAATCATACGTACAAAGGAAGCACGTCACGGTCTTCTTGAAATATTAATGGGACTGAATTCTCTCTCTCTCACTCACAGGTGCTATCAAATTACAAAGCAGCTGACTCGGCTATAGTGGCAGCTCTCTTTAGCTGCCTGCTTGTCTATCTGCCTCAACAGCTTGACTGACAGTCTTGCTGTGGGAGAGGATCCATGTGACCGTCCACACATGCAAATCTGTAAGACGAGACCCTGAATGCAACGCACATCACAACAACCAGCAATAAGGCCTATCTATCTAGAGTCCAATGATGTAGCATTAGTCTTAGTAGCAGCTATCGCTAGATGACAGGTAGGTTGCTGAATGATAAGCGCTCAGTGCACAGGGTCTCCCTTGACTAATGCATGGGCAGCATCACGTCAACACAAACAGTAAGTCAGTCCTGACCTCAGTATGGAAGAGACACCGGTGGTCGTATTTTGTTTAATGGAGCAGAAAAACCAAAGTTAATATCCAGTAAAACTGATTTTGGTCATTTTTAATGCGTAAGATGTCAGGACAAATGTTTCTCACCGCTAACCTTGTTAGCATTTGGGTAATTGGTCTTACCTTGACTATCGGGTGGCCTCCGGACGCTGCTTTGATGGCTCCTCGGCTGCCCTCCGTCTCATAGTGCGCTCGGTGGTGGGCTTTGGGCTGGACCTCTATCTTCAGGTCGTACTGGCCAAACTGGCTCGGCAGTGGCCAATCGAGTGGAGGCAGTGAAGAGGTCCTGATGAGAGAAAACCCCACACACACACAGTAGATTAGAGCTTTGGTATGAAATAATTCTAACATAGAGTGTTGTATAAAAGATGAATTCCCCTCAGAAAATCTGCCTTCCTTCTCATTTATCATATTTCAAAATGTTCTGTACGTATGGTTATGTCTGTGACATCACAGAGTAGGGTCAAGCAAGACAACCTCTCTGTCCAAAAAGTCTTTCTACGTGATGGGTGAAGACGATCTTAAGGCTGCCTGAAAACCTCCAAAAGCTGAAAAAGAAGCGTTTCCCTTTCATGGTGTGAGACAGCATAATAGGTGTAAAATAGGGGGCATAACAGGCAGTTGTCTTAGCCCCACCAGACGGTGAATCACTGGAATGCCCACATGCATTAGTCCTGTTCTTAAACATAACACTTGTTATAGGTCAGGTTAAGACTTTAAGGTTGAATCATCTTCTGAGGGGGTTTTTCTTTGTGAGTGTTCTGTGTGGGTCAGTGAACGGGTGGTAGGAAGAGAGTGTGTCAGACAGTGAGTAAATGACTCTGTGTGTGTGTGTGTGTGTGTGTGTATACACTGTACAAGTGTATATTGTATGTGTAATGCATCACAGGGGCTGGTATTGTGTGCTGCCTCTGTGTAGGTCACAATCATATTTGAACAGCTGCACTCACAAATAAAACCCTCAATGGCCTCCACAGAGAAACTGAGTCTCTCCATCTCAGTGCATTGCAGGAGTTTATCTCCAAAGCATTTTGTAAACACAAACAACCATTAACAACAACCAAGCAGTCAACATTTGTCGCATCTTTACTGTAATTAATTATTAATTAATTATTCATGATACGAGAGGCAGCACGAGCTAGACTGTATGTGTGTCGTCCAGGTGTTCTGTCTGGTAGCGGTTACAAAGTCACACAGTTTTCTTTTAGCACAGCAGTACGTACACACAATCATAAATCAAACTGCGTCCATGCGCGTGTGTCTCCATTTCAATGTCTGCGTATGTTAGGCCTGAGTCAGTGAATCGACTGCAGCTGTGAGTATGTGCTGTCTCATGGGCTAAAAAGAAGACCAGCTACGCTACACACTGATCTCTACCTCAGTTTAGGCTATTTGTGCACACGGTCACACGGTGGCATACGCTGTTATTCGGCTCTACCCAGGACGATACAGGTTCCTAGCATGCAAACGAGTCTAAACTGCATGTTGGATCTTCTGACAGTACACATAATTATTGTAAAGTGTCAGCCAGCATGGCTGACTCCCTGAATTCTTCCCTTTCCAAACGTCCGTCAAGAGCTGGCTACACGCAGGCCGATCTGATCAGAGTGAATTAAAGACATGTGAGTCAGGCTTCCAGTGGAGGCATTTCACTTCATAAACCGCCTTACAGACTGGCACCGGATCCAAAGGAGAGACTGCATTTTGGAATGAAAGGGGCATGTGTCTGCCATTTTGTGAAGGTTTTTGAGCAGCAAAATGCGGCCTTGTGGTTGAAAATGTAACTGAGCTCCATTCTACAGATGTGACACACGAATGACATGTAAATGTCAGCTAAAACCACTTCAGGTTGTAACTTGTTGCATAAAGACTAACTGGCCAGGTTGAGCAAATCACATGAGACTATATCTACACACCATACCACCAATAGTTGTCATGATTGTCGACATCATCATCTCCTTTCAAAACCACCGTTAACTATTCTGAATGTATCGTCTGTTTCCTACTGACAGCGGCTCCATCTCAGATCTAACACGGTGTAACAGAGGCATCCTAACCCTCGTGTTTTCCTCCCGACAGCCACGACAAAACCGCCCAGGAAGTGCGGGTTTGCATGGCTGCCACGGTAACAGGAGTAGAGGGAGGACAGAGGAAATGTGAGCTTTGTGACGGAGCGGAGCAGAAGCGGCGGCCTTATGTCCTCACACAGAGCGTAACCTCTCTCAAATGACTACGGCGTGGTGTCGGGGCTCCCGGCCTGATCACAGTCCCACAACTCATCCTGTCTTCTTCATAGCATCCTTTCCATCTGATGAACTAGGGAATCTTGTGTCGACACATATAAAGTCATTAAAATGGCAACATGTAAATAGATTATCTTGCATTCGAAACCGAACCATAAATATGTCATGCATAACAATGCAATGACGTTATTCTGTCACTGTCTTAGCTGTGGCTTTAAGAAATGTCACAAACAAGGGCAAGGGTGCAAATATCAAACAGTCACTCGTCATAAAGCTGACCCTGTTACCCCGGCCTGTTATTGTCTGGAGAGTGTTAGGTCTATGTGAGCAAGCATTTCTGTTATGTCTATGCATGTGTGTGTGTGTGTGTGTGTGTGTGTGTGTGTGTGTGTGTGTGTGTGTGTGTGTGTGTGTGTGTGTCGTGGCCCCCTTGCCATATGTGCCCTGTGCTGATTTACAGTGCTAGGGGCCAGTGCACACAAACAAGGCCATGTCTTTCATCTGCTGCACACATTGGAGAACAGACAGCAGACTCCTGTCCTAAAAAAACTCCAATATGATATGATGTACTAATAAACTTGTATTACTATACAATGTTTCTAAGTCAGATTTATACTGCTGATACGAAGCTCAAAGTTCCCTTGTTATTGAACATTGATCCATCAACAAGCCTCTTATTCATCCAACGTGCCATTTGATGCTCCTTTACTGCCCTGCAATGTTTTCACTTCTCTCCCACATCAAAAAGGCTTTCCAATCTTTATGACACCTCACAACACTCCATAAAAACATTTACCACTGAGGTCTATTGTTTAGCCTTGCACTAGTAATTGCTTTTAAGATTGACGATAATTGCTGCCTTGCCGATCGGTGATTGCATCAATATTTCACAAAAATGACGGACACAGAGGCAGTTATCGCCACACCAGCTTCTGTTTTTGACTTTAAGTTAAAAATGCTTTCGAGTTTAAGGATATAATGCGTCAATAATCTATTCCACACTGCTACTGCTGTCACTACTGTCGCCAAGTCTTTCTCAGATACAAACAGGAAGTAGAAAAGAACAAATGGATTGCAACAGAAAGTTCTTTTTAACCAGTTGAGAAAGTCCTCGCTGACATTTGAACAGATACAAACGTTTTCCAGTCACTTCCTCTCCATCGACTCCTCTGCATCTACATGAATATTTTGCTGAAACTAGATTAGGTGACCGCATCTACGAGATTAGAGTCAAAATCTTCCACTGTTATTCTGCTCAACATCACCAAATTTACCTGAATATGGGTGTATGACCGGGTTTGGGTTTATTCCATGAAAAGTGAGAGGGCACCGAGAGGAACTGTTCCCCGGGCCCGTCTTTCTTCAGGCTGTGCAAGCCGTCGTCTGAAGGAGAGTCCAGATTAGGAGACGTATTTCCTTGGTCATCCAGCCCCAGCTCCCCTTTCCCCGTTTGCATAGACGTTCTGTCTTGTGAGGTCTTCCTCGTCTTGGATGGGATGTCTGCCTCGGACGGGCAACACTGGAAGGGTGACATGCCCACAGAAGGACTGCCGACCCAGGTGTCCTCTGTCACGCTGCCCCTGGGTGACGGTCCCGGTGTGGGCGTGGGTGAGTGATGGGGAGACAGCGAGCCGGCGTAGCAGATGTCGGCGCTGGAGTGGCGCCTCTTGCCGCAGGGCGAGGTGGGACGCGAGGAAGGCCTGGAAGGCGGCCGCGGGCTCAGCCAATTTTCGTCTGTGACACTAGTACGTGGCGAGTGGCAGGGGGACTGACGGGGCGACAGGCTGACGGAGTGAGAGTGGTGCACAAAGGCGGGGTGGTGGTGCTGCCAGTGGGGCTGCTCCTCCAGAACCCCGCCGCCGGTTTGAGGGGAGACACAGCCCGGGGAGGTGAGAGGGGAGCCCAGCGTGAAGCGAGCGGCCGCTTCATTCAGCTCGGAGTCAACGTCGTCGTAGACGTGTGAGAAGGACTCACAGGAGGAGGCGTCAGAGAACCAGCTCCTGGAGGAGAGGCTGCTGCACGGACTGGGGCTGAGCGAAGAGTCCCGGTACGCGTGGTCCAGGGGCAAGTAAAGGTGGTCTCTGGACAGGGGCCTGTCGCCGTGGTAGTCCCCATCGGGACAATTGGCCCTCAGATCCTCCTCATTGGCATCCATCTCCTGCTGGCAGCTGGGGGAGATGGAAGTGATCTGGATACTGGGGCACTCAAAGGCCTTCGGTGCCTCCAGGGGAGCAGAGGGCAGCAGAGGGGAGGCGCCGTACTTGGAGGCCTGCGCCCCATAGCTCGGAGGCTCGGGTCCTGGTTTGTGCGAGTAAAGGCGTTGGGAGTTGCTGATGATTTGGGAGTGGGACTGCATGCCATGGCGAGGCAGGACGATAGACTGGTGGTTGGTGACCATAGACTGGGGCTGGCCCACATTTAGGATGTAAAAGGACGTGTTGTCATCGGGCTCCAGGTCTAGGAGAAGAAAACAAAAAGGACAGATTAAGAAACAGCAATCTGGAGGTCATTTTCTTATTGCTGTTACTTTTCCCTTAATGATCTTAGTTTGACTTCATTGTGTGAATGAAAAAGGAATAGAAATTCCTCGAGGCAGCAACATCCAGATCAACTCTCATCAGGACATTTAAAAGCGTATGTTGGGAACACATACTTTGGATTAAAATAAAATAGTGTTTAGCGTTCAAAGACTACACCTTAGTTGTGTCACAGCTTCTAAAGCCACATTGTTGGGATAGCTACCTCGGGTTGTAGGGGCACAGCTACGGTTGTGTTTATCACACAAAAGCACTATAGGCATAGAGTTGATACATTTGCATCTAATCAACCAACCCTTTAATCATCCTGATCACAGTTTAAATCAGTCTGGCAGAGAGGAATAGTGTAAAAGCATATAATAACGAGGTCATTTTCAACCAGGATTAGAGCTTCTACTTCAGCCAAGACAATGAAAGCGTATTTGAGCATATTTGTATGTTACTGTTTGGGTTGCTGTATATTTGTGCCTCGGGACTCCTGAAGCATGAACACAGTGGTCTGAAATCTCCTCCAGGCCTGTTAAACTCTGTCTTAAAAAGGGATAAGACTAGAAGATGTATTTGGTCATTATTATAAAGTCAACCTACTGATACTACATTCCACCTACGAGTAATGTATTCATCCTCACCGGGGCCGCGCTTGAGTCCAACTTATTTGATCGCAGACCCATATACGGTTGCGTGCTGAGTTTGCGAATGAGCCCAGTCTCAGGAAAGTAGAGGCCAGAGTGTTGCTGGGTAGCAGGCAGTCATACAGGCATTGTTCCAAGAGGGATAACCAATGAACAGCACTACTCAGGAAACAAATTCACACAACGGTGCGTGCTGTCCGCTGTCATCACAGCTAGCGCCGGCAGGCTATTTATACCAAAGGTCAACACACACACAAACAAATAGACACAAGCTCAGTGTCCGCACATTGGCACTACTCTGTTAGAGGTTATTGATAAACCTACACTGGATACGCTCTGCTGCTCTCACTGGGAGTAACCCAATGTTCGACATGGGAAACTTCATTGCACTTGCACAATAGAAACGCTTCGGGAATTATATATACAACATATATAACATACATATATAACCCACAACATGTAACCCATTTTGAATAGAAACTAAGCTTGAAAATAGAAAGCATCATGTAACATCAGGCTTCCTGACATGTCCCGTCTTTGGCCTTTAAACTATGATGAACTTCTGCTGAACAAAAAAAAAAGAAGAAATGATTATCATCCTTCAGAAAATTACAAAATGACCAAGTTAAAAAATATAGGCCAATGAGATTGAGCATTCATTAAACGATGAGCTAAGCTGAAACCACACTGTGGCCGGCACAGGAGATGGTTGTGAAATCATCACACTTCCCTTTATTCCTTAAATGTATCTACCTGCCTCAAAAGACCATTTTTTACATTTGAAAACTAAAACAGAGTAAGATAAACAGGCTATAGCTTGGTAGTAACTTCATTTAAGTTCCCATATTTGTTTCCTCCGACTGTAAATGATAACCACATACCAGTAATATGAAAGCTTTGTTAAATCTGATATCAAAGATGGCCTCAAAGGCACTTGTGAAAAGGGTTTTGCTTTCTGTCCTCCCCTCCTCTCTATCCAACAGCAGCAATAGAGGCAGTGGCAGCCAGCTTTATTTATAGCTGCTCAGTTTGGAGCTGGCGCTGCCTGCCTGTCACAAGACCCGGCAACGGATCCTCTGACCACAACATCTGACTGACTGACGAGCAGCAAGAGGAGGACGACCGAGCCGATAGGAAGAGAAAGAAGTGAGACAGCCTGAAGTGGGAAATAACACGAGGAGAGTGTCCCTGCTTCTTTCTGTACAACATATAAAAAAACATAGAATTGCAGTAAAGATAAATCTCGATTAAAAGCATTTTTGAAACAATTTGTCAAAGAGGACAACAATAAACACATTGTATTTATTCTGCCTTCTAAAAGCCTCTATCCTAGAAACTTATTTAGACAAACATTATCAAAACATTTTGGATTACAAAGACATGAATATCTCTGCAATAAAGGAGAGATAAGACGTGAATTGTCATTTGCTAAAACAATAAGAATTCTGAATAGGCTTTTCTGGGTTGCTGCTGAGCTAAAACACAACTTGACACGCTTATTTTAGCTCACATCACATTTAAACACATTCAAAAGAAATGTAATACAGATAATTCAGGGCAGGTCAGCACCAGGTGCTGTTGATTAGGTACTAATTACAGACTAATTACAAACCAATTAAACTATTCAAGTTGCAACAACTTTTTCCCTGAACTTTTATCTTGGTAAATCTGGAACTGTGTTTTTATTTCTGCATTGTTTTGTGAGTGAAGCTTACTCGGAGGGTAAGTTTGTTCACTACAACTGAATATTATGTTCGCAAATTGTCACATTTAAAAGACGAGACTAAACAGTCACAATTTGCTTCATCTACAAATCCCTGCACAAGTGATGACACATTCAATTCATAAGCTTTGCCAATTTAAACTTCACGCAGAGCCTCCAGATGCCAACCCAAGCTGACAAGCGCTTCATCGACTGATGCACGTTTCATTAGGGCTGCACCGACCAACCAGCTTACTGGACGAAGAAGAAACTAAACGAGAAGCTACAGTTGCTGGATCAGCTAAGTTATGACATGTGCTCCAAAGAGCAGCAGTCACTAGAAACTAACCTCACACCTGGGCATTGATGGGTCATGTTCCGACACTGTGCGTTGTATTTTGTAGCCTGTGGTCACAGAAAACAACCTGTTTAGAGTAAACTACTGAGAAGAAGCCATCGTTGTTGCTGCCGTGTCTGTTGTGTACTACTATGGCAATCATCGAGTATATAGTATCATGTGATGACTATGTTTGGATAAAATGTATGATGCATGTTAATAAACACATTACGGTCTTGGTGTTTGTATGAGTTATCCGAGTTGGCCCAGTGATTGTAATGAGAGCAGTAACTTGTCTCTGGGCTGTCTGCTTCTCTGTCTCCTCAGATAACAGATTAGAAATCCTTCTGCTGAGTTCATTTAACATACTGAGTGCAGAAAGGATCCATCTGCTTTTCTATTTTTGCATCCTATACACACACAATGAAGAGAGGTAAGTAGCAGTGTTGCACAGATACGGGTCAGACGGGGGATGACCATGTTACCTGGCTCACAGCCCTCTCCTTTCCCTGAGATAAGATTAGCCTGCTACCTAAAACCTTCCAGTGAGAGGAACGGGGTGGGTGGTGGTTTTTTATCAACGGCCTTGGTTGCTAAAGCCCCTACAATGTTCCTATAAGCCTCCTCGGGTATCCATACATCAGACCTGGTTAAATAAAGATCTGTAAGAGGCTTTGCTGTACCGAAGATAATAATATCTCCGGGAGACGTTTCAGTGGAGTCCGCGTCTTTGTGGATGTTTGTGAGGCTCCACAAAAGAACGCTGTGTTCTCGCGTTAACCACGGGGAACGTACCATGGGGAACGTGCCGGGGCCCACTGGTGACGGTGGCGTCCACGTTGGCTCCTTGACACAACAAGCCTCTGGGTGACAGTCACACTCCCCGGGGATTCTCGTTTCGGGGGATAATCCACAGAGACTTTTGTTTCCTCCCTCCTCCTACTCTCACTGCACACAGAGTGTGTCAGGGTCCTGTGACCGGCGGTGGCACAAAGGCCGACATTCTGAGAAAGTACCACTGAGGGAGAGAAGGATTTATCTCTCCCAGAGAAGATGACGCGCTCATCGGTTACGATCTTTCTGTCTACCGCTCTTCATTCTGTTCGCTCTCTTCATGTGAACATGTGCATGCGTATGGGTATAAAAGTGTGGGTGGTGTTTGAATGTGCGTATGCTCCTCTGTGCCTGTGGTTGTACCTCTGTGCCTTCCTGTGTCTTTTCGCATTTTGCTGTTTGGGTATATGTGAGTGTACCCTTGTGTGTGTGTGTGAGTGTTTGTGTGCATATGTACGTGCGCACACCCCAACACATATTACTGTCTTAGGTTACCCGCTAGCCCCAACAGCATGTGTTGCTGGAGCTGGAGGGTAACCTTAGTCAGGGTTCCCTTTGTGGTGGGCGAGCAGGTTGATTAGAGCCGGCTCTGCTTACATCCCCGGCACAGAGGGCTTTGTTGTTCAGCCCGGTCTCCTCTTTCAGCTGCCGACCAACAGACCAGAGCACAAAGTGTGCCAACACGTCATGTACAGTACGGGATAAAATGTATACACCTCAGATAAATAATCAACTAACGGGACGCACCGAGCCAACTCTTTCTTTCACATTTAAATCACGCATACTTCACCGTGTGGAGATGAAGCTCTACCGTAAGTTCAGTGAGGAAGATTACACGTTTTGCATGCCTCGGCCCGTCGTCTCGTCTCGTACATCTCTGACTCCTCTCACGCATGCTCACTCACTATTTCCTTGCTGTCCTCGTTTTGGGGGGCTGTCAATCATGATATCAGCTGTTCTGATCAGCTGGTCTCTTCTATTCAATACAAATACATCGTTAGCCTTTCACCTTGCTGCCGATTGTCTCTCCACCTCTAGTACGTTCGTGTTGCTGCTGCGCACCCCTCCACCTCGCCTTCATCAACTCATCATTCTACGAGCCTCATCATCTGGACTCCACGGGGAGATTCATCTTGTAGATGTAGATCTTTTTTTCATCTTGATTTAACTCATTTGGGCTAATTTGTATGTACCTTAAAACCACAGCAAGGAATGCTGAGTCAGTGGCCCGCTGTGACTTTATGAAACTGTAAGAGAAATCATTGATGAAGGGTGTATACCTTGATACATTAAATCATTTATAATTCAACAATAACCCTTTTAAATCTTTTTTATTGCGGTTGTTATAGATATTTGCAGTGATTCCCAGCAGAGCTCACAAAAGCAAATTTAATTCCTTCCCCCTTGAGTTTTCCAAGAACTGCGGCTGGCTCGTTGCCTACGCTTCTAAACACAGAGCCTGTGACGCACATGCACACCCGTATCGTAAGGACTACACCTGTGGCTGTAAACCTTGCTGACTGGGTCTGTGCCAAACCTCCTAATGATCCCTGTACACTATGTGTAGGTGGTTTGGGTCAGTGCACAAAAAGTGAGAGTGAGCTCGAGAGAAATCCAAATGAGGCAGGCTGGACATAGGACATATAGAGGAGCATCCTGAGGTGCGGGCCTGGGTCTAACCCGACATCTCTACAGCTTTGTTCCTGTCTTATCCTAATGTTATGTTCGGGTTACATCAAAAAGCCTTCCTGTGCCGTCACAGCAGACTCAGCAGCCAGCAGAGGCTTAACAATGGCAGCCTAAGCCAATGTTAACATATGCCGGCAGCTAAATTAAGCTCCTAATTAACAATCTCATTCCGAGATAACATTATGGGATAAACATAGAGTGCCAAGTAGCCACCTGAACTAAATACCCACCAACGCACGAAGATCCCTTTCAAACACATCACTAATTGCCATTAGAGTACATCAAATGTGGTACTCTTAAAAAGATATCAGGAAAGGTTAGTACTTATATTTCGATCCTAAAAATGAGCTATATTTAAATGGCATTTATACTTTACAAATAGTGAAATTAATATAAATATATTTCAGCACAGATTTATAAGAGGACCCTGATCCTCACACAAGGAGTTCACTGCCCGGTGGTCTGAACACCAAAGATGAATGAACATTGCGGTTAGGAAACTTCCTGTCAGGGCAAGTCTGAAGTAACAAAGCTATAATTGCTAAGAGCTAGGACGAGTAATTAAAACTGGAACCATTAAACTAAAGAAAGTTCTCAGAGATCCAGCACTTAATATAAGACAAACACAAGACAATGCAGAACGTGGCGTACAGCTAAATGTCGACAGAAATTAAACTCAATGTGTCTTTAGATTATATGTAAGGATCACACGACACGTATTTGACAGATACGTCCAAAACCAAACTAGAGCCACATCCCTGACGGCAGCAAAGCTTTCCATAAGGTTGATCAGAAGTAGGCCTGCCCCCTCTTAGTCGACTAAGAGTTATTTAGTTGATTAGTCATTTTTTAAAGCTTTTCATGGAGAATGAGTTATTTCCAAGAAACGTACGCGCACATCTCTGGTAAACACAAGTTTTAAAGCGGTGCTTTTGTGTGATACTTTGTAGAGAAACTCAGTTGTACGGATCTGTCGATTAAATTGACTGATCGATTCGTCCACAGAATTGTTTGAGCGTTAAGTTGACTAAATCGCGTTTCTTAAACGTCAACAAACCTGGTCCGGGATAAAACAACCCCCCCCCCCAAACTTCTCTTAATAACCTGGTTTCATCTGTGCATTTAAACAACAACGTCTCAGAGCTACAGTGCATTACGATATTGGCTTGAAGGCGTGCAATAACCCGGAGCAGATAACATCAGAGGCTCCTGCTAGCAGGGGTGACATTTGAACAATCTGTCAGGGCTGACTGTGCATGTGCCTGAAAAGAAAGTCAGGACTGGGGAGGGAGAGACGGAGCGAGGGAGAGGGACACACAGGGAAACAGAGAGACAGAGCGGTGAGAGACGAGAGAGAGAGGACTTAGTAGTGAGACTACAGTATATACACACAGCTGATAAATGCACAAGTGTGTCAACCAATATCCTCCAAACAAATCATACAGATTGTTATACTATATACTGTATATACTATGTCCCCGGAATATCCCAGCATCAACAAATAAGTGTGTATAGAAGAGATTGTTTTAAATGTACCTGTACACCTTTCCTAATCTCCGTATGTCAACAATGGCCACCCCCGGACCTCCTGGCCTTGACCCACCTTCACAAAGATTGATTAAACAACTGTACCAGCAGAACCACTTCACATCCTCCGTGTGGCTTGAGCAGCAGGGAGGATGGATGGTGACGATGTGGTGAGGCGGTAAAAAAAGAAACGCAGTGTCCTCAAGTAAAAGGGTCCATCTGCTGCGCTCGTAACAGTTCTGCTGCTCTTTATCATGCTTGTAATCAGGCGACCACAACAGAAACAAACTAACAGGAAACAATAAAGGAAAAAGAACCAGAAGACAGCAATTTCCACTCCAAAAGCATGAATGGAAGTAGGAAAACCCTTCCTTTACATCTTGTTCACAGCTCTGCAAGTTCATACATGTTGACTCCAACAAGATGACTTCACTATCTTTACCATCGAGGCCCAATTCATGTTTTACTCTCTTGTGTAGTGCATGAAGTGATCAGCAGTTCATATTGTTACAACCTCTATCCACAATTAGTGTGCCCTTTCCGCCCAGCTGTCAAAGTCCACATGGTCCACAGTCCACTGTTGACCCATGTAGTAGGGTCCACTCAAAGACAGGGGAGGGGCCCCGATTGAAGTGTGTCCCATCATTCCTCTTGATAATCTAACCAACGCCTCGCAACTGGAGTTACTTAATTTCTTTTCTTTTCTTGTGTATCCCATCTGAATTTCCCCACGCTGGGCATCGCAACAGTCGCTGTTTCTTGATAACTCGGGACAAGAAAAAAACAGCAAGGGGTAGAGGTGCCAATCCTAAGCATTAGCCGCATTGAGAGGGAGCCTAAATTAAAATAGGATTCAAAACCGAGCTAATCCCTGCGTAGCAAGCCATGCCTTATAGTAAGAACGAAAAAAAAGAAAGAAAACCAGATGCAGGAGTTGAACAGCTTTCTCTCTGGTGTAATGCAGCCTCTGACATGTTGATACAGCGCAGCCAGCGGTAGCTTCAGTTACACTCAATTTAAACTAGACAGATGCCACACATAGTTACTCATGCCTCGCCCCGGGAAACAAACGTCTCATTCATCACACTGGGTGCTGGGACCCCTTTCGGTTCAACCGGGTTAGGGGGCACCCGCATGGGGATCCGGCCCCACATGTGGACCTCGTGCATGACTGTCTGACCTTTCACCTCTCTGTCTTTTACCTTTTCATGAAGGTATTAGAACCTGTGGGTCCATACACTCACTTGTTCCTGATACAAAATACTGGCTTGTGTAACTGTCATTCTCCACTCTCCTAGCTGTGCTGGTATGCTTTCCTCTCTTTCATTTCACCATTTTTTTGGACATTGTTATAATAACTATAGCTATGCATACCAACAAGCATCAGTGTCCTACAGACTGATATGTCTAATATCAACAAGCTTCATAATTAAGATGACAAATAAGGACCGTAGCTTACTGCACATCGGGAGTCAAGTACAGTGAATACAACATGAAATAATATTTTAATAATAATAATAGTATTTGAGATGGAAAAAAACCAACGAAATTTTAACTTTAGACTGGAGACGTGTGTATGTAGTTATTTTAGGGCAGATGTAATGTAAAATAAAACAGGGCAGCCTGTACTCTGAATGACAGCTGCTTGTATGAGTAGCGGCTCCAACCCCTCAGCATAAAAAAGCCCAAACAAACACACACACGCACACAAACACACCTGGCTAGAGTCCGGGAGCGCCGACACACACTCACCTGGCGATGTAGCGCACAGCATTCTTCCACTCCTCTCCCCGGTGAGATCGCAACGTGCTCGAGCAGTAAAAAGTTGAAGGCTGCAGACGTGCTGGGACGAGAGGGGTTCTCCTGATCTAAGTACAAACGAGTCACTAGAACCTGCCGCCTGCCCTCTGCCACTCTCTCTGGGAGCTCAAAATAGTCCACCATGAGAGCGATGTAATTTCAGTCTTTCCCACGACAAGGACTGAGAGGACTCTTGGTTCAGAGCAGCAGAGCAATGACAACAACATAGACAAGGGCAACATTTCTTTCTCCGCTAGCTACTCTCATGAAAAAGAAATGGGCCTTGACATGTCTTCATTTCTAAACACGACAAAGACAATCCTACAGGCACAAGAACTCTCGATGCCTGTCAACGGAACACAATCAGACCTGACTAGTCACTAAGTGGCTGTGGTGACTGTCGGCATCTGGAGATTTCATTAGCCTTGATCAGTCTCTCTGATGTCACTGGTGGTCTCTTTCACATCCTGAGAAAGCAGTGAGAGAAGAGAGGAGCCTCCGTCATCCTGATGGTGGGTCTACAATGAGTCTGTGCTGGTACGGTGGCAACCGAAAAACCACAAAAGAAAACAACAAAAAGGACTACAAAGTAAATATATATATGGATTACATACAAAGAGAAAAAAGAAAGGTCTCGACAAACAGAGCAGTTCATCTTCCCCCTCACCAGCAGCTGGAGAGCGGTGTGGCCCCTCTCCTTTGGTTCCACCCGGCCATCTGAACCCCACATGGTATGTCTGGGCAGACAGCCACACACCTCCACTGTGGATCTGCTACTCTGCCACCCATGAAGGGCACTTCTACCCCCCGCCTCATACCACCTCTAACGCCCGGTGGGGCTACGGCTTCGGCCACCTGCACAACCGCCCCCCTACACCTCATTTCTACCACTTCACATGAGACACTCGATCACAAAATACACGTTGCAACATATTGTCAGCTGGAAACTAGAGTTTAAAACAGTGAAGGGGATATATGTTCTATAATTAGTATGTACAAGCTGAGCCCGTTCGATACTATATGACAGCAAGTGGGAGGCCACAGTCTGCAGCGAGCAGAACCATCACACACGAGTGTCTAATACCACTTTCAGTGCTGTTTGTTTCACAATGAGAGTTAGCTGTAAGCTACAAACCGGAAAAGGTCGATGGACGTTATCCATAAAGTTATTAAATACATGACTTGCATACCTCTTAACAGGTGGTTTCCCCTGCCTATGGTAATCTCTGGGAGGCAGCCGAAGTGGTTTTTTTCTTTACAATTGCCTGAAATGACTAATTAGAAGAAGAAACAGCACTGAGCTCAACGATCACAAGAACAACTGCTGCAGAAAAACAAGAGACCGAGCAAAAGTGACATGTTATTAAAGCAAAATGGAGACAGAACACAGTAAACGTTGCTGCTTTTCATGGTGAACATTTTTTCGCACAGGTCATTTTGAATCGATATTGTTGTTAAATAGTCGTGTGGTAGTCGTCTGTGTAAAAGCGTACCTTCATAGTGAGCTCATGAATTAGTTAGTTTGTTAGTTGGGTGGGTTGACACAAATGAAAAGTGACCGTAACAACTTCTCAGGGACCAGACTGACATTTTCAAATTGATTGTTTCGTGGTACAAACAAACTAAGTCAATGCAAAGACATAACTCACAACCGCCTGGACGACGAGCCTTATAATAAATTGTACTGCTGTCCAACCACTGCACAGCACTTTGTTGTTCTTAAATGTTCTCTATAAATAAAAAGGACTGCAGAGAAACTGGACTTCCTGGTGAGTCTGTATCTGTTTTCCTGAGTTGCTACTTGTTGTCACAGTACACATGAGTCGGGGAACTTGTCCTTTTGGCTGTTTGTGGCCAAAAGACGAGGGCTAAAAAAAAAGCACTGCGCGGTGATTAAAACTGATGACAATCAGTTCAGTTTACTCGTTTCATTTTTCCACTCCCCACGATAGTTTGCTACTCCTCTTGTCTTGATTCATAGTTACTGTCTAGAGCTTTGCTTGGGTTATTTAGGCTTGGACTAGGGTTAGATCTTAGGTGAAAGCTAACAGTTTAACCATTTTTTAAAACCACTTATTGCTGTATTCATTTTAAGAAGTGAATTGGTTAGAAGCTGCAGAATCCTCAAACTTCCAGGACAAAGAAGGAAACCTTTTATTATGTTGCTACTAGGATTACAACATGGCAGATGGGTCAAAAGCACTGAGAAGTTGCAAAGAAGAAGAAGACAGCACCACCTATTCTCTAACTTTAAAAAAAGATAATTGGGTAACAGGAACTACCTTTATCTGGAGCATAAACCTGCCAAAATGTGGAAAATAACATTCAGTGTTAGCAACTCAGCTAACCACATGGCGGAGAGTTGCCACCATTAACATAATGAATTATTGATGCCTTTAGCTACAGGCTAACTAATGGACTTCATCCGATGTTCTCATCACACCATGTAGCAAATGACAAACTAGAGCTGAACCGATTTATGTGACCAATACCGATATAGATATTTAAAAAGTTTAAATCCCAATGGCGATATATTATCATAGAAATGTGGCGTCGACGTTTTGTTTTTATTTTTGAGACTTTGGCTCCACTTTTTCACAACCTCACAGCTCAGTTCAAGCAGCATTCAACAATAAGAATCTCAGCGGAGGTTGTTACAAAAACAAGTCCCGACTTGATCCCTGCCTCCAGAGAAGGAGACCAACCTCAGGAGTGTGAGAGTAACTCCCTGTTACTCCGGCTGTGTGATCCTGTATTACACTCCCGTAATTAATTTGAACAGGGCCCATTTATACAGTCCGGACCAGATTAAAAACCACTTGCACAGTGGTGCTGCTTATATTCCGACACTTCTTCCAGCTGCAGATTTTTTCCCCCTCGTCCCATTTCCAAATCAAACTTCTCTTTAATCGAAGGAAAAATTTATTTAAGATTGCACAAGCCAAACCTTGATGCAGTCACTGCTTTCCCAGAGCTCCATGAAAAGGACACTGAGCTGAAGAATGTTCAGACGGTCACGGCCCACAGACAGAGACCAGTGAAGGAGCTGAATTCAGCCTATATGCAAATACGAACACAGATGATCTGAATCAATTAATTAGTGTGTTTCAATCAGCTCATGACCTTTGTTACATCACATGTCACTCAGCCTCTAAAAGACTCTTTCACACATATTATCACAATTTAACTGAATGAACAACCCAAAACAAGTGTCTGTCATGCTTTAGGAAACAAGCATAAATGATCATTCATTCGTCATCCTGTGGCCTCAAGTGACTAAAGGGGAAATCTGCCCTTCTCAATCATAATGCATATCAACTTAATGAATTTGCATTTCATTAGACATTATGCTTAAAAAGTATGGCCTAAATGACAACACACACTGATGAACCTGTACAAAACAAGTTATCCACATACCAAATATGATCAATAACCTGTAGATGAAGCCATTTCAAGCTGTTTTTATATCATATATAATGCATCCATACACGTAATAAATTATTTTCACGGTATGTGACCGTTTGTGTGTCCAACAATAACGGTGATGTTCTATACAGAAACTAAAAGCAGCTTGGCAGTTTATTTTCTCCAAAACAAAAACATACGTTTCTTTTCTCTTTGTTGACTGGAAATATTTCTCTTAGGCAACAAAACTTTTTTTACCGTTAAGTCATGTTCTTAAAACAACTTTAACTTGTCATATTTATACCTGCTTGTTCCATCACTTCCCTGTATCTATATAGTGAGTAATATTTATTCAAATCCATGCCAACCCTTTTCATGGTTGGGATGTTTTTGTTCTTGAGAACTTAATAATCAGTCAGTTTATGAAACAGTCCGAACAAATAAAAACATGAATTCACTTCATAACCAGTTCTTCACAAATAAGGGTGGCTGGACGATAATTCAACAAGATAATGTATCATCTTTCAATGGAATCATATTGAGATATCATGATACACAGTTATGTCGTCTGAATTGATAATAACAAACACATACTAATGCAAATTTCTCAGAAAATCATATAATTTTGCTCTTAAGTACTTAAAATGTTAATATTTTGCAATAAAGTTCTTAATGAATTTAATAATTATAATATAATTGTAATTTAATTTGTATAATTATTATTCATTATTATGAATACAATTTGTTAAGTATTTCATTCACACAAGAGTACACAAAATCATGTGGTTCCTTCATACAGACATTGTGATATATATCGTTATCAACATATGAAATTTTGATTTTGATTGCCCAGCCCTATTCACAATCAAGCTTCTGCTGATTGCTTACTTTGTTTCTATGGATAAACTAATACAATAATGATTGTCTGTCATTAATACTTACTAAACCCAGGCATTGCTTAATCTCCTTTTTGTTGGGCGTTGTCATCTCAGTGGGATAGTTTAGCCTGGAGGAGAGAGAGAGAGCAGTGCCATGCGGCAAAGATCCTCATAGATTCAAACCCAAGGCATCTCATGAAGAACGTTTTAAGGTTTTGGTGTACTTTGAATCGCAGCAATGTACGACTTATTGTTTGAACTTGAGGCACGTCAAGGATAACATATCCTGAGGGTGAGAAAAGATGGTTTACAACAGGTTCAATCACTAGTTCAAAGTTTTTTAGAGTGAAAGTTCCTCACTACTAAAGGTGTTACGCATAAGCACAATTACCTGATGATTTTACACATCCCTCTTTTGTTTGTGTCCCTAACATTTGACATCTAGCAGTCACAGTGAACAACCAATAATTGTAATGGCAAACCAACTATTCAAATGTCAAGGTTTGTTGTAGTTTTTAGAGTTAAAATACTTGATTGACTGTTCAATAGTGACAAAGTTGACAAACTTTAATAGACTTTTGCTTTAACTCAAACTGGCTAGAGGCAATGTCAAAACGTTTTACTCCCAGATATCACGCCAGATATCACGCCAATAGGGAATCAGATTTGTTCCGAATACGAAACTTACAAATGTACAATTCTGGGCCATCTCACCTGCATTGTAGGCCCACTCCTCTTAAAATGTTTCTTTAAGGTCTTGTGTTGTGTTTATGGTGGCACCCATAATAATAAATATACACAAATGTAATAAATATATATGTTTAAAAGTGTATTTACACTTATATTCTTGGAATATTTATATTTTCTTTGGATTAATTGATTTCTGGACCCTGTAGAAACAAGCTGACTAAGAAAAAGCTGTCAACCTGTAATTAATTGTACATAAACACAGCACAGGACAATGTGTTGTTTTTGTTGTGCATAACTCTTAGACATGTCTTTAAATTCACAAATATCAACACAAACAACTTTTTTTGCTAAATGAATCCATGTTAGTGTAAAGTAACGTTACACATAGCTAGAAATATCAACTGGAAAGACTGTTTACAGTGAAATTACACAGTTAAAAAGGTTATTAAAACGTTGCATCTGTCTTACATATTTGTGAATAAATGTTTTTACATTATCATGTGATACTTTGAGAATCAGTGACATTGAAAAGAGACTCTTCCTTCCACCAAGTCAAACTAACTAGCGGTTGCAGTCCCGCCACACGGCGTCCACGTTTACAGTCGACAAAGCTATTCACTGTTCATTAGAATATGACAATAAACTGCACTTGTGCTAACGTGCTAGCATGCCTAGCTAATGACAGCTGGTGTTGTGGACAGTAGGTGGGCGACCGCGATAGAGAGCGTGATATTTTAATATCTCCGTTTCTCCAAAAAAAAGAAGAAGAAAAGAAACATATTAGGGTCGGTTCCTCATTTACAGGAAGAGCACACACACACAGGACCGAGGCTGCCGGGGCTAAATTAAGCCAGTAGTAATATTAGCTTAGGTTAGGTGAACTTCAAAGCTACTGTGCCGCAAGTTTAACGGGAGGAATGAACGGGAGGAAACTCACTGACCTGCGGGGCCTAACGGCTGCTGCTGCCCGTCCTCTCCGAAGATCAGTCGGAAGTCCAGCTCCTCATTCCCGGGGCAGTTCGCGGTCGTCATCGGGTTTGACAGCTCGGGTTTTTCACCCCGCTACTGGACCGTCGACCGCTGGAGCAATGTATGCTCTCCCCTAAAATGTCACAATATTTACCGACTGCCACGACGCCGAACTTCAAACTTTTAGTTATTGTAACTCATACGCGTTCATGCACGAGCTCCCATGTCCCCCCGTCCCCCTGGTTTGGACAAATCCAAAATACAGGTCAGCTCCTCTTCCTCTGGCAGTTAGTGCACTGGCGAAATTTGTGGCTTCGACTTCAGAGAAAGTCGTCTGCCTCCTCCGTCTCCTCTTCTTCTTCTTCTGTTTCTCTCTGACAGCCGAGCAAACAACAAAGAAGTGTCTTTCTCTGCCCGTGTTTAATGTCCGCTATAAAGCTGATGAATTGTCCGTTTAATTGTCCCGTCCCACCCCCCCTTCCTCTCTATCTCTCCTCCGGTCTGTTTCTCTATCGCTCTCTCCGGAGCTTCTATCCCAACTTTTACTAACCCCGCGTGACAAGGCTGTCCCAGTGGTGACGTCAGCAGACACAACACGGGCACGCACACACATGCAAACACACGCACACACACACACACACACATCCAGCTCCTCAGCTATGGAGTTAATAATCAGTGTATGAAAGACAACTTACAGGCCTGAAATAGCCTTTGTGGTTTTTTGAAGGTGTTGTCCAGCGTGAAGCAAAATAATACACATATATATATTGTAATACCTTTGATAATGTCTTATCACTGTGTTAATAAGCTGTTTTTGGCAACACAAAGTGCACTAACATTTGAAATTGCGTATAGTGAACCTTTTAACCTTGCAACAACAAGGTCTTACAGCCACTTTGCTCCATTTAATTGGCCCTCCATTTTCTTCCAACCACTCATTAGGCTACATCCGACTGCGCCTGGCTCTCAATGTTGCCTCTCTGTGTGGTTCCAATCCAAACCAGGATTGGTAAATCTAATGACACGATGCACTTTCTACCTTTACATCCCTCCAGCCCGTCCGCCCATTCATTTCTAATCAGCCAATTTGGGCTAGTACTACTGTACTGTAGGGAAGAACAGACATTTTGAACATAGCTTTTTGGATTATTTAGGTTATGATGCAGCCTAAATAGCACATAAATTATGTCCATTGAAAATTAAAAAATGCTGTTTGTGTTCTGAGAGCACGGACTTTAAAATCCTGTAGGTATTTGCCACTTTTATCCTTGATGCTACCGGCTTTCGAGGGGTGATTCACACTCAGTTAGAAACATTCTACACTTACTGCCTCCTCAAATGGTCACTTTGCACAGGGTTCTGGACTTGGTGGGACTGAGTGGGTATTTCGCACCAGGACACTACACTAAAATATTGGCCAAAGGTGCAACAAGTTGAGAAGATGAACATGTTGTGATCCAACCATTTCTAAAATGTCTACAGTAAATCTGTATGGCCAGTCAAAGAGATGTTTTTAGGCTGATCCTTAGACCTGCAATTGTCACTTTTAAAAAAAATGTAACTCTGACATGGTAGGATATTGAGTAGCTATGCTTGCACTCACATTGTATGTTCCTGCTCTGAGGGATTCCTTTCTGCCATTCATTTATTTATATCACAATGCAATTTATTACAATGTATTACCAGAGTAAAGGCAGCAAGCGTAAAACTGTGGTTAGACTAAAGCAGTGGTAAATCCATCAGTGGCTGTTCCACCCCCTTTAATCTCTGTGGCCAAAACCAAAGCATCAATCTACTCCGGTTAATCTTTATTGGGTAAGCAACACTGAAGTTGATGCACTCTAAAGCTTTAATGTGTTGCTGCTTTGATGATATTCTTGCCTGACAACATTTGTTTTAGAAGCCTAATAAATTATTATCTGCTTTCACCCTGTTGGAGATATTAGTCCAGAGTACAACATATGCACGCTCTTTTTTTAATCTATTGATGTATAACAAAATATACTTTATATGCATTATTTGCAGCATGTATGGGGTGATCAAATTGTTATTGTGATGCCCTCTCCCTGTACTATGTACACACGCACACACACACACATTTGCGGCTGATCAAGAATATCTGCCTCTATCAAGCAAGTTTTTACTGTTTCATCAAAGGTTATTGCAACACTGATAAGCAAAGTCATAACATTGTAAGTTTTTATTATGTGTTTCACTGCTACTATTAATTATATTGTAGATTAATGAAATAAGAATAATATTTTAGGGCTTTTATGATAAACATGCAATAAAAACAAATGAGTACATATCTATTCTTTGTGTAAATATCAAATGAACTTTGTATGTTTTTCAAGCTGAACAGGCACAGTAGAAAGCACAAAAGATCATTTGTCAAGAATCCAGAAAGGCTCCGCAAGAGCACATTTTGATGTCAATCAATCCATCCTCGACACAAATTGCATGCGCAGCAGACAACAGCTTCTTTTTTTTCTGACAGCCACATTGCATATGCTAGATGCATGTGGGCGTAAAGAAAAGGCACTCCGCTCACAAATGCATTTGAAAGCATCAATATCATATTTCCTGTGGTCTTTATTTCCAAGCAAAAGCACAAGGTTTAACCCTTTTATCTTCTTTGCCAACCTCTGAAGCAATTCTCTCCCAGAATATACATGTTTGTCTTATTGTAGTACTGTAAGGGCTGGTGTTATTGCAATCAAAGTCCTCTTGAGTTCCAAATATACAAAAGCTGTCGCATATTTTGTTTCCTCTTCAAACTGTATCCAATTTGACATTATCCTGCCGCTTTAGACAGCTCCCAGGTATAAAAGTGTTCTATGAACAGATGTAAAGTTACTTGACTTAAATAAGTGATAAAACAATAATATTGCTTGTTAGGAAACCTAAAAACAAGAATAGTAGTTATCTTTAAGGACTACTTTGAGCAAGAGTTACTGTCATTTAGTCACACACGATTATTTCATAAATCAGAAATGTCACACACTAAGTACCAACCAATTCCAGTCTGTATTCAGTTATATTTTTCAAAGAGGTGACTGTAATTGTTATAACCAAGGCTGCTCTGAGATTGACTTTCAATAGCAAAACTAATTTAACTGGGATTATCCTGAAAATGGTACAATCACATTAAAGATTTAGCTTTTTCAATTATAATAACCATAGCGCCACATGTTTCCACATCAATCTAAACAATTCATAATTCACTGCATTCAGATTTGTCACAAGTATATTCTTATTAAATTATCATATTATTATTATGTGGCAGTCACGTGACTTGACTGCACTTTCTCGTGTGCAGCAAACTTGTCTCCAGACCCACCCGAGTCTAATTCAGGTTACCGGCGTGTCTTATCTTCGCAGATGACCTTTGAAGGGAGAAGATAAAGAAAACAAATTGTGTGGGCGGCTGTACATGTGGTTTGTGATATTATGTTCTTGTAGAGAAAGTTATGAAGGGGAGAAAACAGCATCTGCCCCCACACTGGTCCTGTTTGAGAGGTGTCATTCTTTCAAGGATTGGGGTTTTCATATACTGCAGAAATGCAACGCAACACAGGCGTGATGTTCACTAAATGTCAACAAATATCAAATTGCATGCAGTCCTGTATCAGCATGTCAGCTGATTAGAAGGCTCACTTTGGCTATTACACTGTTTTGTATACAAAGTATTTTATTCTCTAACATTTGAAAAGTAAAAAAAGAATCTGTAATTTCTGTAAATGATTTGTTATTTGATGTCTTAATTGATCTGTGATTGACATATATACTACAGTATGTTATGATTAAGCAGCAGAGTGTATTAGTGAAAGATATGATAAATATATAGAACGAATAATTTATCTCAGACAAACAATGTGTTTTATTTATTTTAAAACCATGCAACAAAAATAGCGTAAACGTGCCATTATAGGTCTGATCAGAATTTCAGGTTGCTTAAAATCTTCCTGGTTGATTAATGCTGCCCTCTTTTGTTCAGTCTGTAAAACTGAATATTGACGTAGTGTGATGAATGAGTCGGACCTCCTGTCAGGCAATCATAAGCCCAGTGCATTAAAAACGGTGCACAGTGTGACCATGGGAGCTCATTTTAATGTTTACTTTGAAATAAGGTTCATGAAATAAATAATTCAATTTATATGGAAATAACTAAACGCGCAGCTCAGTTCTCTCTTCCTTTATAAGAAGACCCCCTGCAGTTCATCGGGGTTCCACAGCATTGGTTGGTCCAACACGTGACAGAGAGTCTATGACTGAAAGTGTGTGATGTTCTAAAGCTGCAGTAAATCAATCAGCGAGCCAATTCATGGGAAGGTTAGCTGATGGACGATCAATGCTACATGTGACAGCACTGCTGATGCAGACAGCTGTTTTCTCTGCTGGATATAAATGCTGTTGTTGGGAAGTTACAATGTGTGGACCAACATAAATGACTGAAAACATTCCTAGCAGGCAACTGGAGAGAGAGACAGGGCCTCTTTTCCAAATTGCACATATAAAGGCGAGAAAATATGAATGGATTTGAAGTCATTTTTTAACAACAATACTGCATCAGTTCATTGAACATTGTGTAATAAGTATGTTCAGTCTAAATAAGCAACTGCTGAGGAGATTATTCTGCAGAAAGATTTTCATCAGGAGATAAGCTATAAAAATATTTTATTTTCCACATTCCCATTAAACCATGCGTTATGTTAGCGCTTATGTATTTTCAATTTAAAACTACTATTTGTAATAATTTCTTAATGCCAAAGATTTTAATCCATATGAATTATTATACCTTGAGAAGTGACCAATAGTATTAACCAAGCCTATATGTGAATATTGTTGTGAACAAAAATGTTTCGAAACTTTTTCGAAACATTTTTGCAGCATTTATAGGTGTATTTATTTTGTTGAATTAATATTAATAACAATTAATTATGTGGCATTTTAATTTTCTCAATTTTTGTTTGTATGATTGTCATGAACTCTTGCATTTTTTTCCATTTATGTTTATTCATTTTTATTTTAGTATTTGCTGCCGATTTTGAATAAAATGTGAAAAGGAGAACTGATATGTTGTGTTTCTATGTACGTCATCACTCCCCGCCTACGTGACGTCATCAACATTCGCCAAGAAAGCATGGCGACACTGCTGTCAAGATGATCAGGATACTAACAGATTCACAGTGTTTTTTGAACATGTAAAGTGACTTTTACATGACTCCCAGTACACTAAACTGGTCTCGTCTTCATCTTCTAGTCGTTTATTTGCGTTTTTATTCTCGTCAGCTGACTCTTGCCTGCCGACAAGCGAGTTAAACACCAAAATGTACTCCGTGAAGGTCGGCTATTTGGCTTCGGCTGTGTCGCGAGCTCTCTGCTCAAGTGGAATTTACTGTCGTGAGTTCATTAAAGTGTCTGCCTGCTGTCGTGTTCATCGGTGTGTTAGTCAGACTCGTTATTGTCGAACAGCAGCCACGCCAGAGGAGACAGTTATTCGTATTCCGCGCTCCATGCAGAGGCGCGTTGAAAATGTAAAACAGACTCGAGGCCAAAACAAAATCAACACCATCAAAGCTGGCAAGCTCCTGATCCAGAGCAAGAACCCTGATCTGAACCAGTCTGTGGGATTCACCCTTGGGAAGTTCGAGCAGCTCAGTCTTTGCTCTAAAGGATGGAAGCATAACAAATCCTTCGGTGACTATTTCACCATCAACAACATCAAGACTGTGGCGCCCTTTGTTGCTGAAAATGAGGATGTTGAAAAGAAAGCATCGGTGACTTTTAACAACCTCCACATCTGCAAGGAGCTGGTGGAAGCTTTGGACAGTGTCAACATCACCCATCCCACCACTGTACAGCTGCAGACCATCCCAAAGGTGATGAAGGGTCACAACGTCCTCTGTGCTGCGGAGACGGGCAGCGGGAAAACACTGAGTTACCTCCTGCCTGTTCTTCACAGACTGCAGGCCGATAAGGAGTCTGAGATGCACGCTGCTGAGAGCGCACAAAGGACTCGTGCCGTGGTTCTCGTGCCTTCCAGAGAGCTAGCTGAGCAAGTGGCGGCTGTGTCCAGGACTTTGTGCGATCCCTTAGGCTTCGTGACGAGTACTGTGGGTGGGGGGCGGGGTGTGGGACACATCAAGACGGTCTTTAAGAGGGGTCATCCAGATATTTTAGTGGCCACACCGGGTGCTCTGGTCAAGGCCCTGCGGAGACGCTGCGCGGACTTGAGCGAGCTGAGCTTCTTCGTGGTAGACGAGGCTGACACCATGTTCGACCCCAGCTTCTCTGACATGCTGGAGAACATCCTGCTCCACGCACGCATCGCCAGGGACCCCAAGGAGACGCGAGGCCCGGGCCACAAAGCCCAGCTGCTGGTGGTGGGGGCCACCTTCCCTGGGGGCGTCGGGGAAGTGCTCAGCCAGGTGACCGACCTCGGCAGCATGGTGGTCATCAAGAGCAAGATGTTGCACTTCCTCATGCCACACGTCAAGCAGACGTTCCTGAAGGTAAAGGGCGAGGACAAGGTCCTGGAGCTCCACCAAGCCCTGAAGTTGCTCCATCGGGAGAAAGGAGGGGGCGCTACTCTGGTGTTCTGCAACAAGTCTGCCACCGTCAACTGGCTGGGGTACTCACTGGATGAGCTGGGAGTGCGGCACGCGCGTCTACAAGGGGAGATGCCCGCTGCCGTGCGCGCGGGAATCTTCCGCTCGTTTCAGAAGCCCGGACGGGTAGATGTGTTGATATGCACAGACATCGCTTCACGTGGCCTGGACACATCCGGAGTGCGCTTGGTGGTCAACTACGACTCCCCTGAATCCCACACGGACTACATCCACAGGGCAGGGAGGGTGGGCAGGGCGGGAGGGGTGGTGGACGGGGAGGTGCTCAGCTTTGTCACTCATCCGTGGGACGTGGAGCTAGTGCAGAAGATTGAGACGGCTGCACGGAGGAGAACTAGTTTGCCGGGGATGGAGTCTGAAATACGTGAGCCGAAACCCAAAGAAGTAGAGGCAGCGGAGTAGAAGGTCGAAGTGTTTCTCTGTATGTGTGCAGGGTGTGTATGTGTTGCGTTGGGATGACAAACTCTAAATGTACAAAACGTTGTCAGCCAAATCAGTGAGCCAGACTTTAATTTGAATTACAGAGGGCTGTTTTTCTTTGGCCACTTTGACTTGAAAATATGTACTTAATGTCACAAAATGTTTTTATAGCCCATCTTTCCTGATGAAAATGTTTGTGCAGATTCATCTCCTCAGCAGTTTCTTATTTAGACTGAATATACTTTCTACATAATGTTCAATGAACTGATGCAGTATTGTTGTTAAAAAGTGCTTGGACTTCAAAGTAAAATCCATTCACATATTTTCCTCTTCTTTCTTTATTTAATTGAGCAATTTAGAGAAGAGTGTGATCTTTAGACCATTTTCTTTGTAGCAAGAGCATGATTTTCTTTAGCCTAACTATTATCAAAGGTGCAAAAATGTTTTTCATCAGCTCCTCCTCCCAAATACTGAAAAACGTAATTGACCTGGTTAGTGAGCGTAAAGTAATTCTCAGTGAAACTGTAACAAAGTAATGTGATGACTGGAAAGCTTGTCATTGCTGTATACTTTTTCTACAACCTGTTTGCATCTTTACTACATTTAACCAAGTATAACACAAAGAATTGTATTGAAATGATGTCTGCAACAAAGCATGCACAAATACATTAGACTTGTAAAAATGTGTCAATAAAAATATTGTTATTGTCATGTCGAAAAATCCTGAATTTTCTGGAGATCCACTCTCACCACAATTCCTAGTAGAAGTAGTTTTTCCTCTAATTTGTACTGCATGTCTTTAGCCACTAGGTGGTGGCGTTTGCCTGATTATGACTTATGTAAATTGGCTGCACTGTTCATAGGTCAGAACATGTATACTGATTTTGTGCTCAATACAATTGACTGACATATTGGAAGTAGTATGTATAGTGTAGTGAGGTAGTAATGTTTTGTGGGTCCAGTACCTTTCATGTTATCAGTACAGAAACGCCTCATCGAGTTACAGCACTAACCGTGAAGTTGAACGCCTGACCTCTCTTCTATTGAAGTGGTAGGTCTGGTTTACTTGAAAAGGGATTCATGCCTGCGTGTGCTTGTTGAAAGGAAACCGCAAAAGTGTCAACATGAAAATCTTTGGGATCTTATATCAAAGGTAACAACGTCTCCTTTGACCATGACTTTATGGGTTTGGTAGGTGGTGTTCTTGGCAACTTTTGTAGTTTTTAACATGAATTATTGCCACATGACAAAGACTTCCAAGTTGACATTTCTGCCTGGAAACGGCTCTTAATTTGAAAAGGCTGTCACTCGGTCATGTGACATACCTGATGATGGAGTGTTTCTGGAAGTATAGACTATAGAAGCAGGCAGAAGGACGGACATGTTAATGGCTCTGACAGTAACAAGGGGCTTCCATCAGAATGTCTGGAATCCAGCTAAGATTGTCCTGCTCCGGCCTCGGGTCAGCATCTTAAGCTTTGCTCCACCTTAGGTTCACATTTCAGCCAACTGTACCCTGACAACAAGGACCCAGTATCCATTTATAGCATGTGGAGCAAATGCCTCAGTTCATATTTTTGTCCTGCTTCACCTCAACCGACCCCTGCAAAGATAATAATCTCTATCAAATATCGTTCTTCCAGGGAGTTGCTGGGCCCAGCATTTAAGTGTTTCATGGCTGAAATAATTTTAGCGCTTGTACTTAAAGGGCCACTCCACCCATTTCACTCATGATCGGTTTAGTCAAAACAAGGAATACTTTGCAGCATGTGAAAACAGTTGTTGCTAATCTGTGGCTCGGGAGGTGCTTTTCTTCTTGTTTGCTGACTTGGCTATTTAACCTTCACTGTGCATAAAGATGTATGTGTAGACTTTGACACTAGGAGGCTATTTCATCCAGGAGTAGACTTTGAGAATTTGTAAGGAATCAAACTAGTTACACTAGCCTATATATATATATTCCAAGCAGGGTATTTTGTGTTAGTTCAATACTAAAGTGCTGGAGTATCCATTTAGATACTCTTGGATAATGGGATCCCGGTTGGTTGGACAAAGCGAGGGAGAAGCATACAGTTGGCTGGTTTGAGGTCACTGGTTCTCACTCCCCACAGCCTACAGTAAAACAAACAATGGGTCGGCCCATGTTTGAGCAGGTGGTGATATTTGGATGCCTTTCACAGGGAATTCTCCTTTCTTTCTTCCTTTATGGCTTGAGACCAATACTTATTACCCAGACACAACATGATAATCTGGAGCCAACCAATGATAATAAAAAATGATCCTGTACCACACGATATTTATATATATTTAAAAATATAAATAAATATCACTTAATTCCCCCTATTTGTAGTCTCCGTGGACAACAGGGGTGTATAGATGGACTACAAAGCGTTCGGTCCATTAATAATGACGCATTTCCTCTTTTCCCCACCGTAGGATTATGTCCCCCCCCCCCCCCCCCTCCCCATTTACACACACATAGTGCTGCTTCCGCTGCTCACACGCTGTCCAGCCACTTGGAAATTTCGCTCAACGCAGAGGACATTCTGCTGCTGAGAAGCGGGGCTGTCGGCTAATGTGCATCTTCTCAGGGCTGCCTTGCTTGGAATGCCCCAGTAGCGGACCCGAAGGTAGGTTTACAACCCTGTAATCGGCTTATTCTGTTGCCCATCTCGCCCGCAGCAGACGGAGCGATCCGTCTGACCTTCTCTCCGACCAAAGCTTTATAATAAAACCCCGCACGCTGTGTGTGTAGGTGTGTGTGCGCGAGAGCCCAGCGTGAGTCCCCAGCGCGCTGGATGGGAGCCTCTGTGAGCGCCTTACATTTCGGTTCCTCCGGGCTTTTGAATGGATCGCTGCTGCAAAGCCTAAATTGTGTTTTGGAGGCTGCGATGCTCGTTAGAATCATCACAAACTTGTGGCGCCTTCACTGGTAGACTTCTACAGTGGCATCGAGGGTTGGGTTTTTTTGGCGACTTTATAGACCACGGGGCGCTGCAGGGGGTCACCCGGTGAGGAATTGTATTTATTTTTTTGGCAACGCCGTTTTGAAGCCGCAGGATTCAGCGCGTGGACAACGGGAGGCTTGGCTGTGTGGTGGGTGTGCAGATCAGAGAGGCACGGGGAGTTCACGGAGGGGCTGGTTAACATTGCACTGTCCAGGGGAAAGCCAGCCTCCGCCATGTTTACGTTACCATACCATTCAAGCCGCCACTCATGCCACAGTTACCAACTTTTGTTTGAAAAATACATGTCGTCAGAAATGCCATGTCTGACACGCGCACATTAAAGGGCGGCCACCTGTGTAACGCGCGTGGCTGACCGTGTGAAAGAGCACAGCTCGTGAAAACCCACACGCGCTATAGCTTCACCACACCGTTAAAAATGTACCGTGCAGGGGGGGACCGGTGATTCCAGCATGTTTTCGATGCATGTGGTTGCCACGGTCATGGTGACAATGAGAGCAGAGCGGCATGGGGGTGGGGGGATGTAGCATAATGTATGGCTCCTCTGCAGCAGCAGCCATCCTTCCAGGTTGTGTTGCATGGCTTGTGGTGGATGGCTGCCCGTGTTGGCTCCGCTGCCACACCCCTTCATAGAAAGACGAGGCTCTGATTAGCCTGCCATTCACATGCTGTGTCTGTTGTTACATTACTGCAGGGAATCTCATGATATATAAAAAATGTGTCCCCCAGGAAATTGAGTAGAATGATCACTTGTGTGTGCTCAACACTGTAAAAAATAATTCTATGTAATATACGGTAAATTACCGGCAGCTGTGGTTGCCAGAACTTCACCGTAAAAAATAAAGTGAGAACGTATAATACATCACGGTATATCATTTTTGCAACCGTACATTTCACAGTTGAGAACAGTTTTTTGTTTACGGTAAATTACTATAAAAACAAGAGATTTCATAAACCTGTTTACGGTAATATGCAATTAAACGGTAAATTACCGGCAGCTGTGGTTGCCAGAACTTCACCGTAAAAAATAAAGTGAGAATGTATAATATATCACGGTATATTATTTTTGCAACCGTAGATTTCACAGTTGAGAACTGGTTTTTGTTTATGGTAAATTACTATAAAAAACTGATTTCATAAACCTGTCTACGGTAATTTTCTTTAGATATAACATATATATAAAAAATATAGTGATAATGTGTAAGACATCACGGTACAAAAATACGGTAGAACGTAATACAATTGGTTGGCATAGATTACAGTCAACTTCTGATTATTGTAAATTACAAAGGAAATATCAAGTAAAGCATATTGTAAATCAAGGTACAGACCATCATTGATATACCTTAAGAAACGAACATTCTCCGTGAAAAACAGGTTGAATTGATACAATATATTGTACAATATACTCACAAAGCAATGTTGAGATCTTGAAAAAACAGCATGTGTCCATATATATGAAGGATAACCATGAATAAACATGAAAGGATTAGCCACTTGCCCTGAGTTGATCAAGAGTAATGAGTCACTGAGTCCACACTTCACTGAAGAGGGCACTCAACATGGTATAGCATCTCACATGGACATGAAGTTCAGGAAGCTGGAACTTGTATTTTCACCAGTTCTGCTTGAGGACTCGTATGTTGACCATCAGGTATTCACTGTGGACTGGAATGATCCTCTCTGCACCCAAAAACAGAAACAAAGGCAAAGTTAGATTGATGCAGTGCTTCAACATGTCTACACAGTAGGGGTATAACAATACGCGTATTCGTATTGAACCGTTCGGTACGAGGCTCACGACAACAATACTACATAACACTAAGGAACAGTTTTGTTTTTTATGCTGATGTGTTGCTAAGAAGACACCCCAGAAGATGGGTCACTCAGGTATAGTTCCATCAAAGTCAAATAATAACTTTATGTAGTTTTAATGAACAAATATATTTTAAAATCAAGTACGTTTCTCTGGCATTTATAGTTTTCTACTGTAAACGTATCCGAAGCGTACCAAACCGTGCACCACTGTATCATACCGAACCGTGAATTTTGTGAACCGTTACACCCCTACTACACAGAGAAACATTTACTGCCTTCTGCTGTTGAACTGAGCTACAATGACCTAGAAGAAAGCAGCACTTTATACTTAATAAAAAATAATAACTATCAGGTCGAATGGTAAAAAAAAGTACACATTTCAGCACTAAGGCATCATCAGCATGTGTTTAATTTCTGTCGACAGGCAGCCTAAATACACAGATGTCTCCAAACAATACACTGTGTGCACAATTATTAGGCAAGTTGTATTTTTGAGGATTCATTTTATTATTGAATGACAGTGCTCTCAGTCAATCCAAAACGTTAATAAACCTCAAACCTGAATATTTAATAAAGTAAAAGTGAGGTTTTGGCTTTCTTAGGAGAATATCTATGTGTGCACAATTATTGGGCAACTATTAGTGTGCACAATTATTATGCAACTAAATGAAAAATGTTCCCATCTCACTTGTTTATTTGTATCTGTTAAAGTGAGAATAATAAACAAACTCAAAATTTACAAAAAAAACGTTATTGATATTTAAAAAAGAAAAGAAAATCAGTGACACTATAGCCCCCCTTCTTTTCAGTAACAGTAATAAGCCTTCCATTCATGGATTCTGTTACTTTCTTGATCTGTTGATGATCAACCACAGCCTTCCAGGTGGACTGTTTTCATTCACCGTAAATCTCCCGTTTAAGAAGGGCCCACAATATCTCAATAGGGTTTAGGTCAGGTGAGGAAGGGGGCCATGCCATTATTCTTTCATCTTTAAGGCATTTACTGGCTAGCCACGCAGTGGAGTACTTGTATGCATGCAATGGAGCATTGTCCTGCATACAAATCATGGTCTTCTTGAAAGTTGCAGACCTTTTCTTGTACCACTGCTTGAAGAAAGTGCCTTCTAAAAACTGGCAGTAGGTTTTGGAGTTGATTTTGAGTCCATCTTCAACCTGAAAAGGTCCAACTAGCTCATCTTTAATAATACCAGCCCATACCAGGACCCCACCTCCAACTTGCTGGCGTCTGAGTCGAAGTGGAGCTCTGTGCCCGTTACTGATCCAGCCACGGGCCCATCCATCTGGACCGTCAAGAGTCACTCTCATCTCATCAGTCCATAAAACCTTTGAAAAACCTGTCTTCCGATATTTCTTGGCCCAGTCTTGATGTGTCTTGTTCAGTGGTGGTCTGGTTTCAGCCTTCCTTACGGTGGCCATGTCTCTGAGCACTGAACACCGTGTACTTCTGGGCACTCCAGGTAGGTTGCAGTTCTGGAATATGACTACTGGAGGATAATGGGTTCCTGGTAGCTTCACGTTTGCTTCTTCTCAAATCTTTGGCAGTTAATTTGCATCTTTTTTTCTCAACACGTTTACTTTCCCTGTTGACTATTTGCAACAAAACGTTTGATGGTTCTGTGATCAAGCCTCAATATCTTAGCAATTTCAAGAGTGCTGTATCCCTCTGAAAGACTTTTACTTATTTTAATTAATTTTTAATTTTTATTTTTTTTTTACAATTTTTGACTTTTCAGAGTCAGTTAAATCTCTTTTGTGGCCCATTTTGCCTGAGGAAAAGAAGCTGGCTAATAATTGTGCACACTAATTGTTGCCCAATAATTGTGCACACAGATATTCTCCTAAGAAAGCCAAAACCTCACTTTTACTTTATTAAATATTCAGGTTTGAGGTTTATATAACATTTTGGATTGACCGAGAGCTCTGTAGTTGTGCAATAAAATGAATCCTCAAAAATACAACTTGTCTATTAATTGTGCACGCAGTGTAAAGACAATCATCATGTTTGATACAACCAAGGTATCTGCACATCTTATTAATTTCATCAATTCTACATTTTTTGTTTAAATGTTTTTAATTCAATGACTTTTAAGACCTTTTATATGTCTCTAAAATCAATTACATTACTGTTGCAAAATAAAAAGAGAAACTAGAATACAGTAAGCTGTATCCCGTTGTTGAGTTGTATTGCATTTGAATAACTGAGCTATTCAGTGTACAATAGCTAATATAACTGCCTTCTCGTTAACAAAAATCAAACTGTATGGCGGAGACCCAGTTCAATAGGAAACAATAACCCCCAGCATTTACCATCAAATAAACATAAGAGTGCACTCACTGTAGGGCCCACTTGGGTGCAAAGACACAGGTGCAAACCCCTTTTGGGTGGATTTTGGAAAGATCGTACACAGAATTAATGACATTTTACTGCTATGTGAAACGTAATGTAAGGGGGATATCAGTTCAGAGCACTAAAAAACAAATAGTACTCATACAAAACTATATTCCAGTGGTTTCATCTATGTTTGCATGAAGCGGTTGGCTCGGACTGTGCACCTGAGGATGATTGATTGAGTGAAGTTTGAGTTGCACCTATCGCACTGCTTACCTCTAATTAGCCTTGAAGACTGGTGTCTGAGTCATTGGGTCCAGACTTGACTGAAGACAGGTGGGACAGAGTCTCATACAGACAGGGTATGCTGTTCAGGAAACTGGAACTTTAGGCAGGCGTTGTCATAATTTCTGCTTGAAGACTCACAAGTCAATCTGGTGTTCGCTGTGGGCTAGCATGATCCTCCAGCCAGAAAAAAAAGACAACATAGAAAACATTAATACTAACAATAATAATAACATCACCAATAATATAACTTTATATAGCACTTACAGAGTTGCAAAATGGTTCTCATACTTCACATAAAAACAATCAAACTATAAAAACACAAAACATTAAAGAGGGTAAAACAGAACAAACTTACCAAAGGGTAAACAAAGAGTAGGGTTAAAGATTTCATAAAAAGGTCAAGCTACAAATATGATTCATGAATAAGAAATAGCCATGATACGTATGGTATGTCAATAAAGTCAAAATAAATTCACAGTATGTCAAAAAAGGTTATTCTGGCAAGAAGTTAAAATCACATTGGATTGTGAAATGCCTAGGTTTATGCAGTACTTAACATCAACAATACATGCATACACTGTTTGAACATGAAATGGCTACACAGTGCTTCCAAAAATAGAAGACCCTAAAGCCTTCTCTTGTTAAATGAACATACATTGAACTTTACAATAACTTACCTGTTTATCCTTGACAACACTTGTATGTATCCGATCATACGGTTAGACTAGTAGGACAGCAAAGAGGGTGATGAGGTCCATCTGAAGTACAACCGCTGGTAGTCATAATCACACCTCAAAGAAAGAATAAAGAGAAACAAAACAAGGGGTGGACATGCATCCTCTTAAGTGAAAGATTAAATCATCTCAAGCATCAACCTTTACTCTTTTCAATGCAAAGGTTGCAAATTAAAATGAAATGGCTAAATTCACACTCAAAAATAAAAACAGTGCCTCACCTGGTTTAGCCCGTACCACATATTGTTGTCGCAGCAACAAAGGTTTGATTCCCGTTGGGCCATGTGTCGCAGATCATCCCCTCTCACTCCACTGTGGTTCCTGTCTCTCTACTTCTGCTGTCCAATAAAACACAAATGACAAAAAAATCATCTTTAAAAGTAAAAAAAACAACTGCTTGCTTTGGGAATTTAAATTGATTAAAATCCCACTGTTTTCCTGGTTGTCATGAAAGCCAGCAAGTTGTTCCCATCCAAGTCCACAACCACTAGAGTTTGAATGCAATGTCTGAAAGGTGGCAGGAGCAAATTAATTCAATGTTACAAGATTAGAGTAAATTGTCTTAATTATCTGCACAAATTGCTCTTGTACCAATTAAAATGTTCAGATATTTGTTAGATATGTGTACAATTTACTTACTTTAAAGGAGATTCTTCTTAGCAATGCCACCTGCCTTCAACCTAGAAGTTTCACAAAAGCACTGAAACAAATTGTCTTTCTTTTGACAGACATTCAAGTATTTCAAAGAATTGAATACTGACTTGAACTTTACTCCTTCCACATCTGGTTTATCTTGGGTCTGGAGGCGATCAACAGCAGAGTTGTAGCTGTCAATGGTGCGCTCTGCTCTGCACAGATTTGGATCGTCACCCTGAAATTCAGATCGGGTCATTAGGCAGTACCTACAGAAATATTGCGAGTGACTGAAATTTTCAGTGAAGGCACAAATGCCATGAGAGCCCAAATTATCTCCTGCAATGCAATACAAGGTTATTTTGACGACTGTTTCATCTGATACTACGATCCCGTTCTCCAAATCCTTCAAGTCTGTTAGTAATTCAGAGAACACCTTAGCATGCCCAAATCTTTTGAAATATTTCTCTTTACACAATAAAACAAGTGACATGTGGTTTGTGTCAGAGCTTACATGAACTGGCAAATTAGCATCAGATACATAGACTGCTAATATTTTATGTATTGTCTTTGCAGAGCCTAAAGGGTATAGCGAGAGTCTGTGTAAATATGAACAATTTTGTCGACAGCGCGCTTACAGACCTCTGTAAGAGCCACAGGATCTGCAGCTTGAGCAGGAAAGTGTGATGCCAACTTACCGCTGCACAGAGTGTCATATGATGAGACTACAGCAAACCCAACCAACCCTTCTCCCGTGTCTGACGTGCAGGATGCTAAACCGTCCCAACAGTTGTAAATCACTTGGTGGACATGTCTGTGAGGTCTCGCTGTGCAGACCTGTTCAGGAGAAACAACACAGTTATTTAGCTCTCCATCTACTGCAGGAGGAAGAAGAGTAGCAGGATTAAGGACAGTACATTGATTCACAGTAATGTTAGGCACATATAATGTAGTAATCTAATCTAATGTGTGATACAGCATAAGGAACCTTGAGGGTGAGCTCACCATAACCCACAATGTCACGTGCCACAGCATGCAGACACAGAGGAAGGCCAGCTGCTGCAGGCTCTAGTCTAGTAGAGGAATATGCAACAGGTCTCTGTTCCTCCATGTTCCTGAGTCTAAAAATCACACCATCCACTCACTTTAATAATTAGCTACTTTGTGTCTGGACATGTGCGTTCACATAACGCCATAGCACATTTATGAGTGGTAACATTAACACAGCTTATAAGCGGTAACGTTAACAGCTAGCCGTCCCAACAGTAACGTTGGCTGATACGTTACCATTATGCCTCTGGTAGAAATGAGCCTTAGCTCCATATCTAACAAAGGTCTGCTTGCAACCGGCTTCAACGCACTTAAATAAACAACGTGGTTTGCAATGAAGCACATAACCCCTCGATGTTTTAGCTTTAACTGACTTGCCACAGAAATTACAACGAAACATTTTCCTAGCAAACCTTTGATAAAGTAAGCTAACGTTAGCTAATGTTCAACACAGAAACCCAAAACCCACGTTACATCCACGAAAAGTAAACTCTCAACTCATGAGATAGCTAAGTTAACTTACTCTTAACGTTGAATGACTCGTTTTTGCAAGGGCGACACAAAACTGCAGAAAACAAAGCCTCAAATTCAAATTTAATGTTAGCTAGCTGACATGCTTGCCTTCAGAAGAAGCTAACGCTATTGTGCTCCCAGGCAGGAGTCAGGAGTCAGGAGACAATATTTCCTGTGTGTACCAGTGGCGTAGCAAGATCATTTTGCCAGGTCTTAAGCCTCGAATGTTTTGAGTTCAGCTCTGAATACAATCATAGATATAAGTCTGTAATGATCGACAACAAAACAAATGTTTTTTGAATGCGCTTCAGTGTTTGTAACATTGACAACATGAAGACTGTCAAAGTAAATGCAGGTGTCCAAACCGACTGTTTGTGATGCAGCTAGCTCTGACAATCACTGCTGAGTGACTCAAAGCAGAAAGAGTCGAGGAGAAATGGCAGAATGTATAGTTCCATGTGGAAAAAAACTAACCGAAAGGTGATCCCATGTGGTCTAATCTCATGAATTAGGTTAACGTGACTTCAGACGGGGCCGCTCCGTAGGTCTGCTAACGCCGCTGGACACGCTGCTCGCTAATCGCTCCAATAACAACTGCTGCCTCTGCAGAAATGCAGACTTTAACTGAACAACAGCTGCTAGTAGACAACGTGGGTGTTTCTAATGTCATCGTTTCTAAACGTATGCGTTTACGACTGTCCACAATGGCCCGTTTCTCACTTGCCAAAAAAAGCCCAAAAATAAGGCTATATGCCTCAATTTTGACCTTTTAGGGCTGTGCTTGGGTACCTTAACTTGCAGCTACAACCGCAAAATTTGGGGGGAATTCATATTCACTAGCCCCTCTTTAAGGAGGAAAGGATATAAATCTCCACTTTGAATTAAAGTGTAAAAATTGAGAGAAAAGACTGGTGAAGGCCATTTCGGATCATAAGTACCATTGGGTTAGAATCCTTTCTGTTGGGTGAAATAAACAGTCAATTACCAACTGATTTTCGCACCATTTAATCTGTGGGGTCCTAGCCCATTGTTTTCTATGGGTATTTAGGCAGAATCTGGTCAAAAATCCATAGTTCATTATAGGAAAAGTGTTTGGAATTTCCCATTGATCTTCATACCACTTAATGAATGGGCAGAGGTCGATTGACTGTGAAAATTTCAGGGTCCTAGCCCATTGTTGTCTATGGGTATTTAGGCCGAATTAGGCCAGAAATCCGTAGTTCACCATGGAAAAAGTGTTTGGAATGTCCCATTGATTTTCATACCACTTGATCTCTGGCCAAAGGTCGATTGACTGTGAAAATTACAGGGTCCTAGCCCATTGTTTTATGTGAGTATTTAGGCCGAATTGGGTCAAAAATCCATAGTTCACTATGGGAGAAGTGTTTGGAATTTCACATTGATTTTCATACCACTCAATGAATGGGCAGAGGTCGATTGACTGTGAAAATTTCAGGGTCCTAGCCCATTGTGTTATATGGGTATTTAGGCCGAATTAGGTAAAAAATCCATAGTTCACTATGGGAAAAGTCTTTGGATTTTCCCATTGATTTTCAAACCACTTAATGAATGGGCAAAGTTCGAATTAATCCATCCCCGTCGCCTTGCCAGCAAGGAGCTTTTTGAATACCTTAGCGGCCTCCGCCAGGGATATGGATGGCTATAAATGCAAAAATCACGGTATGGATTTTTGTTCATATTACGGTGTATTTCCGTTACCAGTACAATGTTTAGTACATTTAACAGTGACAAAATGTATTTTATATGAATAATAAATGCAAAACATACGAGGTTACCTGTTAAATGTATCATGCATTATATCTCCATTGGCAGCACAGTGGTCCGTACATTTAACAGTAACCAAATGTATTCTTGAAAAGAAATAAATGCAAAAATGATGGTATGGATTCTTTTTCATATTACGGTGTATTTCCGTTATCAGTACAATGTGTAGTACATTTAACAGTGACAAAATGTATTTTATACAAGAAATACATGCACAAATTATTGTTTTGGCTGATATATATATTTACGGTGTTTCACTGTCAGATAAACTGAATATAACCGATTTACAATTTACGATATCTTACTGTTGTGATTTAACAATTTTTCACCATAAAATTCACTGACTTTTCTTACAGTGAAGGATCAATAAACTCCATTCTCCAAAAAGGCATTGAATTTCAACAAGGCAGCCGGCGCCCTGTGTGGGACTGAGAGCCGGGTATAGGTGACGGGTCATATGAGATGGGGCCACTGGTGATGAAGCCAGAGATGTTGCTGCGATGTTTGATACGCAAGTCAGTCTCTTTGGCAGTTTAATGGGCAAAAGTAAATCGTCGTCTGAAACCTCCCATCGGGTGTGCACACACAAACACACTCCCCCTTTGGCTGCATAGACCGTGGCTTGTCAGGATAAGACACATGGCCTTATAGGCTGCAGGCGGTGTGTGTCCAATGTGTGTGTAATGCCTCTGGAAGGAGAGCCGTCCTCTGGCTTTGTTACACATCCTCTCGGCATGTCTAACACCCGTCTGTGTGTTGGGGTCCGTTTAAGTGTCGGCACAGAATTTCTTGTGGGAATGGTTGGCAGTTATCAAATAGATTTTCTCCAAAAAATCTATAGTTAACAAAGGTGTGAAGAAAATTGCGGCGCCACGAGAATGTCATCCATTCCCCTCAAGTTGCCCTATGTTAAAATGTGTCCTTTCAAAATGGCAGCTCTCGTCTAATGAGCCAGGCTCGTTTCTTCTCCGCTGGTCAGTTGTTGCTTCCGTTTCATCTCGGTGAAAATGTAATTTTCTCAAGCCTCGTGGTTAATCGGCTGCTGCTGCTTAGTATGCGGCTCTGCCACCAGCGACTGCACCAATCATTTATTAGACGGACCAAACTCTGTCTGGCTTTCCTGACATAAAAGCAGCAACCGAAAGCTCTTTCATTATGTTAGCGACTGCACTGACCTTTTTGTAGAATGTGATTTTGGCGGCCATTATGCTAATGGTAGTTTGAAACCAATCTTCTTGAAGCAGCGTGATCAACAATTACACTCTTTACTGAGTAGCTGTTCAGTTATTTAGTGCTGAAATTAGTTGCAGGGAAGTAGAGGCTGTGTGAATCTTCAGCAACGTATAGCTGAGTCTGCTCAAAGCAACTATTCTTTGCGTCAGTGGAAGAACTTAAAACCAACCTGTAAATTACTGTTCCAGCGTAACCTACAGTGTAACCCCTTTCCCTGTTGCCATTGAAACATCTAACATGAAGATACTAACGCAAAACAATTGGCCGATTCCCAAAGTGATGGCGAGGCTTTTTTTTCATGCAGGTGGAAGGAAGCTGGAGTGTAGGGGACAGAGTTTAAGCTGTACAGAGAAAAGTCTGGTTAAATTGCATCTCTTTGACTTCTCTTGTTCTGAAATAAACATTAGATGCTGTTAATACAGCAGTAAACGGGTGACGAACCATTGCCTGCTTTGCTCGTTTCTCAGTGCAGCTCTCAGCTGGTCACCTGGAACTCATTCCTTGTTATTTTTATGGCTCTCGGAGCCTGAAACAAATGTTTGGAAGGGGTTGCCAGGTTTGTAACTAGGCATCAGCTGCCAAATTGGCAACCGAAGAGCACATATAATTGCCTTAGGTTAGTTCCTTTGACTGATAATGGTTGTATGTAATTAAACAAAGACAACCCTTAGAACATTTAGGCTGCATGTTTGTCAGATATTGTAAATTTATTGGCAGGGTATGTTTTTAAAAAGGCTAAATGATGACATCATGCAAGGGTGGCCCCAACTGTAGTATGCCAGAATGGAGCTGCTCCTGATTTTGAGTTAAACACGGACATTAAAGTTTTCTTTAATCATGAGAATGTAGTGAATAGGTTTTGCCAGGCTGGCATGATTTGCAGCTTTCATATTTCGAAGCATGTCTATTAGCTTTGGATTTCTGGCACCTAATGAGCGGCTCTACCTCCTTTCGCCTCCTTTTGTGACTCGTGTCCATCTATGATGTGCCCTCTGGAATGAGCACACTTGCCTTCTCAATGATGAAGGATAAGCCATGCAGGGTTGAAATCTTGTTGAAATTGAGTGTTGAAATTGTATTCCCATCATGTGGAATGAGTTGCCCTACCTTCCTCACCCTTGGTGATGGTGGGAAAATGTGATAACAATTATTATGAATCAGGAAACCATTGCTGTTCGTCCCTTGATGCACACATACGTGTTATCCTTCAGACTTTCATGAACTCAAACCCCGTTTTTGATACTCTTTGCTTATGGCTGTCATTTCTTTAGGCCTGCAGTAGTTTTCAATGCGAGTGGCGGAGTCCGCCATTCATGCTCTGATTTAATCTGCCTACCTACACATGCCTACAATGTGAGTCTGTTTGGTTGCACTGTACACGGATAAACCAGTTGCTCTTCTGTTGTTTTTGTGACTAAGTAGCTGCTGTAGTATTAACCACCACTTGCTGTTACTACGGTAACCATGCTTGTCGCCAAATCGACTCGGACTGAAATCTTAAAGGAGCTGAATTTAAAATTGTGGAGATTAAAATGACAGTGAACGACTATGGTTGTAATTATGTGAAGATATAGTGCAATGTATAATATATAAGTATAGAGTAATGTCTACCTGAGCAGAGAATGAAGTCACTCTCCCTCTGCGTGCATGTCAGGAGTATAACTGTAACGTTTCATATCACAGTTGAGTGGCAGTATTTCTAGCTAACTGCAGTTTGCATAGTCTAATTAATACCTTGTGAATCGTAGCTAACACACATTTTGGGAACGCTGTGTTTGAGGTGATGTGCTCAATGCGTGGAGTTTGGCAGTGTGAGGGTGGGGGATAATAAAAAGGTCTGAATGGAGGCGGAGAAATGTCTGCTCTAGTTCAAGTTAACAATATCACAGAATTTCACACTTCGTTGTGACCAAAGCGTGGCATGCGTAACCTTAAACAGTCGAACCACAAGATTCCAAGCAGGGCTTCCTGTGAGGAAGAGGGCCCCTGCGCTTGACCCTTCAGTGCTTTTTTAGTTTCAGACAAAAAGCGTTTGATCACTTCCCACGCTCCTTTGTCCTAGCCCCAAACTAATATTAGGAGTCAGGCTTATAATTAACAACCTGGTAGTTGACAAAACATTCACTGCTTTGAGCAAAACTTTCTTTTTGTGAAGGTCAAAATTTAAATCTCACGCAAATGCAGCAGGGAGAGCAACAGCACATGACTGTCAATTAAGAGATCAGTGTGTTGGTTTTAAAAGACCGTAGACATTTACGATGAGATTCTGTCCGTCCTGCCCATAAGCAGTGAAGCAACAGAGGCCTTTTTTTTAATGGTAATGTAGTGGAGTGTATCTTCTGAAGGCTGGTGATTGTTTGATGAATGTCTTTTTTTGGCACATCCCATCTTCTTTCTGTTTCTTCCCACCTCCCACTAAGTTCTGGTGAGCCTGCACCATCCAATGTGCTTTGCATCACAAATGTAAACCAGTGCAGTGGTTGCCTGCCAGTAACACCAATAACTATTTCTGCCTTTGCTAATTGATTGGTTTTAAATACTCTGTATGACTCAAAGATAGCAAATGTTGGCTGTGTGTGTTTTGGGTCTATAATTAAACATGGAGGAGCGGCCTGTCTGAGCAGCCGTGGTGTCCTGAAGCAGTCTGCCTATGTGGTTCTGTGTGTGCTGTGACGTGAGTCAGTGGACCCCCCCCCCCCCCCCCCCCCAATCTGGTTTAAAAACAACATTTTGGTTCCTGCTGAGCAGTCTGGAGCAGCAGGGACCGGTTTGGTTGTCATAGTGATGAGGGATGAAAACTCATGCTGCCCACTACTTAGCAGACATTTTGAATGGAGTCGTTCATTTGAACCGTTACCTCAGTAGAAGAGAATGACAACATTCACGACCACATTGTGTTTATCTATTGTAATGGATTGACGCTGTTTGATAGTTTTATGAAAACAAAGTTAACTTTGGCGTTTGGTGACTTAGCAGCTGAGGATTCACCATTTTAGCCACACTGAGTTGTTGAATGCTCCTCACCTGAATGATCAGAACTTATATTCTCAATGCAGGGATTGTCTGTCAGTGCTAAAATGTCCCGATCAAAACATGATGTTCCTTGTGTGGAATACACGCGTCATGCTTACGTGCTTCAAGAGGACCTAAGAGTTGTGTCTGTACTCTGTAGCACCATGTTATGTATCTCCACCAGGTGGAATATGATATGAAACTTGAAAGATCCCTGAGGTGAAAAGAGGTGAAGTCCTCCAGGTTCTGTTTGGACCTTTTTGAAATGAATAGCAAAGTGTCTTTATTGGCGTCCCAGAACTGTTGGTTGTTGACTCTGTCTATCTCTTTCCTTACTAGTATTCTAAATATTGCACTAGTGTGCTAAAATACCATTGGTGGTGTGGATTTTGTTTACCTTTGGTGAAAGATTTGTAAATTACGAAACTGTCTATTGTTTTGTCTTTTCCCTATGGGACGGCTGTAACATGTGGCTTTGGTTCGTTGTGAACTGAGCTTATTGTTTACATAATTTCACAGAGAAGTCAGGACACAAAGTTACAAAAAAAACGCAACCATATTCACTTCAAAACCCCCCCAGTTTGTAAATCCAGGAGTTTTCAACCAAAGTGTATCGTCATCTCGACCCCCATGGCTGAAAATGGATCTGCTCTGAAATGTGTTTCAGGTCGAGAGATGAGCTCTTCAGCTATTACTGGAGTGCATCTCTGGCAGAAATCCCTGCTGCCATGGTTGCCACCTCAAGGCTCATGCCTCTTCATCACCAGGGCAGAAATGTAACCTAATCAGGTGTCTGCTGCTCATAAAGCACAGCGCACTGCCGACAGAGTGTAGACCGGCTGCTTTGTAAGAAACACCGTGCGGCCAAGCACTATTTTACTATATGAGACCCTGTCATTTTCACATTTAACTTCCCTATTAATACTTCTGTTACGTTGAGTAATTATAAAAACATTCTCCTTCAGCTTGGGGGCCTTCTGATCTTGCCAAAGTAACCAGGAGATGCAGTAGCAGCCTAAATATTACAGAAGCATGCCCATTGCATAGAGGTTGCTATTTTGCTTCCTTTCAGGCCAAGTCAGAGAGTCTGCAGCTTGGAAATGAACAATGTAACTCTCTCCAAGTGCTCCTGAGCAAAGTGTCTTTTGGGTTCACTCAGTGATGACAAATGCTACTTGTTGTGGTTATTTTTGGTATCTTATCCGAAGCTTTTTGTCATGCGTCACGCCCAAGTACTGCAGAGGAGTTAGAAAACATTAAACATGCAAGTTGCAGTCCAAACTCGTATCTACACTGTAGATATTGTGAGGGGAAAAATAAGGATTGGCATTTGAACAAGACAGGATATCAATTGGCTCTGCAACCACAATTAAAATAAGTGGATTAGCGCATGCAGCTTGAATGATCCTGCCAATTAAAGCATTGTCCCCCATCCTTGTATTTTAAAGATGAGGGCAAGCGTGACTGCGTCTAACTTTTCTCTGCTTGCTTTGAAGATCACTCGGCAGTCGGGGGTCAAACTGTATCAGTTACCTCCATCACAAACGGTGTTCTCATTACTCGACATGTTTGTGTTTTGTTGACAAAATTGCAACATTTGTATCGCTCATCAAAGTTATTTTCGTCCCTGTGGTTTGGGAAAAATGATCCTGCGCTGTAAGATCCTGCGCTGTAATTCCCCAGGAAGTGACTGTGGAGCTTCGTCGAGCGCGGCTAATTGAACATTCTGGGAGTGCTGGAAATGTATCCCACCCGTTCGCTCCTCCTCAGCCCTCCTGCAGCCCGGGGGAATCTATTCTTGGTTTTCTCATAAGGATACATTCTTGCTACAAATGTATTGCATGGAGACCCCGCTGTATAAGGCCACGCTGCTGGCAGAGGGGAGCAAATGTTCCCAGTGTTGCAGAATAGAAAAGAAAAACAGTATTCTGGATGTGTGAGTGCGATGAACATGATTGTTGTAATTCGGGGTATTTGGCAGAATGTATGCTGTATGAAACTGTCCGTCAGACAATTTTCCCAAAAAATAAATTTGTATTTTTGGCTCATCATTTATCCCAAGAAATGTCACATGACATTTAAACAACCAGGTGCCACGCCCCAAAATGATTTAGATAGTTCAGAGTTTTTATGTCATTTGGACATGGAGTCAAATCACATAAGTTAGTAATGCAGCGTGTCACCATCCTCCAAATCCATGATTCGATTTGACTTTGTATTTTAGGATCACAATTAGATTTTTGACTTGAAGAAGCGGAGTCTTGATATGTAAAGATGTCCATCGGTTGCTGCAGTCTTTAAATCTGCTGCAGCCTACTAACTGTAGTTTTTCTTTTGTTTGTTAACTGATGAAGAAGACAAAATAATTCAGTTTTTTTAATTTGCTCCTTTATGCTATTCTTTTTGTTCTCTCTTTTGTCATATATTGTATTAAGGTGCAACGTTTATGTTGACCACCATCACACATAGTGACACTTGACCACAAGCAATTGAAAAAGGTTTAACGCACACTTTGAACTGGCAGAATGAGCCTCGTTTGTCACATCTCCTGTTTGGAAATTAGTTTTAATTTTAGGCCCCCTACAACAAAATGTGATTCGTCAGTTAAATTTTCTTGATGTGTGACACTTTGCTTTTTTTAAATATAGTTTTGTGGCGTATGTGTCTCAAACCTATCCAGCCTGGATGGCACCAGAAGGAGCCCTTAAAGTGGCCGTTACACAATCATACTTGCTCCTTGCCCTTGGCCGAAATCTCTCCGTCTGGAAGAGACTTGCTTGCTTGCTTGCTTGCACCTCCACCTCCCCTGCAAGCCTCTGATGTTGCTTGCGGAGGTTGTAGAGTTTGAATAGAGCTATATAAGGGAAACCCATTCTTTGTTTATTAGTTAAGGGAGAGTATGCGGGAGTGCTGCCAGGCCTCTCTGAGTAGAAAATGGGGACAGAATGAAGGAGTCGAAACACCACTCAAACACGGTGTACTCTGATATGTGGAGCTGTAAACATTGCAGCGTGATGAGCGTGACAGCTGGCTTACATTACATGTGGAAAGCTCGGTGTTAATCAAGGGGCCGAAAATAGACTTTTATCTGTGCGCCGTGCTACGGGCAGCGTGCGCTAATGCGGCTATCCTCAAGGATACAGTGGTTACATTAGCTGCCTCCCACTGACTCTGTCTGGTGGACACAGTCAGTAGAGTTATGAGCGGTGGGGATTGTTGGAGAAAGGTCATCCACCTGCTGCTATTGACTTGTAGTAACGCAATAGTAGGAGGTGTGTCTTGGTTGTATTTTCAGTGTACTTTAGGTAATGAAACCTACAAACAAGGCCTGCTAACATGACATTTTACGATTTTGATTTTATGTTTTTCTTACGCCGAAAAGAGCTATAAGACATTGGAGCCTCTCGGTTTAGATGGTTGCTCGAGTGTACCGTTGCGTGTTGCTTTGCCGTCAGATGGCTGTTGAGTTGTTCAAGGGGCTACCTGTGTGTTGGGCTTTTATAACTCATTTGTAAACAGTATTAAATGTCAAGTGCTCCTGTGTCTCTCGAGACATGTCTCCAATGGATTTGATGTGAAGGTGGTGAGGAGATCATTTGTTTTATTAGCTTCTTTTACCATGGGGCTTAATCTGTCCAAGGTCCCTCCCACGTTTTAAAAAAACTTAAATGACACCATCTGTCTGTGGAAAACACGTCATATGAAGTCATTAACGAGGCTTAGGGTTATTACAGTTGTCGTTTGGCCGATGGACGGCAATAGGTGCTAAGTCATAAGTTACAATGCTCAGATTCAGTTGCCGGGCTTTGAATAATTAGCTTGGCTGCACAGTTTGCTACTACTTAGACTGTTCATTTGATGCTCTCTGCATGAACTGCATGCTGTTCAACGAGGCTTCATTTTCAACTTGTTGGTGTTTTTTCTTTGTTATGGATTAATGAAAAGCATGGGATTTGATGCTTCATAAGTACTTTTTTTCGCTCATTTTCCGAGGCCGCTGTCTGCAAACCTTTGCATAATCAGTTCTGTCCGTTTGAATTTCGTTGAGATAATCCAATATCGGACTTTTCTGCTGTGCCAATTTGAAATAAGAGTTTTTATAGTCATTTTCTGAGTTTAAAGTTGGTGCGCACAGTGTTTCATATCAACGTGTCTATGGGGAGCTTGTTCTCCAGCTGGCTACGAGACAAATGCTGCATTGTCAGATTCCTCTCTTCAGAAAGATTCCGGCGTTTTTGTCTTTTGGACTCTGGGTAGAATGCCAGCCTTGTGTTCAGTTGGGTTACTTATCTCCCCGGTGCAGTGCACACCCTCTGGGAAATTACTTTGGGAGGGCATCCCCACCCAGCCCTTCACCTCCTCGACAACATGATTGAATGATGTCTCTCCTTTTGGAGGACTCAGCTCCCCATTTGTTACTTGTACCGTTAAAGTCAGGCGTCCTTTCAACGTGCTACACAATTATCTGTGTTTTGTACGGCTGGTAGGCAAACGCCAGGTGGGAAATTTATTGCTGGGAATTTTCAGGGAATGTTCATGCAGAGACTCAGTACTGATTTTGAATTGGCAACATGCGTTGGTAGGATGGTGGATTTAAATGCCATTTACAAGTGGCAGATGGGAAAAGGGGTTTTTGTTTTTGTTTGTTCTGTTTTCCCTGATGTCAAGTGCAGCTTGTTCCCCAATTTTGGAGTTCTGTTAACTGTGTTGCCAAGCCTTTCACTTTCATGCAGCTGTGGGAGCAGACCTGAGCAACCCGGCATCCCCGTGTGCTTTGGACTGCCACGCATTCCACAACTTCCCTCGACCCCACAGAGCTGTTTTAAAGCAGGCTGCGCTTTTGAAGAAGCAGCCGCACACTTGCTCTTCCATTTATACGGCAGTGGATGCAAAGGTGGCACTTTGCATGTTGTGCTTATGGTTGTGAAGAGGCAAGTTTACTCATATCAAAGGTGTTTGATAAGGAGGTCGATATTTTTCCATATTTCTCCATTCATTATAGATCACAGCACTACTCCAATGTGACGGGGGCTGCTCAGCTGGACCCCGCGACTGTTTTGGGTCTTTCGGCTCATTGTGAGATGTGTATACAAAGCTTAAACACAAAGCAGAGCTTTCTAAAAAATGTTAATTGTCACTCTTTGGGGGGGGGGGGGCATTTTAGGCAGTTGTTGGTGTTAAGCCCCCCTCCCCCACCCCTTAGGAATATAATTCTTTAGAGTTGAGGTTCATCATCTTCACTGTAGTAACCCCAGCATTCTGCAGCATAGTGCTGGCCTCCTCCTTCCCTCCCGCCCATGCCTTTGGTGCAATTGTGGTATTCCTGCTGAAAGATAAGCCGTCCTGGAATCGGCCCCAGCCTGCTGACTGAGCAAGAAACAGTAGCAGCCCCCCCCAAACGTCAGCTCAATCCAGCACGTGTTCCATCTTTATCCCACTCACTTTTTCTGCCTCCCAAATCTACCTCTCTCCTAGTTTCTCTCACAACTATCTCTCTTTCACCACCCAGCGAGTTCTCCCTTCAACCCCTCGGCGAGCAAGCATGTCAACACCTCAGCTGCAACCCAGTCGCAGGAATGAAATGACACAGGTTGCCTTGCTTCTGGCTTTAAATCAGCACTCTCACACATCTGGTAAATGGATGAAGGGTGGTGCATTGATGGACAGATTATACACACTACCTGCTTGACATTTTGAATTTTTCTCATTGCGTTCGTCTGGGTATCTCAAAAATGTTCCTCTCGTGCATGATTTGTGACGACAGGAGATAGGTCACCTGACCTTCGTTTAGACTCTGTCACTTGCCTCCAGGGACACATGATTAGAACTAATTGGCTTGAGCTTATGTGCAGTTCAAATGGTTAAGTACGATGAAATCAACAAAAATAGCATTTTCACTTTAATTCCCTCACACTGTGAGTACTGCAACTTACATTCTGTTTCTCTCAATCACACTTACGTAGGCGCCATTAAATTATTTGACTAATCAGACCGTCAGCAGTTGTGAAAAGGTGTTTTGACTCAGATGATTTGCCATGTAATCGAGCCCATTAACCAGTTTTAAGTCATTAAAATGTCCAACCAAGACGTGATTTCAGCAGGGAGTGTCCATTAATACGAAGTGTGTTTGGGTACATGATTGATGTGAGAGAACCAGTCTGATTAGAGTCAGAATGATTGGCAGTCATGTTATAGGCTATAAGCTGAAAAGGAGGGGTCAAGCAGTTTCACAGTGGGGGAATTCTTCTGCAGACATAATGGTTTGACAGACGACAATATAGAAAATGTTGAACATGAATTTGACATCATGCTTCATGTGTCGCATGAATTAGGCTATTTTGATTCTTGAATAGACCCCACAATGGTGCCTCCACTGTGTGCCCCATTGGCTCCTTCTGGATCTGTGCGTTTTTACACCGTTTATTTCGATTTAGACCATTACGAATTAGCTGCAACCATGGCATATTTTAAGGTATCTCCAAGCTCTTGGTCTTTATAAGAAGGGATGTAAAAAGAAGCTGTGTGTGCACATTCTCAAGGCATGTGTGCCTGCCATTGCCATTTGGCTCCCCAAACAATGCAGAGTATTTAATGTGTATGAGGTGAATGGGGAGCGGCTCCGGCCTGCTCCTAACAATAGAATTGACACGCAAGGGGCCAGACTTTCACTTTGCAGACAGCATGGAAAAAAGCTAGCTTGGAGTCGCTAGATTGTTCTCTTTACAATAGGCAGCCGCAGCCCTGTAAGGCAGGTTACCTCCCGTGTCATGTTTTTCTTCTTCTCTGGTATCCCCGAGCCTCTGCCCAGCCGGCTTTTAATTGGTTCTCCCGCTTGCCGGTTGGCTTACCCACCCGGGGTTGTTATCACATCAACTTTCCCTGGAATTGCAGTTGGCTTTTCAAAAGGGTTAGGGAAGGTGTCGCACTTTAAAAAGGCACTCATTCATTAAAGGAACCTCAACTTCGAAAATATGCCAATATAATAAGATAAGGAATGGCAGAGCAGTGCTTATCCTAATTAAAATGTATGTCAATCCATATAGAGCTGTTGACTAAATTGGTTTTTAGAGGCAGACGCGGCTGCAGCTACAGTAGCAGGCAGTTAAACGTCTGCTTGCAGCTGTCCACCCAATCAGCGGATTAGAGGACTCCCATATCTCTGCAGATGAGATGCAAAGGGAGATTAGGTTGGTAGCTCATGTAGAGGCCCGGCCCGACCTAATCTCCAGGACCGCCAGAGTGAGACTGGGCTTTGATGATTTATTGTATCTTGTAAATGACTCGCCACTGTGACTGCCTATGCGCTTTTATGGCTCGTTTGTTAGGATGACTTCAGGAGTGAAGACATCCGCAGCCCACATGTGACGTCCAGCATAAGAGGAAACCCAATGTGGCTAAAAATGTGCAGAACATCTCTAATCCAGTCAGTTACAGATCTTCTCTAAAGTAACTTATGCAGCGTTTTCATTAGCCGGGAAGCCATTTTTAGTCACGCAGCACTCTTTTCGTTGTTGTTGGGCCTTTATCAGCAGTAATGGGGTATATAAAGACATCCGTGGCTCAACTGTGTTCCACTGTAACATTATTAGCGCATACAGACCCAACTGACAATGTCCGACAGGAACATTGAAGCCAACTCCTAGTTGCACTGCGATTTGATTTCACATCTATATTGAGATCTCAGCTCCAGGTGGCCTTTTGTGGTTCATGCAAAATGACCAGGCGGTGTAACTAGAGCATAGTATTGATCATACTCTACCGTGGAGCATGAAAGTGGGATTTGACTCAAGCTGCTCTGCTATGCCCCGACTGCTCGGCAGCTGGTGTCTCCACAACCAGTACAGCCCAACTGAAACATTGGACGATGTGCTAACCTCAGTAGGCTTCCCTGAAAACCTTGTTCAGGGTTGCCAACCATTAATCAAAGTTATTGTTTCAATTTGACGGATTTGGAGATTTCTATTTTGGTCAGGCAATAAAGAGGGAATTGGCTTGAACCCGGTTTGAGTGTGGGATAGAACGCTGTGGTGTTGGGTGTCGTTTAACCCGGTCCTTGCATGCGCTTCATCCTCGCCCATGATGACGTATAGCTCTATGTTTCTGTGAAGGGTTGCTCTGTTCAGCTTTTAAGATGGTGGAAGAGCAAATGAGCGTTCTGACATGACCCGCCTTTCAGGGTCAAACATTTTAAGGGGATTTTCCAGGGCAGCATTTCTCCCGGGGATGAGTGCTGATTACTGAGTAACAAAAGGGAAATGGGCGATGTGTAAAAGTAAAACATTGAGACTGGACGTGCTGGCCTTAATGGTGAGTAGAATTGCCTCAAAATCCTGCTAATGTATCCTGATAATGGTGTTCATGCTGACGTTATGCTCTTACAATAGTTAATGAATTGTTTTACGATCAGTCAATTTCATTTTCCTCCATAAATGCAGCCTTTTTGTTTCAGTTTAATTGTCGGCTAGGAGTATGCTTTTGCCATTCTCAGTTTTTATTGTGGCTGCTGGATGGTACGCGGGGCAGACTTGCCATCATTTCATTTACTGCTACAGAGGAGAGGGACATTATGAATGCAATTTCCTTAGACTATTACTGCAGAATGTAGGCTTCAGAAAGCTATCACTTGAAATGGTATGGGAATTAATTTTAAGGCTATAAGAAACCTCCTCATTTGCAATTTTGTGCCTCCTTTTGCAGTCTCTGTTGCTTCCCCTTCCACTGGATTTCAGCACTCAGGGTTTATGCCTTTGCCCGTCTTTCTTAACCTTGTGGTGTGAAAATACAGAGAAAAAAAACATATTTCGTACCAAATTCCAGCACTGACGTTCTGCTCTAATGTCACTTGACAGCAGACTCTTCCAGCAAACTTAAAAAAACACGTTTTATATGTTTGTCAGAGCCTATGGAATCCTTACAATCCCTTTTGTCTCATGTTACGGTAGTTTACAGTGTTAAGCCAAAGGGCAATAGGACACACACAGTCGCATGCACACGCATACTGGGGCGTAAACCAAATGTAAACACATTGTTGCCTCTCTACTCCCACCCCCAACTTGGCTGGATGGGTTTGAGTCCATTCATGGAACTGGGAGTCGGCTTGAAGAGGGACGAAGGTCTGTGTAATTGAATTTGTAGCTACCCCCCCCCCCCCCCCCCCTTCTCTGGGAGGGCAGGACTAATCATTGGGAATCTCTGCCCTCCCAAGAGAGGGTCGAATAGTTGCCTTGTATAGAAGAGAGACCAGAGGGTGTGTGTGTGTGTGTGTGTGTGTGTGTGTGTGTGTGTGTGTGTGTGTGTGTGTGTGTGTGTGTGTGTGTGTGTGTGTGTGTGTGTGTGTGTGTGTGTGTGTGTGTGTGTGTGTGTGTGTGTGTGTGTGTGTGTGTGTGTGTGTGTGTGTGTATTTTTGTGTGTCAATGTGGCTGCGGGGTGATTGATTTCCATAGATCGTCTATACCTAGACCAGATTAAATGGTGCGTCTGGACACAGGGCTCCTGACCCCTTAACCTCTACTGGGGAGGCTATGCAACAGCTGTGTGTGTGTGTGCTTGTGTCAATGTGTGTCTGCTTGCATGTGATGCAAAGCAACAGCTGTTCTCCAGATGTCATCAACTCCCCCCCGCCCCAAAAAGGGAAAAAATAACTCCATGGAAGAGAATCCAAGACCCAAAGAGGTATAGATGAGGCTCGGGGAATATTTACTGTAGTTATTCACGCATTTGTAAGTCATGTTAGGTCTTCATTCATCGCGGACCCATGCACTGTTACGTGTATCTTACAGGTACATTATTATTGTGAGTGCAGAGTGCAGATTATTCGGTAATGAAAATTAGGGCTGCATGAATTCCTGTTTTTTCTTTTAAAGTTGCCTCAACCACATTTTTCACCCGTTATTTAATTTCACGGTGGCAATAGTTGTCTTGAACACAATCAGATGTTTCTTTTTTCCACAATTTTCGGATCACTTTGTTCAGCAGCTACCGCTCTCATTCATAACATCACTATCTGCGTGATAGTGTCTTGGAAAACCTCTTGGGGACGCACAATTAGGCAGACAACGAACTGGATTGCGGCCATTTGTAACCACAGACAGTTATATACAGTTTACGTAAAAATTGTTCAAATCAAAGGTGTTGGTGGTGGTGGTGGTGTTGGAGACCAGATCTGTGGATAAACCAGAGAGTCCAGGATATTGCTTCTGGAAAGACAAGTTGCTTTTAAGCCTTGCACATGTTTGTTTTCAGCAGCTGCATGGGTAGATGCCTTTTTCCACAGCAGCCATTAGGTATTGATCAAATGACACTTTGTTTTGGAACAGGAAAATATATATATTCCCTTTTTTCTTTTTTAAAGGTCAGTGAAAGATTTCCTTTTGGGTAGAAAGCTCTCGTTCTGGATGATGGTAGGATTGTATCATTGCAGGACTCCCCACAGTCTGCATTGCTCTTGAAAGTACATTGCTTACTCGTATGCACACAAACACAGCAAGAGCAGATGGTTTGTGTTTATAAAGATGGAGTTTATAAAGCTTGTTATTGGGAGCGGCGCACTGCTGGATTCTGCTGAAAACTAGTGTCATTAACTCTCTCTCTCTGTGACCTTAGTGCAATAGCTGATATTTGCAATGAATGGTTATCTGCTTCACACATGTGGTAGACAATAGGAATGTTTGCTCACTCATAATAGAAGTATTTTAAATTAGCATTTTACCTGGTGTTTTGCACATTAATTCATGGTGTTGCATGGGTGGCTTTTCCATCTCTACTTTTCTGTAAGTCAAATTTTTCTAGAGGCTAATAAGCTCAATATGAAAAGTGCAATTCTAGGCAGGTGGCTCCCAGTGAGAGGGCGGTGGGTAATGAGTCCCTTAGCACACAAGGAAATAACCCCCCCACCCTGTATTTATTAACCCCAGATCCTATGGATCCATTTAGCTAATTGCATATCTGGGTCTGCTACGTATCCAAGAGACTGTCGGAAGACACCAGTCATTTAGTGTGTGGGCTTTGGTCAGCTTGCACTGCAAGGCTGAGCTGTGATATCTGCCATGATTAAGGACTTTTAATCCCTTGTAAAAAAAACTATTGGAAAGCAGCAGCATCATCGCCGTGTTTTCCTCTTTTGTTATTGCTCCTCAAATTTCACCCCCCATCTCTGTAAAAGCTGAATTGTTCAGTCCCTCCTGTGGTTTAATGAGTTGTTTACAGCACAGAAAGGGTCACTGTCTTTGCATTTTCGGGTTTTTTAGGCTTCATTGTTGGGTTTCATTGATGCAGTGTAGTGAAGGGGATGGAGGTAAGATGTGTCGATGATTGTAATGTCCTTGATGTTAATATTTATGATTATTACCTGCCATGTACTTGAAAACAGACTGTTATTTCAAGGTATTTAGCCGAGGTACCGTACATGAGCGACTCGGCGACGTAGAGCGGGTCGTGCTTTCAGCACAAGGTTGGCGGTTCCATCCTCCGCTCCTCTTGTCTGCATGTCGAAGTGTCCTCGAGCAAAGCAGGCCAGCGCCTTGCAAGGCAGCTCTGCCCCCATTGGTGTATGGATGTGTATATGATGGGTGAATGGGAGAAAGTTGAAAAGCTCTTTTTTCCGGTAAGATAGAGAGGCGCCAAATAAATGCTGTCCGTTTACCATGAGAATGAGATACAGGACTGCCTCTCATGTAGTGCATCAGTTTGAATTTTATGCTTGTTGTCATAATAAACAAGGTGGTCCTGGAGAGACTTACTGTCGCGGGAACTACCACAGAAGCGGTTTTGAGGACTTTGCAAGGTGTTTTTGCAAGATTTTGTCACTATGATGGCATCACAACCGTGCAAGATGCAGTCACGAAACATTGCAGGTGTGTAGTTGGGATCAAGATGACGGCAGAGTTCGAAAATGGGCGTGGTCCCAGCAAGGGCGCCGGAAGCAGGGGAGTAGGAAGTGGGGAAGGGCCGATTTGACGCTGCGATTGGTGGGATCCCATCGCAAGATTTAAAAAAAAAATCTAAATTATGATGGAGCTTTTTGACTGCTTTGTTCTATTCTCCTGCACACACTCACTCACACACACACACACACACACACACACACACACACACACACACACACACACACACCTTTGCTCAATGACACAAGTTGCCGCTTTGACCTGTGTGAAATCCAGCTGTGTTGATGGAGCGAGATGTTGAGAAGTCGTAGTGGGTAGCTTTATTAAAGCCTCATTTTTGGGGCTGGAGCGAGGTGTTTCTCAGTCAGGCACCAGATTGTCTGACCTGTCCCCACCCCGTCCTCCTCTGCAGTGTGTGATTAATGAAACTGCAGGAGGGACAGAACAATGAAGTCTCCGCTGGCATATTGTGCTTCTTAAGACTCCCAGTGGCGATGTGCCCCTGTGCCCCACCTCTGGAAACCCCAGAGGACCAGAGGAGTTCTACCTCTCATTCATCTTTCCACCAGGCTTACTTCCTGCCATTTATTTATGGTGCTGACAGATTTGACAAGAGTTAAATAACAAGATATACTGAAAGTTTTTTTAAGCACTAAGTAACTACTGGTATCTGAGATGTCTCACACCCATAGTTGGTGTTTCTTAAATGTTGAATTTTCCTCAAAGCAATCTCCCTCAGGCCCAGAGAAGACAATTAGGAATGCAAATTTCTCATGAGTTGTGTGAGATGAGGTTTCTTTCTCCTCAAGCGTGTTTTGTTTAATTTGGGTGCTCACATTTATTTTCTTTGAGGCAGAAGGCTTTGCATATCTCCTTTGTCACACTATTTTTAGCTCCGTGCAGCAGAGATTCCTTTCCTGTTCGTTGTTTGATCTGTGAGAAAGTTTCAATTTGTTTTAGAATATGAGAGCCTGCTACTTGGCACCTTTTAAAAAAAAACACTTATCATTATGGAGTATAAACATTGTAGAGTTTAAGTAACATTTGACATTCAAAAGTAACACTTGATCACAGATCCTGTTACGTTGCCAGTTTGAGCAAACGGATAACTTGAAATCGCAGTTCTAGTTGTCTTTTTCAATTTAAAGGGGAACACCATTTCATCACCACACATCAAAATCGGTTTCTCTTGCTGTGCTGCTGCATTGTGTGAAAAGAAGCCCTGCCTTAAGTGATGTCACTCGAGGCAACATTGGTTGGATCTGAAGACTACACGTCTGAAAAATGTCTCGAGTCCGACAATGCTTTCAGCCACTTTGCTCTTGGATGGATTCATTGATGAGTTAAGATGTGGCTGCTCTGTTTTCCTATGAAAAATGCTTAAGAGTAAACAAATGTGACACTTTACCTGTGTCTCAGTTTGCATGGCTGACACGTCGATGCTCACAGCACGGTCAGGTTGAGTGTGTTTTGAGTGTTTGTGTGACTGCATTGCGTGCATAACATCCCGAGGGAGAGAGGATCTGCACGACAGCGAGAGCCTGCAGTGTGCTGCTCTACCCTCCAATGATCCACCTTCAGAGTGTCTCGCATCAGTCTCCAGTCAGTGGAGCGGCTGCAACCACGGCATTATACTGTCCAGCCTGGACCGGTGTAGTGACAACCCACACTACATACTGTGACATATTCTCGTCCAGAACATTTACAAACGGCAGCAAAATAGCACATATAGGGAACTGACTGCATTGAATTGAATTGTTGTTTTTATTGCATAGATGGAGTGGATTTTCTTTTTACGAGCATGTAGAAGTAGACGATGGAGAGCTAGATTTAGAGGACTGAATGATTTAAAACAAAATCACAATTTGAAAGATTGCAAGTGCCATGCTTTTAAATATAACACACATTAAAAATGTACACAAAAAATAACACGTGACAGGATTATTTGGTGACCATTTTGTCGACTTTACATCCTTTTCATGGCACCCATTCTGGCTTGTTAAATTAGGAGAAGCACAGGTGGAATTCATGACGTTATTGATGGCTACATGCCATTAAGGCGAGTTTGTTCAGGTGCTCTGGTATTTTGTATGTGGCCTCTCTGATAGAACATTGTTAATCATTGACGCGTCGAAATGTCTGCCATGAAAATAATTCATGACAATGCTATCTCCTGCAGCCAAAGATGGTTTTGTAAAGGAAGAATATGCCGCTCTGTTATTTTCATGTTTTAAAGAGATAAGTGGACTGCATCTTTACCACAGAGTGGCGGGTCTAAACAAGTCAGCTGATAACAGACGTGTAGCTAGCAGCTCATGAGTATAACGAGCCACAGCTGTCAGTTAATGGGCAGGAGTCAAAATCCCAAAGCTAAAAGTTTGAAGCGCATTGTTTCACTGTTAAAATTGTTAAATGCTTTCAGAAGTTTAAACAATTAGTGTACGTTTTTAAAAGGTTTAAATTATTTAACGATTGTCCATAATGATGACTAATTGTCATCATCACTGCAACGTAGTTATTCTTGATATTGACAGTTTCCAAAACATTACTTGAGTTATTTCCTGCTTCCAATGTGTCTGATAGCATGAAGCAACCAGCAGCAGCCCTTTCAATGTGAGACGCAAAGGGACCAATCGTGGCCCTCGTATCGCTCCCTGGTGAATGCTGTGGTTTGGATAACAGTTAATCAAATTGCTGACAGCTGTTTATTTGTTCATGCTGCTCTGTGGTTGTTACACCAGTGTGTGTGTGTGTGTGTCTTTTTGAAAGCTGCCTCACCTGGAGTGCAAGAGACCCTTTTTTCATCGTAGGAACAGCACGGTGTGTATTTGAGTGAGCTGAATGAAGTCGATACGATCGACAAAACAAAATGCCCCGAGCGGCCTTGATTACAATGCTGTAAGAATCTCTTCATAGAAAATCTCTGATTTAAATATTTGCCTTGACCTCCACCAAGTAGGACATCTGATTCAGGTTCACCAATAACAAGTCAGAAATGTTCAATGTAGACTATGTGGAATTATTTATCCAACAACGCAATCATGTGACACTTTACCATTTTAATCATTTGTATTCCTACTAAACTGTATGTTACAGAAGCTGTGGCTAATGTGATTTATTAATCTATGTGACAATAAAGATAAAGTGTAAGATGTTCAGTTTATTTGAAAATCAACTGAGCTGTGATGATATCCTTTTAATGTTTAAAAAAAAAATTTGCACAGTACATTAACCTGCTGTAACAGTCTCCTTGTTCTTGGCAGCTAGATTCTAATTAATGTACACATCTTAATTTTGTTTTGCCCAAAGTTATCCTTGTGTGCTGCCGCATACGGCACAGCCTATTACAAATATCTACACATAAAGGGCTGAGCATTCTGTGCTATTAGAGATCTCTGTGTGGCAGGAACACTTCTATGTGGGATCCATGGCTTCCATTTGTATTTAGAGGAAGGATTGTAATTCTGTGTGTGTGTGTGTGTGTATATATGTGTGTGTGTATACATATATGTATATATATATATATATATATATATATATATATATATATATATATATATATATACATATATGTGTGTATATGTATGTGTGTGTATATATATATACACATATATATATATATACACATATATACATATATGTGTATATGTATGTGTGTGTATATATATATATATGTATGTGTATATATATATATATATATATATATGTATGTGTATATATATATATATATGTATGTGTGTATGTATGTATGTATGTATGTATATATATATGTGTATGTATGTATGTATGTATATGTATATACGTATATATATATATATATATATATATATATATATGTATATTCTGTAAATTTGTCTCACATTCCACCGTTTTGTCTTCTCAGCTGTGAAGATCAGCAGACATCCAAGGCTGCTGCATTTTCCTCAGCAATAAGGTAAGAAGCTGATAAAAGAGGATGCTACGACATAGTGCATGTGTGTGTGCAGCACCACTTACTACGCATGAAAGGAAGTAGCTCAAAATATGAAATTTGGCAATTCACGGAATTGAATTAAACTGTGAAAGCACACATTTGATTCATTGTAATAGAAACATTGCACTTTGAATGTTATGTGTTGACCGAGACTTGGAGCCAATTAAATCTTCCCATCTGCCTACACCTGTTCTTGCAGTGATGCTATGTTACTGTGGCCCACCTCATAGAGATTCTAATACACACATCCTGGTAGTTGGGTTACATTAAGTACGGCCTGTAACATATACTGCTTCACTGGAGATGTTCATCAATGTCAGTGTTGGTGTACGGTTCCACGTGACTGCTCTTTCCCTCAGTTTGTCATGGATCAGGAGTGTCCAGCTGATACTGTTCCAGAGAAAAAGCCTGCAATCTTTCTTCATGATGTTCTTTTGCCCTGCAGGCTCTTTGCTGCTGCAGTTAAGAGCAGCAGAGAAAAATCAGCTAAAGTTTCTCTGTATTTTCTCGCACTTATAGTTTGATATTTTGTCCGTTTGTTTCCCGTTTGTCTTTCTGATTTGCTCTCCTTGCTTACACAATCACACAAATGCAGTGAAAGCAGGGTGTTGCATTATGCTGTATGTACTTGCACCGCAGTTGAAACTATTAACCATCTACTTCCTCTCCTTTTGTGTTTACCCAGCAATGCTGTGATACGTTTCGGTGACCCAGACAGACTGGGTCATAGGGCAGGGCAATACATCAATATTATAGCGTTATCGTAATATTAGACTAGATATCGACTTCGATTTTGGACTTCGTAATATGGCATAAGCATTGTCTTTTCCTGGTTTTAAAGGCACCATTCCAGCAAAGTCATGTCATTTTCTGCACTTACCGATTGTTCTAAAGCAGCTTGCCAGGTGCACTGGATTGATTAACATGTGATCTCTTCATGTGGACACAAAAGCACTTGCGAATTACTTTTAGATAATTAATTGAAGTCAAAGGAATGTTGCAAAATGCCATGACGGTATACTATAATGTACATTTTCAAGCTGACTCAATGAGCTGCTTCCAGAGGGCAATTAGAGTAACTGGCAGCATCTGGTGGCCAGCCTCTCTCTGTGACCATGCTCCGCTCCCCAAATGAGCTTTACGGTTTCTCTGCATTTGACTTTTCCAACGATTAATGAGCTGAAATGTTGATTTGTCTCTTGCCATGCCTCAATAAACAGCCAGATCTCAACTTAATCAAATGTGTGTTGAGTCCAAAGCTGAAATACAACACAGACTACAGGTTAGATGTTGTTCTTTGGAGGTAGTAGGATTCCCTTTAACTGTGACAGCGTTTAGCATTGCTGCAGGGGTTCTGGAAGGCACAGGGCAGAAAACATCTGTGTCCTGCAGCGTGTTTGAAACCGAGCACTCTGTGTTTTCATATCATTTTATCATTCTTGGTTTTAAAAGCATACTTCAGTAAAAATGTTTGGTTCAAATACATGTTTTCCTGTTCTCTACGCATTTTCCATATTTCATACGCATCTTTCCTGGATTACTTTGAAATGTACACAAAGACATCTGCCACCTTTCCTTTTGCTCTTCTTCATCAGTGAATAATCCACAGTGTGCTTTGGGAGCACAGTGGACTGTCTGCTTTACTTTGAGGTTAAGATTTTTGCATCATTAGATGTGCAAGCGAGCGGTCTGACCTGTAAACCAGCTTTCTAAAATTTACCCATTTTGGAAGGATTAGATTACAGTCGCACAAACTGTAGCGCCTCATTTTATTTTTTGACATTTATAAATGACTTTGAGCTCTGCTATTGATTGGGCCGCTGCAGACCTAATTGTGTACCTAATACACTAATGTATTTATTTTTTTGGTAATTGTTGCAGGCATAATTATTGGTTTATTTCCTTAGCCAAGTAGAATGAAACGTTTAATTGGAACTGGCACATGTTTGTTTCTCTAGTTACGGCAAGTATAATTACTATGCAAGTAGGTTTATTACATTTTAAACAACCCAACTTTTCCACACGGTACTGTTGTAATTGGATGTTTTGCTCTGGGCGGTGACGTACTGTCATCGGCTTTCTTGCCGACTCGATCACTTAATTGTACAGACCTCTTTAAGTGCAACTAAAGTGCTGCGATGTGACGAATCGTTCAGTCGACTTGCCGTTCGTTCATTTCATGAGAACTGATCTCGGTGGCTCTTACCAAGCCTGGAACACGACGAGCTCTTAGACCACATCTTATACTCTGACTCTTCCATCACTGCATTCCTTCCACTGACAGACATTTTACTGGTAATCATGCCTCCTGGTCGGGGTGACCGAGGCCATCGCCACAGCAGCTGGCTGGCACCTTCGCAGCGAATCACGTTGTTTTTTTCAGGCAGGGTCCCATTGAGAGGGTTGTGTAATCCCAGTTGCATCGCTGCCAAATGGATCAGGCCTTTTAATGTCCAGAACCCCACTGGCCTCCCTGGTATTCAAATTTCGGCGGCTCCATGGGGCTCCCCTTGAGATTTCTTCTCCCTTAGAATGAGTCTTATGAGTGATTGAAACAGTCTGGCCTGAATGGTTTTTTTTGCAATGAGTCCTCTAAAATTCTGTGATTGTTCAATAAATGTGACCAGGCGTGTTAGTCGCTACCACTGCAGTTAAAGAGTGGAGCATTGATTCACTCACTCTTTCAGGCACATTGATTCACAGCACTATTTCAGGCGTTACAAATCCAAACAAAATAAAGTCATTAATCTGTGATTTCATGGAACTCATACTGCACCATTATGGTCCGAATACAACCTCCGCTTCTTTTTTTTTAACTTGCAAGAATAAACTGCACAGGCAAACACTGAATAATTTGATCTTTAAAAACAATCTTTGTCACAAAAATGGACAATTTTTAAAGATGCTGAATATATAATAATATATAAGCCAGCAAAAGCTTTAATGCTCACATATATCTAGAAACAAATATAATTTATATGCCTCACAACAGATCAGATATTAGTCCGGCCACAACCAGCCTCTGTATCCATGGCAACCAGTTTTTTATCTATACTCTAAGTGGAAAACAATACTGAAATGTAGGAGTGAGTTGTAACGCAAGACTAACTCTTGAGTGGTGTCTCATACATGCGTCGTCTCGTACAGCCAGCCCCCCCCCCCCCAATAGTCAAAGTTGATATTTGGTATGTGCCGAAAGATGGGGGGGGGGGGGGGGGGATATCTGTGGTATAATAATAATAATAACTTTAATTTATATAGCGCCTTTCAGGGGACCCAAGGCCGCGTATGGCTTCAGATGTCAAGTTGATTCCTTGAAGAGGCTGAATTGATCTTTTCCACCTTTTTATGGCCTCATAAAAACAACAGCCTGGTAATAACATTAAATGACCACGTTACATGCGACTCTGTTGGCAACCAATTCTAGGCAGTTTCAACCACTTTTTTTATCCCATAAGAAATAGGGACAGCAAGCAGGAAAATTGAGGGCGGACAAGTTAACTTCCAAATTCTGTAAAGTATTAGATGAAACACAAACTACAAATCCTTTAGTTTGCTTACTTTAATAAAGTTCATTTTATTTTCATTATTAAGCCGACGTATAACTGCACGGTATCTTACTACTCAAAATAAAAGGTGACTGATAATGGCAACCATAGTTTCAGTTTCGGCAACCAAAAGCTGATGCCTCGTTGCCAGATTGGCAACTACGGTTAAAACATTTTTTATTGGATCCCTGACTGTATTATGTTGAATGAGGCTTTAGCAGCAAGCTCTGTGTTGGATTTGTGGGAGTGTTGCGCAACTGTTTGCCTCTCCTCTGCATGAAACGCGACACCTGCGTTGGTCCTCTTCCCGACAGAGAGGCATCACCTGCCTGCCTGAAACATTAGCCAGGCTGACTGACACGCACGCACGCACGCACGCACGCACACACACATACACACACACATACGTAGTGTCTGTCACTCAGGAGGTATGCAGTCAGTCACCTGACACCACCACCAACCAAGTGGATAATTATGCTAAGGGCCTTATTGCTCACATGTATCTTCCTCTTCATGTAGAGGGGTGTAGTAGAGGTCTATGTATCCCCGTGCATTGGTGTACACGTGTGTCAGAACTGCCTGATGCCATACAGTGAAGCAATTCAACTGGAGCTGTTAGCTGTAAATATTTTTTTATTCCCTCTGGCATGTAAGTGAAACTTATTATTTCAATTTGTCTCAACAGTTCTGATGCTGTAGAAAAAATACATAATAGGAACTAGTTCTTATTGTCTCCAGGAACCAGATTTTTTTAATCTATCTCACTCCGGCCTCATGCCAATTAAGAAAATGGATAAAAATTGATTTAGACACATTTCTGCCCCCCCCCCCCCCCCTGCCCTCCCGCTCGCACGCTCCCAACAAGCCATTATCAGAACCATCTTGCTGACTGAAACGGTGCCGTTTCTCTTTAATGATCAGCAGATTTGAGTCTGATAGTAACGGAGTAAATCAACATATCATAAATATTAGAGTTTAAAACCTCTTGCATGCGTGTACTTCCAAATGAACTCCTGTAGACTGTCTACGTCATCTACTCTTTGCCAGAACGCAAAGACTTTCTACATTCAATCAGCCAACGAATCAGGCCGGGCGATGTTTACGCAGCGTTCGCTTCTCACCTCCTCGTCACCGCCGCCCCGCTCAGCCTGCTGGATGGTGATGACCTCACTAAGACTGTATGCTTTAGATCAGTTCCATTTCTGCTTGATGAGTAGTCAGAGAGAGAGTCTCTAATGTGTTGTTCACACTGTGTTCACTGTGTTTGCATGGAAATGAAGACGGTGGTGATACAAATCTGGTTTATTTGCAGTTTAGAGGTCATGATAAAGAAAAGGTTGACCTGCTCTGGAAAACAGTTTGAAGCCGATTCTTCATGGAATAAAAGTCCAGACTTCCAACCCTCCCTATCTGTATATGGGCGGGTGTCTGTGAAGCTTAGACGACACTGATTTAAAGATATTTTAACACTTGAAAGGCCAACAGAGATGACTAGAAGTGGAAAGCAAACTTTCGGCTGTGAATGCGGCTCTAATAACAGCGATATTCTGTGTTTAAAGTGGTTGGAGTGTAGTGGCTTTTAAAAAATTGTAGACATGAACTTCAACACAAGGACACGCGTGTAAGGAATTGATTAAACTGTGTGTGAGCTGCAAACGTTGGCGTGTCCATTTTGCTCTTGTACCTGCAGTAGTAAGTAACCCGGCTTTACATGGAGGCTGTCGCTAGCTAACTTTCGCCACATTCTTCCTCATCCTAAAAGCCATATTTTACAAATAGCCTCAGTATTTTATGACTTGTCTGTCATCAAATGCTTATTGAATACCTTTTTACAGGGCTCTCCTTTTTGACACTGATCATCTGAAACTGTTTTGTAGCCAAAGTGTTGCTTGAGTATTGGCTTACGCTAGCCATCGAAACCCTGAGAAAATCTGGTAGCAACGGTTTTCATTCGTCGTATGCGGGAATGAGATGCCTGCTTTTGTTTACGTGTGTGTGTGTGTGTGTGTGAAATACCGGTACATAAGAAACATCGTTAATTAGGACAACTGCTTTGTACAGAAAGTGAAACGAGAACGTTCTCTAGTGGTGCATAGCACGAATTCCAGTCTGCCAGTTAAATCAGTGTGAAAGCATCGAACAGATTTATTTGCCTCACGCTGATCGTGATGATTCTGTGTTTATTAAATGGATTTTGATTGAAATTAATTGGACTTTTTACACAGATACCTCAACTATACCCGCTCAATATAGCAACAATGAAGCCTGACAAAGTGATGCATCACAGTCTAATTATTATTCAGTAGCAGTGCATATAAAATAGATGGATCATAATGTGCAACATGCTCCAGGGGCAAATTAGCACCCCCCATGCACTTGTTGAAATAATTTCATTACATTTTAGTAAGCCAGGCGTCGGCTCTATCATGTGTTTATAGCCTTTGAAATCAGGTTTCTGTGCAGTCAGAAGTAGTTCTGAAAACAACACAATTGACTTTCCAGCATCGTCCTCGCTGCGTCTCCCGAGGCCATGTGTGGTGTCGGAGTGAAAGCCGCTGTCATATGATGAGCTTGTATTGTGCTGTGCTGTGTATTCCATTGCAGGTCCAAGTGGCGTTGCTTTAAGTCAGGAACAATATGCTTTTTGTTACTATTAAAAGATAGGAAAAAGGTCTTCAGTGTATATCATTTATATATCTATTTTGGTGTTCACAGGAAAGGTGATTTACAGAGAGCAGATACTATACGTATGTTGCTCAGACAGAATCAGAAAAGCTAATCAGTGTGAAACCAAAGAAAGCAGATGGACTAATTACGGTGCCTGTGTTAGCCCAGTTTGGCAGTTTTGGCCCTGGTGTCAAAACTAGGCAACCGACATGCTCTGGACGAATATTTGATATGTTCCCTGGTCCAGAACTCCCCCAGGATTGGCCTGTTTCACTTGTGGGCTGTTCTATTATTGGATTAGAGGCCATGTTACTGTAATAGGGCATTCCCAGCAGGCGCTGCTCTACCTCATTGATCTATTGAACAATAGCTACACGTTGCACTGCTCTGCCTCATTTTCCTTTTTATCTCACGAGCTGTTGTCTGACTCCAATATCTGTGATTGCACAGGGGCGAAGTGTAACCGTCTTCTTTCTCACTCTTTGGTGTTCTCCGTGTGCTGCCTCTGTCCTCCTCTGGTGTGATGTCTGTATTTACTGTCAAAGCACAGGCCCAGCCCCAAAACTACAATGCTTAACACAAACTATACCTGAGGCTCACATTGTTTGAAATCTGTCAACACTTCCGCTCCAGTAGAATGGGGCTTCAGCCTCAAACTGACGCAAAGGAACAGTCTTTTTAGGTCCTCTAGATTCTTGATGGACGACAGAGAGCGCTGTTAACCTTCTCAAGTAAGGCCCAGTCGAACCTTCATTGAAAATGGTGGAATATCTCAATCCTTTCCAATGAATATTGCGATCTGCTTGTCTGGCCTTTTCCAAAATGACACATCCAGGGTACTCCCCTTCTGCCCCAGGCCGCTCTGTTGTATCACTTTTCCACCACAATGTCTTTGGCAGGTAGATGTACATCTCCAGTGTAGGCCTTTTGTTGTGGGATCAATATGATACAAGGCTAAAAAGCACCTTCAGGGCACGGCGGCTTGAATGCAGCCGACTCCTTTCATGATGGCCATCAGGGCTTTTATTAGGTCCGTAACGATTTGTGTGTTCATGCCGAACCGTCACGGTACAGGGTCACGGCCTGGTGCACACAGAATAATACACGGTATGCAGATTAAAGTTCTACAAGTGCGAGTACCGCTGTTGGCAACATACGCTGAGGTAAGCAGGACTACAGCCATGCTAGCAGCTCTGTGAGGCTGTACTTGGGCACAGTAGTGCTTCGATGTCATGATGTCCCGATGCAACCATGCTCACAAGCATGTTGATGATGCTCATTATGTTCAGTTTAGCATGTTAGCATGCGGAGTTTAGTTAATTGTCACATAACACAAAGTATATCGGAGGCTGACAAGAACGTCAATACGGTTTGCAGGTATTTATTCATAAATCAAAGTATTGAAAAGTTGAAATTTTGACTGGATGATGCCGCTAGATGAAAAGTCTGTGGATCAATGTTACAATTCATTCTCTGGTGAATAGCATGGCGTTTGCTCAGTTGTCGTCATGTGACCCAAATGATGAATGTATGTTGTATGAAGTCTGGACACCATGCATCATCGTATATTCCTGAAAATCCCTCTAAATTATTTAGCAGAAGGCCAGTCCACTATGATTTAATTGGCCCTGAATGAGCTCCGGCTGTCAGTGGGGTAAACCACGTGAAGAATGTTGCTTACAGCAGAGTGGTGCTGTTGCATATTCTTTGTTATGTGAGCCTGCAGTAGATCAAAGGCGTGTAGGTGTAACTGGTGCGGTTTGGTTTAAAGTCAGGAGGGGGAGAGACGCTTTGTGCTTATGTGTGAGTGCACAGCGTATTAATGATTATAGATTTGTGTTGAGTGTGTGTGTGTGTTGTTTTCCCATGCATTGGTGGTTCAGTGTGCAAGGTCAGCGGGTCCTTTTTCTCTTCTCAGAGGGATTACTTTAGTTGAATTCTTCAATTTTAGACGTTACAATTGCATTGATTTCTTCTATGGATGATGACTGCAAAAGGTTCTTGATGTTGTTCAGGATATCACTGCTCCTCTCTTGTTTGGCATTTATAGTAATGATGATTGCAAATTTATTCATACAGCACATTTCATTACGTCTGAAATTGAAAGTGCTTTAGATTAAAGGACAAAATGTAAGACGGGAGATATAAGCATAAAATCATATCAGCATAATCAACATAAATCGAACAGGTATGCGAGTGAAGTAGATGGATTAAGCTGCAGACTGACGGCGCCCTGGTGAATGGGCCGGGCCGTGCAGTCAGATACAGCAGGCAGGTAAATAAAGCATATAGGCAAACAGATGGTTAACTCTTATGGCAACTTATTAGATGTGTAGTTGTGCTATTGCCACAGTTGGCTTCGAGACACTGCGTGTCAACATTGTGTGCCAGACAAACGCCTTCACTTCTGTATGTGAACACATCTCACGTAGGAACCAGATTGTGAACGTCTGAGTCAGGGTCAGGAGCTGGCAGAGCAGATGAGGGTCTGCCTGTGTACTTCAGCCATGGCCCGGACTGACCCCTCACCTTTGACCCCACACAGAGGGGCCTTGTGTTCCCATCTATTCCAGACAGGAGGGGCTCTGTTAGGGGTGTCAGGCTTTCTTCTTCTTGTTCCTGAATTTAAGCTCTGTCAAGCAGGGTCAAATCATATTTTTTGGCTACTTGGGAGCAACAGAAAGGAGTTGTGAACACAGCGTTGACAAACCACCACTGGTGAACTTGTTGGCAAACGGTTAATTATTTACACATCCAGCAGTTACAGAGAAGCATCATTTATTTGGAGTTGTGTTCACTCTTCTAGCTCCGTTTTTGGTCTCCAAATCGTTGGGGAAATATCTGGCTCGTTAGCTGCTAAATGCTCCTTCTATGTTCACCAGCTTGTTGCTAACTGTATAAAATCTGCCATTTGGTGCAGATTCAGCTGATCATTGTCTTTAAGTTCATCACTACAAGCGACCTCTTTCACGCGGTTGGATGTTTTCACGTCATAATTTGATACATTATTAACATACAAATACAAGATTATAGCATTTGTAAGTATAGTTTTCCATTAATACGCTTGTTGTGATCGGTCTATTTAATGCAGTGAGGCATGGCCATTACGTAACCATGAACAGATGTTGTAGCAAGCTGACAGCTCAACATTCCGTTTATTTTGTTGCCACGTTGTGTTGTTGAGTATACTTCTGTGGTTAGCTTTATGTGTGGTAATAGAATGTGGAGTATGCTAACCGTGTGGGACCAAAACTGACTTTAACTTTAGAAGATGACAAGCTGGAAATTGCTTTGCTGCCTCTGAACGCACATCATCATCTAGAGTCTGGTTGATGTTTCTGTCACTGGAAATGAAATGGATTTCAGAAGTGTAGATTGTGGAGAGTTGTTGTGGGTAGATTTGTTGCTTTGTTTGACCTTTTTTTTTTTTTTTAAAGTCTCTTGCTCAGAATATTCAGTGTCTTTTCTTTGTCTCCAGCAGGGACCAGATGGGCCGTTTTCAAAAAGTGATCAATTTGTTGTCGGCGCTTTTGTTTTATGAAGCATAACAATGGCCTCGCTGTGCACAAATTAGCACTTTCTTCACTTTCATAAAATTCTATTGTTTATGCAAGGGTAACCGTGCAACGGAAATATTTGTGTGTGTGTGTGTGTGTGTGTGTGTGGTATTGCTGCAAAACTAACTATATGAAAGTGCAGATGTGTGAAGAGAATAACTGCTTTAGTTTCTGCTTTTTCTAATGGGGAAAATAAATAAAAAAGATGTTACCCATTTTATCAAGCATAGCAGCGATGCCACACTGGATTAATGTACATTCATACACTATATTCAAATTAGAAAATCACAATTATCCCATTCACAAGAGAAACGTGTATCAGAGTGTGTAGGCACCCTCTCTTTAACAACAGGGAAGTCATTCTCCTCCAGCATCTGGCTCATTCATCACAGTCGATGAGTTTCATCACTGTACTTAAGTTTTGGACCTCCTGGACTTGCAATGAACTCAACCTCTGCTGCTCTGTCCTCCCCCCCCCCCCCCACCCCGCCCCCCTCTGTCCTCCTCATTTTGCTGCAGCCGCCGCCCACACCGCCTGCCAAGATGGTGGTGCTGTCGCTGAAAATCTGCATTCGCCAGTGCAATGTTGTGAAGACGATGCAGTTTGAGCCCTCCACAGCCGTCTATGACGCCTGCAGGATAATCCGAGAGCGGGTCCCCGAGGCTCAGACTGGACAGGGTGAGAGTGATGAACTGACACGAGATGAGGTTCAAACTGGAGATGCCAAGGAATAATGAAAGATGAGGAACAATGTGTTTGCGTTATCATTAGTTACAAGTTTTCAAAGCTAAAAATCTGAATTATTACTATAGTTATTATTCATATAATATATTCCCATTATAATGGAGCGTTATCGCCAAAACTAAGCACTACAGTTCAGAGGAAAATGTACATCATGAATTAATGTAATACTATTGAATGATAAACTAATGCTGGGATCAGGTTACTTGACATTTTGTCTATTTAGGCGACCGTGTTAATGTGACTTTGTCATAGCTTGCCATCTTTCACTACTTCTGTAACGTATACAAGCGATCATAAGGAGGTGGCAGCGTCCGACTTCACTGTTCCACCTGACAGCATCGTCATTCCCATTTGTTGATGGTGGTACAAGCACTTACTTCCATCACAACAGTCTCTAAATTGCTAATGTGTCTCCTCACTGTTCCAGCTTCAGACTATGGCCTGTTTCTGTCTGATGAAGACCACAGAAAAGGCATCTGGCTGGAGTCTGGAAGGACGCTGGACTACTACATGCTCCGTAATGGGGTAAATATATCCACCTGTTTAACCCAACACACGAGGGCTGCCCTGAATATTATTTTTGGGGGCTTGGAAGCTCCAGTGAGAAATATATGACAGTATTCAAAGCTTCGACAGGGGGTTGGACTGTGGGCTGTAGGTTACAGCGTTTGCCTCACCAAAAGCCAAAGACTGGCTCATAATATCGTCTTAGGTCGTAATATGACACAAGTGTTGTCTTTTCCTCGTTTTTATAGGCTGCATTACAGTAAAGAGATGTCATTTTATGAACTGAATGTTTTAGGAATTATGAGGAAATACGATTCCTTATTTCATGTGCTGTTTGGGATTTTTGTTGGGATAATACAAAAAATAACAACACAAAAAGAACCCCACAATGTATTTGAAAACTGATTTGGACGTTGATTACCACGGTCTTATGGCGCACACACACAAACGTTCTTCGTATCTTGTTGTTTTAGTAACCTTTATACTATCCAGATGTTCTAATGGTCGACTGCTAACTGAGATATAGCACAATGTGATTATCTTTATTTGAATAGATCATTGACAAAGTGCTTCATGATGGAGAAACTTAAAACAATATCTCTATAAATTGAAAAATACTTAATTCATCAATTACAAGTGGGACCAAAGACGGTGTACAGTATAATGCATGGCCTCAGCAGTACACAAACAGTGAAGCAGAATGAGAGAATAAAAGCACAGAATGAAATTGGACATTAAGAAAACTATTGAGCACATCAGAGGATGCTTAAGGGACTTTAAAGACGTGCTCCAGCCAGCTGTTGATCCTTTGCTAGTCTTGGAACCCCGCTGCCAACCGCCTGAGCGCTTCTGGTTTGTCGTGTAGTTCTGCCTCTCGGTACATCTCTGGGTTTGGTTTTGCAGCTCTAAATGGTTTCTCTTCTTCAAATCCACCAAAGGCAACCCAGGTAGAAGGCATGACTGTGACCAATTATTCTGAAGCAAATCGCCCCTCATTGTTGTGATTGGAAGGGAGCAGCGAGCTGTGATAGGCAGCCGTTAAATAAGGTTTTCTGGCCTATGTTCTTCCCTCTCTCCATGCAACTTGGATGCATTTGATCATTTTCTCAGCAGGTACTCTCTCTTTCTCTCTCTCTTATATTCAGCTGCTGCATTCCTCTCTCAATTTTTTTTGCTTCTCTTCTGTCTACCTTTTGTCTTTGAGCAGGACATCCTTGAATACAAGAAGAAGCAGAGGCCCCAGAAAATCAAAATGTTGGACGGGGCCGTGAAAACCATCATGGTGGACGACTCCAAAACAGTGGGAGAGCTGCTTGTGACGATATGCAGTAGAATAGGTACAGCGTTTCTGTTGCTCGCCCTTTTCTCCATGCTTTGGGAGTGTGCTGTACAGGTTTCACATTTATTAAAAGTGTTGCTTGCTGTTTAATACATCTAAAGAGTGATGCATTCAAATTCTGTGTCTTCTTAACCCCGTGTATGCAAGGCATGCCGATTGATCGCTCTACCACGAGGACATTTTAATTGCATTTGTTGTACAAGAGCTTTTGCAAACGTATACGAACGTGAATGTAAAACACAAAAGCTTTTAAATGAAACGTGTATCCAAAGGGATTCTGGGAGGTATGGTGGATGATTATTGTTTTTTCCTCTTTTGATTCCAGGCATCACAAACTATGAGGAGTACTCTCTGATCCAGGAGACGGTGGAGGAGAAGAAGGAGGACGGGATGGGTACGCTGAAGAAAGACAGGACGCTGCTGAGAGACGAGAGAAAAATGGAGAAGCTGAAAGCCAAACTGCACACAGACGATGACCGTGAGTTCAGTGGAGTTACAGTTGACCCGGCGGTGTAGCTGATGGCGGCCATTTATTTAGCTGAAAGTGTTATTGTTGGCATTCCCTGATGGGTCGATCCCCGATGGATCTACATTGTGATCAGCCCGGACGCTTTCTCATTCACACCAGTACATTCCACATTGAATTTAGCCTTTTGCCAAAGTGGACTAAAGGATACTTTTAGAAACATGTGGCATTTTGTACTGCAAAAACTAGTTTAAAGAAAATGTATCCTTTATTTGATGTTTTATGTAAAGCTCTTTCAATTGCCTTGATGGTGAAATGTGGCATATACAAACAACGAGCCTTTCTTTTGATATTCTACAGATATCTGTAAATGCTGACTGGCGCCGCTGGAGCACAGCGTTACTGTTCCGCTCATTAGACACGATTTTAGAAAAGCATACACATCATATTCATATCTAGTTTTTTCGATATATATATATATATATATATATATATATAGAAAAAATCTGATCCCCACGGCTGTATTTTGTGTTGTCAGTGAACTGGCTGGACCACAGCAGAACGTTCAGAGAGCAGGGGGTGGACGAGAACGAGACCCTCCTGCTCAGACGCAAGTTCTTCTACTCCGACCAGAACGTGGACTCCCGAGACCCCGTCCAACTCAATCTTCTTTATGTGCAGGTCTGACCCTCACTCTAGCAGGTTTACCGCCAGAGGAGAATGTAACTACAACCCAGGAGAAATACAGTACCATCCATTTCTCCATCATCACCTAATGGTGACACGTAGCTACCGAAATGTGCAGTGACGGATATCTGAATATTAAAGAAGTGTGTGTGATAATAACCAGATACAGATACTTGACTCAAAGCGCTAAAATAAGGCTTACTCAGTTCAGTTTGTTTGAACTTTTACCCAATCAATGAAAACATTTCTTTCCTTCAGGCTCGAGACGACATCCTAAACGGTTCTCACCCCGTATCATTTGACAAGGCTTGCGAGTTCGGAGGCATTCAGGCCCACATCCAGTTTGGACCTCACATAGAACATAAACACAAACCTGGATTCTTAGAGTAAGTGTCTATCCCACATGTTTATCCATACGGGATAATTTGGCATTTTAAAGAAAATATATATTTTTATTTGCAAAATATTCAAACTCATTTGATTTGAAAAGTCGACCTTTCACCAAACATTTGTATTCTTATTATGAATTATTTTTTTGTATGAATTTCATCTTCTACTGTGTTTCTTTTCCATCCTAGCGTGAAGGAGTTTTTACCCAAAGAATACATCAAGCAAAGAGGAGCTGAGAAGAAAATATTCCAGGTGTGGTCCTGTTTTTTAAAAATGCGCACATTGATTTTTGCATTCAACACATTTGACAATTGTGCAACTATTGTTCAGATGCTGAATACATGTATATTATATATATATATTACATAATACATGTATATTCCAACCTACAGGATCACAAAGACTGTGGAGAAATGACAGAGATTGAAGCAAAAGTGAAATATGTCAAACTGGCAAGGTCTCTTAGGACGTACGGCGTCTCCTTCTTCCTGGTCAAGGTGAGTTGTAACACATAATGTTTATTTCTAGGACTTTCTAGGTTTATTCAGTTTATTCACTGAAAAGATCCTCTAGCCTGAAGTTCTTTTATCCTGTTTCAAAAAAAAAAAGAAAAAAGTGATGATCTAAAAAGGGGGAAGCAGCTTTGGAAGTGGTTGAAATGTAGTCGGAGCCTTTTATGTCCCGAGTGTGAAATCTGTTCTCTGGGTTTGCTGTTAACTGGATAAAAAGGTTGAAGGCAGAACCCAGCAGGTGGGAGAATTGTCCGTGTCCACCTGAACTTTCAAAGCTTCTCATGCCGCCCAAACCAATAGGGAAAATGCCTTACTCAAATAAATATAGAAACAAATATAGACACATTTTTAATGATTTGAAAGTATTTTCAAATCAAAGTATTTTCTAAAGTGGGTTAAACTCATATCCATTGTTTGTACATAGCTGTTCTGACCAAATTGTTAAAAAGGAACCGTATGGTATTTGCATGCCATAAATGATCCCTCATACATCTTATACATCTCTTCGCTGTCCTTACTCATTCACTCACACACACACACACACATACAAATACACTCCGGTTGAACCTCGTCTGCGGGGAGTTCAGCGTGCTGCTGGAAGGAAACCAAATGATGTCTGTGCAGCCGAGTGTGCCACTAAGGATTATTTCAGAGCAAGTGGGAAGGAAGTGGGGTGAATGAGGGAGAAGGGGGAGACATTGCACAGGCAAACCTGGGCCACTTACTCAACCAAATAAGTCCAACTGCCAGGGAGATGCCTGCCGAAACGAGCAATTTGCAGATTTATTTTCTTCCTGCAAACTTCCCTGTCTGCGTCAAAAAATTGCTTTCCAATTGTCACCTGTTCTGACTTCATCCCTGAGCTCTCGTAGAAAATGAGAAAATTTCTGGCAATTGCTTTGGGAAAAAAAAAAGGTCTCTTGTGCTGCTGTTACTGACTCTCTGCCAGACAGTTCCTGGCTTTTCATCAGTAGCTTTCAGCACCAGGGGATAAGAGTAGAGATGAAGTATAAAAAAACCCCACAAACTTTCTATTTGGTTGGAGCTCACCTCATCAAATCCTCATTTTCAGAAGCTCACACATTCCACCGTCCTGCAAGTCCACACTGTGCTTTGCCTTTTATTCCTATTAAGAGTAAAAACCCACAAATCCTAAACCGTGTCCTACCTCCTGGCTTTGGATCTGTGTTCCCCTTGATCCGTTTCACATCTTATCTGCTCACCTTTTGCCGTTTCCGTCAATCTTGAGTGTAGTCCAGTGGAGCAGAAACATCTTAAAAATAACACCTGGAAGAAATGCAGCCTATAGTACCTACCCCATAACCCCTGGAGGCCCCAGAGGGTTTACAGGCCCTCCAGGACTTTTTACACAACTCACCTCTTTGCCCTCACGTCTCAGTCCATCGCGGTCTGTCCATCTGCTCACCGACTGCAGCTCCTGGAGAAACACGTTCTCTTTCCATGCAAGGGAAAGGGAAATAAGTCCGCTGTTCTGCCGGCTCAGAGAGCGACTGACGTATGACATTAGAGGTTTAGTGAATACAGGGGGAGGCTGAGAGTTTTTGACAGGCAGCTAAAGACATGATTAAGACATAATGCGTTAATTACTAAGTGGGGAAAGTTCTTATTTTTTCTTCTTTTAACTGGTTAGACGCAAGTTCTTCTACTCCGACCAGAACCCATCTTGGCAGATCAGTCTGACAGCAGAATTAGAGTTTCAAGCTGCAAGCCTATCAATTTAAATTGGCTTGAACTGTTAATCTGTCCTCGAAACGCCTTTTTATTCAGGTAATACCCTCAGCCGGCCCGCGGAAATGCAAATGAGTTGTTTGCTGAAGGGAATAAAAGTGACATTTAAAATGGTTGGTTTGCATCATGGGCGTTGGTGTGTCTTGTTGGGTTTTATTAATTCTACTTTTATTGATGCAACGTCGTCCAGAGAGAGGGAAGTCTTGTGCGCAAAGTGTATAAGGCGATGAAAGTCAGAGCTTTACATGTTGCAGTTTCAAATACAGACGAGATGAGAAACTGACATTAGCCTCAGTTGAAACATGTGGATGTAAGGGAGCTCTGCATATGTCGCCGGCAGTCCAGCTGAGAGTACTTGTGTCACTATGGTGGGTAAAGATGGTCCTACTACTACTGCAGGAAGTGTGACAGTATATGGGCTAATTCACCAGTACTAGTATTAATGTCAGTATCGGCACTCATAGAGGCCTGTCGTTCATTGTCAGAGGTGTGTGTGTGTGTGTGTGTGTGTGTTAGCAATGCTGTAAAAAAATGTAATATATAATGGAATGCAAAGTGTGGATTAAAAGCTTATGGATACTCAAAATCTCTTAAAAATGAAAGCAAGGAAAAAATAAATATTGTTTACTTCATCTAAAACGAGCAAGTGTTTAGTTTTTTTTCTTTTCTTTTTTTTGCAATGGCAATTCAGAAAAGTCCAGTCGTGAGATCTTGTCAAACTGTTTGATTGACAAAAGTACAAAAAAAAGAAAATACAAAAGTTTCCTTAAAAAAGCAGATCTCTTTTAACTGACAAGAAAAGGCAACTCACTTGTGTTTGAGTGTACACAGCGCTTTGTTAAACTCATCAGTTACTCAACTCTGTGTGAGAGAAACGATCACATCTCTAACCAAAGCTGAAGATGGTTATTTGACACCATGTTGGCGCTCGATACCGCTTCATGTCTGTGAGCAGCCGTCCCTCGACGACGTGTCGGCAGTCATCCAACAATGGTTGCAAAATGATGTAACTGTCAAGAGATTTGTTTCAGTGTCTTAAACATTTGGAAGGATTTGAAAACAAGATGGTGTTTTCTTCCAGGAAAAGATGAAGAGTAAGAACAAGCTGGTGCCGCGGCTCCTCGGGATCACCAAAGAGTCCGTGTTGAGAGTGGAGGAGAAGACCAAAGACGTGGTTCAGGAGTGGCCACTCACCACTGTGAAGAGGTGGGCAGCGTCACCCAAGAGCTTCACCCTGGTAAGACACGCATACAAACAAACCCACAACATCCTCCTGGACTCATCCACACGGAGCATAAATCCCATGTAGTAAATAAGAAGGACAGGCTCACTGAACCCAACTGTTCACTGCAGTGGCCATAAAACAATCACTTGTCGTGCTCAGTCTGCCTGTCCTTTCATTCCCTCGCGCACTTCACTTATTGAACCGACTCTTTTGTCTTCCCTGTCAATATCCCTCCTTTGTGTCCGCACCCGGAGTCAATGAGCAATTTTGATTTAATCTGGCAGATGAACTGTCTCTGTGACATGAACACACACTCTCTCGTTGCTGTTAATTCAGCAGAGTGTTTTGTGGTTTAGGCTGTGTGTTTTTGTGACACTAGAATTCAAAATGGATTTGATTTGTCGTTCACACGTTGAAGGAGTCACAGATTCCGAGCCGTCGTGAATTAGACGGGGTCGCCACAGTGGTTGAAAGTGTGCCCATAAGAGGTGGAAAGATTTTTACTCATAAACGTCTTCCAGATTTATTTCTTCTGCTCGATTTCCCGACATGACATTTGCTCCAACATGCCTCCTGGGTTAATCCCACTCTCTGTATGTTGCAATCAGTTTGATGTCACCAAACACAATGTGTAGTATTTATCTGCAACTCGCTGGCTACATGGATTCACTTTAATCTACGCACTACAGTGGTTACTTTCCCTGCTGCCCCGTATAAAATGCATGTTTAAAATGAGACTAAATTGTGTGTGTGTGTGTGTGTGTGTGTGTAGGACTTTGGGGAGTACCAGGAGAGCTATTACTCGGTGCAGACCACCGAAGGGGAACAGATCTCTCAGCTCATTGCCGGTTACATCGATATCATCCTCAAAAAGGTGAGACACTTATCTCTGGAGACACCGATGAGTCATTTTGAATCGAGGAAGTGTCAGATCTGTTGATGCGTGATGTGTTCAGGCTTCTGTGTCGTACAGTTAAATACACAGAAATACAGCATAGCTGGGCTCATGTGGCGAAGGCACACTTGAAAGAACTCTAATCCCCGTCTCCAGTCTCTCTTTCCTTAGATAAGAAGGTTGACACAAATTGTGAGTTTCTTCGCCTAATGCCTTCAATATACTGAAAAGATATCTCTGCGCACCTGTCGAAAGGGTAGCACTACTTGAATAAGCACTGGCGCACTGCTTTGCTTTTATCTGGTTTATTTCATCTGACATTTAAGTTTAAATGACTTTTATCTGGTGTTTCCAAAGCCTAAAAATTTATATAAATGTGTCAATCTTTTTTTTTTTAATGTTACGCTAAACCTGACATTGAAGATGGCCTCGGGATTACTTTTTGAAAATCACTGAGCTCCTTTTGAAACTAAAATGAAGTTTACTTTTCTCTCTGCTGCAGAAGCAAAGCAAGGACCGCTTTGGATTAGAAGGCGATGAGGAGTCGACCATGCTCGAGGAATCTGTGTCCCCGAAAAAGTAAGTCAATTAGTAATAACTAGTAAGTGTTTAGGATTTCTTTTTTTTTATATCCACAGTTAATATGAGTCTGTAGAATCAGCAACTCTTGGATGAATTGCCATTCATTGTCTAAACATTTGTGTTCTCCAAGGAATAATAACTCATTTTGTCCAATGTTTTGGTTCATGACCTGCAAAACTATACATTCATTTCAACACGTATCTACTGTGTTAAGGGCTAACTAGCAAATACTAGCATGCTAACCCACTAAACTGAGATGATAAACATTATAACGGCTAGAAATCTGCATTTTACTTTGTTATTGTAAGCATATTAGCATGCAAACGCTAGCATTTAGCTCAAAGCAACAATGTGCCGAAACACAGCCTCAGAGAGCTGCTGCTACTTGTAAAGACGAAGCTTTACAGAAGCAAGAAAATGGAAATAAAGCTGATTCACACAAAGCTTGTAGTTGTATGGACTAATCCTTACAGTAGTTCCCATGTGATCTCATTACCTCCAGTGGTTTTATAGTCCAGTATAAGCTGAGGTATGATAATGGTTTGTCCATGAACTCAATTTATTATTGCATAGTTGTTGCATATTCTATCAAAACACAATATTAGTCTGGGTGCTTTTTCAATTTCCTTCTCACCACGGCCCTCGACCACAGACCACGCATCCGTCTTCCAGGACCTCATTTCACCACACGAGCGCCTCCTCAGCTGGACTTTTATCCCGAGAGATAATCGTGATGTGAGGAAATGTTGCAGCACTGGACGAGCGAAGGCCCGATCTGAGCATTTCCTGACTAGATGTGTATGAGCTCATTTATTCACAGTGGACTCTCAATGCGTGCCTGAAGCCCCTTTTCCTGTCTAGCCTCAATTGATATTGCGTTCCTGCTTCAAACTGAGAATTTGCTGCAATTGTTATGGTATTTTTTCTACTTTTTTTTTTTTTTAAACCTGGGATTGTGCGCAGGGCCGAAGGCAAAAGTCTTTAATACTGCAAACGTGTAGCGAGTCAAACTCTATAGAAGGCCCGATATGAGGAAAAACAAAACAAAGCTTTGTCTTCCAGAAAAACACATCAGTGGAAAGACTCTGCAGCATCGGTCTGCTTTGTATAAGCGCCACACTGTCACAAACAAACACAACCTCATTGCTTGGTGTTTAATCTCTCCAATGAACACACTCACACACATAGCGAAAACTAGAAACATGCTCTTGTTTTCTCTTCTTTTTAGCGGCTTTTTTCCCTTTTTGTGTTCTTGTTGGAGTAAGTATTTGCTATTTTTAGTTTTTGCTTGGTTATCGAAATGGGCTCTATTTACATGGCCATAGAAAGACAAGTGGAATACAATAGCATGGTACACTCCTGACCTTGTATTGTGCTTTGCTCTCTGTTAAGGATGTCAGTGCCTTAGCGAAGCATGCATGCATGATGCAAAGGTGAGAAGAGAGGTGCAAACGGATAAGAGTGTCATTCAAATAAGGTCTGTGATGTTCAGCTGAAAATAGACATGAATAAGGACCAGGTCAGTTTTCACCAAAACAAAATATTAATGATTCTGCCAATACTGCCGTACAAAGACACAGAGCAGTAACTTAAGGCAGGTAGGCAAAACCGAAACGGATGAACAGTACATTTAATTAAATGATGTTAATATTTGCTTTGGACAAGCTTAGGAATGTAGAAGAAAACCCCAGGTGTTTTAAAGACAAGTGATCATCCCTTAACATTGCTAGATTTTGCATTAACGTCCTGTTTTTGTGCCTGCAGGTCCACCATCCTTCAGCAGCAGTTTAATCGCGTGGGTCGGGTGGAGCATGGCTCGGTGGCACTGCCGGGGGTGATCCGCTCCGGCTCCATTGGCACAGAGTCGCTCAGCATGGGCACCATGCCATCTGCTCAGCAGCAGATCACAATGGGTCAGATGCACCGTGGACACATGCCACCTCTTGTAAGAACAGATCAGTCTGATGTTTGTGACGTTTTCACCCACAGATGAAGTCCTTTTTTAAAGGTGTACGCCACTCAAGTGGGTTTGTTTTAGGTGGCACAACTAAACGGGTGTATCATCATTTGTTATAATTTGGTAAATTAACATGCAAACAATTAGATTCACAAGGGGGGCAATCATCTTCCCTCAGCACGGCTTCTTGAAACATCCCAATAGGCTGAATTCTGTGAGAAATGAACCGGTCTTGTCTACCTTATGAAATAAGGTTATTTTATTATATTGTATGTAGTGTGCATTTTCCATACCCAATATTTTATTTTATTGTGTAACCCTGTTTGCTGCTGCCACAGACACATTTCCCCTTGGGGATGAATAAAGTACATTTCTATTCTATTCTTATGTGTAGAGTTCAGCCCAGCAGGCTCTGATGGGAACCATCAACACCAGTATGCAAGCTGTGCAGAAAGCCCAGATTGACCTCGGGGAGGTCGACAACCTGCCCCCACTGGGACAAGACATGGTACTGTACAGGGCACATACATGTGCCTACAGTTAAAAAGAAACCCGAGATACTCATTCTCCATACACATAGCATGGTAATATATCACTTTGCATGCTTTCAGTGAAACAGCCGTAAAACAAAAGCATAGTGACAGACGATGAGGAATAATTGTTCTGTCTGCAGACTGACGGCCATGTTTAGGTGCATGTTATGCGTATTAATGGCGTTTGGTGTGGTCTCTCTCTCTCTCTGTGTACCTAGGCATCCAAGGTGTGGATCCAGAACAAGATGGATGAGTCGAAACATGAGATCCACTCCCAGGTCGACGCCATCACTGCAGGAACAGCCTCGGTTGTCAACCTCACAGCTGGTCAGTGGCACTGGCATGACTCAGCAGATTGTGCTCTGTTTTGTCTGCTACCAAGGCTTTGCTTTACTGCAATTCCCTGGATATTAAATGTCAATGTGTTGATACTAGGCCGCATTATATATCTGACACATTGTGGGATTTTCTTTTTTTTTTTCTTTTCTTAGAGGCTTGTCAGGAATGCTTAATGAAACCAGTGAAAGTGTTAAGACGCGCCCACAGTTTTACAAGTACATTTTAGGGGTGCTATTTTCTGCAGAGCTCAAATAGTCTGGCCAATTAGTGACTTTAAGGCCGATCCCTTCCATCTGTCTGGTGTTCATTAACATCATTGTAGATCCTGTGTAAAGTCTAATATCCCCCATATCCTGCTGTGGTTTGGTTTAATAAGGCCTGGTGAAGGTGTGTAATGGCTCTGAGCTATTCCCGGTTGAAATTGGTGGATTGGTTGTTGTCTTTTCATTTGATCTGTGCTTTAGAGTGACAGCAATGTGTCCCTCATTTCTGTCCTTTCTTTGCTCAACTAGATTTATGTGTTTCTGCAGTCTCTAATCTCAGTTAAAGACATGCATTCTGCCTCTTGGGTCGGCAATAGTCTGTGAATCTTAAGAAGACCCACTGCAGAGCGGTTCCATTTCTCTCTGTTTGGGTCTGGACAAGCTCAGTTTTATTCACTTCTCTCGGACTCTATTTATCTTGATGGCCCTTATTAATCCGTCCTCTCGCTCCGTACTCAGGCGATCCGACTGACACGGACTACACCGCCGTGGGCTGCGCCATCACCACCATCTCCTCCAACCTGACAGAAATGTCAAAGGGTGTGAAGCTGCTGGCTGCACTGATGGAGGACGACGTGGGCGGAGGGAACGACCTGATGAGGGCCGCCAGGACACTTGCAGGGGCCGTGTCGGACCTGCTGAAGGCTGTGGAGCCGGCTTCTGGAGAGGTGAGCTCAGGAACCCCAGACCATGAGATAATGATGCCATGAACATTATCAGTCTATTTTTATACCGTACATTTTAGTGTTGTCTAAGTATTACCATATTGTCTGTTTCTCTTCATTTTGCTTCTGAAATTGGCCGTTAAAGATTTTCTTCCTTTCCAACATGGCAAATAGAGTCTGAAGGACAGAATGGGAGATGTTAGTGTAGACATTGAAATGTGAAAGGAAGAAAAAACATATTGAGGCCAAACCAAATGGAGAAGGAGGAGGACACTCTGATGGAAGGGCAGATAAAAAGAGAAGAAGAACGTGTGAAAGTAAAGTCTGACTCTGGATTTTAGCCAAGCAAACTTTTCACTCTTGTGTTCCTTGAAATGACAGATTTTGATGTTTTGTTTTTTTTCGATCCAAATCAGACAATCAAAAAAGTGAATCAGATTTGCCGTGTGGCAGCTCTACTCTGAGACAACGTATCAGCTCTTTATGATGCAGTGTCTGTGCTGCTCCTCCAAACTGCACCTAATCACATTATCATCCTCCGCTGATGGCCGGCTTGGGCTAATTGAATTGTCCAGGTCGGTCTTAATAAAGACCTCCGACTGAGGCGAGGCTGAATGGCAGGCATTTTGTGCCTTTATGGAAACAGAACTTGCTTCATGTAGTCTCCATCTACTTGGTTTGCAGGACTGTAATGTTCTCACTGAGATCTGTTCAGAGTTTGTTGTTGTTTTGTTGTGGGCGTGTCATTCAGAAGTGAATGTACTGTACGATTGTTGGCTGGTATTCTGCATAATGCACAGGTCTGTCTAGCTTTTGGACAACCTTGAGCTTTATACACTTGTGCATTATGCATACAAGTAGTTGGTGAGATAACTTGAAGGCTAGTTGGACAAAGAGATGTGGGCTGTTTGTTAGTTAACTTTGTGTAAATGCTGCAATATGATACATTTCTTTGTTTAAATAGCTAACAACTTGTTAAGCAATGTGCAGTGTGCAGTACTCAAATGGCACTGATGTTGTTTTCGATGCAACATGTAACGCATTAAAACCCGTTCCATGTTACTAAGGAGCTGTACCTCAAGAAGAAAGATGATGCAGTTTCCAACCAGGCGTCCAAATGCAGTTTCACATCCTGATGGTTTTCTGTGTGTGTGTGTGTGTGTGTGTGTGTGTGTGTGTGCAGCCCAGACAGACTGTGTTGACAGCAGCAGGCAGCATCGGCCAGGCCAGTGGAGACCTGCTGCGCCAGATTGGAGAGAGCGAGACAGACGAGAGGTTCCAGGTAACGCTGCAGCCGGTCCATTTATCATCATCATCTGTGTAATAATCAAAGAAGGCTCAGTCCTCAGTTAATCAAAAACACATTGTAACTGGGGGAATATGGAGGCACGATGATTGTATTTTAGCTTTGGTGAATTGAATGCTTATCTAGCTGCCAAGCGTGTGTTTTTCTTTCATGTAGCTCATACTTGGCTGAATCGCGATTGTTATTGTAATACAATGTCTGCCGACGGTTACACATGGATGACATCTATAACCTGTCTTACATCCTGCCTGACACGCAACCACATTATTTTACATTCATTTATTAATGAGTTGTACACATGTACAGCTGGTAAGTGTTTATTATATTAGATTCCAATACGTAAACACTTCCTGTTAGAAATGAAATGAGGAGTTAGATATTTCTACTCTCTTGTAGCGCAGTTACACACTACAGACACGATCCTGTGACACAGAGCTGTGCGTGTTTGTTTTTCATCTTTGCCTCCCCTTGTTGTAGGACATCCTGATGAATCTGGCCAAGGCAGTGGCCAACGCTGCAGCCATGATGGTGCTGAAGGCCAAGAACGTTGCCCAGGTTGCCGAGGACACCGTGCTTCAGAACCGGGTCATTGCTGCTGCCACCCAGTGTGCCCTGTCCACCTCCCAGCTGGTGGCGTGTGCCAAGGTCCAAGACAGTGTTTGACTCGTTGTACTGAAGGACTGGCATCACATCAGTATTTGCATGATATGCGCTCAATTCCCAAAAACTAAATTCAGTGGATATTATGCAAACGCTTGAGTGGTGTAATGTTACGCAAGATCTGTCTCGCATTTAAATATTACCGTTGCAGTTGGATGACAATAACTCCCCATTTGCTTTGTTACTTTTCTCATAAGTAGACTGTGCAGTGAGATTCCTCGAATATACTTAAATAAACTCCAATTTATCTGCAGGTTAAAATAAATTTGGAGAGTGAATATATCGGGATGCACCAAGGTACCATTATAGACCCTGTGCCCACATTGTATTTGAACGTCTTTAATTGAACAACCCACAAGCGTCAAATTAGTTTAAATGCCCTCGCGGCTCTTCATCAGAAGAGTTGCGTAATGTGGTGATGTCATGAGAACCGTCTGCTGAATCCTTTTCCAAGAGTTTTCTCCTCTCCCTTTGCTGTTACTGCTGTTCTCTGTCAAACATAATTTAATGATTTAAAGACTAGCAGTGGGTTTTCCTCCAATTTACAATACATTTGCCGCTTCTGTTTGAGTCGCATTGGGGAAGCTAGATGGAGATAACTCTTGGGCATTATTTATTTTTTTCTTTACCATTTAAACTGAGACACAGTCTCATTTATCTTCTTTCCTGCCTCACGTTTCCACCTTGTTGTTGTTGTAGGTGGTGAGTCCCACCATCAGCTCACCGGTTTGCCAGGAGCAGTTAATCGAAGCCGGGAAGCTGGTGGATCGCTCGGTGGAAAGCTGCGTCCAGGCCTGCCTCTCGGCTACAGAAGATGGCGAGCTCCTCAAACAGGTCAGCTTGATCGATGTTCACACCAACGATGCACTGAACTCCAGCGATGTGGCATTTCTTCTTTCAGTGCCTCCACATCAACCACAGGATATGTGTTGTCCCGATCTCTGAATAACATCCATTCAAATATCATGACACAATTTCATTCAATCGACCGTAGAAGCCTAGAAGACATTATACAACATCTGAAGTCATCCTCCTGCTGCTTGGATATTCTACCAACACACTTTTTCAAAAATATTTCAAACTGCATGACCACTGATCTTTTACAAATTGTAAACACATCCCTTCTCTCAGGTGTCTTCCCACAAGCCCTAAAAACTGTGCAGTTATTAAACCGCTCCTAAAGAAGGCTAGTTTAGACTCCGCAACGATGAAAAATTATAGGCCAATATCAAACCTCCCATTTTTAAGTAAAATAATTGAAAAAGCGGTTTTCCAACAGCTGACCAACTTCTTGACCGTAAATAACTGCTTTGATGTTTTCCAGTCAGGCTTTCGACAGCACCACAGCACTGAAACTGCTCTTGTTAAGGTTTTCAACGACATCCACTTAAACATAGACAATGGCAGAAGTTCAATCTTAGTGTTACTGGATCTCAGTGCTGCATTCGACACGGTCGACCATGCCATACTCCTAGAAAGACTAAACATCTGGGTGGGACTCTCTGGCACAGCACTTAACTGGTTTGAATCCTACTTGAAGGGCCGAGAATACTTTGTGTCTGTAGCTGATTACACATCAGAGCTGACTAAAATGACATGTGGTGTTCCCCAAGGTTCAATACTGGGGCCTCTTCTGTTCAACATCTACATGCTTCCACTAGCTCAGATTATGGAAAACAACAAAGTGTGTTATCATAATTATGCAGACGACACACAAATCTACATAACTATGTCACCAGGGGACTATAATCCCATACAAGGGCTGGGTAACTGCATTGAACAAACCAACAACTGGATGTGCCAGAATTTTCTTCAATTAAACAAAGATAAAACGGAAGTAATTGTTTTTGGTATCAAGGACGAACAATTGAAAATCACTGCTCAGCTTCAGTCACTGATGTTAAAACCCACAAACCAAGCCAGAAATCTAGGTGTAGTTATGGATTCAGACCTCAACCTGAACAGCCATATCAAGACAATTACAAAATCAGCCTACTATCACCTGAAGAATATATCAAGGATTAGAGGACTTATGTCTCAACAGGATTTGGAAAAACTTGTCCACGCATTTATCTTCAGCAGACTGGACTACTGTAATGGTGTGTTTACAGGTCTCTGTAAAAAGTCCGTCAGAAAGCTGCAGCTGATTCAGAACGCTGCAGCTCGAGTCCTCACTAAGACCAGGAGGGTGGACCACATCACTCCAGTTCTGAGGTCTTTGCACTGGCTTCCTGTCCAACAAAGAATTTACTTTAAAATCATGCTGTTGGTTTACAAAGCACTGAATGGTTTGGGGCCAAAATACATCTCTGATCTGCTGCTACCTTATGAACCATCCCGACCCCTCAGGTCGTCTGGGACCGGTCTACTATCTGTTCCCAGAGTCAGAACTAAACATGGAGAAGCAGCGTTCAGTTTTTCTGCTCCACATATCTGGAACAAAGTCCCAGAAAGCTGCAGGTCTGCTGAGACCCTCAGCTCATTTAAATCAAGATTGAAGACTTTTCTGTTTGCTGCTGCCTTTAATTGAACCACATTCAATTAATATATTAATCAATTTACTGCATTTCTGCATTTTACTGCTGAATTTTATTTCTTACACTGTTTCTTTAATTGTTTTTAAATCTCCTTTTCTTTTGCCTTATGTTTTGATGCTTTTAATGGTTTTATGTGAAGCACTTTGAATTGCCTTGTTGTTGAAATGTGCTAAACTTGCCTTGCCTTTTGTCTAGGAAGATACACCCCAAGTTTGAGCCAGAAAATCCTAATTAGCAACAAATGAGTTGACTAGTTTCTTGTTTTTCCGATTTAAAACATTTATTTATTCATTTATTTAAGGTATTCCGTTTGTGTACCAACACTCAGCTTAAGAAGCAATGAAGATAATGAGTCCAGTGTGCTTCTCCCCCAACCTGTTGGAATAAGAAGCAGGGAATAGAACAGCTTTAGAGACACGGCACTAACCTTAATGATGTGCATCTTCTGTGTTGAAGGTGAGCGCAGCAGCCAGCGTGGTGAGTCAGTCTCTGGGAGATCTCCTGCAGCATGTTCGGCAGTACACCTCGAGGGGGGAGCCCATTGGGCGCTATGACCAGGCCACAGACACCATCATGACCGTCACTGAGAGCATCTTCACCTCCATGGGAGACGCAGGTGAGACCAAGAGAAGATATTGATCTGGGATGAAAATTAAGGAGTCTTAATCGTGTATCCACATTCAGCCATTGTGGGAACGCTTTTTCAAGTATGATTAATGAAATGCAGAAAAAGGCTTAAGTATGTTGAAATAATCACACTTTCATTTTGTACACAGGTTCATTAATTGCCCTTTTAGTTTCTGATTTAAAAAGCAATCATGGTTTAAACTGTCATAAGCGGGACAGAACAACCCACAGCCAGACACTTTCAGCCAGGTTTTATATTTGACACAGTTTTTGTGAGCTCTTGTTATGCTTTGAAATTCAGTCTAAAAACCCTTCTTAGCCAAATATATAATATTAAATAGGTGATGAAAAATCATATAGTCTAGTATAAACTTGCTTTCCACAGCTCTGAAGTGTCTGCTTTTGGCGTAGATGTCTTACTATGAATCATTCAGTCCATCTTCTCCTCAAAAAGCTGTCATGATGGTGGGTTTGAATGGACTGCTGTCAGCGACGGTGAAGCCCCAGAGAAAAGCTGACAGGGATGTTAGCAAGTCTGACGGTAGAGAAAGACGGATGGATAGAGAGAGATTCACAGAGAATGTCCCGGGCCAAGCGGTCAGCTTAGCTGATTCGATTCACTTTTGAACTGGTGTCAAATATGTCAGGTAACGTAACAACGGGAGGAAACAGCAGAGTGAATCCTTCTGTTGGCAGATCAGCTGATGCTCTCACATGAATTATCGCCAAATAGCTTGTGCGGTGTGCCAGGTCTGCTTCACCGTTGTCTTTTCTCATTAGTCTGATTTCAGGAATATTTTTGGAATCGAAAACACCAGGGCTGGTGGAAGAGTTGCATCTAATTGTGTCTTTACACGTCACCTACAGGTGTTAAAACATGACGCACATCCCATCAGAGAGAGATGTTTTTCAAGATTCAACCCCACCGAGCTGAGTGAAAGATGTTCGTCTCTTGTTTTCTCCCGTCAGGAGCTTTTTTTATGATGCTGACGTTGAACTTCCTGTTTAACAGCTCTCTATAGTTTACGCCTTTAAACAGTCACAACATGAGTTAACTTACTATCGGTGATTTTACCTTCAAGCTTCTCTTACTGATACAAATTAAATGGTGTCAAATTATAAATCGGTGCAGTTTGTTGAAATATTTATCTGCTCCACTAAGATTTGCCAGCATTGCATCATGAGCCCCAACTCACGCACAAGAAAGCAGTCGTCATGCACGGTTATTATTGCAAGCGCTTTGAGAAATTCAGATTGTGGGGTTTTTTTGTCCAAATTGTTCATGACAATGAACTCGGGAGGATTTTCCACAAAAGAACAGCTACGCAGTTTATTTAAAATAGTACTGTGTTGACACGCTTGCATTTCTTTAGTGTGACTCATCCATTAATCCACTTCTCTCTCCCCCCTTCCCCCTCGCCTCTACACTTCCTCTGTCGTCTCTCATCTCGTCTCAGGCGAGATGGTCCGTCAGGCTCGGGTGTTGGCTCAGGCCACCTCCGACCTGGTGAATGCCATGAGGTCTGACGCCGAGGCCGAGGTGGACGTCGACAATTCGAAGAAGTTACTGGCGGCTGCTAAATTGCTGGCTGACGCCACAGCAAGGATGGTGGAGGCAGCGAAGGTAACGGCGCGTGAGAATCGAAGCATGTCGTATTTATTAAGTTTAACACCGGCAGCGACGCTGGTATTTCTTTCAGCCTGTTCATCTCTGTTTTGCCTTTATATCTCAGCTTTTGTGAACAAAAAGCAATACAGTTCTGGCATTTCCTAAAATCCACATGAAAGTCTACATGTCTGGGCTTTAGTCTCTTGTCCAGGGTGACCTTTTCAATGACGGAAGAGGGGAAATAAGATGGGCCACAAGTGTGTGTGTGTGTGTGTGTGCAAAATGGAAAAAAGACCACGGATGAAAGTCTGTGAAGTGATTCTGCTTAGTCTTGTTGAGAAGATGTTGTTGAGAAGATGTTGTTTCATGAATAGAAGACAACCTTCATGAACATTCTTCAATAGAAAAAATATGACATGGACAGATCTTTAATCTGGAAACACCCCACTGCCAAGCTGTGTTTGTGAAAAAAGGTTTTTCCAATGGTTGTGGGTGGTGAAGTCAACATCTGCAGACATGGTCATGTCAGTCCACAGACATCGAATTAGTGAGCGTTTTATGGGTTTTGCAGAATTTTTCCTTTCAAATTAGATTTGTCTGAATTTAGACTTGGCCTAAGTTGTGAATTAGAAAATGTGTTCTCATCTCATCCCAGTTAAAACAATGATTCACTCTCTATGCAGCAGCTGCAGGTTGCATCAGGAATTGGTCAACAAATATTTGGGCTTTGCAACACTCCCAACCTGGGTTCAATACCGCTCTGATGCTCTTTGGTTTCTATTTAGTTTCTATAATTGTCAAAGAATTACTATTCGCTACAAGCCGTTGCTAGATACTGAAGGTAACCTGGAGCTCTCTAAGCCACAATTCTTTCTCTTTTATCTGAAATATTCATGAACATAGTTGTAAAACTCTAAGTTGTTGCTTTAAACGTTTAATAAGATGACAAAATGAAAGAGCTGGCGCTATGCACCATATTGAATATCATGTTTTAACATGTTAGTGGACATTTTTTATTAACAGGATCAAACAATCCTGTTTAGTGCATTGATTTATTCACAGCCTGGCCTCATCCTTTGGTTTTAATAGCAGCTGATTGCACTTGTGTGGGTCTGTTGCTCGTCTCACTGGGTGTAGGTGATGAGTGCTAACATGTTCATTCAGAAATAATGAGGCTAATGATGATGCTTTTAAAAAATTGTCTCTTTAAAGATTGTAGAACGTCAGGGAGTGTTGTGAACAGATCACTCATCCTTTATTGTTTTTGTCTTCCCACCCTTATACCAGCTGTTTCCCCCCCATGCTGCTAACCTGTGGTGGTGTGTTTGCTGATCTGTGTTTGTGTTCTCAGGGCGCGGCGGCGTACCCAGACAATGAGGACCAGCAGCAAAGGCTGCGGGAGGCTGCGGAGGGGCTGCGTGTGGCCACCAACGCTGCTGCTCAGAACGCCATTAAGAAGAAACTAATTAACAGACTGGAGGTCAGTGACGCCGGCTTAACCTTTACCACGCTTTGTCCGAAGAGAAATGGCTACGAGGAATCTGAAGATCAATCCTAAATCTCACCATTTTTAAATGACCAAATATTAAGACGACACATCACCATCTAGTAGTACGACTGGAGACTTTTCTTGGCTGCGAGTATTTGATGTTGATTTCAGCCGCACGTCTTTTGCCATTAAATGTCAGTGTTTTTAGACGGTTTTAGATTTAATAATAATAATAATAATTCTTTATTTTATATAGCGCTTTTCTAAGTGCTCAGAGACGCTTTACAAGGTTCCATGCACACCATTCGCCCAGTCATACCGGTGGTGGTAAGCTACGGCTGTAGCCACAGCTGCCCTGGGGCAGACTGACGGAAGCGTGGCAACTAATTTGTGCACAACGGCCCCTCCGACCAACACCAAGCATTCACGCGCATTCACACCAAGCATTCACCATTCATTCCTTTGCATGTTTTTCCGAGGTGGGGGAAACAAATGGAAATGCAACAAATGGATTGAAAGGGGCTCATGTGCCTCGGGGTTATTTGACTCACGGCTCAATTTCTCTTCAAACTAGGATATTAAACTCATTAACAGAGTTTATGAATTTCACAGCATTACATGCTCAACAAGTTCCTTGTCCTTTTATCGTTTGTTACAATGTGTGTAGCTCTCTGCACATTTTACTTCATGATTATTAGTTGTTGTAATATTAGGATTTTTATTAACTGCAATCATTTATTCGTATTGAATAAACAACTTTCATACAACCTTCATTGATGCTGTATTTACACTACTGGAGAGCTACTGTTCAGCCATATTGTACATGTGGATATTTGAAGGTTCTGTGTGTCCCTCAGAACGCTGCTAAGCAGGCTGCTGCTGCAGCCACGCAGACCATCGCTGCTGCTCAGAACGCTGCTGCCTCCAACAAGAACACTGCTGCTCACCAGCAGCTGGTGCAGAGCTGTAAGGTGAGAGTCAATGCTGACAGTCGGCTGCTATGTACGCTTCGGTTTGTTTCATTCCTCCTTTTGTGAGATATTTAATATGCTTACTTCAAAATATTCTTCTTTTATAGCCTGATTGACCTAATCAGCTGTTTAATGCCATTGCATCGTGTGCATTCTAATTGCTTGCATGGTGATCGATCGTATAATAGAGTGATTTTATGCTGAGTCGCCGTGTCTGTATTTAAGCCTGTTTATATGCATGTGTGTTGTGCTGTGTATAGGCAGTGGCGGACCACATCCCACAACTGGTCCAGGGGGTGCGTGGCAGTCAGGCCAAACCAGAGGACCTCAGTGCACAGCTGGCGCTTATCATTGCCAGCCAGAGCTTCTTACAGGTGCAGTACACACACACTCTCTCACAAACACACAATATGTCGTTCACATTTCTCTGATATGTTGGAGGGGAGATTGGTAAAACTTTATGTCCACATACTGAAATTGAATAACTTTAGTCTCACATCGAGACCCAGGCTGAACAAAGTATAAATCGTGTTCCTGTCATGTGCGGAACCATTGAAAATAGGCCAGTAACCTCTTTTTGGTGCAAGCAGCCAGTTAAAGCAGCTGTGATCTGGTGCGATTATGCATTTATGCCTCAGTTGCACTTTTAGAGCTGATGGATGAGCGCGGAGTCTCCACAAATACCAACACATAATTAAACCTTTGTCCCTTGCTGTTGCCCGATGCAATGTTTAGTTCCTAAATGCTCTGAGGGGAAATATAATTCTGTCGAACATCAAACAATGTTTTCCCTCCTTTTTCATTTCCGTTCTGCAGCCTGGTAGTAAGATGGTGACCTCGGCCAAGTCTTCTGTTCCCACCGTGACCGATCAGGCTGCAGCCATGCAACTGGGTCAGTGTGCCAAGAACCTGGCCACCTGCCTGGCTGAGCTGAGGACGTCTGTACAGAAGGTAGAGACACACAGACACACAGGCATTCACATTGTGTGGCAGGGCATTCAGAAAGTCACTGTGTGTTACATGCAAAAACAAACGTATTCACCCGTTTCATGGTTAAAATCATGGCATGGGCAAAAGATAATGTCAAAATGGGATTTCATTTGCTGCTCAGTCCACATCTGAGCAGTTGAGCGGTTGACCGGTGTCGTTTGATGCACTTTCCTCAAGTGCAAGTCTTTGTTTTGTTTGTAACAGTTTATCACTTGCTGAAACTGACAACAAAATATGTTTTTTTTGTCAACGGATTAATACAAGTGCAAAACATAAGCAATATCCCATGTAGCTCTGTGAATCGTGAGTGACGGCATACATCCTTTATGTTCTAGGCTGATGAAGCCTGCGGCCCCATGGAGATCGACTCTGCGCTCACTGCCGTCCAGACCCTGAGAAGTGAGCTGCAAGACGCCATGCTAGCTGCGGTTAATGCCCAGCTGAAGCCACTACCAGGAGAGTCGGTAAGAGATGTTATTTTAGACCCCTGAGATTGACTCCAAACACAACGTAGAAAATGTCAGTCGCATTAAGTTCAATCCAGTTACACAAAAGATATTGACTCACGGCAACTCGCGCCTGAAGCGGGGCACAATGGGCTTTGCAGCCGAATATTTAGTTACTTGCATATAAGGCTGCGGTCTTATTTTCCTGCATTGCCTCTGCTCTAGTTGGGGAAGTGCGCTCAAGATCTGGGCAGCACCTCTAAGTCGGTTGGATCCTCCATGGCTCAACTGCTCACCTGTGCTGCACAAGGAAATGAACACTACACAGGTTGGTACTGCTGACACGCTGACTTCTTCAAAAATATATTGAACCTCAACCGAGGAGCAAAGCTCACGTAACCACCTCCATCCAACATATCTCTTGACTCAAAATACGTTTACTGTGAACATGCACAATCTCAACAGCCACCATGAGCATTTAATAGGAAATATGAATCCTGCCAAATGCATTTTTCTGACAGTAAGTTCATCTTTTTAGCTACCAGAATATTTTGCTTTGCAGTATACACTGTACTTTGGTTTATCACTTTGCATTATTTGAACTACTCTAAACTATCCAATTACCCAATACACCGTGTCAGAAGTCTGTTCATATGTTGGCCCTGATTTCACATCGTGCTCTAATTGGGCTACTTTGTGTGAAGCAGTGGGGCAAGGCCCTTTTTAGCACCTTAACCTGTAGCCGTTTGTTCTCCTCAGTTGTACAAATATTTTTTTCAAGGACTTTTCATAACCTTGATCGTTTCCTTGGTTGACATACAGCATTATTTTCCATGGTACCTGAGAAGAAATGTCTCATGTGACATTTGTAGCTCCTGCCAAATTAAGACCGTCTGGTCAGAGGAAGTACTGTCAATGCAAACAGGATGTCAGTCTTTAAAAATGAGCTCATGGTCGGGACATTATCTCGTCATCAAACGATCCGTTGTCTGTCGTACCTGTACTTTCTGTTACCTGTGAATTCTGCGCGTAGGAATAGCAGCCAGGGAGACTGCTCAGGTCCTGAGAACACTGGCCCAGGCGGCTCGCGGTGTCGCTGCCTCCACCACGGACCCCCAGGCTGCTGCCGCCATGCTGGACTCGGCTTGTGGCGTGATGGAGGGCTCGGCGCTTCTCATTCACGAGGCCAAGCAGGCACTGATTTGCCCCGGAGACGCCGAGAGTCAGCAGAGGCTGGCGCAGGTGAGATGGTTTGGGATTGCTCGGGGAAATGGAGTCTATCCTTTTTTTAACACTGTGTGACTCTTGAGGCTGCAGCCTGCAAGGCTCACTCTCTATGTCAGACATAACACCAGTGCCGTAAAGCGAACACCCTCAAATATCACTGCATGGACAATTCTGCAGGTGATTAAAAATACAACAATCGCAACATTGTGAGTGCATGTTGATATCAATCACTCTGCTGTGTGTAGATGAATCCCTCTAACCCAGTCTACGGTGAACCTGCTGTGCGTTCCAGGTGGCCAAGGCCGTGTCTCATTCCCTGAATAACTGCGTCAACTGTCTGCCGGGACAGAAGGATGTGGACATGGCTCTCAAGAGCATCGGGGAGGCCAGCAAGAAGCTGCTGATTGAAAGTGTGAGTTGCCTCTGTGACTCACCAGACCTCTGCCAGCAAAGTCATTGTGCGTGTCTTTAAGCGCCGCACCGCAAAAAGACCCTTGAGGGGAATGTATCAAGATTAATGATCCATTAAAAGTGAAATTGACTCCAGTTTTTTTTATCTTTAACTCCTTCTCTGTGCCCTCCGTTCAGCTCCCTCTGGCTTCCAGGTCATTTCAGGAGGCCCAGAGTGAGCTGAACCAGACGGCAGCAGACCTGAACCAGTCAGCAGGCGAGGTGGTCCATGCCTCCAGAGGCTCCAGAGGCTCCAGCGGCCAGCTGGCGGTGGCCTCTGGAAAGTTCAGCGAAGACTTTGATGAGTTCCTGGATGCTGGTATAGAGATGGCCGGGCACACTCAGGTCTGCCTTGTTGTTTGTCTTTTACAATGGGCTCTACCCGCCTTTCTTCAGTCAGTCGTGACAGCATGAGCACTCTTCAAACGCAATCGATTCAATTGAATTTGACGATGTTGTGTGTTGTTTTTAGAAAAAGGACGACCAGGTGCAGGTGATTGGTAACCTGAAGAACATCTCCATGGCTTCTAGCAAGCTGCTGCTGGCAGCTAAAAGTCTGTCTGTCGACCCGGCAGCGGCCAATGCCAAAAACCTGCTAGCTGCTGCTGCAAGGTACCACAGCTAGCCACATACACACCTGCAAATAGTTTTGTTTATGCCTTTATCTCGTATTTTCTTAGAAGTGCGAGGTATTCCCTGCTTAAATTGTTAACATGCAGCGTGATTGGAAGGTTCCCTCGTGTATAGGGAAAATGAATCATTAAAAACATTTGTTTGTGAACGACTTAAGCTTGCACACACAACCACAGGCGTACAGATAGGATACAATAACGAAGCCTGTGATTGTACGCACATAAACCTCCAGTAAATATGCTCGCACATGTCAAAGCCTGCACACTCTCAAGTACTTTCTACCGTACATACTTCAATGGCTGGGGTGTGGTTAGGTTTTCTTTAAATAGTTGTTCTGCTTGTCCGTTTGTTCCAGAGCAGTGACTGACAGCATTAACCAGCTGATCACACTGTGCACACAGCAGGCTCCTGGCCAGAATGAGTGTGACAGCGCCCTGAGAGAGTTGGAGGTAAACGCAACTTTTCAACCTTGTGATCAAACGGGGACAATCCGCAATAATATCAACAGAGGAGTGATGCTGAGTTTAGGACCTTTTCTACTTGTTGTCTCATGTGGCATTCGTCTCCCAGGCTGTCAGAGGAATGCTGGACAATCCCAACGAGCCGGTCAGTGACCTCTCCTACTTCGACTGCATCGAGAGCGTGATGGAGAACTCCAAGGTAGGCCGACAAATCAAACAGCCAAGTGGTCAAACGCACAAGCACTCTGCACACACAGTCATTCCTCCCTTTCGTCTCTCTTCGCTGTCCTGCCCCTTTGTTCTCTCCAGGTCCTGGGAGAGTCCATGGCAGGTATTTCTCAGAACTGCAAGACTGGAGATGTGCCGGCATTTGGGAACTGTGTGGGATCAGCCTCAAAAGCCCTGTGTGGCCTCACTGAAGCTGCGGGACAGGTACAGATTCAAATGGCCCTTTTTTTGGTAGTGGCGATGCCGGTACACGCTGATGACGGTAGTTTTGTTTGTTTTTCTTCCGCAGGCCTCTTACCTGGTGGGTGTGTCTGATACCAACAGTCAGGCAGGGCACCAGGGGTTGGTTGACCCCATCCAGTTTGCCAAAGCCAACCAGGCAATCCAGATGGCCTGTCAGAATCTCGTAGACCCAGGCAGTAGTCCCTCCCAGGTACATGCACTTAACAATGTTCTCCTTATAGCAGTCATCCAAATGTCTGATCTGCAGTATAACAGGGTTAGGTGTTGGCAGTATGATCAGGTGGGTGTCTTTGCTTTTCTGCAGAGATGTGTCACCGTATGATTCATTATCGGGTCAGAGCGTTGCATGGATGAGTGTTGAACCTTTAGAATTGTCTGTGGCTGTGATGATTGTTGTTTTAGTACATGCAGATCTTCTATCATGTTGGTGTTGTATGAAAATATCCCTCAATCCTTTCCTTATGCTGTCATTATAGGCTCATCTTTGGACATGTTACACCTAAATGAGGCCCACTTCTTGTTGTCATTTATTACTGAACCCTACGACAGTCTGGAAAGAGTTATTGAAGCTGACACAGCCGTCTTTTTATAGCCCTTTATGCAAATACTTACAGAAGTCTCCAACTGTGTAGCTAGACTGCGGGTCTGAAAGTCCAATATTTACTTCATTATCACCTTTTATTTTCTTCAACAACATTCTTTGTTGAAGACTAACAGTTTTTTTTTTTTTTTTACCTAATTATATGCCCCTCGAAGCGTTCTTACATGAGTCACTTTCCAGCTCGCCAGTCTATACCAGAATTTTAGCGGCGCTCCACGCTAGTTCAGCTAATTCAACATCTTGTTGTTTATAATGTGGCAGGTGCTCTCTGCAGCCACCATTGTCGCGAAGCACACCTCGGCTTTGTGCAACGCCTGTCGTCTGGCCTCCTCCAGGACGACCAACCCAGTTGCCAAGAGGCACTTTGTCCAGTCTGCCAAGGAGGTGGCAAACAGCACTGCCAACTTGGTCAAAACCATCAAGGTAGGATTTCTTTTCCAGTCTTGTCAAAAGGTTGGCTCCGTCCCCTAATTGGCTCACCACAGTATAGATATGGATTTAGCTTCGACAGTCCTTTGTGATTGATGTGGGAGGATTTTAGTGGATGCTGAAACATTTGGGATTGATATTTGTTCCCACAAATGATGTCTGTCAATGACTTGTTTAATTCTTGACTCTTGGGTTTGACAACTTTTTCACATTTGTTTCATGCAGCTTCATAATCTGCCTCTCCCTGCCCAGGCTTTAGATGGTGATTTCTCAGATGAGAACAGGAGCAAGTGTGGAGTCGCCACGGCTCCGCTCATCGAGGCTGTTGAAAACCTGACGGCATTTGCTTCCAACCCAGAATTTGCCAGCGTCCCAGCTCAGATCAGCCATGAGGTATGCCCACGTGAACATTAGTGTTTGCAGTATTCATGCACAGCTATTGCATGTATTATTAGAACAGTTTTACAGCAAATAGAGGCATATACTGAATGAAACAGGATATTGTAATGAATGCATATATTTCTATATTCTCGCTGAAGTGTGCTTTGTTTTTCTGTAGGGCTTCGCAGCACAGGAGCCCATCCTCCGATCAGCACGCTCCATGCTGGACAGCTCCACCTACCTGCTCAAGACTGCACGCTCATTGGTCATTAACCCCAAAGACCCGCCCACCTGGTCTGTCCTGGCTGGTCACTCACGCACCGTGTCCGACTCCATCAAGGGTCTCATCACAGCCATCCGGTCAGTGAGCAGAAATGTATTGTGATGTAACTAATGGGGACGCCGGAGAAACGGATGGGTGACAAAATACAGTGTCTGAAGCTCAAAGTTAAAAGGAATAGTTTGACATTTTGGCATGTTTCTTGAATGATATAATTGTTACCACTCTTATCACCACAGTCAATAAATATGAAGTTACTGCCAGAAACCGATTAGCTTAGCTTAGCACAAACATCTTCTTACCAGCACCTCTAAACGTTACATCTTATTTGCTTGGTTTGTACCCAAACATTGTTTTTACGGGTAGTTATGTGAGGCACTATTTCTCTGCCGAGAGCGGTGACTTCCTGCAAAGTTTATTCTTTATGTCATCTTTACACCACTGCACTCACAAAAGAGGATTATGGGAGGTGAAAATTATAATTACGTTTTGATTCATTCAATTTTTCATACATTGCACTATAAAACGCCTCTGAGACTAAAGCAGCGTCCTCAACAAAGTACGCCCAAATACTGTAATCTGGCGGGACAAATGGTTGTTTTTTTACTTCCACGTCTTAAATTTAGAATCTCCACTTTCACACCTTTTGTACCTGGCCTTGATCAGAACAAAGGTGATGCCCATGAGGAACTAATTCCCACTGAATTCTAAGTTTTCTGCTTGGCATCTACACATTAGCTTTCTCGAATTCTGATGACCTCATCGCAGCTTTTATTTTTAGACTGCAAATGAAGTACTGGGAGTTTGGCTCGGGCCTTGTAATAACATTTAGTTATAAACTGCATTGCCAAAGTACACAACTAGGACTGGACTCGTGTCTTTGTTAGTCTCATTAGGGTTTTCCTTGAGGTTGTCCTGTCAGTGTGCCGCCATGCATGGAGATGGATGTTAAACTAAACTTATTCTGGCGATGGGGCCGGTGCCCCACACCGCTCACAGGCTTCAGAGCTAATTTGGCTGCCCAGCTTGATCTCCCTGTGAAGTGATGAGACCCTGCAGGCCACATTTCAGCTGTGTGACCTGAGCAGCAATGAGATGAGGGAGCCAGTAGAGAAGATGTTATAGAAACATCCTGCATCCTGTCTGTGTTTTAACACGCGTTAGTTGTGTTAACGTTCGCACTTCTTTTCTCTCTGCCTGTCTTCCAATATATATTTTTCCTCTCTTTGTCTCTGTCCTATTTTTCAACTTTTTTCTCTTTTCTTTTTCCAACCATTTTATTGCTTTCTCATTCTCTTCTTCTCCTGTTCCCGTTTCATTCTCAGAGACAAGGCCCCGGGCCAGCGGGAGTGCGACTCGTCAATTGATAACATTAACAAATGTATCCGGGACATTGAGCAGGCCTCTCTGGCAGCAGTCAGCCAGAACCTAGCCAGCAGGGACGACATCTCACTGGAGGTAAGCAAGCGTCAGAAAATAACTTGACATTTTCCTCAGACAACGACCGTTATCTTTCTCATACAACCACCGTTATCTTTCTCTGCTTGCATTTGTCTCCATTTGTTTGGCCTTGTCTGGTTGTTTATCTCTATCTATCTTTCTTTGCCTCTGTCAGTTTTACAGTCCGATTGTTTCTTTTTCCAGTCCCAGTCGTGCTTTTTGTGTCTCACTGTTACATTTTGAATCTAATATTGGTGGTTTTAATTAGGTTTCTGCCCATTCTAGGTCACAGACACCTCATTAGACAGAAATCAGGGATTTAATGTCATTTTTGCAGTGCAAGCCAGTGTTTTATTGATCCTTTAGTAGCAGACTTGCACAACAGTTTGGATCCCACTGGATCCGTATACCCCTCTACCGGTGATTGATATATTTAATTGCAGAACTGGTCACAGACCAGTTTTGTTGCATCATAAAAAGTTTAAGCTTGCATATTAGAAGCTAGTGTAGCTTAGGGAAAATGTTTCTCTCTTTAGCTCTATGCCTAGTGCTTTTTAGCAGCTGAATAATTTGAATGTACCTCTGTCTCATGACAAAAGCTAATTTCTTTTTATTTCCTCTCTTCAGGCGCTACAAGAACAACTGACGTCCACTGTGCAGGAAATTGGCTACTTAATTGACCCCGTTTCCACCGCTGCTAGAGGCGAAGCTTCCCAACTAGGACATAAGGTATATAGGGCAGGGGGTTAATTACTTTGCTTAAATAGTGGAGCTGTGGAGCAACACATTAATACTTTTTTTAAGTGGGTAGCAGTACTACACATTTCCAGTGGCTTGTTTGGACAAAATTAGTATTGATCTTTATCACAGCAGTATCTTCAATAATATCTCCAAATAGTATTATATACTGATTTTATACGCTTTCTTTTTGTTTTTTTTGTTCCATAGGCTAAATGCTCTCTTTAAATTATTATTGATGCCGTTCGTTGACTTACTGTAACACTTTTCATCCATTTGAAAAAGCTAAAATTGAGGAGTTCTCACAGACCTCATGAAAAACGTTCACCCTTTGCCTCAGGTGATCCAGTTGGCCCGTTACTTTGAACCGCTGATCATGGCCTCCGTGGGTGTGACATCCAAGCTGAGGGACCACCAGCAGCAGATGACTTTCCTGGACCAAACTAAGACCCTGGCTGAGTCTGCCCTGCAGATGCTCTATGCTGCCAAGGAGGGTGGAGGAAACCCAAAGGTACAGCTGTTGTGCTCGTTCTAATATGTGGCTGCTTCACCCCTGGAGGGATTATCTGGGCATTCTTATTCAATCAGTATCAGGTTTATTGCCACATACAAGGAATTGACCTTGGTGTTTTGGTTCACAACAATAATCCTACGAATATATAACAAACATGCAGATGTCCTTGTGTCACACTTCACAGGCATCACATACCCATGATGCCATAGATGAGGCAGCTCAGCTCATGAAGGAGGCGGTTGACGACATGATGGTGACACTGAATGACGCTGCCAGTGAAGTGGGCATGGTGGGAGGAATGGTGGAGTCCATCGCAGAGGCCATGGCCAAGGTGGGTGTGTCTCACAGGATGTTTGATGCTTGGGTCAGGGAACACACTGGAAAAGCCATTTCTTTTCCCTGGATAAAATACTGTTGAGAAAACAAGTGTACTACAGCTGTAAGAGGTTGATGGAGAGTAAAGGGAAACTGGCAGGAAAGTAACCGTCATTTTCTAATTAAGATTTTCTTTCTTCTTCTTCTTTCGTCGTTCCTGTGTGTAACGTCTTGATTACAACCTCAGTACCTCATGGGCACCAAGAAAAAAGTCTTTCCAATTAACAGCCAAACTGTTGGCAAACGCATAGGGTGTGAGGCAAGACAACACCTATATCGCCAGTGCAGACAGAATAGCATCAACTAATTACATCCCTCCTCGCCTCTCTGAGTGAGAGTTATCGCAGGCGTGGAAAGGTGCCCCAGGTGTGGGTCACCAGAGGGAACAGCATCTCTGCATTACCTTTGTGTGGGACGTGATGAATAATGAATGAAGGTGGTTCATTTTCGATCTGCGTGATGAGCGTGTGTGTTTTGTTTTATCCTCGTGTCACTCGGCATGTGCATGTCAGTAGTTGATTAAAAGGAGATTATCCTCTTCGATATCCATCTACATATTGGTCCCTCTCTGCAGAGGTTTTAAAGGCTTTTCTCATGAACTTTTAGTCACTTTGTCAAGACTGCAGATTCAAAGCTGTTATCTCACTCGGTGGGTTAAGCGCACATCGTGTACTTGCGATATTGTAGATTCATTTAGATTAATTAATTTAGAATAAATTAATCGCCCCCACATGACGTCATCTCTCTCGTCTCCTCAGTTTTGAGACGCCTCTGAGCGCTGTCTAATTGAGCAGAAATGCCAGAAACATAATGTATGCAAGCTGGTGATCAAATGTTTTTGTAGTTTATTTCCGAGCTGTAATTACAGAGTGGATTTGGTGGATAATTTATAATGAGTGTTTGTTTGAATATGAAATTGCGTTAATGTTGGTTTGCAGATGAACTGATGCCTGCGCACCAATAGAATCATTGTAATTGAAGGGTAGATTAGATTGTCACTGCAATTTTAAGAGCTGAATGATTAATTGTTTTCATGTTTGAATATGTTTTTTACCTTTTGTGAAGGACAAACCAATCATGCCTAAAATGAAAATTGCTGTACCATTTTAACTGTGTGTGTGTGTGTGTGTGTGTGTGTGTGTGTGTGTGTGTGTGTGTGTGTGTGTGTGTGTGTGTGTGTGTGTGTGTGTGTGTGTGTGTGTGTGTGTGTGTGTGTGTGTGTGTGTGTGTGTGTGTGTGTGTGTGTGTGTGTGTGTGTGTGTGTGTGTGTGTGTCGTTCCTTAGCTGGATGAAGGTACACCGCCTGAACCCGACGGCTCATTTGTAGATTACCAGACCAGTATGGTGAAACACTCTAAGGCTATTGCTGTCACCGCTCAGGAAATGGTAAGCCTTCAAGATTGTTGAAATTGGTAGAAATTTGAATGTCTAATGCGCTGACAGCCGTCGGTGAAATGTCTTTCTGTTTGCTGCTGCCTCTAATTGAACCCGATTCAATGAATACATTCATCAATTTTCTGCATTTTACTACTGCGTGTTATTTCTTACTCTTTTTTAATGTTTTAATGACTGTTTTTATTGTTTCAATGAATGTTCTTGATTGTTTTTAAATGTCCTTTTCTTTTGCCTTATGTTTTGATGCTTTTAATGGTTTTATGTGAAGCACTTTGAATTACCTTGTTGTTGAAATGTGCTGCCTTGCCTTACTGGGTTAAATGAAATATAAATGTTGTTCATCACCACCGGCTTTCTTTCATATATATATACTGTCTTTATATGGAACACATTTAGCGCTTTATAATGAGGCATATTACTATTGTACATGCAGCCCCTTTGTGTACTCTAGGGCAGTGGAGTGAATGTGTGTGTTCCAGTTTTGACTGACGGTGAGTGTTGTGTTAATCCCTCAGATGACCAAATCAGTGACGTGTCCAGAGGAGCTGGGAGGCCTGGCCTCTCAGGTGACCGTGGACTACAGCCAGCTGGCCGTTCAGGGACGCCTGGCTGCTCACACAGCTGAGCCAGAGGAGGTGAGGATGGCCTGGATGTCACCCAGAGACTCATTGTGCTCCCCGTTATACAGCTCTGCTACATCAGTGTGGCACATTTGTCTTTTTAACACGCATAGCTGCATATGTTTTCAAAATGGTATGTGAACAATTAGCATTGAGGAAAGATATCATGGTTGAGCTGAGACACATTTTCTGTATAAACAATCACAGTAAAGATTTTATTATTTATCTAAATTGTCTCTTACAAACAGGGTTGCTCAGTGAATTTGAATTGTACTGTGTTCTCTGCCACCAGATTGGTTTCCAGATCAAGAACCGAGTGCAGGAGCTCGGACATGGCTGCATCTTCCTCGTCCAGAAGGCTGGAGCTCTGCAGATCACTCCCTCCGACGGCTTCACCAAACGAGAGCTCATTGAATGTGCCCGTGCAGTCACAGAGAAGGTACAATTCTATTCTTTTATTCCCCAATCATTGAAAAGATCAGGGTTCCAATTTTTTATTTTTTTATTTTTTTTATGCATATAATTGTCTTTTATCCGATTAATTATCCAAGTTGCCCCTTACGTTAACTTCATATGTCACTTAATCATGTTCATACAAAATCATTCAGGGCGGGAGCGTTTTCTGCTCGGCCTTGTATGAACCACAACAAACTAACTCGGTACTGATTTGTTCTTCACTGGAAGAGTAAAGCAGTATTCTCTCACCAAGTGATTCTCTTCTCATGGTGTCCACAATATAAAAGGCTTCGGGCTATCACTCATTTCATCATATGCCTCCTGAATTAATGCATTTTGGAAGAGACCATTTGCTAACGGCATGCTTAAGCTTGAAAGGCTTACTGTTTAATTCATAGTCCTTGGCAAACTACACTACTCTGCAGACTGTTTTTAATAATTCATGCTTAAGTATTGCACCAGTCATATCCAAGCAGTTCAGCAACATTGTAAAGATGTGGCATGTGAATGCAAACTTATACCTAGAGGTATTTGTGTGAGGGAATCCCCATCATTTTGCTATATATATATATATATATATATATATATATATATATATACTAATCTCAAGAAAGAGAGCTTATTCTTTTGCTTAACATCTTGAAAAAGAAAAGAAAAGCGTTGCCTGCGTAATATGCTCACTCTGTTTTCATCTCCTATCCTTCTCTGAAGCCATCATTTATTTCATGTAAAAATTCAAGTGCCACGTAATTGTTTTTATTTTTTTTCGGTAGCTACATTCCGCAAACGTCAGTTAATCAATTTCTGCTGCCACTCAGGCATCTGTGAGGAAAACAAATGGATTGGAAGACAGTTTAACACGTTCTCATTTCCCCCAGTGAGTGATGTTGTGCATTGCTCTGCGCCGACATGGTGTTTTGCTGTCACAGCAAATTTGCCACTAGTGTTTTGGACTTTTCAGTTGAATGACCAAAAAATTATTGTTATTACTTAACAGTAGTAGAAACTAATTTTAAGAAATGGTACAAAATAGTGTACAAAATGGATAAGACACTATTCCAGCTGCTTTACAAACAGTTAAGTATTTATAATTGTGCTCTCTGCGTTAGGTCAAGATATATCTGCACAGCTGTATGATTATAGGGTGTGATGCGTGTGTGTCCTCAGGTATCCTTGGTGCTCTCGGCCCTCCAGGCAGGCAACAAAGGCACTCAGGCCTGCATCACAGCTGCCAGCGCAGTGTCTGGCATCATTGCCGACCTGGACACCACCATCATGTTTGCCTCCGCCGGCACACTCAATGCAGAGGATGACGAGTCCTTCGCTGATCACAGGTTAGAGCTGCAAATGTCCCAGATTGTGTCTGTATACCAAATAGAATTGTGTGAGACATCAGTTAAGTCTACAAGTGCAAGACACGACTGGAGACTAAGATTTGCCCTCTGGTTATCTTTCATCTGAAGCAGACAGCATGACGTATTAGCTGGTGAACAGGGAGGCAGGACGTCTCTGGAGTTAGAAACTACAAATTACCCTCAGGGTTTGAAAGATGAAGGAAGTGTCACATCTCTGACTCGTCTTGCTCTTCGACTAAAGACTCCACTTGGAGGCAGGATCCCCATTGTGCTAAAATAAATCAGAAATCATTTTGGTTATGTTCTAAAATGCCATATTGTCGTGCAAAGGTTGAGTTCACGTGTCCATAATGTCGTTTCTAAAGGTTGTTAAACTTAGTCAGCCTTGTTATTTCTCAATTAATTTTAGTTCAAAAAAAAAAAAGATACAAATCTAATGAGCCAAGACAGGACTTGGCACATTCAATGTATGAAGCTAGAGCCTTACAGATGATTGTCAGTGAAATTGTACTGTACCTCACTGAAGAATCATGAAAGCAAAGATGTAGAGAAGGCCTGCCGGGGCAGGATGAAAGGGAATGGAATCTCTTTCCTATCTCAAATGATGTCACGCAGCTCACTTAGAAATCAAGAAGAAGCTTTGCAGCAGCTTCCTACATTTTCTCTTGTGTCAATTTCAGAGAAATAACAGACTTGACTTGTGACATGATCTTACCTATCCTTGTGTTTGCACCTCGTTTGATGTACAAATATCTTTGACATGAAAAGAGGGCCAGTGTGCATCATTTTGATCCCTGTGAGTCACACACATTTACATTTTTAGTTTTCAGATCTGGGCTTTTGTCTCCGTTCTTTTCATGCCTCCTCGTTTTTCTCTGTCAGGGAAAACATTTTGAAGACGGCCAAAGCTCTGGTGGAGGACACGAAGATGCTGGTGTCGGGTGCGGCTTCCGGGCAGAACAGGTTGGCTCAGGCCGCCCAGTCTTCTGCCAAAACCATTACTCAGCTCACAGATGTGGTCAAACTGGGAGCTGCCAGTATTGGCGCTGATGACCCTGAGACACAGGTTAGTCCATCTTGTTTTTCTTCCCTCGGTTTTCTGTTTGTCCTTTATTCACTCCTCCTGTTATCAGAGATATTGAAGAATGAGCTGTTCATGGCAGTGACCTTTCAGAGTCTCTTCTCTTTCCCCGGCTGAGTTGTAATAAATTGGTGTCCGTCTGTATGTCCTTTCCTCCAGGTGGTTCTCATAAATGCTGTCAAAGATGTGGCTAAGGCGCTGGCTGAGCTCATTAGTGCCACCAAGTGTGCCGCTGGCAAGGCAGCAGATGATCCATCTATGTACCAGCTGAAGAGCGCTGCCAAGGTGAGGGGACCAGGGAGTCTGCAGGTCCTGAAACTGTGTCATCTCATTTAAAGGCCTGCAGTGGGCTTGAATAGTTAAATATGGTGACTGTGTGGGTTTAGTTGTATTTCTGAAACACGCATATCAAATCCTTTTTTTCCAATGACAGACTATAAAGTCCTCATCTAAATTGATGAACTTAGTGATGTTCCGATACCATTTCTTTCCATCCTGATACTCATTCCAATTCACCTGAACTTCCGTATTGGCCGATACGAAGTACGAATGATACCAGTGCATTAAAAACAAAAACAAGTTTGCATTTTAGGCTGAATAGGAGACATTTCCGATACTGGTATTGGTATTGGAAGAACCATAGTATGTATGCAGAGCAGACATCCTCCTCTTCCTCAGGCAGGGCCATGAATCAGCTACAGCACCTCTCCTGTCATGATGAAACCTGTTCACACGAGCCACGTCCCAGTAATGTAAGTAGCCAGGAGATGAATGTTCTGGATAAAAGGAAGCTGGGCTATTTATATCGAAGATAAATATTCTGAATCCTTTGCTTCAACACATATTCCGGTGTAGTGGCCATTTGGCAGAACAATGTCAATCAAAGGTTCCACTGATGCACCATGGGTATGTGGTGTATGCATGTTGGTCCTACACCTGCCTACTCTAATCATAACAATCTAATCTAAGTGAAGCAAACATCTAGAATATTTACACAATACTACTTCTGAGTAGAACAACTAAATACTATCGACATATAAATTGCCCCTGCGTGCAGTGTACAGTGTCCAAGCCACGCTGCTGACTGCTCGTCATCCCCTCGAGCTGACACGTTTTAAAACGTGTCAGTCTCTGGCTGCTCAGTGTGTCATGGAGTCTTTCAGATAATAATAACATGCCTCGCATGCGATTTTAGGACCCGAAGGGAAAAAGAATCTTTCAGAAGAATCCATTTGTACGATTCTAGCGTCTGGTCTTGATGGCTGTGGGCTTTCCTGCTTGGGCTCTGTGCGCCCCCTGTCTGTTGAGTTTGATATTGTACACCCTCATAGTCTTCAACCACAGAAGAAAACTGTAGGAGCTTATATCCATCATGCAAAGTAAGGCAACATTTGTTGAATCATTTTAGACATTTCAGGGGGAGCCATTGTGAGTCATGTATAGTGTAATATTTTCTCATTGTTGGCCTCAATATTACAGAGATGACCTCATCATTTTCATAGTTTGGTCATCATGACGCGTAAACATACTCTGGTGCTCCATTGCTCTGAAATGTTGTGTGTGAACAATGATTTGATCAGTTTTCTCTTGTTTGTCGGTCAGGTGATGGTGACCAACGTGACATCCCTGCTGAAGACGGTCAAGGCTGTAGAGGACGAGGCCACTCGGGGCACCAGAGCACTGGAGGCCACAATCGAGTGCATCAAACAGGAATTGGCGGTGAGGATGTGTGGAGGGCGCGTGCGTGGATGGATGTTGGACAACAGTAACTCAGCATCACTCGGATCACTTATCCCAGATTGATGCTGAATGATGCATTTGGTGATTCAGGAATACTATTTTGGCTTTTTGCCGTAAACTAATCTCATGAAAATGTGAAGGCGCTGACGTAGCAAACTTAAATGAATTCAGTTTTACTGGATATTCTTCTTTTGACTGCCAAATGACACCCACCCACTTTGTCATCCCCAGGTGTTTCAATCCAGGGATGCTCCCAACAAGACGACCACACCTGAGGAGTTCATTCGCATGACTAAGGGCATCACCAAGGCCACCGCTAAAGCAGTGGCTGCTGGGAACTCTGCCCGGCAGGAGGACGTCATCCATACAGCCAACCTCAGCCGCAAGGCTATTTCAGACATGCTCACCACCTGCAAGGTTCTTTTTTTGTTTCCCTTACTAGTAGACAAATTCATACATGTCTAATGACTTAATGTCATGTTGTTACTGTAACTTTCCTTTTATATATATGTGTGTGTGTGTGAAAGTTACACGGTCCTGTCGAATCTGTTTTTCAGCAAGCGGCCTACCATCCAGAGGTCAGCGAGGAGGTGAAGAACAGGGCGCTGATGTTCGGATCAGAGTGCACAACTGGATACATCGATTTACTGGAACAAGTGCTGTTTGTAAGTGGAAGATGGTGTCAGTCAGGAAGACGGAGAGCGAGATATTTAGTGGTTTGCGTTCACAAGTAAGACGATGAACGTTTGTGGCAAATGGCAGTTTTAGAAGTAGAAAGCATGCTGTCATCATGGCTGATGTCGAAATACATTAGACTGATTTTCACCATTAACGAACACCATTAAAAAAAAGTTTTTCCCCAAATATAGAAGAAAACTTGACGTACACTGTGTAAGTTGTGTATTTTGTATCTGATTGTTCCAACACACCTTTGAGACTGTTTTATGCTCCCGGTGAAATATTCACACTCAAGAAGCCGTCATTTTATCGGTACTAAATTACATGAACTGGAAATATTCTACATTTAGCATTTATCTACTTTTCAGTCTGACGAGTTTGATTTCTTAAGATATTCTTGGACATTAATTTCAACTTTAGTAAAGTGTTGTGGATTTAAATGACACTTGGCCACATGGAGTTTGTAAGGTTTGAGCCAACTGTGGGTCTAATAGTTTCAGGGGTCAAACAAATCAAATTTTTCAAAGTAAAGCCGTTAACTTTGATTCATCCAGTGGAGACCAGTCCTCACTTTTTGCACACAACCAGAAGAATGTTGTCTCCGTCTTTTTTCAAGCAGAATTGTGTGTGTGTGTGTGTGTGTGTGTAGGTTCTGCAGAGGCCTACTGCAGATCAGAAGCAGCAGTTGGCAGCGTGCTCCAAACGAGTGGCAGGAGCTGTCACAGAGCTCATCCAGACTGCAGAGGCCATGAAAGGTAAGGGCCCACACTCTTCACACACCTTGGACAGTGTTATTTGGGATGAACTCAAATAACTTTTATTTCTTTACTAATGAAGCTAAGAACAAAATCTGCCATGCTTATAATCCCCAGTAGGAGCCTACTACATCTACAAGGGAATAAGCTTTTCATTTCCCAAACAACAGCGAAACATTCCTTTTAGACAATCTTTTGGTAATACCCCTGTCCTCTGTTTCTTGCCACAGATGGAGGTAAGTTGGGATTGTTTTTTTGTACTGTGACTTACTTCACCAGTTGTGAGCTGTTCGACGCCTCCTCTCCTCCTCGACGCTAACATTGATCCATTTAATCTCCTTTTGGAATCCAGCTGCTCTCAGGCTTCTCAAGTACATTGAGTCAGTTCAAGCCATCGCGCTTCGTTTTCATTTTCGTTTCATCTCATTTTAAATCAATCACTCCATCTTCATTTCAGTGAACGGCAGTCTGTGGCCTCCATCAGCTATGCATGGGATGCAGTGATGTGTGTAATCACGGTGTTGTTGTGTGGCATGGATCTTTCGACACACCGCTTCCAGAAGTACTTTTTTTCAACCCTGTTTTTTTATTTTCAATCTTAATTGTGTGTGTACATTTCGTGCCTTAGGTTCAGAGTGGGTGGACCCCGAGGATCCAACAGTGATCGCAGAGACGGAGCTGCTCGGAGCGGCAGCGTCCATTGAAGCAGCAGCTAAGAAGCTGGAGCAGCTCAAACCCCGAGCCAAGCCCAAGGTGGGTCAGTTACCACGTGACGTAACTCACTGTGTGGAGAGACAGAGTTGGTCCTGAAAGAGTTGCAGAGCAGTAGAAAAAAAGTGGAAGGTTATGACTCATAAAACACGCGCTTTCATTACAATGCTTAGTATAAATGTATAGGTTGTAGGCAGTAGTGGAAGAAGTTATCAGATCTTTTAGTAAAATTATTAATACCACAGTGTAAAAATACTCCAATACAAGTAAAAGTCCTGCATTCAAAAGTTTGCTCAAGTAAAAATACAGAAGTATATAATCTTTATGAGACACATTTCCCTTTGCAACAATGCTTTGAAGCGTGACTAGGGTTGTCACGATACCAAAATTATGACTTCGATACGATACCTGCCATAAGTATCACGATACCCGATACTTACGATACGATACCAGAATTCGATACAACACCACAGATACGATACTGGTATGTTTATTAGGGGTGTAACGGTACGCGTATTCGTATTGAACCGTTCGGTACGAGGCTCACGGTTCAGTATGCATGACGAACCGAATACGTTTGAATTTAAAAAAAAGAAACCTTTATTTAGCCAGGTAGTCCCATTGAGATCAAAAATCTCTTCTGCAAGATGTAAGTACCAATACAAGATGTAAGCAAGATGTAAGTAACAATACTACATGACATTAAGGAGCAGTTTTAGTTTTTTATGCTTATGTGTTGCTAAGAAGACACCCCAGAAGATGGGTCACTCAGGTATAGTTCCATCATTGTTCAAAGTCAAAGAATCACTTTATGATGTTAGTTGTAATGAATAAATATATTTTAAAATCAAGTACATTTCTCTGGCATTTCTAGTTTTATACTGTACCGAACCGTGGATTTTGTGAACCGTTACACCCCTAATATTTATCTATAATAGTAATAAGTAAAACATATGTATGGTTCCCTTTTTTACCAGCTTGTTCCTGCCCAGCTTTTTGAACACTTAACAAATGGCATTAATATTAATGTTTATTTGATACGGGACAGTTCACATTAATAAAAACATTTCTGCAAATTGAACGTCTTCGCATCTTTTGAGCCTCTCATATTTCCGCTGGCTTTCAAACTCAGCTGAAGGGAACTCTGTGTTGCTGCTGACTCAGCTGGCATCTGTCTGACTGTCTGTGGGAGTGGGTGGATAAACAATGCTTCATTCACTTGCATCGTGAGTTTGATATTTTCACTTCATATTTTATCTTAATTCATGGAATAATTATTTTTCCTCAACTAAAAATAAAAATAATTCGCTCAAGATCCACCCTCAGGCTCCACCAGCATGGAGCCATTTTGCATGAATTGTGTTTCATTTAGTACACGTTTGTGTGCATTGTGACCTGATGATCATATCGGCTTGTTGTCAAACTAGGCTAAGGCTCCTCGTGTTAGCGGTCTATGGCTGAGCTTGGGGGTGCTCATGTTTATAATCACATGTGCTTACCTGTCGTTCTTTGAACTCTTTGAAAGGTTTTTCCGTTTTTTGGTTTCGTTTTTCCGTTTTTGGTTTGAAACGAAAAACGAGAATATCATGGTATTTCCGTATTGTCGTTTTTTTTGATTGAACGGTAAAACAGACTATCAAAACGTACACGGACCTTGATGCATGCCAATGCCTGCAGGCAGCATGACAGGGAGCGGAACAGCGAGTGCGCTCTGATCGCGCTATTGTAATAAAGTATCGACACTAAAAATATGCAAAATGGTATCGTTGTTAACGTACAGGTACCGCGGTACCTTTTTAGTATCGATACACCGTGCAACCCTAAGCGTGACCCCTTCTACCTTTATCAATGTTCTCAGGAAACATCTTTGTTGTTTTTTTGTGGTTTGTATTCAAGTTTCAATGTTGGGAGTTTGAGATTTCACAGGAACAAAATGACACATTTAGTTTTTGTTGCCATTTACAGAATGTTGCTCAGTGTCTTGTGCCGTCTCCTCCCTCTGAAATGTTCCGATCAAACTTTCCTTGACCTGGATGTGAGATCAGAACTTCACCAGAATCTTTCCATAACTATCACGGACATTCAGGTTTTACCCATTATTGTGTATCCATGCCCATCAAAGTTTGACTTTGTATCTCTGCAGCTGAAGCTTCCCTCATTGTTGAGTTGAAAACTCATCCATTATATCTCATCTTCAGCCATATTCCCTTCTGCCGTGTTTCCCCGTCGTCCTCCCGTCATCCGTCCTGTGCTAGCTGTTGTCCCAGTTAACCCTTCCCTGCCTGCCCCCACCACCGGAGGCCTTCTCTGCAGGGCTCTGTCTGATATGTTTGATATATTAGGTTGTTATTCCGTTCCAACTATATACCAAACATATTCCTACAGTGTCCCGCCCTGTCTACAGACGTGTGGTGTGAATGTGTGTGTGTTTTAAACAGGCGGAGTATGATCGGATGTGGAACACTGACAGATAATCGTCGTGCAGAGTCTTGTTTCTTCTTCGGTTGCATCTAGCTCCTTATCTGCTGTTCAAAAAAGATGCTTTGTATCTGGCTGCTTCAAGACATCTTTTGTTTCTCTTAGTCACCAAAAAATCATCAGTCGAATGTAACTTTCTTCATCTCCAAGTTGAAAAGAGTTACATTTGGGAGCGGAAGAGTTAAATTTGACTTGGTATTTCACTTGTAATCCCAGTGGTCCTGAAGGTAGCAAACTCCGGCCTCTTGAAGGATCCTGTCCGACTGATTTCTTTCCTTACCCCTCAGCAAGCAGATGAGACGCTGAACTTTGAGGAGCAGATCCTGGAGGCAGCCAAGTCCATCGCTGCAGCCACCAGCGCTTTGGTCAAATCGGCCTCGGCTGCCCAGAGAGAGCTGGTGGCTCAGGGCAAAGTGGGCCTCATCCCTGCCAACGCTGTGGACGATGGACAGTGGTCCCAGGGGCTCATCTCCGCTGTAAGTATGCAGTAAGGGGCCATTTTATGCAGTTTACAATCTGAGGCACAATTTTGCCAACAACATTTTCCGTCTCTTCCAGGCACGTATGGTAGCAGCAGCGACCAGCAACCTGTGCGAGGCAGCCAACGCCTCCGTGCAAGGCCATGCGAGCGAGGAGAAGCTCATCTCTTCAGCCAAGCAGGTGGCTGCCTCCACCGCCCAGCTGCTGGTGGCCTGTAAGGTGAAGGCTGACCAGGACTCCGAGGCCATGAGGAGACTACAGGTGCAGCTCAACGCACAGTTTGTTCTCATGACATGGAGCAGGCTCAGTGTTCTCGTTCACTGTCTCTTCATGCTGCCGTTAGCTGCTCTCGACTGATCTCTTTCTCTCACAGATTGCTGGGAATGCAGTAAAGAAGGCCTCCGACAACTTGGTGCGGGCCGCTCAGAAGGCAGCGTTTGACAAAGCAGATGAAGCCAACGTGGTGGTCAAGACGAAGTTCGTGGGGGGAATAGCACAGGTAAGAACGCAGAGCAGTGGAGGCAGCTTTTGGAAGTTGGTTTCACTTGCTAACCTGAGTGAGGAACATGTGATACACACATGTGATAGTTCATTTGTTAATTGGCAATTTGATACTTATTTAATCATTTTTGACAAGTGAACATTTGGACATATTAGCACTAGATTGCTTTTATTTAAACATCCAAAACGTAAGAAATACTGTCTGTCCTCACTTACATATAGGCTCAAATCGCTTCCTAGTTGTTACAATATTATCACGTTCTTCAATTCTCTTTGCTACACTGTCACACGTAGCTGGGCACTGACATTTGGCTGCATTCATTTAATGCCTTTAACAATGTAGACCAAGTTTTATACACACTCATCTTCTAGATGAATTCCTTCCTCCTCAAAAAATGTTCATCTTCTTTCATCCAGTACTCATGCCAAGACTGTATTTTAGATTTTCGAAATGTGGGAATTGACACACTCATCAAACAGATTTGTTAATATTTAAGCGTATGTGTCTCATGTGAACCAAAAAGCGGGCTGCGTGAAAATGAGGCTGCTGTCTCAAAATATGTTTTACAGTTCTATAGCAGTTAAAATGTGTTTTTGTCCATCTAGATCATTGCAGCGCAGGAGGAGATGCTGAGAAAGGAGAGAGAGCTGGAAGAAGCTCGAAAGAAACTGGCCCAAATCAGGCAGCAGCAGTACAAGTTCCTGCCCAGCGAACTACGAGAGGACGACAACTAAATATTCAAACTCGCATCTCCAAGCGCTCTGAGCCGCGTGAAGAGCACATCTGTGTTTGTGTTACGAGTTGTGTCCTTTTTAACGGCACGCTTGAGCAGCCATGTGGCCTCCAGCGACGTCAGATATGCTGTGACTGATTTTACAAAGCAGTAATAACCCGAGTCTGCAGTGAGTCCACCTCACATGGAAAGATCTCAAACTCGCACGTTTGAATTACTACTGTATGGAACTGACTACTTTCTAAAACAAAAACCACGACTGAAGAACTGCTCATTGTCCTGATGTATAGCAGAACTACTCTGACTGATCTGAACCAGAATGTGACAAACAGCACAGCTCACATGCTCTCATGTTTGCCCTTAAGCTACAGTTTCTTTTTTTCCACAAATTGCAGCTCTAAATCTGAAGAAAAAAGATTGTATTGCCATTCATGTGATACAGCCGTTTAACTGCAACACCACCATTTCAGCTCGGTACTCTGATATTGTTTGAATGTTGTCTTTTATGCTCCAATGTTGGCACCTGAATATCTGTTTCAGTCATGTGACGTGTCTTGACTTTGGTCATTCACCCTATGTGGAAGGGAAGACGCATACTGGTGTTTCTTGGACCACAGTGTAAATGTCAATGACAGACAGTTGTTTTTGGGGAATCTGCCTTTTAAAGTAGACCGTGATGTAAGCGTTTTTGCTTTCATTTTTTTTTTATGCAAATATTGTTGGGCTCTACATGCAAAATGTCTTTCTAAGGTGCAACAAATTCTACATGTTTGTCTGAGCTCTTGAATAATAGGTGTCATCGTGTGCAGCCGCTCAGACTCAAGTAGAATGTTTTACATTACCTTACCATGTGAATGCTTTTCTACACAGGACCACAGATTACCGTTGAAGGAATATTTATTACTCCTGTAGTTGTTTTTTTTTAGCAAAGCGGTGCCAGAAATGGTCTCACTTATTTCCCACCACGAGCAGAGCCTGTGGTCGGACATCCTTCATACATCTTAAGGGTGTTGAGACCTACAAACGGTGTCAACTGAATTTGATCATCATGCAATAACGTGGATGGTGCTCTAGGAGGCAGCATTGGTTTATTAGCTACAACATCTTGCAAATGAAGAATACCTGTTCTGCCTCAGACGTCTTGAATGGATGGAGTGCCGTGCAGTGCCGCTTCTGTGCTTTGCCTGGCGGTTGCTACTCCCTGCAGATTTGCTTTGGCCCTTCCCTTGGTGGCTTTCTATCCCACTGTCAACCACTGCCAGGGATTGATTTGACTCCATTCAACTCCCAATTCTGTAAATTCAGAAAGCAGCACAAAGAAATGTGGCAATAAGCTTAATTGTATCAAATAAAACTGGTTAGAATTGCTGTTAAAATAAGTGGATTGAAAGTGAAGTGACTGCAACACTAATCACTGCAGTTCATCTCCTTTTTGTTTTTGCTCCATCACTCTGAATTGCCGGGTGCTTTGTGTGACGATACTGAATATACTACTTGCTGCAATAGAAGAACCTTTTGTTTACCGAGTGTGATTGTAGTGCGTTTGGTTCCCTCGTCTTCCTTTATGGGCTGTGTTTCTATATTAAACTACAGTAAATCGTAAGATTAGGTCCTGCATGGCTTTGTGCTTCAGATGCGTCTCTTTGTTGATACAGTGACAGAGTTTACCTTTTTAAGGATGCACCGAGTGATTCTGACCTGCACATACAAGACCGTACACCACAGCTAATGGCTCAAGACAGACCGGCGCATTACAGTTTTTGGTTTTTTTAATAGCTGGGGTCTGAATTCAGAGGTGTTGTCTGGCATTGTATTTTGTGTGGGAGGAATGGGGGGGGGGGGGGGGGGAGTCCACTACTCATCAGTCAAGTCTGTAGTGTTATTATTAGTGCCTTAGTCCGTAGCCCATACAGTGTCTGGTCAGCTTGAGTGACAGCTTCACCTCATCGGTCAGTGGAAGGTACTTACTGGTCGAGCAGTTGTTTGGGAATGTGGGTTCATGTCCGTGGGGGTTTCCTAACATTTGTCGTCTCACTTCTTCACGTACTGTTCCTCGAAGTGCTGAACGCTGCCACATGTAAGGCCTTTTTGGGGATATATATATATATATATATATATATATATATATTACTGCATTCCATGGGCATGTACCACAGTGCTTCCAAACTACGACAGACTGGAGATTTGAATTCGTCAACTGCTTTATTGTATGTTATGAAGTCACTGATATTCTATGAATTGGCTTTTTCTCCTCGTGCTTTTAAGCCTCTATGAAAGGTAAATGTGAAAAGAACATGTTGATATATCCGTCACCGTTAAGATGTTGTGGCGCATTTCATTCATGTGGAGTAATTGAAGTGTCCTGTATGTTTTTGTTTTTTTTCCCCCCCTCGGAACAGAATCCAATTAAGAAGTTGCTACAATAAAGATAAGTGACAACATACAATATAATACATGTTTATCTGGCCTCAATAAAACTATTTTTTTGTATTCACTGAAAATAAAGCATTTCAATGTAACTTTGTGTGTCCAGTTTACTTTGGTGGTTATTTCTTTTGTGGAGCAAAGCCAGACATGTACATGCATTTTACAGCAGGTATAATGTGTAGTTTGCTATCATATCCTTCCTCTCTAGTTTATGAAAACACATTTGTTTTCACATTTGAGACCTGCATAACATGCTTTCCACCATGTGTATTCGGTGTTCCCTCATTTTGCTGATCTTCCAGTTTGGGGTCCTCTAACGCTTTTGATTGTCTGAATGTAAACTTGGAAATATCTTAAGCCCCCCCCCCCTCAATATAACTTTACCAATGCTGCATCTAACCGGAACATTTTAAGATTCTTTAAAAAAAAATCCCACCTGAACAAGTAAATATAAACAAAACACAGAAGCATGCTTGACTGTGCTCCAAATAAGTTTGAAGTACAGTCACTTCCCTCCAAAGCTCAAATACCTGAAACCACGTTCAGGGTTGTAGCCAGAGGACACGGGGGTCGTGTCCTCTGGCTACAACCCTGAACGTGGTTTCTGTCTAAATTTGTGAGGTTTTACACTCGACAATTTAAAATTGTGCTCATTTTGGTCATTTTACAGGCAAATTCCTGGGTATTCAGACTTGACGTATCTAAATTTGACTACTTTTAGGAAATGGAAAAAAAACAAACCAGGGCTAGGTATCAATATTAGTACCAACAATACCCTGCTTTGGGTAAAATAAACTTATTTAGACTTTTTACATTTTTTCTCATTAAGTATATCCATTTGCTTGAGTGTTAAATAAAAGGTTTGGTCTCAATAAAAGTCTTAACTAAGAAAATTTAAATCAGTGTTCAGTCCTTGATCCCAAAATATTCCTTTTGGTTGGTACTCAAAATGTACCGAGGATCAACACCCAGACCTGAAGGAATCACTTCTCCGCCAGACTTTTATTCCTGTCACTTCAGAGACGACTTAAATTTATTCCTGTCACTTCAGAGACGACTTAAAAAACATGATTTCGACCTTTTATCTTGAGAAATACAGTTTACAGAAAGTGAGATTGAACAGTTTGCTGGATAGATCTGACTCTCCATGTGTTTCTGTTACACCCTCTTGCAATGCCTCAGCAGCAGTACTGACAGGCTGCAGAACCACAACAGGTGAACATGATGGTATTTCTGAGTCGGTGCTAAACCTGAAGCTATATCCAATCCACGGTATGACGTGAGGGCCGCGCTAAATTTGCCCGGTGCTAAAATTTGAGGCGGCAATGTCAATTATTGTGGCACAGCTGCTTTGAACACTGCTCTTAAATCTGGAATCCTTTTTTTGACGTTTTCACCTAAAGTAGTTTCTTTAGGCTACTAATGCATACGCTTTTACTGACAGACATCGCTTTTAATATTTTCCAGTTCCTGCCGGATCTGACTTTTAACAAGAGGCCCTGTTACATTGATTTGAGGGGGAGACGGCAAAAAACCCTGCTAGAAGGACGAGGGCATTGCATTTAATGTGGACAAGCTGATAGAAGATATAGCTCATCAATTATTTTCACGCCCTAAATCTAAATCTATTAAAAGTCAGAAAGCGGATATGGTTACTGATGACTGCTGTGTGCTACATATCAAGGTAATAGGCTTCATCCACTAAAGACAGTTGTATTCAATATAAGATGACCTGCCCCGACTAGTCGGCACAAACAGTACCTTCTCAGCCACAATTGCCTCGAAGTCGCTGCTTCATTTTTAACAGTTTAATTTCAATAACAAAAAGATTGTCACATCAGGTTGTTGGCTGTGTTACTCCGATGGTGACACACCAATGACACGCTGTGACAAGCGTTCACAGTGGATAAAGCCACTCATCACACTGATATTTTTACATGACCTCACATATCAGCCCCTCGTGTCTGAACCGTTGTGATGAGCCTGATCGGGTTGAATCACATGCAAGAAGTGAAGTTTGATTGGATGGAACACCGAAACTGTTCCGCCTCGATACTTTTAATTATTGAAGAGTAAGTGAGACATTCCAGTCAGACATTAACAATGAAATCATCACAGTACTCAAAAAAATGTGAGTACTGTGATGATTTCATTGTCTGGGAGCTGCTCACCCAGCTGTCTCAACACATCTATCATGAAGCACTCAAACAGCTCTGGCCTGCATTTTTGGTTTGACACATCAGCGTCGAGGTTTTACTTTCACCATTTGGTCTGCAAACTGTTAAACCCCTTTGGAAATACTCACAAAAGATCTGCGGTGTGAGTTGTTCACAACAATAAATGAGTAATGCAGACACGGCCACCAACATTCACTCGTCACCTCATCAAATGCAATTTCAACGGTCTTTGAACTTCACATGTGGCTCTTCAAAGGGACATACAGGGCGACATTCCTGCATGATGGGAATTAAGGGAATACTGAAGGTAGGTTCAATTATACTACCCATCAGTGACACTTTTTGTTGAACAGATCAATTGAAAGTCAACTGTTTTTCAAGTAGAGCAACACTCAAGAAATGATGTCTATGGTGTGCAACAATGAGGAGACATGTCATTTCAGACCTAGTAGCCAATACATCCATTTTAATCTGGTCAGTTAAAAAAGGGAATCCTTTTAAATCGGCTTTAGATTGTGGGTTGGCTTTAGCGTGAATAAAACAATGTGATAAAAGGCTGTAAAGAAACTGTGAAGATCACCACTTGGTCTTTGCTGCAGGCAAAAATACCGAAAACATGTTGTTAATGTATCATGGCCCTGGGAAGAGAATATAAAAATCACACAGTGAGTTACATTAAAATGACTTCTGTCTGCACTGTTGATAACTCTGAGCCCAAGTATTTCAGAATTATTTACAGACGATCAAAACCCTAAGCTGTAATCGGAGTAAATCATTAACTGTTGGACGGGTAAAATGCGTCGATGCTCATCTCTATCTATCCAGGGTGCTCGGGTGACATGGACATGAGCCTCTCTGATCTCTGTATATGAATGGCATGCCTGGTGGCTGCTTAACAGTCCACAAAACACATGGCAGCTGACTGCCTTAAAAAAGCTCCATGTCCATGCCTGGACCACCAAGGAGATACAATCTACGGAGTAAAAAAAACAGAAGAAAAGGGAGAAATAAAGGAAATATTCCTTCAAAAAGTTTCAAATTCACCATCAAAACTTCCTCAGGTGTTCAAACTAGGAACATGCATTATTGAGTCAAGATTTATCCAGTTCTGTGATTGATTGTGGAATGACTTTTCATTGAGGCTGCTTGTTATTTCGTCCTATTTTTCTCCCGATTATTTCACAAAGGAGCCACTGTGATCTGATTTGACAGAAAGCTGATGCCCCTTTTGTTAAAGTTAGGTTCTGTAAGTATCAGAGTGGATGTGAGGGCCATGGGTCAAACAGGTGCTTTGGAGGATCCCACAAATATGCACTCAACAAAACACAAGCAAGAAAGGAAGGATACTTAAAACTAAAGGCTCCAAACAACAACATACTGTTAGTGTGGGTTTTTATGCCTCATGGACAAGAAAACACTGCTGTGCATAAAGTTTTACACAACACTAGTCAATGTGTGTGCAGCATACATCTTCATTTCACCCATTAACTTATATTTAGCCACATTTGGAACTTGATTCTTCTTTGTCAAGGTCCAATTCCCCCAACATGAACAAAAATGAATGACTGTAGTTGACAGTAAACTATTATTACTCAACAATCTACTCGTCCAGGCCACAGGTTGTGTGTGACAGCTGCGGCTGTGCCAGGGGCAGAGGCACAGTGAGGGGGCTGTGAGCTATCACAGAGGCAGTGAGGGGGCTGTGAACTATCACAGAGGCAGTGAGGGGGCTGTGAGCTATCACAGAGGCAGTGAGGGGGGCTGTGAGCTATCACAGAGGCAGTGAGGGGGCTGTGAGCTATCACAGAGGCAGTGAGGGGGCTGTGAGCTATCACAGAGGCAGTGAGGGGGGCTGTGAACTATCACAGAGGCAGTGAGGGGGCTGTGAGCTATCACAGAGGCAGTGAGGGGGGCTGTGAACTATCACAGAGGCAGTGAGGGGGGCTGTGAACTATCACAGAGGCAGTGAGGGGGGCTGTGAACTATCACAGAGGCAGTGAGGGGGCTGTGAGCTATCACAGAGGCAGTGAGGGGGGCTGTGAGCTATCACAGAGGCAGTGAGGGGGGCTGTGAACTATCACAGAGGCAGTGAGGGGGCTGTGAGCTATCACAGAGGCAGTGAGGGGGGCTGTGAACTATCACAGAGGCAGTGAGGGGGCTGTGAACTATCACAGAGGCAGTGAGGGGGGCTGTGAGCTATCACAGAGGCAGTGAGGGGGCTGTGAACTATCACAGAGGCAGTGAGGGGGGCTGTGAACTATCACAGAGGCAGTGAGGGGGGCTGTGAACTATCACAGAGGCAGTGAGGGGGGCTGTGAGCTATCACAGAGGCAGTGAGGGGGCTGTGAGCTATCACAGAGGCAGTGAGGGGGTTGTGAACTATCACAGAGGCAGTGAGGGGGGCTGTGAACTATCACAGAGGCAGTGAGGGGGGCTGTGAGCTATCACAGAGGCAGTGAGGGGGGCTGTGAACTATCACAGAGGCAGTGAGGGGGCTGTGAACTATCACAGAGGCAGTGAGGGGGGCTGTGAGCTATCACAGAGGCAGTGAGGGGGCTGTGAACTATCACAGAGGCAGTGAGGGGGGCTGTGAACTATCACAGAGGCAGTGAGGGGGGCTGTGAACTATCACAGAGGCAGTGAGGGGGGCTGTGAGCTATCACAGAGGCAGTGAGGGGGCTGTGAGCTATCACAGAGGCAGTGAGGGGGTTGTGAACTATCACAGAGGCAGTGAGGGGGGCTGTGAACTATCACAGAGGCAGTGAGGGGGGCTGTGAACTATCACAGAGGCAGTGAGGGGGGCTGTGAACTATCACAGAGGCAGTGAGGGGGCTGTGAACTATCACAGAGGCAGTGAGGGGGGCTGTGAACTATCACAGAGGCAGTGAGGGGGGCTGTGAGCTATCACAGAGGCAGTGAGGGGGGCTGTGAGCTATCACAGAGGCAGTGAGGGGGGCTGTGAGCTATCACAGAGGCAGTGAGGGGGGCTGTGAACTATCACAGAGGCAGTGAGGGGGGCTGTGAGCTATCACAGAGGCAGTGAGGGGAGCTGTGAGCTATCACAGAGGCAGTGAGGGGGGCTGTGAACTATCACAGAGGCAGTGAGGGGGGCTGTGAACTATCACAGAGGCAGTGAGGGGGGCTGTGAGCTATCACAGAGGCAGTGAGGGGGGCTGTGAGCTATCACAGAGGCAGTGAGGGGGGCTGTGAACTATCACAGAGGCAGTGAGGGGGCTGTGAACTATCACAGAGGCAGTGAGGGGGGCTGTGAACTATCACAGAGGCAGTGAGGGGGCTGTGAACTATCACAGAGGCAGTGAGGGGGCTGTGAACTATCACAGAGGCAGTGAGGGGGGCTGTGAGCTATCACAGAGGCAGTGAGGGGGCTGTGAACTATCACAGAGGCAGTGAGGGGGGCTGTGGAAATGCCAAAGCTTCTGTCATTTTGTTGTGCGTGAACAGTTAATTCTAGCATTCTCTGTTGAAATAGTTTGTTTCATACAATAAATGATTCATTTAACAGTGTCTGACATCCTTTATTTTGGCAAATACGGAATTAAAAAGTATAACAAATTGTGATTCAATTATTTCTAATTTGCATCTTCTCATGTGCAGTTTATGGGTTATTTTCCTGGGTGATAACTCATGTCAGCAAGTTTCTCCCCTCAGAGGAACCACTACTCATTTGATTCTTCACACTCTGCTCATACCTGTCACTTGGGGGGGTGTTAGACATCGGAGTGGACTGAAAAGTCTTGGTGTGACGGGGTGCCCTCCTCCTGCTCCTGACGTCTACACCCTATGTGTAGTCATAGCAGTGGTCAAATGTCTTGGAAGAGCGAATCACCGAGGAGATCCAGAAAAAAAAGGACTTTGACAAACAGCTGCAGTTGTATTGGGTATCCATTAACTGCCTGGCCAAACGACATTTTTGACTCACTACAAACTCAGGAGAGCTCGCACTCCAGCTGGGCGTTCAGTGCGGTTCCGACGCTCCGATCCTTCCATTCAGTTTCTTCTTAGTTGTGCGCGGACACCACCGACAATAAGCAGCCATGGATGCCATCAAGAAGAAGATGCAGATGCTCAAGCTCGACAAGGAGAGCGCATTGGACCGAGCTGAGCAGGCCGAGTCAGACAAGAAAGCAGCTGAGGAGAGGAGCAAACAGGTGAAACCCAAAGTGAAACCCGCAGTGGTGCTTTTACGCACAGGCACCAATGGCACGGTGCTGCATGGTTCCTGCATGTCCAGTGTCCTGTGATTTAGGATTGATATATGTCTTTATAGGATTAAATACAGTTTTGGAAATCATAATACATGTTTTTTTCATTGTTGCACTTCGTTATTTGGGCTACATGAAGTTGACAAAGTGAATATTTTACATTTACTGTTAGATTCCTTATGATTCAGCTCTAATGTTTAATAACATGTACGTTCTAACAGCCTAGAATGGTTGCAACTCTAAATGGGTGTTTGTTATGTAGAGCAAATATTGACAGACACTATGCGATGTCACGTGATTTAGTATGAGAGTAATGGCGTCTGTCTACAAGTTAGTAAATGTCCTCCTGTTTTTCTGTAATCAAGCTCGATGAAGACCTGATAGCACTGCTGAAGAAGCTGAAGTCAACTGAGGATGAGTTGGACAAGTACTCTGAAGCCCTGAAGGATGCCCAGGAGAAACTGGAGGTCGCTGAGAAGAAAGCCATGGATGTGAGTATGGGCTGACAGCACCACTGACTGGTGGAGACGCCCCAGTGGGTCACCCACTGCCTAACGGTTTGCCCTTGAACCACCCTTTGGGCCCCCTTTAGGAAACTAAGATTACCAGCCCCCATACAGATTTAGTCTGATGATTAAGTGATACAATGAGTCATTATATTAGATCTATGGGTGTATAACAACATGGATAGTTAAATTGAGCTCTTGTGCTGTATCTGGTAAGGTCACAGCTAACTGGCCGGTGCATTTCACAGCGTTTGGACAACTCTGAGGTCCAGTGTAAGGTTTCAGTGGGGCCTTTTACAAGCAAGTCTAATCCTCCACAGATTTGTGGTTGTTCTATAGTTTCAGCTGGCACTTTACAGTTATGTCCAACCCTGATGAAATGACCTGTTTATTGACTGAGTTTAACCAATTACGCTTCATTGATTACATCACAATCTGCCACAACAAAAATATACAATATTATTGAGATAACATAAGATGATACAAGACATACTTTATTGATTGATTGATTAAGATTAATTCAACTTAAATAGTACAAAAACAGATGCATACCACAGATACGAGAATTGACTTCAAACTAGAACTACCGGTATATATACATGTGGAATATCTACTACAATATGAAGCATGATGATGAATTAAAATAGAAGTGCCCTACCTCAATACACCAAACATCCCATGGAGTCACAGCTTAAATCAGGAAGTTGCAATCAATAAATACATAAAACATATTTTTTTAAACTACACTGGAATGCAATAGGATGGTGAGTTAAGTTTATTGTGTCTGCATAGCAGAGAGAAATACACTATTGCGCTTATAGTACGAAAATAAAAGTGTTTGTGGTCTAATTAGCACAAAGATGGTAGGACAGAGGGCAAATATCTGGGGAATCTAAAAATATTAACAATAACAATTATACTACGAATAATAGTAACAGCAATATGATTTATGTTGTGTTAATTAGACAATTAATTATGTACAGTAGGCTACAATAGTAATTTAGGTCATGACCATGACTGACTCAGTGTCTATTGTTTGGAGATTTTGATATGGCTCAATTCAACAGCCTCATTAATTGAATAGTTGTAGCTTAACTCAGAGGTCTTCAATGTTTTTCAGGCCAAGGACCCCCAAACTGATAAAGAGATGGAGCAGGAACCCCCGACGATATATATTGTATAAAATTGTGTTTTATATTAAACTGGGTCTAATGCCATGTATAAACATACCTCTTTATTGTGCATTCAATACTAAGCTATTCAAATAATACACAGGTTCATATATTCATGTTTTTATTTTAAACATGTGGAAGGTACAGTGAGTAGGGTGGCCTTGTCAGCTGATACCAATGCCAATATCAACATTGTCTGTCAATTGCATGATAATCATGCATACAAGCTATTAAAATTGATGTTTTTATTTTCAACATAAATGTGGAAACAAAAATGAGTGATGGCCTATTTATGCCATGCATAAAGATACCTGTTATCTTTCATACAATACTGAACTAGAAGAAGAAACCATTTTTTATTGTCATATATATTTTTACACATACACGAAATGTATCTCTGCATTTGACCCATCCCTGTATATAGGGAGCAGTGGGCTGCCATTGATCAGCGCCCGGGGAGCCGGGGGTTCAGTGTATTGCTCAGGTACACTTCGACACGTGACACGTCCCAGTCGGGGATCGAACCGTTGACCTTCCGGTTCCCAGACGACCCTCTTAACCCAGTGAGCCACGGTCGCCCCCTATTAAACTATTAAAATCGAACGGTCGAACTATTAAAATAATGGACAGATTCATGTTTAGAAATATTTTCTTTTAAACATTTTTCTTTTATTTTTAATTGTCTAATCAACCAAAACTTTTGCGGACCCCCTGCAGTATCTCCGCGGACCCCCTAGGGGTCGCGGACCCCCTGGTGAAGACCTCTGGCCTAATTGACAAAAAGTAGAAAAACTACATGAATTTAATTGAAAAGCAACACACATTGGAAATCCTTGCAATTAGTTCACGTTTTATTTATTTGATAGTCTTTTTTTTATTCCTTGCTTGTAAAATCGGGTACTTCCGGGGTTTTGGCGGCCCAATCCTCATCAGCGGTTGATTAAAGGCGGTGGGGGCAGGGATCACACGCGCCGCATCTCCCAGTCTGTCTGTGTGTGAGTGTGTGTCTGCATTGAGGCAGCCCGCACAGAGCTGAGAGAAAACTAGCTTAGCTGAGACCCGACAAGAACAAAAGCAGCAGACATGGCCGGTGGGAGCTCTCTGGAAGCTGTGAAGAAGAAAATCAAGTCGTTGCAGGACCAGGCCGATGCGGCGGAGGACCGGGCAGCGTTATTACAGCGGGAGTTGAACCAGGAGAGGAGTGCGAGGGAATCAGTAAGCCGCACCTGATTATTTAAGGCAATTAGTCTCCAGGCTGCAGACGGCATTCGGCGTACATCTGGTCAAAAAAAGCGTGGCTGCTAGGCCCGGACAGCGACGGTTTAAGCTCGAATGCAGTCAAGTATCAGGTGGACATGCTTGAAATGAGCCCACGGTAGGATATGAGCAAACGACGGGTGGATGAAGGACACCACCCTTGTCTGCACGTCCCGGACACACAAACAGCCCTGCAACGAGCCGGCTGACGTTGCAGCAGCAGGTCCTCCGAGATAAAATACTGTCCTTTGTGAAACTCCTGCAGGATAGCTAGTTGGAGCACAGGGGAGCTGCTTTTCCCCCTTTTCAAAAATATTGAATTATAGCCATGTTTTGTTGCTATTTATGGGAGAAAAATAACCAAATCACAGTGACCCAGGAAATTGCAGACTTCACAGGAAATAGGGAAGGAAGGGTGCCTAAAGTAGTCTAGAATTGTCTGTAAAGGTACTGTTAACGTGTGGTAGGTTTGAAATGTGTATTAAAAGAAGATAAATGGCATCCACCCCTCTGCCTGCGAATATAATGTGCACATTCCATCCTGCAGCCCTCCCTTGGGCTCTTGAGTCCTGACCCAGCCCAAGCTTTCCTGGGAGAGCACGGGACATGGGTTGGATGTTGTAAGCCTGCAAAAACACCTGAAACATGCACGATGTTAGGCCATGCACATGCACTTGATCTGACTGTTTTTGTGGTGTTGTGCTCTCCTAGGCTGAGAGTGATGTAGCTTCCCTGAACAGACGTATTCAGCTGGTTGAGGAGGAGTTGGACCGTGCTCAGGAGCGTCTGGCCACAGCACTGACCAAGCTGGAGGAGGCTGAGAAGGCTGCCGATGAGAGCGAGAGGTGGGTACCTTGCACCTGCAAATCAGACTCAAATTGGTCAACACAATCTACTCATAAGACCCTCGCTTAGTCGTTGGTACTCTACAGGAAATGCACAGCTGTACTCTTCATATTTTGTAAGGTTTATAGTTCCTGTTTCACCTAATGTAGTATTTGTTTTGGTGCAATATACTCTATGAACAAACACATTTAGATTTTGACTGAATCGCTTCAATGTACAAAGTATCAGGTCTGGGGCTGTTGACATCTTTTTAGGATGCACAGTGGTCATGCTCGGGTGGACTTGTCTTTCAAGACAAATGGGGAAGACAAGTTTTCGTACTTTAGCGCTAAGATGTTGCTGTTAAACCTCAGTATACTAAAAATGATAGATTGCACCTGACTCATGCTGGAGTACCATGCCTGACATGTCGCTCAGTGCTGCCACTGGTGGCTGGAAGTCACATTGCACTAATGTAAAGTGTGTACTAACTTAAAACACAGGGATAGAGAAGTAGTACGTTTAGATGATGCTTTGCAAAATAGCAAAATGAATCGTTGTGTTTACAAATGTCTTTTTATATTGATGCACAATAACTCCAGAGCAATAGTGGAAGCGGCCTTTAGCATTCTGATGCTGGCATCGACAGCATGGATAATGAAGTCGCACTCCTCGCCATAGGTGTGTGTGTGTGTGTCATGCTCTCAATAAGTCCAACTGTGTTTATATCGCACCTTTCATGCAGGTAAGTGCAGTTCAAAGTGCGCCACGGATATCTGACGAGCTGAAAAATAAGAGAAGTGTGGATGGTGAAAAAAGACAAACAATTATATTCTGTATTTGAGACCAATGCACACGAGACAATAGAAATGATTTTTTAAAAAAAGTCAAAATAGAATTACAAGCAATAATAACTGTAGTGGTGGATACAAAATAAATGAATAGACATCAGTAGGAGCCATTTGCTTGAACTTCGGTTCTTTTAAGATAAAATGCCCGTCTCTTTGTCGGTCGTTCCTGAGGGAATTATCAAATCCTAGTGGCCTTTTGTGAAGCCTGTGGTGCCCAGGACTTACCCGCCACACTGTTTTCCTTCATCCAGAGGCATGAAGGTGATTGAGAACAGGGCGATGAAGGACGAGGAGAAGATGGAGCTGCAGGAGATCCAGCTGAAGGAGGCCAAACACATTGCAGAGGAGGCTGACCGCAAATACGAGGAGGCATGTTTTCTCAGCTGTTCACTGCACTCTGAACTTTGCAAAAAATGTAACTGTCTTGATCTCAACTCTGTCCTCTGTGCCTTCAGGTGGCCCGTAAGCTGGTGATCATTGAGAGTGACCTGGAACGTACAGAGGAGCGCGCTGAGCTGTCTGAGAGGTAACTGCTTCCTTCCCTTCCCCCTCCCTCTGTTCCTTCAAGTTGACACTTTAAATAACGTTTCAGACAAATCAATTCAGGATTTTTCTGTTTTGTTTTGTTTGTGGCATCATCCTACTTGTTCAACTCAACCGCACTATGAACCAATAGCAAGTGCTCTGAGCTAGAGGAGGAGCTGAAGACGGTGCAGAACAACCTGAAGTCTCGGGAGGCCCAGGCAGAGAAGGTAGGATGGCTGACCCAAGACCCACGACCCGGCATCAACCCGGGAAATGTGTTCAACGTCATCTCGTATATTTGCCTGACTCTGGCCTTTTTGTGTGCAACCACAGTACTCTCAGAAGGAGGACAAGTACGAGGAGGAGATCAAGATTCTTACAGACAAGTTGAAGGAGGCGAGTTCAATTAATTTAGCATCATTCACTAGTGAGAAAATAATCAATCCATCCTGTTTGTATTTTTTTCATAGCCATTTTTGGAAAGCTTCTTTCAAACTGTGTGTGTGTGTGTGGGGTGCGCGCTCTGCCAATGTTTGACTGTATTCCTCTCCTCAGGCTGAGACCCGTGCGGAGTTCGCTGAGAGATCGGTCGCCAAGCTTGAGAAGACCATTGATGACCTGGAGGGTATGAGTCTTTTAAACATTTGGACAAGTTTTAACAAAATGTAGGGCTGCCTGTGACGGTACAATTGTGATGAACAAGCCAGCCCAAAATAGTAACCTTGTTACGTCTTATTTAGGTTTCCTTGACGAGTGAGCTCTCTTCTAATATCACAAAATAAACAGTGTTTTTTTTTGGGTCATTTCTCAAAGGGATACTCTCAGAAGCTCTTTAGTCAGCGTTGGTGCAGTGTGAGGTTATTTATCTGGGCAGTTCAATGGGTCTCGGCACAAATGGCTGCACTGTCGGGTTGTCTGGTGGGAAGTGACAAAGCGGCGCCCCACAGAGGCCTGCCTGATGTTGTTCATGTGGACAACAGCATTTCTCACCACAATGCCATTTGGCATGGTGGTGTAGTGACGGCTGAAGGCCAGCGCGTCCCAAGCACTCCTCCTCAGGGTCATTGAACACGTGATGCCGTTTCTCAGGAATCTGACGCATCAGCAGCTGTTCCATGTGCACTTCCTATTTCTGTCCTGCCTTTTTCTTTTGTTCCGGTTTCTCTATTTGCGTTGTCCTTTTTGACTTCTGTTCTCTGACTCTATTATTTGTTTCTTTTGTCTTCTGATTTTGTTGCAAATCCTTCAAAACAATACTTGCCACACAATAGATGAGCTGTATGCCCAGAAACTGAAGTACAAGGCCATCAGCGAGGAGCTGGACCACGCCCTCAACGACATGACTTCCATGTAATTCACCACACTGCTGGTTTCTGCTTTGTGCCTTGGATCTGGACACCACTAACTACTGTTACCAGATACAATAGCGCCCTCTTGTGGCATGTTTGAGTGCAGTGGTTTTTACTCGGCTCTATTATAGACGGGTGGATTTCAGTGCTTGCCTAACCCTGATGTGTGCGTGAACTAAAGGTGTTTTTGACTAGATTCTTCGGCTAGATTTTCCAAAGCTTTAGGTTAGCTTCTACTGCATTTAGTAGTGGTGCTAGTCTCTCCATAGCTTAGCCACATTTCCTCATAAGCTTCATTTTCTTTCTGTTCTGCATCCTTTTCGCCCTCTTTTGTTCTGCATGTCATTTATGTTCCATACCTCTTTTTTTTTTTTTATACCTCAAACACTTTTATTCTTTGTTTCTTCTTTCGCAGCTAAACTTTTGCACCCCTCACTCAAGAAGCTGGTTGAACGTCGTCATCTCTCCTGTGCAGCACAGCCCAACTTCCTCTCTGTGTTTCCTTACTACTCCTGGGCACATTGGGCTGTCGCTGCTGCCGTCCATTTGTTCATCTTTCACACAGACCTTTGAGCCGAGTTGCTTTCTGTAAAATAAACATTCTTCCATCTACGTCAGCCCTTTCCCTTTTTCTCTTGTGATGTTTCTGCATTTCTATTTGTCCTATCATCTTCTTCTTCCTTAATTTGTCTTTTCCTTGTTCTGTTGAGTAGCTTTTGAATAAACTCTGAAGCTCCTCTCACATTTACTGTTCCTTTTTCTGTTTGAGAGGACTATTTGTTATAATGCAGTTGGTGTTAATTCATTCTCCTTGCCTGTGAAATACAAGTGTTTACATGAAATACGACCGTTTTCCGCTGTTTCAGTCGTGACCGGTTACCTGCTTTGATAAGCGGTTTAGTTGGCCCTTTGTGCGGCTGCTTTCTGTGCAAGTTGGGAGTAAAAAGTCTTTCCAAAGTCGTATCTTTAGCACACTTTAGTGGCCAAAAGGATCAACTGCACCACCAGGGATTTAACATATTAGGTTCTGACTTAAACCTCGTAATGATCTTTAGTGTCTGCATTCTCCTTTTTTTAAGGAATGGATCTCCAACGTGAGAAGTTTACCTCTTAAATAGTTTTGTCCAGTACGATTAGCTTAGCCTTGGTCCCTGCACCAGAAATCATTGCCTCTGAATGTGGATTACGCTTTGGTCTTTATACGCCGGCTTCTTCCAGGCTATCCTCAACATCACTGGGTTAAAAACCCAACTGCTCAGTAAAGGCTGCAGCGACTACAAAAAGAGCAATGAGTAGGAGATGTTGCTATAAGAAGCCAGGACAGATAGTTAGTGACTGTTCGTGAGACCGTATGGAACTGTGAATATATCAAATGGAGTAAGCGATTGCTTTAGTCTGTGTTCATGAAGTGGGCAGTCCAGGTTCAGGAATTGCAGTCGTATGGAACCTTGCTTTATAAGATCACGAGGTCGGCAGTTCAACAGCTTGAATACAAACCGACACTTGTTCCGTGTTTAGCTTCAAAGCACTAACTCTTTGTCTTCTGTACTAACCTGCCTTCTCTTTCCCTTTTTCTCCAACCTGCTTTCTGATTGTCAAGACCATCTTTACAAGCAGCTTGAGAAAAACCGCGTGCTGACCAATGAACTGAGAGTAGCCCTAAACGAGGCGTAAACTGGACTGGGCTCTTGTAGGCTTTCATTCTTCTGAATCTCAACCGTCCAGGCACGTTGTCTAATGCTGTGATATAAACAGGGTATTAGACACCTGTGTCTATGACACATGGCTTCAACCAAGTAATGCGTTCAACAAACGGGAGGTTTTTCACATTCTGCATGCTAAAACTGTGGCTACAGGTGGGAGGGCGGACAAACTTTATGAGCGGTTGCAGAATGGATTTTATGTTTACGACTCTTATCGACGGGGCTGCAGCGCTTCAGTTGAACTCTGCACGGTGCTGTTGCTCATGAGGTGAAGGTCAGTGAGGATGCTGGTGGCCGACATCTGAGGGAGGCTCATAAAATGCCGCAAGGGCTCCAGAATTCCTTGTACATCCCCCCCCCCGCTAAACTGAAAGGACATGTTTTTCTGAATTTACTTAAGTCTAAATAGTAACACAGCAGGAGGGAGTATGCTGTGGTTGAATGCGCTGTTTGTTATCCTGGACTATAGCTTTATTTTTCAGTTTTTATATCCTGTGCATCTTTGGGCTGTTTGTTTTTTATGATTTTTAACCAATGCAATGCTATATCGACAGATAAACTCACACGTGCTAAAGAAGACAGCCTGAACATAAAGCAGATGCTGGATCTGAGTCTAATGGAGCTGGTTAACATTTGACCCAGCTCTGTCCCCCCCCCCCCCCCCCCCCCACATTGCCTCCTCTACTCTGGCTATTTATAAGTGTCCTCTGAACTTCTCACCCTGAAGAAACCAGCTCTACAGAAGGTAGCACACGCTGCTTCAGTGAGCTCCAGTTCACACTACACTGTTTGCATTACACACTGTGATCAAAGGTCCGTTATAATTCATTGCATAGCTTTAAGGTTTACATGTGTATTTTGGGAGAATTAGCATTTTTTTTGGAACATAATTGTCATCAAAGCATAAATCAAGCCACGGTTATATAAAATACTTTTAATATGTGTACTTTTGTTAAGTTTGTCTTGTTTCTTCTGTATTGTAAACATTCATTCAGTGTCGGTGATGTTGTACACTTCCATTTAAGCAAGGAAGGAGTTGTTAGCACAGTTGTTTGATCAGCTATGTAAAAGATGTTTCCACATTGTACTCACTTTCCTGTTCATGTTTGATTTTGTCTCTCCCATTTTATCTCGGAAAAGTAAACATGGAATAAACGGTTGGATCAAGTATACTTTATTCTAAGTCTGGCTTTATTACAAATTATATTTTAATAATTTCAGCAAGAATGAAGGGTAACTATAAGATATCAAAGGAGAAACCTTTAGTTGTCATTACTGTGGATATCTTCTTAAATGATATTCTCTATATATCACTCAATTTAAGCAATGCAAAATGGAACTTGTACAGTGGAAGTGCCACTTGTATTTTAAATGAGAAGCACAACATGAGGTGGTACTGTTTTAAACATGAACTATATTCTAGGTTGCTGCAGTTCATCGCCAGTCGAGTGAAATGTGACCGATGTCACTTAGGACTATATCATTAGGTGGCGCTTGTAATGCTCTAAAATGAAACTGTCTACAAATGACTGACACCTTATTTCGGACTATGGTCTCTTAAATGTTTTTTATAATGTAACATTTCTTAAATGCAAAAGTGAAGTGACAAGCCTTTAACAAGAAAACAAAAAGAGAAAAATCGCCACAAATAAGAACATTTTGTGTAACAAACATGTTCCGTCTTGTCCAGTCAAAACAATCATTATTTAAACCAACGTCCCTTAATTAAACGTAACAATAAACTACAGAAAATGTGGGCGGAAACGCTAAACTGCCACAGCTCCTCCTCGCCGCTGGGGGGCGGTGTGTCTCAGCGCTGGAGGAGCAGAGGTGAAAGGTCGTAGCTGGGCAGTCTGCCGGAAAACACCGACCACGACTCGAGAGCAAAATATGGGTGAAAATGAAGAATTTGCCGCTTCTTTAGAAGACAGCAAGGCTGCATACGTACTCAGCAATGTCGCCGAAGTGGTTGAGCGGATTCTGACGTTCGTACCGACTAAATCGCTGCTCCGGATCGTCAGGTAGCGGGAAATGTCTATGCTCAACAACTTAGCTTAGCTAACGGTCAAAGGCTGTCGAATGGAAGTGAAACTACTGTTTCCACATACACATAGGGCAGTGGGAAAGATAATGTGGCAGCCAGGGTGTTGTAGGAGTTTTACTTTACCTAACGTTTTTGCACATACGTGCAGCTGCCCAGTCGTGTTTTTCTCACACAGGCACGAACTTAAAGGCTAACACGTTTCTAACGTTCCCAAGCTAACGGTAGCTAGCCGGCCGGTAGCTGACATTTGTCTGTGTCTGTGGTTCTCAGTGTGTGCAGACTGTGGAGGAACTGTGCCCGTAGAGTGCTGAGGACTCAGCAGCAGCTCACATGGGTGTCAGCCTGTGGGCCGTCCAACACGGAGGCCCACGTCCTCTGCAGCATCCTGGCTGAGGAGGTGGAGGTAAGGTTTTTTGGGGGGGATGTTAAAAGACCTGTAACGTACGTTGCACATGTGCAGTTAGCACAATATTGATATGGATCATGGTGTATGCAGATGGAAAATGTACAACACTCTAATGGTGGAAGTTGTTCATGCTCAGCCAGGAATGATCTCTTTTGTAGTCCTGGGGTAAAAACACATGTTCACTCCCATGTCTTTAAATAACAAAAGGTGTGGAATATTGTTGGGTCATGTATTGTATCCAGATTGCAATTCATGAAGGTTTTAACACTGTTATAACATATGCCCTTTACTTGTGATTCTTTCCAGAAAGTGTTTCTCGTGCCCAGAACCGTTCTGACGTTGGTAGACTATGAGGGCTTCACTGGACGAGCGTTTTGCTACAAACAGAATAAAGGTTGGTATTAGATGTTGGTATGCTCTGCTTTATGGTCTTCATTTGACAGAATATGTCAGGTAACTGCACAAGTACTGTGTCATGCACAATTGTTTGAGTTGTGTTTGTGGAAAACAATAGTGCAAGAAGTATTTTGATCGTTTATTTTAGTAAAAGTACTAGTACTACACAGGGAAAAACTCCGCTACATTCAAACCTTAATTAAGTAAAACATATGTAAGTATTATCAACAACCGAGTCAATGTTGTACTATTTTATATGCTTGTTAATGTGTATTTTAATCCTGTGAATGTGTAAGATTATTTGTAACTTTATAAACTGCTGGATAGTTTAATCTACAACAAAGCATCATATTCTCTGAGATCATCATAAGTTTGTAGCGTTGCCGTCCCGTGAGAACCACGTATGTCCAAAAAGTAAATCGTTCATGAGCTCAGCCGTGTTTTCAGCTTTGTGAAAATGCGTATTCCAGCTCATCCAATCCTGTTGTAAGTAGTTTATTTACCTTAAGTGGTAGGAGAATAGAGGAAGCCTTCATCTTTCAGTTAATCACCAACATTCAAAACCAACAAATTCGGAGAAGCATTGGTTTTCACTGGACAGGAAGTGTATGAAAAATGATAATATGAAAAGTAACTAAAGCTGTCTGACAATATGTACTGGAGTAAAAAGTACAATATTTGTCTCTGAGATGTAGTAGAGTAGAAGTATAAAGTAGCATAAGATCGGACTGATGCAAAGGAGAAGTGCCTCAAATTTGTACTTGAGTACAGTAGTTGAGTAAATGTACTTAATTATATTTTACCACAAGAGAGAAGACAAGTCCGATATGAATTATGTGAGGTAACGTACTCCTGATTTAGTTATATCATAACAGTACAATAGTTGTGTGTTAGTAGAAGTCTCATATGCCGAAAATAGATTTGGGATGCATGTAGAAACTTTGAGGACAGCTTAAAAATGTTTTTCCGAATGAGGCTCAAAGAACAGAGTGTTTCATTCTGTACAGATTTTAAAGCCCTTTGAGGCAAATTTGTGATACAATTACATTGACTTAACTTTAAAATCATAGACAACCAATATTCAAGAAACACAGAATTGAATAAAAAAAATGACAAATCCCATTGAACAGCCCAAAAACCTAAATTGTAAGAACCCCATACATTTGAAATCATACACATTTGAACATCCATTTTAATAATATTACTGAAACACAGCGTTAGTTGGATTGTGTTCATGGGTTCCACAATAATAACTTGAAGCCACTAATGCGGGCCAGACTACTTAAAATCACAGCGGCCTCACAGACTAATCATTAAACAATAACAATGGCTTTATGTGTGCAGTAGCTATAATAACTGTTTAGTGAACCGGTTACTGATGCAGAGTGTGGTCATATTATGGTGCTGCCAGGTATCTATTCCCTGTTGGTTAGCTTCAACTTGTGACCATTGCTCCTCTTCATCACTGCAGCTTCTGTGGCTCATGTTGTTGTTGCATTAAATAGTTGAGGAATTTTTGTTGTGGCACTTGTATCATAACTGTTTACTTCCTTAAAACCAGAAAGATGTGCAGACGGTGTCATTCGGGGTCTCTTTGTAGTCAGTTTGTTGAAGTTTATTTCGTAGTTGCTATGGTTATTTGCAGTTTAATGTAGGCCCAGCTTGCACACTGATTTAGGACGGCGGTTAAACTATCGACGAGAACTTTGTTGACACCTTCCGGACGATCAATAACAGGAAATGAAGGCTTGCATATGAATTTGCATGCATTTTGTTCACATAGATCTCTCTGAAATTTGACATGTTAGGTATTTAGCAGTGTTGTGCAACACTTAACGATGCTCTGCTGGTGTATTATGTTTCATATTAAAATAACAAGTATATAAAACAGTAACCTTTCTCAATAACAGTTATTTTTTTCCCCCCTCGACTACTCTGAAGCCAAAAAGAATCGCCACAGCCCAGACACGGTTGAAGAACTCAACCTGCTCTTCCCGAAAGGCTGTGACATCATGGGCATCACCACACCAGGCGTAGTCTGTAAGTGTTCCTCCTCTCTGTCGCTTTCATATTTCCCCATTCATTCCCCAAAAATCATGGGTATTGGAACAAATATGTGTCCCAGCGTGTTCGTCTTGCTAGGCGACTCTAGAAACAATGGCGGACAACCAGGTGTCTTGGGTATATGAAAGAGGAATAGTTCACCTTTCAGCATAGAGGACTGCTATTAATCGCCACTGCTGCTGCCTAGTTGTAAAGCACCACTAGTGGCCGGCGCTTCCCTCTGATAGATTGCCTCGTCTGCGTGCTGCTTTTCCATATAATCACAAGCCTGCGGAGAAGTGACTCTCCATCAGCCACGTTCTCTCTCCTCAGGATGATGGCTGATCAGGCTCCCGTAGTTAATCAGGTTTAATGGCAGCCCCAGCTGTTTGTGGTGACACTCACGCAAGGTCGCCACACACATCTAATTCCACTGAATTAAATATTTTGATTGGATTACGTTGAAATCTATAGATTACTTGTAATAAGTCTGCCATATAGCCTCAGTACATCTTCTTATTTATGCATATCGGTGATGGGTTTGCACAGTATTATAAAGATGACTTGTGATGCATCTAGACATTGCATTTCTGCATAACTGCTTATGAATTCCATAAACTGTGACACATTGGAGGATGGGGATGAATGAGATGCTAATGTGCCGAGTTTGCTCATTTTGAATACAGGGAAATGTTTTCTGTTCAGATTCAGCTGCTCAGCAAGAATATAAAGCCTAAAATCTGAAAGGTGTACTCGTGGTGAATATCTTCTCATCTTGTAAATGAATGACGACACAGCACAATGTTTTCTCATTTGTGCGGTAGCTCATTCGTCGGCTAAACTGTTTAGAAGTGCCTTTAAAGCCATTGATTGATGGTAGTGTAATCATGCCTGGTGTGTTGGTGTATGTGCTGGTCTGTCAGAGGCTGTAGTTTGTTCTTCAGTCAGCAATGACGAAGGTCGACGAGTGACCACTACTGGTTAGCATTGATAACTTAACGTTCGACCTCGTGCCTGCTACTCTGTGCAGTGACTCCTAGTGGCTCCTACTCCAGCCTTCCTCGGGAGTACCAGGAGGGGGAGGCTGGCTTTGCCATCATGTTCCCAAGCATAGAAGGTGTCCACATCAAGCCCTTTCATTTTTGCAAGAAGTCCATTTCCCCAACAGCTCTGAAAGAAGCAGGTGAGTGTTGGCTCACAGCAGTAATTCAACAATCTAAACGGAGCAATGCAAAACTTGGAAAATCTTCCAGACCTTGTTTTTCTATTAGTCTTTTTGTTTTTTGTACTTTCTTTGCAGGACTAGTTGACAACCCCGAGCTGCGTGTGGTACTGATATTTGTCTACGAGGCATATAAAACCGGAGGAGTGCACTTCCTCAGCCAGATACTGGAGCCTCTGGCCAAGAGCAAAGCGCTCATTGCTGGAGGGCTGGTAGAAAGTGTCTTCTCTCCTCCCAGACACTGGTGAGTTAATGTCCTTTTTTAATATTAAATATTACATTTTTTATCATTTTTACTGCATTTTCACTCTCCCATCATCTCTCACTCCGTAGCTGTAGCCAGGGGTCATTTGGTGTGGTGGGTCTGGCCTTGAGTGGCCCTAAGGTGCAGGGGGCGTCTGTGCTCTTGGACCAAGAAGTCAGCAACCCAAAGGCGGCCGAAGCCACGATCCAGCGGCTAAAAGCAGCCAAAATCCCCGAGAGGAACACCCTCGGGTTCATGTTCGCCTGTGTGGGGAGAGGCCAGAACTACTACCACAACCAGGCCAACGTAGAGGCCGACGCCTTTCACAAGGTGTTCCCCAACACCCCGCTCTTCGGCCTGTTTGGCAACGGCGAGATTGGCTGCGACCGAATCGTTAAAGAGGACTACACGCTGTGCGACACTGACACGGACAGTCTGCAGCACGAGTACACTACAGTCATGACCCTGGTGCATTTAGGCTGACGGACTGACCCGCAGTCACAATGACCAAACGGTAGTAAAAGAAAACAGCAGGTCGGGAACAAGAAACATTTTGTACAGTGTCGCTCACATTAAGTCTCAGAATATTGCTGTCACCAGTTCTGCTCATAAAGCAGGACGATGATGTCATGGCATCATTTGGGAAATTGTGTCCCTCTGAGACTGTGTGTGTGTGTGTGTGTGTGTGTGTGTGTGTGTGTGTGTGTGTGTGTGTGTGTGTAAACACGGCTTCATATTAAAACTAGTGAGTCTCACAAAGTTTTAATATTCATAGTATTCAAATGTGATAGAGCACTCTTGTAAAATATGTGTATGTACTTTTCCTAAATTGTGCCCATGTTCACGGCATATCTTACCCACTGACATTCACCTCATGGTCTGTTTGTTGTGCAGGTAAGTTAAAATATACACTCGTGTGTCCCTCAAGCTATTGTTTGTAGTTTTTATCCATGCAAGTATGAGTGTGGTCCCTCTTCCACACAATCAAGGCTATCTTGATTTAAATGCTATCCCTTGTTATGTAGGTTTTACATTCATAGTTTTTCCCAAAAAATAAACGTGTTAACCTACAACTTGATACTCTTTTGCAAGATATCTATCGGTCATAGTTCAGTTGGGCACAGGCATCAGTCAGGGTCTTACAGTGCCTCTTTATTTTGTCCACGTCAGGTCATATCTCCTACTACCAACTGTTAATGTTTGGGCTTAATGGTTATTGCATCTCCTGCAGCTTAAAATAATAAAGTTCCCCCCAAAACAGGAGAGAGTAGCCCTGTGACACTGACCGGCAGAAACTCTCAATTTCACCTCAAATACGTCTCAGTTCTTCTACAACTTCTAACTTTAGGAAATAGTTGTCACGGTATACTTTCCGAGGTTAGAATAAAAAGTGAGAAATTGGCGTAGAGGATGTATTTGGTATCCTTTCTACATTTTTCTAAAAACGGTTATTTTTGAAATCCTGATGGTACAGCTAGAGACTCTAAATGAGGTCCACATATTACACATGCCTTCTTTATACAATAGAATATTGGTATTGTCTCTTTATAAATGTGTTATTTTCTATATGGCCCTGTCATTGATTGTTGCCATACTGTTTCCTCACTTTCGAACAATATTCTGATGACATGAAGGTGCAATCTCCACTGTATATATATATATATGTGTTGATCAGGTAGTTGGCTAAATGTTGAAGTTCAGCTTTCTGATAAAAGATCCCACTGTGATTGTTGCAAGAATGGATGTTTTTGAGAAAATTCCAATATATTGATTTTTGAAAACATAATTAGAAGTCCTCTTTTGCATCATAATACACAAAGAAAATGCCCTTTTAGGGTTTGAAAGTAAAATGTATTTTAAGTTGGTCTTTTTGGCTCAGGACACATTTGTTTTGGTGATGATGCACTGTTCTACATGTGTGCCAAATAATAGGCTATCTGTTCTGCTCACGTGCTCAATAAAATACATTCAATATTTGTGAGTTTTCCTATTTTTCTTAAACTCCACTGTTAAAACCGCAGCAGCGGCTTTAGACCCGGTCCCTCAACACGCGGGGCGTCACGCAGCCCTCCTCGGTTGTAACTACAGGCCTATACTGTTAAATCATACACACCCTGAAATATGAGCCTCAGCCTATAACATCTTCAGCAGCCCGCGTCCAGGCGTGCTTAAATAAAGGAAGAGACGCTTGAGATTGATTGATGTGCGGTTTAACCATCGACTGGCTAATCCCGGTAAATGACAAACGGTTAAACCAATTGCTGTGAAGGCAATTTATATTCCCATAGTATTTATTTTGGGAAACCATCAAAAACCGCTCATGACACGGAGAGGGACGACCTACCAGCCGTAAAGCTAATACAATCATCTGTGGCGATAATCCGCTCTCAAATTGGCCTCAATCGGGAACTGAGAAAATCTACTCTCGTCTTTTTTTTTTTCTAGCTCTCTCGCGCACAACACACACTCACACACACGCACACACACACGCACACGTCCACCCCACAGCCAATATTTTTAGACCGCTATGTCGTGACCGGAGCGATGCAAATGTCACACGATTCATTGGCTACTGTCAGTCTCCGGCACGAAAACGTCAATGTTTTGATGGCGTTTGGATAATATTGTGTTCCCCGCCCGCTGCTTTGTGGAAAAGGGGGGAAGGAAGGTTGGAGAGCACCGAGGCTTCGTCGGGCTCGCTTCAGCACCTGGACAGCTCCTTTCGCAGGGTTCCCCGCTGCGCTCGCCGGGGAAACCCTCGTGCTGAGGAGCGGAACCTGGATCTGAGGCAACACACGCAAAACCCTCACCGCTCCAACGCCAGGAGAGGAGACTGCACTTAAAAAGGGTCGTGATTTGCGCAATCTGAATGACACTTGAATGATGCTAATATGATCTTGACGAGTGACGATGCTTCTTGCATTTCAGCTTCAGACCCTCTTTTGGTTTTGCACTGAAATCCAAGCAGCGCAAGTGGGAGCAGCAGCAGCAGCAGCAGCAGCAGCAGCAGCAGTGCTCGTCCAATGCAAAAGTGCTAAGGATAGCTGCAGCCTACACACACTGCGAGCCTGCTGCTGCTTCACTTACTCTGATCATCACAGAGGGAGACATTACTATCAGCAAGGGGGCAGCGGGAGGCACGATTACGCGTCAACAATGTAAATCTCACACAGGTAGGTCCTTTGCTGCGAATAAATAATTCATTATTATGTACAGCGAGGAGCTCTCAGTAGTTGTGAGCAGAAATCTCATTTAATTGGAATCTGATACCAATAACAGTATAGACCAATCTGATACATTATTACTCTGATGGCAGGAATTGAAAAGTCTTAACATGTTTGTGTTGATTGTTTAATCCCAGAACTGTAAGCAGATAAATGCTTTAAGGTGTGATTAAAAGTTTACATTTGCAAAAGTTCCCTTAAGTTTGGGGTTATGTGGAGTATAGCCAAGGCTCTATAGCTAATATCATTTCTTGTTTTGTACATTTTTGTTGCATTCAACTTTTCAAAAACATGTTTAACCTATAAAGCTGCAAGAGTTGCAGTTTCTGTTAGTCTGCCATTTACCACTGTCACTGACTACCTGAGGACAATCCCTCAAACAGCATGTGGTGAAAGCAATGAGTTCCACCAATTTCATATTTTTCATCACCGGATGAAAGAAACGTATCATATGGGATGCAGTCAAGAAGGGGCTTCATTTGGCTGCCTAATATTCTTAAAATGTTTATGGAATGCCCCATATATCAGAAGTATCCGTCACCAGACAGCCACCCACATTATTATTGGACCTGTATGTAACATTTCTGAATCGTGATATGTTTGCATCATGTGCAATAACTTTTGAAATAGGTTCTTCACTTGCAATAATGCCCATCATGTTCTTCCCCAGGTTCGACATGAAAGCAGCGTCTATCAGGTGAAAAGGTGAACTGCAGCACTTAAACAGACAGAACTGAGTGGAAACCTTGTGACAACCATCTCCACATCTCTCCCCTCTCCATCAGCCACCATCATGGCAAACGCTGAGTGAGTACAGTCGATTTCTTCTTGTCGTCCTCGCTCCCTTCTCGTATTCCAAACCAGCAATTCTTTCTTCTTTGCCTACATATGGCAAACGAAAATGGGTCAAAGTGTAACCTATAAAAATGTATGGTCAAATGTCAGAGATGCAAAATAATTAACAGGGAGTGCCCGTCGGACATGGACCACATTCTTATGGATTCCTTCCTCTTCCTTACACTTCATTTTCTCTTTTTTTATTCTCAACTTCTTCTCTTCACACAGTCTCCTCTCTTCCACTGTTTCCCAGGTTTCTGTGGCTCCCTCTCCTACAATAATGACCTTTATTAACACAGACACTGCTGCCGTTGAGGTGCCTCTGACCCTCGTCACTCTGAATGCTAAACACAGACGCACGCTGAGATGCAGAAACAAACCTGCACAATGCTGATTACAGAGCGTCCATTCTGCAGCCGTAGGCCACTATGTTAATTCGTCCTGTGGAACAACATACAGTGTAGATTATTATTCTCCATGTCTATTATGAAATAACACATTTTTTTCCAACAACTCCGATCCACCCCCCAGTTTTCTCCCAGCTTTCCATTTTTAAACTGTGCTCTCCAAGTGCGTAGTGAGAACAGCTGATGCATTACAGAGGGGACGTGCTGCAGCTTGTGTGTGTGCCTGTGATTGTGTGTGAAGACAAAGTAAAGAGGAAAGGGAGAACGCTGAGAATCATTATTCTGTGTTAACTCGTGATTCTGCTGACATGGCATGCCTCTCTGGTTTGTCTCATGTTAACTAGCTCCATTTATTCTCTTGACCTAGATGAATAGCCCTAAATCATTGCTCCGCTTGTGCTTTTAGAAGAGAACCAGTTCTGCTCGTGGTCCCATACAGAGCTCAGCGGGTCTCGGTAGCAATGTCGTATCACGCTGCTTCTGAGGTGAAATGCATCCTGAAACAGATGACGACAGCTCACAGCTGCTGACAGTTCAGCAGAAAGACGCTTTCACTCTTGAAGACTGATGAGCATGTTGTTAAGATATGGTAAGACCTGTTGTTAAGACCTTGGTATTTATAGAGTAGTATCACTGGATGTACAGTATGGACGTCATTTATACTGCTGCTACGATACATAATAGTCAATATTAGGAAAACAGAGCTGTATTTTACTCAAAATAGTGCTTGATTCTATGTCAAGAGGCTGACATATTCTCATCTTCATGAACATTCGTATTTGGATTTAAAAGTACGAGTAGATTGTGAATTAGTGTCAAATCAGTCTCTTATTTTCAGCTGTGGGAGAAGTACTTATATGCTTTATTTAAGTACCAGCATAACAGTGTAAAAATACTCAATTGAAAATAGTAGAAAAATCACACAGAAGGAAGTACCTGAAGTCTCAAAAATAAAAGTACAATTTCTGCAGAAAATGATTATTCTCCAAATGTTATCTTTGATGATATTTTGAGCCGTCCTTGCCTGACTTTTCACCGATCACCTAATTATCATTACAGCTTCATACGCAATATATCATCATAACATTGTCATTTTCAAACTAATCAGTCTTATCTGCGGGGAAAGTCTCCCTTCAGTACATGTGTTGCTGGAAATGCCATTATAATCCGTCTTTACTGAATTAAACATTCACAATTTAAAAAGAGAACAGCTGTTGCTATCAATTCTGCATAATGTTTAAGATGCAACAGGCAAGCCTTTAAATATAGAAGTACAGGATATACTTTGTCTCTCCTATGTTTTTTTCTATATGCAAAAATATAGTGTCGACGAAACAAGTCAGTCAGTTTCACAAGTCCACAGAAATCTGACTCAGTAAAGTCTTTCAAGACCCGTATTCCCTTAAGTGTCTGTAGAAATTAAAATAATCTATTATTGGAAACTGACACAGTGTAAAGAGGTCCACAGACCTCTCTATTGTGAATAAGGCTTATGTTCATCTGCTGCCTTAGTCTTGCCCCACGAGGGTCTCTGTGTCTCCTGTGTCTTATACAGCTTGTATCTGTAAAGGTCAGATAAGAGACTGGTCACACCAGGGCCAGAACAGTCCATTGTGCAGTCCACCAATTCATCATAGTTTAATCTGGAATATTATTAATGAGCTAATGTGCACTGGCAGACTTCATTCATATCCACTGGCATGAAATTAAAAAAGTTCCTCTGGAAGTTGAATGGGGTGTTGTAAGAAATGACCTGAAGCTGTCTGTGAGTTCTGTCGAGTTGACAGGTGCTTTGTACTACAACACATGAACACTGCTCAACATCAAGTCATGCTTTTGAAGCTATTGCCTTGAAAACCCTGGTGGGTGAATTGACCAAGGTGTATCCTGACCGAAAGGCAACTGGTAAGACAGGTCGGGTGAAGTTTTGTTTTTCTGCAGGTGTCACTGTTTTAGCCTTGTTGTAACCTGGATGCCCGGGGGAAGTCCCGCACGTGAAAGTTGGCAGTTTTTCTTTTGCCTCATCTTCATCTTCTGATGTGAAATCCATATTACGATATATGTGAGTCAGCAGCAGAGACGGAAATGACTCACTGTCTTAACTCTCTTAGCAGCGAGAAAAAGACACGTCTTTAGTTTATGCCGCTGCGACAAACACGCAAGTGTGAAATCTCTATATACTGTTATCACCAAGACACGACTTTTAGGCATTGAGTGGAACTAAGTTGAGATTTTAGTAAAAGTGTGCAGTGATTATTGTTCCGCAACCGGTGTACTTACTCATATGTGATGAGTCGGTAACACTAATACACAATGATGTCCAGCTTCTCCAAAGTTCCCCACAGCAGCTGGTGGGAGCAGAGAACATCTGCTTCTTGTCTTCATGTTCTGGCCAAGTTTTGGATGTGTTTTAGATCCTCAGACGTTGTGGTCAGACAGCCTAATCTAACGTGTGTGTGTGTATGTGTGTTGAACGTTTGATCCACTGGGGTTTTGTGGAGTGTGGTTCAAGATGAAATATGCCTGGAAAAGAAAGTTTATTTTCAAAGCTGGCATTGGGCTTTTCAAAGGGAGGCGATACGCAGCGTAACTAAATGTTCGATGTAATGTGTAGAAATAATGGCTCATAGTTTTTTATAGGTTTTCTCGATAGATGCATGTATTCATAATTGATGTCAAAACATGAAAGCAGACAAACTCAGGTATTTATTTCATATTTGCACATATTTCATGGAACCATTTTCAGCTGTTGACTAAACACTGCCTGACATACACACACACCCAGTACTCAAACACTGCATCACTGCTAATAGGACCGCCATCTAGTGGATCTCATTCAGAGAAAAGTAGATCATATTTTCATAATGCAGAGCGGAGGTGTAATTTAGGATTTATGAAAAGTGTCCAATAAAAGTTTAAACAGGATATTCACATTCTGAGTTCACTTCCGAGCACTTTGAAGCCAAATTAATTCAAAAGTAATCAGAATGTCCAATACAGTTTTTGTCAGGATTTTATTTCTCTGTAGTTAGGCTCCCAAAGATTTTTAAAATTTTGGGGATATTTATGGCTTCATATGTTATCCACTAGTAGAGAGATGGCCCCTAAACAAGAGCCAGGCTAGCGGCCATGTTAAGCTGTACTGATGTACAGCAGTAATGCTTTGATCTTACTGCTAGCGCTAGCCTGCTCACAATGACGCCGCTGACATGCTGATGTTCATCAGGAGCGTATGCTCATGTTGCTATTAAACAAACAAAGCCAAAGTGTTGCTTTTCTTTTCCCCAGGGCTGCTTGTAAGTCTGTCTTATTGCATCGGGGTCGCAAGGGTCATGAGCGAGACGCCTCCAGTTGTTGGAGGAAGAACATTCTTCAGCGCCAGTGGCTCCCAGTTACTTTCATGACCTTCTGTTCTGGTCAGTGAAGTCCCTTGAGCAACTTTTGTCACACAATGACCTTTCCTACCTGGCCCACGACTCTACAGTCTACAGTCCACGATGCACTTTTATCTGCCACCCCCGGGGAATCCTGCTCCCCTGAATATCACTTCTTTCCTGTGGGTGCTCTTCTGCAGTCACAGTCTTTTTTAATGTTTTCATAAAATAATGTTTTTGAGAATTTCTTTTTTTTGAGAATTATCTGTAAGATAAGAACATCAGGAATACTCAGAAAGGTCATTATTTTATGTTTAAGATGGTAAAAACTTTGTTTTCTATTTACATCCGGGCCAAGACTTCCTTCTTCTGTGCGTTGCTCTTTGTTTACATCGGAAATCCAATCTGGAGTTGGAGTTGAGAGACAACGTGTGTGACTGGAGTGTTTCTTAAGTGGCCATTTTACACGCTCATTTTTAACCAAAAAGCTAAACCGCCGGACGAAAGCCGGTGGGTTCTGAGATTGCATTGCGGCCGATGCATTCCGCCTCTTTTGCTCTCCATACCAGAGAGTTCACCTGCATTCAACCAAAGCTTGCTGCAACGTGATTAGTCACTACTACTCTGACTACAAACAGAGACCCAGAGCGCTTCCGCTGCCAAAATCTGGTCCCATTGCCCACTACTTGGATTCTACATGTAAATGCAGAATCTGTTTATAAAGACTACTCTTCCCCAAACTGGCTTCCCCTCCCACATATCTTTTGAAAGCGCCTGCCCTTTGCTAAACTGTTTCCACTGACGGCTTCTCAGATGGTTCTGTGTAACAAACCACATGGCGGGGCAGGTTAACATTTGAATGCAAGGAGCTTTTAAGTTCACCTTATTCATTCATACTTGTTTACTTTGCCTCTTCTGGGTGTCATTTTATTTCTCAACATCAGGAGCTATATGATGTACTGCCCACTTTGAAAATGAGTCTGCATTTTCACATTTCATTGCAACATTGATGTAACTTTGGCAGAAGTTTAAGTCTTTGCGAGTGGAACAGAGTAGCAAAAGACATTACCTGAATGATCCCAAATACCTAAAAACGCATGCCGAACCCTATTGCTTCACATAAGAACACTTTGCTGAACATCGTACAAATCCATAAGCCGGGTCAGCAGCTTTACCCGATATCTCAACTGGCAGCCAGGCAGCGCACCGGGTACATTACTATAAGCTGTGAGCTGGCGGGCTGTGGACAGCTTGTGTCTGTCATGAGTGGTTATGTGTACGGTCCTGATTGTTTGGAAGGAGAGCCCAAAACCTGCTGCTGCGCTGTAGATGAGAGGTGGTATGGATGAGATGTTGTGTGTGGGAGAAGTGTGGAGAGGACGGCATCTATCAGGTCAACCCGCTGTGGTTGCGTACTGCATATCCACAGTCTCAGAGTGGTAATTAAGTCTCTGACAAAAACTAGGTGTGGAGGTATTTGTCATCGAGGTACGTTGACAACTTCCACAGTACAACGTACGAGTTCATCCTGACATACATTTATTGTAGTGGGACATATGATGATGCATTGCTTTCCCTTTGTTGGTTGCTAATATTTTTTATATTTTTTTTAAGACACAAATCTGTCTTTTGAAATGTACAAAAGTCTTACAAACTTTGGCAGAAAATTGTGAGTTTATGTCGGACCACGTCGCTCATAGAAAGGGGGGGGGGAGTAATTAGGTTTTCAGGGCCTCTAAAAGAAAATAAGGAGTGCCAAATTGTTGCATCAATTGATCACTTGTAGAGCCTGCTTCAGAACGGCCATTTCAAGACATTCTTGCATCTTTACAACTTCTTCGAGGATACAAATCTCACTGACTCTGAAGTCCTCTTAAAAGTCAGTTTTTTATCCTAAAAAAAATATTTCTAGACAGACTTTCTCAAACTTACATTCATAGACTTTCTTACAACTCATGCCCTGCAATCTATCATTCTGTTCATCCTTTCATTGTATATGCATGTTCGTATTGTACCTACATGACTGATGTTATTGCATCTTCTGAGCAGACAAGACAGGCTGCTACCTACAGACATATAATCTCCATTTAATATCCATTTTCCTCACTCATATAGTACATGTTGCCTCTGGTGACTATATTTTTGACTATATAGAGTATGTATCTTCAAAGGAACGTAAGGCTCTCTTGTCGAGGGAAATAATCCCATCAAATCAGGACGAGGGCAGCAACTCTTGAGACTAGACTGCAATAAAACTTCTTTTTGAAAAGAGGGTTTCTGTTAATGAAAAACAAACAATGCTGCTGTTGCTATACATGCGGAGACGACGACTCTTGGGAACGGCTACCTCTACTTTTTAAAGAAGGTTCCACCTTAACTTTAATCGTTATATCAGCTTGAAGAATCATCAGTCTGTATTCTGACAGTTATTTTGTAATTATATGTTGTAATTTACCTTTGTGTCGTCAACATGCTTCAATGATGTCGACCTGTTGTTTAGATGGCCTGGGAGAACAAGGTAGCGCTCTGATTTAGCCGTGGTTCACTGGTTGTAACGCTGACCACAATGTGTTTCATCTAAAACGATACCTGGAGGAGTCTGGCCTCAGTTTTGCAGGATGTCGATGGGAGAGAGAGTGCAGCTCACCTGAAACAGTTTATGAGAATACACCTGCTTACAATAGCTGTGACTCACTCATTTGGTTGTTGTGTTCAGTGGGTTTGGTCTGGTAACTACAGCTGGTGCCTTTTCACTTGTATTCAGGCTCTGTTGGGTTTCACCTCCCAAACTGTCTGTTTGTTCCCTTGTTGGGTTTAATGGGTCGAGGCTGCTCTGCCTTGCTGTTGGTTCAGGTTACACTTACGATACACGGCAGTGGGATTTTCTTTTCATACCTTTGCTGCTGGTTTAAGGTGTCACTATAGCAACGTGAGCCAGTTGGATTTCCTTTATGTGGCTTTTGGAGCTTTACATGGCCTTCTTAATTTAACTTACATAATTAAGAAACAGCTCTATGAGTGTTTGGCCTCCATACACTACTATTGTGATTTTAAACGATGGATTTGTTTTGTAACCTCAGATTATTTTCACAGTTCATCTGTGTATCTTTTGCTATAGATTAGTAAAAGTGTCTGATAGAACTGTAAAACGACCAAGAGTACGTCACCGATTAGCATTGCACTCATTTAACATTTTTCGACAGAGATATGATCTTTTTTATTCCATGCGTTCTTCTTACTTGTCAAAACCTTTTGCCTACATTACCCACAATGCTACTGGACCAGCGAGCGTTAAATCAGAGGTTTGGGTGTGTTATGCTAGCTGATGTAGCCTCAAGCAGAGATGAGGAGCAGACTACAGCGGTCTGACTCATTTCATTCTGACTCCACAACCCCGGATTTTTCTTCTTTTTCAAACTTCTTGTCTTCAGCCTCAAAGGACGTCAACTCGAGTCACATCACTTTCATCACAGATTATCAGACTTTTGCAGCTATAATGCGAATGCCCGAAGATGTGTTTGCATCAAAAACCACTCCCCATTCATTTCAATGACAAAAAAGACACATTTGCTTCCTTGTTTATTCCGCACATAGTTCAATCTTGTTGAACTTTGACCTGCACCTTGACAGCGCTGTCGCTCAAAAACTTAGCGTCGTCTTTCTAAAGGCTTGTTGGTCGCTGATGTTTAAGTTTTGTGTTTCTAGCTCAGTTAAGAGCTGCTTGGTGCTTTAGGTGAATGTAGAAGAAATGTATTTATTATGTTATATGCACTTCCATAGAAAACTTGTATTTGGCTGCTTACATCCTTACAGTGTTGAGGTCACAACGTTTAGATCAGATCAGCCTTGGTGGCTTTGGCATTATGATTCCCATAACAGGCAGTCCTGCCAAACACACACACACACACACACCCACACACACGCACACACACACACACACACACACACACACACACACACACACACACACACACACACACACACACACACACACACCTACACACACACACACACACACACACACACACACACACACACACACACACACACACACCTACACACACACACACACACACACACACACACTCGCAGACATTAAGATGCCCTTCAACAGCTCAGGTCACTCCAGATTCCATCAAAGGTCCTTTAGCATTGACATTATCACTGTATATTTTAATGGTTGGGTCGTGATATAAGGTCATGGTGTGTGTGTGTGTGTGTTGGGAGGTTATCTGTTATCTGCCTGCATATCTATTTGTCCTGTTTACCTGTCTATCCTTCCCTAAAGGTATGCCTGTCTGTCAGATTGCGTGCCTCTCTGAATGTTTCAGGTCACTCAGTGCTGTCTATCACGACAGCTTGAGGATGACTGTAGGAGGAGGGAGGATGGGAAGTGAGGACTTCAGAAACGCTCAGTGGAGAAAGTGTATTCGGACTCGGTGTATGGCGAATGGCTGCTGGGAATACCCTTGTTCTGTTTGCACACAACCATTACTACAATCAAGCTGCAGTTATTCTAGTGTTTTATGAGTGCCTTAGCCATGAGGTAACCAGAGAAAGTTTTCGTCTTTTTCGTCTAGTTTGTCTAGTCTGCCGCTGTGTTCGTCATGCCCGACGGACTTATATCGCAAAACACAACAATACAGCCGTGAGTTTCTTCGTGGAAAAAGTACAACTTTCTTCAACTTGGAAGCCAAACTCTCCGTGGATCTTAGCAGCCTGGGACTTCTCTGCTCCCCCCATTGTGTCAACCCCCACCCGGTAAGGAGACCGCGCAAGCGGTGCGAAAGGAAGCAAAAGCGGGGAAAGCGTGGAGGTATCCGGGCTAGGCTAGCGGCTAGCCCACACAAGCCGGCAATTCCAACATTACTCATGGCAAATGTCCGTTCACTGGACAACAAGATGGACAATATACGGCTACTCAGAACCAAGCGTGAGGTGAGGGACTGCTGTGTTTACGTGTTCACGGAAACATGGCTCCACCACAACATCCCGGACTCCGCTATTCAACTGGACAAGCTAACATGCTACCGAGCAGACAGAGACATAGTTAGCGTGGGAAAGTCCCGCGGCGGCGGTGTGTGTGTTTACATCAGTGATGCTTGGTGTCGAGACGCTATTGTTGTTAACCAACACTGTTCCCCGCTGGTGGAGTTTATGGTTTTAAAGTGCCGTCCTTTTTACCTGCCGAGGGAGTTTTCAGCCATTCTACTGGTGGCTGTTTATATACCTCCGAGCCCCAACATCAAGGACAGAGAGGAGGCACTCAGTGAACTTTACAGAGCCATCAGTGAGCAACAGACAGCACACCCAGACGGCATTCTCATCGTTGCTGGAGACTTCAACCATGCTAACCTAAAAACTGTTCTGCCTAAAATATACCAGCATGTTGATTTTCCAACCAGGGAAAACAACAAATTAGACCTAGTCTACACATCGATCAAGGGAGCGTACAAGGCGTCCCCCCTCCCCCACATTGGCCTCTCCGACCACCTCACGGTCTTGCTGAAACCGGCCTACAGAGCAAGGGTAAAGGTTACCAAACCGGTTTCAAAACAGGTACGGGTGTGGCCAGAGGACAGTACAGCTGCACTTCAGGACTGCTTTGGTACCACAGACTGGGACATGTTCAAGCAGGCAGCCACCTACAACCATCACATTAACATTCAAGAATACACAGAGACAGTCACAGGTTACATCACCAAGTGCATTGATGATGTAACTACCACCAGAGCCATCACCATCCGAGCCAACCAGAAGCCATGGCTGACAGGGGAGGTCCGCACACTGCTCAAGGCTCGCGACACCGCCTTCAGAGCTGGAGACCCAGCTGGGCTGGGAGCAGCCAGGGCTGACCTGTGCCGTGGCATCAGGAAAGCTAAACGACTGTACACCAGGAAAATCACAGGACATTTCAAAGACAGCAGGGACTCACGGAGCCTGTGGCAGGGCATTAGGACCATAACGGACTACAAACTACCGCCACAGACCTGTGACAGTCACACCTCCCTGCTTAACAACCTCAATGGCTTCTTTGCACGCTTCGAAGCACAGAACAACACACCTGCGCAGAAAACCACCCCCCCCACCGACGACCAGGCTCTGTGCCTGTCCCCAGCCAGTGTGAGGAGCACACTGCTGAGGATAAATACCCGCAAGGCTGCGGGACCTGACAACATTCCTGGTCGTGTGCTGAGGGACTGCGCAGAGGAGCTCACGGATGTCCTCACCGACATCTTTAACACCTCCCTGAGCCAGGCTGTTGTTCCCACGTGCTTCAAGGAAACCACCATCATTCCTGTGCCGAAGAAGTCATCTCCAGCCTGCTTCAACGACTACCGCCCCGTCGCATTGACTTCTACCATCATGAAGTGTTTCGAAAGGCTGGTCATGAAGCAGATCAAATCCACCCTTCCTCCCTCCCTGGACCCGTTTCAGTTTGCTTACCGAACTAAACGGTCCACAGAGGATGCAATCTCCTCCGCTCTACACCCAGCCCTCACACACCTGGACACTAAGAACTCCTACGTCAGAATGCTGTTCATAGATTTCAGCTCAGCATTCAATACAATCATCCCCCAGCAGCTTGTGTGTAAACTTACAGACCTGGGCCTCAGCCCCTCTCTCTGCAACTGGTTGTTGGACTTCCTCACAGAGAGACCACAAGCTGTTCGGGTCAACAACAACACTTCGAACACACTAACACTGAGTACGGGGGCCCCCCAAGGTTGTGTGCTCAGCCCCCTTCTCTTCACCCTGCTGACCCATGACTGTAAACCCAACTACAGCTCCAACCACATCGTGAAGTTCGCTGACGACACTACCGTGGTAGGTCTCATCAGCCACAACGATGAGACTAACTACAGGAAGGAAGTGAACCAGCTGGTCCGTTGGTGCCAAAATAACAATCTCTTCCTCAATGTGGGGAAAACAAAGGAGATTGTTGTTGACTTCAGGAGGAGAACCCACTCCCAACCCCCCCTCCCTCTGACCATCAATGGTGCTGCTGTGGAACAGGTGAGCAGCACCAAATTCCTGGGTGTGACAATCACAGATGACCTCACCTGGAACAGCAACACCACTGCACTGGCAAAGAAGGCCCAGCAACGCCTGTACTTCATCAGGAAGCTCAAGCGAGCAGGAGCCCCCCCCCCCATCATGCTCTCATTCTACCGAGGCGCCACTGAGAGCATCCTCAGCAGCTGCATCACGCTGTGGTTCGGAAGCTGCACCGCCTCCAACCGCAAGAGCCTGCAGCGCATTGTGAACTCTGCCCAGAGGATCATCGGAGTCTCACTCCCTACACTACAGGACATTTACAACACCCGCCTCACCCGCAAAGCACTCGGCATTGCGGGTGACCCCACCCACCCCTCCAACAGCCTCTTCAGCCTCCTGCCTTCAGGGAGAAGGTTCCGCAGTCTCCGTTCGAGCTCTACCCGGCTGAGGAACAGCTTCTTCCACCAGGCGGTCAGGATGCTGAACTCTCTCCCTCCCTCTCTCCTCTCGCTCCCCCTCTCTCCCCCCCTGCCATCTCTCCCCTGACCTCTCTACCCTCCCCCTCACCCACCTTTCCCCTCTGCCTCAAATGGAACATACCAGGACATCTACTCCCCCTCACACCCCTTCCCTCATCCAGCACCAGTCACTTTTTATCAGCACCAGTCACTTTTTATCAGCACCAGTCACTTTTTATCAGCACCAGTCACTTTTTATTCTCTGCTGCTACTTGTTTAATCCTTTATCTAGGCCCTTATGTTCTTAACTTTATTCTATTTTATTCTATTATATGTTATATGTTCATGTCTATATTACACTGTGGGACTGCGAGAAACGGCATTTCGAAATTTCTGTATGCATAACACATGTGGAAACTTTGACAATAAAGTGAACTTTGAACTTTGAACTTTGAAGACACACATTTAGATGAGATGAGAGAAAGACTTGTGATATCATGTCATAATAAAAGCACAAAAAACACGAGTCTATGATTTTTACCGTCCTTATAACAGTGTCATGGTTTTGCCGTTAAGTTTGGAATATAATATTTGTATTTGTGAGTAAATGGAGGTACCTTCTCCTCTCTTCTTTCTAATCTTCTCTAGATTTCCACTTTCTTTTTCTCCTTTTCCTCCTTTCTCTGCCCTTATGTTTTCTGTCTGACATTTGTTTTATTTTTATTCACTCTCTTATTTTGATGTGACCTCCTCGTCTCATCACCAGTTCTCCTCCTGAACCTTTGAGCTCCTCTTTACCCCATGTCTCTTTCTCTCGCGCCTCTTTCTGGTTCCAGCCCAGTCTCTCAGGTCCTTTTTCCCCCCATCTGGTCTGCTTTTATTGCTCACATAGATCCTTTTTTTCTCTATTGCCCTCCCCTGTGCCTTCTTGTATAACCCCTGATATCCATCCCTCTTTTCTCCCACTTCTGCTCTAGTTTCCCTTCCCCATTCACCCTGTTCTTGACTTCCTTTGACGTTTGAAGGAGAGTGGGGATCCACTCAGCTGACAAAGGGAGAGGCGATGACGTCACAGTTAGACATGATACACCAGCATCTGCTCTGGTCTAAAAATACACACCACAGGGCACACACAGCCAGTCTGCAGCTGCACTCAGCATTTGTTTCCACCTCCACGCTCTACTGAGATGGCCCAGCTTTTACACAACTGGGGCTTGTGGGCACGCAGGGTTATGTGCTGCTGGCCCACAACTGAGGAGCGTTGATGTGTTTACATATTTGTTACATATTAAGGTGTAAAGTGTCTTGGTGGGTAAGGGTGTAGGGCGGAGGTTTGCTGCTATGAACACAAAGGAAGGTTGGCATAATTAGATTAACATCCAACCTGTCATTTACTGCACAAATTAATTTCAGCTTTCTTGTTAGAATTATCTTGTCAAATTGATCAATGCTTTCATTGTGAATTACATTCATTAAAACCTAATACATTGAAAATATTGACAAAAAGTGAATTTGCATTAAGAGAAATAAACTAGAATGCCATGTACTGTAATAATGTACTTAATTTACCCTTAAAGGCATATGGTTCAGAAAATATCAGGCTGGTCTGTTTCTATGTCAATATTTCAGTCTTTCATATATTCCAGGTATTCCCCAAAATCCCATAGATGTAATGCATTATAACTCCAATTGGGTGAAAAATGTTTGCAGGTGTATACAGCACAGTATCAACTGTGAATCACATCACGTTCATTATTTTACACAGCAAAACTATTTAACATTTGGTGCATGTAGATGCTGTCTATATTGTTTTTACCTCAGAAAAAATGATATCACAGTTGATTTTGTTTTACAGAAAATGCACTTTATCAACAATAATGTGAGAGAGTATTTGCCAGTGTAATGAAATCACCCTACTTTATTTCATACTAACATTAGCTCGCCAGCTAACATTAGCTGAGGCCGAGCTTACACAACTAAGTAGCTGAATTAGCTGACTTGCTAAGAAGCATATCTTGGATAGAAAGACTCTAAATATTTACAATTATCAAGTTAACATTACAAACTTAGGATAATACTGGAGTTACATTTAAATAATTATTTTGAAACATGATGAAGATTCAAAGAGTGTACAGCATCTGGCAGTGACCTTAATCTACAGTGTAACAAAGATAAACCGTTATAGTTGTTTACTACAATAATCTCTAATTATTACCACATTGTTTCCAATGTGTAAAATATCAGGTAGTATCTACCTCTCAGTACTCAGCTGACCTCAATTAGCCCCCTCCTCTTGCATCAGTGCAACTGTTTGTGAACTAAGCTGGTTTACTGTTGCATATCGATGGCAGACGTTTCCAGACTGATTGAGGAAACCTGAACAGTCGCAGCAACACACGCTCCCCCCCAGTAATCTCTGTCTTTGAGCAAGGCACTGGATACCTGTAACTCCTGTGGTTCTCAACAGTGTAGGGTTGTGTGATTTCTCAGCAGCTCCCTGATGCTGAGTGGGTGTTTGTGTGTGACCCTCCCGACCCTGCGTCGAGGCCATCACTGTAAATAAGAGTGTGTTCTTAGTGAAGTTGCTGGGCTGAATAATTAGTCTTTTTTTTAATCTGCACTGCTGTTGTGCTCATACAGTATATGCTTCTTCAACACGACCCTTTCTGTCCTTATCTTCCGCTCTGTTATCTTGGCTACATCCGCTACTTTTATGATAATTGATGAATGTCATTATAGTGTGGGTTTGGCATTGAAATATTTACCTGAAATGTAAAAAAAAAAGATGGCTTCTTTGAGACTTATTTAACCAGAGAATGACATTAATCAGACATGGCATGCACTTGTATCCAGACTAGCATCAATTATAAATTGATTTCACTGGTGAGATGTAATATTTCTGCACACATTTAAGAAATGTTGAAAAAATAAACGTTTTTAATAATGCCTTTCTCTGTTTTGTCTCCTCTTTGTGCTTTGCATGTGCGTTTGTGACTTTTGTCCTTCTGTTGCCTGTGTTGGCATGTAACTAGGGAAGTGGAGCAGGCCGGTCTGTCGGACTTAGAGATCATCTCCCAGCCAGTGGAGAATGAGAACCAGTACTTGGCTCCTCCGGTCCAGCTGGTGAGTTTTGGCTACAGAGATCTGCCCCTCGCAGTTCTTGACCTCTCGCTGGCTGGCTCGCAGCTCCTCTCCAACGCAGATGAAGATGAAAACAGGGAAGGGTGAGTGACCCCAATGTGGTATAGTGAGCATTGTACTGTGGGATTTGATTTGTTTGTTATCTCAGCCAGGAGATATTATGCGAGCACGTGAGTGTGTGAGTGTGCACGTTTTTCCCTGTCCATGGCTAATCTCATATTCTGATGCAGCAAACTGTATTCTGTTTTTGGTGGCCAGTTATGGCTGCATGCTCACGGACCGCTCACGGTTGCGATGAGTTTCAATGAAGTGTGTTTTACAACGCCGTACAGCCCGTTGGTGAGACGGTGGGGTTACCAATTGTGGGTTGTATTCATTCAATCACACAATACAGCGCTGGTCGTTGCAGAGACGCCTGATCTGCCTACTTCTGAGTGTGACTTTCTGTATTTTAATATAATTTGCCTCTGTAGCAAGTGTGAGTGACAGACGTTTAATCATTTATTGGCTTCAAACTGCTTTTTCTGTGAATTCACAGTGACAATGATTTGCTTCTGTTAACAATTTGGCAACAGGGAGGTGTCAGTAACACACTGGAAGTATTTGATCCTACTGTGGGTGACTTTTCCGAAATGATTTGGAAGTGGCACGAACACAGACACATAGTCAGTGTTGAGCCAACAGATTCCTGCATCTTATGAAAAGACACACAACTAAACATACCACTCTTCTGAAAAGCCCAATAAAACATTACTGTCCGTATTTATCTCTTTATACCCTGAGCTTATCATGTTTTATGTTTGTTAGAAAAACCCAACATATTTTTGGTCACCGATTCGATTTCTACTTATTTAGCACCCCTTCACTCATCTCAGCTTGCTTCAGATGATTCCATCTCTTTCTCTTACTTCATTGCATGATTAGTGGTTCAACATCATAGTGTATATACAAACTACTAAACATGTCTCCTATAAAAGCTTCAAATCCATTCCAAATTGTTTTACATTACATTTTGTTTGTTGCAGGATAAATTCAGTGTTTTTGTTTGAGTCTTGGTACTAGCTTAGTCCAGTGTGAAGATGTTTTCCCTTTTATACAGATTACAGTTAAACTCACCAAAGAAGAACATGATGGCTGCTTTACAATGGCACCTGCAGCTGTTTTCAAGAAACATTTAATAGTTTTTGCCAAAAAGCATCCACGACACACACACACACACACACTCTCTCTCTCTCTCTCCCTTAAATGCCACATAGTATGCATGATTATCATCCATCATGTACGAAGTCTCCCTCCCCAAGTCCTTGACTTGCTGCCCCTGTTGCTCAGTATTACGTCCATTTATCATTACATGACAACCTCTGGGTTGTCCAGCGTCCATAAGTTAGCTGAGATCAATTCATCATTTCAGACTAAATCTCCGCCCTCTTCCCCGTGCCAGCTGACAATAGGGGCCTTTATTGTAAGTGGCATTTTGCAGTGCAGGAGCCGATAATATCCCACTCTTACTCTTGTAAGTCTTTTGTACTATCTCACTATACATGCCGTCACGTTCAATTATTGTATTGTTTCTCACATGGGTGATCAAAGGGGGCTGTTAAAGGAACTGCAACACTTCCAGTTGTTTAATGTCATTAATATGGTACTTTAATAAGTCATTCATAACCTACAAATTGCCACAGACTGTTCTTGACTGATTTGTGAGTGCGTTTTTTTTATGATTTGTGATGTCTTGTCAACTTCAAGAGTTCAAGAAACAAAGCAATATAGATTAATTACACAGATGAAAAAGAGAAATTACTGTTATGATTTTCAAGGTTATGACGCCATTACAAAGGCACGTTAAACTTCTGACCTGCTGATCGCGGTTCTGTGAAAGGCTGGATGGCATATGGATATGAGGTCACATCACAGCTGTCCTTTTGATTAGTCACAACATAAACAGATTTGTTTTTTCACTGTGCAAAACCTGCTCACTGTCCATTCTGTCCAGCAACTCTGACTCAAACCTGGCTCTTAGCACAAGCTCTCACTGGGATGCACATAAACACCATAAGCTGGAGTACAGGATCCAACACACACACACACACACACACACACGCCAAATCCATACACACCACCCCATCCAAGTGCTCCGTTTGACACAAAATCAGGTCTCACTCCATTGGTTCCCTTCACTAGGCCAGTCATGGCCAGAAACAGATGGATTTCACAGACGCACCATCAACAGTAGGCAGTCCCGACACTCACACTGCACTTGTATCACAGCCAGTTCAACCCTTGTGTGTCCTATTTCATATCAGGGTCAGTGATAGCATGTGTATCCATCCCTATGCATAATGGATAGATGTGCGTATGTTTACTGTGGTTGTCTTTGCTGTCTTGGGCTGGATTTAGTTCACACTAATTACTTAGACATGCTGTATTTCCTATTGTTGCTCAACCTGTGAAGAACCTGTAAGGCTGATTAGGCCAAGAGTCAGCCTATAACTGGGTCACGGGCCTGCTGTTGTTGAGTAATCACAAAACAAGACCACCAATATGTTCAAATGAGCTTGGGTCCAGGGGGTAAGAGACTAAAGTTGTGGTCCAGAGGCTGAAAAACTGTAAGAACCCGTGCTGTAAGAAGCTCTATCAACACTGCGGTGAAGGTTATTTTACCAGTGAGCCCAATTTACTCAAACTGTGCTCGGTGCGATGGGGTCACTATTTCATATTCAAGTCATTAGTGCGAAATGTCTGCCTGTAAAAATGCAGCCAGTGGGAGTTGTAAAAGTCATCATTCTTTCATTTAGCTTTAATGAAGTTCCATTTAAATCCACCAGGCATGAGCTCCAGTAATGTGTGTGTTACATCTCCACCATACCTTAAATGCTATACTAATCTCTCACATTCATCACCATCACCTACCTCTTGCTTTGTGATGATAAAGGTAACATATCAAGAACCCTTGCTCGGTCTCACGTCACATCAGATGTTTTTGCCAACCTGGGACATTTTTAGACAGAATACATTGAAATAGTGAGAATCAGCACTTAAAGAGGAAAACAACCTGAGAGCGTGTGAAGAAAAGATGCCTCCTCTGACATTAAGGCCACGTCAGAGGCCTTACTTATTAGAATCAGTAAGATGTAGCGAGAGAACATCTCACTGAATGTGTCAGTCAGCCTGCTGCCTCCCAGGACCCTATTCTATTTGATTCTGTGGATTTCAGCAGCGCTGGGCTTTCAGTGATTCCACCTGTGCCTCCGTCTCCTCATTACCGTATCGATCTACCTCTCAAACAGACAGCGGCCATTAGCCTCGTTAAATGACATTCACGAGCGCCACGCCCGTGCACCATCATCATGTTTTACGACGGTCTCGTCGACACTTTCTCATGTCGGCGCTTTGACATCAGCTACCTGTGACCGAATGTGAGCCCCACCAGGCCCATATCTGTGTTTGCTTTCAGAATGCAGATAAGAAAAACTGGAGTTCATCTCGCAGAGAGACCAATTGCTAAACTCACTTTTAGGGGAAATGGGGCAGAGGAAATTAACCTTTTATGTACGTCTAGAATGATGAAGTGAAGTTGAGAGAATGCGAGACAGCGACAGCGGGAGGGCAACCCACAGACACCAAAATGAAAATGCATGTGGGAGAGGAATCAGTTAGCTGCTCCACTGACTACCTGGGAAAGTGGATTGCCACACCACCACCACCACACCTCAACCCCTCCACTCCCAGCCTGCATTAGCTGGCTCATTGGCTTCCTGAGATAGTGAAGCAGCGTCATGAAGAAAGCTGTGCATGGGAAATGTTTAGGCCATGCTCTTGTCGTGATGTTTTGCAGAAAGCGAGCGCCCACTCCTGAAAGTGAAAATGTCACAACCACGGCAGAGGTGTTTCATCAACATGGCGACGGCTCATTGGGTGAGGGGTGGAAGTTATTCTCACTGGCAGTTTGGGAATACCTCGCTGTCAGCAAAACATTTCTCATCTACTTATTCCAGGAAGAAAATGAGAAATATGCAAACTAAACAGATATATCCTTTGTTGTGGTGTGTTACAAGTTTACATCAAATTGAATGTACCATCTTGTACTCGCAGTTATTGAACTAATCAGTTTTGTTGACGAGTCCTTGAAATTGAAACTGTGGGGGGAAAAGAAAATCCCACATTTACTTGTTGGGAGCATATTGCAGGCTGTTTTTTTTCCCCTCACAGGTTTACAGATTAGATGATGAAAGAACACAGATTTGTGTTATTATGCTTTGCCTATACTGTATGGTTGCAGAGTGTTTAATAGCAGGAAGCAAGCAGAGGGGATTAATCAAGAGGAAAGGCTCCTGTGTCAAGCTGCCACTGTGTGATGAAGCACCTATTGTCAGCCATGTTTGCATAACCTAGCCTGTAGCATAGTGAAGGTGGAGCTGACCTTACTGCTATCTCTGGTATACTGCGCTGCCCTCACTTCACATCACGGCAAAGCAGTCACTCACACGACCCTTCCTCTCTCTCTCACACACACACACACACACACACACACACACACACACACACACACACACACACACACACACACACACACACACACACACACATTTGTACATTTGTGCATGAACAGAAACGCAGCACATAGAGTATTTATACACTGAGAGAGCGAGCGAGAGAATAATGCCAGGCCTGAAATGCTTTCTCACTGTACTACATAGTGGTTGTTAATCTAATCCTCTGTAATCATGGTTCACTTCATATTCCAGTTTGTGACATCTCATTATGAACAATGGTGTTCCTTCATCGATGCTTCTGTACATTGAGATAGGCTTTTTCTGTCTCTCTCTTTCGCCGCCATTCTACGTATTTCTGTATTTCTGTATTCCTTATGATTTTTTTTCTCTTGCTTCTTCTCCTATTCTTTCAGTTTACTCTTTTCTTTTCACACTCACTGTCTCATCTTTTTTCATCGTTTTCTGCCCCTCGCTTTCACACAAAGTAGGCCTTCCCATGCTGAAAACCAATCTGCGCTGTAACTCAACTAAATGCCAAAAAAGCGGCGCATGTTCTCTATAAATCAGACTCTACACACTTGTCAGCACATCATACTGACCTACCAGAGGCCCCTTCAGGAGCCTCTTGGCTCACAGTCCTGTGGTGAGGGTGGAGACAGGTGGACAGGTTGGAGATTTCCAGCACCCGTTTACTGTATTGTTGCCTAACACAGTGTTCCTATCAGGAGAGATGTGGGCGACATTGTGGGAGGTGGTTTTTCGAGCTAGCATCAGGGGGCAGTTGCAGTGTTAGCAGTTTTGGCGTCATGGTAAGTGGAGTGTGGTTATTAATAGAGTTGGGCCCATCCATCTTCCTGTCCAGGAGAAATGCTGGGAGGACCAAGGTGGCGTGGGCCTGTGTTCAGCACTTTCATGGCCGCCCACTCTCCTCCGAGTCATCAAGCTGCTTTTGTTTGTTTGCTCACTTTTTTTTAAGCTGAAGGTTTTTTTTGGTGCATTTCAGCTTGTATCTGTGTAGGCGAGTGCTGGTGTGTGACTTTGTCAGGTGGAACAAAGAATGTCAGCGAGGGAGATTTGAAGGACAGACCTCATATGCGACTTGTATTTATGGTTTAAACTGGCGATTAAATAGTCACTGGTGTCACAAATATGTTTAGAAATCTTCTAGTTTGCAGCATCTGCTCAGAGGGCATAACATGCTGACTTTTGAAAGTGTATTTCCTCTCAGAGAAACAGTTTAAGTCAAAAATATTGGACTTAACCCTGTAGACAACAACATCCACAGTCATGTAGGACGACCGTCACTGAGCACTGAGTAATGTGACTGTGACAGGATACCGCACAGAACTATTCTCAACTTTAACTCTGTTTAAAGGAGAGACAGAACGTAGAATTAAATATATCCCTGAAACTCGACTCCAACCTAAAGCCAATAGTATGTCAAATCTCCACAAGCTGCTGCAATACCTGCTCAGTGGCTGAATATGCTGCTGCCTGCGACTGTGGTAATATACACACGTAAAACGCTGTAGAAAAGGTCAGGGTGTAGAGTACGATGCTGACAATGTGACAAGGGGAAGTACTTGGACTAATTATTATCTGATAACACATGGATAAAAGCCTGCAGTGCAGAACAAATCTGAAGATTCAAGTTGCCAGACTGGCTCACCAAACCACCCAACCCTCCCCCACTGTTGTTACAAGTGCACACCTGAGCAGTGGAATGATGTCACCTCCCATCCCAGTGATGGCTGTGTGGCTGCCAGACGCAGAGACAGAAGCATATGTTGCTGATACGGCTGTTCCAAATGTGCATGGAGTCCAGGGTTAGGTACCAACACCAGATGGTTCATCTAAATCTGTAGTAAACAACGGGGGGAAAGGAGGAAAAACCAAGTGCTCCCACCCTCTGCCTCCTACCAGCTTTAGGCCAAGGGTCCAAATGTTCCATTTTGGAAATAACTACTGGCCCATTTGCAAATTTCAGAAAATGGTTAAGGAAGGAAAACAAACATGGCTCTTTGCATCATCGCAACTATCTCTAAACCCTTAACAGATTTGTGCAATCGATATACTGTGGGGTCCAAGCACTGCATTCTTACTTCACATGATGCAACTTTGTTAGAGGAGGGGAAAAATGTCAAATGTTGAAGTCTTGCCTTTTGAAATGATGTATTCTCTGATGGCGCTCACCTGGTAAAGCCAATTTGGCCTGATTTAATTAGAGAGCACAGGAAGTCGTCTGAGACAGCGACCTGGGAACGACCGGCCTCCCTGTTATCTCCCAGGCTTCTTAATTCCGCTGCCACAGGGATGGCTGCTGGCCAGCATAGTGTACAAGTTCATCGTTTGTCAAATAGATGTTTCCTGTCCATCGTGAGGATAAACCTTTTACGTCAGAGATTCTCCAAATGATGAAAAATGATGAAATAGTACTTTTATTCCAGGACTTCAAAGCCACATGTGTTCAAATGAGGTAATTTACCCTCCAACCATACTCTTCTTTCTATAAATACCCCAATTGTTAATTGTCAATAGCAGCCCATTAGACCTAAAACTAAAACACTACATTGTCATTATTAGATTGAATTAAGTTTCACCATCATTAATTACTCCTTTCATTAGTTATTATGTACAATATTCAAACAATTATCTGGTAGTTTTGACACACAAATCCACAAACAATTATGCAAACTATGAGCACATATGTCTATGTTAACACTTCGCCTCTCCAGGTAATCTGTTTTGTATTTTGTCTGTCTTGACTTAAGCTGTGCCAAGTTTTACACATCTTTCTATGCTCGCTGGCGGTGTGACCATTCATAGATATTCAACCTAAATAGATATTAGAGAGGGTATTATGACATGTTTACAAAACCTCTAAGCAGATTATAAAACATCATTAAAACTAAAAATGACAAGATTTGTTTCAATCAATACAAATACAATCTTATACAAAAATTGAATTGTGTGTTTTTATGAAGAAAAGAAATCATCAAAGGATAACATTTCGAATTTTTTGGTGGTTTACACTGACTTCAGAGGATCATCAATGATCGGCAATGGGTATCGCTGGCAAAAAAACATGATCAAAGATCTCTACAAGTTATATTTGCTCCCTTTTTGCTTTTGTGCTGATCCGATCAGTGATCCTATCAACTGATCCGAACTGTGAGTTTTATGATCTGTTGCAACACTTTCGCTGTCCACAGGCTGCACTATTTGCCGTATTGACAATATGATAATGGTCACAAAGAAATACATGCACAGCTCAAGTCAGTTAACCCCTATCCTCAAATCACAGGTGGCAGAGTGGCTAATATGCACAGTGTGACATAATAACAGATACCAGACAGGGATCAAGTGTCAGAGCAAAAAGCCATTAGTGGAGCTTTGATGGCCTTGATGGTGTAATCTGTTTTTCTTTAGCTCTTTATTAAAAGAGAATTTATCCGGTGAAGAACAAGATTAATTCTAACCCCCCATGATCCCCTTAAACACAAATAGTAACACAATGTGGGTGTTGTAGGTTCAAAAGGTCAGTCATCAAAAAACACACAAAAACATATCTGAGTCCAGTAAGTTTGAGGGTGAAGATGGGGTTTGACTGCACTTATTTGTTGGGCTCAAAGCTGATATAACAACAATAACAATAGTAGTAATAATATCAATAATGATATTGATCCACCCTGTTATCATATAGCCCAATCAAACTGTTCACTGATATTTGATCGTCTTGATCGCACCACGTACAGTCTGATTAGCCTTCCTCATCCATGAAGTCAAAATCAAGTTTTGTTTTGTTTGCTGCATCTTAAATGAGCTCCACCAACACCTTCTCTCTCAGATCAACACCTTCTCTCTCAGATCAACACCTTCTCTCTCAGATCAACACCTTCTCTCTCAGATCAACACCTTCTCTCTCAGATCAACACCTTCTCTCTCAGATCAACGGTCACTTCAGCTGAGATCTCTAGCTAACTGCAGTCTATAGTCACCGTGTACCGATCGAGGCCGACTGTGATTGGCTGCGCACATGTGAATGCACACATATATGGTATACGAGCAGAATACAGAATACACACACACACACACACACACACACACACACACACACACTGACCTTCCTGTCCCCTTGCAACATACAAATGAGTCTTTCCCCAGCGTTCCCACAGGACTGTGAGGAGAAGCTGAACACCAGTTACCCTTGTTCATTGTGTTCCTCGTGTGCACTCGAGGAACAGCTTACATTACTAAGCCTCTAGTTGCAGGTTCATGTAATCTGAATCATGTATTTCTTGTATTATGTATGTAACATTAAATGTGGTTATATATACACACACATATTGATGTTTTTCATGTTTTCATTTTGGTTATCTTTCTGGTCATTGTGCATCTCTTTGACTTTATAACAAGAAACTAGCATGACTAGGACTGCAACTAAAAAGCTGTTATGTAACTGTCACACACAAACAAATGAACAATTTGAATAAATAATATGCTTGTCTGACAATACTGATGTAAAAGGGTAAACGCTACATTGTAATATTTCACTTGTCATGTTTCTTTTCAGTTGTTGCCAGAGTGAAAGTTAAAAAAACAGAAGCTGCTCTATCTCTGAGCAGAAGTCAGTGCCTCAGAGGTTTACTGTATATCTTGACTCCACAATCAGTCATTTATTCCGTTGCTTCTGTTTCCACTGAGAGTGCTGCAGGAGTGTTGGGGCTTGCCTCTTCGATGCTGATGTGTTGTGATCAATGGTGCGCAGGCATTGGTAATGGGGAACCTTTCAAATGTAAAATGAATTACCTGCAATCTGACAGCATCAGGGCAACTCAGCATGTATTTTATGCTTAGTTGGTGCTACTCATGCTTGCTTTAGCATAAAGCATATGTGTGTGTTTGTGAGTGTGTGCATTGGTTGTTGAAATGTGAAGTCTGCAGGAGACGCATTATTTTCGACGGGAAGATATGGATGCTGCCTGTCTGGTGTCTGCTTTGTCAGGTGAGGCTGAATTTGCCATTAGCAGACTGTGATTTTGCTTGAAACGACACTTTGAATCCTTCCGCCAGGAAGAGGAGGGTCTTCTTGCCCGTGTCACTTGTCTTGTTTTCTTTTTAACATAAATTCCACGAGTACTGAAGTGCTTCGTGACAGCATGTTGTTTGGCTGTAAATACGATGACTTTACATCGACAAACTCTGGGCCTGCTTCCTTGAAGCCACTGCTTGTAGGAGGTTCTGGTTTGGCACAAATGAACAAGAGGTTGTGTTTACTTACTGCTGGTCAGTACAAAAGAACAAACTAAAACTGCCGGGTAATAATCTATATACCCACATTCATGATGTGTTTTTTTTTTTGTATTTTGTGATTATACTACGAATGTATCCAGCAAATAATGTCTGTTGAGTAATTAATATAGTATGTGCTGTGAGGTCAATGTGGAGTGCAACATAACTCATTAAATGACTTCACAGAAACAGTTTTTCCAGGGGCGTTTCTAGGATTCAAAGTAAGTGGGGGGGCTTAGCCCCAAGGGGAGTGGCATGTTTTTTTTGGGGTCATTTGGGGCCATGGATAGATTGGGTCGATCAGAAAGAATGTGATTTTGCTCTGTAGTTTTGCTTGCATTCAGTATATGATAACGCAAGAAACAGAATTTCAGGGTCATGGTGAAATTTGACAACACAAATATGAACTTTTCTCAAATAAAGAGAGAAATAATTTTCCTGCTTGTAAAGGAAAGACGGATAAACTAGTTTTCATATCCGCGTCAGCCCCAAATCCTAATTCTTACGTAAAAGGACGCACACAATGGATGGAGAATGGACCTGACAGTGTCAACTTTATATCGTTAAGTATGATGATAGCCGATTGGATTGTAATTTGAAGGGGGAGAAAACATACACACCATAACGCACGCACATATGTAGAATGTTAGAGTTATAAATAACTTGTCCATGTGAGAAACAATAGTTTAATTTAATGACATCACCAAAAAAAAGATTTTTAAAATTTATTTTTTTTAAATCCAATAATGCCAAATTATTTGGGGGGGCTGAAGAACATTTTAGGGGGGCTTCAAGGGGCCCCTGAGTTTTTCTCTTACAATACATCGACAGATGCCCTGAGGGTATCCCATGCGTTTCTGTTTCTGCTGATATGTGACGAACATAACAACGCTTGATAAGTTGAGTTAGCGTGCCAAGATTCATTTTTACAAGTTTGCCTTTGAGTCACTATTTTACCTTTAGTGGTCAGAAATTGGCCAATGCAGTTGTGAACATTAGTAAAGCAAAAATAATGAGTAAGACAGTTTTGCTCAAACTGTTACTATAATTACAAATACAACTCTGGTACAGAGTGTAAACGTATAACAACAATAAATATGTTTTTCATCTCAAACAGGCTTCCAACTACCAACATTTGACCCTTCCAGAGCCAAAGAAAAGTACTGATCACAATATCAGGTCAAGAAACTGTGCAAAGTGCATTTCTCCAATTTTCCCGAAGTTGCTGGTAAAACGGAGAAAGATTGTGAGCATTAGAAATAAAGCATAACATTTCCCAGTGAGGAACACTTCAAATTTAACTGAGACTACTTGAGTGAAATTACTTATTCTTTATTGCTGTCTATTGGGCTAAGGATGAATTTGTGTTCAAGCAATACAAGCCCCTCCACTGTGGTGGAGTACTTTATCTAATGAGACCATCAGGTGCTGTGAGTCTGACTGTCCCAGTGTTTGGTAGCTCACTCAACATGCTGCTATCGATTACTTTTCCTGATTTAATCTCCATCCTCTGTTTCCCTGTCCAGCTCCACTCAATCTCACAGGCAGTGGGAAACAGTGACAGCTATATCAACCAGCTCAACACACACCACTGTAGAGAAAGAGAGAACGCAGGAGAGATAAAGACAGAAATGCGGAGTGAGAGCAACTTAAGAAAGGCCATTAACTCCATGGTAATGTCCAAAAAGTCTTTTCATTTGACTAAAATGACAAAAGCAATATTTAGTTTTGGTAAATCAATATGAGGTTGGTAAAAAAATGTCGATGTGAAAATCCATGAAGCCACAGTGAGTTTGAAAACGAACAGTTTAAGAGGTGACCTTGTCCACTGTATGTGCTTGTCTACTAGTGACTTGTGCCAGGTGGTTGTGTCAGGCCGTCAGGGCTGAGCGGGTCAGAGAAACAACATTTGCTACTGTTCTGTTGCTTTAATACGACTCATTAATATACCGCATGTGTCACCAGCAGCGTCCGACTGCGTCCCCTCTGGGCTGGGCTAGTTTTGGCATGACACACACATTTACTGAATTTAGCCAAATTGTCTATTGTGTCAAAGCACTTTGCACTTCCTGTGAACTCACATCCCTTATTCATCTGTGTGTGTGTGTGTGTGTGTGTGTGTGTGTGTGAGACGTTTTGGCTTCCGCGGTAGCCTGTACGAAGACCTGTTATAAATTCTGGACAGATTGTAACCAACAGGTTTATTGCCTTGTTGACTCATTAAAATATCCTTCGATGATGGATTTGATCTTGGCCAAGATGCTGCCTTCCGATGCGTTATGAACAAGCGAGGCACTCTTTCAAACTGCCAACGGGTAAAATGTACTCGCTGTTGGAATGCATTGATTTTCAAACTACAAAGTTAATTTACTTACCATCCTACAACACCGGGATGCACAACACAATGCTATAGTTGTAGTCCCTTCGTGCTACTCACAACAGCAGTCACATTCATCCCAGGACACAAGCAGTTCTGGTATGGTTTTTGGTGGGAATTGTACTTTTTCCCTTTAAACCACAGACGGAATGATGTATACCTTTTTCAAGTATGTGTGGACTCTTAGTTAATGTTCCTATGAACAAAAACGTAATGATCCGAGACTCCCGTTTATTAGTGTAATTGAATCTGAAATGCTCTTACATTGTTACCTACAATTGTTATTTAGTTGATTTCTCATTGCCAGATTTCCTTTGGTTGAACAATAGACTTCATAGTTTTCACAATTGCCTCACATCTCACCAGCTGACTTGTCTTGGGGCAAATCAGTGATGCACTATAGCAGCTTGTGTTTGCTTGATTTGTACTTCCTTTATGTTTGGAAGCATAATGCTGTTGGGTGTGGCTGGTATGCATGAGAAATAAACTGCTGCATGTATCATTGAAATGAACACTGAGGATATGTGACTTGGCACCGAGTCGTTCATTGTTGGTTAGAATGATTGTCGTTGTGTGGTCATTTGGTCCTTGCTCATTTGTCATGACAAGATACAAGACCCTCTGACCATCATCACTCTAAAGTTGAGCTTGGTCTGATCCTGAGTTTAGCTGTTGTTCTTTTTGTCTCTTGTTGGTTATTAATACACTGTATTAAATTACATATTGCATATATGAATTTACTGATTTCATATTTTCTTTGTATATGCGGATGTATGTATATATAGGCTGGCATGTAGGCTGGCTCTCAGGATGGCATGATACCTGGCATCCACAGAGTCTCGCCAAGACTCTGGTGGAGCAGATTCTGCACCATCTGGAAGTCGCACATTAGCGCTACCCCACCCAAAGCCAAGAAGATGATTGCTATCAGCATGATTACGCCTTCATCAGATTAGCTGTGCATTGTTTACAGGCTCGTGGCTCTGCCCGAGCCAGCCTTGAACGAATAAATACTTTCCTCTAAATAAGCCAATGCAGTGATCAACTCAACAGCAGCTAAATACATTTCCCGCATTAGTGCATTCATTTGTTTCTCGAGGAGAAAATCATAAGGATGTTTGAGCTCTTGCAGTTTATTCTTCGGTGATATCATACGTCTTCAGAAATGTCTGTTATTAGGGTCAGACGAATTCCTAAAACAGGTTAGAGATTAAACGTTGACTGTTGATTTGTTGTAGAGCTTGTGTGAACATTACACAGTTCACTTTGATCAAATAGCCAAAGAGCCACACAATTAAAAAATGACATGTGTGGCCTCTTCCACTGACTGAGCAGAAGCTAATATGTCAGAAACGAGGAGGTGAATGAGAGAGATGTACTAGTTAGTTAAACAGGCAATATAAAGGTAAAAGTAGGACTTTTATTATGGATTACTTTGTTACATTCCAGTTTCAAAGATAGAACACATCTTCATCCGGCAGTTTTAACCTGAGATCGTGATGTGGTTTAATAGGCTATAACTGGTATTTTAACGGATAAAGTATCCAGATTTGTCCGTAATGAGTGCAGCATAGTCAGTTTTGTCACAGTGGCAAAATGGAGACATTTTGCCACTGTTGCAGCTCATATTAGCACCACGCCAAGGAATGAAGACATGATCAGAGGAGAGAAATGCTCTGCCAACGTCTGTCTCCTCAATGCCAGTGCATGGGGAGAAGGGAAAGGTAGCCGGCAGAGCCAACTTTCCACTCCAGCTGGAGAGCCGGTGAGAGGCATGGTTCCTCTCATCTCCTACTGTCAACCATTGTCGTAGCTGGTCTGTAACACTAGCCACTACTTCTAAATAGCATTCAGACATCTTGCCAGACACTTCAATGGCCTAAATGCTGGATTCTTACAGTACCTGGCAAATTTAGATTTTGTTTTTTCAAGTCTTAAAAAGGCAATCTACTATTTCCTCTGGAGCATGTTAGAGTCAGTCAGTCAGGGGATTGTGCGCTAATGTGTTTGATGTTTCATTGAAAACACATATTTCATTGATAAAATTAAATACAAATTCTCACATTGATATGTAGATGTGCATTAAAGTTAAAATGCATATCAACGGGCCATTGATTTTGCTGAGCGTGAAATCCTGCCCTCTAAGCAGCATCCTCTACAGTGGCTCCCTTCATTGCCATGTAAAAAGGAGTCCATCAATATTCCAGTCACTCCTACAGCTGCTGGTTGAGTCACTCGTTCACAGAGCTTCACTGTCCGTCTCTCTGTCAATGCTGTCTCTGACCACACTTCCTTTCCCTTTGCTCTGGCCATCAGCAGCACACTTTACTTGGATTAAACAGACATCACCTCTCACAAGTGTAAACTACCACCCTCTGTTGGCCATGTCAGGGAGTTCAAATATCAAGATGAAACCACCGAGACATTGTTCAGCATACTCAGACTGGGAATCAATGCAGCGATAGATATATCCAATGCCAGTTTAAGCATGGTGGAATATTATTCATAATATTATTCATTATTCAGGTGTCACATCTTAGTGCGTCACTCAATTTATTCACATTGGTCATACTTTGCCTGAAGGCAACATTGACTTCAAATAATTGAATTTCTGGCTATGAAAGATGAAGTATTAGCTTAATCAGGGGCTTGAGCCCAGCTTACCTTTATAACATGTAGTACATTTGTATTCTTTTGAATATTATGAAGTCTAGAAATGCAATAGAATAAGCCATACTGATACAAATCTACAAATCTTTTTTTTTCTGTTCGCTGTCTTTAGGTCCAACTGGCTGAAGCCCTGTTGCGGTCGCCGGGTGGCCCTGTGGCAAGTCTGTCTGCTCAGCGCTGGCTTCAACTGTATCCTGGTGGCCTGTGTCATCCTGGTGGTGCTTTTCCTGTCTTTGGAGCTGCTGATCGACACCAAACTCCTTCAATGTAAATAGCGTGCATGGCTACTTATTTATATGTCCTATTTAAACCTTTATTGTCAAGGGGGAGGTTTGCTGAGCATGCATATTCTTCTCCAGCGACACTGGAGCATAGACTGTGTGACGTTGATAAAACACCTGGGAGGCATCCAGTGCAACATATAGAGGAGTAGCTCCACTTGAGCAGTGGGGAGTTCAATGCTTTCGTGTCCGTGAGTGTTTAAATGAAGCTTTATTAACTCTAGAGTTGTAGAAATCAACAGTCATGTGATTCATTCTTAAATAGTCATGTGTATGCATTTAGTGTCCCCTCTTTCCATCACTTCTGTGTGTGCAGTCTTGCCAGTCACAGAGGAGCTGCTGGGGCTGGATGGTAAATGGTTGTGATGGAGAGTGATGGAGAAAGGTGATAATGAACCAAGTCTCTTGTCAATAGCAGCAGGCACTCGTCCCTATCGATTACTGGCCAGCATCCAGCTCTGATGATACCTGAGTCTCGCTGCGGGGACTGCAGGACTCTCGTCGCTTCAGATCTGCTGTAATCCGGTGCTTTGTCTGTTGCCACTCCTGCAAGACAAACAGTGGAGTGGGCAACAGGGCGGGAGGGAGTGCACAGAGAGGTTAGAGGCGTAGGACATGGGTAGATACAGGTTGGCATTGTGGATTCATAGATGGGCCTTGAGATATGGAAAAAACTAGAAAGCAGCATTTCTACTTTTCTAGAAGAGCAGATTGAGGCGTGATATGGGTCAAAGTTCAAAATGAACTCAAGCAGACAAGGTTTTTTTTTTCTTTGTGCTAAACCTTCTTAAATAAAATAAATATTACGAGTTATATTTCCATTGAATGGTAAGACGCATGCTTTTACAAGATATGAGCGAAGATACTAAATGTAATTTAGACATTATTTTTGAATTAATTTGCTCACCTCGTAGAGGAACACCTTGCTTCCTTGTGTTGTTTGTCGTGTGCTCCTCTTTATAACTTTGCAGGTTAACATCTGCACGTTTCTTCTTTCAACAGTTTCCAATGCTTTCCAATTTGCCAGCATTATCCACTGGATCAGCCTTATCATCTTGTCACTCTTCTTTTCAGAGGTAAGACAATCTATTGTTGTCCATAAAACCATATTTCCGGTACCAGCGTTAATACAAATCCTTTAGCCCTCCTTCAGTTATCACGTTAGCCTGTTAGTTTGCAACCCCCTTGCTCTTGGTCCCTTGAATAATGTTATATGGTCACAGAAGTCCTTCATGGGCACAGAAACCCTGATATTTAAAGTGACATATCACATTTCTTTTTAATTAATTATTGAATTAAAGCAAACAAAACTTTCTTTCGCTAGATTATATCCTATCTATAGCAGTGCAAACCAGGTACAGGCCTAAGGGAACTGGAGTACGTAGCTGCCATTTCATTTCCTTCATCTCGTCTATCGTCTTAGGATTCAGCTTTAGTTTCACAAATGCTACCTTGAGGCTGGATGGCTGGTCTGTTGTGTAAACCATAATTTTAATTAGTCTTATTAAAATGTTAGCTATTGTTTGATAAGATCGTGTCTTATCATCACTCTAGAATTGTGAAAAACAAAATGGAGAGGGGAGAATTTGGCCCACAGGCCTCCACTCCAGTGCAAACCAATTACCCTGACAGCCTCAGCCCCAACGCCCGAAACCAAACATTAATTACCAGTGAGCCACTAGGAGCAATAATTAAAGCTGAGCTTAATGAGCAGTAGAGATGGGGTTACAGCGATACGATCCAGCCAAACACCTCGCCCACTGACATCACAGAAGAAGAGTCATCTGGGAATGGTGTTGGACAGATGTAGCTTATCACCAGCCGGCCCCTCTGCACCAATCGGAAAACAGGATTCGAACATGTGGGTGGGGTCCCTGAAACTTTTCATTTGACACCAGCACTGTTGTCCGACATACACTCTGGATGATGGATTAGCAGGACGAGTCATACATGACACCACGTGCTAATTGGAGCATGAATCAATGACCCTGCTCAACAAAGAGTACCACAACCACCAGCATTTTAAAAGCACAATGTAAAGTTTGACAGGAGATTGTATTGTGATGTTCTTCTGTAGGTCAAATATTAAGATCAGGGAACATATTTGCCCCAGATATGATAGCTTTATCAAATAGTTATAGCTGTAAGTGCCGGTAAAAGGGTGTTTTTTCTATGTTCTTTGAGACGTTCCTCGGATGTGTCACAGGCAAATCAATTATATTGTTCTGTATGTGTGCATGTATTGACTATTTTGTAGCTGCAACACATTTTACACGAATCAAATAGTTATATTTTGTGCTACTAAATTCACATATAGCATTCTAGCGTAGTTATTATTCTATTTGGACAAAAAAATATATTTGAAGAGCAAAACTGTACTGCACAGGCCTCTTCTCAGTTTCTAGTTCACACATCTTGACAAAGGGTGTTGGATGTGATGACAACTCAAAAGACTAAGAATATCACAAGAGCCTTTTATATGTATCATCAACTCCCTCACCAATCTATTTCAATGCTTTGATTTCTCTCTCTCTGTCTGTCTTAGACTGTCTTCAGAATTGTCGTGCTCGGGATCTGGGACTACATAGAGAACAAAGTTGAGGTTAGTGCTGTCGTTGTGTGTTTATTAGCAAGTCTTGATGACCAGGTTTCCATTTTTGTCAGTGTTCAATGTTATTTTTAAGTTTGCCACTTGCTCCTACATAGATGTAGTTCAGCATTTTGAGAAATACACTTTACACACACACAATATTTGCACATATTTTGAATTTTGTACGGGCCTGTGTGTGCGACCTGCCAGGTATTTGATGGTGCTGTGATCGTGCTGTCCCTGGCCCCCATGGTGGCCTCCACGGTGGCCAACGGGCCCAGCAGCCCCTGGGATGCCATCAGCCTCATCATCACTCTACGCATCTGGAGGGTCAAGAGGATCATTGACGGTGAGGCAGACAAAAAGCTTGTGTCCATCAAAGCGTGTTATTAAGAGGCTCATTTTGTGGAGCAACTCAAGGAAATACTCAATCTTTATTAAGTCAAAAGTATTCCACAGATGCATACATATCCAAATAAAATGAAAGAGGCAAATGACCCCATTCTCTCCGTGATTATACAAATGATTTACTATTCAGAGCAATATAACTATTGATCATCCCTCATAGTAAATTGCTGCCACTCTGCTACTCTAACTTGTATTGATTGTAAGGGCATGGTTAAGTAGATTCAGAGAGGCCATAATGAATATAGTGGCTGTTCTCCCTTATGCTAATGCAGATCGGTTCGATATCTGTTCAGAGGTCACCCTCACCACGGGCCTCTGACTGCATACAGGATCAGCTGCACGCAAAACACACGGGAACTCAGTGTGCACTTTGTTCATGTGCAGTGAGACAATGGACGAGCAAAGGGCGGTTGTCCCTAATACTTCCCCTCATAGCAATAGTTTGACATTTTAAGAAATATGCTCATTTGCTTTCTGGAGGAGATAGATAAGGTTAGCTTAGCACAAACACTGGAAAACAGTGTGAAACTACTAGCTTAGCTTGTTTTCATGATTTGTTATATACAATACGGTCTTAAATGGACATTTCTGTCTTGGTTGATTTCGGGATGTCTTCAGTCCAGCTCCTTAAGAATACATCAGTACATTGTTTTAATGGATCAAATATATTGAACTAAAAGGGACACATCACAATGGCACGATTAATCATTTCAGTAATCAATACAATGCAGCTTTCAACAACATTGATTTACTCTGGTGAAGCACAGCAGGGGCATGTTTCCTGCTTCTTAACATGCAGCCGTTGTGTCGGTTTACAGGGAATGGACTCGTGATTTTCCAGCCTCACACCTCGACCTGTTGGGTTTGATATTTCTGAGTGATTGAGTTTCCTTGTTAGGCAGGCGGCAACACACCTCAGAGGATAAAAATCACACTGAAACCAATAAACGTACAGCTGAGGGACTGGCTCGGTTATCAGAGGAGAGGGATTGAGTTTCTTGCAGAATTAGCTTGACGTATGAAGTGGCAATGTTTGTGTCAGTCCGATGGGAGTGGAAATACAGAGGAGTGAACAGCAGCAGAATTTGTAAGGACTAGAAAGCAGAATTTATTAGCAAAGTTATCTGTCAGATGGGAGGTATCAACCTCTCAAACACGTAGAAAAATAAATATTGAAATGTGTAATGTCTTCCTTTTCATTTTATAATACATACAAAGACAATGAAAGATAATGATTTTGCTCGTTATAGCAATGGCTTTAAACAGCCATCTCACCAAAGTCACCAAATGATGAGAAATGTTCCCGAGACAGTAAACAGAATACAGCTGTGTAGGTTGGTTGAACAATGTAAGTCTCAGGCTGGTGTGAGCAGTGAAACACTTGACTCCAGGTGAGAGGAGAGAGTGGAGCAGGGCCACACACACACACACACACACACACACACACACACACACACACACACACACACACACACACACACACACACACACACACACACACACACACACATCATAATCAAGTATAGTCATGCAATCAACACTGTACACTTGTGAACACATACTTATGAGAAGCTGTCTCAATTCTATAGGCGGCTTCTCATCCACACTGACACAGATATGCAGGAGCACAAATGTATTATTACTGCATGTGGTGTGACTACATAATGAACCTGTGACTGAGCTTTTCATGCCTTTATAAAAATAGTACAATAGTAAAGAAGAAAAGAACAGGAAAGTAAAGCAAACATACAAAAATAAATAAGTATAATAAGATAAGATAATCCAAAATTCATGCCTTTTTAAATTCTGACTGCGCTGACCCCATCTGATGTCCCCACTTTTGCAAAGTGTGTGTGTGCCAACATGACTATAAATAGGTGCAAAAGGAGCATGTGGCGATGGCTGTGTGCCCCCCCCCACCCTCAGTACCAGAAAGGCGGTTTCATTCTCCGCCATGTTTTTTTACAAAGCCGGCAGTTGAATCTCGTGATAGTTCAGATCCACAATCACAAAAACGACGACAGAGATATAATAATAGGATTATGTTTCACCTCCGTATGTAGCCCAGGGTTACATTCCCCCATCAGGATACACAGCATTGCCACGTGTGATATCATGTACCTGGCTGACAAATGTGACCGACTGTCTGCCACCTGTGATGACAACAGGTATTCAAATGTTCCTCACTATCCTTCTGTCAGGTACAACTTCCCATCCTGCTCCAGAAAGTGTGTCGTGTGAAAATAAAGTCTGCAGTACGATTGTAAGAGGTGGAGTCACTTATTGATCCAGATGTGATCATGTTTGACGCATTAGTCTTCGCACATTATATTTCCTACAATATACTTTACCAAGAATCATTTTATAAATACATCAAAAATAAGATAAAATCAATGAATAAATAAATAAACAACCAGGCAGTTGCGGTTTTGTAGCAAGACTGATTCAAGGCTGGCCAAAGTAGGCTGGCAACACTTCAGTGCAACACTTAGGCAGGAAGACGATGAAGCTCAGGTCGCTAGAAACTAGGAAGATGTCCATATTGCTACACAAAGTAGCCCAGGGTTTGTGCATCATTTGAGGTAAATGTCTTCATGCCCATTTTCTATAAGGCTCATTGTTTTTGTTGATTTTACGGCTTTTTCTTTGAGAAGGAGCAGTTTAGTTAAACTCATTTTACAGTACGTCACATACATCCAAATGTGTGTGCTGCTACAAAAAGACATGATGACTTTGTTTTGCGTAAATTAGTAGTCCTGCAACCAGGACAGCTCTGAAAATACTTCCAGACAACAAAAGTTAAGATACAAATTGGGAGAATCTGAAAATGAGCTGCTAACTATGCACAAGAGTCTCTAAAGCAACTAAAACAAGAATCTGTTTTTTTGTATTTTACATATATCGTCCATTTTTCTTCATGTTTTTTTAGTTTCATCAAACTGATAAGCACAGATCATTTAGAAAATTACTTTTGAAAATTCAACCACTGAGTTCACATCTTGTAACCCGTTGACACCACCACTGCTCCATTATCTGAAGACGCTTCCAGGACTGTGACTTTAATGCATGCAGATATTGTATACAGCAGATGTTAACCCAGTAAACCGGTGGAATGGGATGTTTAAGGTCAATATGGGCTGGAAATACACTACAACCTTGTTACACCATCAAGTCAGCATTAAACCAGATTCCTGTGGAACATTTTCAGCACCTCGCAAAGTTCATTCAGTACAGGTATAGGGTTACTGGCAACCAGTAATTAATGAGGTTTGCATGTCTGATGACAGACATATATGGAGCAAAGGACGCATGGTCCACTAATACTGACCTTTGACCATGATGTGCTTGATGTATTTTACCATGAATACCTCCAGCAGCTGTTTCAGCTTAGAAAGTTTTCTCACTGAGTAAGTCTTGATGCCTCCTAAAACACCTGGCAATCAGTTTCAGACCATTTAATCATGTAGTGATCTAAAGAAAATGTTTAAACTCTCTCTCTCTCTCTCTCACTCCCATGTTAGCTTATGTGCTACAAGTCAAAGTTGAGATGGAATTGGATATTCAGCAGTGTGAGAAGACCAAGGCTGTGAGAGAGGAGCAGCTGGAGCGTCTCACTCAGATCTGCCAGGAACAGGCTGTGAGTACCAAAACGCCTTTTATCTGTAACCTTACAGGATAAAGCACGACTCACATCCACTCAAAACAGCCTATGGGTCCTCATTCAAAACACACACACCCATACCGCGACATGGTGCTGCATGAAGACTGAGACACAAGTTGTGCATTCAGCAATATTTTGAAAAAAATATTTTTTTATGACATATTATATCATGCAAGAATTTAAGGAAAATGTATTGTCATTATGTTATACAACAAAATGCAGTTGTAGCCCATTTGCTACACAATAAAAACATGGAAACATCAGGATGAATGTAAACAGCAGCAACAAAACAATGGTCGATGGTCTCTGAAAAGATGAAGGCACAACATTCAGTGACGACCCATTGCTGTGTTGGCCTGAAGTCTTCCTTCATCCATTTTATCTTCCTCCAACCGGACACTAGCCAGGAGAAGACTGGGTAGCGGAAAAGCCTGAAGTCATAGCTGGGTTAGCTTAGCTTCCATCTCGGCTCTCCTCCTGGGGCGGTAGACTCGTCGTTCAGTGGCATTTGGTCTGGCTGGTCTGGCTGGGTGGTTGGAAGATGCCGTGGGCCGGGCAGTGCTTGTATCAAACCCTGCTGCACTTAAATCCAATCCCTTCGCTTCCCTCTCTGATGTGGATGACTCTGTCAATGACCGTACGTGCTCCAGTAATAAACACACGAAAAGACAAATCAAAACAAAAATGTAGCAAAGTTCATGAGCGTTGCCGGCCACTGCAGTTTATTTATGACCTACTTCACTATAACATTTTTACGATGTACATATGTTACGAAATATTTATGATTTACTATAATATGACATTTCTAATGACATATCTTACTACCATGTTCTTGTGGCACATTGTTCTGTGATATTCTGCATGGCATATTGATGACATACCTACACCAAGTCATTTTTATGACATTTTATACTATGAAATTCAAACAACATACATACACTGTGGTATTTTTTGTGATGTACGGTTAGGGAATGGGTGAAGTGGATCATGTTGCTGAAAGTTTTCTCTTGGCTATTCCACACATTTTCTTACTTTGAAATCTGTCCACTACTGGAATGGATCCACAGTCTCCATTTTGCATGATGGTAGAAATGACAGTGACTTAGAAGAATGCAACTTTAAACTTAGCCATAGTCTTATACAATTACTGTATGTTATATTTCATGCCAAGAGTGAAAGCGTTCTAATTCAATTGTAGAAGTCTGTCTGCTCTCTGCTGTATAGCCAATGGATAGTACATTTATAGTCATATATCTCCATCCAGTTAAGAAAGCTGACAGAGTAAATGGTTCAGGCATCGTAAGCCCACAACACACTGTCAGTTCATTTACCACCAGCAGAGGGCAGCAATACCTTACAAATAGGTCCAGTCTTCCCAACCATTGTACTGTGATTCCTCAGAGCACACACTGATGATCCCATATGACAAAATGCAGACCACAATACATATTGATAAAGACTTTCAATTGACCATCTAAGTTCAGGTCTGAGACCGGACATATATATATATATATATATATATATATATATATATATATATATATATATATATATATATATATATATATATATATATATAATAAATAGATAAATAAATTAAAAAGGAAATGGTCAGATCCTTTAAAGAATAATGTTTATCAAATTGCTCCTCATACATAAAGGCAATAGTTTTGTCTTCACTACTTTAATGTACACTTTATGTGACACCTTATCCTCTGGGTTCATATATATGTGATTTATTTGAATGTATACTAAGTTCAGGTGGAACAAGAATAACACATACCCTGTGCTTGTATGATTTGTTGCCTCAATCTGTTTTCTTTATTTTGTATTCCCTTCCTTTTGCTAAATTTGTTCCTGAAATGTTTTCTTGTCGGTGGGTTGCATTTATTCTCGCAGCCAAAACACCTGAAATCAATACACATGGACATCACAGCTGTAGAACAGTGAAGCTTACAGTTTACCCAACACATAGTTAGAGAATGCACTTGGGTTAATGCTGAAAACAGCTCACGATTAAATCCCCTCTAGTCAAGCTATGTTTGTCTATGTGTGCCTGGGACGGTGTCACAGACCGACAGTATGTTACTTTTACTTTGTCGCTCCATTCTCCCTTGTTCTCTCTCTCTTCTGCCTTTTCTTTATTCCCTTACCCATATTTTTTTTCCATCGCCGTCCTCATCTCTCATCCTTTTCACATTCCATCTCTACATTCACGAACCTGCTGCGTTCCCTCTCTTTTTCCTTTGCATACACCAACCGTCTCCAGTTTGAGATCAGGCAGCTGAGGGCCCATCTGGCCCAGCAGGACCTGGACCTTGCGGCGGAACGTGAAGCAGCCATGCAGATCCATCACGTATGGGGCAAACAGGGCAGGAGTTTTCAGGTCGTAGAAGGCTTGACTCCCGGGGAGTCTGACGATGAGGGCGGCCAGAGAAACCCCAGGGAGCCTCATGTCAGTGCAGGTACAGTATGGTCTCTAAAGCTGAGGTTTTAGGGACTGGAGTGCTAGATAAGCTAAATGTAAAGTGATAAGGGTTTTGTAAACTATATTGTGGAAAAAAGCATGAAAAAGCACATACTATACAGTTGAATTGTAAAAAATGTAATCTATAATCCCTTCTGATACAAATTCTGCAGTGAGGTTGATGCATAGTTTAAAATGAAACACAATATTTCACAAACAGAAAATGAATGCATCTAAGATCAAAAGCCCATGGCATTGAAAATATAACTTATTTGAATATACACCATGCCAGGTGCAGTGTTTGCTTGAAAAAGCAGCATGACAAACTAGAAGAGAGTTGCTGCATAAAGTATGTACATAATTATGTGGAACAAAAAGTCTCTAACAGTGTAACATCAGGTGAACTGGATGCCAAAGCAGTGTAGAGTTAATCTGAAGCAGTAGCCCTGGAGCATCTTCCAGGCCAGGCTCTTAGCCGCTCTGTGTTCGCCCACAACACCCATCTGCCCGCAGGCGCTCCGAGATCAATATGAGGGCAAAAAAGCTTTTAGGATCTGGTGAATCCTGGAGAAAACAAGCATGTTCTCTGACACTCCGTCAGCCTGCACGGGCTTCTGTCGTGCCCCAACTATCTCTCTTACCGCCCCCCTTGGTGGCAAGGCCGACCTAGCTCTCCCAGACCACTGTTTCAGGTACAGAGTGCTCTTTGCCTTGTGCCTTGTTTGGGGAGAGTGGGCTCCTGTCAACATCTGTTCCCCTTCACCTGCAAACCACAATAGGGCACCAGGAGCCTCCACGGCGGCCACAATATTACCCCAAGGGCATTGTGGGAAATCTGGCTCTCAGAAACAAGTGGGGCTTTTTACAGAAACATGGTCACTGGGATGATCACTTTGGCCACAGGGCTCAAGTCATGTCAGGTCAACTCAAATCAAGCCACGTTTATGTGTATTGCTCAATATTGCGCAATGGGCTTCTCCGACACTCACTCGCATGATACCGTCAAACTATCTCGAACTCTCATCGAGGCAGTGGCCGTCATGAATGTCACAGGAGATTAAGGGTTTTGACGCCTTAAAGTAGCAAACCATGTACGTTTTAAGAACATTTTAAGTGACAATCAGTGTTAATCAATGAGCCAGGAGTCAGATACTCAGATACTGAGAGCGGACTGTAGCCAAGCTATCGGCTACATCAGTGCTTTGAGCTCAATGGTAACATTCTCATGACAATGCTTAACATGCTGATCGTTAGCAGGTGTAATGTTTACCATGTTCATCATCTTTATTTATGCCAACGTTTGCTAATTAGCACCATAAGTGCAGCTGAGGCTGATGGAAATGTCATTAATATTGCAAGTCAAACCAAATCGATGATGTCACTTGATGAAAAGTCAGAGCGTCGCCAAAGTTATTGTAATTCATCTTAAGAGGGACATGAACATCTTTGCCAAATTTGATGGCAATCCATCCAATAGTTATTGAGACATTTCACTCAAAAGCTACAAATGTCAGCCTGCTGATGTCTCAAGAGTTAAATTTGGGGGATGACCAAAGTCTTCATCCTTTTGGGGACCATGGATGTCTGCACAGACAGACATTGCCATAGGTCCTTTTTCACAGCAGCCATTTTACATGACATAACAGGGTAAACACAGCTGTAATTTGAGAAATGAATTATGGTCCCATTCTATTTAGTATGTCACAGACATTCCATTGAGCCAGCATGCACAGCGGGGGATACCAGGGCCTCGGCCCACCTAAATGGAACAGGGCCATAATTAATGTTATTAATTACACCTGTGTTTACCCTGCAGTGACATGTGAAAATGGCTGCGGTGAAAAGGCCTCTTGCATTGGGAATAGCTCTCTCTGAAGACCCCCACCCCCACCCCACTGGCCCCGGTGCTACCACACTGCCTGCATTTACTGTCTATATTTACTCCCCTGTTGCCTGTTCACTTTATCTGTATCAACATTGGTTGCAGTGGTTGCTAATCTTCCTCTTACACCACGTCACCCGTGATGTGGAACTGATGCCTCACCCATCAAAATTATAGTTGAGATTTGAACTAAAAGCACCTCAGCATGTCACCTCTCTTTTTGCACCGAAAGATGACAGCTTAGTTATCTTGAGTCTTTTATGTATGCTGGACAGCCCATTCTTTTTTCTTAAAACTCATGTGTTATTAATTGTGGAGTGATTGTCTCAGCCTTGTTTGAGTGAGTGCAATGCCTCCTCTCCAGGGGTGGCTCAAGGATTAATATTTTAGACTGAAAAATAAATGAAATTACCCATCAGAGTCTGCAGCATGTCCCAGGGGACAGGGGCCAGCACTCAGGGTACTCTGGGTTCGCACTCAGCCAACGGACAGTGAGCTCAAGACCAATCAAGCGAACAGAGGAGCATAGCAGATCACAGCCATTCACCACGCACATTGAGGCCTGCTAGACTGGAGGGATCTGTGCCTGAACAAAGAGCTCCCACTCTCTCTCTCTCTTTTATTTCCCCCCATTCCTCTCATCTCTGAAACCAACCCCACCCTGTCCCAGTTTATTTCTGCACTAGGGTGCAGCTAATGCACAGTGTAGCAGTGCTTGATCCTGACCACTTGACAATGAAGTACCTGTGGCCTGGGCAGAAGTCATCTCTGTCAATATTATGTTGTAAACATAAGAGATATTTTCCATTTGCACTACTTTGGGTGGTTAACACTGAAACAGACCTGCAGACAAAAAGGTATGAAATCCAAATGTGTTTTCTGCCACACAGCGTATTAGCGGTATGAGCCAGTCACATTATATTGTACTATAATGTGACTGCTCATTTCCTGTAATACACTTGCAATTCATGGTCTATTCTGTGCTAATGTTAAATATAATAATATTTATTTATGTGCAAACTGTATTTGATCCATTTCTTGTATTTCTTTATGCATGATCCAAAATGTCAACAACTAGAAAAAAACAGTAATAACAGTGATAACATGCATATTTGGCATAGTATGCATATCTTTGGACAGACAAGAGTAAAGACAACAACACGTGACTTTTATCGTATAAACATATCAGTCTTATGTCTTGGAGGGGTAGAAGACCAAACGGAGGAATCAGATGCAGGAGATGTATGGTTGACATGTTTTCCACGCAGTGAAGAATATTTTATGATTGCAGATGCTGCACATTTGAATAAGTTAAACAAAGTATTTGCACACAAAGTGTTTAGTTGTATTTATTAATCAGATTATGGCCGAATAAAAGATTTGTGATGTATAAAATAAAATCATCTTGATACAAGCCTCTTCTATGGTGATGAGTTTGACCAGATGAGGAGAAAAGAATCACATTCACAAATGGATGCAGCCAGAGAATTATTAAAGAGTAGAAACAGTAATAGGGACAATACACATCCTTGTTACTGTAATTATATGAATGCAGTTTTTGTATTTAAACAATAAAACATGTAACAGGACGATATATGCTTTTTATTTTGGATTACATTTAACAAAAAGCAGCCGCTATAGCACCTCATTTGGGTGTTGTTATTCACAACCATTAATAATGTCAATTCATTTATATATCTTTTCATTATTGACTCAGATCCAGTTGTGCGTGATGACATGAACAACTACATCAGCCAATACTACAGTGAAGCAAGCAGTGGTAAGTGACTATGAACCATTCATTTGAATGTTTTGGCGATATGACTTACAGGAAGTACAATATTAGGACATGTCTCCAAATTGCGCCTTTTTCTGAGAGCTAGGATCTTTTTTAAATTGTTCCCCAAGCGCTACCCAGCGTCCTGCGGCAGCTTTTCTGCCAGAAAAGTGCGCTATTTGGACACAGGGCTTTATGCTCTTGTTGTGTTTCAAGTGAAGAGCTTTTTTGTTTTACTTATGTGCTTTTACTATTTCTAAATGTATGCAATGTCCTTCAAGATGCTGGAGCTTCTGGCTTGGGTGCCCGGGTTATCACCATGGCTGCCATCGATGTTCACCTCCCCAACAATCCAAATCCCATTCAGTCAAACCCGATGCTTGCAATTGAGCGGGTGGGCAGCGTGGTCAGTGACGCCTCAACCAGCATATCACGGTCCAGTGGTAGCCTGACGGCTCACCCACTCAGCCTGAGTAGCCACACCCCGGCTTCATCTATGACAGACTGCAGCAGCAGCACAGCTCAGGACCTCAGTCTGAGCTACGGCACCCATCGCTGCTGTCCTCCATCCTACTCGGGCCAGGACCCCTGCAGGGACCCCAGCATGGTGGTGCAGGAGCTGCTCTGCTCCCTCTCTGAGGACTCCTGCCTTGCTCAAAAGGGTCTGGTAGTGGACCCTGTCAACCTTAAGCTTCCCAGTCCTACTGGCTCAGAAAAGGCCAGCCCTGAGCTGGACAACAGAATAAACATCTTCAACCGCAGAAACCAAGAGGAGAGACGAGGCAGGGGAAGGGGTTGTGTGCTGTTGCAGACTAAGCCACTGATCCACCTGCAGAGCAGCACTACTGAGCCATCCCTGGAGGAGAAGTACCGGCTCCTGGGACCAGCTGACACACTTCTGGGGCACATGCCTGATACATAAGCTGCATTTACACAGAAACAGAAGTCTTTTCTTTTGCTGCCACCTTGTTTGGCATACATCTGAAATCTTGTGGCAGGTCAAAGCTCACGAGAAGCACATACGATTATAAATTGGATTTTTCTGTCGCTGTGTAATTCCAATCTTAGCCCATCCAGAGGAAGCTTAAGCATTAGCTTCGAGCTAACACTGATGCTCCTTAACTTCACGTGTTCAGAAGTCGAAAGTAGAAATGACAATAAGAACTCTTAGGCCCTTTGCCACAATGTCCAACTTCCCATGTTCCTCCTTGATGGATTTTTGAAATCAGAAATTCCCTGATACAGCACAACAAAGACTATAACATCGCAGTAAGGGCGGGCAGGCTAATGTGTTCTGGTACACATTGTTCATCAGGAATTCTCACTTTGAATAGGTCCTAAATGCACTGAACTTTAAATGAATTAAAACCAGCAAGGGGCCATTCAAGCCTATACTGAACAAAAACTTTAATTCTGAACCGTGTTGCAAACCAAGACACTGTTCTCTGTTCTTGGAATTTCAAGCAGTTAAAGAGATTTTTTTTCTATTGTATTTTTCTTGTTATTTTGTTTCTTTTAATTTGTATGAAGATCAGCCATGCTGTTCTTTGTTCAAACAGCTACAGGGTACATACGACTGGTTTAACTATACAAACAGCCAATTATTATTTTTTTGTTAACCTATGCCTTTCTATCACCTATTTGTTTGATTTGAAACAATGGACCATCATCAGTAGTTATTGAATAGCATTTTTGTTTACTTGTTCATAAAAACAGTAGGGTATATTTGTGTGGTTGAAATGAAAAGGCAAGTGACTGGATTCTTTACATGAAACTAGATTGGAGTGCTTGTAGCATGAAAGACATGTGCCCAAAATGGCAAGCAAATCCTTTGCACTTTAATGTTTACAGACACTTTTGTGAACTTGATATGGAGGAAGTTATTGCCAAATGCAGATGTTGTCATTTGAATGAAAAAAGCAAAAATAAAAATGAGTATTTCCTTAACTGCTCTCAGTTTACTGACATTTTATAAATGATGTTAAATGATTTGAAGCTGTACAGAATATACATGCACCATGATAAAACCCATAAACAGAGTGGCCTCTAATCAAATAACTTCTTCTCACAGCCTCCTTGTTACACACTGCTCAACATTATTTCATTAGCATCGTCTCCTGACGTGCAGAGGATTTTGAGATATCTAAATTATTTAGGGTTATTAACATTGGAAGACCTGTCACAACAGCTGCTAATTGGTCAAGTCATTGTAAGTGTGTCGTGAGAAGTATCAACGGCCCTAATTACCCTCTCATATCATTAATTCAGAAGATAAACTGCTGTACCATTTTGTTGCTTGTCAAATGTTTACAAGTATCCAGAGAATGTTTTAATTGTTAATAACTAGTATGGCTACAATTAAGCTATCAACACAAGGGTTTCAAAAGCGCAATATTTGATATTCAGAGCATTAATATAGCAGCAAATAAGTATTTTCTATGGAAAGATATAATGGAGTAATGTCTACCTGAGCAGACAATGACGTCGCTCTCCCTCTGGGTGTGATGCGTTCCAAGCTTCTCCTTGCTTTGTTGACTTTTAGTGCACGAGGTCACGTGAGCGTGCCCCGCTGGCTAGGTCACGGCCGCTGCTTTTCCCTGCACTCACACAGCGGTTACAACTGACAGCGTTGTCGCGGACGTGTACCACCTACCCTCCGGTTCCCCCTCAGGTAAAAACTGTTAGCTCTGTCAACAGGCTTCCCGCTGTTAGCACTGTTAGCTGAGCCACAGGCCCAGGCCTCACCATGTTGAGAGCCGTTGAGAGGCAATAGAAATACCCCCAATCTCGTATTTTGCACCTTTAATTTGAAGATCTGGGTATGAGGATTGTTTGTAACAGCCGTACTTAATTCATTTGTAAATGAGTCAGCACATAGGCACTAAGGTGACTATGACAAATACTGTTGTGGGGCACAGAAGAATGTTATCAGTATTCGTTTACGAGGACTTTATGTTCAGCTCTTTTTGGAGACACAAAACTGAAGACTCATCGCCCTGGACAACTGATTTGAAGCCTTGACACTGAATTCAAATTACACTGACCATAAGACTGACGCTATCGACGATAGACTTGATTGGAAAAAATACATCAAACTAAACTGTTTAATAATGATTAGTGCAGCCCAAAAACTGCACCTTAATCCCAAGATAATTACTGTGCAAACTGCCAATGTCCTCTTTTCTGGCATTGATGTTTCCATTTCATTTTCTATGGAGTTCAGCGGGTGTATTTACATTGTTAGGGCATTTTCTCTCATTTAAGGGTGTATGAGAGCAAGGAATGTACTCAACTGAGAGCTGAGAGCAAATTAGGTGACAACAAGTTAAAAATAAGCAGTGCATGGAGGCCCTGAGATAGTTAAAGCATATGCTTTAGCTTCTGACCTACACTAGACTACTCCTGGATGCTTATTTAAAATGACATTAGACTCATGTCCATCTTAGTTTCCCTTATCACAAGTAAGTTCTGAGGGGCAATAATCAATAGAAGCCCTTGTGTAAAGAGGCTGCATACTGTATTATCAACAGATAATACAAACACATCCACAGTTGGCGAAGACTTGGCTAAATGACAGAAAAGTGTTTTTCTTTTATAATACAAAGAATCAGTTCAAACTTGATTTGATCATGGAGCGGTGTTACTTCAATGCTCTTTTGAGGCAAACTATGAGACCACCGGGGCACAGATTGCTTTTGCGGGCAACAATATGAGTCCATTGTCCCAGTGTCCTACTGTACTATCATGATAATTAGGAGAAAATGTTAAAGCAAATGCAAGCAGTGTGTTTAAAACAACAACTATGTTAAAAATATTGAATTGCGGGTTAAAGAATTATAGATTATAGATGAAGAATTATAGATGTGTTACATCTAATCATCTAATTGAATATTTAAATAAGTTAAATTTGGGTTTAAAGGTCCAGTGTGTAGGACCTGGCGGCAGCTAGCGGTGAGGTTGCAGATTGCAACCAACTGAAACGTGTCGGAGAAAGAATGCGAATGGCCCTGTAGAGCCAGTTTTTAGTTGATCTGTTCCAGGCTACTGTGGGAATATGGCGTCCGACTCCATGAAGAGGACCCGCTCCGCATGTAGATATAAACAACTCATTCTAAGAAAATGAATACACAACGATTCTTATATTAAGGTAAATATACATTCACGAAAACATACTGAATAAATAAGAATGTATTCCATTTAGATCCCCCTAAATGCTACACAATGTTCCTTTAACTAATGAGCCCTTCATTAAAGCTTGACTCATCTCTAGAACAACCTGAAAATAGAATCAATTTTAATAAAACTAATTTCTATTCCTCTAAATGAAATGACTTACTCCAGAAATATGTTTGCTGTTTCAAGCATTCCATTTCACTTTCAAATCATCATCAGGAAAATGTGGTCGCATCGCAAATAAATACCAGGTTGACACTGGTGCTAAAATCCACCTGATCCTTGAAATCTAATTTATTAAAAAAAAGAAAGAAACGGTTCCCCAACAAAACCTGTTTTTGTTGCCTTCAGCAGCCAACTGTGCTGTGTTTGTTTTGTTTGTTGAAAAGAACCAACATGAAAGTTGATAACCTGGATGCACAACTTTTAGCAATAGAGCCATCACATCAATCGAGTTTACAAAAACAACAATGCCCATCGCATGCCATGGAACAAGTAAATAAAAAATGATCTTCTTGGCCCTAGACACGCACAAAGGAATCCTGTTGAACATGGGTGTAAAACCCCGGCTCAGCCTCTGTCTGCCACAGCTGCATTGATATCAATGCCTGAAGTGAAGGTGCTGTGCCTCTAATCTGAAACCCTTCCAGCTCAACCAGCCATGTAACAGAAACTTCCAGCTCCCCCCCGAGCAACACCGCTACCTGAAGCTAAATTATTCGTACGCTAATAACTCGTGATTACTGTTAACAAACGTGATGCCAAATGCCTTTCCTCTAATACAAAAGGGCCTAATGAAAGGTGTGCCTAAATGATTCATATGAACCCAATTTGTCAATACCTATCATGCCAGGTCAGTCTGAGTTAAGTGTTCAATTTTGACAGGCAGACTCTGAGCAGACCTTTAAGAGACATGCTAAGATATGAATTGCTTTTGGGACCTCTCTGACGAATCAAGAGGTACAGTACCTGTCACACTCACAGGATGCTAAGTGAATTAACAGTGACCATTAGACACTTAATAATTAAAATGTTTTAATAATGGCACAGAGGGAGTCACTTTAACTGCATTAACATTACATGACCATTGTTGATTCACATCTACAGACTCTGGTACAGTAAGATAATTACCTCCTTCCTTACTTACAAGATAGAAATGTAAATTCTTCATAATATAACACTCTTATAACAGTGGCACAAGTATGAAAAGCTGATCTAATATTTCCCACCAGATTAGAAATTAATTGAACTCACTGAGTGGCTACATTTTTCTGAAGTCAAACCTTAATGTTCAACAAAACAAACAGTTTGGTGGGTCTTCTCTTTTGTCAGGGTTGCACAGATCAAGAGGACATTGGCACTGAAATTTGAAATATCATTATCACGATTAATATGCTTTTTGTGGACAGATTTTGTCACCACAATAACATGTAAAATGTATAAGAAGCAATCACAGAACTTTACAGGGGTGCAGAAATTAAGGTGAAGTTGAATATGGGCATGTTTCGGCCCCCCTCCACACAGACACTTTACACCAGGGGTATTCAACTAAAATTCCAAAAGGTCCAGATCGAGAAAATCTCCTCGGGCAAAGGTCCGAAACATTACAATAATATCTAGCTCGCGCTATTTACTGGCATATATATATTAATATCTTCAAGAAGCCTAGTAGTAGTAACAACATCTCGGTGTAGTCAACAACTGTCAAATCAAATAAAGTACACATCAATTATATTTTAACAAATTATTACTCTCAGTTTTCAAATTCAACTGGATGGATTATAAATAATACACAGAAATACATAAATAAATGTTCTTCTCATTTGAAGTGAAATGAGGTCTGGATTAAAGGATATGAATATGTGTTTGACTCCGTAAGTGTGTGTCGATGTGTGAATGAATGGCTTCATGCACAGATGCATGCATGTACAGCACTGCAAACTTCAACGTCAATAATAAACACATAGTTGAATCAACACCTCTGTGAAAGTTTTTTTTTACAAAAACTAAACATTCATATCTGCGCTGTTGTAGCGAATTGTATTAGATTATATGGTACCTAACAAAGTGACCAAGGAGTTTAAACTAACATTTAACAGGTGCCATTTAACAGGATTCCATTCAAGATTCCATTCAAGAATGGAATCCTGGACCTAGAGTTCTTGCACCTGACCATGATGTGTGGTCAGTGTCTCTCTTTTGACTCAAAAGACCTGTTGAGACCCTTGAGACAAGTCATCGACCAAAAAGCTCTCTCAGAAAATCAAGATGAGCTACTGGAACGAATCTTCACTCAGGGCAAGCGCATTGTTTATTTCTCCCCGTCTGGAGGGAAAACTTTGGGACGCAGTCGTCAAAGTGGAGGACGTAACGTTTGAGATCAACAAGGTCTTCCTGTGTCGATGCAGCACGTACTTCCAGTGAGTTGGCTATCTGATATATATGTATATATATATATATATGTATATATATATATATATACATATATATATGCTGTGAATGTATATCCTTCAAATGAGCAGAAAGTAATAATTAATGATCAAGTCTGGGAGACTAATCACGATATGTGATGAATTACATACATTCATGGAGCATTTCTGACAAGTTTGACAAAGAGGAAAAGATATAATATATCAGCTACAATAGTCTCTCAGGTCCATAGTAATGTGCTTTTAAGCAGATTAGTATTGATTAGTAGCATTGAGTAGTTTGTGTGTTCAGAAAAGTGACTGAATTCATTTAATGCAACAAAACGAAAAGTAATTGCAAACACTTGAGATGGTTATTTCGACACACAAATTGAAGGAAGAAGCTTTTCACTGCTGCACAAAAGCTGAGATGAATTGTAGATGGTGGTGAAACAGCTCCAGAGAGATCACAAAAGAAAACAAAAATAGCATACAACATGAAGTATTACATATTTGACAGCGACATTCTTACTGCTAGCTACACTCGGAATGATGTCCGGCGGTTTACGTATTGTACAATTTCCCTTTAATGCAAAATGGTGTAATATGTTGATTTTGTGAATGCTTATTTGAAAACGTTATCATTGTTATCAATGAGACAATGAGAATGAAAATCTGAAGTCTGTTTCCAATCCTCTGCTCTGTGTTTATTCTGACCCGCAGGGCTCTCTGGAGTCGCTGGTCACCTCCAGACAAGGAGGTCTTCCACATACCCGGCCTGTCTCCGGACATGATGCAGCTCATCATTGAGTTTGCGTACACCGTGGGGGCGACCGTGGCGCACTGAGTTAAGAGGTCGTCCGTGAACCGGAAGGTTCACGGTTCGATCTCCCACTTGGATGTGTCAGGTGTCGAAGTGTACCTGAGCAATACACTGAACCCCCGGCGCCTGTCATTGGCAGCCCACTGCTCCCTATATACAGGGATGGGTCAAATGCAGAGACAAATGTCCCCCTTAAAGGGATAAAGATAGAATGAATTCTATTCTATTCACCGGCTTGGTCTCTGTGACGGAGGAAGACGTGCAGGAGCTGCTGCTGGCAGCCGATCAGCTCAACGTCATGGCTGTTGTGCAAACTTGCTGCGACTTCCTGGGCGAGCAGCTCTGCCCAGAGAACTGCATCGGCATCTTTCAGGTCACCGACACCTGCTTGTCCATCGAGCTGCGGCTCAAGGCCTACCACTTCATCGTTGACCACTTTGAGAAGGTGGTTTTGTCCGAAGAGTTCCCGCAGCTCTCCGTGCAGCAACTCGCCGACATCCTCGGTAGAGACGACCTCAATGTGAGCGAAGAGAGCCATCCTGTGCTGGATCTGCGGTGCTGAGTCGCGAGTGCCCGTCAAAACCTCCCGTGGCGTAGATGCACTCGCCCAGCACAGCGATGCTCACGTAGCATCGGCGGTGGTACATGGGTGGCCCCTCGTGCCAGGTGCACGTGCTCACGTCAAACCTGCGCACGCTGTTGAAATGATCTACCCTGTTGAAGCTGCCGACGCAGTAGATGCTCCCGTTGAGGACGGCGGTGCCGTGGTAGGCGCGAGGACCCACGTCTTGGTCTGTCACCTGCATCCAGAGGTCGGTGCTGACGTCGTACGACTCGATGCTGTTCGTTGGATCGGCGCCGCTCCAGCCCCCTATGGCCAACAGGAGGCCGTTTGCCAGGCGAGGGCGGACGAGAGGGTTGCTGAGATGCGCAGAGGGTCTGAACCTCATGATGGGACTTAGGATTTCGATGACTGCCCTGACCATGTGCAGGCACTCAGCGTTGTTCTTCACCAGCTCATTGGACATCACGTTCAACCTCAGGTAGTCCTTACTCAACACCAGTCGCACCTACACAGAGACCGCAGCACCGCAGCGAAAAGCAGACATCGCAGTGCTCTTGTCTAAGGTATATGTTAACCTTCTGTCACCAGATTTAGTTAAGACCATATCCTCACTACTCCGTGTCTAGTTGGCTGGTTACATGGTTGAAAAAGATACAGTCCGCAGTAGTGCGGTCATGGTGTTCTTTTTGCTGATACTGTTTCTTGCGTACCGTCTCCTTGGTACAAGGCTTTAGGAAATCCAACCTTGTCCGGATATGTCTGTGAAGAAACAGATCAGCCGGGGACTGTCCAGTAGTGCAGTTAGGCGTAGTCCGATATTGTAGCAGGAACAGTGAGATCTTGTCCTCAATGTTCAGTGAAGCAAGCTTTTTCATACCTGTCTTGAACGTCTGAACATATCTCTCTGCCAGACCATTTGTTGCTGGATGTCCAGGTGCACTTGTGGTGTGCAGAATCCCATTCTGCTTGGCAAAAGTCTGGAACTCGTCTGATGTGAATGTCGTCGCATTGTCTGTCACAATTTGTTCAGGGAGACCGTAAGAGGCAAACAGTCTCCTGAGCCTGGTGATTGTTGCTTGAGAGGTGATCTGTGACATACGAAACACTTCCATCAGCATTACTGTGCTCTTCTGATTTGCGATAGACAATGTGGTAGTCATACGCTGACAATATAATCGCCCACCTCTGAATGCGTGCTGCGGCCAGTGTAGGCAGGCTCTTGTTCTCCCTGTATGTACCCCATGAAATGATACTCCTTGCAGCCCCAGTATCTATTTCCATCTCTAACCTCACCTCAGCTACAGTGAATATTTCTTTATACAGGTCAGCATCTTCACTTGTGACAGTCAAAATTGTGAACACACCCAATTCAGCGTCTTCTTCAGCTTCCACATATTTTGTGTGTTTCTTTCTTCTGCTCCATGAATGCCTTTCACTCTCTGCCTGTGCCTTGGACCGACATGCCTTTTTAATATGCCCAGTCTTGCCACAGTTATGGCGTTTAGTCTCTTTAAAACGGCACTCATCTGGCTCGTGATTCTTTCCATTGCACCTGTAACAGTTCCTTGTCCGCTGTGGCCTCACCTTGTGAATGCTTGCCGCCCCGACACTTTCACTTTCCATCCCTCTCAACTGACGTGCGTCTCTGTCGGCAGTCTCCATGTTGAGCGCGATCTCAAAAGACTTTGCAAAAGTAAGATCATTTTCCGAAAGTAGTCTCCTCTGGCAGCCCTCGTTTCTTATTCCACTGACGATCTCGCAGTGATGCGTCCAAGTTGGCGCCGAACTCACAGTTAGATGCGCATTGTTTCAACTCTGCTACATACTGAGCCACCGGCTGGTTAGCTTTTTGGTTACACCGGTTAAAGCGAAACCTTTCAGCTACTAATAAGGGCTTGGGCTCATAATGTTCCTTTAGAACGGCCACTATTTCGTCAAACGTCTTATCTTTTGGCTTCCTGGGCTGCACCAGATTTCTCAAAAGCCCATAAGTAGCCGCACCCATGACACTGAGAAGCGTAGCTACTTGCTTATCTTCGGCTACGTCGTTAGCTTCGAAGAATTGTTCCATCCGTTCAATGTACGCGGACCATTGTTCATTTTCTGGCTTGAATTCGTCAATTCTCCCAAACAGGGCCATCATACTCACTAGTACTGACACCGAGTGTCTCTCCTACCCTGCGAGAACGTAGTTTTATCCTCGTCGCCAATTTCTGTGATGTATTCTCGAGGCGGACACACACGTAGCGTTGTTACTTTTATTTTTAATGCTGAAGATGCAAGTCTAAACTAAATCTGGTGACAAAAGGTCAACATATACCTTAGACAAGAGCACTGCGATGTCTGCTTTTCTGTGTAGGTGCGACTGGTGTTGATGAGTAAGGACTACATGAGGTTGAACGTGATGTTCAATGAGCTAGTGAAAAACAACGCTGAGTGCCTGCACATGGTCAGGGCAGTCATCGAAATCCTAAGTCCCATCATGAGGTTCAGACCCTCTGCGCATCTCAGCAACCCTCTCGCCCGCCCTCGCCTGCCTAACGGCATCCTGTTGGCCATTGGGGGCTGGAGCGGCACCGATCCAACGAACAGCATCGAGCCGTACGACGTCAGCACCGACCTCTGGATGCAGGTGACAGACCAAGACGTGGGTCCTCGCGCCTACCACGGCACCGCCGTCCTCAACGGGAGCATCTACTGCGTCGGTGGCTTCAACGGGGTCGAGCATTTCAACAGCGTGCGCAGGTTCGACGTCAGCACGCGCACCTGGCACGAGGGGCCACCCATGTACCACCGCCGATGCTACGTGAGCGTCTCTGTGCTGGGCGAGTGCATCTACGCCACGGGAGGTTTTGACGGGCAGCGCTACAGGCCCGAGACCAGCCAGTGGAGTCTCATCGCGAGCACGAGCATAGGGGGCATGTTGGAGCTGTAACGGCTGTAAATGAAATAAATGTTTATTGTGCATTGAACTGCTGTTCCTCCAGAGATTTTCTTTTCAACTTCTCAGTTTGTGCAACTTCTAAGTTTTATGTTCTGTGAGGGGGGTGCTGTGTTCCACCTGCAGACACACACGGGTTGATCCAGAGTGCATCATTGTAACATTAACGCCTTAATACGACAAATACGAATTGCTGTGTTTCATGCGTTCAGGTTTTCACATCGGCCACCGTATTTCTCCTACTCGCTTTGCACAGCTTGAAAAAGTTTAGCTGGTTGCAATCTGCATCCTCCCCGCTAGATGTCGGCAAATCTACCAAATGCACAGAGTACCTTTTCAATACATTGTATTCATATTTGAAATCACCTTGTTCTGAGAAGTCAAAAAATTGCCTTTCTGCAGTGTAATCAAAAACAAAATTGGTGTTACAGTATATCTAATATCAGTTGTCACATCATTTCAACACTCTTTTGTAGTTCTCATCGGGTAAAGTATAAAGCAGGGGTATTCAACTCAAATTCCAAAAGGTCCAGATTGAGAAAATCTCCTTGGACAAAAACATTACAATAATATCGAACTCGCGCTATTTACTGCCATATATATATATATATATGAATATATTCAAGAAGCCTAATAGTAGTAACAACGTCTCTGTCTGGTCAACAACTGTCAAATCAAAAAAAGTACACATCAATTATATTTTCACAAGTTATTACTCTCAGTTTTCTAATTCAACTGGATGGATTATAAATAACACATAGACATACATAAATAACTGTTCTTCTCATTTAAAGTGAAATGAGGTCTGGATTAAAGGATATGAATATGTGTTTGACTCCGTAAGTGTGTGTCGATGTGTGAATGAATGGCTTCATGCAGAGATGCATGCATGTACAGCACTGCAAACTTCAACGTCAATAATAAACACACAGTTGAATCAACACCTCTGTGAAAGTTTTTTACAAAAACTAAACATTGATATCTGAGCTGTTGTAGTGGATTGTATTAGATTATATAGTGCCTAACAAAGTGACCAAGGAGTTTAAACTAACAGTAAAATGACTGAGTTGCTTATTTTACTGGTGGACATCTGTAATACATGTAAAACATAATATGTTTTACATATGTTTTGTTACATTATGTTTTACATATTATGTAAAACATAATGTAAAAAACATGTAAAACATAATATGTTTGGTCCCCCAATCGCATGGTCTACAGATTGAATTGGAGGATGTCAGTTCATCAGTGACGTCATAGGTCCAGGATTCCATTCGAGAATGGAATCCTGGACCTATGACGAGAATGACGAGAATGACGAGAATGGAATCCTGACTAGAATTCTAGCACCTGACCGTGATGTGTGGTCAGTGTCTCTCTTTTGACTCAAAAGACCTGTTGAGACCCTTGAGACAAGTCATCGACCAAAAAGCTCTCTCAGAAAATGAAGATGAGCTACTGGAACGAATCTTCACTCGGGTCAAGCGCATTGTTGATTTCTCCCCGTCTGGAGGGAAAACTTTGCGACGCAGTCGTCAATGTCGAGGACGTAACGTTTGAGATCAACAAGGTCTTCCTGTATCGATGCAGCACGTACTTCCAGTGAGTTGGCTATCTGATATATATATATATATAGATATATGCTGTGAATGTATATCCTTCAAATGAGCAGAAAGTAATTGTTAATGATGAAGTCTGGGAGACTAATCACGATATGTGATGAATTACATACGTTCATGGAGCATTTCTGACAAGTTTGACAAAGAGGAGAAGATATAATATATCAGCTATAGTCTCTCAGATCCATAGTAATGTGCTTTTAAGCAGATTAGTGTTGATTAGTAGCATTGAGTAGTTTGTGTGTTCAGAAAAGTGACTGAATTAATTTAATGCAACAAAATGAAAAGTAATTGCAAACACTTGAGATGGTTAATTCGACACACAAATTGAAGGAAGAAGCTGTTCACTGCTGCACAAAACCTGAGATGAATTGTAGATTGTGGTGAAACAGCTCTAGAGAGATCACAAAAGAAAACAAAAATAGCATACAACATGAAGTATTACATATTTGTGACATTTATTTGACAGCGACATTCTTATTGCCAGTTACACTCGGAATGATGTCCGGCGGTTTACGTATTGTACAATTTCCCTTTAATGCAAAATGGTGTCATATGTTGATTTTGTGAATGCTTATTTGAAAACGTGATCATTGTTATCAATGAGACAATGAGAATGAAAATCTGAAGTCTGTTTCCAATCCTCTGCTCTGTGTTTATTCTGACCCGCAGGGCTCTCTGGAGTTGCTGGTCACCTCCAGACAAGGAGGTCTTCCACATACCCGGCCTGTCTCCGGACATGATGCAGCTCATCATTGAGTTTGCGTACACCGTGGGGGTGACCGTGGCGCACTGAGTTAAGAGGTCGTCCGTGAACCGGAAGGTTCACGGTTCGATCTCCCACTTGGATGTGTCAGATGTCGAAGTGTACCTGAGCAATACACTGAACCCCCGGCTCCCCGGGCGCCTGTCATTGGCAGCCCACTGCTCCCTATATACAGGGATGGGTCAAATGCAGAGACAAATGTCCCCCTTAAAGGGATAAAGATAGAATGAATTCTATTCTATTCACCGGCTTGGTCTCTGTGACGGAGGAAGACGTGCAGGAGCTGCTGCTGGCAGCCGATCAGCTCAACGTCATGGGCGTTGTGCAAACTTGCTGCGACTTCCTGGGCGAGCAGCTCTGCCCAGAGAACTGCATCGGCATCTTTCAGGTCACCGACACCTGCTTGTCCATCGAGCTGCGGCTCAAGGCCTACCACTTCATCGTTGACCACTTTGAGAAGGTGGTTTTGTCCGAAGAGTTCCCGCAGCTCTCCGTGCAGCAACTCGCCGACATCCTCGGTAGAGACGACCTCAATGTGAGCGAAGAGAGCCATCCTGTGCTGGATCTGCGGTGCTGAGTCGCGAGTGCCCGTCAAAACCTCCCGTGGCGTAGATGCACTCGCCCAGCACAGCGATGCTCACGTAGCATCGGCGGTGGTACATGGGTGGCCCCTCGTGCCAGGTGCACGTGCTCACGTCAAACCTGCGCACGCTGTTGAAATGATCTACCCTGTTGAAGCTGCCGACGCAGTAGATGCTCCCCTTGAGGACGGCGGTGCCGTGGTAGGCGCGAGGACCCACGTCTTGGTCTGTCACCTGCATCCAGAGGTCGGTGCTGACGTCGTACGACTCGATGCTGTTCGTTGGATCGGCGCCGCTCCAGCCCCCTATGGCCAACAGGAGGCCGTTTGCCAGGCGAGGGCGGACGAGAGGGTTGCTGAGATGCGCAGAGGGTCTGAACCTCATGATGGGACTTAGGATTTCGATGACTGCCCTGACCATGTGCAGGCACTCAGCGTTGTTCTTCACCAGCTCATTGGACATCACGTTCAACCTCAGGTAGTCCTTACTCAACACCAGTCGCACATACACAGAGACCGCAGCACCGCAGCGAAAAGCAGACATCGCAGTGCTCTTGTCTAAGGTATATGTTAACCTTCTGTCACCAGATTTAGTTAAGACCATATCCTCACTACTCCGTGTCTAGTTGGCTGGTTACATGGTTGAAAAAGATACAGTCCGCAGTAGTGCGGTCATGGTGTTCTTTTTGCTGATACTGTTTCTTGCGTACCGTCTCCTTGGTACAAGGCTTTAGGAAATCCAACCTTGTCCGGATATGTCTGTGAAGAAACAGATCAGCCGGGGACTGTCCAGTAGTGCAGTTAGGCGTAGTCCGATATTGTAGCAGGAACAGTGAGATCTTGTCCTCAATGTTCAGTGAAGCAAGCTTTTTCATACCTGTCTTGAACGTCTGAACATATCTCTCTGCCAGACCATTTGTTGCTGGATGTCCAGGTGCACTTGTGGTGTGCAGAATCCCATTCTGCTTGGCAAAAGTCTGGAACTCGTCTGATGTGAATGTCGTCGCATTGTCTGTCACAATTTGTTCAGGGAGACCGTAAGAGGCAAACAGTCTCCTGAGCCTGGTGATTGTTGCTTGAGAGGTGATCTGTGACATACGAAACACTTCCATCAGCATTACTGTGCTCTTCTGATTTGCGATAGACAATGTGGTAGTCATACGCTGACAATATAATCGCCCACCTCTGAATGCGTGCTGCGGCCAGTGTAGGCAGGCTCTTGTTCTCCCTGTATGTACCCCATGAAATGATACTCCTTGCAGCCCCAGTATCTATTTCCATCTCTAACCTCACCTCAGCTACAGTGAATATTTCTTTATACAGGTCAGCATCTTCACTTGTGACAGTCAAAATTGTGAACACACCCAATTCAGCGTCTTCTTCAGCTTCCACATATTTTGTGTGTTTCTTTCTTCTGCTCCATGAATGCCTTTCACTCTCTGCCTGTGCCTTGGACCGACATGCCTTTTTAATATGCCCAGTCTTGCCACAGTTATGGCGTTTAGTCTCTTTAAAACGGCACTCATCTGGCTCGTGATTCTTTCCATTGCACCTGTAACAGTTCCTTGTCCGCTGTGGCCTCACCTTGTGAATGCTTGCCGCCCCGACACTTTCACTTTCCATCCCTCTCAACTGACGTGCGTCTCTGTCGGCAGTCTCCATGTTGAGCGCGATCTCAAAAGACTTTGCAAAAGTAAGATCATTTTCCGAAAGTAGTCTCCTCTGGCAGCCCTCGTTTCTTATTCCACTGACGATCTCGCAGTGATGCGTCCAAGTTGGCGCCGAACTCACAGTTAGATGCGCATTGTTTCAACTCTGCTACATACTGAGCCACCGGCTGGTTAGCTTTTTGGTTACACCGGTTAAAGCGAAACCTTTCAGCTACTAATAAGGGCTTGGGCTCATAATGTTCCTTTAGAACGGCCACTATTTCGTCAAACGTCTTATCTTTTGGCTTCCTGGGCTGCACCAGATTTCTCAAAAGCCCATAAGTAGCCGCACCCATGACACTGAGAAGCGTAGCTACTTGCTTATCTTCGGCTACGTCGTTAGCTTCGAAGAATTGTTCCATCCGTTCAATGTACGCGGACCATTGTTCATTTTCTGGCTTGAATTCGTCAATTCTCCCAAACAGGGCCATCATACTCACTAGTACTGACACCGAGTGTCTCTCCTACCCTGCGAGAACGTAGTTTTATCCTCGTCGCCAATTTCTGTGATGTATTCTCGAGGCGGACACACACGTAGCGTTGTTACTTTTATTTTTAATGCTGAAGATGCAAGTCTAAACTAAATCTGGTGACAAAAGGTCAACATATACCTTAGACAAGAGCACTGCGATGTCTGCTTTTCTGTGTAGGTGCGACTGGTGTTGATGAGTAAGGACTACATGAGGTTGAACGTGATGTTCAATGAGCTAGTGAAAAACAACGCTGAGTGCCTGCACATGGTCAGGGCAGTCATCGAAATCCTAAGTCCCATCATGAGGTTCAGACCCTCTGCGCATCTCAGCAACCCTCTCGCCCGCCCTCGCCTGCCTAACGGCATCCTGTTGGCCATTGGGGGCTGGAGCGGCACCGATCCAACGAACAGCATCGAGCCGTACGACGTCAGCACCGACCTCTGGATGCAGGTGACAGACCAAGACGTGGGTCCTCGCGCCTACCACGGCACCGCCGTCCTCAACGGGAGCATCTACTGCGTCGGTGGCTTCAACGGGGTCGAGCATTTCAACAGCGTGCGCAGGTTCGACGTCAGCACGCGCACCTGGCACGAGGGGCCACCCATGTACCACCGCCGATGCTACGTGAGCGTCGCTGTGCTGGGCGAGTGCATCTACGCCACGGGAGGTTTTGACGGGCAGCGCTACAGGCCCGAGACCAGCCAGTGGAGTCTCATCGCGAGCACGAGCATAGGGGGCATGTTGGAGCTGTAACGGCTGTAAATGAAATAAATGTTTATTGTGCATTGAACTGCTGTTCCTCCAGAGATTTTCTTTTCAACTTCTCAGTTTGTGCAACTTCTAAGTTTTATGTTCTGTGAGGGGGGTGCTGTGTTCCACCTGCAGACACACACGGGTTGATCCAGAGTGCATCATTGTAACATTAACGCCTTAATACGACAAATACGAATTGCTGTGTTTCATGCGTTCAGGTTTTCACATCGGCCACCGTATTTCTCCTACTCGCTTGGCACAGCTTGAAAAAGTTTAGCTGGTTGCAATCTGCATCCTCCCCGCTAGATGTCGGCAAATCTACCAAATGCACAGAGTACCTTTTCAATACATTGTATTCATATTTGAAATCACCTTGTTCTGAGAAGTCAAAAAATTGCCTTTCTGCAGTGTAATCAAAAACAAAATTGGTGTTACAGTATATCTAATATCAGTTGTCACATCATTTCAACACTCTTTTGTAGTTCTCATCGGGTAAAGTATAAAGCAGGGGTATTCAACTCAAATTCCAAAAGGTCCAGATTGAGAAAATCTCCTTGGACAAAAACATTACAATAATATCGAACTCGCGCTATTTACTGCCATATATATATATATATATGAATATATTCAAGAAGCCTAATAGTAGTAACAACGTCTCTGTCTGGTCAACAACTGTCAAATCAAAAAAAGTACACATCAATTATATTTTCACAAGTTATTACTCTCAGTTTTCTAATTCAACTGGATGGATTATAAATAACACATAGACATACATAAATAACTGTTCTTCTCATTTAAAGTGAAATGAGGTCTGGATTAAAGGATATGAATATGTGTTTGACTCCGTAAATGTGTGTCGATGTGTGAATGAATGGCTTCATGCAGAGATGCATGCATGTACAGCACTGCAAACTTCAACGTCAATAATAAACACACAGTTGAATCAACACCTCTGTGAAAGTTTTTTACAAAAACTAAACATTGATATCTGAGCTGTTGTAGTGGATTGTATTAGATTATATAGTGCCTAACAAAGTGACCAAGGAGTTTAAACTAACAGTAAAATGACTGAGTTGCTTATTTTACTGGTGGACATCTGTAATACATGTAAAACATAATATGTTTTACATATGTTTTGTTACATTATGTTTTACATATTATGTAAAACATAATGTAAAAAACATGTAAAACATAATATGTTTGGTCCCCCAATCGCATGGTCTACAGATTGAATTGGAGGATGTCAGTTCATCAGTGACGTCATAGGTCCAGGATTCCATTCGAGAATGGAATCCTGGACCTATGACGAGAATGACGAGAATGACGAGAATGGAATCCTGGACCTATGACGAGAATGACGAGAATGACGAGAATGGAATCCTGACTAGAATTCTAGCACCTGACCGTGATGTGTGGTCAGTGTCTCTCTTTTGACTCAAAAGACCTGTTGAGACCCTTGAGACAAGTCATCGACCAAAAAGCTCTCTCAGAAAATGAAGATGAGCTACTGGAACGAATCTTCACTCGGGTCAAGCGCATTGTTGATTTCTCCCCGTCTGGAGGGAAAACTTTGCGACGCAGTCGTCAATGTCGAGGACGTAACGTTTGAGATCAACAAGGTCTTCCTGTATCGATGCAGCACGTACTTCCAGTGAGTTGGCTATCTGATATATATATATATATAGATATATGCTGTGAATGTATATCCTTCAAATGAGCAGAAAGTAATTGTTAATGATGAAGTCTGGGAGACTAATCACGATATGTGATGAATTACATACGTTCATGGAGCATTTCTGACAAGTTTGACAAAGAGGAGAAGATATAATATATCAGCTATAGTCTCTCAGATCCATAGTAATGTGCTTTTAAGCAGATTAGTGTTGATTAGTAGCATTGAGTAGTTTGTGTGTTCAGAAAAGTGACTGAATTAATTTAATGCAACAAAATGAAAAGTAATTGCAAACACTTGAGATGGTTAATTCGACACACAAATTGAAGGAAGAAGCTGTTCACTGCTGCACAAAACCTGAGATGAATTGTAGATTGTGGTGAAACAGCTCCAGAGAGATCACAAAAGAAAACAAAAATAGCATACAACATGAAGTATTACATATTTGTGACATTTATTTGACAGCGACATTCTTATTGCCAGTTACACTCGGAATGATGTCCGGCGGTTTACGTATTGTACAATTTCCCTTTAATGCAAAATGGTGTCATATGTTGATTTTGTGAATGCTTATTTGAAAACGTGATCATTGTTATCAATGAGACAATGAGAATGAAAATCTGAAGTCTGTTTCCAATCCTCTGCTCTGTGTTTATTCTGACCCGCAGGGCTCTCTGGAGTCGCTGGTCACCTCCAGACAAGGAGGTCTTCCACATACCCGGCCTGTCTCCGGACATGATGCAGCTCATCATTGAGTTTGCGTACACCGTGGGGGTGACCGTGGCGCACTGAGTTAAGAGGTCGTCCGTGAACCGGAAGGTTCACGGTTCGATCTCCCACTTGGATGTGTCAGATGTCGAAGTGTACCTGAGCAATACACTGAACCCCCGGCTCCCCGGGCGCCTGTCATTGGCAGCCCACTGCTCCCTATATACAGGGATGGGTCAAATGCAGAGACAAATGTCCCCCTTAAAGGGATAAAGATAGAATGAATTCTATTCTATTCACCGGCTTGGTCTCTGTGACGGAGGAAGACGTGCAGGAGCTGCTGCTGGCAGCCGATCAGCTCAACGTCATGGGCGTTGTGCAAACTTGCTGCGACTTCCTGGGCGAGCAGCTCTGCCCAGAGAACTGCATCGGCATCTTTCAGGTCACCGACACCTGCTTGTCCATCGAGCTGCGGCTCAAGGCCTACCACTTCATCGTTGACCACTTTGAGAAGGTGGTTTTGTCCGAAGAGTTCCCGCAGCTCTCCGTGCAGCAACTCGCCGACATCCTCGGTAGAGACGACCTCAATGTGAGCGAAGAGAGCCATCCTGTGCTGGATCTGCGGTGCTGAGTCGCGAGTGCCCGTCAAAACCTCCCGTGGCGTAGATGCACTCGCCCAGCACAGCGATGCTCACGTAGCATCGGCGGTGGTACATGGGTGGCCCCTCGTGCCAGGTGCACATGCTCACGTCAAACCTGCGCACGCTGTTGAAATGATCTACCCTGTTGAAGCTGCCGACGCAGTAGATGCTCCCCTTGAGGACGGCGGTGCCGTGGTAGGCGCGAGGACCCACGTCTTGGTCTGTCACCTGCATCCAGAGGTCGGTGCTGACGTCGTACGACTCGATGCTGTTCGTTGGATCGGCGCCGCTCCAGCCCCCTATGGCCAACAGGAGGCCGTTTGCCAGGCGAGGGCGGACGAGAGGGTTGCTGAGATGCGCAGAGGGTCTGAACCTCATGATGGGACTTAGGATTTCGATGACTGCCCTGACCATGTGCAGGCACTCAGCGTTGTTCTTCACCAGCTCATTGGACATCACGTTCAACCTCAGGTAGTCCTTACTCAACACCAGTCGCACATACACAGAGACCGCAGCACCGCAGCGAAAAGCAGACATCGCAGTGCTCTTGTCTAAGGTATATGTTAACCTTCTGTCACCAGATTTAGTTAAGACCATATCCTCACTACTCCGTGTCTAGTTGGCTGGTTACATGGTTGAAAAAGATACAGTCCGCAGTAGTGCGGTCATGGTGTTCTTTTTGCTGATACTGTTTCTTGCGTACCGTCTCCTTGGTACAAGGCTTTAGGAAATCCAACCTTGTCCGGATATGTCTGTGAAGAAACAGATCAGCCGGGGACTGTCCAGTAGTGCAGTTAGGCGTAGTCCGATATTGTAGCAGGAACAGTGAGATCTTGTCCTCAATGTTCAGTGAAGCAAGCTTTTTCATACCTGTCTTGAACGTCTGAACATATCTCTCTGCCAGACCATTTGTTGCTGGATGTCCAGGTGCACTTGTGGTGTGCAGAATCCCATTCTGCTTGGCAAAAGTCTGGAACTCGTCTGATGTGAATGTCGTCGCATTGTCTGTCACAATTTGTTCAGGGAGACCGTAAGAGGCAAACAGTCTCCTGAGCCTGGTGATTGTTGCTTGAGAGGTGATCTGTGACATACGAAACACTTCCATCAGCATTACTGTGCTCTTCTGATTTGCGATAGACAATGTGGTAGTCATACGCTGACAATATAATCGCCCACCTCTGAATGCGTGCTGCGGCCAGTGTAGGCAGGCTCTTGTTCTCCCTGTATGTACCCCATGAAATGATACTCCTTGCAGCCCCAGTATCTATTTCCATCTCTAACCTCACCTCAGCTACAGTGAATATTTCTTTATACAGGTCAGCATCTTCACTTGTGACAGTCAAAATTGTGAACACACCCAATTCAGCGTCTTCTTCAGCTTCCACATATTTTGTGTGTTTCTTTCTTCTGCCCCATGAATGCCTTTCACTCTCTGCCTGTGCCTTGGACCGACATGCCTTTTTAATATGCCCAGTCTTGCCACAGTTATGGCGTTTAGTCTCTTTAAAACGGCACTCATCTGGCTCGTGATTCTTTCCATTGCACCTGTAACAGTTCCTTGTCCGCTGTGGCCTCACCTTGTGAATGCTTGCCGCCCCGACACTTTCACTTTCCATCCCTCTCAACTGACGTGCGTCTCTGTCGGCAGTCTCCATGTTGAGCGCGATCTCAAAAGACTTTGCAAAAGTAAGATCATTTTCCGAAAGTAGTCTCCTCTGGCAGCCCTCGTTTCTTATTCCACTGATGATCTCGCAGTGATGCGTCCAAGTTGGCGCCGAACTCACAGTTAGATGCGCATTGTTTCAACTCTGCTACATACTGAGCCACCGGCTGGTTAGCTTTTTGGTTACACCGGTTAAAGCGAAACCTTTCAGCTACTAATAAGGGCTTGGGCTCATAATGTTCCTTTAGAACGGCCACTATTTCGTCAAACGTCTTATCTTTTGGCTTCCTGGGCTGCACCAGATTTCTCAAAAGCCCATAAGTAGCCGCACCCATGACACTGAGAAGCGTAGCTACTTGCTTATCTTCGGCTACGTCGTTAGCTTCGAAGAATTGTTCCATCCGTTCAATGTACGCGGACCATTGTTCATTTTCTGGCTTGAATTCGTCAATTCTCCCAAACAGGGCCATCATACTCACTAGTACTGACACCGAGTGTCTCTCCTACCCTGCGAGAACGTAGTTTTATCCTCGTCGCCAATTTCTGTGATGTATTCTCGAGGCGGACACACACGTAGCGTTGTTACTTTTATTTTTAATGCTGAAGATGCAAGTCTAAACTAAATCTGGTGACAAAATGTCAACATATACCTTAGACAAGAGCACTGCGATGTCTGCTTTTCTGTGTAGGTGCGACTGGTGTTGATGAGTAAGGACTACATGAGGTTGAACGTGATGTTCAATGAGCTAGTGAAAAACAACGCTGAGTGCCTGCACATGGTCAGGGCAGTCATCGAAATCCTAAGTCCCATCATGAGGTTCAGACCCTCTGCGCATCTCAGCAACCCTCTCGCCCGCCCTCGCCTGCCTAACGGCATCCTGTTGGCCATTGGGGGCTGGAGCGGCACCGATCCAACGAACAGCATCGAGCCGTACGACGTCAGCACCGACCTCTGGATGCAGGTGACAGACCAAGACGTGGGTCCTCGTGCCTACCACGGCACCGCCGTCCTCAACGGGAGCATCTACTGCGTCGGTGGCTTCAACGGGGTCGAGCATTTCAACAGCGTGCGCAGGTTCGACGTCAGCACGCGCACCTGGCACGAGGGGCCACCCATGTACCACCGCCGATGCTACGTGAGCGTCTCTGTGCTGGGCGAGTGCATCTACGCCACGGGAGGTTTTGACGGGCAGCGCTACAGGCCCGAGACCAGCCAGTGGAGTCTCATCGCGAGCACGAGCATAGGGGGCATGTTGGAGCTGTAACGGCTGTAAATGAAATAAATGTTTATTGTGCATTGAACTGCTGTTCCTCCAGAGATTTTCTTTTCAACTTCTCAGTTTGTGCAACTTCTAAGTTTTATGTTCTGTGAGGGGGGTGCTGTGTTCCACCTGCAGACACACACGGGTTGATCCAGAGTGCATCATTGTAACATTAACGCCTTAATACGACAAATACGAATTGCTGTGTTTCATGCGTTCAGGTTTTCACATCGGCCACCGTATTTCTCCTACTCGCTTGGCACAGCTTGAAAAAGTTTAGCTGGTTGCAATCTGCATCCTCCCCGCTAGATGTCGGCAAATCTACCAAATGCACAGAGTACCTTTTCAATACATTGTATTCATATTTGAAATCACCTTGTTCTGAGAAGTCAAAAAATTGCCTTTCTGCAGTGTAATCAAAAACAAAATTGGTGTTACAGTATATCTAATATCAGTTGTCACATCATTTCAACACTCTTTTGTAGTTCTCATCGGGTAAAGTATAAAGCAGGGGTATTCAACTCAAATTCCAAAAGGTCCAGATTGAGAAAATCTCCTTGGACAAAAACATTACAATAATATCGAACTCGCGCTATTTACTGCCATATATATATATATATATGAATATATTCAAGAAGCCTAATAGTAGTAACAACGTCTCTGTCTGGTCAACAACTGTCAAATCAAAAAAAGTACACATCAATTATATTTTCACAAGTTATTACTCTCAGTTTTCTAATTCAACTGGATGGATTATAAATAACACATAGACATACATAAATAACTGTTCTTCTCATTTAAAGTGAAATGAGGTCTGGATTAAAGGATATGAATATGTGTTTGACTCCGTAAATGTGTGTCGATGTGTGAATGAATGGCTTCATGCAGAGATGCATGCATGTACAGCACTGCAAACTTCAACGTCAATAATAAACACACAGTTGAATCAACACCTCTGTGAAAGTTTTTTACAAAAACTAAACATTGATATCTGAGCTGTTGTAGTGGATTGTATTAGATTATATAGTGCCTAACAAAGTGACCAAGGAGTTTAAACTAACAGTAAAATGACTGAGTTGCTTATTTTACTGGTGGACATCTGTAATACATGTAAAACATAATATGTTTTACATATGTTTTGTTACATTATGTTTTACATATTATGTAAAACATAATGTAAAAAACATGTAAAACATAATATGTTTGGTCCCCCAATCGCATGGTCTACAGATTGAATTGGAGGATGTCAGTTCATCAGTGACGTCATAGGTCCAGGATTCCATTCGAGAATGGAATCCTGGACCTATGACGAGAATGACGAGAATGACGAGAATGGAATCCTGGACCTATGACGAGAATGACGAGAATGACGAGAATGGAATCCTGACTAGAATTCTAGCACCTGACCGTGATGTGTGGTCAGTGTCTCTCTTTTGACTCAAAAGACCTGTTGAGACCCTTGAGACAAGTCATCGACCAAAAAGCTCTCTCAGAAAATGAAGATGAGCTACTGGAACGAATCTTCACTCGGGTCAAGCGCATTGTTGATTTCTCCCCGTCTGGAGGGAAAACTTTGCGACGCAGTCGTCAATGTCGAGGACGTAACGTTTGAGATCAACAAGGTCTTCCTGTATCGATGCAGCACGTACTTCCAGTGAGTTGGCTATCTGATATATATATATATATAGATATATGCTGTGAATGTATATCCTTCAAATGAGCAGAAAGTAATTGTTAATGATGAAGTCTGGGAGACTAATCACGATATGTGATGAATTACATACGTTCATGGAGCATTTCTGACAAGTTTGACAAAGAGGAGAAGATATAATATATCAGCTATAGTCTCTCAGATCCATAGTAATGTGCTTTTAAGCAGATTAGTGTTGATTAGTAGCATTGAGTAGTTTGTGTGTTCAGAAAAGTGACTGAATTAATTTAATGCAACAAAATGAAAAGTAATTGCAAACACTTGAGATGGTTAATTCGACACACAAATTGAAGGAAGAAGCTGTTCACTGCTGCACAAAAGCTGAGATGAATTGTAGATTGTGGTGAAACAGCTCCAGAGAGATCACAAAAGAAAACAAAAATAGCATACAACATGAAGTATTACATATTTGTGACATTTATTTGACAGCGACATTCTTATTGCCAGTTACACTCGGAATGATGTCCGGCGGTTTACGTATTGTACAATTTCCCTTTAATGCAAAATGGTGTCATATGTTGATTTTGTGAATGCTTATTTGAAAACGTGATCATTGTTATCAATGAGACAATGAGAATGAAAATCTGAAGTCTGTTTCCAATCCTCTGCTCTGTGTTTATTCTGACCCGCAGGGCTCTCTGGAGTCGCTGGTCACCTCCAGACAAGGAGGTCTTCCACATACCCGGCCTGTCTCCGGACATGATGCAGCTCATCATTGAGTTTGCGTACACCGTGGGGGTGACCGTGGCGCACTGAGTTAAGAGGTCGTCCGTGAACCGGAAGGTTCACGGTTCGATCTCCCACTTGGATGTGTCAGATGTCGAAGTGTACCTGAGCAATACACTGAACCCCCGGCTCCCCGGGCGCCTGTCATTGGCAGCCCACTGCTCCCTATATACAGGGATGGGGCAAATGCAGAGACAAATGTCCCCCTTAAAGGGATAAAGATAGAATGAATTCTATTCTATTCACCGGCTTGGTCTCTGTGACGGAGGAAGACGTGCAGGAGCTGCTGCTGGCAGCCGATCAGCTCAACGTCATGGGCGTTGTGCAAACTTGCTGCGACTTCCTGGGCGAGCAGCTCTGCCCAGAGAACTGCATCGGCATCTTTCAGGTCACCGACACCTGCTTGTCCATCGAGCTGCGGCTCAAGGCCTACCACTTCATCGTTGACCACTTTGAGAAGGTGGTTTTGTCCGAAGAGTTCCCGCAGCTCTCCGTGCAGCAACTCGCCGACATCCTCGGTAGAGACGACCTCAATGTGAGCGAAGAGAGCCATCCTGTGCTGGATCTGCGGTGCTGAGTCGCGAGTGCCCGTCAAAACCTCCCGTGGCGTAGATGCACTCGCCCAGCACAGCGATGCTCACGTAGCATCGGCGGTGGTACATGGGTGGCCCCTCGTGCCAGGTGCACGTGCTCACGTCAAACCTGCGCACGCTGTTGAAATGATCTACCCTGTTGAAGCTGCCGACGCAGTAGATGCTCCCGTTGAGGACGGCGGTGCCGTGGTAGGCGCGAGGACCCACGTCTTGGTCTGTCACCTGCATCCAGAGGTCGGTGCTGACGTCGTACGACTCGATGCTGTTCGTTGGATCGGCGCCGCTCCAGCCCCCTATGGCCAACAGGAGGCCGTTTGCCAGGCGAGGGCGGACGAGAGGGTTGCTGAGATGCGCAGAGGGTCTGAACCTCATGATGGGACTTAGGATTTCGATGACTGCCCTGACCATGTGCAGGCACTCAGCGTTGTTCTTCACCAGCTCATTGGACATCACGTTCAACCTCAGGTAGTCCTTACTCAACACCAGTCGCACCTACACAGAGACCGCAGCACCGCAGCGAAAAGCAGACATCGCAGTGCTCTTGTCTAAGGTATATGTTAACCTTCTGTCACCAGATTTAGTTAAGACCATATCCTCACTACTCCGTGTCTAGTTGGCTGGTTACATGGTTGAAAAAGATACAGTCCGCAGTAGTGCGGTCATGGTGTTCTTTTTGCTGATACTGTTTCTTGCGTACCGTCTCCTTGGTACAAGGCTTTAGGAAATCCAACCTTGTCCGGATATGTCTGTGAAGAAACAGATCAGCCGGGGACTGTCCAGTAGTGCAGTTAGGCGTAGTCCGATATTGTAGCAGGAACAGTGAGATCTTGTCCTCAATGTTCAGTGAAGCAAGCTTTTTCATACCTGTCTTGAACGTCTGAACATATCTCTCTGCCAGACCATTTGTTGCTGGATGTCCAGGTGCACTTGTGGTGTGCAGAATCCCATTCTGCTTGGCAAAAGTCTGGAACTCGTCTGATGTGAATGTCGTCGCATTGTCTGTCACAATTTGTTCAGGGAGACCGTAAGAGGCAAACAGTCTCCTGAGCCTGGTGATTGTTGCTTGAGAGGTGATCTGTGACATACGAAACACTTCCATCAGCATTACTGTGCTCTTCTGATTTGCGATAGACAATGTGGTAGTCATACGCTGACAATATAATCGCCCACCTCTGAATGCGTGCTGCGGCCAGTGTAGGCAGGCTCTTGTTCTCCCTGTATGTACCCCATGAAATGATACTCCTTGCAGCCCCAGTATCTATTTCCATCTCTAACCTCACCTCAGCTACAGTGAATATTTCTTTATACAGGTCAGCATCTTCACTTGTGACAGTCAAAATTGTGAACACACCCAATTCAGCGTCTTCTTCAGCTTCCACATATTTTGTGTGTTTCTTTCTTCTGCCCCATGAATGCCTTTCACTCTCTGCCTGTGCCTTGGACCGACATGCCTTTTTAATATGCCCAGTCTTGCCACAGTTATGGCGTTTAGTCTCTTTAAAACGGCACTCATCTGGCTCGTGATTCTTTCCATTGCACCTGTAACAGTTCCTTGTCCGCTGTGGCCTCACCTTGTGAATGCTTGCCGCCCCGACACTTTCACTTTCCATCCCTCTCAACTGACGTGCGTCTCTGTCGGCAGTCTCCATGTTGAGCGCGATCTCAAAAGACTTTGCAAAAGTAAGATCATTTTCCGAAAGTAGTCTCCTCTGGCAGCCCTCGTTTCTTATTCCACTGACGATCTCGCAGTGATGCGTCCAAGTTGGCGCCGAACTCACAGTTAGATGCGCATTGTTTCAACTCTGCTACATACTGAGCCACCGGCTGGTTAGCTTTTTGGTTACACCGGTTAAAGCGAAACCTTTCAGCTACTAATAAGGGCTTGGGCTCATAATGTTCCTTTAGAACGGCCACTATTTCGTCAAACGTCTTATCTTTTGGCTTCCTGGGCTGCACCAGATTTCTCAAAAGCCCATAAGTAGCCGCACCCATGACACTGAGAAGCGTAGCTACTTGCTTATCTTCGGCTACGTCGTTAGCTTCGAAGAATTGTTCCATCCGTTCAATGTACGCGGACCATTGTTCATTTTCTGGCTTGAATTCGTCAATTCTCCCAAACAGGGCCATCATACTCACTAGTACTGACACCGAGTGTCTCTCCTACCCTGCGAGAACGTAGTTTTATCCTCGTCGCCAATTTCTGTGATGTATTCTCGAGGCGGACACACACGTAGCGTTGTTACTTTTATTTTTAATGCTGAAGATGCAAGTCTAAACTAAATCTGGTGACAAAAGGTCAACATATACCTTAGACAAGAGCACTGCGATGTCTGCTTTTCTGTGTAGGTGCGACTGGTGTTGATGAGTAAGGACTACATGAGGTTGAACGTGATGTTCAATGAGCTAGTGAAAAACAACGCTGAGTGCCTGCACATGGTCAGGGCAGTCATCGAAATCCTAAGTCCCATCATGAGGTTCAGACCCTCTGCGCATCTCAGCAACCCTCTCGCCCGCCCTCGCCTGCCTAACGGCATCCTGTTGGCCATTGGGGGCTGGAGCGGCACCGATCCAACGAACAGCATCGAGCCGTACGACGTCAGCACCGACCTCTGGATGCAGGTGACAGACCAAGACGTGGGTCCTCGCGCCTACCACGGCACCGCCGTCCTCAACGGGAGCATCTACTGCGTCGGTGGCTTCAACGGGGTCGAGCATTTCAACAGCGTGCGCAGGTTCGACGTCAGCACGCGCACCTGGCACGAGGGGCCACCCATGTACCACCGCCGATGCTACGTGAGCGTCTCTGTGCTGGGCGAGTGCATCTACGCCACGGGAGGTTTTGACGGGCAGCGCTACAGGCCCGAGACCAGCCAGTGGAGTCTCATCGCGAGCACGAGCATAGGGGGCATGTTGGAGCTGTAACGGCTGTAAATGAAATAAATGTTTATTGTGCATTGAACTGCTGTTCCTCCAGAGATTTTCTTTTCAACTTCTCAGTTTGTGCAACTTCTAAGTTTTATGTTCTGTGAGGGGGGTGCTGTGTTCCACCTGCAGACACACACGGGTTGATCCAGAGTGCATCATTGTAACATTAACGCCTTAATACGACAAATACGAATTGCTGTGTTTCATGCGTTCAGGTTTTCACATCGGCCACCGTATTTCTCCTACTCGCTTGGCACAGCTTGAAAAAGTTTAGCTGGTTGCAATCTGCATCCTCCCCGCTAGATGTCGGCAAATCTACCAAATGCACAGAGTACCTTTTCAATACATTGTATTCATATTTGAAATCACCTTGTTCTGAGAAGTCAAAAAATTGCCTTTCTGCAGTGTAATCAAAAACAAAATTGGTGTTACAGTATATCTAATATCAGTTGTCACATCATTTCAACACTCTTTTGTAGTTCTCATCGGGTAAAGTATAAAGCAGGGGTATTCAACTCAAATTCCAAAAGGTCCAGATTGAGAAAATCTCCTTGGACAAAAACATTACAATAATATCGAACTCGCGCTATTTACTGCCATATATATATATATATATGAATATATTCAAGAAGCCTAATAGTAGTAACAACGTCTCTGTCTGGTCAACAACTGTCAAATCAAAAAAAGTACACATCAATTATATTTTCACAAGTTATTACTCTCAGTTTTCTAATTCAACTGGATGGATTATAAATAACACATAGACATACATAAATAACTGTTCTTCTCATTTAAAGTGAAATGAGGTCTGGATTAAAGGATATGAATATGTGTTTGACTCCGTAAGTGTGTGTCGATGTGTGAATGAATGGCTTCATGCAGAGATGCATGCATGTACAGCACTGCAAACTTCAACGTCAATAATAAACACACAGTTGAATCAACACCTCTGTGAAAGTTTTTTACAAAAACTAAACATTGATATCTGAGCTGTTGTAGTGGATTGTATTAGATTATATAGTGCCTAACAAAGTGACCAAGGAGTTTAAACTAACAGTAAAATGACTGAGTTGCTTATTTTACTGGTGGACATCTGTAATACATGTAAAACATAATATGTTTTACATATGTTTTTTACATTATGTTTTACATATTATGTAAAACATAATGTGCACCATTCAGTGAAATGGCTTCTGTCAAAAGCAAAATGACACTGTTTACAGTGTGGACATTTGTTTTCTGTCTGTTTTGGATGTGAAGCCGCACAACTGCTCTGTAAAATACAAGGCTTTATTCCCCACTTGTTTTCGGCTGCCTTGCTTTCGTTCTGTGCATGTAAACGTTACATCCTGGTTTTCAGACACCTCGGTTAAAACAGCTCGAGTATTCTGAGAGGAACCAGGAAACTGACAACCTGATCCAGGTTTCTGATGTTCTGGTGTTCCATGTGAGGATGATAACATGTAAATGCTGTGGTGTGGCATTTGAGACGGTTTCTGGTTGACTTTTCACCATCAATTAGTCACATGACAGCTCTGGAATGCTCTGCCTGCAACTCTACGCCGCGCAGATACTTTTAAGAACCAGCTCAAAACCCACCTGTTTAGGCTGGCGTTTGAGTAAAAAGTAAACCCATGTCCCAGACCTGCTCTTAAAATATGTTTTACATTTATTATTTTTTATTATTTTTTATTTTTCTCTGTGTATGTAGTTTATTGACCCTAGGGTCACATTGTGTTTTTTATGCTTTTAAATGTCTGCTCTGTTAAGCACTTTGTGATACTATTGTCTGTGAAAAGCACTGTATAAATAAAATTCATTCATTCATTCATTCATTCATGACTGGAGAAGACTGTAGACAAGAGGAACATAAATTACCATAAATTCAAGATATACAAAACCATACAGGTCTTTCTTTTACAAAATAAAATATCACGTTTTTTATCCATTATTGGGTAGAAAAGGTTGAACCCTGTTCATACAATAACAACAATAACTTTCACTGCTCTTTAAATCTAAGTTTGTGGACAGTTGAAATTGAATTGAATAAATAACGGTTCACCTGGAAACATCCCTATTTTGATGAAATGCACTGTACTCACTGTATGCAACAGATACCCCCAAACAATATGCTGATGGTAGAATATTTTTGCACACATGTTACTGAAGTCAATTTTGTGTGGATTTTCTATATCATATTCGATATATCTTGCGCTCCAGTCCTGTTCTGGAAGAGATGTTTTGGTGTGATGTCAAATCACATTACCAAGAACTTTACGTTCAATTTCAGCCACATTTAAAAGTTCGCAGAGATAAATTAGAGGACATGCCTATAAAATGATATGAAATAAAAGACATTTAATTGATTCAACTGAAATGGTGCAGCAATAAACATGACATCTTGTGTTTAAGCAGTTCACTCAACGAGTGTATCGGTTCGGCGAATGTTCTACGTTGGAAACGTCAGTGTTCTAGTGAAAAGCTTCGACCGAAGAGCACACGGCATGCTGTTTAGAGCACCAGTGGGTTTGTGTTTGGACCTTCTGTCGCCCATCAGAAAGGCTCAAGTAGTTTAACCCTTGAACCTCTCAAAATGTTTGAATTTGAGGCGCACCTTCATGCTGATGCGACCTGTTGTCTCCTGTCTCGTCTCAGGAGCTGCCGGGCAGTGCGGGGAGTTTCTGGCTGTGTCTGACGGGCGTCAAGCTGTCTTCTGACCAGAGTCCCGCTCTGCTTCACTAATGTCTCACAAGCGGCCACCTCCGTGTCGGGGGGGGGAGGAGGGGTCAGCAAGCAGCGCCGGCATCCTGGACGGGGCCTCGCCTTGACGGACCTGGAATCGGCTCGGGAGGATCCAGCTCGACTCGTATCCTGTTCCTCCTCCTTGTCCCCGCAAACAACATGCACACGCAAACACATGCACGCACACATGCACATCTGCACTGACGTAGAGCCTCCCTCAGCGCCTGCAGCACCCCGCTTAGCCTCTCCTTGCCTCCCTCCCTCCCTCCCTCTCTTGACCTACTATTCTGTCTATGCAGTCACTCTGACCCCCAACTACAACCTCAACCTTCCCCCCTTACTTCCCGGGACTGTTGTTTCTTGTCTCCCCCCCTGGGTTTTTAAGAGGGCTTCCCTATGCAGTCAGCCTGGCGAGCATGCCGCTGTCAGTGGTGTCGTCGGCTTGGCCGCTCACTCGGCCGGGTCTGACGGGGACCTGAGCTCCCGGCAGACTTGTCCTCCATCCTATGGGACCCTCAGCTCAGGGGGGGAGGGGACTCTTACCAAGTAGCTACGCCTCTTCCTCTTTCTTCACGGGCCTTTCCTGTTGGACGCACACATAGCAGAACTGGGTCTATTTCAGATGGACAGCCATATTTTTTCGTTTCTTTCGTTTCTTTCTTCCTGTGTGCGCGCACAGTAAACCCGCCCGAGACCGAACTCACTAATTACTAAACGTCATGTGCAGAAACACTCATGTATGAAACCTGTATGTTAATTAATAAGACCTTATGGAATGTTGACAATGATAATTAACAAATATTGATGAACTTAAAGTGGTAATTCCTCATGTCTGCATTTCAAATAGGAGTGGAGTGCACTTCACAAGTGTCTAGCAGGAGTCTACCACCCCCAAACCGCTCGCCGACCTAATGACAGCTCTCCCGTTTCTACCGGGAGATTAAACAAGAAAAGCGCTTTCTTTTTCTCTGCTTCTTTCCTCGTTCCCTTTTTTCCCTCTTTCTCGCTGTCGTTTATTCGCGCTCTTTCTTTCTTATTTCCAAACAGGAAACGGTAGCACTAGAAATAGGCCAACAGGGGAGGAAAGTCACGACGGAATGAGACGTATGTAGGTTAGGAAACCCTTCTCTTAGGCTTTGTCAATGAATGAAAGAGATGACTCAAGTGCGCTTTACAAGGTTGCTCGGCAGAAGTGCACTTTCCGAAGGCTATTTGACTGAGAAGCAGCTGGAGAGAAGTCGATGGCGTTTGTTTTACTTAACGGCCTCAGGTGAACTTTAGTGGCACTTATCAATTCACACTTTATTATTTCTCCCTCAAACTGAAACTGGTTTTGAGACCTCAGATGTGAATAGAAAATGCTCATCTTCAGCCGGACAGTGACATGTCCAATATGAATATGCTTTATATGATATATATGTATTAGAGGTATATTTTCAGCCAGTGAGCTATCTTCTTCAGAGATGTCAACCATTCCTCAGTTGTATGAACAGTTATTATAAAGTGTCGAACAGTTATAACTTAATTCACCCCCTTTACTGAGGAGCATTTTGACATGTGTAGAGTACATTTATTATATACTTTATTCTAATTAATATAATATAACAGAGTCCTTATACAACAATTGGCCAATATAAAGTTCTTTAAGAATTTTAATGATGTTGATTGATCGTTGTAACTAAACCAAAGGTTGGCACTTAACTCAGAGAGCGTATTTAACATTGCTGTTTTTATTTTAAATTTAGGTTCAGATTTTGTTGTTGTTGTGTTTGTTTGTTTGTTTGTTTGTTTGTTTGTTTCTTGGGTTCTGGATGTGGGAGAATGTAGCCAATTGTAGCGCATGAGTCCGCTATGCAAATCAACCTTCCCTCACGATCCTGTATCAGAGACAGTCAGGAGGCAGACACACCCACCCACGGGCGCTCTCATGGACTCTGGCAATGGCAGGCAGAGGTGCAGGAGATCTCATGTTTAATGCTGCTGGGGAACTTTGTTGTTCTGCAATCTAACTGCTAAGTTTCAACCGACGGAATGCAAAAAGAGAGCAACAAGTAGGGAGCGAGCAAAAAAAGGGAGAAAGAGAGCGAATGAATGTAAGCCAAAGGATGAAAGTGTGTGTTTGCGAATGCTGTGGTGGTCAGAGACGAGAGAGGTTTGGAGAATGCAGACGGTTCACCGTATGTGGGTGTGTGTAGACTGTGTGTGTCAGTTGTGGGGTGGTGTTGCTCGGGGAAAGAGGGAACCTGTATTTTTGCAATAAAGTTATTACCAATGCACTCCCACAGGGGGCGTAACCACCGTACAACGTCTGTCTCGTCATTTGTTGGTGGAAAGATCAGGAGTAAAGATGATGTCCACCTGTTTCAGCCTGAGAACTGCAGTGACCTAGTACAAGACAAACAAGCATGTTCCACTTTCTGTTTGTGATCATTTATAAAAATCAATGACTTTATTTCTGCATGGAATGTTTACAATACTGCATTTAGTTTATTCTCTGAGGAATCCTTTAATACATTGTCATGGTGTTTGTCATTTCACACCACACAGGTTACTTACATTCTAGAGCTCAGAAAAAGCTCCTGCCTAAATATTTGAACAGGTGTCAGCGCTTACACATGAAAAATTACCTAAATTACATGTCACATCACTCATTTCTGTAGAAATAGTATGTTAGAAATGACAGGTATTAGAAATGTAAAATTAAAGAAAGCGCTCGGTTGTGGGCTGTCTCAAGGGCCTTGTGTCGTGATAAGAAACAATATCAATCATATCTTTGAAAAATGCACATGCACACAAAATATCCAGATGTTTTCTTAATTAGCCATTGTACTTAACTCCTATTGTATTCGGGGAGTGATGGCTGCTTGGGCAAAGACATACAATTCTAATTTAATTACATAGTTTTCATGATACAAGTAATGCCATTTATACTTTTAATTGGACAAAATGCAACATGCTGAGTCCTTTTCTTCATCCTCCACAGCTGAGCCACCCACGCCCGCCACCACATACTCTTTCTGACGGGACGTACCTTCCAGATTTTCCTTTTAGTTACCATCATTACAAATATTTGTAGCCCATTTTATTGCAGTGTCACCTAATTTAAAGTGCTTGCAGGTTCATTAGTAGCAATTTGATGAACAGACGTTGGCGTTAACCGTCTTTCTGCAGCAGGTACGCACAGTAGAGCAGAGCTGCTTTTTAGCGGAGGACAGGAGGCAGAGCCTGGAGGACAGATTGCAAACTGTTGATAAGGTTGTGAAGGAGGTCAAATGCTGCGTCCTTACCCAGAGTAAGGGAACTGGTTACAGTGAGACATTGTGGTGTATCTTGAGATTCATATTTCTTAGGATATCAGTGATTTCAAAACTGTGTGCATTTGGTATTTGTTTCAGTGCAGAAAAGTATCTCATTGATTGTAAAATATATTGTATGGAGATCACTGGCTTATAATTTAGAGCAGACCTACTGTGTAATTATGCACAATATTTTTTGAATTATGAAAAAACACAATCGGCAACTGTAGTTTAAAAACAAAATGTCAACAGTTTGCAAATGTAAACAACTTTATTAAAGCGTGCTGCAGACTTTATTTTCCAAGGTTAATTGGAGCATCAACGATAGATATTTTGCTTGATCTTAAGCATAGTCCGTGTATATACTGGACATAATGTTGGTCTAAAGCAGGGGTATTCAACTAAAATTCCAAAAGGTCCAGATCGAGAAAATCTCCTCGGGCAAAGGTCCGAAACATTACAATAATATCTAGCTTGCGCTATTTACTGCCATATATATATAAATATAGTCAAGAAGCCTAGTAGTAGTAACAACGTCTCTGTGTAGTCAACAACTGTCAAATCAAATAAAGTACATCAATTATATTTCAACAAATTATTACTCTGTTTTCAAATTCAACTGGATGGATTATAAATAACACATAGACATACATAAATAACTGTTCTTCTCATTTAAAGTGAAATGAGGTCTGGATTAAAGGATATGAATATGTGTTTGACTCCGTAAGTGTGTGTCGATGTGTGAATGAATGGCTTCATGCAGAGATGCATGCATGTACAGCACTGCAAACTTCAACGTCAATAATAAACACACAGTTGAATCAACACCTCTGTGAAAGTTTTTTACAAAAACTAAACATTCATATCTGAGCTGTTGTAGTGGATTGTATTAGATTATATAGTGCCTAACAAAGTGACCAAGGAGTTTAAACTAACAGTAAAATGACTGAGTTGCTTATTTTACTGGTGGACATCTGTAATACATGTAAAACATAATATGTTTTACATATGTTTTGTTACATTATGTTTTACATATTATGTAAAACATAATGTAAAAAACATGTAAAACATAATATGTTTGGTCCCCCAATCGCATGGTCTACAGATTGAATTGGAGGATGTCAGTTCATCAGTGACGTCATAGGTCCAGGATTCCATTCGAGAATGGAATCCTGGACCTATGACGAGAATGACGAGAATGACGAGAATGGAATCCTGACTAGAATTCTAGCACCTGACCGTGATGTGTGGTCAGTGTCTCTCTTTTGACTCAAAAGACCTGTTGAGACCCTTGAGACAAGTCATCGACCAAAAAGCTCTCTCAGAAAATGAAGATGAGCTACTGGAACGAATCTTCACTCGGGTCAAGCGCATTGTTGATTTCTCCCCGTCTGGAGGGAAAACTTTGCGACGCAGTCGTCAATGTCGAGGACGTAACGTTTGAGATCAACAAGGTCTTCCTGTATCGATGCAGCACGTACTTCCAGTGAGTTGGCTATCTGATATATATATATATATATAGATATATGCTGTGAATGTATATCCTTCAAATGAGCAGAAAGTAATTGTTAATGATGAAGTCTGGGAGACTAATCACGATATGTGATGAATTACATACGTTCATGGAGCATTTCTGACAAGTTTGACAAAGAGGAGAAGATATAATATATCAGCTATAGTCTCTCAGATCCATAGTAATGTGCTTTTAAGCAGATTAGTGTTGATTAGTAGCATTGAGTAGTTTGTGTGTTCAGAAAAGTGACTGAATTCATTTAATGCAACAAAATGAAAAGTAATTGCAAACACTTGAGATGGTTAATTCGACACACAAATTGAAGGAAGAAGCTGTTCACTGCTGCACAAAACCTGAGATGAATTGTAGATTGTGGTGAAACAGCTCCAGAGAGATCACAAAAGAAAACAAAAATAGCATACAACATGAAGTATTACATATTTGTGACATTTATTTGACAGCGACATTCTTATTGCCAGTTACACTCGGAATGATGTCCGGCGGTTTACGTATTGTACAATTTCCCTTTAATGCAAAATGGTGTCATATGTTGATTTTGTGAATGCTTATTTGAAAACGTGATCATTGTTATCAATGAGACAATGAGAATGAAAATCTGAAGTCTGTTTCCAATCCTCTGCTCTGTGTTTATTCTGACCCGCAGGGCTCTCTGGAGTCGCTGGTCACCTCCAGACAAGGAGGTCTTCCACATACCCGGCCTGTCTCCGGACATGATGCAGCTCATCATTGAGTTTGCGTACACCGTGGGGGTGACCGTGGCGCACTGAGTTAAGAGGTCGTCCGTGAACCGGAAGGTTCACGGTTCGATCTCCCACTTGGATGTGTCAGATGTCGAAGTGTACCTGAGCAATACACTGAACCCCCGGCTCCCCGGGCGCCTGTCATTGGCAGCCCACTGCTCCCTATATACAGGGATGGGTCAAATGCAGAGACAAATGTCCCCCTTAAAGGGATAAAGATAGAATGAATTCTATTCTATTCACCGGCTTGGTCTCTGTGACGGAGGAAGACGTGCAGGAGCTGCTGCTGGCAGCCGATCAGCTCAACGTCATGGGCGTTGTGCAAACTTGCTGCGACTTCCTGGGCGAGCAGCTCTGCCCAGAGAACTGCATCGGCATCTTTCAGGTCACCGACACCTGCTTGTCCATCGAGCTGCGGCTCAAGGCCTACCACTTCATCGTTGACCACTTTGAGAAGGTGGTTTTGTCCGAAGAGTTCCCGCAGCTCTCCGTGCAGCAACTCGCCGACATCCTCGGTAGAGACGACCTCAATGTGAGCGAAGAGAGCCATCCTGTGCTGGATCTGCGGTGCTGAGTCGCGAGTGCCCGTCAAAACCTCCCGTGGCGTAGATGCACTCGCCCAGCACAGCGATGCTCACGTAGCATCGGCGGTGGTACATGGGTGGCCCCTCGTGCCAGGTGCACGTGCTCACGTCAAACCTGCGCACGCTGTTGAAATGATCTACCCTGTTGAAGCTGCCGACGCAGTAGATGCTCCCCTTGAGGACGGCGGTGCCGTGGTAGGCGCGAGGACCCACGTCTTGGTCTGTCACCTGCATCCAGAGGTCGGTGCTGACGTCGTACGACTCGATGCTGTTCGTTGGATCGGCGCCGCTCCAGCCCCCTATGGCCAACAGGAGGCCGTTTGCCAGGCGAGGGCGGACGAGAGGGTTGCTGAGATGCGCAGAGGGTCTGAACCTCATGATGGGACTTAGGATTTCGATGACTGCCCTGACCATGTGCAGGCACTCAGCGTTGTTCTTCACCAGCTCATTGGACATCACGTTCAACCTCAGGTAGTCCTTACTCAACACCAGTCGCACCTACACAGAGACCGCAGCACCGCAGCGAAAAGCAGACATCGCAGTGCTCTTGTCTAAGGTATATGTTAACCTTCTGTCACCAGATTTAGTTAAGACCATATCCTCACTACTCCGTGTCTAGTTGGCTGGTTACATGGTTGAAAAAGATACAGTCCGCAGTAGTGCGGTCATGGTGTTCTTTTTGCTGATACTGTTTCTTGCGTACCGTCTCCTTGGTACAAGGCTTTAGGAAATCCAACCTTGTCCGGATATGTCTGTGAAGAAACAGATCAGCCGGGGACTGTCCAGTAGTGCAGTTAGGCGTAGTCCGATATTGTAGCAGGAACAGTGAGATCTTGTCCTCAATGTTCAGTGAAGCAAGCTTTTTCATACCTGTCTTGAACGTCTGAACATATCTCTCTGCCAGACCATTTGTTGCTGGATGTCCAGGTGCACTTGTGGTGTGCAGAATCCCATTCTGCTTGGCAAAAGTCTGGAACTCGTCTGATGTGAATGTCGTCGCATTGTCTGTCACAATTTGTTCAGGGAGACCGTAAGAGGCAAACAGTCTCCTGAGCCTGGTGATTGTTGCTTGAGAGGTGATCTGTGACATACGAAACACTTCCATCAGCATTACTGTGCTCTTCTGATTTGCGATAGACAATGTGGTAGTCATACGCTGACAATATAATCGCCCACCTCTGAATGCGTGCTGCGGCCAGTGTAGGCAGGCTCTTGTTCTCCCTGTATGTACCCCATGAAATGATACTCCTTGCAGCCCCAGTATCTATTTCCATCTCTAACCTCACCTCAGCTACAGTGAATATTTCTTTATACAGGTCAGCATCTTCACTTGTGACAGTCAAAATTGTGAACACACCCAATTCAGCGTCTTCTTCAGCTTCCACATATTTTGTGTGTTTCTTTCTTCTGCCCCATGAATGCCTTTCACTCTCTGCCTGTGCCTTGGACCGACATGCCTTTTTAATATGCCCAGTCTTGCCACAGTTATGGCGTTTAGTCTCTTTAAAACGGCACTCATCTGGCTCGTGATTCTTTCCATTGCACCTGTAACAGTTCCTTGTCCGCTGTGGCCTCACCTTGTGAATGCTTGCCGCCCCGACACTTTCACTTTCCATCCCTCTCAACTGACGTGCGTCTCTGTCGGCAGTCTCCATGTTGAGCGCGATCTCAAAAGACTTTGCAAAAGTAAGATCATTTTCCGAAAGTAGTCTCCTCTGGCAGCCCTCGTTTCTTATTCCACTGACGATCTCGCAGTGATGCGTCCAAGTTGGCGCCGAACTCACAGTTAGATGCGCATTGTTTCAACTCTGCTACATACTGAGCCACCGGCTGGTTAGCTTTTTGGTTACACCGGTTAAAGCGAAACCTTTCAGCTACTAATAAGGGCTTGGGCTCATAATGTTCCTTTAGAACGGCCACTATTTCGTCAAACGTCTTATCTTTTGGCTTCCTGGGCTGCACCAGATTTCTCAAAAGCCCATAAGTAGCCGCACCCATGACACTGAGAAGCGTAGCTACTTGCTTATCTTCGGCTACGTCGTTAGCTTCGAAGAATTGTTCCATCCGTTCAATGTACGCGGACCATTGTTCATTTTCTGGCTTGAATTCGTCAATTCTCCCAAACAGGGCCATCATACTCACTAGTACTGACACCGAGTGTCTCTCCTACCCTGCGAGAACGTAGTTTTATCATCGTCGCCAATTTCTGTGATGTATTCTCGAGGCGGACACACACGTAGCGTTGTTACTTTTATTTTTAATGCTGAAGATGCAAGTCTAAACTAAATCTGGTGACAAAAGGTCAACATATACCTTAGACAAGAGCACTGCGATGTCTGCTTTTCTGTGTAGGTGCGACTGGTGTTGATGAGTAAGGACTACATGAGGTTGAACGTGATGTTCAATGAGCTAGTGAAAAACAACGCTGAGTGCCTGCACATGGTCAGGGCAGTCATCGAAATCCTAAGTCCCATCATGAGGTTCAGACCCTCTGCGCATCTCAGCAACCCTCTCGCCCGCCCTCGCCTGCCTAACGGCATCCTGTTGGCCATTGGGGGCTGGAGCGGCACCGATCCAACGAACAGCATCGAGCCGTACGACGTCAGCACCGACCTCTGGATGCAGGTGACAGACCAAGACGTGGGTCCTCGCGCCTACCACGGCACCGCCGTCCTCAACGGGAGCATCTACTGCGTCGGTGGCTTCAACGGGGTCGAGCATTTCAACAGCGTGCGCAGGTTCGACGTCAGCACGCGCACCTGGCACGAGGGGCCACCCATGTACCACCGCCGATGCTACGTGAGCGTCTCTGTGCTGGGCGAGTGCATCTACGCCACGGGAGGTTTTGACGGGCAGCGCTACAGGCCCGAGACCAGCCAGTGGAGTCTCATCGCGAGCACGAGCATAGGGGGCATGTTGGAGCTGTAACGGCTGTAAATGAAATAAATGTTTATTGTGCATTGAACTGCTGTTCCTCCAGAGATTTTCTTTTCAACTTCTCAGTTTGTGCAACTTCTAAGTTTTATGTTCTGTGAGGGGGGTGCTGTGTTCCACCTGCAGACACACACGGGTTGATCCAGAGTGCATCATTGTAACATTAACGCCTTAATACGACAAATACGAATTGCTGTGTTTCATGCGTTCAGGTTTTCACATCGGCCACCGTATTTCTCCTCGCTTGGCACAGCTTGAAAAAGTTTAGCTGGTTGCAATCTGCATCCTCCCCGCTAGATGTCGGCAAATCTACCAAATGCACAGAGTACCTTTTCAATACATTGTATTCATATTTGAAATCACCTTGTTCTGAGAAGTCAAAAAATTGCCTTTCTGCAGTGTAATCAAAAACAAAATTGGTGTTACAGTATATCTAATATCAGTTGTCACATCATTTCAACACTCTTTTGTAGTTCTCATCGGGTAAAGTATAAAGCAGGGGTATTCAACTCAAATTCCAAAAGGTCCAGATTGAGAAAATCTCCTTGGACAAAACATTACAATAATATCGAACTCGCGCTATTTACTGCCATATATATATATATATATGAATATATTCAAGAAGCCTAATAGTAGTAACAACGTCTCTGTCTGGTCAACAACTGTCAAATCAAAAAAAGTACACATCAATTATATTTTCACAAGTTATTACTCTCAGTTTTCTAATTCAACTGGATGGATTATAAATAACACATAGACATACATAAATAACTGTTCTTCTCATTTAAAGTGAAATGAGGTCTGGATTAAAGGATATGAATATGTGTTTGACTCCGTAAGTGTGTGTCGATGTGTGAATGAATGGCTTCATGCAGAGATGCATGCATGTACAGCACTGCAAACTTCAACGTCAATAATAAACACACAGTTGAATCAACACCTCTGTGAAAGTTTTTTACAAAAACTAAACATTGATATCTGAGCTGTTGTAGTGGATTGTATTAGATTATATAGTGCCTAACAAAGTGACCAAGGAGTTTAAACTAACAGTAAAATGACTGAGTTGCTTATTTTACTGGTGGACATCTGTAATACATGTAAAACATAATATGTTTTACATATGTTTTGTTACATTATGTTTTACATATTATGTAAAACATAATGTAAAAAACATGTAAAACATAATATGTTTGGTCCCCCAATCGCATGGTCTACAGATTGAATTGGAGGATGTCAGTTCATCAGTGACGTCATAGGTCCAGGATTCCATTCGAGAATGGAATCCTGGACCTATGACGAGAATGACGAGAATGACGAGAATGGAATCCTGACTAGAATTCTAGCACCTGACCGTGATGTGTGGTCAGTGTCTCTCTTTTGACTCAAAAGACCTGTTGAGACCCTTGAGACAAGTCATCGACCAAAAAGCTCTCTCAGAAAATGAAGATGAGCTACTGGAACGAATCTTCACTCGGGTCAAGCGCATTGTTGATTTCTCCCCGTCTGGAGGGAAAACTTTGCGACGCAGTCGTCAATGTCGAGGACGTAACGTTTGAGATCAACAAGGTCTTCCTGTATCGATGCAGCACGTACTTCCAGTGAGTTGGCTATCTGATATATATATATATATATATAGATATATGCTGTGAATGTATATCCTTCAAATGAGCAGAAAGTAATTGTTAATGATGAAGTCTGGGAGACTAATCACGATATGTGATGAATTACATACGTTCATGGAGCATTTCTGACAAGTTTGACAAAGAGGAGAAGATATAATATATCAGCTATAGTCTCTCAGATCCATAGTAATGTGCTTTTAAGCAGATTAGTGTTGATTAGTAGCATTGAGTAGTTTGTGTGTTCAGAAAAGTGACTGAATTAATTTAATGCAACAAAATGAAAAGTAATTGCAAACACTTGAGATGGTTAATTCGACACACAAATTGAAGGAAGAAGCTGTTCACTGCTGCACAAAAGCTGAGATGAATTGTAGATTGTGGTGAAACAGCTCCAGAGAGATCACAAAAGAAAACAAAAATAGCATACAACATGAAGTATTACATATTTGTGACATTTATTTGACAGCGACATTCTTATTGCCAGTTACACTCGGAATGATGTCCGGCGGTTTACGTATTGTACAATTTCCCTTTAATGCAAAATGGTGTCATATGTTGATTTTGTGAATGCTTATTTGAAAACGTGATCATTGTTATCAATGAGACAATGAGAATGAAAATCTGAAGTCTGTTTCCAATCCTCTGCTCTGTGTTTATTCTGACCCGCAGGGCTCTCTGGAGTCGCTGGTCACCTCCAGACAAGGAGGTCTTCCACATACCCGGCCTGTCTCCGGACATGATGCAGCTCATCATTGAGTTTGCGTACACCGTGGGGGCGACCGTGGCGCACTGAGTTAAGAGGTCGTCCGTGAACCGGAAGGTTCACGGTTCGATCTCCCACTTGGATGTGTCAGATGTCGAAGTGTACCTGAGCAATACACTGAACCCCCGGCTCCCCGGGCGCCTGTCATTGGCAGCCCACTGCTCCCTATATACAGGGATGGGTCAAATGCAGAGACAAATGTCCCCCTTAAAGGGATAAAGATAGAATGAATTCTATTCTATTCACCGGCTTGGTCTCTGTGACGGAGGAAGACGTGCAGGAGCTGCTGCTGGCAGCCGATCAGCTCAACGTCATGGGCGTTGTGCAAACTTGCTGCGACTTCCTGGGCGAGCAGCTCTGCCCAGAGAACTGCATCGGCATCTTTCAGGTCACCGACACCTGCTTGTCCATCGAGCTGCGGCTCAAGGCCTACCACTTCATCGTTGACCACTTTGAGAAGGTGGTTTTGTCCGAAGAGTTCCCGCAGCTCTCCGTGCAGCAACTCGCCGACATCCTCGGTAGAGACGACCTCAATGTGAGCGAAGAGAGCCATCCTGTGCTGGATCTGCGGTGCTGAGTCGCGAGTGCCCGTCAAAACCTCCCGTGGCGTAGATGCACTCGCCCAGCACAGCGATGCTCACGTAGCATCGGCGGTGGTACATGGGTGGCCCCTCGTGCCAGGTGCACGTGCTCACGTCAAACCTGCGCACGCTGTTGAAATGATCTACCCTGTTGAAGCTGCCGACGCAGTAGATGCTCCCCTTGAGGACGGCGGTGCCGTGGTAGGCGCGAGGACCCACGTCTTGGTCTGTCACCTGCATCCAGAGGTCGGTGCTGACGTCGTACGACTCGATGCTGTTCGTTGGATCGGCGCCGCTCCAGCCCCCTATGGCCAACAGGAGGCCGTTTGCCAGGCGAGGGCGGACGAGAGGGTTGCTGAGATGCGCAGAGGGTCTGAACCTCATGATGGGACTTAGGATTTCGATGACTGCCCTGACCATGTGCAGGCACTCAGCGTTGTTCTTCACCAGCTCATTGGACATCACGTTCAACCTCAGGTAGTCCTTACTCAACACCAGTCGCACCTACACAGAGACCGCAGCACCGCAGCGAAAAGCAGACATCGCAGTGCTCTTGTCTAAGGTATATGTTAACCTTCTGTCACCAGATTTAGTTAAGACCATATCCTCACTACTCCGTGTCTAGTTGGCTGGTTACATGGTTGAAAAAGATACAGTCCGCAGTAGTGCGGTCATGGTGTTCTTTTTGCTGATACTGTTTCTTGCGTACCGTCTCCTTGGTACAAGGCTTTAGGAAATCCAACCTTGTCCGGATATGTCTGTGAAGAAACAGATCAGCCGGGGACTGTCCAGTAGTGCAGTTAGGCGTAGTCCGATATTGTAGCAGGAACAGTGAGATCTTGTCCTCAATGTTCAGTGAAGCAAGCTTTTTCATACCTGTCTTGAACGTCTGAACATATCTCTCTGCCAGACCATTTGTTGCTGGATGTCCAGGTGCACTTGTGGTGTGCAGAATCCCATTCTGCTTGGCAAAAGTCTGGAACTCGTCTGATGTGAATGTCGTCGCATTGTCTGTCACAATTTGTTCAGGGAGACCGTAAGAGGCAAACAGTCTCCTGAGCCTGGTGATTGTTGCTTGAGAGGTGATCTGTGACATACGAAACACTTCCATCAGCATTACTGTGCTCTTCTGATTTGCGATAGACAATGTGGTAGTCATACGCTGACAATATAATCGCCCACCTCTGAATGCGTGCTGCGGCCAGTGTAGGCAGGCTCTTGTTCTCCCTGTATGTACCCCATGAAATGATACTCCTTGCAGCCCCAGTATCTATTTCCATCTCTAACCTCACCTCAGCTACAGTGAATATTTCTTTATACAGGTCAGCATCTTCACTTGTGACAGTCAAAATTGTGAACACACCCAATTCAGCGTCTTCTTCAGCTTCCACATATTTTGTGTGTTTCTTTCTTCTGCCCCATGAATGCCTTTCACTCTCTGCCTGTGCCTTGGACCGACATGCCTTTTTAATATGCCCAGTCTTGCCACAGTTATGGCGTTTAGTCTCTTTAAAACGGCACTCATCTGGCTCGTGATTCTTTCCATTGCACCTGTAACAGTTCCTTGTCCGCTGTGGCCTCACCTTGTGAATGCTTGCCGCCCCGACACTTTCACTTTCCATCCCTCTCAACTGACGTGCGTCTCTGTCGGCAGTCTCCATGTTGAGCGCGATCTCAAAAGACTTTGCAAAAGTAAGATCATTTTCCGAAAGTAGTCTCCTCTGGCAGCCCTCGTTTCTTATTCCACTGACGATCTCGCAGTGATGCGTCCAAGTTGGCGCCGAACTCACAGTTAGATGCGCATTGTTTCAACTCTGCTACATACTGAGCCACCGGCTGGTTAGCTTTTTGGTTACACCGGTTAAAGCGAAACCTTTCAGCTACTAATAAGGGCTTGGGCTCATAATGTTCCTTTAGAACGGCCACTATTTCGTCAAACGTCTTATCTTTTGGCTTCCTGGGCTGCACCAGATTTCTCAAAAGCCCATAAGTAGCCGCACCCATGACACTGAGAAGCGTAGCTACTTGCTTATCTTCGGCTACGTCGTTAGCTTCGAAGAATTGTTCCATCCGTTCAATGTACGCGGACCATTGTTCATTTTCTGGCTTGAATTCGTCAATTCTCCCAAACAGGGCCATCATACTCACTAGTACTGACACCGAGTGTCTCTCCTACCCTGCGAGAACGTAGTTTTATCCTCGTCGCCAATTTCTGTGATGTATTCTCGAGGCGGACACACACGTAGCGTTGTTACTTTTATTTTTAATGCTGAAGATGCAAGTCTAAACTAAATCTGGTGACAAAAGGTCAACATATACCTTAGACAAGAGCACTGCGATGTCTGCTTTTCTGTGTAGGTGCGACTGGTGTTGATGAGTAAGGACTACATGAGGTTGAACGTGATGTTCAATGAGCTAGTGAAAAACAACGCTGAGTGCCTGCACATGGTCAGGGCAGTCATCGAAATCCTAAGTCCCATCATGAGGTTCAGACCCTCTGCGCATCTCAGCAACCCTCTCGCCCGCCCTCGCCTGCCTAACGGCATCCTGTTGGCCATTGGGGGCTGGAGCGGCACCGATCCAACGAACAGCATCGAGCCGTACGACGTCAGCACCGACCTCTGGATGCAGGTGACAGACCAAGACGTGGGTCCTCGCGCCTACCACGGCACCGCCGTCCTCAACGGGAGCATCTACTGCGTCGGTGGCTTCAACGGGGTCGAGCATTTCAACAGCGTGCGCAGGTTCGACGTCAGCACGCGCACCTGGCACGAGGGGCCACCCATGTACCACCGCCGATGCTACGTGAGCGTCTCTGTGCTGGGCGAGTGCATCTACGCCACGGGAGGTTTTGACGGGCAGCGCTACAGGCCCGAGACCAGCCAGTGGAGTCTCATCGCGAGCACGAGCATAGGGGGCATGTTGGAGCTGTAACGGCTGTAAATGAAATAAATGTTTATTGTGCATTGAACTGCTGTTCCTCCAGAGATTTTCTTTTCAACTTCTCAGTTTGTGCAACTTCTAAGTTTTATGTTCTGTGAGGGGGGTGCTGTGTTCCACCTGCAGACACACACGGGTTGATCCAGAGTGCATCATTGTAACATTAACGCCTTAATACGACAAATACGAATTGCTGTGTTTCATGCGTTCAGGTTTTCACATCGGCCACCGTATTTCTCCTACTCGCTTGGCACAGCTTGAAAAAGTTTAGCTGGTTGCAATCTGCATCCTCCCCGCTAGATGTCGGCAAATCTACCAAATGCACAGAGTACCTTTTCAATACATTGTATTCATATTTGAAATCACCTTGTTCTGAGAAGTCAAAAAATTGCCTTTCTGCAGTGTAATCAAAAACAAAATTGGTGTTACAGTATATCTAATATCAGTTGTCACATCATTTCAACACTCTTTTGTAGTTCTCATCGGGTAAAGTATAAAGCAGGGGTATTCAACTCAAATTCCAAAAGGTCCAGATTGAGAAAATCTCCTTGGACAAAAACATTACAATAATATCGAACTCGCGCTATTTACTGCCATATATATATATATATATGAATATATTCAAGAAGCCTAATAGTAGTAACAACGTCTCTGTCTGGTCAACAACTGTCAAATCAAAAAAAGTACACATCAATTATATTTTCACAAGTTATTACTCTCAGTTTTCTAATTCAACTGGATGGATTATAAATAACACATAGACATACATAAATAACTGTTCTTCTCATTTAAAGTGAAATGAGGTCTGGATTAAAGGATATGAATATGTGTTTGACTCCGTAAGTGTGTGTCGATGTGTGAATGAATGGCTTCATGCAGAGATGCATGCATGTACAGCACTGCAAACTTCAACGTCAATAATAAACACACAGTTGAATCAACACCTCTGTGAAAGTTTTTTACAAAAACTAAACATTGATATCTGAGCTGTTGTAGTGGATTGTATTAGATTATATAGTGCCTAACAAAGTGACCAAGGAGTTTAAACTAACAGTAAAATGACTGAGTTGCTTATTTTACTGGTGGACATCTGTAATACATGTAAAACATAATATGTTTTACATATGTTTTTTACATTATGTTTTACATATTATGTAAAACATAATGTGCACCATTCAGTGAAATGGCTTCTGTCAAAAGCAAAATGACACTGTTTACAGTGTGGACATTTGTTTTCTGTCTGTTTTGGATGTGAAGCCGCACAACTGCTCTGTAAAATACAAGGCTTTATTCCCCACTTGTTTTCGGCTGCCTTGCTTTCGTTCTGTGCATGTAAACGTTACATCCTGGTTTTCAGACACCTCGGTTAAAACAGCTCGAGTATTCTGAGAGGAACCAGGAAACTGACAACCTGATCCAGGTTTCTGATGTTCTGGTGTTCCATGTGAGGATGATAACATGTAAATGCTGTGGTGTGGCATTTGAGACGGTTTCTGGTTGACTTTTCACCATCAATTAGTCACATGACAGCTCTGGAATGCTCTGCCTGCAACTCTACGCCGCGCAGATACTTTTAAGAACCAGCTCAAAACCCACCTGTTTAGGCTGGCGTTTGAGTAAAAAGTAAACCCATGTCCCAGACCTGCTCTTAAAATATGTTTTACATTTATTATTTTTTATTATTTTTTATTTTTCTCTGTGTATGTAGTTTATTGACCCTAGGGTCACATTGTGTTTTTTATGCTTTTAAATGTCTGCTCTGTTAAGCACTTTGTGATACTATTGTCTGTGAAAAGCACTGTATAAATAAAATTCATTCATTCATTCATTCATTCATGACTGGAGAAGACTGTAGACAAGAGGAACATAAATTACCATAAATACAAGATATACAAAACCATACAGGTCTTTCTTTTACAAAATAAAATATCACGTTTTTTATCCATTATTGGGTAGAAAAGGTTGAACCCTGTTCATACAATAACAACAATAACTTTCACTGCTCTTTAAATCTAAGTTTGTGGACAGTTGAAATTGAATTGAATAAATAACGGTTCACCTGGAAACATCCCTATTTTGATGAAATGCACTGTACTCACTGTATGCAACAGATACCCCCAAACAATATGCTGATGGTAGAATATTTTTGCACACATGTTACTGAAGTCAATTTTGTGTGGATTTTCTATATCATATTCGATATATCTTGCGCTCCAGTCCTGTTCTGGAAGAGATGTTTTGGTGTGATGTCAAATCACATTACCAAGAACTTTACGTTCAATTTCAGCCACATTTAAAAGTTCGCAGAGATAAATTAGAGGACATGCCTATAAAATGATATGAAATAAAAGACATTTAATTGATTCAACTGAAATGGTGCAGCAATAAACATGACATCTTGTGTTTAAGCAGTTCACTCAACGAGTGTATCGGTTCGGCGAATGTTCTACGTTGGAAACGTCAGTGTTCTAGTGAAAAGCTTCGACCGAAGAGCACACGGCATGCTGTTTAGAGCACCAGTGGGTTTGTGTTTGGACCTTCTGTCGCCCATCAGAAAGGCTCAAGTAGTTTAACCCTTGAACCTCTCAAAATGTTTGAATTTGAGGCGCACCTTCATGCTGATGCGACCTGTTGTCTCCTGTCTCGTCTCAGGAGCTGCCGGGCAGTGCGGGGAGTTTCTGGCTGTGTCTGACGGGCGTCAAGCTGTCTTCTGACCAGAGTCCCGCTCTGCTTCACTAATGTCTCACAAGCGGCCACCTCCGTGTCGGGGGGGGGGGAGGAGGGGTCAGCAAGCAGCGCCGGCATCCTGGACGGGGCCTCGCCTTGACGGACCTGGAATCGGCTCGGGAGGATCCAGCTCGACTGGTATCCTGTTCCTCCTCCTTGTCCCCGCAAACAACATGCACACGCAAACACATGCACGCACACATGCACATCTGCACTGACGTAGAGCCTCCCTCAGCGCCTGCAGCACCCCGCTTAGCCTCTCCTTGCCTCCCTCCCTCCCTCCCTCCCTCCCTCTCTTGACCTACTATTCTGTCTATGCAGTCACTCTGACCCCCAACTACAACCTCAACCTTCCCCCCTTACTTCCCGGGACTGTTGTTTCTTGTCTCCCCCCCTGGGTTTTTAAGAGGGCTTCCCTATGCAGTCAGCCTGGCGAGCATGCCGCTGTCAGTGGTGTCGTCGGCTTGGCCGCTCACTCGGCCGGGTCTGACGGGGACCTGAGCTCCCGGCAGACTTGTCCTCCATCCTATGGGACCCTCAGCTCAGGGGGGGAGGGGACTCTTACCAAGTAGCTACGCCTCTTCCTCTTTCTTCACGGGCCTTTCCTGTTGGACGCACACATAGCAGAACTGGGTCTATTTCAGATGGACAGCCATATTTTTTCGTTTCTTTCGTTTCTTTCTTCCTGTGTGCGCGCACAGTAAACCCGCCCGAGACCGAACTCACTAATTACTAAACGTCATGTGCAGAAACACTCATGTATGAAACCTGTATGTTAATTAATAAGACCTTATGGAATGTTGACAATGATAATTAACAAATATTGATGAACTTAAAGTGGTAATTCCTCATGTCTGCATTTCAAATAGGAGTGGAGTGCACTTCACAAGTGTCTAGCAGGAGTTTCCACCCCCCCCCCCCCCCCCACCCCCAAACCGCTCGCCGACCTAATGACAGCTCTCCCGTTTCTACCGGGAGATTAAACAAGAAAAGCGCTTTCTTTTTCTCTGCTTCTTTCCTCGTTCCCTTTTTTCCCTCTTTCTCGCTGTCGTTTATTCGCGCTCTTTCTTTCTTATTTCCAAACAGGAAACGGTAGCACTAGAAATAGGCCAACAGGGGAGGAAAGTCACGACGGAATGAGACGTATGTAGGTTAGGAAACCCTTCTCTTAGGCTTTGTCAATGAATGAAAGAGATGACTCAAGTGCGCTTTACAAGGTTGCTCGGCAGAAGTGCACTTTCCGAAGGCTATTTGACTGAGAAGCAGCTGGAGAGAAGTCGATGGCGTTTGTTTTACTTAACGGCCTCAGGTGAACTTTAGTGGCACTTATCAATTCACACTTTATTATTTCTCCCTCAAACTGAAACTGGTTTTGAGACCTCAGATGTGAATAGAAAATGCTCATCTTCAGCCGGACAGTGACATGTCCAATATGAATATGCTTTATATGATATATATGTATTAGAGGTATATTTTCAGCCAGTGAGCTATCTTCTTCAGAGATGTCAACCATTCCTCAGTTGTATGAACAGTTATTATAAAGTGTCGAACAGTTATAACTTAATTCACCCCCTTTACTGAGGAGCATTTTGACATGTGTAGAGTACATTTATTATATACTTTATTCTAATTAATATAATATAACAGAGTCCTTATACAACAATTGGCCAATATAAAGTTCTTTAAGAATTTTAATGATGTTGATTGATCGTTGTAACTAAACCAAAGGTTGGCACTTAACTCAGAGAGCGTATTTAACATTGCTGTTTTTATTTTAAATTTAGGTTCAGATTTTGTTGTTGTTGTGTTTGTTTGTTTGTTTGTTTGTTTGTTTGTTTCTTGGGTTCTGGATGTGGGAGAATGTAGCCAATTGTAGCGCATGAGTCCGCTATGCAAATCAACCTTCCCTCACGATCCTGTATCAGAGACAGTCAGGAGGCAGACACACCCACCCACGGGCGCTCTCATGGACTCTGGCAATGGCAGGCAGAGGTGCAGGAGATCTCATGTTTAATGCTGCTGGGGAACTTTGTTGTTCTGCAATCTAACTGCTAAGTTTCAACCGACGGAATGCAAAAAGAGAGCAACAAGTAGGGAGCGAGCAAAAAAAGGGAGAAAGAGAGCGAATGAATGTAAGCCAAAGGATGAAAGTGTGTGTTTGCGAATGCTGTGGTGGTCAGAGACGAGAGAGGTTTGGAGAATGCAGACGGTTCACCGTATGTGGGTGTGTGTAGACTGTGTGTGTCAGTTGTGGGGTGGTGTTGCTCGGGGAAAGAGGGAACCTGTATTTTTGCAATAAAGTTATTACCAATGCACTCCCACAGGGGGCGTAACCACCGTACAACGTCTGTCTCGTCATTTGTTGGTGGAAAGATCAGGAGTAAAGATGATGTCCACCTGTTTCAGCCTGAGAACTGCAGTGACCTAGTACAAGACAAACAAGCATGTTCCACTTTCTGTTTGTGATCATTTATAAAAATCAATGACTTTATTTCTGCATGGAATGTTTACAATACTGCATTTAGTTTATTCTCTGAGGAATCCTTTAATACATTGTCATGGTGTTTGTCATTTCACACCACACAGGTTACTTACATTCTAGAGCTCAGAAAAAGCTCCTGCCTAAATATTTGAACAGGTGTCAGCGCTTACACATGAAAAATTACCTAAATTACATGTCACATCACTCATTTCTGTAGAAATAGTATGTTAGAAATGACAGGTATTAGAAATGTAAAATTAAAGAAAGCGCTCGGTTGTGGGCTGTCTCAAGGGCCTTGTGTCGTGATAAGAAACAATATCAATCATATCTTTGAAAAATGCACATGCACACAAAATATCCAGATGTTTTCTTAATTAGCCATTGTACTTAACTCCTATTGTATTCGGGGAGTGATGGCTGCTTGGGCAAAGACATACAATTCTAATTTAATTACATAGTTTTCATGATACAAGTAATGCCATTTATACTTTTAATTGGACAAAATGCAACATGCTGAGTCCTTTTCTTCATCCTCCACAGCTGAGCCACCCACGCCGCCACCACATACTCTTTCTGACGGGACGTACCTTCCAGATTTTCCTTTTAGTTACCATCATTACAAATATTTGTAGCCCATTTTATTGCAGTGTCACCTAATTTAAAGTGCTTGCAGGTTCATTAGTAGCAATTTGATGAACAGACGTTGGCGTTAACCGTCTTTCTGCAGCAGGTACGCACAGTAGAGCAGAGCTGCTTTTTAGCGGAGGACAGGAGGCAGAGCCTGGAGGACAGATTGCAAACTGTTGATAAGGTTGTGAAGGAGGTCAAATGCTGCGTCCTTACCCAGAGTAAGGGAACTGGTTACAGTGAGACATTGTGGTGTATCTTGAGATTCATATTTCTTAGGATATCAGTGATTTCAAAACTGTGTGCATTTGGTATTTGTTTCAGTGCAGAAAAGTATCTCATTGATTGTAAAATATATTGTATGGAGATCACTGGCTTATAATTTAGAGCAGACCTACTGTGTAATTATGCACAATATTTTTTGAATTATGAAAAAACACAATCGGCAACTGTAGTTTAAAAACAAAATGTCAACAGTTTGCAAATGTAAACAACTTTATTAAAGCGTGCTGCAGACTTTATTTTCCAAGGTTAATTGGAGCATCAACGATAGATATTTTGCTTGATCTTAAGCATAGTCCGTGTATATACTGGACATAATGTTGGTCTAAAGCAGGGGTATTCAACTAAAATTCCAAAAGGTCCAGATCGAGAAAATCTCCTCGGGCAAAGGTCCGAAACATTACAATAATATCTAGCTTGCGCTATTTACTGCCATATATATATAAATATAGTCAAGAAGCCTAGTAGTAGTAACAACGTCTCTGTGTAGTCAACAACTGTCAAATCAAATAAAGTACATCAATTATATTTCAACAAATTATTACTCTGTTTTCAAATTCAACTGGATGGATTATAAATAACACATAGACATACATAAATAACTGTTCTTCTCATTTAAAGTGAAATGAGGTCTGGATTAAAGGATATGAATATGTGTTTGACTCCGTAAGTGTGTGTCGATGTGTGAATGAATGGCTTCATGCAGAGATGCATGCATGTACAGCACTGCAAACTTCAACGTCAATAATAAACACACAGTTGAATCAACACCTCTGTGAAAGTTTTTTACAAAAACTAAACATTCATATCTGAGCTGTTGTAGTGGATTGTATTAGATTATATAGTGCCTAACAAAGTGACCAAGGAGTTTAAACTAACAGTAAAATGACTGAGTTGCTTATTTTACTGGTGGACATCTGTAATACATGTAAAACATAATATGTTTTACATATGTTTTGTTACATTATGTTTTACATATTATGTAAAACATAATGTAAAAAACATGTAAAACATAATATGTTTGGTCCCCCAATCGCATGGTCTACAGATTGAATTGGAGGATGTCAGTTCATCAGTGACGTCATAGGTCCAGGATTCCATTCGAGAATGGAATCCTGGACCTATGACGAGAATGACGAGAATGACGAGAATGGAATCCTGACTAGAATTCTAGCACCTGACCGTGATGTGTGGTCAGTGTCTCTCTTTTGACTCAAAAGACCTGTTGAGACCCTTGAGACAAGTCATCGACCAAAAAGCTCTCTCAGAAAATGAAGATGAGCTACTGGAACGAATCTTCACTCGGGTCAAGCGCATTGTTGATTTCTCCCCGTCTGGAGGGAAAACTTTGCGACGCAGTCGTCAATGTCGAGGACGTAACGTTTGAGATCAACAAGGTCTTCCTGTATCGATGCAGCACGTACTTCCAGTGAGTTGGCTATCTGATATATATATATATATAGATATATGCTGTGAATGTATATCCTTCAAATGAGCAGAAAGTAATTGTTAATGATGAAGTCTGGGAGACTAATCACGATATGTGATGAATTACATACGTTCATGGAGCATTTCTGACAAGTTTGACAAAGAGGAGAAGATATAATATATCAGCTATAGTCTCTCAGATCCATAGTAATGTGCTTTTAAGCAGATTAGTGTTGATTAGTAGCATTGAGTAGTTTGTGTGTTCAGAAAAGTGACTGAATTAATTTAATGCAACAAAATGAAAAGTAATTGCAAACACTTGAGATGGTTAATTCGACACACAAATTGAAGGAAGAAGCTGTTCACTGCTGCACAAAAGCTGAGATGAATTGTAGATTGTGGTGAAACAGCTCCAGAGAGATCACAAAAGAAAACAAAAATAGCATACAACATGAAGTATTACATATTTGTGACATTTATTTGACAGCGACATTCTTATTGCCAGTTACACTCGGAATGATGTCCGGCGGTTTACGTATTGTACAATTTCCCTTTAATGCAAAATGGTGTCATATGTTGATTTTGTGAATGCTTATTTGAAAACGTGATCATTGTTATCAATGAGACAATGAGAATGAAAATCTGAAGTCTGTTTCCAATCCTCTGCTCTGTGTTTATTCTGACCCGCAGGGCTCTCTGGAGTCGCTGGTCACCTCCAGACAAGGAGGTCTTCCACATACCCGGCCTGTCTCCGGACATGATGCAGCTCATCATTGAGTTTGCATACACCGTGGGGGTGACCGTGGCGCACTGAGTTAAGAGGTCGTCCGTGAACCGGAAGGTTCACGGTTCGATCTCCCACTTGGATGTGTCAGATGTCGAAGTGTACCTGAGCAATACACTGAACCCCCGGCTCCCCGGGCGCCTGTCATTGGCAGCCCACTGCTCCCTATATACAGGGATGGGTCAAATGCAGAGACAAATGTCCCCCTTAAAGGGATAAAGATAGAATGAATTCTATTCTATTCACCGGCTTGGTCTCTGTGACGGAGGAAGACGTGCAGGAGCTGCTGCTGGCAGCCGATCAGCTCAACGTCATGGGCGTTGTGCAAACTTGCTGCGACTTCCTGGGCGAGCAGCTCTGCCCAGAGAACTGCATCGGCATCTTTCAGGTCACCGACACCTGCTTGTCCATCGAGCTGCGGCTCAAGGCCTACCACTTCATCGTTGACCACTTTGAGAAGGTGGTTTTGTCCGAAGAGTTCCCGCAGCTCTCCGTGCAGCAACTCGCCGACATCCTCGGTAGAGACGACCTCAATGTGAGCGAAGAGAGCCATCCTGTGCTGGATCTGCGGTGCTGAGTCGCGAGTGCCCGTCAAAACCTCCCGTGGCGTAGATGCACTCGCCCAGCACAGCGATGCTCACGTAGCATCGGCGGTGGTACATGGGTGGCCCCTCGTGCCAGGTGCACGTGCTCACGTCAAACCTGCGCACGCTGTTGAAATGATCTACCCTGTTGAAGCTGCCGACGCAGTAGATGCTCCCCTTGAGGACGGCGGTGCCGTGGTAGGCGCGAGGACCCACGTCTTGGTCTGTCACCTGCATCCAGAGGTCGGTGCTGACGTCGTACGACTCGATGCTGTTCGTTGGATCGGCGCCGCTCCAGCCCCCTATGGCCAACAGGAGGCCGTTTGCCAGGCGAGGGCGGACGAGAGGGTTGCTGAGATGCGCAGAGGGTCTGAACCTCATGATGGGACTTAGGATTTCGATGACTGCCCTGACCATGTGCAGGCACTCAGCGTTGTTCTTCACCAGCTCATTGGACATCACGTTCAACCTCAGGTAGTCCTTACTCAACACCAGTCGCACATACACAGAGACCGCAGCACCGCAGCGAAAAGCAGACATCGCAGTGCTCTTGTCTAAGGTATATGTTAACCTTCTGTCACCAGATTTAGTTAAGACCATATCCTCACTACTCCGTGTCTAGTTGGCTGGTTACATGGTTGAAAAAGATACAGTCCGCAGTAGTGCGGTCATGGTGTTCTTTTTGCTGATACTGTTTCTTGCGTACCGTCTCCTTGGTACAAGGCTTTAGGAAATCCAACCTTGTCCGGATATGTCTGTGAAGAAACAGATCAGCCGGGGACTGTCCAGTAGTGCAGTTAGGCGTAGTCCGATATTGTAGCAGGAACAGTGAGATCTTGTCCTCAATGTTCAGTGAAGCAAGCTTTTTCATACCTGTCTTGAACGTCTGAACATATCTCTCTGCCAGACCATTTGTTGCTGGATGTCCAGGTGCACTTGTGGTGTGCAGAATCCCATTCTGCTTGGCAAAAGTCTGGAACTCGTCTGATGTGAATGTCGTCGCATTGTCTGTCACAATTTGTTCAGGGAGACCGTAAGAGGCAAACAGTCTCCTGAGCCTGGTGATTGTTGCTTGAGAGGTGATCTGTGACATACGAAACACTTCCATCAGCATTACTGTGCTCTTCTGATTTGCGATAGACAATGTGGTAGTCATACGCTGACAATATAATCGCCCACCTCTGAATGCGTGCTGCGGCCAGTGTAGGCAGGCTCTTGTTCTCCCTGTATGTACCCCATGAAATGATACTCCTTGCAGCCCCAGTATCTATTTCCATCTCTAACCTCACCTCAGCTACAGTGAATATTTCTTTATACAGGTCAGCATCTTCACTTGTGACAGTCAAAATTGTGAACACACCCAATTCAGCGTCTTCTTCAGCTTCCACATATTTTGTGTGTTTCTTTCTTCTGCCCCATGAATGCCTTTCACTCTCTGCCTGTGCCTTGGACCGACATGCCTTTTTAATATGCCCAGTCTTGCCACAGTTATGGCGTTTAGTCTCTTTAAAACGGCACTCATCTGGCTCGTGATTCTTTCCATTGCACCTGTAACAGTTCCTTGTCCGCTGTGGCCTCACCTTGTGAATGCTTGCCGCCCCGACACTTTCACTTTCCATCCCTCTCAACTGACGTGCGTCTCTGTCGGCAGTCTCCATGTTGAGCGCGATCTCAAAAGACTTTGCAAAAGTAAGATCATTTTCCGAAAGTAGTCTCCTCTGGCAGCCCTCGTTTCTTATTCCACTGACGATCTCGCAGTGATGCGTCCAAGTTGGCGCCGAACTCACAGTTAGATGCGCATTGTTTCAACTCTGCTACATACTGAGCCACCGGCTGGTTAGCTTTTTGGTTACACCGGTTAAAGCGAAACCTTTCAGCTACTAATAAGGGCTTGGGCTCATAATGTTCCTTTAGAACGGCCACTATTTCGTCAAACGTCTTATCTTTTGGCTTCCTGGGCTGCACCAGATTTCTCAAAAGCCCATAAGTAGCCGCACCCATGACACTGAGAAGCGTAGCTACTTGCTTATCTTCGGCTACGTCGTTAGCTTCGAAGAATTGTTCCATCCGTTCAATGTACGCGGACCATTGTTCATTTTCTGGCTTGAATTCGTCAATTCTCCCAAACAGGGCCATCATACTCACTAGTACTGACACCGAGTGTCTCTCCTACCCTGCGAGAACGTAGTTTTATCCTCGTCGCCAATTTCTGTGATGTATTCTCGAGGCGGACACACACGTAGCGTTGTTACTTTTATTTTTAATGCTGAAGATGCAAGTCTAAACTAAATCTGGTGACAAAAGGTCAACATATACCTTAGACAAGAGCACTGCGATGTCTGCTTTTCTGTGTAGGTGCGACTGGTGTTGATGAGTAAGGACTACATGAGGTTGAACGTGATGTTCAATGAGCTAGTGAAAAACAACGCTGAGTGCCTGCACATGGTCAGGGCAGTCATCGAAATCCTAAGTCCCATCATGAGGTTCAGACCCTCTGCGCATCTCAGCAACCCTCTCGCCCGCCCTCGCCTGCCTAACGGCATCCTGTTGGCCATTGGGGGCTGGAGCGGCACCGATCCAACGAACAGCATCGAGCCGTACGACGTCAGCACCGACCTCTGGATGCAGGTGACAGACCAAGACGTGGGTCCTCGCGCCTACCACGGCACCGCCGTCCTCAACGGGAGCATCTACTGCGTCGGTGGCTTCAACGGGGTCGAGCATTTCAACAGCGTGCGCAGGTTCGACGTCAGCACGCGCACCTGGCACGAGGGGCCACCCATGTACCACCGCCGATGCTACGTGAGCGTCTCTGTGCTGGGCGAGTGCATCTACGCCACGGGAGGTTTTGACGGGCAGCGCTACAGGCCCGAGACCAACCAGTGGAGTCTCATCGCGAGCACGAGCATAGGGGGCATGTTGGAGCTGTAACGGCTGTAAATGAAATAAATGTTTATTGTGCATTGAACTGCTGTTCCTCCAGAGATTTTCTTTTCAACTTCTCAGTTTGTGCAACTTCTAAGTTTTATGTTCTGTGAGGGGGGTGCTGTGTTCCACCTGCAGACACACACGGGTTGATCCAGAGTGCATCATTGTAACATTAACGCCTTAATACGACAAATACGAATTGCTGTGTTTCATGCGTTCAGGTTTTCACATCGGCCACCGTATTTCTCCTACTCGCTTGGCACAGCTTGAAAAAGTTTAGCTGGTTGCAATCTGCATCCTCCCCGCTAGATGTCGGCAAATCTACCAAATGCACAGAGTACCTTTTCAATACATTGTATTCATATTTGAAATCACCTTGTTCTGAGAAGTCAAAAAATTGCCTTTCTGCAGTGTAATCAAAAACAAAATTGGTGTTACAGTATATCTAATATCAGTTGTCACATCATTTCAACACTCTTTTGTAGTTCTCATCGGGTAAAGTATAAAGCAGGGGTATTCAACTCAAATTCCAAAAGGTCCAGATTGAGAAAATCTCCTTGGACAAAAACATTACAATAATATCGAACTCGCGCTATTTACTGCCATATATATATATATATATGAATATATTCAAGAAGCCTAATAGTAGTAACAACGTCTCTGTCTGGTCAACAACTGTCAAATCAAAAAAAGTACACATCAATTATATTTTCACAAGTTATTACTCTCAGTTTTCTAATTCAACTGGATGGATTATAAATAACACATAGACATACATAAATAACTGTTCTTCTCATTTAAAGTGAAATGAGGTCTGGATTAAAGGATATGAATATGTGTTTGACTCCGTAAGTGTGTGTCGATGTGTGAATGAATGGCTTCATGCAGAGATGCATGCATGTACAGCACTGCAAACTTCAACGTCAATAATAAACACACAGTTGAATCAACACCTCTGTGAAAGTTTTTTACAAAAACTAAACATTGATATCTGAGCTGTTGTAGTGGATTGTATTAGATTATATAGTGCCTAACAAAGTGACCAAGGAGTTTAAACTAACAGTAAAATGACTGAGTTGCTTATTTTACTGGTGGACATCTGTAATACATGTAAAACATAATATGTTTTACATATGTTTTGTTACATTATGTTTTACATATTATGTAAAACATAATGTAAAAAACATGTAAAACATAATATGTTTGGTCCCCCAATCGCATGGTCTACAGATTGAATTGGAGGATGTCAGTTCATCAGTGACGTCATAGGTCCAGGATTCCATTCGAGAATGGAATCCTGGACCTATGACGAGAATGACGAGAATGACGAGAATGGAATCCTGACTAGAATTCTAGCACCTGACCGTGATGTGTGGTCAGTGTCTCTCTTTTGACTCAAAAGACCTGTTGAGACCCTTGAGACAAGTCATCGACCAAAAAGCTCTCTCAGAAAATGAAGATGAGCTACTGGAACGAATCTTCACTCGGGTCAAGCGCATTGTTGATTTCTCCCCGTCTGGAGGGAAAACTTTGCGACGCAGTCGTCAATGTCGAGGACGTAACGTTTGAGATCAACAAGGTCTTCCTGTATCGATGCAGCACGTACTTCCAGTGAGTTGGCTATCTGATATATATATATATATATAGATATATGCTGTGAATGTATATCCTTCAAATGAGCAGAAAGTAATTGTTAATGATGAAGTCTGGGAGACTAATCACGATATGTGATGAATTACATACGTTCATGGAGCATTTCTGACAAGTTTGACAAAGAGGAGAAGATATAATATATCAGCTATAGTCTCTCAGATCCATAGTAATGTGCTTTTAAGCAGATTAGTGTTGATTAGTAGCATTGAGTAGTTTGTGTGTTCAGAAAAGTGACTGAATTAATTTAATGCAACAAAATGAAAAGTAATTGCAAACACTTGAGATGGTTAATTCGACACACAAATTGAAGGAAGAAGCTGTTCACTGCTGCACAAAAGCTGAGATGAATTGTAGATTGTGGTGAAACAGCTCCAGAGAGATCACAAAAGAAAACAAAAATAGCATACAACATGAAGTATTACATATTTGTGACATTTATTTGACAGCGACATTCTTATTGCCAGTTACACTCGGAATGATGTCCGGCGGTTTACGTATTGTACAATTTCCCTTTAATGCAAAATGGTGTCATATGTTGATTTTGTGAATGCTTATTTGAAAACGTGATCATTGTTATCAATGAGACAATGAGAATGAAAATCTGAAGTCTGTTTCCAATCCTCTGCTCTGTGTTTATTCTGACCCGCAGGGCTCTCTGGAGTCGCTGGTCACCTCCAGACAAGGAGGTCTTCCACATACCCGGCCTGTCTCCGGACATGATGCAGCTCATCATTGAGTTTGCGTACACCGTGGGGGTGACCGTGGCGCACTGAGTTAAGAGGTCGTCCGTGAACCGGAAGGTTCACGGTTCGATCTCCCACTTGGATGTGTCAGATGTCGAAGTGTACCTGAGCAATACACTGAACCCCCGGCTCCCCGGGCGCCTGTCATTGGCAGCCCACTGCTCCCTATATACAGGGATGGGTCAAATGCAGAGACAAATGTCCCCCTTAAAGGGATAAAGATAGAATGAATTCTATTCTATTCACCGGCTTGGTCTCTGTGACGGAGGAAGACGTGCAGGAGCTGCTGCTGGCAGCCGATCAGCTCAACGTCATGGGCGTTGTGCAAACTTGCTGCGACTTCCTGGGCGAGCAGCTCTGCCCAGAGAACTGCATCGGCATCTTTCAGGTCACCGACACCTGCTTGTCCATCGAGCTGCGGCTCAAGGCCTACCACTTCATCGTTGACCACTTTGAGAAGGTGGTTTTGTCCGAAGAGTTCCCGCAGCTCTCCGTGCAGCAACTCGCCGACATCCTCGGTAGAGACGACCTCAATGTGAGCGAAGAGAGCCATCCTGTGCTGGATCTGCGGTGCTGAGTCGCGAGTGCCCGTCAAAACCTCCCGTGGCGTAGATGCACTCGCCCAGCACAGCGATGCTCACGTAGCATCGGCGGTGGTACATGGGTGGCCCCTCGTGCCAGGTGCACGTGCTCACGTCAAACCTGCGCACGCTGTTGAAATGATCTACCCTGTTGAAGCTGCCGACGCAGTAGATGCTCCCGTTGAGGACGGCGGTGCCGTGGTAGGCGCGAGGACCCACGTCTTGGTCTGTCACCTGCATCCAGAGGTCGGTGCTGACGTCGTACGACTCGATGCTGTTCGTTGGATCGGCGCCGCTCCAGCCCCCTATGGCCAACAGGAGGCCGTTTGCCAGGCGAGGGCGGACGAGAGGGTTGCTGAGATGCGCAGAGGGTCTGAACCTCATGATGGGACTTAGGATTTCGATGACTGCCCTGACCATGTGCAGGCACTCAGCGTTGTTCTTCACCAGCTCATTGGACATCACGTTCAACCTCAGGTAGTCCTTACTCAACACCAGTCGCACCTACACAGAGACCGCAGCACCGCAGCGAAAAGCAGACATCGCAGTGCTCTTGTCTAAGGTATATGTTAACCTTCTGTCACCAGATTTAGTTAAGACCATATCCTCACTACTCCGTGTCTAGTTGGCTGGTTACATGGTTGAAAAAGATACAGTCCGCAGTAGTGCGGTCATGGTGTTCTTTTTGCTGATACTGTTTCTTGCGTACCGTCTCCTTGGTACAAGGCTTTAGGAAATCCAACCTTGTCCGGATATGTCTGTGAAGAAACAGATCAGCCGGGGACTGTCCAGTAGTGCAGTTAGGCGTAGTCCGATATTGTAGCAGGAACAGTGAGATCTTGTCCTCAATGTTCAGTGAAGCAAGCTTTTTCATACCTGTCTTGAACGTCTGAACATATCTCTCTGCCAGACCATTTGTTGCTGGATGTCCAGGTGCACTTGTGGTGTGCAGAATCCCATTCTGCTTGGCAAAAGTCTGGAACTCGTCTGATGTGAATGTCGTCGCATTGTCTGTCACAATTTGTTCAGGGAGACCGTAAGAGGCAAACAGTCTCCTGAGCCTGGTGATTGTTGCTTGAGAGGTGATCTGTGACATACGAAACACTTCCATCAGCATTACTGTGCTCTTCTGATTTGCGATAGACAATGTGGTAGTCATACGCTGACAATATAATCGCCCACCTCTGAATGCGTGCTGCGGCCAGTGTAGGCAGGCTCTTGTTCTCCCTGTATGTACCCCATGAAATGATACTCCTTGCAGCCCCAGTATCTATTTCCATCTCTAACCTCACCTCAGCTACAGTGAATATTTCTTTATACAGGTCAGCATCTTCACTTGTGACAGTCAAAATTGTGAACACACCCAATTCAGCGTCTTCTTCAGCTTCCACATATTTTGTGTGTTTCTTTCTTCTGCCCCATGAATGCCTTTCACTCTCTGCCTGTGCCTTGGACCGACATGCCTTTTTAATATGCCCAGTCTTGCCACAGTTATGGCGTTTAGTCTCTTTAAAACGGCACTCATCTGGCTCGTGATTCTTTCCATTGCACCTGTAACAGTTCCTTGTCCGCTGTGGCCTCACCTTGTGAATGCTTGCCGCCCCGACACTTTCACTTTCCATCCCTCTCAACTGACGTGCGTCTCTGTCGGCAGTCTCCATGTTGAGCGCGATCTCAAAAGACTTTGCAAAAGTAAGATCATTTTCCGAAAGTAGTCTCCTCTGGCAGCCCTCGTTTCTTATTCCACTGACGATCTCGCAGTGATGCGTCCAAGTTGGCGCCGAACTCACAGTTAGATGCGCATTGTTTCAACTCTGCTACATACTGAGCCACCGGCTGGTTAGCTTTTTGGTTACACCGGTTAAAGCGAAACCTTTCAGCTACTAATAAGGGCTTGGGCTCATAATGTTCCTTTAGAACGGCCACTATTTCGTCAAACGTCTTATCTTTTGGCTTCCTGGGCTGCACCAGATTTCTCAAAAGCCCATAAGTAGCCGCACCCATGACACTGAGAAGCGTAGCTACTTGCTTATCTTCGGCTACGTCGTTAGCTTCGAAGAATTGTTCCATCCGTTCAATGTACGCGGACCATTGTTCATTTTCTGGCTTGAATTCGTCAATTCTCCCAAACAGGGCCATCATACTCACTAGTACTGACACCGAGTGTCTCTCCTACCCTGCGAGAACGTAGTTTTATCCTCGTCGCCAATTTCTGTGATGTATTCTCGAGGCGGACACACACGTAGCGTTGTTACTTTTATTTTTAATGCTGAAGATGCAAGTCTAAACTAAATCTGGTGACAAAAGGTCAACATATACCTTAGACAAGAGCACTGCGATGTCTGCTTTTCTGTGTAGGTGCGACTGGTGTTGATGAGTAAGGACTACATGAGGTTGAACGTGATGTTCAATGAGCTAGTGAAAAACAACGCTGAGTGCCTGCACATGGTCAGGGCAGTCATCGAAATCCTAAGTCCCATCATGAGGTTCAGACCCTCTGCGCATCTCAGCAACCCTCTCGCCCGCCCTCGCCTGCCTAACGGCATCCTGTTGGCCATTGGGGGCTGGAGCGGCACCGATCCAACGAACAGCATCGAGCCGTACGACGTCAGCACCGACCTCTGGATGCAGGTGACAGACCAAGACGTGGGTCCTCGCGCCTACCACGGCACCGCCGTCCTCAACGGGAGCATCTACTGCGTCGGTGGCTTCAACGGGGTCGAGCATTTCAACAGCGTGCGCAGGTTCGACGTCAGCACGCGCACCTGGCACGAGGGGCCACCCATGTACCACCGCCGATGCTACGTGAGCGTCTCTGTGCTGGGCGAGTGCATCTACGCCACGGGAGGTTTTGACGGGCAGCGCTACAGGCCCGAGACCAACCAGTGGAGTCTCATCGCGAGCACGAGCATAGGGGGCATATTGGAGCTGTAACGGCTGTAAATGAAATAAATGTTTATTGTGCATTGAACTGCTGTTCCTCCAGAGATTTTCTTTTCAACTTCTCAGTTTGTGCAACTTCTAAGTTTTATGTTCTGTGAGGGGGGTGCTGTGTTCCACCTGCAGACACACACGGGTTGATCCAGAGTGCATCATTGTAACATTAACGCCTTAATACGACAAATACGAATTGCTGTGTTTCATGCGTTCAGGTTTTCACATCGGCCACCGTATTTCTCCTACTCGCTTGGCACAGCTTGAAAAAGTTTAGCTGGTTGCAATCTGCATCCTCCCCGCTAGATGTCGGCAAATCTACCAAATGCACAGAGTACCTTTTCAATACATTGTATTCATATTTGAAATCACCTTGTTCTGAGAAGTCAAAAAATTGCCTTTCTGCAGTGTAATCAAAAACAAAATTGGTGTTACAGTATATCTAATATCAGTTGTCACATCATTTCAACACTCTTTTGTAGTTCTCATCGGGTAAAGTATAAAGCAGGGGTATTCAACTCAAATTCCAAAAGGTCCAGATTGAGAAAATCTCCTTGGACAAAAACATTACAATAATATCGAACTCGCGCTATTTACTGCCATATATATATATATATATGAATATATTCAAGAAGCCTAATAGTAGTAACAACGTCTCTGTCTGGTCAACAACTGTCAAATCAAAAAAAGTACACATCAATTATATTTTCACAAGTTATTACTCTCAGTTTTCTAATTCAACTGGATGGATTATAAATAACACATAGACATACATAAATAACTGTTCTTCTCATTTAAAGTGAAATGAGGTCTGGATTAAAGGATATGAATATGTGTTTGACTCCGTAAGTGTGTGTCGATGTGTGAATGAATGGCTTCATGCAGAGATGCATGCATGTACAGCACTGCAAACTTCAACGTCAATAATAAACACACAGTTGAATCAACACCTCTGTGAAAGTTTTTTACAAAAACTAAACATTGATATCTGAGCTGTTGTAGTGGATTGTATTAGATTATATAGTGCCTAACAAAGTGACCAAGGAGTTTAAACTAACAGTAAAATGACTGAGTTGCTTATTTTACTGGTGGACATCTGTAATACATGTAAAACATAATATGTTTTACATATGTTTTTTACATTATGTTTTACATATTATGTAAAACATAATGTGCACCATTCAGTGAAATGGCTTCTGTCAAAAGCAAAATGACACTGTTTACAGTGTGGACATTTGTTTTCTGTCTGTTTTGGATGTGAAGCCGCACAACTGCTCTGTAAAATACAAGGCTTTATTCCCCACTTGTTTTCGGCTGCCTTGCTTTCGTTCTGTGCATGTAAACGTTACATCCTGGTTTTCAGACACCTCGGTTAAAACAGCTCGAGTATTCTGAGAGGAACCAGGAAACTGACAACCTGATCCAGGTTTCTGATGTTCTGGTGTTCCATGTGAGGATGATAACATGTAAATGCTGTGGTGTGGCATTTGAGACGGTTTCTGGTTGACTTTTCACCATCAATTAGTCACATGACAGCTCTGGAATGCTCTGCCTGCAACTCTACGCCGCGCAGATACTTTTAAGAACCAGCTCAAAACCCACCTGTTTAGGCTGGCGTTTGAGTAAAAAGTAAACCCATGTCCCAGACCTGCTCTTAAAATATGTTTTACATTTATTATTTTTTATTATTTTTTATTTTTCTCTGTGTATGTAGTTTATTGACCCTAGGGTCACATTGTGTTTTTTATGCTTTTAAATGTCTGCTCTGTTAAGCACTTTGTGATACTATTGTCTGTGAAAAGCACTGTATAAATAAAATTCATTCATTCATTCATTCATTCATGACTGGAGAAGACTGTAGACAAGAGGAACATAAATTACCATAAATACAAGATATACAAAACCATACAGGTCTTTCTTTTACAAAATAAAATATCACGTTTTTTATCCATTATTGGGTAGAAAAGGTTGAACCCTGTTCATACAATAACAACAATAACTTTCACTGCTCTTTAAATCTAAGTTTGTGGACAGTTGAAATTGAATTGAATAAATAACGGTTCACCTGGAAACATCCCTATTTTGATGAAATGCACTGTACTCACTGTATGCAACAGATACCCCCAAACAATATGCTGATGGTAGAATATTTTTGCACACATGTTACTGAAGTCAATTTTGTGTGGATTTTCTATATCATATTCGATATATCTTGCGCTCCAGTCCTGTTCTGGAAGAGATGTTTTGGTGTGATGTCAAATCACATTACCAAGAACTTTACGTTCAATTTCAGCCACATTTAAAAGTTCGCAGAGATAAATTAGAGGACATGCCTATAAAATGATATGAAATAAAAGACATTTAATTGATTCAACTGAAATGGTGCAGCAATAAACATGACATCTTGTGTTTAAGCAGTTCACTCAACGAGTGTATCGGTTCGGCGAATGTTCTACGTTGGAAACGTCAGTGTTCTAGTGAAAAGCTTCGACCGAAGAGCACACGGCATGCTGTTTAGAGCACCAGTGGGTTTGTGTTTGGACCTTCTGTCGCCCATCAGAAAGGCTCAAGTAGTTTAACCCTTGAACCTCTCAAAATGTTTGAATTTGAGGCGCACCTTCATGCTGATGCGACCTGTTGTCTCCTGTCTCGTCTCAGGAGCTGCCGGGCAGTGCGGGGAGTTTCTGGCTGTGTCTGACGGGCGTCAAGCTGTCTTCTGACCAGAGTCCCGCTCTGCTTCACTAATGTCTCACAAGCGGCCACCTCCGTGTCGGGGGGGGGGAGGAGGGGTCAGCAAGCAGCGCCGGCATCCTGGACGGGGCCTCGCCTTGACGGACCTGGAATCGGCTCGGGAGGATCCAGCTCGACTGGTATCCTGTTCCTCCTCCTTGTCCCCGCAAACAACATGCACACGCAAACACATGCACGCACACATGCACATCTGCACTGACGTAGAGCCTCCCTCAGCGCCTGCAGCACCCCGCTTAGCCTCTCCTTGCCTCCCTCCCTCCCTCCCTCCCTCCCTCTCTTGACCTACTATTCTGTCTATGCAGTCACTCTGACCCCCAACTACAACCTCAACCTTCCCCCCTTACTTCCCGGGACTGTTGTTTCTTGTCTCCCCCCCTGGGTTTTTAAGAGGGCTTCCCTATGCAGTCAGCCTGGCGAGCATGCCGCTGTCAGTGGTGTCGTCGGCTTGGCCGCTCACTCGGCCGGGTCTGACGGGGACCTGAGCTCCCGGCAGACTTGTCCTCCATCCTATGGGACCCTCAGCTCAGGGGGGGAGGGGACTCTTACCAAGTAGCTACGCCTCTTCCTCTTTCTTCACGGGCCTTTCCTGTTGGACGCACACATAGCAGAACTGGGTCTATTTCAGATGGACAGCCATATTTTTTCGTTTCTTTCGTTTCTTTCTTCCTGTGTGCGCGCACAGTAAACCCGCCCGAGACCGAACTCACTAATTACTAAACGTCATGTGCAGAAACACTCATGTATGAAACCTGTATGTTAATTAATAAGACCTTATGGAATGTTGACAATGATAATTAACAAATATTGATGAACTTAAAGTGGTAATTCCTCATGTCTGCATTTCAAATAGGAGTGGAGTGCACTTCACAAGTGTCTAGCAGGAGTTTCCACCCCCCCCCCCCCCCACCCCCAAACCGCTCGCCGACCTAATGACAGCTCTCCCGTTTCTACCGGGAGATTAAACAAGAAAAGCGCTTTCTTTTTCTCTGCTTCTTTCCTCGTTCCCTTTTTTCCCTCTTTCTCGCTGTCGTTTATTCGCGCTCTTTCTTTCTTATTTCCAAACAGGAAACGGTAGCACTAGAAATAGGCCAACAGGGGAGGAAAGTCACGACGGAATGAGACGTATGTAGGTTAGGAAACCCTTCTCTTAGGCTTTGTCAATGAATGAAAGAGATGACTCAAGTGCGCTTTACAAGGTTGCTCGGCAGAAGTGCACTTTCCGAAGGCTATTTGACTGAGAAGCAGCTGGAGAGAAGTCGATGGCGTTTGTTTTACTTAACGGCCTCAGGTGAACTTTAGTGGCACTTATCAATTCACACTTTATTATTTCTCCCTCAAACTGAAACTGGTTTTGAGACCTCAGATGTGAATAGAAAATGCTCATCTTCAGCCGGACAGTGACATGTCCAATATGAATATGCTTTATATGATATATATGTATTAGAGGTATATTTTCAGCCAGTGAGCTATCTTCTTCAGAGATGTCAACCATTCCTCAGTTGTATGAACAGTTATTATAAAGTGTCGAACAGTTATAACTTAATTCACCCCCTTTACTGAGGAGCATTTTGACATGTGTAGAGTACATTTATTATATACTTTATTCTAATTAATATAATATAACAGAGTCCTTATACAACAATTGGCCAATATAAAGTTCTTTAAGAATTTTAATGATGTTGATTGATCGTTGTAACTAAACCAAAGGTTGGCACTTAACTCAGAGAGCGTATTTAACATTGCTGTTTTTATTTTAAATTTAGGTTCAGATTTTGTTGTTGTTGTGTTTGTTTGTTTGTTTGTTTGTTTCTTGGGTTCTGGATGTGGGAGAATGTAGCCAATTGTAGCGCATGAGTCCGCTATGCAAATCAACCTTCCCTCACGATCCTGTATCAGAGACAGTCAGGAGGCAGACACACCCACCCACGGGCGCTCTCATGGACTCTGGCAATGGCAGGCAGAGGTGCAGGAGATCTCATGTTTAATGCTGCTGGGGAACTTTGTTGTTCTGCAATCTAACTGCTAAGTTTCAACCGACGGAATGCAAAAAGAGAGCAACAAGTAGGGAGCGAGCAAAAAAAGGGAGAAAGAGAGCGAATGAATGTAAGCCAAAGGATGAAAGTGTGTGTTTGCGAATGCTGTGGTGGTCAGAGACGAGAGAGGTTTGGAGAATGCAGACGGTTCACCGTATGTGGGTGTGTGTAGACTGTGTGTGTCAGTTGTGGGGTGGTGTTGCTCGGGGAAAGAGGGAACCTGTATTTTTGCAATAAAGTTATTACCAATGCACTCCCACAGGGGGCGTAACCACCGTACAACGTCTGTCTCGTCATTTGTTGGTGGAAAGATCAGGAGTAAAGATGATGTCCACCTGTTTCAGCCTGAGAACTGCAGTGACCTAGTACAAGACAAACAAGCATGTTCCACTTTCTGTTTGTGATCATTTATAAAAATCAATGACTTTATTTCTGCATGGAATGTTTACAATACTGCATTTAGTTTATTCTCTGAGGAATCCTTTAATACATTGTCATGGTGTTTGTCATTTCACACCACACAGGTTACTTACATTCTAGAGCTCAGAAAAAGCTCCTGCCTAAATATTTGAACAGGTGTCAGCGCTTACACATGAAAAATTACCTAAATTACATGTCACATCACTCATTTCTGTAGAAATAGTATGTTAGAAATGACAGGTATTAGAAATGTAAAATTAAAGAAAGCGCTCGGTTGTGGGCTGTCTCAAGGGCCTTGTGTCGTGATAAGAAACAATATCAATCATATCTTTGAAAAATGCACATGCACACAAAATATCCAGATGTTTTCTTAATTAGCCATTGTACTTAACTCCTATTGTATTCGGGGAGTGATGGCTGCTTGGGCAAAGACATACAATTCTAATTTAATTACATAGTTTTCATGATACAAGTAATGCCATTTATACTTTTAATTGGACAAAATGCAACATGCTGAGTCCTTTTCTTCATCCTCCACAGCTGAGCCACCCACGCCCGCCACCACATACTCTTTCTGACGGGACGTACCTTCCAGATTTTCCTTTTAGTTACCATCATTACAAATATTTGTAGCCCATTTTATTGCAGTGTCACCTAATTTAAAGTGCTTGCAGGTTCATTAGTAGCAATTTGATGAACAGACGTTGGCGTTAACCGTCTTTCTGCAGCAGGTACGCACAGTAGAGCAGAGCTGCTTTTTAGCGGAGGACAGGAGGCAGAGCCTGGAGGACAGATTGCAAACTGTTGATAAGGTTGTGAAGGAGGTCAAATGCTGCGTCCTTACCCAGAGTAAGGGAACTGGTTACAGTGAGACATTGTGGTGTATCTTGAGATTCATATTTCTTAGGATATCAGTGATTTCAAAACTGTGTGCATTTGGTATTTGTTTCAGTGCAGAAAAGTATCTCATTGATTGTAAAATATATTGTATGGAGATCACTGGCTTATAATTTAGAGCAGACCTACTGTGTAATTATGCACAATATTTTTTGAATTATGAAAAAACACAATCGGCAACTGTAGTTTAAAAACAAAATGTCAACAGTTTGCAAATGTAAACAACTTTATTAAAGCGTGCTGCAGACTTTATTTTCCAAGGTTAATTGGAGCATCAACGATAGATATTTTGCTTGATCTTAAGCATAGTCCGTGTATATACTGGACATAATGTTGGTCTAAAGCAGGGGTATTCAACTAAAATTCCAAAAGGTCCAGATCGAGAAAATCTCCTCGGGCAAAGGTCCGAAACATTACAATAATATCTAGCTTGCGCTATTTACTGCCATATATATATAAATATAGTCAAGAAGCCTAGTAGTAGTAACAACGTCTCTGTGTAGTCAACAACTGTCAAATCAAATAAAGTACATCAATTATATTTCAACAAATTATTACTCTGTTTTCAAATTCAACTGGATGGATTATAAATAACACATAGACATACATAAATAACTGTTCTTCTCATTTAAAGTGAAATGAGGTCTGGATTAAAGGATATGAATATGTGTTTGACTCCGTAAGTGTGTGTCGATGTGTGAATGAATGGCTTCATGCAGAGATGCATGCATGTACAGCACTGCAAACTTCAACGTCAATAATAAACACACAGTTGAATCAACACCTCTGTGAAAGTTTTTTACAAAAACTAAACATTCATATCTGAGCTGTTGTAGTGGATTGTATTAGATTATATAGTGCCTAACAAAGTGACCAAGGAGTTTAAACTAACAGTAAAATGACTGAGTTGCTTATTTTACTGGTGGACATCTGTAATACATGTAAAACATAATATGTTTTACATATGTTTTGTTACATTATGTTTTACATATTATGTAAAACATAATGTAAAAAACATGTAAAACATAATATGTTTGGTCCCCCAATCGCATGGTCTACAGATTGAATTGGAGGATGTCAGTTCATCAGTGACGTCATAGGTCCAGGATTCCATTCGAGAATGGAATCCTGGACCTATGACGAGAATGACGAGAATGACGAGAATGGAATCCTGACTAGAATTCTAGCACCTGACCGTGATGTGTGGTCAGTGTCTCTCTTTTGACTCAAAAGACCTGTTGAGACCCTTGAGACAAGTCATCGACCAAAAAGCTCTCTCAGAAAATGAAGATGAGCTACTGGAACGAATCTTCACTCGGGTCAAGCGCATTGTTGATTTCTCCCCGTCTGGAGGGAAAACTTTGCGACGCAGTCGTCAATGTCGAGGACGTAACGTTTGAGATCAACAAGGTCTTCCTGTATCGATGCAGCACGTACTTCCAGTGAGTTGGCTATCTGATGTATATATATATATATATATATATAGATATATGCTGTGAATGTATATCCTTCAAATGAGCAGAAAGTAATTGTTAATGATGAAGTCTGGGAGACTAATCACGATATGTGATGAATTACATACGTTCATGGAGCATTTCTGACAAGTTTGACAAAGAGGAGAAGATATAATATATCAGCTATAGTCTCTCAGATCCATAGTAATGTGCTTTTAAGCAGATTAGTGTTGATTAGTAGCATTGAGTAGTTTGTGTGTTCAGAAAAGTGACTGAATTAATTTAATGCAACAAAATGAAAAGTAATTGCAAACACTTGAGATGGTTAATTCGACACACAAATTGAAGGAAGAAGCTGTTCACTGCTGCACAAAACCTGAGATGAATTGTAGATTGTGGTGAAACAGCTCCAGAGAGATCACAAAAGAAAACAAAAATAGCATACAACATGAAGTATTACATATTTGTGACATTTATTTGACAGCGACATTCTTATTGCCAGTTACACTCGGAATGATGTCCGGCGGTTTACGTATTGTACAATTTCCCTTTAATGCAAAATGGTGTCATATGTTGATTTTGTGAATGCTTATTTGAAAACGTGATCATTGTTATCAATGAGACAATGAGAATGAAAATCTGAAGTCTGTTTCCAATCCTCTGCTCTGTGTTTATTCTGACCCGCAGGGCTCTCTGGAGTCGCTGGTCACCTCCAGACAAGGAGGTCTTCCACATACCCGGCCTGTCTCCGGACATGATGCAGCTCATCATTGAGTTTGCGTACACCGTGGGGGTGACCGTGGCGCACTGAGTTAAGAGGTCGTCCGTGAACCGGAAGGTTCACGGTTCGATCTCCCACTTGGATGTGTCAGATGTCGAAGTGTACCTGAGCAATACACTGAACCCCCGGCTCCCCGGGCGCCTGTCATTGGCAGCCCACTGCTCCCTATATACAGGGATGGGTCAAATGCAGAGACAAATGTCCCCCTTAAAGGGATAAAGATAGAATGAATTCTATTCTATTCACCGGCTTGGTCTCTGTGACGGAGGAAGACGTGCAGGAGCTGCTGCTGGCAGCCGATCAGCTCAACGTCATGGGCGTTGTGCAAACTTGCTGCGACTTCCTGGGCGAGCAGCTCTGCCCAGAGAACTGCATCGGCATCTTTCAGGTCACCGACACCTGCTTGTCCATCGAGCTGCGGCTCAAGGCCTACCACTTCATCGTTGACCACTTTGAGAAGGTGGTTTTGTCCGAAGAGTTCCCGCAGCTCTCCGTGCAGCAACTCGCCGACATCCTCGGTAGAGACGACCTCAATGTGAGCGAAGAGAGCCATCCTGTGCTGGATCTGCGGTGCTGAGTCGCGAGTGCCCGTCAAAACCTCCCGTGGCGTAGATGCACTCGCCCAGCACAGCGATGCTCACGTAGCATCGGCGGTGGTACATGGGTGGCCCCTCGTGCCAGGTGCACGTGCTCACGTCAAACCTGCGCACGCTGTTGAAATGATCTACCCTGTTGAAGCTGCCGACGCAGTAGATGCTCCCCTTGAGGACGGCGGTGCCGTGGTAGGCGCGAGGACCCACGTCTTGGTCTGTCACCTGCATCCAGAGGTCGGTGCTGACGTCGTACGACTCGATGCTGTTCGTTGGATCGGCGCCGCTCCAGCCCCCTATGGCCAACAGGAGGCCGTTTGCCAGGCGAGGGCGGACGAGAGGGTTGCTGAGATGCGCAGAGGGTCTGAACCTCATGATGGGACTTAGGATTTCGATGACTGCCCTGACCATGTGCAGGCACTCAGCGTTGTTCTTCACCAGCTCATTGGACATCACGTTCAACCTCAGGTAGTCCTTACTCAACACCAGTCGCACCTACACAGAGACCGCAGCACCGCAGCGAAAAGCAGACATCGCAGTGCTCTTGTCTAAGGTATATGTTAACCTTCTGTCACCAGATTTAGTTAAGACCATATCCTCACTACTCCGTGTCTAGTTGGCTGGTTACATGGTTGAAAAAGATACAGTCCGCAGTAGTGCGGTCATGGTGTTCTTTTTGCTGATACTGTTTCTTGCGTACCGTCTCCTTGGTACAAGGCTTTAGGAAATCCAACCTTGTCCGGATATGTCTGTGAAGAAACAGATCAGCCGGGGACTGTCCAGTAGTGCAGTTAGGCGTAGTCCGATATTGTAGCAGGAACAGTGAGATCTTGTCCTCAATGTTCAGTGAAGCAAGCTTTTTCATACCTGTCTTGAACGTCTGAACATATCTCTCTGCCAGACCATTTGTTGCTGGATGTCCAGGTGCACTTGTGGTGTGCAGAATCCCATTCTGCTTGGCAAAAGTCTGGAACTCGTCTGATGTGAATGTCGTCGCATTGTCTGTCACAATTTGTTCAGGGAGACCGTAAGAGGCAAACAGTCTCCTGAGCCTGGTGATTGTTGCTTGAGAGGTGATCTGTGACATACGAAACACTTCCATCAGCATTACTGTGCTCTTCTGATTTGCGATAGACAATGTGGTAGTCATACGCTGACAATATAATCGCCCACCTCTGAATGCGTGCTGCGGCCAGTGTAGGCAGGCTCTTGTTCTCCCTGTATGTACCCCATGAAATGATACTCCTTGCAGCCCCAGTATCTATTTCCATCTCTAACCTCACCTCAGCTACAGTGAATATTTCTTTATACAGGTCAGCATCTTCACTTGTGACAGTCAAAATTGTGAACACACCCAATTCAGCGTCTTCTTCAGCTTCCACATATTTTGTGTGTTTCTTTCTTCTGCCCCATGAATGCCTTTCACTCTCTGCCTGTGCCTTGGACCGACATGCCTTTTTAATATGCCCAGTCTTGCCACAGTTATGGCGTTTAGTCTCTTTAAAACGGCACTCATCTGGCTCGTGATTCTTTCCATTGCACCTGTAACAGTTCCTTGTCCGCTGTGGCCTCACCTTGTGAATGCTTGCCGCCCCGACACTTTCACTTTCCATCCCTCTCAACTGACGTGCGTCTCTGTCGGCAGTCTCCATGTTGAGCGCGATCTCAAAAGACTTTGCAAAAGTAAGATCATTTTCCGAAAGTAGTCTCCTCTGGCAGCCCTCGTTTCTTATTCCACTGACGATCTCGCAGTGATGCGTCCAAGTTGGCGCCGAACTCACAGTTAGATGCGCATTGTTTCAACTCTGCTACATACTGAGCCACCGGCTGGTTAGCTTTTTGGTTACACCGGTTAAAGCGAAACCTTTCAGCTACTAATAAGGGCTTGGGCTCATAATGTTCCTTTAGAACGGCCACTATTTCGTCAAACGTCTTATCTTTTGGCTTCCTGGGCTGCACCAGATTTCTCAAAAGCCCATAAGTAGCCGCACCCATGACACTGAGAAGCGTAGCTACTTGCTTATCTTCGGCTACGTCGTTAGCTTCGAAGAATTGTTCCATCCGTTCAATGTACGCGGACCATTGTTCATTTTCTGGCTTGAATTCGTCAATTCTCCCAAACAGGGCCATCATACTCACTAGTACTGACACCGAGTGTCTCTCCTACCCTGCGAGAACGTAGTTTTATCCTCGTCGCCAATTTCTGTGATGTATTCTCGAGGCGGACACACACGTAGCGTTGTTACTTTTATTTTTAATGCTGAAGATGCAAGTCTAAACTAAATCTGGTGACAAAAGGTCAACATATACCTTAGACAAGAGCACTGCGATGTCTGCTTTTCTGTGTAGGTGCGACTGGTGTTGATGAGTAAGGACTACATGAGGTTGAACGTGATGTTCAATGAGCTAGTGAAAAACAACGCTGAGTGCCTGCACATGGTCAGGGCAGTCATCGAAATCCTAAGTCCCATCATGAGGTTCAGACCCTCTGCGCATCTCAGCAACCCTCTCGCCCGCCCTCGCCTGCCTAACGGCATCCTGTTGGCCATTGGGGGCTGGAGCGGCACCGATCCAACGAACAGCATCGAGCCGTACGACGTCAGCACCGACCTCTGGATGCAGGTGACAGACCAAGACGTGGGTCCTCGCGCCTACCACGGCACCGCCGTCCTCAACGGGAGCATCTACTGCGTCGGTGGCTTCAACGGGGTCGAGCATTTCAACAGCGTGCGCAGGTTCGACGTCAGCACGCGCACCTGGCACGAGGGGCCACCCATGTACCACCGCCGATGCTACGTGAGCGTCTCTGTGCTGGGCGAGTGCATCTACGCCACGGGAGGTTTTGACGGGCAGCGCTACAGGCCCGAGACCAGCCAGTGGAGTCTCATCGCGAGCACGAGCATAGGGGGCATGTTGGAGCTGTAACGGCTGTAAATGAAATAAATGTTTATTGTGCATTGAACTGCTGTTCCTCCAGAGATTTTCTTTTCAACTTCTCAGTTTGTGCAACTTCTAAGTTTTATGTTCTGTGAGGGGGGTGCTGTGTTCCACCTGCAGACACACACGGGTTGATCCAGAGTGCATCATTGTAACATTAACGCCTTAATACGACAAATACGAATTGCTGTGTTTCATGCGTTCAGGTTTTCACATCGGCCACCGTATTTCTCCTACTCGCTTGGCACAGCTTGAAAAAGTTTAGCTGGTTGCAATCTGCATCCTCCCCGCTAGATGTCGGCAAATCTACCAAATGCACAGAGTACCTTTTCAATACATTGTATTCATATTTGAAATCACCTTGTTCTGAGAAGTCAAAAAATTGCCTTTCTGCAGTGTAATCAAAAACAAAATTGGTGTTACAGTATATCTAATATCAGTTGTCACATCATTTCAACACTCTTTTGTAGTTCTCATCGGGTAAAGTATAAAGCAGGGGTATTCAACTCAAATTCCAAAAGGTCCAGATTGAGAAAATCTCCTTGGACAAAAACATTACAATAATATCGAACTCGCGCTATTTACTGCCATATATATATATATATATGAATATATTCAAGAAGCCTAATAGTAGTAACAACGTCTCTGTCTGGTCAACAACTGTCAAATCAAAAAAAGTACACATCAATTATATTTTCACAAGTTATTACTCTCAGTTTTCTAATTCAACTGGATGGATTATAAATAACACATAGACATACATAAATAACTGTTCTTCTCATTTAAAGTGAAATGAGGTCTGGATTAAAGGATATGAATATGTGTTTGACTCCGTAAGTGTGTGTCGATGTGTGAATGAATGGCTTCATGCAGAGATGCATGCATGTACAGCACTGCAAACTTCAACGTCAATAATAAACACACAGTTGAATCAACACCTCTGTGAAAGTTTTTTACAAAAACTAAACATTCATATCTGAGCTGTTGTAGTGGATTGTATTAGATTATATAGTGCCTAACAAAGTGACCAAGGAGTTTAAACTAACAGTAAAATGACTGAGTTGCTTATTTTACTGGTGGACATCTGTAATACATGTAAAACATAATATGTTTTACATATGTTTTGTTACATTATGTTTTACATATTATGTAAAACATAATGTAAAAAACATGTAAAACATAATATGTTTGGTCCCCCAATCGCATGGTCTACAGATTGAATTGGAGGATGTCAGTTCATCAGTGACGTCATAGGTCCAGGATTCCATTCGAGAATGGAATCCTGGACCTATGACGAGAATGACGAGAATGACGAGAATGGAATCCTGACTAGAATTCTAGCACCTGACCGTGATGTGTGGTCAGTGTCTCTCTTTTGACTCAAAAGACCTGTTGAGACCCTTGAGACAAGTCATCGACCAAAAAGCTCTCTCAGAAAATGAAGATGAGCTACTGGAACGAATCTTCACTCGGGTCAAGCGCATTGTTGATTTCTCCCCGTCTGGAGGGAAAACTTTGCGACGCAGTCGTCAATGTCGAGGACGTAACGTTTGAGATCAACAAGGTCTTCCTGTATCGATGCAGCACGTACTTCCAGTGAGTTGGCTATCTGATATATATATATATATATAGATATATGCTGTGAATGTATATCCTTCAAATGAGCAGAAAGTAATTGTTAATGATGAAGTCTGGGAGACTAATCACGATATGTGATGAATTACATACGTTCATGGAGCATTTCTGACAAGTTTGACAAAGAGGAGAAGATATAATATATCAGCTATAGTCTCTCAGATCCATAGTAATGTGCTTTTAAGCAGATTAGTGTTGATTAGTAGCATTGAGTAGTTTGTGTGTTCAGAAAAGTGACTGAATTAATTTAATGCAACAAAATGAAAAGTAATTGCAAACACTTGAGATGGTTAATTCGACACACAAATTGAAGGAAGAAGCTGTTCACTGCTGCACAAAAGCTGAGATGAATTGTAGATTGTGGTGAAACAGCTCCAGAGAGATCACAAAAGAAAACAAAAATAGCATACAACATGAAGTATTACATATTTGTGACATTTATTTGACAGCGACATTCTTATTGCCAGTTACACTCGGAATGATGTCCGGCGGTTTACGTATTGTACAATTTCCCTTTAATGCAAAATGGTGTCATATGTTGATTTTGTGAATGCTTATTTGAAAACGTGATCATTGTTATCAATGAGACAATGAGAATGAAAATCTGAAGTCTGTTTCCAATCCTCTGCTCTGTGTTTATTCTGACCCGCAGGGCTCTCTGGAGTCGCTGGTCACCTCCAGACAAGGAGGTCTTCCACATACCCGGCCTGTCTCCGGACATGATGCAGCTCATCATTGAGTTTGCGTACACCGTGGGGGTGACCGTGGCGCACTGAGTTAAGAGGTCGTCCGTGAACCGGAAGGTTCACGGTTCGATCTCCCACTTGGATGTGTCAGATGTCGAAGTGTACCTGAGCAATACACTGAACCCCCGGCTCCCCGGGCGCCTGTCATTGGCAGCCCACTGCTCCCTATATACAGGGATGGGTCAAATGCAGAGACAAATGTCCCCCTTAAAGGGATAAAGATAGAATGAATTCTATTCTATTCACCGGCTTGGTCTCTGTGACGGAGGAAGACGTGCAGGAGCTGCTGCTGGCAGCCGATCAGCTCAACGTCATGGGCGTTGTGCAAACTTGCTGCGACTTCCTGGGCGAGCAGCTCTGCCCAGAGAACTGCATCGGCATCTTTCAGGTCACCGACACCTGCTTGTCCATCGAGCTGCGGCTCAAGGCCTACCACTTCATCGTTGACCACTTTGAGAAGGTGGTTTTGTCCGAAGAGTTCCCGCAGCTCTCCGTGCAGCAACTCGCCGACATCCTCGGTAGAGACGACCTCAATGTGAGCGAAGAGAGCCATCCTGTGCTGGATCTGCGGTGCTGAGTCGCGAGTGCCCGTCAAAACCTCCCGTGGCGTAGATGCACTCGCCCAGCACAGCGATGCTCACGTAGCATCGGCGGTGGTACATGGGTGGCCCCTCGTGCCAGGTGCACGTGCTCACGTCAAACCTGCGCACGCTGTTGAAATGATCTACCCTGTTGAAGCTGCCGACGCAGTAGATGCTCCCGTTGAGGACGGCGGTGCCGTGGTAGGCGCGAGGACCCACGTCTTGGTCTGTCACCTGCATCCAGAGGTCGGTGCTGACGTCGTACGACTCGATGCTGTTCGTTGGATCGGCGCCGCTCCAGCCCCCTATGGCCAACAGGAGGCCGTTTGCCAGGCGAGGGCGGACGAGAGGGTTGCTGAGATGCGCAGAGGGTCTGAACCTCATGATGGGACTTAGGATTTCGATGACTGCCCTGACCATGTGCAGGCACTCAGCGTTGTTCTTCACCAGCTCATTGGACATCACGTTCAACCTCAGGTAGTCCTTACTCAACACCAGTCGCACCTACACAGAGACCGCAGCACCGCAGCGAAAAGCAGACATCGCAGTGCTCTTGTCTAAGGTATATGTTAACCTTCTGTCACCAGATTTAGTTAAGACCATATCCTCACTACTCCGTGTCTAGTTGGCTGGTTACATGGTTGAAAAAGATACAGTCCGCAGTAGTGCGGTCATGGTGTTCTTTTTGCTGATACTGTTTCTTGCGTACCGTCTCCTTGGTACAAGGCTTTAGGAAATCCAACCTTGTCCGGATATGTCTGTGAAGAAACAGATCAGCCGGGGACTGTCCAGTAGTGCAGTTAGGCGTAGTCCGATATTGTAGCAGGAACAGTGAGATCTTGTCCTCAATGTTCAGTGAAGCAAGCTTTTTCATACCTGTCTTGAACGTCTGAACATATCTCTCTGCCAGACCATTTGTTGCTGGATGTCCAGGTGCACTTGTGGTGTGCAGAATCCCATTCTGCTTGGCAAAAGTCTGGAACTCGTCTGATGTGAATGTCGTCGCATTGTCTGTCACAATTTGTTCAGGGAGACCGTAAGAGGCAAACAGTCTCCTGAGCCTGGTGATTGTTGCTTGAGAGGTGATCTGTGACATACGAAACACTTCCATCAGCATTACTGTGCTCTTCTGATTTGCGATAGACAATGTGGTAGTCATACGCTGACAATATAATCGCCCACCTCTGAATGCGTGCTGCGGCCAGTGTAGGCAGGCTCTTGTTCTCCCTGTATGTACCCCATGAAATGATACTCCTTGCAGCCCCAGTATCTATTTCCATCTCTAACCTCACCTCAGCTACAGTGAATATTTCTTTATACAGGTCAGCATCTTCACTTGTGACAGTCAAAATTGTGAACACACCCAATTCAGCGTCTTCTTCAGCTTCCACATATTTTGTGTGTTTCTTTCTTCTGCCCCATGAATGCCTTTCACTCTCTGCCTGTGCCTTGGACCGACATGCCTTTTTAATATGCCCAGTCTTGCCACAGTTATGGCGTTTAGTCTCTTTAAAACGGCACTCATCTGGCTCGTGATTCTTTCCATTGCACCTGTAACAGTTCCTTGTCCGCTGTGGCCTCACCTTGTGAATGCTTGCCGCCCCGACACTTTCACTTTCCATCCCTCTCAACTGACGTGCGTCTCTGTCGGCAGTCTCCATGTTGAGCGCGATCTCAAAAGACTTTGCAAAAGTAAGATCATTTTCCGAAAGTAGTCTCCTCTGGCAGCCCTCGTTTCTTATTCCACTGACGATCTCGCAGTGATGCGTCCAAGTTGGCGCCGAACTCACAGTTAGATGCGCATTGTTTCAACTCTGCTACATACTGAGCCACCGGCTGGTTAGCTTTTTGGTTACACCGGTTAAAGCGAAACCTTTCAGCTACTAATAAGGGCTTGGGCTCATAATGTTCCTTTAGAACGGCCACTATTTCGTCAAACGTCTTATCTTTTGGCTTCCTGGGCTGCACCAGATTTCTCAAAAGCCCATAAGTAGCCGCACCCATGACACTGAGAAGCGTAGCTACTTGCTTATCTTCGGCTACGTCGTTAGCTTCGAAGAATTGTTCCATCCGTTCAATGTACGCGGACCATTGTTCATTTTCTGGCTTGAATTCGTCAATTCTCCCAAACAGGGCCATCATACTCACTAGTACTGACACCGAGTGTCTCTCCTACCCTGCGAGAACGTAGTTTTATCCTCGTCGCCAATTTCTGTGATGTATTCTCGAGGCGGACACACACGTAGCGTTGTTACTTTTATTTTTAATGCTGAAGATGCAAGTCTAAACTAAATCTGGTGACAAAAGGTCAACATATACCTTAGACAAGAGCACTGCGATGTCTGCTTTTCTGTGTAGGTGCGACTGGTGTTGATGAGTAAGGACTACATGAGGTTGAACGTGATGTTCAATGAGCTAGTGAAAAACAACGCTGAGTGCCTGCACATGGTCAGGGCAGTCATCGAAATCCTAAGTCCCATCATGAGGTTCAGACCCTCTGCGCATCTCAGCAACCCTCTCGCCCGCCCTCGCCTGCCTAACGGCATCCTGTTGGCCATTGGGGGCTGGAGCGGCACCGATCCAACGAACAGCATCGAGCCGTACGACGTCAGCACCGACCTCTGGATGCAGGTGACAGACCAAGACGTGGGTCCTCGCGCCTACCACGGCACCGCCGTCCTCAACGGGAGCATCTACTGCGTCGGTGGCTTCAACGGGGTCGAGCATTTCAACAGCGTGCGCAGGTTCGACGTCAGCACGCGCACCTGGCACGAGGGGCCACCCATGTACCACCGCCGATGCTACGTGAGCGTCTCTGTGCTGGGCGAGTGCATCTACGCCACGGGAGGTTTTGACGGGCAGCGCTACAGGCCCGAGACCAGCCAGTGGAGTCTCATCGCGAGCACGAGCATAGGGGGCATGTTGGAGCTGTAACGGCTGTAAATGAAATAAATGTTTATTGTGCATTGAACTGCTGTTCCTCCAGAGATTTTCTTTTCAACTTCTCAGTTTGTGCAACTTCTAAGTTTTATGTTCTGTGAGGGGGGTGCTGTGTTCCACCTGCAGACACACACGGGTTGATCCAGAGTGCATCATTGTAACATTAACGCCTTAATACGACAAATACGAATTGCTGTGTTTCATGCGTTCAGGTTTTCACATCGGCCACCGTATTTCTCCTACTCGCTTGGCACAGCTTGAAAAAGTTTAGCTGGTTGCAATCTGCATCCTCCCCGCTAGATGTCGGCAAATCTACCAAATGCACAGAGTACCTTTTCAATACATTGTATTCATATTTGAAATCACCTTGTTCTGAGAAGTCAAAAAATTGCCTTTCTGCAGTGTAATCAAAAACAAAATTGGTGTTACAGTATATCTAATATCAGTTGTCACATCATTTCAACACTCTTTTGTAGTTCTCATCGGGTAAAGTATAAAGCAGGGGTATTCAACTCAAATTCCAAAAGGTCCAGATTGAGAAAATCTCCTTGGACAAAAACATTACAATAATATCGAACTCGCGCTATTTACTGCCATATATATATATATATATGAATATATTCAAGAAGCCTAATAGTAGTAACAACGTCTCTGTCTGGTCAACAACTGTCAAATCAAAAAAAGTACACATCAATTATATTTTCACAAGTTATTACTCTCAGTTTTCTAATTCAACTGGATGGATTATAAATAACACATAGACATACATAAATAACTGTTCTTCTCATTTAAAGTGAAATGAGGTCTGGATTAAAGGATATGAATATGTGTTTGACTCCGTAAGTGTGTGTCGATGTGTGAATGAATGGCTTCATGCAGAGATGCATGCATGTACAGCACTGCAAACTTCAACGTCAATAATAAACACACAGTTGAATCAACACCTCTGTGAAAGTTTTTTACAAAAACTAAACATTCATATCTGAGCTGTTGTAGTGGATTGTATTAGATTATATAGTGCCTAACAAAGTGACCAAGGAGTTTAAACTAACAGTAAAATGACTGAGTTGCTTATTTTACTGGTGGACATCTGTAATACATGTAAAACATAATATGTTTTACATATGTTTTGTTACATTATGTTTTACATATTATGTAAAACATAATGTAAAAAACATGTAAAACATAATATGTTTGGTCCCCCAATCGCATGGTCTACAGATTGAATTGGAGGATGTCAGTTCATCAGTGACGTCATAGGTCCAGGATTCCATTCGAGAATGGAATCCTGGACCTATGACGAGAATGACGAGAATGACGAGAATGGAATCCTGACTAGAATTCTAGCACCTGACCGTGATGTGTGGTCAGTGTCTCTCTTTTGACTCAAAAGACCTGTTGAGACCCTTGAGACAAGTCATCGACCAAAAAGCTCTCTCAGAAAATGAAGATGAGCTACTGGAACGAATCTTCACTCGGGTCAAGCGCATTGTTGATTTCTCCCCGTCTGGAGGGAAAACTTTGCGACGCAGTCGTCAATGTCGAGGACGTAACGTTTGAGATCAACAAGGTCTTCCTGTATCGATGCAGCACGTACTTCCAGTGAGTTGGCTATCTGATGTATATATATATATATATATATAGATATATGCTGTGAATGTATATCCTTCAAATGAGCAGAAAGTAATTGTTAATGATGAAGTCTGGGAGACTAATCACGATATGTGATGAATTACATACGTTCATGGAGCATTTCTGACAAGTTTGACAAAGAGGAGAAGATATAATATATCAGCTATAGTCTCTCAGATCCATAGTAATGTGCTTTTAAGCAGATTAGTGTTGATTAGTAGCATTGAGTAGTTTGTGTGTTCAGAAAAGTGACTGAATTAATTTAATGCAACAAAATGAAAAGTAATTGCAAACACTTGAGATGGTTAATTCGACACACAAATTGAAGGAAGAAGCTGTTCACTGCTGCACAAAAGCTGAGATGAATTGTAGATTGTGGTGAAACAGCTCCAGAGAGATCACAAAAGAAAACAAAAATAGCATACAACATGAAGTATTACATATTTGTGACATTTATTTGACAGCGACATTCTTATTGCCAGTTACACTCGGAATGATGTCCGGCGGTTTACGTATTGTACAATTTCCCTTTAATGCAAAATGGTGTCATATGTTGATTTTGTGAATGCTTATTTGAAAACGTGATCATTGTTATCAATGAGACAATGAGAATGAAAATCTGAAGTCTGTTTCCAATCCTCTGCTCTGTGTTTATTCTGACCCGCAGGGCTCTCTGGAGTCGCTGGTCACCTCCAGACAAGGAGGTCTTCCACATACCCGGCCTGTCTCCGGACATGATGCAGCTCATCATTGAGTTTGCGTACACCGTGGGGGCGACCGTGGCGCACTGAGTTAAGAGGTCGTCCGTGAACCGGAAGGTTCACGGTTCGATCTCCCACTTGGATGTGTCAGATGTCGAAGTGTACCTGAGCAATACACTGAACCCCCGGCTCCCCGGGCGCCTGTCATTGGCAGCCCACTGCTCCCTATATACAGGGATGGGTCAAATGCAGAGACAAATGTCCCCCTTAAAGGGATAAAGATAGAATGAATTCTATTCTATTCACCGGCTTGGTCTCTGTGACGGAGGAAGACGTGCAGGAGCTGCTGCTGGCAGCCGATCAGCTCAACGTCATGGGCGTTGTGCAAACTTGCTGCGACTTCCTGGGCGAGCAGCTCTGCCCAGAGAACTGCATCGGCATCTTTCAGGTCACCGACACCTGCTTGTCCATCGAGCTGCGGCTCAAGGCCTACCACTTCATCGTTGACCACTTTGAGAAGGTGGTTTTGTCCGAAGAGTTCCCGCAGCTCTCCGTGCAGCAACTCGCCGACATCCTCGGTAGAGACGACCTCAATGTGAGCGAAGAGAGCCATCCTGTGCTGGATCTGCGGTGCTGAGTCGCGAGTGCCCGTCAAAACCTCCCGTGGCGTAGATGCACTCGCCCAGCACAGCGATGCTCACGTAGCATCGGCGGTGGTACATGGGTGGCCCCTCGTGCCAGGTGCACGTGCTCACGTCAAACCTGCGCACGCTGTTGAAATGATCTACCCTGTTGAAGCTGCCGACGCAGTAGATGCTCCCCTTGAGGACGGCGGTGCCGTGGTAGGCGCGAGGACCCACGTCTTGGTCTGTCACCTGCATCCAGAGGTCGGTGCTGACGTCGTACGACTCGATGCTGTTCGTTGGATCGGCGCCGCTCCAGCCCCCTATGGCCAACAGGAGGCCGTTTGCCAGGCGAGGGCGGACGAGAGGGTTGCTGAGATGCGCAGAGGGTCTGAACCTCATGATGGGACTTAGGATTTCGATGACTGCCCTGACCATGTGCAGGCACTCAGCGTTGTTCTTCACCAGCTCATTGGACATCACGTTCAACCTCAGGTAGTCCTTACTCAACACCAGTCGCACATACACAGAGACCGCAGCACCGCAGCGAAAAGCAGACATCGCAGTGCTCTTGTCTAAGGTATATGTTAACCTTCTGTCACCAGATTTAGTTAAGACCATATCCTCACTACTCCGTGTCTAGTTGGCTGGTTACATGGTTGAAAAAGATACAGTCCGCAGTAGTGCGGTCATGGTGTTCTTTTTGCTGATACTGTTTCTTGCGTACCGTCTCCTTGGTACAAGGCTTTAGGAAATCCAACCTTGTCCGGATATGTCTGTGAAGAAACAGATCAGCCGGGGACTGTCCAGTAGTGCAGTTAGGCGTAGTCCGATATTGTAGCAGGAACAGTGAGATCTTGTCCTCAATGTTCAGTGAAGCAAGCTTTTTCATACCTGTCTTGAACGTCTGAACATATCTCTCTGCCAGACCATTTGTTGCTGGATGTCCAGGTGCACTTGTGGTGTGCAGAATCCCATTCTGCTTGGCAAAAGTCTGGAACTCGTCTGATGTGAATGTCGTCGCATTGTCTGTCACAATTTGTTCAGGGAGACCGTAAGAGGCAAACAGTCTCCTGAGCCTGGTGATTGTTGCTTGAGAGGTGATCTGTGACATACGAAACACTTCCATCAGCATTACTGTGCTCTTCTGATTTGCGATAGACAATGTGGTAGTCATACGCTGACAATATAATCGCCCACCTCTGAATGCGTGCTGCGGCCAGTGTAGGCAGGCTCTTGTTCTCCCTGTATGTACCCCATGAAATGATACTCCTTGCAGCCCCAGTATCTATTTCCATCTCTAACCTCACCTCAGCTACAGTGAATATTTCTTTATACAGGTCAGCATCTTCACTTGTGACAGTCAAAATTGTGAACACACCCAATTCAGCGTCTTCTTCAGCTTCCACATATTTTGTGTGTTTCTTTCTTCTGCCCCATGAATGCCTTTCACTCTCTGCCTGTGCCTTGGACCGACATGCCTTTTTAATATGCCCAGTCTTGCCACAGTTATGGCGTTTAGTCTCTTTAAAACGGCACTCATCTGGCTCGTGATTCTTTCCATTGCACCTGTAACAGTTCCTTGTCCGCTGTGGCCTCACCTTGTGAATGCTTGCCGCCCCGACACTTTCACTTTCCATCCCTCTCAACTGACGTGCGTCTCTGTCGGCAGTCTCCATGTTGAGCGCGATCTCAAAAGACTTTGCAAAAGTAAGATCATTTTCCGAAAGTAGTCTCCTCTGGCAGCCCTCGTTTCTTATTCCACTGACGATCTCGCAGTGATGCGTCCAAGTTGGCGCCGAACTCACAGTTAGATGCGCATTGTTTCAACTCTGCTACATACTGAGCCACCGGCTGGTTAGCTTTTTGGTTACACCGGTTAAAGCGAAACCTTTCAGCTACTAATAAGGGCTTGGGCTCATAATGTTCCTTTAGAACGGCCACTATTTCGTCAAACGTCTTATCTTTTGGCTTCCTGGGCTGCACCAGATTTCTCAAAAGCCCATAAGTAGCCGCACCCATGACACTGAGAAGCGTAGCTACTTGCTTATCTTCGGCTACGTCGTTAGCTTCGAAGAATTGTTCCATCCGTTCAATGTACGCGGACCATTGTTCATTTTCTGGCTTGAATTCGTCAATTCTCCCAAACAGGGCCATCATACTCACTAGTACTGACACCGAGTGTCTCTCCTACCCTGCGAGAACGTAGTTTTATCCTCGTCGCCAATTTCTGTGATGTATTCTCGAGGCGGACACACACGTAGCGTTGTTACTTTTATTTTTAATGCTGAAGATGCAAGTCTAAACTAAATCTGGTGACAAAAGGTCAACATATACCTTAGACAAGAGCACTGCGATGTCTGCTTTTCTGTGTAGGTGCGACTGGTGTTGATGAGTAAGGACTACATGAGGTTGAACGTGATGTTCAATGAGCTAGTGAAAAACAACGCTGAGTGCCTGCACATGGTCAGGGCAGTCATCGAAATCCTAAGTCCCATCATGAGGTTCAGACCCTCTGCGCATCTCAGCAACCCTCTCGCCCGCCCTCGCCTGCCTAACGGCATCCTGTTGGCCATTGGGGGCTGGAGCGGCACCGATCCAACGAACAGCATCGAGCCGTACGACGTCAGCACCGACCTCTGGATGCAGGTGACAGACCAAGACGTGGGTCCTCGCGCCTACCACGGCACCGCCGTCCTCAACGGGAGCATCTACTGCGTCGGTGGCTTCAACGGGGTCGAGCATTTCAACAGCGTGCGCAGGTTCGACGTCAGCACGCGCACCTGGCACGAGGGGCCACCCATGTACCACCGCCGATGCTACGTGAGCGTCTCTGTGCTGGGCGAGTGCATCTACGCCACGGGAGGTTTTGACGGGCAGCGCTACAGGCCCGAGACCAGCCAGTGGAGTCTCATCGCGAGCACGAGCATAGGGGGCATGTTGGAGCTGTAACGGCTGTAAATGAAATAAATGTTTATTGTGCATTGAACTGCTGTTCCTCCAGAGATTTTCTTTTCAACTTCTCAGTTTGTGCAACTTCTAAGTTTTATGTTCTGTGAGGGGGGTGCTGTGTTCCACCTGCAGACACACACGGGTTGATCCAGAGTGCATCATTGTAACATTAACGCCTTAATACGACAAATACGAATTGCTGTGTTTCATGCGTTCAGGTTTTCACATCGGCCACCGTATTTCTCCTACTCGCTTGGCACAGCTTGAAAAAGTTTAGCTGGTTGCAATCTGCATCCTCCCCGCTAGATGTCGGCAAATCTACCAAATGCACAGAGTACCTTTTCAATACATTGTATTCATATTTGAAATCACCTTGTTCTGAGAAGTCAAAAAATTGCCTTTCTGCAGTGTAATCAAAAACAAAATTGGTGTTACAGTATATCTAATATCAGTTGTCACATCATTTCAACACTCTTTTGTAGTTCTCATCGGGTAAAGTATAAAGCAGGGGTATTCAACTCAAATTCCAAAAGGTCCAGATTGAGAAAATCTCCTTGGACAAAAACATTACAATAATATCGAACTCGCGCTATTTACTGCCATATATATATATATATATGAATATATTCAAGAAGCCTAATAGTAGTAACAACGTCTCTGTCTGGTCAACAACTGTCAAATCAAAAAAAGTACACATCAATTATATTTTCACAAGTTATTACTCTCAGTTTTCTAATTCAACTGGATGGATTATAAATAACACATAGACATACATAAATAACTGTTCTTCTCATTTAAAGTGAAATGAGGTCTGGATTAAAGGATATGAATATGTGTTTGACTCCGTAAGTGTGTGTCGATGTGTGAATGAATGGCTTCATGCAGAGATGCATGCATGTACAGCACTGCAAACTTCAACGTCAATAATAAACACACAGTTGAATCAACACCTCTGTGAAAGTTTTTTACAAAAACTAAACATTGATATCTGAGCTGTTGTAGTGGATTGTATTAGATTATATAGTGCCTAACAAAGTGACCAAGGAGTTTAAACTAACAGTAAAATGACTGAGTTGCTTATTTTACTGGTGGACATCTGTAATACATGTAAAACATAATATGTTTTACATATGTTTTGTTACATTATGTTTTACATATTATGTAAAACATAATGTAAAAAACATGTAAAACATAATATGTTTGGTCCCCCAATCGCATGGTCTACAGATTGAATTGGAGGATGTCAGTTCATCAGTGACGTCATAGGTCCAGGATTCCATTCGAGAATGGAATCCTGGACCTATGACGAGAATGACGAGAATGACGAGAATGGAATCCTGACTAGAATTCTAGCACCTGACCGTGATGTGTGGTCAGTGTCTCTCTTTTGACTCAAAAGACCTGTTGAGACCCTTGAGACAAGTCATCGACCAAAAAGCTCTCTCAGAAAATGAAGATGAGCTACTGGAACGAATCTTCACTCGGGTCAAGCGCATTGTTGATTTCTCCCCGTCTGGAGGGAAAACTTTGCGACGCAGTCGTCAATGTCGAGGACGTAACGTTTGAGATCAACAAGGTCTTCCTGTATCGATGCAGCACGTACTTCCAGTGAGTTGGCTATCTGATATATATATATATATATAGATATATGCTGTGAATGTATATCCTTCAAATGAGCAGAAAGTAATTGTTAATGATGAAGTCTGGGAGACTAATCACGATATGTGATGAATTACATACGTTCATGGAGCATTTCTGACAAGTTTGACAAAGAGGAGAAGATATAATATATCAGCTATAGTCTCTCAGATCCATAGTAATGTGCTTTTAAGCAGATTAGTGTTGATTAGTAGCATTGAGTAGTTTGTGTGTTCAGAAAAGTGACTGAATTAATTTAATGCAACAAAATGAAAAGTAATTGCAAACACTTGAGATGGTTAATTCGACACACAAATTGAAGGAAGAAGCTGTTCACTGCTGCACAAAAGCTGAGATGAATTGTAGATTGTGGTGAAACAGCTCCAGAGAGATCACAAAAGAAAACAAAAATAGCATACAACATGAAGTATTACATATTTGTGACATTTATTTGACAGCGACATTCTTATTGCCAGTTACACTCGGAATGATGTCCGGCGGTTTACGTATTGTACAATTTCCCTTTAATGCAAAATGGTGTCATATGTTGATTTTGTGAATGCTTATTTGAAAACGTGATCATTGTTATCAATGAGACAATGAGAATGAAAATCTGAAGTCTGTTTCCAATCCTCTGCTCTGTGTTTATTCTGACCCGCAGGGCTCTCTGGAGTCGCTGGTCACCTCCAGACAAGGAGGTCTTCCACATACCCGGCCTGTCTCCGGACATGATGCAGCTCATCATTGAGTTTGCGTACACCGTGGGGGTGACCGTGGCGCACTGAGTTAAGAGGTCGTCCGTGAACCGGAAGGTTCACGGTTCGATCTCCCACTTGGATGTGTCAGATGTCGAAGTGTACCTGAGCAATACACTGAACCCCCGGCTCCCCGGGCGCCTGTCATTGGCAGCCCACTGCTCCCTATATACAGGGATGGGTCAAATGCAGAGACAAATGTCCCCCTTAAAGGGATAAAGATAGAATGAATTCTATTCTATTCACCGGCTTGGTCTCTGTGACGGAGGAAGACGTGCAGGAGCTGCTGCTGGCAGCCGATCAGCTCAACGTCATGGGCGTTGTGCAAACTTGCTGCGACTTCCTGGGCGAGCAGCTCTGCCCAGAGAACTGCATCGGCATCTTTCAGGTCACCGACACCTGCTTGTCCATCGAGCTGCGGCTCAAGGCCTACCACTTCATCGTTGACCACTTTGAGAAGGTGGTTTTGTCCGAAGAGTTCCCGCAGCTCTCCGTGCAGCAACTCGCCGACATCCTCGGTAGAGACGACCTCAATGTGAGCGAAGAGAGCCATCCTGTGCTGGATCTGCGGTGCTGAGTCGCGAGTGCCCGTCAAAACCTCCCGTGGCGTAGATGCACTCGCCCAGCACAGCGATGCTCACGTAGCATCGGCGGTGGTACATGGGTGGCCCCTCGTGCCAGGTGCACGTGCTCACGTCAAACCTGCGCACGCTGTTGAAATGATCTACCCTGTTGAAGCTGCCGACGCAGTAGATGCTCCCGTTGAGGACGGCGGTGCCGTGGTAGGCGCGAGGACCCACGTCTTGGTCTGTCACCTGCATCCAGAGGTCGGTGCTGACGTCGTACGACTCGATGCTGTTCGTTGGATCGGCGCCGCTCCAGCCCCCTATGGCCAACAGGAGGCCGTTTGCCAGGCGAGGGCGGACGAGAGGGTTGCTGAGATGCGCAGAGGGTCTGAACCTCATGATGGGACTTAGGATTTCGATGACTGCCCTGACCATGTGCAGGCACTCAGCGTTGTTCTTCACCAGCTCATTGGACATCACGTTCAACCTCAGGTAGTCCTTACTCAACACCAGTCGCACCTACACAGAGACCGCAGCACCGCAGCGAAAAGCAGACATCGCAGTGCTCTTGTCTAAGGTATATGTTAACCTTCTGTCACCAGATTTAGTTAAGACCATATCCTCACTACTCCGTGTCTAGTTGGCTGGTTACATGGTTGAAAAAGATACAGTCCGCAGTAGTGCGGTCATGGTGTTCTTTTTGCTGATACTGTTTCTTGCGTACCGTCTCCTTGGTACAAGGCTTTAGGAAATCCAACCTTGTCCGGATATGTCTGTGAAGAAACAGATCAGCCGGGGACTGTCCAGTAGTGCAGTTAGGCGTAGTCCGATATTGTAGCAGGAACAGTGAGATCTTGTCCTCAATGTTCAGTGAAGCAAGCTTTTTCATACCTGTCTTGAACGTCTGAACATATCTCTCTGCCAGACCATTTGTTGCTGGATGTCCAGGTGCACTTGTGGTGTGCAGAATCCCATTCTGCTTGGCAAAAGTCTGGAACTCGTCTGATGTGAATGTCGTCGCATTGTCTGTCACAATTTGTTCAGGGAGACCGTAAGAGGCAAACAGTCTCCTGAGCCTGGTGATTGTTGCTTGAGAGGTGATCTGTGACATACGAAACACTTCCATCAGCATTACTGTGCTCTTCTGATTTGCGATAGACAATGTGGTAGTCATACGCTGACAATATAATCGCCCACCTCTGAATGCGTGCTGCGGCCAGTGTAGGCAGGCTCTTGTTCTCCCTGTATGTACCCCATGAAATGATACTCCTTGCAGCCCCAGTATCTATTTCCATCTCTAACCTCACCTCAGCTACAGTGAATATTTCTTTATACAGGTCAGCATCTTCACTTGTGACAGTCAAAATTGTGAACACACCCAATTCAGCGTCTTCTTCAGCTTCCACATATTTTGTGTGTTTCTTTCTTCTGCCCCATGAATGCCTTTCACTCTCTGCCTGTGCCTTGGACCGACATGCCTTTTTAATATGCCCAGTCTTGCCACAGTTATGGCGTTTAGTCTCTTTAAAACGGCACTCATCTGGCTCGTGATTCTTTCCATTGCACCTGTAACAGTTCCTTGTCCGCTGTGGCCTCACCTTGTGAATGCTTGCCGCCCCGACACTTTCACTTTCCATCCCTCTCAACTGACGTGCGTCTCTGTCGGCAGTCTCCATGTTGAGCGCGATCTCAAAAGACTTTGCAAAAGTAAGATCATTTTCCGAAAGTAGTCTCCTCTGGCAGCCCTCGTTTCTTATTCCACTGACGATCTCGCAGTGATGCGTCCAAGTTGGCGCCGAACTCACAGTTAGATGCGCATTGTTTCAACTCTGCTACATACTGAGCCACCGGCTGGTTAGCTTTTTGGTTACACCGGTTAAAGCGAAACCTTTCAGCTACTAATAAGGGCTTGGGCTCATAATGTTCCTTTAGAACGGCCACTATTTCGTCAAACGTCTTATCTTTTGGCTTCCTGGGCTGCACCAGATTTCTCAAAAGCCCATAAGTAGCCGCACCCATGACACTGAGAAGCGTAGCTACTTGCTTATCTTCGGCTACGTCGTTAGCTTCGAAGAATTGTTCCATCCGTTCAATGTACGCGGACCATTGTTCATTTTCTGGCTTGAATTCGTCAATTCTCCCAAACAGGGCCATCATACTCACTAGTACTGACACCGAGTGTCTCTCCTACCCTGCGAGAACGTAGTTTTATCCTCGTCGCCAATTTCTGTGATGTATTCTCGAGGCGGACACACACGTAGCGTTGTTACTTTTATTTTTAATGCTGAAGATGCAAGTCTAAACTAAATCTGGTGACAAAAGGTCAACATATACCTTAGACAAGAGCACTGCGATGTCTGCTTTTCTGTGTAGGTGCGACTGGTGTTGATGAGTAAGGACTACATGAGGTTGAACGTGATGTTCAATGAGCTAGTGAAAAACAACGCTGAGTGCCTGCACATGGTCAGGGCAGTCATCGAAATCCTAAGTCCCATCATGAGGTTCAGACCCTCTGCGCATCTCAGCAACCCTCTCGCCCGCCCTCGCCTGCCTAACGGCATCCTGTTGGCCATTGGGGGCTGGAGCGGCACCGATCCAACGAACAGCATCGAGCCGTACGACGTCAGCACCGACCTCTGGATGCAGGTGACAGACCAAGACGTGGGTCCTCGCGCCTACCACGGCACCGCCGTCCTCAACGGGAGCATCTACTGCGTCGGTGGCTTCAACGGGGTCGAGCATTTCAACAGCGTGCGCAGGTTCGACGTCAGCACGCGCACCTGGCACGAGGGGCCACCCATGTACCACCGCTGATGCTACGTGAGCGTCTCTGTGCTGGGCGAGTGCATCTACGCCACGGGAGGTTTTGACGGGCAGCGCTACAGGCCCGAGACCAACCAGTGGAGTCTCATCGCGAGCACGAGCATAGGGGGCATATTGGAGCTGTAACGGCTGTAAATGAAATAAATGTTTATTGTGCATTGAACTGCTGTTCCTCCAGAGATTTTCTTTTCAACTTCTCAGTTTGTGCAACTTCTAAGTTTTATGTTCTGTGAGGGGGGTGCTGTGTTCCACCTGCAGACACACACGGGTTGATCCAGAGTGCATCATTGTAACATTAACGCCTTAATACGACAAATACGAATTGCTGTGTTTCATGCGTTCAGGTTTTCACATCGGCCACCGTATTTCTCCTACTCGCTTGGCACAGCTTGAAAAAGTTTAGCTGGTTGCAATCTGCATCCTCCCCGCTAGATGTCGGCAAATCTACCAAATGCACAGAGTACCTTTTCAATACATTGTATTCATATTTGAAATCACCTTGTTCTGAGAAGTCAAAAAATTGCCTTTCTGCAGTGTAATCAAAAACAAAATTGGTGTTACAGTATATCTAATATCAGTTGTCACATCATTTCAACACTCTTTTGTAGTTCTCATCGGGTAAAGTATAAAGCAGGGGTATTCAACTCAAATTCCAAAAGGTCCAGATTGAGAAAATCTCCTTGGACAAAAACATTACAATAATATCGAACTCGCGCTATTTACTGCCATATATATATATATATATGAATATATTCAAGAAGCCTAATAGTAGTAACAACGTCTCTGTCTGGTCAACAACTGTCAAATCAAAAAAAGTACACATCAATTATATTTTCACAAGTTATTACTCTCAGTTTTCTAATTCAACTGGATGGATTATAAATAACACATAGACATACATAAATAACTGTTCTTCTCATTTAAAGTGAAATGAGGTCTGGATTAAAGGATATGAATATGTGTTTGACTCCGTAAGTGTGTGTCGATGTGTGAATGAATGGCTTCATGCAGAGATGCATGCATGTACAGCACTGCAAACTTCAACGTCAATAATAAACACACAGTTGAATCAACACCTCTGTGAAAGTTTTTTACAAAAACTAAACATTGATATCTGAGCTGTTGTAGTGGATTGTATTAGATTATATAGTGCCTAACAAAGTGACCAAGGAGTTTAAACTAACAGTAAAATGACTGAGTTGCTTATTTTACTGGTGGACATCTGTAATACATGTAAAACATAATATGTTTTACATATGTTTTTTACATTATGTTTTACATATTATGTAAAACATAATGTGCACCATTCAGTGAAATGGCTTCTGTCAAAAGCAAAATGACACTGTTTACAGTGTGGACATTTGTTTTCTGTCTGTTTTGGATGTGAAGCCGCACAACTGCTCTGTAAAATACAAGGCTTTATTCCCCACTTGTTTTCGGCTGCCTTGCTTTCGTTCTGTGCATGTAAACGTTACATCCTGGTTTTCAGACACCTCGGTTAAAACAGCTCGAGTATTCTGAGAGGAACCAGGAAACTGACAACCTGATCCAGGTTTCTGATGTTCTGGTGTTCCATGTGAGGATGATAACATGTAAATGCTGTGGTGTGGCATTTGAGACGGTTTCTGGTTGACTTTTCACCATCAATTAGTCACATGACAGCTCTGGAATGCTCTGCCTGCAACTCTACGCCGCGCAGATACTTTTAAGAACCAGCTCAAAACCCACCTGTTTAGGCTGGCGTTTGAGTAAAAAGTAAACCCATGTCCCAGACCTGCTCTTAAAATATGTTTTACATTTATTATTTTTTATTATTTTTTATTTTTCTCTGTGTATGTAGTTTATTGACCCTAGGGTCACATTGTGTTTTTTATGCTTTTAAATGTCTGCTCTGTTAAGCACTTTGTGATACTATTGTCTGTGAAAAGCACTGTATAAATAAAATTCATTCATTCATTCATTCATTCATGACTGGAGAAGACTGTAGACAAGAGGAACATAAATTACCATAAATACAAGATATACAAAACCATACAGGTCTTTCTTTTACAAAATAAAATATCACGTTTTTTATCCATTATTGGGTAGAAAAGGTTGAACCCTGTTCATACAATAACAACAATAACTTTCACTGCTCTTTAAATCTAAGTTTGTGGACAGTTGAAATTGAATTGAATAAATAACGGTTCACCTGGAAACATCCCTATTTTGATGAAATGCACTGTACTCACTGTATGCAACAGATACCCCCAAACAATATGCTGATGGTAGAATATTTTTGCACACATGTTACTGAAGTCAATTTTGTGTGGATTTTCTATATCATATTCGATATATCTTGCGCTCCAGTCCTGTTCTGGAAGAGATGTTTTGGTGTGATGTCAAATCACATTACCAAGAACTTTACGTTCAATTTCAGCCACATTTAAAAGTTCGCAGAGATAAATTAGAGGACATGCCTATAAAATGATATGAAATAAAAGACATTTAATTGATTCAACTGAAATGGTGCAGCAATAAACATGACATCTTGTGTTTAAGCAGTTCACTCAACGAGTGTATCGGTTCGGCGAATGTTCTACGTTGGAAACGTCAGTGTTCTAGTGAAAAGCTTCGACCGAAGAGCACACGGCATGCTGTTTAGAGCACCAGTGGGTTTGTGTTTGGACCTTCTGTCGCCCATCAGAAAGGCTCAAGTAGTTTAACCCTTGAACCTCTCAAAATGTTTGAATTTGAGGCGCACCTTCATGCTGATGCGACCTGTTGTCTCCTGTCTCGTCTCAGGAGCTGCCGGGCAGTGCGGGGAGTTTCTGGCTGTGTCTGACGGGCGTCAAGCTGTCTTCTGACCAGAGTCCCGCTCTGCTTCACTAATGTCTCACAAGCGGCCACCTCCGTGTCGGGGGGGGGGAGGAGGGGTCAGCAAGCAGCGCCGGCATCCTGGACGGGGCCTCGCCTTGACGGACCTGGAATCGGCTCGGGAGGATCCAGCTCGACTGGTATCCTGTTCCTCCTCCTTGTCCCCGCAAACAACATGCACACGCAAACACATGCACGCACACATGCACATCTGCACTGACGTAGAGCCTCCCTCAGCGCCTGCAGCACCCCGCTTAGCCTCTCCTTGCCTCCCTCCCTCCCTCCCTCCCTCCCTCTCTTGACCTACTATTCTGTCTATGCAGTCACTCTGACCCCCAACTACAACCTCAACCTTCCCCCCTTACTTCCCGGGACTGTTGTTTCTTGTCTCCCCCCCTGGGTTTTTAAGAGGGCTTCCCTATGCAGTCAGCCTGGCGAGCATGCCGCTGTCAGTGGTGTCGTCGGCTTGGCCGCTCACTCGGCCGGGTCTGACGGGGACCTGAGCTCCCGGCAGACTTGTCCTCCATCCTATGGGACCCTCAGCTCAGGGGGGGAGGGGACTCTTACCAAGTAGCTACGCCTCTTCCTCTTTCTTCACGGGCCTTTCCTGTTGGACGCACACATAGCAGAACTGGGTCTATTTCAGATGGACAGCCATATTTTTTCGTTTCTTTCGTTTCTTTCTTCCTGTGTGCGCGCACAGTAAACCCGCCCGAGACCGAACTCACTAATTACTAAACGTCATGTGCAGAAACACTCATGTATGAAACCTGTATGTTAATTAATAAGACCTTATGGAATGTTGACAATGATAATTAACAAATATTGATGAACTTAAAGTGGTAATTCCTCATGTCTGCATTTCAAATAGGAGTGGAGTGCACTTCACAAGTGTCTAGCAGGAGTTTCCACCCCCCCCCCCCCCCCCACCCCCAAACCGCTCGCCGACCTAATGACAGCTCTCCCGTTTCTACCGGGAGATTAAACAAGAAAAGCGCTTTCTTTTTCTCTGCTTCTTTCCTCGTTCCCTTTTTTCCCTCTTTCTCGCTGTCGTTTATTCGCGCTCTTTCTTTCTTATTTCCAAACAGGAAACGGTAGCACTAGAAATAGGCCAACAGGGGAGGAAAGTCACGACGGAATGAGACGTATGTAGGTTAGGAAACCCTTCTCTTAGGCTTTGTCAATGAATGAAAGAGATGACTCAAGTGCGCTTTACAAGGTTGCTCGGCAGAAGTGCACTTTCCGAAGGCTATTTGACTGAGAAGCAGCTGGAGAGAAGTCGATGGCGTTTGTTTTACTTAACGGCCTCAGGTGAACTTTAGTGGCACTTATCAATTCACACTTTATTATTTCTCCCTCAAACTGAAACTGGTTTTGAGACCTCAGATGTGAATAGAAAATGCTCATCTTCAGCCGGACAGTGACATGTCCAATATGAATATGCTTTATATGATATATATGTATTAGAGGTATATTTTCAGCCAGTGAGCTATCTTCTTCAGAGATGTCAACCATTCCTCAGTTGTATGAACAGTTATTATAAAGTGTCGAACAGTTATAACTTAATTCACCCCCTTTACTGAGGAGCATTTTGACATGTGTAGAGTACATTTATTATATACTTTATTCTAATTAATATAATATAACAGAGTCCTTATACAACAATTGGCCAATATAAAGTTCTTTAAGAATTTTAATGATGTTGATTGATCGTTGTAACTAAACCAAAGGTTGGCACTTAACTCAGAGAGCGTATTTAACATTGCTGTTTTTATTTTAAATTTAGGTTCAGATTTTGTTGTTGTTGTGTTTGTTTGTTTGTTTGTTTGTTTGTTTGTTTCTTGGGTTCTGGATGTGGGAGAATGTAGCCAATTGTAGCGCATGAGTCCGCTATGCAAATCAACCTTCCCTCACGATCCTGTATCAGAGACAGTCAGGAGGCAGACACACCCACCCACGGGCGCTCTCATGGACTCTGGCAATGGCAGGCAGAGGTGCAGGAGATCTCATGTTTAATGCTGCTGGGGAACTTTGTTGTTCTGCAATCTAACTGCTAAGTTTCAACCGACGGAATGCAAAAAGAGAGCAACAAGTAGGGAGCGAGCAAAAAAAGGGAGAAAGAGAGCGAATGAATGTAAGCCAAAGGATGAAAGTGTGTGTTTGCGAATGCTGTGGTGGTCAGAGACGAGAGAGGTTTGGAGAATGCAGACGGTTCACCGTATGTGGGTGTGTGTAGACTGTGTGTGTCAGTTGTGGGGTGGTGTTGCTCGGGGAAAGAGGGAACCTGTATTTTTGCAATAAAGTTATTACCAATGCACTCCCACAGGGGGCGTAACCACCGTACAACGTCTGTCTCGTCATTTGTTGGTGGAAAGATCAGGAGTAAAGATGATGTCCACCTGTTTCAGCCTGAGAACTGCAGTGACCTAGTACAAGACAAACAAGCATGTTCCACTTTCTGTTTGTGATCATTTATAAAAATCAATGACTTTATTTCTGCATGGAATGTTTACAATACTGCATTTAGTTTATTCTCTGAGGAATCCTTTAATACATTGTCATGGTGTTTGTCATTTCACACCACACAGGTTACTTACATTCTAGAGCTCAGAAAAAGCTCCTGCCTAAATATTTGAACAGGTGTCAGCGCTTACACATGAAAAATTACCTAAATTACATGTCACATCACTCATTTCTGTAGAAATAGTATGTTAGAAATGACAGGTATTAGAAATGTAAAATTAAAGAAAGCGCTCGGTTGTGGGCTGTCTCAAGGGCCTTGTGTCGTGATAAGAAACAATATCAATCATATCTTTGAAAAATGCACATGCACACAAAATATCCAGATGTTTTCTTAATTAGCCATTGTACTTAACTCCTATTGTATTCGGGGAGTGATGGCTGCTTGGGCAAAGACATACAATTCTAATTTAATTACATAGTTTTCATGATACAAGTAATGCCATTTATACTTTTAATTGGACAAAATGCAACATGCTGAGTCCTTTTCTTCATCCTCCACAGCTGAGCCACCCACGCCCGCCACCACATACTCTTTCTGACGGGACGTACCTTCCAGATTTTCCTTTTAGTTACCATCATTACAAATATTTGTAGCCCATTTTATTGCAGTGTCACCTAATTTAAAGTGCTTGCAGGTTCATTAGTAGCAATTTGATGAACAGACGTTGGCGTTAACCGTCTTTCTGCAGCAGGTACGCACAGTAGAGCAGAGCTGCTTTTTAGCGGAGGACAGGAGGCAGAGCCTGGAGGACAGATTGCAAACTGTTGATAAGGTTGTGAAGGAGGTCAAATGCTGCGTCCTTACCCAGAGTAAGGGAACTGGTTACAGTGAGACATTGTGGTGTATCTTGAGATTCATATTTCTTAGGATATCAGTGATTTCAAAACTGTGTGCATTTGGTATTTGTTTCAGTGCAGAAAAGTATCTCATTGATTGTAAAATATATTGTATGGAGATCACTGGCTTATAATTTAGAGCAGACCTACTGTGTAATTATGCACAATATTTTTTGAATTATGAAAAAACACAATCGGCAACTGTAGTTTAAAAACAAAATGTCAACAGTTTGCAAATGTAAACAACTTTATTAAAGCGTGCTGCAGACTTTATTTTCCAAGGTTAATTGGAGCATCAACGATAGATATTTTGCTTGATCTTAAGCATAGTCCGTGTATATACTGGACATAATGTTGGTCTAAAGCAGGGGTATTCAACTAAAATTCCAAAAGGTCCAGATCGAGAAAATCTCCTCGGGCAAAGGTCCGAAACATTACAATAATATCTAGCTTGCGCTATTTACTGCCATATATATATAAATATAGTCAAGAAGCCTAGTAGTAGTAACAACGTCTCTGTGTAGTCAACAACTGTCAAATCAAATAAAGTACATCAATTATATTTCAACAAATTATTACTCTGTTTTCAAATTCAACTGGATGGATTATAAATAACACATAGACATACATAAATAACTGTTCTTCTCATTTAAAGTGAAATGAGGTCTGGATTAAAGGATATGAATATGTGTTTGACTCCGTAAGTGTGTGTCGATGTGTGAATGAATGGCTTCATGCAGAGATGCATGCATGTACAGCACTGCAAACTTCAACGTCAATAATAAACACACAGTTGAATCAACACCTCTGTGAAAGTTTTTTACAAAAACTAAACATTCATATCTGAGCTGTTGTAGTGGATTGTATTAGATTATATAGTGCCTAACAAAGTGACCAAGGAGTTTAAACTAACAGTAAAATGACTGAGTTGCTTATTTTACTGGTGGACATCTGTAATACATGTAAAACATAATATGTTTTACATATGTTTTGTTACATTATGTTTTACATATTATGTAAAACATAATGTAAAAAACATGTAAAACATAATATGTTTGGTCCCCCAATCGCATGGTCTACAGATTGAATTGGAGGATGTCAGTTCATCAGTGACGTCATAGGTCCAGGATTCCATTCGAGAATGGAATCCTGGACCTATGACGAGAATGACGAGAATGACGAGAATGGAATCCTGACTAGAATTCTAGCACCTGACCGTGATGTGTGGTCAGTGTCTCTCTTTTGACTCAAAAGACCTGTTGAGACCCTTGAGACAAGTCATCGACCAAAAAGCTCTCTCAGAAAATGAAGATGAGCTACTGGAACGAATCTTCACTCGGGTCAAGCGCATTGTTGATTTCTCCCCGTCTGGAGGGAAAACTTTGCGACGCAGTCGTCAATGTCGAGGACGTAACGTTTGAGATCAACAAGGTCTTCCTGTATCGATGCAGCACGTACTTCCAGTGAGTTGGCTATCTGATGTATATATATATATATATATATAGATATATGCTGTGAATGTATATCCTTCAAATGAGCAGAAAGTAATTGTTAATGATGAAGTCTGGGAGACTAATCACGATATGTGATGAATTACATACGTTCATGGAGCATTTCTGACAAGTTTGACAAAGAGGAGAAGATATAATATATCAGCTATAGTCTCTCAGATCCATAGTAATGTGCGTTTAAGCAGATTAGTGTTGATTAGTAGCATTGAGTAGTTTGTGTGTTCAGAAAAGTGACTGAATTAATTTAATGCAACAAAATGAAAAGTAATTGCAAACACTTGAGATGGTTAATTCGACACACAAATTGAAGGAAGAAGCTGTTCACTGCTGCACAAAAGCTGAGATGAATTGTAGATTGTGGTGAAACAGCTCCAGAGAGATCACAAAAGAAAACAAAAATAGCATACAACATGAAGTATTACATATTTGTGACATTTATTTGACAGCGACATTCTTATTGCCAGTTACACTCGGAATGATGTCCGGCGGTTTACGTATTGTACAATTTCCCTTTAATGCAAAATGGTGTCATATGTTGATTTTGTGAATGCTTATTTGAAAACGTGATCATTGTTATCAATGAGACAATGAGAATGAAAATCTGAAGTCTGTTTCCAATCCTCTGCTCTGTGTTTATTCTGACCCGCAGGGCTCTCTGGAGTCGCTGGTCACCTCCAGACAAGGAGGTCTTCCACATACCCGGCCTGTCTCCGGACATGATGCAGCTCATCATTGAGTTTGCGTACACCGTGGGGGTGACCGTGGCGCACTGAGTTAAGAGGTCGTCCGTGAACCGGAAGGTTCACGGTTCGATCTCCCACTTGGATGTGTCAGATGTCGAAGTGTACCTGAGCAATACACTGAACCCCCGGCTCCCCGGGCGCCTGTCATTGGCAGCCCACTGCTCCCTATATACAGGGATGGGTCAAATGCAGAGACAAATGTCCCCCTTAAAGGGATAAAGATAGAATGAATTCTATTCTATTCACCGGCTTGGTCTCTGTGACGGAGGAAGACGTGCAGGAGCTGCTGCTGGCAGCCGATCAGCTCAACGTCATGGGCGTTGTGCAAACTTGCTGCGACTTCCTGGGCGAGCAGCTCTGCCCAGAGAACTGCATCGGCATCTTTCAGGTCACCGACACCTGCTTGTCCATCGAGCTGCGGCTCAAGGCCTACCACTTCATCGTTGACCACTTTGAGAAGGTGGTTTTGTCCGAAGAGTTCCCGCAGCTCTCCGTGCAGCAACTCGCCGACATCCTCGGTAGAGACGACCTCAATGTGAGCGAAGAGAGCCATCCTGTGCTGGATCTGCGGTGCTGAGTCGCGAGTGCCCGTCAAAACCTCCCGTGGCGTAGATGCACTCGCCCAGCACAGCGATGCTCACGTAGCATCGGCGGTGGTACATGGGTGGCCCCTCGTGCCAGGTGCACGTGCTCACGTCAAACCTGCGCACGCTGTTGAAATGATCTACCCTGTTGAAGCTGCCGACGCAGTAGATGCTCCCGTTGAGGACGGCGGTGCCGTGGTAGGCGCGAGGACCCACGTCTTGGTCTGTCACCTGCATCCAGAGGTCGGTGCTGACGTCGTACGACTCGATGCTGTTCGTTGGATCGGCGCCGCTCCAGCCCCCTATGGCCAACAGGAGGCCGTTTGCCAGGCGAGGGCGGACGAGAGGGTTGCTGAGATGCGCAGAGGGTCTGAACCTCATGATGGGACTTAGGATTTCGATGACTGCCCTGACCATGTGCAGGCACTCAGCGTTGTTCTTCACCAGCTCATTGGACATCACGTTCAACCTCAGGTAGTCCTTACTCAACACCAGTCGCACCTACACAGAGACCGCAGCACCGCAGCGAAAAGCAGACATCGCAGTGCTCTTGTCTAAGGTATATGTTAACCTTCTGTCACCAGATTTAGTTAAGACCATATCCTCACTACTCCGTGTCTAGTTGGCTGGTTACATGGTTGAAAAAGATACAGTCCGCAGTAGTGCGGTCATGGTGTTCTTTTTGCTGATACTGTTTCTTGCGTACCGTCTCCTTGGTACAAGGCTTTAGGAAATCCAACCTTGTCCGGATATGTCTGTGAAGAAACAGATCAGCCGGGGACTGTCCAGTAGTGCAGTTAGGCGTAGTCCGATATTGTAGCAGGAACAGTGAGATCTTGTCCTCAATGTTCAGTGAAGCAAGCTTTTTCATACCTGTCTTGAACGTCTGAACATATCTCTCTGCCAGACCATTTGTTGCTGGATGTCCAGGTGCACTTGTGGTGTGCAGAATCCCATTCTGCTTGGCAAAAGTCTGGAACTCGTCTGATGTGAATGTCGTCGCATTGTCTGTCACAATTTGTTCAGGGAGACCGTAAGAGGCAAACAGTCTCCTGAGCCTGGTGATTGTTGCTTGAGAGGTGATCTGTGACATACGAAACACTTCCATCAGCATTACTGTGCTCTTCTGATTTGCGATAGACAATGTGGTAGTCATACGCTGACAATATAATCGCCCACCTCTGAATGCGTGCTGCGGCCAGTGTAGGCAGGCTCTTGTTCTCCCTGTATGTACCCCATGAAATGATACTCCTTGCAGCCCCAGTATCTATTTCCATCTCTAACCTCACCTCAGCTACAGTGAATATTTCTTTATACAGGTCAGCATCTTCACTTGTGACAGTCAAAATTGTGAACACACCCAATTCAGCGTCTTCTTCAGCTTCCACATATTTTGTGTGTTTCTTTCTTCTGCCCCATGAATGCCTTTCACTCTCTGCCTGTGCCTTGGACCGACATGCCTTTTTAATATGCCCAGTCTTGCCACAGTTATGGCGTTTAGTCTCTTTAAAACGGCACTCATCTGGCTCGTGATTCTTTCCATTGCACCTGTAACAGTTCCTTGTCCGCTGTGGCCTCACCTTGTGAATGCTTGCCGCCCCGACACTTTCACTTTCCATCCCTCTCAACTGACGTGCGTCTCTGTCGGCAGTCTCCATGTTGAGCGCGATCTCAAAAGACTTTGCAAAAGTAAGATCATTTTCCGAAAGTAGTCTCCTCTGGCAGCCCTCGTTTCTTATTCCACTGACGATCTCGCAGTGATGCGTCCAAGTTGGCGCCGAACTCACAGTTAGATGCGCATTGTTTCAACTCTGCTACATACTGAGCCACCGGCTGGTTAGCTTTTTGGTTACACCGGTTAAAGCGAAACCTTTCAGCTACTAATAAGGGCTTGGGCTCATAATGTTCCTTTAGAACGGCCACTATTTCGTCAAACGTCTTATCTTTTGGCTTCCTGGGCTGCACCAGATTTCTCAAAAGCCCATAAGTAGCCGCACCCATGACACTGAGAAGCGTAGCTACTTGCTTATCTTCGGCTACGTCGTTAGCTTCGAAGAATTGTTCCATCCGTTCAATGTACGCGGACCATTGTTCATTTTCTGGCTTGAATTCGTCAATTCTCCCAAACAGGGCCATCATACTCACTAGTACTGACACCGAGTGTCTCTCCTACCCTGCGAGAACGTAGTTTTATCCTCGTCGCCAATTTCTGTGATGTATTCTCGAGGCGGACACACACGTAGCGTTGTTACTTTTATTTTTAATGCTGAAGATGCAAGTCTAAACTAAATCTGGTGACAAAAGGTCAACATATACCTTAGACAAGAGCACTGCGATGTCTGCTTTTCTGTGTAGGTGCGACTGGTGTTGATGAGTAAGGACTACATGAGGTTGAACGTGATGTTCAATGAGCTAGTGAAAAACAACGCTGAGTGCCTGCACATGGTCAGGGCAGTCATCGAAATCCTAAGTCCCATCATGAGGTTCAGACCCTCTGCGCATCTCAGCAACCCTCTCGCCCGCCCTCGCCTGCCTAACGGCATCCTGTTGGCCATTGGGGGCTGGAGCGGCACCGATCCAACGAACAGCATCGAGCCGTACGACGTCAGCACCGACCTCTGGATGCAGGTGACAGACCAAGACGTGGGTCCTCGCGCCTACCACGGCACCGCCGTCCTCAACGGGAGCATCTACTGCGTCGGCGGCTTCAACAGGGTCGAGCATTTCAACAACGTGCGCAGGTTCGACTTGAGCACGCGCACCTGGCACGAGGGGCCACCCATGTACCACCGCTGATGCTACGTGAGCGTCGCTGTGCTGGGCGAGTGCATCTACGCCATAGGAGGTTTTGACGGGCAGTGCTACAGGCCCGAGACCAACCAGTGGAGTCTCATCGCGAGCACGAGCATAGGGGGCATGTTGGGGGCTGTAACGGCCACGGCACCTGCAGTAATGTCGAGTCCTACGACGCAACGACTGACAAGTGGACGGAGGTCTGTTCCATGCATATTTCCCGCAGTGACTTGAGTTGCTGTGTGTTGTCCGGGCTCCCCAACATGGACGAGTACGTTTTCCCCCGTGAGTCCCTGTCGATTGTCAGTTTGGATGTCTGCGGACTCAGAAGACTCTTCAGAACACTCCTGAACAGTGCCGTGGTGCCATCATCCACCCGACAAGACGTAAAAGACTAAATAAGGAAATAAATGTTTATTGTGCATTGAACTGCTGTTCCTCCAGAGATTTTCTTTTCAACTTCTCAGTTTGTGCAACTTCTAAGTTTTATGTTCTGTGAGGGGGGTGCTGTGTTCCACCTGCAGACACACACGGGTTGATCCAGAGTGCATCATTGTAACATTAACGCCTTAATACGACAAATACGAATTGCTGTGTTTCATGCGTTCAGGTTTTCACATCGGCCACCGTATTTCTCCTACTCGCTTGGCACAGCTTGAAAAAGTTTAGCTGGTTGTAATCTGCATCCTCCCCGCTAGATGCCGGCAAATCTACCAAATGCACAGAGTAGCTTTCAATACATTGTATTCATATTTGAAATCACCTTGTTCTGACCATACTTTATCTCTGGGTCATAAGCTGGAGAGTCAAGGACCGAGGAGTTGAGTAAGCACACAATTGAGAAATGAGAAAGGCCCAGAGGTGAGTGACTGGAATACAAGCATTACACATTATATTTCTGCACAATAAACCAACAGTTAACATTAAGTTCAATCATCATCATTTTGGCAAAGGTTCTACCACTATGAGCACATTATGTGTAGGTAACCAAACTTGCCAAACTAAGGCCGGCCTCATATTAATTCAGGCTGAAAGCTAAAATATGTACCATTAATACAATAAAACGTGTCATGAATAAAACGTATACAAAAAAACGTATTTCTTTCAGCAAACAATATACAATTTATATTTGATTTAAGGCTTTTTTTTACATACTTTACTCTGACTTTTTTTCTGACGTTTTTTGACATGCTATGCTATGACTTTTTTAATCAGATTATTTTTGTCCATTTCTTTGACATACTATACTTTCACTTTTTAAGCCTTTTTTAAAACTATAGTGTACCTGTACCATACTGTACAATATCATGTCTTTTTTAAGTCATTGATACTCACTTTACAATACTTTTTAAAGACTTTCTTCAATTTATTATACTATTTCTTTATGGAACAGATTATACTGTTTTATGACTTTTAGACATACTATCAGGTTATTCGTAATACTATACAATTACTTTTTCGACATACTGTACTGTGACTTTTTTGACATATTATACTATGACTTTTTAATGACTTTTATCAACATACTGTACTTTGTTGTTTGTATGACTTTTTTGACATAATATGCTGTGACTTTTTTCTAACTACAATATTTTTTTTATGACTTTTCGACATATTCTGACTTTTTATCCCTTTTTTGACACACTTCACAATTACTTTTTTATTACTTGTAGTCGCCATATTTGATTAGCCTACTTGTCAGGTTGCACGTCTTATTTTAATGTGTTGAGCCGGGTCAGATGTTGTATTCATCGAGAGATTATTGCAGTTAATGTGTTGGTGGCAATGCTAAGCTCTGCAGGTTCACGGACAGTTTGCAAAACTGGAAACGTGCAGAATTTAGGAAATTGAATTGTTTTTACTTTGCTGCATATATGCACATTCAGCTTTTCTTTCAATTTTAAAGTAACGCCCACCACACTGTCATAGAGTACTGTATTTGGCGCACTGACTATAAGTTGGTAGAGATCAAAAACAGAGCTAAAGGAAGAATAAATGCACTCACATTCATCACATAGCATGAGCACAACCCAAATGAATGCTGATGTTGATTTGTATCTTCTGGATTTATAAAGAGGCTGTTTGCTCACAATTTCAATTCAATATATTTATACAGCCCAAAGTCCCAAATTTGCCTCAGCGGGCTTTAGCCATGTTAACTTAAAAGGTGACGATGTGTCAGTGTAACTTTGTCTGCCCCAGAATGGTTATCGGAGGTTTATTGTTTTAATCCCTCTACCTTTCTGTCGAACTATTGTTAGCTGTCAAGCTGCAGAAGTGCATTTTAGTTATACAACCTAAAATCTTGAGGGTCTTACTCTGTGTTTGCTGTCAACTAGAACAACAACAATGAGTCTGTATACGTTATGACAAGAACAACCAGGTCCTTAACCATTCAAATGAGCTGGTATTAATAGACAGCATGATGCTTTCAATTGCTTTTCCAAGAGGCATTTACTGAATCAACACCAAAGGGGTTTTGTTTATGAATGTGATTTATTTTCGAGTGCGTGGAAATGATTTTGAACGCTGCCTTATGGCACAGAACAGCTGGGTATATGTTGAAGAAGGTTAATCTCATTGAGAACAAACAGATGTGGGAAGTACGACTGCATTACTGTCGCGGTCTGACAGATTCAGAACACGTCTCATACAGGACACACTTTGAAGAAGCTCTGAAGCAGGAGAAAAATACAAATAAATTATACATCGTCCTTTAAAAAGCTTCTCAGGTTCTCTTTTTGAAACATATTTCTTAAGTGCACAGGATCCAGGGGTTCACTTGGTGGAAGAAATCCACTCAGGAGACTGTTGTCATGGCTACAGAAGAGGTTTTTTTTTGCATTAACATAAAAGAGCTTTCATGCTTTCCCCTCAGATGGTTGTTAAGGTACCTGGAATAAAAGTGGGTCAAACTGAAACTGGAATCAAGACCCGCTGAATGACCGATGCCCAATCATTTCAGTCCTCTTGAGATGTAATATTAATTATTAAATAGTTTTTTGTGAATGTAAATAGCGTTTTAAATTGGCTAATAAAAGGAACACAATCAAACTATAAAGCCAGGAATGAATTATTGAGTGTGATTTGCACCATGTTAAGGTCTCTGGCTTTTTCTATGTTTATCCTAAGAAACAGAAAAAAACAATCCTGATTAGTTTTCTCTTGTTGCTCCGGGAAACATGCTATAAGCAATCAGAAGAAGGCGAAAACTCCAAGTTGGTCATGTGATAAACATGAAGACACAACTGAGATATTCCTCTGGGAGATGGGACACTAGGCCTACATCCCTCCGTGCTCCAAAGAACTGAATAAAATAATCTACAGAATGTCAAAATTATTTCAGCAATCCAACGTGTAAGTATGGTATGCATGACTTGCTACATGATGGGTAACTTACAGCAAACATTGTTGAGTGAAAAGCCCACCTCTTCAGGGAAACGGTTGCCACAGATTCAACATTTTTCGAAATCGTATTGAAGCCATGTACATACACACATTCAATGTCTTGCTTCTGCAACAAATGCATAAACATCCTGACCAAACATTGACAGTAACGACATGTAAGTGCACACTGAGTCAGGAAAAAATGAATGACCTTCAGAATCATCTTTTTTCCAAGTGTGAACAAATACTTCCTGTTTTTCCTCATCTCAAATTGACATCATTTGTTTCTTGTTCCCCAACATAAACATTTAGAACGTATATAAACATTTTTTGATTGGTGAAAAGCTAATGCGATATTGATAGTGGAATACACTGCATGAATATTTCTGAAGGAATAAATAACAATAGGGCTATAGAACAGAATTTACTGTCAGTTTTGTGTGATCTGACTTGAATTACTGGTTTTCAATCGAGCCAGATGCTGAACAGCTCCTGAGATTCCAACTACAATGCTTCAGCATTGTACTAAATGAACATATAGATAATAGAAAATAATTACTTCAACAGCAAAAGGTACTGTATTAACATTTTAATTTAACATTTCAAGAATCTGAGTCCTTTTTGTATTCCAAAAGTATAAAAACAAAGTAAATCTCGTTGATTAGCAGCCCCACCCTGAGGTGTTTCACACTTAAATCAGTTTTGTTGATTTTTGTACCAGTAAGTGGTTTTCTTCAAAATGAATATCGGCTGCTAAACTGCTCTTTTAGAATTCCATACTTCATTTGTCTTAGAAACCTTGATAGCCTTCATGTTGCCAACTGGTTTGCGGCACAACCCACCATCTATTTCGTCTCTGGACGCAAGGGCAGACACTGACATCAGCCCCCCTGAATCCGCATTTCAGTCTGTAGTCTGGCTCAGTAGCCTTGGTTAAATCACAATCACGGTCCCGGCCAGAACTCAGGGTGTCCGCAAAGCGCTTGCTGGGGCCCTGCAACATTTCTATCTGGCCTCTGGGGAGTCGCACATCAATTGCTCTCAGCTAAATGCACTCACATATGAATATTTCAGCACAATTTAATGTTTCAGCTACAGCCCCAAAGGAGCAGAGCATCAATTTGTGAACACAGTTCTCTTGGAGTTAAAAGCCAGGCCGGATAATACAGTATGAAAGGCGCTTTCAATCTAGAGGGCCTTTCTTTTTCACTTGAGAGAAAAAAGTACGCCCCTTTGCCTCTGCATATACAGGCAGCTTTACAAAGTTTCCTCTGGAAAGTAGCCGACTGAGGCAGCAGCAGGCAGCTTTTGGTTCACCAGAGTCATCGCTTGATTTGCCAAGCTCGGCCAGTTTTCCCAGAGCTCTGGTTGTCTGCCATTTGGTCTCCACATGCTCACACACACACTCATACACACCCAGCTGGTGGAGGGAGTGGGTCAGGGAGTCGTGCACCTGCTGTGCTGTTAATAAAATACCCCAAAGTGATGCTGAAACCTCTTCCTTCACACAGCAAAGCTTACCTCAGGTGTGAGAACATGAGTGCTTTACAAAAGAGGCAGATTGTGACACAAGTGAATGAATCAGCTGGTCAATAAGCAGAACACTACGGCGCACATGGCACAATAATGAAGCCTTGACTGTTGTGCAAAGAATTCTCTCATTTGAGAAGTTGGAACCAGAGAATGGTTGTCAAATGATAAATCAATCGTCAAAAAATGTTTGATCTTCGACGACCGTAATCTAGAAATCAATGAATTATTTCAGCTCTCATTCAGGTAAAAACACAATAATTCAGTTTTAAATAACTTAAATTTAAAATGTAAACTTAATAAACGAGTTAATACAGTGCGCAATAAAACCGACTAAATAACATTTCTGTTTTAACAAATGTTAAAATTGCAAGTAAAACATCAGCAAGAAGCAGCATCAAATCAACAACGCTTGCATTAAATTACATTATGGCATAAGGTGTTCCTGTTGTTTTGTCCACCCCTAACACAGAAATGTTAGTTATTTTTGCCTCATTCAGGTAAATTTGAAATAGTCACAGCAAAATCTGTAGTGAACTGTAAATGCAACTAACAGTGAAACATAATACTTTTTTCTTGTCAGTTTGCTTTTAATGGACAAAGTGTTTGAAGACCAACTGTTTCAGTGTGTGATAGCGTTGTTTTGACTGATCCACACAGAGATGCTTATTTCCTCATTTAAAGTGACACGGCCTCTTGTTAAAGCTGCTGATGAGCAACAAGGCCGCCGCTCTGCGCTGATGAGAGCAGCCGATAATAAAATACAAGACGTGCATTTGTAAAATAAAACAGGCGACTAACAGTTACACTGACGTGTTAACAATGGCACAGATTCCTCAGCCTAACAATGCAGAACTGACCTGAGGCACCAATAAAAAATGAATACTAATTATCGTGTGAATACTGCATTAACTCTGAAGAATAATGAATTATAAATCTGCAACATGGTTCCCCTCTCAGAGCGACCGCGCTTGCATGAGGATGTGATTTTCTATTTTTATTTTCTCTCTGAGGCATTTTTTAAGGTCTCTGTCACACAATGAATAACTACGCATGCAGACATACCATCACTGTTGTGATAAATAACAACTATTTATTGTGAAATATGCTGCAACTCTGTGCTAAAAGTGATTCTTGACCTATTTTACAAAATGATTTGGGAAGATATCTGTTTCCACATTTTTAATATCTGATATGAGTGCTTATATTAATTTCACTTTTGGCTGACTCTGGACATAAGAGCGGTCTCAAAGCACTTAAAGCTAACTTACTATTGGTTCCAGTAAATCACTTAGAGCTTTAAAACAACCATTAACTGCATTTCAAGGGGTTTCGAGGTTAACACGTTGCTTAGGGTAAGAAAAACATCTAATCGAATCATTCAAATGTGTTCAAATTAAAGTATTTAAACACTACTATACTGCAGATTAACACAGCCATGCACTCAGTGATGTTAGAATTGTTTTAAATGATGCTACTGTGTGCAGGAATTAGCCTGAAGTCTTTAGAACAAGACACATGAAGTGTGATAATTGCAGTTAATGAAAAAATACAATATGTACCAAAGTGAGCAAGAGCATGACTGACATCATATCTACTTGGAGAATATTGCTATAATAATATTCATGGAGATATGTCCTCATTTCTTCGGGAATATACCAATATTCATGGATATTTGTCTTTGGTCTTATTCTACCTCAAGATACCACTTTAGCACTAGTGAGCTCAGGTGTGTCACTTCTGGTTTAGAGTTCAGCGGGAGCCATTAGGAAAGACTCATGAAGAAGGAGAAGGACTCTGTAGTGTAGCTTTTAAGTTCTAATCTTAATTTAACAGTGGCTAGACAATGATGCTCAGTAAATAATGGGTTCTTTAATTAAAAGCAAGTCTGTCCTTTATCTGATGTGGTCATTAGTGTGATGATGAGACTGATGATCAGTATCTCTTGGTTTCTTTCAAATAATTTAAATCATTCATTTGTTCACCATGTAAATGTACATATATTAAAAGTCATCTTAATTAGGTACATTATTTAAAAGCCATGCCACACAATGTAAAGATATACAAGATTCAGAATAAAGTCGGATTTCACCAAAGAATTATTAGAAAAAAAAGTATAGTTGCAAAACAAAGCATTAGTACCTTCAAAAGCAGCACATTCTTTTTTTTCTGAAAAAACTCTCACAGACATAAACAAATTGGCACGACTTCAATTGAATGAAGCCCGGGGAGTTGGAATGGTGAATCTCACAATAAAGGCAAAGTGCCGTAGAACCCTAAAACATTCAAGAGACAACGAGTCACTGTGGAAAGTTCAGTAATGCAGCCCAGGAGAGCCCCCCTGAATTCCAAACAAGAACATTTTGCTCTTGCCAAAGTTGAAGTGGATCATTTCAGTCACACATATATATTTCATGAGGTTAATGGGCCCCATCAAAGTGTGATTAGAGATTCTTCAGGGAGGCTTTCATGCCAGAGTGACAGCTAGGACGGCTTTGTTTGATCTAGCATTCATTAACAGGTCGCAAACAATAATGCTGCATGTGACGGTTCCTGTCACTGTGTATTGATACGGCATCTGAAACACTCGTAAACTTAACCCCTCGACCAGGCAGCCTGAGAAAAACATTGAGTGCACATAATTTAGTCTATATTCAATACTTGATCCGTCTGTGCGGGCTATGCATCGTGGGAAACGCTGTGTACAGTACGGCATGCATAAATAAGCCTCAGCATCAGGATCAAAACACTGCCAAATGGTTTGAATGATTAAGTGCACCACAATCAATGCATGCTTCTACAACATTAATCAGGCCCCGTCTATGATACATCGTTACGATGAGTTATCATAATGTTGGTTTCTAACTTATCCTTGATGCAAAAGTTGCAAAGAAAGAGAAGCTAATGTGCTACAAAGAACCTTGAGCAAATAGTTGGATGGTGTTCAAGGGGTATCCGTTTTGGTTGGTGTGCCTTTCCTTTACATTGTTTACGCCACTTAACTGAATTCAACGCAACAAGAGCTGCTTACATGGTCCTGACAAAAAGGTCTTGGGATTTGACCTCAGTGATGTCTGAAATAGTAGCCACGCATCCAGCTCAGCAGACACTCTGGGGAGGAGAATCTGTAAAGGGAAGCACAACATATTTAGGCTTACAGCACAAAGCTCTCACAGATCTTTAGTGACAGTGACTGAGACTATAAAAGGTAAAGTAATGGTTGTAATGAGCTCTCCGGGTGAAAAGGTTACGCCAACGCATAAAAAGAGGCAGTAATGCTCTGTCTAGAGTTAAAAGTATCTGCAACAAATGTATTTTATATTCAAGCCAGTTTTACAATAAGAAATAAAAGTGGCTTGAATATGATACTCTGAGAAACACGATACTTACAAATTAAAGTGGCCGATGCAAGTGAGTGAGTCACATTGAATTAACAACATACTGCACCTTGTACGAAACAAAGTAAAGCCTAGAAATAAAGATCAATATGAGCTGTATTAAAATACCTAAGATTTAATTGAATGCATCCTAATTCAATTGAAATACCATTAGATGTTTGAGCTGACAGTTCTATTGAACAATCAGACTGCAGGATGAAGTCACTCATTAAAAAGACATTTTTTTTGAGATGCATTAGGACATGGAGACAATAGTTAAAGCTGCAAAATCCAATATGCATTGTATAATATCGGATTTGCTCAAACACGCTATGAATTACAGAGATTTACTGAATTTGATATTGAGCAGATGAATTTCAGGAGACAACAACTTTCACAACTTTCTTTTGCAAACTAATATTTAGAAAACTTCTCAACATTTGGAACTGCATTTCTTTCCTCCTGCACAGATGTTGGGGAAGTTAAACTGAGTTGAAGTACTGTAGCTAAAATCAGGTGAGTTCCTCTGTGTTGCGGTTTTGGGTAGAAATGATGTTGTGCCACTATATCTGCTGGACTGCTTTGACCTTACCTTACTCAAAAGTAGATAAAAGCACTTCCTGCCATTTTACAAATGACCTCAGTGAGGTTATGCCAGGCCATTCATCCGAACTGAACTCATACCTTCATGTCAGCGTGTTGTAGCTCAGGTATCAGTTAGTGTTTGTTTGTACACTCTGGCTGCTTTGGTCGCTTTGGTTGAAATGATGGATTATTCTCCACATCAAACAGTGTCTCTGTAAACAGGAGGAGCCTGTAACAACACGCGAACAGAAGACATACAGGAGATGTAGATCTCCTGCGTCCTTGAATAAGCAAGCCAGCTGCAGGTATTCTTTGTGTCCTTGTATTCCTGCTGCTAGTTTCAGGTCCGGTGGAAATACTGCAGGCCTACGTGGGACCAGCTTCTAGGCATGACACGGTACTTCTTCTCTCACTTGTGGCCCGCCTGTAAGAACTCATTTAGACAAGTGTTAAAAAAAGATAAATAATAAATTGTCCTAGAATATTGACATTAACTTTCATTGTTTGGGCAGTTTGGCATGACAGCCAAAAACCTGCATTAAGCTTCTTAAATGTAAATTTTAAATGTGTCTGACTGCGTGAAAGGCCAACAGCATTTTCTGTTGGCAGGAATACTAAACGGCATAATAACTGCACATAGTGACCCCGTCCTCAAACATACATTACAACAACATGAAGATACAGTAAGTGTCTGCTAACAAAGCAGCTGGTTTAGCTTAAGCCAAACAAGGCCACAAAGACATTGTCATCATTTCTATTGATTATATTGAAAGTGGTATACTCGTTTTTATTTAAAATGTATACCTGACACTCGTGGTAGACTAATGTCTAGACTAATTGAAGATGAAAATTATAATAATCATCATAATCATGCTGCCTCATAGTTACCATGAATATTTTGCAATGCATTTGACAGCTTTGCTGTTAATTGGCTAAAATACCCTGACACTAAATTAACCAGTTTGTGCCTCAACTCACCTATAAAACAGCATTGAGGGACAAAGCATATTAAATATAACCCTACAAGAAGAACAGCACGCTGGTAGTTAACATCACCTTATTTTTGCTGCAAAATAACTCAATTAACAAACACATTCGTGACTTAATTACATTCAGATATTTGAACTCACCATTTCCCCCAAACTCCTCCTCTTTCATACGTGTAATTAATTATGTTTCACAGGTTGTCTCGAGAGCAAACTTTTAGTCCGGAGCAGTCCACCGTTTTAAGCAGGAGATCTGGTGTGTGGCTTTCAAAATAAGAGTCATCATCATCATGGCATGAACAGCTTTTACAGTTCCCCTGTGTAATAGCATATCAAGCGTATATTGGTTTAACCTGTCTGCAACAGAGGAGAAGAGACTGTTTGCTTGGTTTCACTACATTACATGATGAAGGAGGAAAGAAACAGGAGGAAAAGAGTCACCGTAAACATTGGCATTGTGCAACTGTTTGTTTATTCAAACAGACCGCGCATGTCAATGGAAATGCATATATATATTTTTATTTTTAAATTTTTTAAACAATACATTGTTTGTGAATCGTATGTGTGGAACACAGATTTCCATTAAGACTTCAATGTGATACAGCGGTTTAGTTAAGATCTTGAGTTTTCAAGCTCATATAGAGAGAGCCAAGGAATAGATAAATGTCATATCTGATGTTTAAATGTAGTTCTGCTCTTCCTCCAATAGATGGCCTTGTTCTCGAGTAGATGAGAAACCTGGAGGGACAGAGCAGAGAAGACTTGTCGACTGTCCTCAGATCCTCTTGAAATGATGTCCAAAAAACAAATTACTGTACGATTTATCGTTTTAGTTGACTTTTTGTTTTTTAAATAAGAAAATATCAAGGCCGTAATCTGCACTAGTTTTGCCTCCAAGTCAAAATACCAACAATGCGACTCTTGAAATATCAGTTTCTCATCATGACATCATTTTGATGTTGAACCAAAATATAGAGCACAGCTAAAATCTCAACTTGAATGGAAGGGATATGAAAATAAGACAAAAAGGTATCTGTGAGTATCTGGGGAGTTTAACAAACAATATACATGTAATCATTTGTGTTATGGCCCAAATAATACACTGATATCATAATTACTGCCAATAATTAGTGAGTGCTTCATTGGGTGGCCAAGAAACGCAACCTTTAGGCTTATTTCACTAAAAAAAATAGATTTTGTTTTGGGAAATATTTTTGATATATTTGTAAAAAAAAATGCATTGCCACATTTTTTGATGATGATACTGATCATTCCATCAGCATTATGCAATTGAAAATCTTGATCAAAATGGCTCCATGGTGTTTCCGTTAAAACATGTGTTGTTTCCCAGCTTTGTTTTATCTCTGTGAGATGAAACTGAATATGAACCTCTTCATTCTGAGTATCTGTCAAACATACATATACATCGGACTTTTATTTTATTTTAGAGATTGAGAGAGTGACGCACTGGGGCGATTGGTGAGTCCCCTGTTGGCGTCATGACGTCAGAGCAGCAGCGTGTGGGACCTCGGCGCGGCGCCCCCACCCCCCTTCACCCTCCCAGTCCGGAGAGACACACGTTATCAGGGAGGCAGCCGAAGGGCCAGTCATCTCCTCACATCTTTTCTGAATCTACCACAATCCCCTTTATCCGTCCTGTATGGTGGATATTATTTTCAGCTCTTCTTTCTTGGGTGATATGGGGGATCATTCCAAAAGTAAGTAAGCTAAACTGCTCGGTGGAGTTTTAAGTGACAGACTTTGTGTTCGTCGCGGTGGTATTAAGGGCTACATGATATGTTGAGCAGTGCACCGACTACTTAAGTTATTTTCTTAATGATGCACTGGAGAATAGAAGCCTTTTTATTTCTCTGGCTGTGCACTTTGGAGGCGCTTTAAAAAGAAGAAGTAAAACCATTCAGTGCTTTGTTTGACGAATGCTAGCAGAAGTCCTCATCTGTTACATAACATCAAGACGTGTCCAGTCTGCAAAATAGAGGAATTCACTGCAAAACTGAAACATACTGGACTTACTTGCTTTTTTTTTTTAACGCGTAAATGCTGTAAGTGTTTGTGATAGTGTGTTTATTTGGCTGCGTTTCAGTGTGCGCTTTAAATGTTGTTGTCTCTTTGCAGAGAAGTCAGGATTCGCGATGTGTGTAGGATGTGGAAGTCAGATCCATGACCAGTACATACTGAAAGTCTCTCCCGACCTGGAGTGGCATGCAGCCTGCCTGAAGTGTGCAGAGTGCAGCCAGTACCTGGATGAGTCGTGCACTTGTTTCGTCCGGGACGGCAAAACCTATTGCAAAAGAGATTATGTAAGGTAGGAGTTTGGAAATATTCTCTTTATATGGGCTGGATTATGTTTAATCACATCAAACGTAAATTAAACATATTTAAATACAATAGGAATCAATATTACGAAGAGGTGAAACCTAATTCGAAAAATACTCATTTGGATATAAAAAACAGAAGACTTTGTAGCACAAAGCCTCCGTTAATATTCAGTTTACAATGTTACTAAACATAAGAAAACACAATACACAGTATTTTGTTATTCATTCAAATTACAAATAAATGATAGCAGTATTTATAGGCTCCTCAACTCTGAGTTGTCATCTGAACGTTTCTTCGTTGTTATTTATTTTACATTTCTTCGTAGATTTTTGATTCTCTGACAATTTCTCCCTAATTTTCCAGGCTGTTTGGAATAAAATGCGCGAAATGCAATCTGGGATTCAGCAGCAGCGATTTGGTGATGAGAGCCCGCGATAACGTGTACCACATCGAGTGTTTTCGGTGCTCGGTGTGCAGCAGGCAGCTGCTGCCGGGAGACGAGTTTTCCCTGCGGGAAGACGAGCTGCTGTGCCGGGCGGACCACAGCCTGCTGCTGGACAGGAGCTCCGCAGGAAGCCCCATCAGCCCCGGACACATCCGCGCCAACAGACCGCTGCACTTGGCAGGTCGGATTATCATTAATATTATTATTATTATCATAATTATTATATACATATTATCTGTATCTATTCGTTTTAGAAAGTGCAATTATTCCTAGAATAACAGAAAATCATAAAATCGGCTGTGTGTTTATTCCTGAATAATAGCTCGTCAGTTTAAATAAATGAAAGAATGAAATAAAAGAAATTCGCATAGTTGACAACTAATCAAGCACATCAAAAGTAAACATTTGTTGAAAAATGGTGAGTGCTTGAGTGAAAAGCGAAATGTAAAATCAATATAAGGTCAATGATTCGTATTTTTTGTTGTCCTTTAACATCCAGATCATTTGTTTTGTGGTTGTCTGCTTGGTGTGTGTTTGTGTGTAAAGTGTGTGCTGCGATGTTTCTTTAGGCTAATTTCATAATTGATCTCATTAGCTCTTACCTGCTCTGTTACCATTATCTGAATAATCTGTATAGGCCTATTTGACTGTGGCAGCGTGCTTGTGTGTGTGTGTGTGTGTGTGTGTGTGTGTGTGTGTGTGTGTGTGTGTGTGTGTGTGTTTGTGTGTGTGTTTTAAAGCGCTGAATTCAAAATCCCGTACACAGATCAGCCTAGTGTCACCGGCAGGATTTCTTATTTCAACTGCGTTTTTTTTTTCCAAATCTAATTTTGTTGCAAGTACAGGTATAGGCCTACAGCTTTAGGAAAACAATCTCCTCCTGTTTAACGGCGATAGGGTTAAGGATGATTATCGGCTGGCAAGAGACAACAATGCAAGACGTGAGCGGTTACATTGCAAACGCAACCTTAAAAACAATCATGTACAATGTAAGTTTAGGCTGTCGAAACTCACGCAAATGTCTTTTACGTCTGAATATTATGGACCAGAATTTCGTTCTAATTTCCATGCAATATGTTAATTTCAGTAGATTTTTTCCCAATCAATATTTTCCTTTAATTTTTTAAAGACTATTATTTACCCGAGCCTTAAACATTTATGCCTAATATATCATAACATTTCATGTAAGGCTGATAAATATAATCGCGTAAAACAAGACAATGCAAGATATGTAAAAAGTAAAAAAAACAGCGCAGATTGCGATGAATGGGGCTGCTAAGTAATTGTATCAAAGTTTGAAAGGCTTCCGGAGGCCTTTGCACAGTTTCTCACGGACCTTTTTTTCTTTCCTCCGTGCTCAGCAGACCCGGTCACGGTGCGGCACGCCCCGCATCGGAACCACGGCCACAAGCAGTCGGAGAAGACGACTCGGGTGAGGACGGTGCTGAACGAGAAGCAGCTCCACACGTTGCGGACCTGCTACAACGCAAACCCGAGGCCGGACGCTCTGATGAAGGAGCAGCTGGTGGAGATGACGAGCCTGAGCCCCAGGGTGATCCGGGTCTGGTTCCAGAACAAGCGCTGCAAAGACAAGAAGAGGTCCATCCTGATGAAGCAGCTGCAGCAGCAGCACCACAGTGACAAGACTGTAAACATCTTTGTAAGTTTGACCCTTCCAGTACTATTATTCATTCATGTATTTACGTGTTTGCTTGGTCTTTTTAAACCATGACCAAGATACACGTGTGTTTTTTTCTCTTTGAGGCATAAGTCTTTAGTAAATGCATAGTGACAAACAGATGGCAGCCATAATAACCAAATAACTGAGTTGATGTTTAGTGTTGGATGTTTGCCTTCGTTACTCCACATTCTTTCTGCCATTAATGTGAATCACTATCAGCCTGCAATTCTACTCTTTTCGAAACTTCACTTCTGATCGTTTACTTACACTAAAATGACTGCTCCAGTTGGCTTCGGTGCTATTCTTTATTCAAACTTTAGGCCAATGAATAATGAATCAACTGCTTTGGCTTCAGTTGCTTAACCTGCAAGATAAAAATACCCTCTGCAAACAGGCTTGTTCTATATGTTGGAAACATCTCTTGCTTTGACACTGTAGTTCAATATGTGCCCCCCGCCCCCCCTCCCCCAAGAGGAAACTTTTTTGGGGGGGAAAGTGCATTTTTCCCCCAAAGTTATCATTTGTCATAAATGGCACATGAAAACATCACTTTTCAATGAAAAAAAAGTATTTTTGAAAACATGTGTATAGGTGTCATGAGGAGAAAGCAGTTATTTTCAGTATTTTCAAAAAGCTTTCTTGCAGGACACAGACAAATGATGCTGTGATTTTACCATTATTTTGTCAGAACCTGCAGGGCCTCACAGGGACACCTCTTGTGGCCGGGAGTCCTATTCGCCATGAGAGCTCTATGCAGGGAAACTCAGTGGAGGTCCAGACCTACCAGCCTCCATGGAAAGCCCTCAGTGAGTTCGCCCTGCAGAGCGACCTGGACCAGCCAGCCTTCCAACAACTGGTGTGTGTGTGTTTTCAGGATAGACTAGATCACACACAGACATGCACAACACACCACAACCTCACAACCTCACAATCTATCTATCTATCTATCGATCGATCGATCGATCGATCGGTCTGTCTGTCTGTCTGTCTGTCTGTCTGTCTGTCTGTCTGTCTGTCTGTCTATCTATCTATCTGTCTGTCTATCTATCTATCTATCTGGGCAGGGGAGCTGAACTCCAATGCTTTTGCGACCAGATTTTCAAAATAAAAGCCTACATATTTCGCATACTTTGACACTTGTGATTCTGTCCGTTCAGGTCTCTTTCTCTGAATCGGGGTCTCTCGGAAACTCCTCGGGCAGCGACGTGACTTCTTTGTCCTCTCAGTTACCGGACACCCCCAACAGTATGATACCCAGCCCGGTGGAGACGTGAAACTGGGTCCCTCAAACCCATCGCCCCCCCCCCCGCCCCCCTTCTTGCAAGGACAATTGCAGCATGATCCCGGTCCCTTGCATGTGACAAACTCATCACATCGCCCAAACTACAACGGAGAGGTTTTTTTAAATTTTTTAATTTCATGACATGGAGGGGGTGGAACCAGGATAGCCCCGATTGATTTTTTTGTTGAGCTTTCATTGACACAAACTAAGCAGAACAATTCTTGCATGACACACGGAGAGAGCTGTACAGAAGACCTCCTGATGGATATACCAAACCTTCCCTCGAAAACTATTTGGAAACATTTACGTGTCGAAACACATGGACATTCTGCGACTTCCTTGTGATATTGTGTCTTGTTTCTTCAACATGAGAATTTTTTGATACATTTATTGCGTTGTCGAGTCCCGTTGACTGTGTCTTAAGGTCAGAGCATGATAATCTGCAAATTATTCGTGTTGTAAAATACTTTATCTTAAGGGTTGTTTGAGCTTCTCAATCAAAAAGTAAATTATTGTTATATTATTTATTGTTAGGTAAGCGATTCGTAAAGGGATTATTAACTGATAAAAAAATAAAAAAACAAGCTGAATACATAACATGTCTTGATGATCAATATTTGTAGACATTTGCAAGCCAATATTATAGTGCAGTAATTTAATTCATTTGAAAAAGTAGCTCTGAAATGAGCAACAACTCTCCATCTTTCATTGGAAAAGTAAGACCTAATGACATGTTGTAGTCCAGCGCTCTTACAGAGACAAAGTCAAATTCACTGTTCAGATCCAAAGCGGGAACAGATCGTTACTCCTCATGACAGCGGCTCATTTCTGCTTTGAGAAACGTGCAACCAATACAAATCGTCTTCAGCCTTGGAGGCCGATTTGAGGGAATAGATTTCAGGCATTTAAAAAAAAAAAAAGTGAAACACATCATCACTCCATTGCACTGAATATGTTGTTTGTCCTGTTAAAACTAAAGTCGTCCTGCCGGAACCCCGCAGGCTCCGTTGTCTTATCATCCACCTCCATCTGTGGTGTTTTTCTCCTTCGGTCATGTAGCAGGACACGGACAGTGGTCATTTACTATCTCGGGGGCAAAAACCTGCTGTAAATTGTGCCCAGTCCAGTTACTCTGGTTGAGTCACAAGCTGGTCTAGACAGCGCGGAGGGATCGGCGACCCCTTATCTCGTCCTGGCATCACCTGCAAGCGATACACTGACTGAAGCCACAACAAACTAACTAAACACCCCCACCATAGACACACAAACACACAAGCACGCGCACATGCACGCGCGCACCTTCCACAAAGCCCCTCGCATGTGAGGGGAACAGAGAGAAGCCAGTAAAGGGTCACTTCTCCTCCTCGGTTTATTTTCTTTTAGTGAATTGCGTTATGGCGCGCGGGTCAGCCGAGATGACAGCTCAGGCTAAACGAGCTGACCTCCTCTACACTGCGTGCAGGACAAAACAAAGCTGCCATGTATGCACTGAGAATCTGAGGATAAACCTGTTTTTCAGACGTAGATTCTTTTTTAAGTGAGCACAGGAGGAAACAATATAATTGTATATCACGATGTTTATTTATTCAATCTGCTCTGATGCGATCAGTCATGCCAGGAGTGACTTTCGTTATATGCGATGCAGTTTTGCTGGTTTTTGACAAAAATGTAGAAAATATGTCGCTAAAATCAAGAAACTATACGTCGTTTTATTTAAATCTTAAAATATTTAGAATAAAATTATCCTGGTACATGCTTTCTCCAACTTGCTGTATTTGAACAAACCTGGACTCAATGATTCACCAAATGATTGCTGACCGTATTTCGATATTTGAACGTTTTTTGCTGTGAAAAAAAATTAACAAAACTATTTATTTTGGTTTTTAGTATAGGCTACTAACAGTGTCTTAATCGGAAGTTTGAATGACAAAAGACAGATAATATATTTGTAATTGAGCTATTTCAAATAAGATAACTAAACAATGCGATCAGATTAAGATAACAGAGATAAGAGAGGAATAACAATGGCGTTTACAGACAAGAATGCAGGCCTATTAACCGTCTTCCAGCAGAAGAATCATTGTGTGGCCATATACGTTTCGAACGCAGCGTATTCCGAGCACGGATATATAACTCACCCCTAACGGCTCACACACAGATCACACGAAAATTAACTAAAACATATCGCACAGATTTATGAAAAAAAACTAAAAATGGTCAAATGGAAGTTTTAAATAAATTAAAAGCTTTTCTTTCGAGATCAAATGCTACAGGGAGTTACAACACCAAGCTAAACATTAAGGGAATAAGAAAATAGAAAGAATGAGTCTTTAAAATGTCAAAAATGCTCCTGAAAAATAAATAAAAGGGCAAACAAAAATGCAGACAACATTTAAATGCACAATTACATTCCCCAAAACAGCACGCGACATTAACTAAAAAAATGTAGCTGAGGTCGTATTCGTCTGTGTTGCTCATCCAGACCACAGATCACCTCCTCTGACACCCATACAATGACGCTTGAGTACCTGTAGGCCATTGATCTTCTATCACGTATGGGCGTCTCCCCTCAAGAACCAAAATAAACACCAGTAATCCCTGTCCAGAACACACGCACACACACATGCACATGCACGCAGACAGCTCGGGCTACAGCAACTCATTTTTTTAAACTCGCACTCTTTTTAATAATAATTGACCTCATTTGACTTGCAAACAGAGACCTCGCTTTTTATTTCTAATTCATTTTTCACGGTTATGACGACACACAGAAACAATGTAGCCCCCCCCCCCCCAGTCCGTTATTTAGGATTAGCTCTGAACTGTCTGCATGTGTCAAGTTGCCTCAATGCAACTAGACACTGTCAGAGGGAATGACACCGTATCATTAATGATTAAACGGACGAGTCCATTTAAAGGTGTGATGTAATTCTCTAATTGGTGGAGGGCTGGACGTAATTAGATCATCTCGTGTACAGGCTATTCTCGGGAGGAGTGCAGCGCCGCCCACGAGCACGAGTCACTAAACGGTCACTGGCTGACAGACACATTTATATGTTCTATAATCCGTGTAGATTAGAGTAGGAGAAGAAAATTAATAAAACTCGGGAGAAACGACATTGGCACATTTGATCATGCTGCTTTTCAAGGTTTCTTCTTTTTTTATCTACTGTTTCCCATAATTTGATGATAATTTAACAGGAGATTCCATATCAATGCATTGTTGGGCTTTTAACCAACCAGCCCAAATTATATTCAGTGATTTATTATTTTCAGTAGAACAATTGTATATTCTTGTTTTATTTAGATTTTGACTAACGTATTATACTTTTCAGGCCTGCGCTCAGGCTTTCTAATCAAAATTTCATTCCTGAACCTAACTGGAAATATATTATAGTGGGTGATGATGGCAGCAGGTCATAAAGCTGTGGGCATGTACTCTCAGTTGCCAGTTCATCAGGGGCACCTATCGCTAAAAGTAATGCAGGGTATTAAATCCTACCTTAATAATAACATTCACGTTATGTTGAAACTGTTCTAGAGATGCTAATTCAACTTTTCTTCCATTGCTTTACACCAACAAGTGTTTCTAATATACCCCAATTTTTTTTATTGATGAAGGTTGACTAAATATTAGACAGACTTTTCAGTGTAATATAGCAGATTGTTAATGTAGATTAAAGCCAGAGGTTTGAGTTTAATATTTTTCACATTATTCACGAAACAGAAATTGAATTGTTGCAAAGTCAATTACCACAATTCAATTTAGCAACTGCGCTGTGATGTTATAATGCTGTCCATTACCCAATACCTAATACGTCATACCTTCAAAGGAAGGAATGCAGTCTAACAAATATAAAATAACAGGCATACTAGGATATTTTCTTTCTTTGGGCCTGGAGGATCTGTGAGATTGTGGGTGAATCTCAATCTTATAAATTTGGGACAAAATGGGAAGAAAATGAAATATTTTAGGCTTGAACAAGGTTTCCTATATCTTGTGATGAGAATGTTGCATAAATAAGCCAACATACACTGATGCATGTGTGTCATATTATATTGGAACCCATAACGGAATCTCACAACCTTTGTTGCATGGGCAATGGTCAGGTGCTAAACCAAGGAGGCAGTAAAAACAAAAGAAGAAGAAAGAGAAAAATAAACTCCATCAAACTTGCTATGCCAAAATGACACCTGATACAATGCACACGTGAATATTGTATCTTGAAGTACAGTAAATATCACTGGAGGGAGAGCCTGCTAAGAGCATTCACATTTTTGTTTTACAAAGTGTGAGAGTTCACTTTTTCAATTCATTTAAAGTAGATTAGTGCTTTTATTAAATTTCCAAGGTACAAAAATCCCACACATGACAGATTGCTAATGGAGATTTTCTTATTAGAACCTACAGAAATTGGAGATTTTAATGCCACCAGAAGGTTTCCATGTTGCTATGTGCAAAAACAAAGGTTTTGTGCATTTAAAAATATACAAAAAAGATAAACAAAAGCATTTTGTTTTCAATTACTGTCTTCCTCATACTTTGCACCTTCTCAACCCTCCTGTTGCATTCAATTGTCCTTTCGACTGTTGAATCAGCATTACTGACAAATACGTGTATGTGCGATTTCTGTGGAGGCTCTCTGTGAAAGTTTCAACACACTGTGACCTCCCTCCTCCAGCGGGGGCCACCAGCAGAGGAACTGCCGAGACGAACTTCAAGTCCAAAACCCTCCAGGGAAGCATTCTGACAGGCTGACTTAATGCAGAGACTAAACTGGGAGCTTTTACTTCTGCAAGAGAAAAAATAAGGAGAGGGGGGGGGGGGGGGGGGGTTGCACGTGAGAGGAGGCACAACAATGACTTGGATGAAGGCCTTAACAGTAAAATGTTACATTAAATCACACAATATGACACGGAGAAGAAAAGTAACGCTTGAAAGAGAAATTGCAAAATTTGTGACTGACTAAAATAAGTATAAACCAAAATAACGCATACTGTATAGGACCAATTTATCTCAAATGGGTAATGGCCAATTTACCATCTGGTGACAATAATTGAATCTTCTCTACTCTTAGGTCACACTGATAATGAAAGGGCAGCATCAACATCTATGTGCAGTACGGGGCTACTTGTGTACTATCGATCCTGGGGAAGAAATGCTGCTTTTATGGGAAACTGACACAATGAGTAAATATCCACATATCATCCTTTCAACTTTTAAAAGCACTGGGGCCATGGGGTGGAGGTATTTTAGAAAGCTGCATTAAAAAAAACAGATATTGATTTAAAAGAAAAAGAAAACACATTTAGTCTTTATACTTTCTGTTGACATAATTCGACCATCATCTTTTATATTTTTAAAGCCACAGTTTGTCTAGATGTTGAAAGATAAAGAAGAAAAAATTTGCTGTGCAGCCGATGTATTTTTTTAAACATGATGACAGCAAAACATGCCCTCTACTGTATTTATGTGAAGGGAGGAAGTTGAAACAGTAGCAGCTTGCCTGCTATATTACTGCTATAATAGTTTCTGGGCATGTTGCTCACATGTGTGTGTGTGTGTGTATGTGTGTAGGTGTGTGTGTGTGTGTGTGTGTGTGTGTGTGTGTGTGTGTGTGTGTGTGTGTGTGTGTGTGTGTGTGTGTGTGTGTGTGTGTGTGTGGAGGGATGGTGAGCAGACCTCAGGCTCACCTGGAACACACAGAGAGCCACAATCAGGCTCCGTGGTCCTGCTGCTGAGACAGTGTCAGAGCTCCGTAAATCACAGCTCCCCACCCATGCATAAATCTGCTGCAAAAACAACACACCAACGGCCATTAGGAGAAGAAAGGAAGGTTGGAGCCGCCCCACTCGACAATGACTCGCTATAAAACACAATGAAGGTTCACCTGTACTTTGACAAGACCAAACTGTCATTAGCCGAAAGAGGAAGACAAACACGTGTCACTGGAAGCAAACAACGAGGCAGCGTGTGTGAGTCACTTCGGATGTGAAACGGCATCAAAAGGTTTCAGGGAGACACTCTGGCGTCCATCAGGTTCATATATGTGTCAGTTCAGGAGTTCAAGAATGTTTTCAGGAAGTCTTTGTGTTTTAGATTTAGTGCAAAAGTTCAATTAACCTCCTGACTCATGAGTTAGGTTGAAAGAGAGACTATTTAATTATAGCATGCAGAGCAGAAACTGAAATGTGAATGCCATTGATATACTGTTCCTGTCAGAAGAAAACACTGTAAGTCAAAAGAGTTGGATTTTCACACGGTCAGGGAAATTGACTTTGAGTATATATTGCATAGTACCACAAATTGTTGTATATTATCTGTTGAAAATGATGGGCACATCTAATTATCAATAAGTGCATTATACATCTGTTTTTGTCTGTTTCTATGTAGAGCAAGTTTAATGTACATCATATTCCGTAAATGTCCAGGTTAGATTTCAACATAGATTGAAAAACAAAAGCAAATCCTCTCCAACGAGACAGTAATTACATTGTGTCCAGTGCCACAGCAGCAGTCTGGAACCACACACATGCAGCGACCACAACACCAAAGACGCACAAAGAGCAACACAAATGGTCCAGACTCAGTGAGCGATAAAGAGAGTGCAATGAAAAAGGGAAGGGAGGGCTCTGCCTGCCAACTGCTGCGATCCCCTCGTCCCACAGCGTTCCTGCCACTTTAAGAAATGAAGCAATATCATTAATGGAGGCCTCCCAGGGCTGACATCTTGCTCCGATTCACCAGTCCCCGTCCATCACACCATTACGGTGGGCCCGGCAGAATTAAAATCCAATCACTCCTCTGGCTAGTTTGATTAAGGAGGGCAACCGCACAAAGAAGGGGCTCTGACCCATTGTTGCCTCTGCCAGGGAGTCCCCCGAGGCTGCAGCAGGTCTCTGGTCCCAGGCAGCACCCGGACAAGCCCTGGTCACTGTTGAAGCTTCGTAATAATCCACTGTGACACCTCACGACTGAATGTTTTGTTATTTTTAAGGCTTGCAGTCGGCATGGTTATAGAATGGTCAGATGGAAACCTGTGGAATATGAAGGGTGGGGGATGCACATTTAACAATTAAAGGAGATTGTCGCGTATTGTAAGAATTTATATTGATGCAACTTTTCAATCGAGGAGGTCTAGATTGGGCAAATGTGAACTAAAAGCAGGTTGCGACAAAAAATGACAGGTCCACCTACAATTAGGAGATTCCATGATTAAATAAGATATTGCAAAAAATGCATTCATCTATCCTGTATGGGCTACAGTCTATTCTTTATATGATATACTTTCTATGTGCATTATGGGTTTTTAGGCATTACAACTGGAAGTTTGTTAGCGTGCTGATGTTCGCATTAAGCACAAAACATCGCCTCACAGAGCTGGTATCACGGCTGTGGACTCTTGGGGATCACCGGTCTTGTTTTGTATCATGTGATCTCCTCATTGTAAATGGAGCTGTGTCTGTATCTAGCCTGCTTCTTATTCACACGGATGTTTGCTTGACAAAAACCTTGCAGCTACAAACTTTGCATCAATGACATTCGTTTTGAGAAGTTTCAGTGTGCAGACCTCACCTCTTCCTTTGAATGTTTCTGGCACTATTTTAAAGACACTATGAATACAAATAAAAAAAACGGAATCACTGATGATTCTTATCTTCAAAAAAAATCGATCTTAGCCTTGCTCAAAGGCACGATCACATCAGCCATTGCAGGAAGATGTATCAGCGCTTTTCCACCTACTTGATACAAATACCTTCATTTGTTTTTTGACTTGCGTCTCCAAATCTGAGGCTGCCACATCGTCGCCCCACCGAGGGGGTCACATGGTCAGATTGTGTTTGAGAGAAGAAGGCAGCATCACAGGTAGAGACTCTGAAGAGCAGAGCCTAAAGACAAATTAAAACCAGAAGGCCAGGGTGAGCCTCTTCGACCACAGTGACATAAATTACCGGGATTTACAAGATTTTTTAAAACACTTTTAACAATACTCCCCTTTTAATGTGCTTTCTGTTTAATAATGCACTTTAGGTTTTAAGAGCATGGTAAACAAACCAATAATTCACTTTTTTTTATCATCTGAGGGTGAAGCCCTCCTTCTACAGCAGCGTTCAAAGGGGCCTTGAACGGATCAAATGAAGGGCTGTCGCAAGATGTTTTGGACAACGGTTGAGATCTTACTGGTGATCGCTTTGCTCTCTTGAGGATAAAAGTACACGAGGTTCATCTTCCCAAGCACATTTAAAAGGGGCACTGATATGGCAAAAGAATAAACACTGTATTTTGTAACAGAAGTTATTGGCCAATGTCAAAGGATGAGGCAGAGAGAGAGTCTCGGCTCATGTGGATGACAGCGGTTATCAAACAAAAATGAAAAATGCTATGCCTCTTTAAATCTGAGGTTTGATATAAAATGGCAGCACGGAAATTTAAAAACAACATCAACACACTGCTTGCATTGGAAGATGAAATAGTTTTCTTGGCTTACGATATTAAAACGCCTCCATTGGTCTTCGTGCAGCCGTTGGCTCGTGTGTCAGTAAAGTCTGTCAGTGTGAGATCTGGGAAAGCTCACAGTAGCAGTTTTCAGTGTGTGAAGCTTCACAGGGTTAGTCAATGATTCTCCTGGCTGCCAAAACATATAAAGAAGACTCGCCAGGAGAGGCTTTCATAAATCCTCAAAGAATGGAATTCAAAGATTAATCTTTCAGCAGGCAATGAATGTTATAATGTGAAAAGTAAGAACAAACATGTCACAAATGTCTTCCTATAGCGGCTGAGGGACTATTGTCCTAAATGTGAGAGTTGTGAGGAAGCAAGGTGGAAGACAACTGACGTCTGTGTTAGAGCGAGGACCTGGAACCAAACACACACACACACACACAGAAACACTCACTGAATGTACGCACACACACACACTCTCCCTCACACGCGCTACCGCACATACTTTACTCCAACCCACTACCAGCCACCACAAATCATTGGACCATCTCATATAATCCTCAAGCAGCCAGTGCCGCAGCATTAAACATCCAAACAAATTGTCCTTTGTCAAGTGCTCGCTGCAGGAAAAGACATAAAGCAAGAGCAGATAGCTGGGCAGGGCCAGGAGGGTTGGATGTGGAGCGGTGGCAGCCCCCGTGTTGCTCCAAGAAACAGGACGGTAATGTCTTGGCTGCTCTCAGGCTGTCAGCCTGCATTAAACTGCTCTTTGCAACATTTTTGTAAAGAGATTTCAGGGATAGCAGAGGCACTGAAGAGCCACTCTATACGTTGGTTTATTGGAGTTGGATAAAGTAAACCCATGCAGTTGTTTAGAGATAATTTTACAAACAACTCCCTTTTGAGGTAGATAAATATTAAAGACGCCATGCAGCAAAGCTACCAGGATGGTCACTTTTATGTAGACTTACAGTTTTTCAGCCATGAAAGCAGTGTGGCTGTAGAAATGGCAATGACCAGCACTCTGCTCCTGAAGTGTCTCAAATAATCCCCCTGGATGGATTACTATGACATTTGGTACAGATATCCATGGTGCCCGGAGGAAACATCCTTATGAAGTTGGTATTCTACGGACATTTCATCTAGTGCCAGTGAGGCCATTTGGTACACACATTCATGTCCACCTCATGATAAATTGTAATAACAGCTGAAAAAACCCAGCCCAGTGTTGCCAACTCTTTCCCAATGGAATTAGCAAGCAGCACTAGATCCAACAGTCGCTAAATCTAGTTAGAAAGTCACCAAGTCAGCAAAAATGACAGCCCGTTACCAAAATTATCATTTTGAAGGTAAACAACAAACATGGCTACTCACAGTAGCCATGTTTGTCAAGTAGCTGGCAGCTTGTGGAAGACTCCGTTGATGAGCAATGATTTCACAGGCAAAGTGAGCGCTGGCAGGCAGGCAGGAGCATTTCATTTGTTGATCAAATAAATCAGATTGCTGGGGGGGGGGGGGGGGGGGGATGTGAAGAGAATCTCAATAAATACAACAAAAATGTTTCTAAAATGCATTACCCACCATCGCTTTAACTTTTCAATTTATTAATTGTCCAAAAATTTGGTTTATGGCCAAACACCTGCAAAGCTTAACGAAGCTAAGATGGCAAACACAATACGAGTTTTGATACTATGCCAAATATAAATGATACAATATTCAACAAATATAAATATCTAACAAATTGCAGCGTCTTTTATAAACTCTTAACTAGAAATGTGTACTGTCATCCAGTGTGACAAGGCTGTTCTCAACAGGTGTTTATTTCCATAAACAGACGTATCATCTCTTTTCAAGCATTTTGTTTGCCTTCCGCTAAAGTCCACTTAACATCTGAAGGTTTCTGAGGAAGCAGTTGGGTGTGGTCTCAACTTAGAAGAGCACAAACAGAAGGATGCACAACTAAGTCAGTTGCGTGTCTGTTATTTGAGTAGATTTTATGTGTAAAATGACACAAACAGTGAATTGTAAATGTGAGGAGTGTTGGGCTCTGACCATGTGGCTTAAACATGTGCTGTGGACAAAGAAAATCAGGCCTTAACTTTTTCAAGCAAATGTCTCATCCTGATTTGTAGTTGATAAGAGCAAAGGGATTTCACACTCAGGTGTGAATTCCCCCCCCCAAATAACCATGGTAACCGCGGCAATCTCATTGGCCGAGAGCCAAGAGACCCGAGGACCCCTGTGGTTCGGCCACTGTTCTATAAAACTCTCTGCTGCCCCCACCTCATAGCTTTTTCCAACTCTCCCTCCGGGGTAACAGGAGGCACACAAGGCTCTTCGCTCGGACACCCCCGTCCAGGCCACAGAAGAACCAGCTTTCCCCCCACGAGGGAGCCCCTCGAACCCTCATCAAACCCTGTCAGGTCACGAGCCATTTCGCTGGACGAAACAGCCCGCGATAACGAATCTGCATCAGCATTCGTTCAGTGCTTTCTGCTTCTTTTTATTTTGTGCACAAACCGGCACAGAGGAGCCGACGAAGCCTCGCTCCTCTCCTGACCGATGATTACCGGGAGACCTACGGACCACGTCGTCTCAGCCGAAGTTAAACTGTCCTCCCTGCAGCGAGGATAGTTCACGTCTGCGTTTGCTCCAGAGCCATTCCACGACGGACCGAAACAGCGCCAGCTCAACGCCGCGCGACACACAGCGCCCGCTGCAAAGCCGCGCCGACCCGCAAGCTCCCCCCCTGTCCCCCTTCCCGACGAGGAAAACGGACAGCTTTGCCACGGACACTTCCACGTTGCAACGAAGCATCTACAAGTAAGGTTCTTGGCATTTGGGCATAGCTTAGCTTAAATTAACTTAAGTTTAATTCAGGCCATTCATGTATATGTTGATATTCCCGTGTTTTTGGTGTGTTTAAGACTGTCGCGTGATATTGAGGTATTACGCAATCATTACGGAGCAGAGAAGCTCCGCTGTATGTGTGTATCAACTATGACTGTTTGCTTGGGATTTATTTGATTTATTTTCATTCATTGTCTTCCACTCCGGGTGGAAGTTCTCTTTTCATTAACTCGACTCGGTGAGTGAGCTGAGGTGCGTGGTTTATCACGGCATAAGTTACCGGCAGTTCCAAGACGACAGCGGTATATTTATGCATGATAGAACCAGCCAAATCAGGCTCCCTACCACATCGCACGCCGAAGCGTGATTCACTTCGAGTTCTCGCTCCTTTTTTCTCTTTCCTCCTTTCACGAAACACACACACACACACAGCTCCTAATTCTACCCCTGGGGAACCTCGTTCAAACGAGCGCCTCACATCACGTGCTGCCCAGGCAAACGTGAATTACGTACAGCAGCCCCATTCTGCCATTTTGTCCGGGTCCCTCGACTCCGCCATCTTTGTAGTTTCTAGCTGTAGTTCTTAAGGCCCCTCCCCTTTGGCCAGCGTCACTCGACGCCGCCATCTTTGTAGTCTTTAGCGTAGCTGTAAGACTCCTTCCTGTTCACCCACAGACCCACACACACACACATACACATACACACACAGACATACACCCTCATCCATTTTATTCATTCTTTAGTTTAGGCATATAAAATTGTATGATAACGTTTGTTGGTTGCAATATTAATTGATTTGATCATTTATTATTTTGATTCAATAAACTCTGTTATACTTTCAGGAGCAGTCGTCTGTGATTACTTGTGCATATGTATTTGATAAGACTGTATGTAGTAGCCTGTGCTCGAACTTAAAAACCTTCACTGTCACTGAATGTGTAGTCATACGCAGACTATTGACATTATGAGTGACTACTAATTATGAGACTTAGTTTTATCGTTTGGTTATTGGTCCCTGTTCGCAGGGTGGTGCCCCGTTTATATTAATAATCATTAATAATTGTTACATACATCAATAATTCTATTGATGTCAAGAATTCAGTTTCTTAAATGCTGATAACCCAAACACGCTCCTTTAGATCCCAACATAATGGTGCCCCGTGTGAGGGTACGTTATTCCAGTTTTGTTACAGTATATATGCACATTAATCCATAATTATTTTTGAATAATTAATTTTCCAAAAAAATATTTTTTTCGAAAAATTATTTTTTTTCTTCTTTTGAATGATCCAAATTCCTGAAACTTATTTCCCAAAATAGGTAGGCTTTGATCTTCAAAATCTTGTCTTATTGTAATTCAATTTTTGATTTTAAATCCAGATTTTTAATCTTAATCTTTAATTCCCTTCTCGAAATTTTATTTCGTTTCCAGGTTTAATTATTCGTTTCATTTCTTAAAACTAACAGCCAGCTGTGTAGTAGATTTGATTGTTTATTTGTAATACCTTGCTTGCTTTCTTAAATCCCTCAAAGAAGTTACACACAGCTGTCACAGGCCCAAAGTGCTAAACCACATTAGCATTTTCGCACCTCTGGCTGCAAAGCAGTAGTGATACCTCTGAGCAGCAACAGTAGAAACGTAAGTCACAGAGCTAGACATTTCACTGTGCGCCTGCATGAACCGTAACACTAACAGTAATTAACATCTAACAGTAGAAATCCTAAGTTACCGAACTAGACATTTCACTGAGAACCGTAAACACTAACAGTTTCCGTTCTAACACTAGGGAATTAACAACCATTGGGAGTCGCGCTCATCAGAGAGAATGAGCGATGAGAAATCCCCCATTCCTGGAGCTGTAGCTCCAGAAGACACCGCATTACGAGATGCAGTGGCTGATGTCCTCGGACTCACAGCAAAGGAAAGAGAGTACTTTGAAAAATACACGGCTGTCCTATGCGACGAGCAATTAGAGCAGCTGGTGGCTTATGTAAATAACCCAGCAGGTAACAGAGAGCGCCTGATTCAGGACGTAATCGGCGAAATACTGCTCATCTACCATCAGAAAATGCAGCTGCAAGCTGCCCGAACCCGGGCACAGAGCGACGAGCAGCAACGCGAGATCTGGACACTCCGAACAGAGGTTCAGGAGTTGTCACGTGACTATAGAGCCCTACAGTCAGAAAATAGTAGCCTGCGCAGTGACCTCAGAGAGGTCAACCTAGAACTCTCTAAAGCATCAGAGAGTGATGACAAACTGAAAGCGCTTCAAGGTGTTCCAGCAACCCCGGTAGGTACTGCTACCCCCTATCGAGCCTTTCAGCCCAGTCATTTCTTGGTCTCGGCTCCCTCATTCCCCGAGACCCGAACCACCTTGCATTTCTTGAAAACGCGTTCCCCAACCAGGAGTAGAGAGGACCAACACCAGGTCCTAGTCGGCCCAGGTGGCTTCGAAACCACCTCAGGCGAACGCAATCCTCCACGCGGTTCACGTGCGCGACAAGAACTGACCCCATCCCCCTCAGGGAGGGAGGATGATAGTCGTTACCACCATCGCGAGTATGGAGACTCAGACGACTCGGACGGCCCAGGCCCCATCAACCTTGGAGGCCTGCGTACTCGACAGATTGAGTCTCTGGCGAAAGCCGTAGAGCGCTTCAACCCCGATAATCACGACTCGAGCATCGATGACTACCTAAGGGAGATCGATCGCTGCCTCCTCGACCTATCGCACCCCTCATCGCGCGAAAAGCTAAAGCTAGTGTGGAAAACCACAGCACGAAGCGTCCACGCTTTCATGGAAACGCTCCAGCCGAGCATCCGCGACTGCTATTCATCCCTTTGTCACGCCCTTAGGGAGGAGTACTCCCTGTACACCGACCCAGCTTCTGCCACCCTCGGCGCCTTTGCCATTTCTCAGGAAAGGCTACAGTCTCTGAGAGACTACTTCAGGCGCTTGAGATCTGCGTACTTCCAAGGACGTAACGCCCCAGGTCTAGAAGACCATGCCTTCAAGTCGCTATTCCTGCACAATCTCCACGACAACGTGAGATACGATGCTACTATGCACTGCAGAACGAGTAACCTCACCATGCCAGAGATTAGGAAATACGCGCAACTTGCATGGGAGACACGCGGACGGCCGACAAATCGGTACGAAGACACCGCCATAGTCTTAGGCATCCAACAGTCGAGCGACTCCGACCTAGCGTCGGAAGACGACGAGAGGACTTGGCCTAGCGAGCCCTGGTCACCCCCGAGGAACAAACGACCCTGGCGGTCGAAAGACCAACGGAACCAGGGGGGTGAAAGACGCCCTCAAGGGCAACCCATCAGGTAACGCTGACTCGCAGCTCACCTGACTAAGCCAAGTGACCTTTCCCCCTGCTGCCAAGTCGACGTGGTAGGGGGGGGGGGAAGAGAACTCAGCACACTTCCGGAAACGACCACTCCCATTTCGCACCTCGTTCTTCAACCTTCTTGGGCGACCTTGTTCGCAAAGGCAATGCCCGTTATGTATAAATCTATACATATTCTTCAGTCCTACTGGGGGGTCATAACACTCTTGCTCTACCCGACTCCGGGTCAGAAACGAGCCTCATGTGTTCCCCCACCTTTTCGCATACACCTCTAGTGTGCCACAACCTTAGAGGCCCTTAGAGGCCCTTTCGAGCACCATAGCTCGTAAGATATTTCGTCAACTAAGCCTTCTTCTCCTGCTCTGTCAGCATGAGCCACCTCCAGCTTGTTCAACGAAGCCACCGCCTTCTTTCAGCCGAGTCATCGCCCGGGCCTGTCAAGTCGCCAGTGCCGTAGGTAACTGAACTTGACCTGTGCGCCGGACCTGTCTCCATCTCTAATTAGGAGGGTGGGGGGAGGGAGATATCACCAGCCCGTCATGACACACTCCAGAGTGAAACTGTTCGCGACGTTTCCCTGAGTGCTGACGGTAACGTGGGATATCTGCCCTCGCCACTCAAACAGCGCGAGGGGGGTGGGCTCTCTGACAACAGAAACTTAGAGAGATGTACTTCACAGGAAGTACACTCTAATCTCGCCAGTGCCGAAACCAACCGGCAGAATGGCAGCTTACTATTGACTACTGACGTTTAACTGCATGCTCCAACTCACCCTGTAGACATGCACTAACCGCTAACACAGCCAACTTCAACCAGAACAGTTGCATGACCTGACGTTCATTGCGACTGTAAACTGATGCTCCACTCTCATAGAGAACCCTTTGCATGCTTTATAGACTCTACCAGAAGTCACCAAAGAGGACATAACCTCTGCCGTAGCAGTCAGATTTAACCCAGGACCTCATCCGAGAAGGCTCAGCTGTCAACAGCTGGAGCAGCGAGAGACCAGCCTAGCTAGTCACACTAGCCGTGCTAACGAAATCTGTAAATCTGCTACCACTACTGTTATGCAACCCTCACAGGTACCTCTGGCCTATAGTCTTGGCAACGCAACTCCAATATCGATAGATTCTAAAACTTAGACACAGGACTCGCTCTAAATCTACCGATCAGAGAGAGATAGACGCACATATCATGTACTAATAGATCCAGAAGCGACAGACTAACTGGATTCCCTCCTATTCATAACACCACGTAGCCAACCTACGACTGCTCCGCCGACGGACTCCAGTCCTGTCTAGGAGTTGAACCAGTAACCACTGTTTGCCCCTCACCTGCTTCTTGTCTTTCTATTCTTTCCTTCTCTCTCTTTTGTGTTTTGTTTTTGTTTTATTTGGGTTGTTACTTTCTTTGACACTATGCCGCAATGCTAGATTATCACAACATCATAATAGCGATTGAATTATTTGGGAATAATGTTTTGCTCACCTATGATTTGAATTGTGTATGATAGTAGATGTAGGTAGAAGTAGTTAAAGTCATCTGCCCAGATGCCACCTTAGTCATCTGCCCAGATGCCAATGAACTCTGAACTTGAACACCATGAACTTGACCACTATGAACCTTGAACTCTATGAACAATGAACACTGCCTGTTTTAACCACTGCTTTTGGTCTCAGGAACACTTGGACTGTCTCACCTCTTCAGGTTTCCCCACCACATGGATGCACATGCCAGCCCTTGGTTTGCTCTAAAGACCGAAGCCAACACCTCGCTCTTCAGAACAAAGGGGGGATGTTGGGCTCTGACCATGTGGCTTAAACATGTGCTGTGGACAAAGAAAATCAGGCCTTAACTTTTTCAAGCAAAGGTCTCATCCTGATTTGTAGTTGATAAGAGCAAAGGGATTTCACACTCAGGTGTGAATTCCCCCCCCCCAAATAACCATGGTAACCGCGGCAATCTCATTGGCCGAGAGCCAAGAGACCCGAGGACCCCTGTGGTTCGGCCACTGTTCTATAAAACTCTCTGCTGCCCCCACCTCATAGCTTTTTCCAACTCTCCCTCCGGGGTAACAGGAGGCACACAAGGCTCTTCGCTCGGACACCCCCGTCCAGGCCACAGAAGAACCAGCTTTCCCCCCACGAGGGAGCCCCTCGAACCCTCATCAAACCCTGTCAGGTCACGAGCCATTTCGCTGGACGAAACAGCCCGCGATAACGAATCTGCATCAGCATTCGTTCAGTGCTTTCTGCTTCTTTTTATTTTGTGCACAAACCGGCACAGAGGAGCCGACGAAGCCTCGCTCCTCTCCTGACCGATGATTACCGGGAGACCTACGGACCACGTCGTCTCAGCCGAAGTTAAACTGTCCTCCCTGCAGCGAGGATAGTTCACGTCTGCGTTTGCTCCAGAGCCATTCCACGACGGACCGAAACAGCGCCAGCTCAACGCCGCGCGACACACAGCGCCCGCTGCAAAGCCGCGCCGACCCGCAAGCTCCCCCCCTGTCCCCCTTCCCGACGAGGAAAACGGACAGCTTTGCCACGGACACTTCCACGTTGCAATGAAGCATCTACAAGTAAGGTTCTTGGCATTTGGGCATAGCTTAGCTTAAATTAACTTAAGTTTAATTCAGGCCATTCATGTATATGTTGATATTCCCGTGTTTTTGGTGTGTTTAAGACTGTCGCGTGATATTGAGGTATTACGCAATCATTACGGAGCAGAGAAGCTCCGCTGTATGTGTGTATCAACTATGACTGTTTGCTTGGGATTTATTTGATTTATTTTCATTCATTGTCTTCCACTCCGGGTGGAAGTTCTCTTTTCATTAACTCGACTCGGTGAGTGAGCTGAGGTGCGTGGTTTATCACGGCATAAGTTACCGGCAGTTCCAAGACGACAGCGGTATATTTATGCATGATAGAACCAGCCAAATCAGGCTCCCTACCACATCGCACGCCGAAGCGTGATTCACTTCGAGTTCTCGCTCCTTTTTTCTCTTTCCTCCTTTCACGAAACACACACACACACAGCTCCTAATTCTACCCCTGGGGAACCTCGTTCAAACGAGCGCCTCACATCACGTGCTGCCCAGGCAAACGTGAATTACGTACAGCAGCCCCATTCTGCCATTTTGTCCGGGTCCCTCGACTCCGCCATCTTTGTAGTTTCTAGCTGTAGTTCTTAAGGCCCCTCCCCTTTGGCCAGCGTCACTCGACGCCGCCATCTTTGTAGTCTTTAGCGTAGCTGTAAGACTCCTTCCTGTTCACCCACAGACCCACACACACACATACACATACACACACAGACATACACCCTCATCCATTTTATTCATTCTTTAGTTTAGGCATATAAAATTGTATGATAACGTTTGTTGGTTGCAATATTAATTGATTTGATCATTTATTATTTTGATTCAATAAACTCTGTTATACTTTCAGGAGCAGTCGTCTGTGATTACTTGTGCATATGTATTTGATAAGACTGTATGTAGTAGCCTGTGCTCGAACTTAAAAACCTTCACTGTCACTGAATGTGTAGTCATACGCAGACTATTGACATTATGAGTGACTACTAATTATGAGACTTAGTTTTATCGTTTGGTTATTGGTCCCTGTTCGCAGGGTGGTGCCCCGTTTATATTAATAATCATTAATAATTGTTACATACATCAATAATTCTATTGATGTCAAGAATTCAGTTTCTTAAATGCTGATAACCCAAACACGCTCCTTTAGATCCCAACAGGAGTTAGGGCATTGGTGGGAAAATGGAAAACAATGCACAACTTAAACTGTTGAAACCATTTTTTCCAAAACAAACATTTTCTCTCTTGTTATCCAGTGGGAATATAGTCTACTCAGTTTAAGAAGGAGAATAAAACCCATAAAGGAAAATGTAATCCCTCACGAAATTTGGAGATAAATGGTCATCACTGACGATGAACTGTAGTTTATGACGTTGCAAAGGAAGGAAAGACATGATTGAATGGCTTCAGTTCCTTGCCTAGACACCTTGAAGATCTTTTACACAGAGATCTGAGCTGTGTTAAGCAATGGACACCTTGATCAGCCCTGTAAGATTCTCCCCAACACTCACACACACACAGATCTCCATCTTTCTCTCCAAACTGGAAGTGGCCATGGTCAGGTTTCTGATAAGAGCGAGGGCAGAATGTATCTGGGAGATCTGAGCGATACCGAAGGCTCTTGTGAAAAGGAAGCTAGATTTAAGCTGCTGTGGACTTATCTTTAAAGTTTCCTATACCACCTACTGACAGATCCAGAGACTGTGTAAATTCCTCTGCCCCCTGAAGTGACTCCGGGCAGACAATGTGACGACACTTTGTGTACTGATGTGTCCTACAACAAAGAGAACAGAGAACATTTTACAAGGTATGTGGGAGACAAAGACAAACACAAGCCTGACGTGTTGCAAACTGTGTAACCAATGAAGCATGCTTTATGCCCTCTCTATAGGAACTGGTTCTATGATTCAGCCTTCAGGAGACATTGATGTGTCATTTCTTTGATGCATAGGTCAACAACTTTACTTTAATTTAATTTTTAAATTCTCAGAAACAAGTATCACATCATACTTTGAAACAACCCAATTTAAAAAAACGATGCAGCTTGTTTCCAAATCAGACACGATTCCTCGAGGATGATCTGCTGTGTGAGGAACATCAGGCTTAGAAACGCGGCCCAATGTTATTGTAGAAATGACGGTGTAGAAGTCACTCCCGAGATTTCTTTTGTACTATTGGGAAGAGTTATTTATATCCGAAGAGCAGGGGGCATTTATCATCGGGGTAGTGGTTCCCCTTCAAAGTTCTCCTTTTTATGACGTGCATTATTTCTCGTGCACATACATAAACAAAGCCAGGGCTGCCGGCACTGAATCAGCAGACTGTGTCACTGTGTGGCCCCTGGGTCGGGCCAGCTTTCTTGTGCCGCCAGTGCTTACATTAGCATGTGAAAGGCTAAAGCTGTTCCAAATATTCCCTCTAAACATTTATCCTGACCGAACCTCGCATGGAAAAATTCCAGGCAGCGGGATGAATCTAGGGTGCAACGAGAGGATTTGAACCGCCAATCACATTTTGTCTTGATAAACCAATTAACAAGATGATGAAATAAATGTAGAACTGACAGAAATAAGGATTTTCAAAATTTGCTATAAGAATAAAAAATAAACGGTATAAAGTTTTGCATTGGACAGTAGTTTATATGTTTGCATCTTATTTCCAGATTTGCAATCTTCAAATGGATTAATAATACGTTCCACTCGTCTTCTGCCAAGACAGCAGTCATCAGCCAAGTCGAGCCTGTCCCTAATGTGGCAGGCAGGCAGGCACCAGCAGTCTGTGTTTACATTAGAAGTGCCTGGAAATGAATTTCCCCACACTAGTCTCATTTGTCTTATCAATCCGTAAATGTGTTGCCCCGATGATGAAGGAACACATTTAAAACATTCAAAAAAGTGTTTCTCACATGCTCAACATTGCCCCCATTCCACGTTGACGCACAGTAGTAACCACTGAGGAGCAGCCAGAGGCGAAAGAAAGAAACTGCTTCCTGTGACTTGCAAGCACCGAAGTTAAGCCGCCGCACATTTTTTAAATTAGCAGAGTGCGTCTGCTGGGGGTGACCATGGTGGAACATATAAATATTCAAAAGGCACATGTCGTATTCCCAGTCTGCTCATTCTGTTAACTCTTCCACACGGCAAGCTGAATCATCTGTCATTCACCCTAATTTAATCATCAGCCACTCTCATTCAATTATCCAATATAATATGCAAAGGAGGCCAACAATAGCCAGCTCATGCTAATTATGTACATCAGAATAATTAAATTGGACAGAAGTGGTGGAGGGGGACTGAACTATCATAAAATGGGGAGCAGATTCTTTAATTAAGGCTGCAAATTTTTTATGAGAATCTGTAATCTGCCCGTAAATTGTTGAATGGTGGCCATGCACAGGGGGGACATTACTCTTATTGGAAAGCGCTCCCTGAAGGCTGGCTCAGGGAAGCACCGAGGGACGTGGCTCATACCAAGGGCAAATCCAGATTCCCACTTATTATGCCAATAATCCTGGACTGTGAACAACTTTGCTCAAAAGACTGCAAACCGTGAAGCCGATAATACATGAAAGTAAACAGACTGAGAGAAGCCAGTGGTTACAATTTTGTTTTGTACAACTGCAAGCATGACCAAATAAAGTTAATTAAATGTAACATCTCAAACAAACACTCAAATCTTTGCCATTTTTTCCGTGGTTCAAGAAAGAAATACAGCGCTTTCCCAAACCTAATGAATAATCTCAACTCGATTTAAAATCACTGGATTTTCACTCTGCAGGAAGCAGAACTAAATGATGTAGATTGTGTGTGCTGTGCCAAGGCGGCAGAGCATGCCTGGCAGCCAGTTAGACACAGAGAAACATCAACTCTAATCCTCTGCTCTGCTACTGCATGCACGCAGGCACCGCTGCCTCCCCACAACAGACCAGCCATGTCCAGCAGCAACACTCAAAACAGTCTGCTGTGGGGCACACAATGGCTCACTCAGAGGACTCGGCAGACAGCGAGCAGCAGGACCATGGACGAGTTGCTGAAGCCACTGAAATATTTACAGAGGCGTGTTTTGTTGCTTTTGTGGCGATTGCTTGAAGGGGGAGACCTCTGAGGCGGGCTCCTTCCCCGCTGACAGTCTATCTGGCCCCTTGGTCAAAGAGGAAGTCACTGGAAAGAAAAAAGGAAAACACAGTGTTACAAATACAAAACAAAATGATACGCTTCTCCCTGAAATTCTGTCCGTGTATCTATGGGTTTTCATGTGCAGGGGTGTTTGAAGTTTGAAGACATTGATAAGAACGCTTGAATCACATATAATCCATCACCTTCTGTGCAGATAGACAACAACACCTCTGGTGTACCCTGCTCTGGCCTGACAGTATTTGTTAAACATGTCAGGGTGACAGAACAGCAGTAGGTCAGGAGCACTGTAGATGAAAGCGGGAGTAAGTTTCAGTGAGGACGTAGGGACATGTAAACTAACACACGACACAGTACACAGCAGTGATAGCCTGTCTTCTATCTCTTCCTCTTCCAATACATCTACTGTCAATGTGCATACAGGAGAAAGGCCATGGTTTATGTTGTGCATCCTCTTTGTAGTACATTATGCCCAAGTGTGTACAACTTCAGTGTAATATTAAAACAAAGTCATAGTCAATCAGTTCTGTTCAATTTCTCCAGTGCTTGAATTATTCCTATTTTGCATGTTAAGTGTTGGACTTGGATGAAAACAAGATTGTTTTCTTGTGGACGAGAGATTTTGAACTAAATTATTCACAAAAAATAAAATACATATAACCTCAATCTTTGCTCAGTCCATGCATATTAAATAATCTTCAGACATGTTTTATAGCACGTAAAAATAAATCTGCTTTGAAAAATAATATTTTTGTTAATTGTTTATCCCCACAAAAAAATTGAATTAGTCATTGAAAAATTCAGACTCTATGAAAATGCAAATATTTGAACCACCAGACACAAGATGCCTCCTACTTCACTGATAAGTCAGTGTTCAGCGTATGTGCTCTAGAGGCTCTTTGCTTCTGTAATAGATCATGATTGGCTTCCACATGTAACCATGGTTGGACTGTACGTACATGTACCAGATGTAAGGTGAGCACAGGGAAATTTTGTCACTTTACAATTCACAATTTTAAGCTTTACAATTGAACATTTTGTGGCAGTGGAGATGCATGACTGCAGCTGTCATTTCATGAATACACTTTGAAATAAAGTAATGATGCAAAATAACTTTTTAAAGAGTTAATCTTGCTTTGTTTTAGTTGTAGTGCCTTATAAACAGTTTGCTCACAAAGCGACTCAAGAAAAACTATTTCACGGTATTTTCCTGTGCCGCAGCCCTGTAAACACACACTGGACTAATGCGTCACAAATGTTCTTATCCAGACAACGAAGTATTAAGAAATCCTTCATGAGTCAGTCCATTCTTATCCGTCACCTAATTTAGTGTTCAACAAACTCAGATGTGTTTACCTTTGTCAACATGACGCTTTCGGTATTCAGCATTAGTCAGAGGAGTTGTGTATATATGTCAGTCAGTGATTCAGTGAACTTCTAAACCAGACTGCAGTTGCACTGACTGCACAGTCTACCTTAGTGTCACCTCTATGAGCTTTGTAACAGAGAGTCTGAGTTACAGCGGGGAGGAAATCACAGTCGATTACCTCAGATATAATCACACTAAAACACTGACATATGAGCTCCCAGCTCTTGTTCCTCCTGTTTGTTTGTTTCTGGATCTTTTGGATTTGTACCATTATCTACAAAAAAGGAACTTTTCATGACAGAGCTTGTTTGGCTGCTTCTTTAAAAGACTTCTCCTGAAGTACTTCAAGCACATGAAAGACTATACATACTCACATTACTTGGGGGAAAAAAAGAACATCTCGAGTCAATACATGAAAGCCAGCAGGTTGTCTTAGCTTGGCTGGTGCCCAAACAACGCTATCTCTCGGCCCGGCCTTGTCTGTCCCCACAATGGATTAGCATGGGTCAAAGGTCACACCCGTTTATTCTCGCAGAGGAAACATCCTTTCCTAATGACAGTTTAGCGCTACAATAAGAATGCTTTTCCCGATTACTAGCACACCAGGATGCACCGCGAGGCGACGAACTGCCTGAATCGGTGGAAAGCATGTTGATGAGATTCTGCTGTGCTTTGATGAATTAACTGCTGTAAAGCGTGCGGTGTGTGTTAAATGATGTCGTAGCTGCTGGATTAGCATCGGTGTTTTGACAAAGTCAACAACAGCGTTAATGAGGATTTTCAAACTGTGATGACAGTGTTAGTATTCAACATTGATTAATTGTTTCTGTCAACTGTCAATGCCTTATTTAACCTCAATTATTAATATCATATTGTCTTAATCAATCCAACTTAGTCCTTAAAATGTGTCTCCAAAGCTTTGTGGCACATTTTTAGCTTCTGAAAAACAACCCTCACCCGTGGTCTCATATTGCGACTGGGATTTTTTCAAAAAACACAAAACCAATGAACCAAACAAATCTTCTGGACAAGTCATGAGCGTGTATTCTTACTTACCTCAACGTCTAACCTTTGTGGCTGAATCTGCTTGAGAAAGAGCTTCTACAGGAAAGAGACAAGCCAAGAAAACTCTCTCCACAATATGGATTCCTCTAATATACTGTATTGGATCTGTAAATTCCAGTTCATAGTTATTCCCTTTGTGAGAAAGTTACTTCTGCAAATCATCATTCAAACGGACTCTGCAGTGCGCCAAAATGACTGACAGCCTGTCAGCCAAGCAAGAAAAAGATGTTAGATGTTGAATATCCGAGGGCTAGCTGTCAGAGTTTGCATACTGACAAGAAATGCTTGTTCCCAGATGAAAGTAAGGAATTCAAGCTGGAAAAATGATGATTTGATCTCACAAAATTATCTCTAATAAAGTAATTATGTAATTAGCCTCCAATCCCCAGTTCAACCCAATAAATGTTAAAGTTGTTCACAGCAGGTACATAAACAAACACAAATCTGTCTGATCCCTCAGAGTTCTGCAACTTAAACCCCCTTTCAGGATTTATAATGAGTCAGCAAACATTTTCATTACACATTTGCACCACTTTCCGCCCCAAATGAGAGAGCCACACTTCCTCTCATAAATACCATGAGCAGGTATCTCTTACTCAGTGGCATGCTTAGCACAGGATGAAGACCTGTATGCCAATACCTCCACGGTGTAAGGGAGTGATTGTGTGTGGGGTTGCCTGGTCACACTTAATGCTGCACTGAGATACCTGAGCATGGAAGACGGCTATTGTGCATCAGCCAACGCTGCTCCATGGCTCTCCTGTCCTCTGAAAACCAAGGGAGGAAGGAGGAAGGAAGACGGGAGGCTCATTCCCATCTCCTTCCTCTAAAATCAATGCATCTCTTGGACACCGGAGGCTCAGTGCTGTCAAATGACACTAGAGAGACACCATTAGGTCTCCTTGAGGGCCATGGGTTACTTCTTGATGTACTCGTCTGAGACAGCACTAAAGACAAGTGTACCTCTGTGTAAAAGGTAACGTTTTAAGGATAGATACACACCAGGGCAAGGGGTCTAAATCTTGAGTAAATGTACAACAAAGTGCAGCCTCTCCTCTCCTGAAGCATTCCCAGACATTAAACGCTCTCATATTATCCACGACTATAGCTTACATTTACTGGCTACTGTGCAAACTGCTGTTTTGGTGAGACTGTGAAATGAGTGAGGGAACAAACGGCAGGTTTCTCACACATATTCAGTGACAAGCACGCAGCCGATCAAACAGCTGGCTGTCGTTAGAGCACAACAGCTGGGGTTGACATGGGCAGCACACAGTCAGAGCGAAACAAGGAGACAGACAGGAATCAGTCACATAGGTATGAGATATGCCAAGCTGCTGGTACAGCTTCTGTTGTGTTGATTTATCAGTGATATACAGGGATTTACCAAGTAGTGCATGCTATTGACCAGACATACTAAGTGATACACTAATCAGTGTTTTTTAACAGAATGTCTTATGAATATGCATTGTCATTATTTTTTTTTCAAGCAAGAAAAAGTATTTCCCAACATATCAAACTATTTTTTAAGTACAATGATGTTACGTATCTACTTTGACTTAAGGTTCAGGCACACTCATGTGCCTCTGAAAGTGAGTTGATGTTGAGCGATTGAGAGGACAGGCTGTCTTGCATTCGTCTGCTGTCGTCCTAGATCATCACCTCCTCGGCGCTGCAGCACAGCCTCCTCCCATCCTACACAACACCGATGAACGCTCCTTGACCAACGTCATCGCCTGAGTGAAAAAGCTGCAGCTACACCTTTCATTGTGCCGACAAAAAAAGAAATTCACCAAGTGACAGAGAGCATTTTACTGAAGGTGAGGAGAGCGACAAAGGCAAACTTGATAGTGCGAGAGGAAGTGGAGGGAGTTCTGATTGGGTATGAAGTGATGCCAGCAAGCTGTACTGGAAAGAGACAGGAAAGAAGCAGGGGAAACTAGAGATCAGCCATGGGAAAGACTTGTTAAGATCATGTTTCCTATATACGAACATTTACATATTTGAACTGTTTTTAATAATTGAATGGTGCATTTAATAAACATAACAGCAAAGAACAGAGGCGAACATAGAGTGCCAAATCCGCCCACAATAGCTAAACTGAAATTCAATACACTGAGCTTTAAGGGAGAAATGTATTATTGTGATATCACAAACTTGTCTGGCACAGTGACAGCTCCAGAGAACATTCCCTCTCCGCCCACAGCAGTACAAATCACTGGTAATTGACCTATTACGCTGTCACCACGGCTGCTCCAGGAGAGCTCGCTGAGCCCCGGGAGGAACTGGTGCAGGGATCCGTCTCACCTTGTCTGAGTGGCTCAGGTATGTCTACCCCAGAGGAACTGCAGCCTACTTCTCTTAAAGGATGTCCTGCAGAGAAAGCTGTCCATCACCAGACCCCCCAGTGTGACACATTTCTGCCAGTCAGCTCTGGAAGCCCGAGCGGCATTCGATTTCCGCCACTAAGAGCATTTAAAACAGCCCTCTCCGTCTTTCCCGATTCCAAAACAAGCCCACTCCACTTTCACGTCTTTGTTGGAGCTGTCAGTCAGTGCAGACTTTACATATACTAGTAATTATAATTGTAAGCCGCTCACAACCTCCCGAGTGTGTCACATGTCACTTGGACTTAAGCTTGTTGTTGTGACATTCTTTCCCTCAATGGCTCCACGAAGGCATCTATTGTCAATTTGTCAGTCTTTGGCTCTGGGCTCAACAGAACAGGGTGCATTTACCTGCAGTCATACTGGACCTTAAGGACTACAGGTACAAGAGCACTTTGCTTTACACACATCCAGACATCAGTTTCAAAGAGCTTGTCTACAGGTTTACGGTGATGGTCGAGATGCTAATTATCATTGTGTAATTTGGTTTGGTTCACATTTGAATAAATGCCACAACTGGCATAACTGTAAAACTAGAAATCCATTAACATCCTCCAACCATTGCACAAAAAATGTTAATGCATAATACAATATTCCAGCCCACTTTTTAGGATTAGGATTTTATTAGGATCCTCATTAGTTGATGCAAAACATCAGCTGCTTCTTTTACTCCTCAAAAACAGAAGATCACGATGGATAGGACACTTACATACAAAACAACCAAACGATATTAAAATAAAAAAGTATAACTAACAATATTATCTCAAACATATTACCATACATATTCTTACTAATATCCACTCACATATATATCATTATACACTAAATGTGCAAGCACTGAATAACTGAATAGAGTGCAGATCTCTGCCACTGCTGTTATGTTTGATCAAATGATTACAAACCCCAATTAACCCCCTCCTAGACCACAAGATTATCAGACTTGTTTTTCACCTGCAGGTAGCAACAGATACAATAATGTTCATCTAAGCAGCTGTATGCACCAGCTCTGTGCAGCTTAACTGCAGTTCACTGTGTGTAACACTTCATGTTGACCGCTTAACTCTTCCTGAAGCAGTCAGTCCTCTGCGTTACGTTCTATTAGCCGTTAGCGCTTTACGCTTTAGTAGCCCATTAGATGTTAGCGCTACCAACACACCGCAGGACTATGCCGCCCACGGGCTGCTAACAGCTAACTAGCTCTCCTCCTCCTACATGAGAAGACGCGCTCTGTTGCAGTCAGCACTTGGTTCAGTTTGTTGTTTGTTCAGCTGTAGTTATACGTACATGTTGTCTTATGTAGCAAATCAAGAGCAATGTGTGTTACAATTGAAAATGCTTCACGGAAACAAGTCAAAATGAAGCTGTTGTTGATCACTTGTAGCCCCAACCAGCCGGATAAGAGGAGTGCGCAGTCAATGATGGTATAAAACAGTCAATAAAATGTGTTTTCAAAGAGTGAAAAATCATTTTAACGATGGGAGGTCTTTGAGCATATCGTCATAAAGAAGCACAACAGATATTAGGCTGATGGGTTTTGCAGTATGTGAGATTAGCCGTGCAGAAACAGAAAGATACAGACATGCACACAAACACACAAATACATAATCTCCTGGTGGAGATAATAATAGCAGAAAGCTTTGTTTCCTCCACAACTACATTGTTCATCATTAAATTCATCTGCGGTCTAGAGATCAGGGAGTGATCACAAATGATTATGTTCTTATGTGTTCTTTGATATGTTTAAGATTAGTTTATTACTAACCCATGTCTGCAACTCTCTTTCGAGGGTTAAGCTGAAATGTCCACTGGTATTAAGTCTAAAACGGTGTCCAACAGTGTCTCTCATGACTTCACTGACTGAGCGATGAGTCACATCTGCCCTGAATGCAGCCCTGCAGAGCCGCTGCCTTTCATTTATTGTGCATTAGAGCAGAACGGAAAATTGTCTTTTTTTAGCCTCTCAAATAATGGATGCCTGACCTTTGCTCAGTCCATTAAATTGAGAATAATTTGATCTCTGAATAAATTTTAACGAACAAAGCGCTGACAATTACTTAATTGTAGCATTTTAAGAGGGACAATAGCTCTATCTTTGTGTTACCTAACAGCGTTTTAGTGACTGGCCATGATCATTTCCACCACAGGGCACGACCAGAAGTCTCTGCCCCTGCCAGCACCTAGTGAAAAGTGGGCTCAATTAAAAGCCTTATAAATATTAAACACTATCTATCAGCAAGTTATTCACATAAATGATGTATCTGCTTGTAGACTATCAACATGTCTTCTGTAAATACAGCTCCGTCATGGAATCCTTGCTCTGCTGTAACTCCAGAGCCGTCCAGTTTTAAATGGGCTTTGGGCCAGTCCAGCACTTCGCCACACTAGCGAACAGAAAGGCAGCAGGCTGGCCGAATGTTTGGCTCTTGCCCGCATGGTAAGTGATCAGTTTCGCCAGAGCAGGGAGAACCCTGCACAGGGCTGATTCATCTGTCACTAGAGTGAAGGAGGCCTGTTGAAAGACACAGAACGCTTGGAAGGAATAATAAGACACTGAGGTGTTTGGTATTTCACAACTGCAAAGTACACTCTTCAATGTTTAGTTTCAGAATACAAGAAGAGCTATCTATTTTTCAAACCAGGCTATAAGTCGTCTAAACTCGAACGAAATAAATGTCAAAAGCATTTTGTACCTTTTCGAAGATGATTCGTCTCAGAGAGAATCCGGCAGCATTGTCCCATGAATAGCACATGTCTCTATATTAGGGGTCTCAAACTCCCGGCCCACGTCATTTTATGTGGCCCGTGAATCCGCCAGCACAAAATAATAATAATAATAATAATCTTTTATTTAATTAATTTTTTTATTTTTTTAAGTTAGACTTGACAATAAAAATATCCCCATAGTCGAAGTTATGAGATAGAAAGTCAAAACTATGATAGAAAGACATAATGATGAGATACTTAAACACAGAAGCAGCTCTTTGGCTGGTTACTGTACATGTGACATGGAAATGTATTGTGAGTACATTGAAGACTTTAAACGTGACTTTAAAACACATGAAATACTTCATGTCTGATTGTGCAAACGCACCCTTGAAAGGATTTTAAGCATTGAACAAAGTTATTGTATTAACTTGTGTTTGATATTTTCTTTAATAGTTTGATCTTTGATAGAGTCATGTGGGTTTCTTAACCCTAAAGTAAAAGGATTTAAGTTATAATGACAGAAATGTGCTTAAATATATGTTTACATTTATATAACTGCATGTACAATATTTTTACACTTGAAGAAACAATAATCAAATGCAGAGAGAGTTATTTACCAATATGTTAGGAGTAGTTACATTTACACAGTCTTACATTTACAACCGGCCCTTTGAGGCCGACCGTGATGCTGATGTGGCCCGGAGTGAAGATGAGTTTGAGACCCCTGCTCTATATTATTCATCAGCTCTGGGCTAAAGGTGGTCACTAGAAGTTACGGTGACAGATGCTTTCTGGTCGGGTGCCAAACGCAGGCATGTGAGAAGTCTCGGAAGTGTTTGCAGCGAGGTGTAAAGCAGCCCTGCAAGTCATGTTAGCCCTGTTCAGATAACCATGGCTACACACGGGGGCCAACTGAAGCTTTACAATGAGAAACCACCAGGTCCAGGAATCAACTCCATCAGTGTTTCAGCAGGACAATGTTGCAGTGCGTGGTCGAAGCATGTCAGCAGAGTATGTGAGGGAAGGACAGACATGAAGAGGGATGAACAGAAAAAGAATTAAGCAATATAAGTGAGATTGGGGACGCGGAATATAGACCAAAAGTAGATTGACGAAAGTTTATTTTGCAAAAAAAATTGTGAAGGGCTCGAAGTTGTTTGGTTAGCTGGGTTAGCTGTCTCAGTTTCAGTTTTAGGAATGTTGTGTATTTATTCCAAAAATACCAACCATACTAAAATTGCTTGGTTTTTGAGTGTGGTGTTGATGAATGCTTTTGTCTCACAAGACAGTGGAAGAACTGCAGGACAAGTAAAACAACTAAATGTAGGATTGGAGTGCAACAGCTTTGGTTTTTATCTTGGGGAAAGAAAAGACTGAAATGCGTTCTTCACTTGTTATTTAAATTTCTAAATTTGGAATGTGGTTTGAAGTCGTGGTTGTTTGACATGCCTTCATCATTTTATAGGTGTATGGAATACACTTGTTTTATTCGACTCTACTGGGAAGTTCTTACAGTCAGTGGCCGCACAGACTACAAGTGAAACGGTCAAAGCCGTCTGATTTAAGTTTTCCTCATTCAAACCATATGTGTCGTACGCTTGAGAATGATTCTGACAAGTCTACAATGTTTAGTCTGCATGGTTCCGTTTACATGAAAATGTGACAAATTCAACATCACTGCTGTCTTTCGATCAAGAGATAGGCTTTAAAAATAACACATTATTGCAATGTGTAACAAATTAAGTTATCATAGAAAACAGAGCATTTCTGCAGTCATCATTAACATCTGCAAAGAGGTGAAAGCTCAATGCTCTTTTCAGGTACTAATGTGTGCCACGTTTTAGCTAGAAAGCACTGCAGACAAACTCTACCAGGTCATGCAGAATTCTGCGCATGACCTGGTAGATATCTTTTTGCAGCTCACCAAGCAATTCATGACATCAAGAAGTTATCTGAAAAACCTGTCTTTAGCCACACATTATGCCTCTATCTTATATATTACTGTTTAGAATTAATTTATGCCTTTGAATGCTTTGCTAACTCCAGAGGATCCTGTTCTTAATTATTCATGCCAAGTACATAACATTTTAATGAACTAATTGCCAGGCTCTGGAGATTTCTGCAAACACACTGTGCCCCCGGCAGGTCACCAGCAGCCATGGAGGGGGTTCTTAATACACAGTGACTGAAAGGGAAAATAATTGAGTAAATATTTAAGAGAACAAAATGAGCTTTTAGAATAATACATCTACAGCTTGAAGCACCACAGCGCTTTTATCATTCATGTACTTTCAGCTATTGAGAGACATTCACGAACATGTTCACATTTTCTTTCTTTATACAATACTCACATGCCCAAGTGTAATTATTCCTCCTTTATATAGTAGCTGCTAAGAAAAGCCTTCGTAAAGCAATTTCAGTATCAGAGATATAGGCACAAACTCCACCATCTTCATCTCTTTGCAACCAGTATGGACTGGAGGAATAATTACAACGACCAGTGACCTTTTCAATGTTCATATGGGCCTGTCAGGACCGTCTTAAGACAGACTTGAAAAAATGGTAACCTATTCTCTAATTGTGTTCATCAGTCAGTGCACTTTGCGTGTTCTTTTGTTCTTGTGTGTAAATGCATCATTCTTATGAGACATGCAGATGTCTTTTGAAGTTCAAAGAAGGAATCCAAATGACCTCGCAGATAAACCATATAAAACAATGGGACATAAAAACACATTCCTCGAGCTGCTGGTTGCGCAACAGGATAGGGGGGGGGGGGGGTGTAAGTTATTGTGATGAAACCCTGTGGTGATCAGCGGCAGTTACATCTCTAAAGCGTAAACTTGCAGAGCGAGAATGGACTGTGACGTGTGAGGAAGTGATCAGCAGACAGCTGGAAGAAACTTGTTTGACGTACTTGCCAGATTCCGCCATGTTTCTGATAATCTTATCTGTCTGACCTGATGACCTGTCCACTGAGATAAGAAGCAGGCGAGACAGCGGTGATCCACTAAGAGCTGACGCATGCTTAGTGTTGCTACTTCTATTGTGTTTTGGCTGAATTTACCACAATGGAAAGATGTATGCATCTGCAATTCAAATTTGAAGCATTTTCAATAATCTTTATGAATCATCACAAATGTAAAAAAATAAACCACAAATACAATTTCATTTCAGAACCCCAAAAATGTAAGCTGCTAAAAACCTGAGTCAGAATTTCAGATATGATTAATATGTATTCCCGAACAAAATCACTCGAAAAGGCTGGTAGGTTAAACCATGGGACCAACTGATGCTGACTGTCTTCATCTGTTTTTCTGTAACTATGGCTCCAGCCGCCATAAAACAGAATGTGTCCAACAAAAAAATTGAACGTAAAATCAACCATAATGACTCAGATTTGTGATATTTTAAAGCGAGCCTCTGTTTATTCCTTGTCATAAACATCTCAACATGATAACTGTCTCCATCTGGTCCTCATTCTCAAACCAATCCTCGCTGGAATAACAGTAGACATTATAAACCGCATAACGTATCCGCCTAAAGAAGCCGCGCATGGACTTGTGGTCGCTCCAGATCGAACAGATTTGAATATGGTTAAAGTACGGCTGCCTCTGCCTTCAGGCAGGTAAACAATGTAATAGGAAACTGTCACAAGTGATTTGAGGGGCGCGCAGCCAATAGCAGGAGACGATATGACATTTCTCCTCAGATCACAGCCTCCTGATGGCAATCTGTTCAGTGGGAGAGTGTGTGAGGAGTAGCAGAGCATGAGAGGAGGAGGAGGAGGAGGACTGGGGAAGAATATGGCCAGGAGGAGAAAAGATGAACGTTAATGGTAGAAGTGGAGAACAGGCCAGAGATGACAGGAGGAGAAAGAGCAGCTGGAAGACGCAGCGGAAAAGAAAGCAGAGGTGACAGGGTGAGTGCTGTACAGTGATAATACTGGCTCCTTTCAGCCAGTGCACAGGGGTAAGGTGAGACTCCCTCCAAACTGTGCTTTCTGGGCAGTGGCCCAAGCCCGGGGCTGCCTGATTGACTTGCCCAGTAAAAGGCCCGTTTGTGCAGCTGTGCCAAAGCTGATTTCTCCCAACCAGCCCACGACAGCTCCTACTGCGGAGAAACCACATTAACCAACACGTAGAGACCCCTTCTGAGAGCAAATCAGGGTGACAGCACTTTCCTACATTGGCAATGTATGCTTTAACGTTCAACTGCCTAAAGTATAGTGTATGACACATACTAATGTTTAACCTGCTTTTACATATGTTTAATTTCTCTTTTATCATTTCACATAATGACCACATCAAGGCAGCAAGATCCAGTCACTGGCCTTATTTACATGCAGGGATATTTATATCACCCAAAATATGACAGATGTTGCCATTAGTTGATTTGTTACTTAGTATTTGACTAATAACAGGTTGCATTTGTAAACCTCGTGCCAATCTGAGCGTGTACATATGGTGCACATCAGAATTGAAATGAGCATGTTTAACACCATCAGGGAAAGCCATCTCGACCAGTTTCTAATCATGACAACAAAACGTGGCCCAGGATTCTAAACCAAGATATATGACATGTATTGTCATTTATTTAAACTTCCTGCTTATGTCATAGAACCACTGTTAGTATGAAGTACTGTGAAAGTGTTTGAGAGCATCTATGTGCGGAACGGAGGGATGTTAGACATTTTACAACATTTTAAAGCTAACATTACCTGGAACAATTGTATTAAACTGGCTGCCTGGAAATGACCACTGAGTCTCTTAAACAAAAACAACAACCATGTTTTCTTTTGACGGGGGAATCATCCTTTTCTTTTGGCTTGTAGAGATGCAGGTTCTGAGTGCAGAGAAGTGCTGCGCTCACCCCTGTGTGAATCAAACCCTCTCCGATGAGCCATTCAGAGCGGATGGGATAAGGCAGGCCCCAGGTGGCCCCCTCTGTTAAATGGCAGATTAAAGAGTGCACAACTAATTTCTTGAGCCTAATCTTATTAAAGGAAAAAAGCAGCTGTCAACTGTCACCATGTGAAAACAAACAGTCTGCGACTGCCGTGTCCGTGGAGTTCAACGCGACACTGCCTGAACATTGGAATATTACACATCTTTTATTGACGTTAAAGCTACAGAGGGCATTGTCAATATTAATCTTGATCTATTTGGCCCATAATTGTGACACAACTAACTACAAAGGAATACAGGGAAAACAGAACGACATCAAGTTACCCTTTGATATAGAACTAACTCATACACAATTTTAAAACTGGTGCAAATTAATTTACCACCTATTATTCTGTCAAAGTATGAAGAAAAAAGTAGTAAACTGATATATTTATTGATCTCATCTAATCTAATTCACAGCTCTAAAATCTAAAATCTAAAATGTATAAAACATCTTGTAATTCTATGGCATCAACAGGAAACTAATCTCATTATTTTTACAGGATCCATCTGTACCTTTTCACCATCATCACTTGCTCACGTTCACAGCCCAAACATGGCATTTTTTGGCCCCCTGCCCTCTGACATGGTCTGACACCAGGTGCTCAGGACCTCAGGGTCTGATGGGGACTCATCACCTCTGAATCCCCACCCACGTAATCCTACCACTCCCATAAAGCACTCCTTCAACATTTAATTCAACTTTCAAGCAGACGCATAAATAACTGGGCCTCCAGGATTTAAACGTACACTTTTCCAGCATTTCAGAAATGGCTGGTTTGAGTCGTAGTGGCTTATGACACCCGAGTACCACAGCCCACACACTCCAGTGCCGCGCCACCACGGCCTTTTGATTGCTCCTCCTCTCTGTAATTGCCAGTGATTAACCCTGGCATGAGAGCAGGCCAGAAAGAGCCTCTCTCCCCTCTCTGCTGACAATCCTTGTCAGTGGGTTTGAGGGGCAATTTGGCTGCTGACATGCCTTCCCCAGTCTCCTGTTACTGGGGAAGTATGCTGGTCTTGACCAAGTAATGCCAGACTATCTGAGCTTGCTGAATTCCTTTCTCTCCCTCTTTCTCTTCTTCTCTCTATTCCCTATTTTCCTCCCTGTTTGTCTGTCTCTCGTCTTTCAATGCCTCTCTCCCTCTTCCACGAATGTTCTTCCTTTTCCTTTTGCTTCTGCACTGCATCCTTCTCAACATTTCTTTCTCTTTCTGCTAGAGTTCGTAATGGACAACCATGGCTTTAATGCCGGCTGCCTGTGTCTGCAAACAATGGGCATATTGTTAATCTGTCCATAAGAAAGCCTTATCTTGTTGTAGACATGGTATTCAATTTCGGAGTGGCCCCATGCGGCCGGCCTGGGTGAGGGGGTGTGTGGGGGTGACGGAGTGAGGGAGGGATGGAGAGAGAGAGAGAGAGAGAGAGAGAGAGAGAGAGAGAGAGAGATGAGGATAATAAACTGTGTAATCTCCTCACCTACTCTAAACAGCTTAACCTTGTCAGTGGCTGCTGGCCCAGCGGCACCCTGGCAAGGGATAACATAGGGTTAATATCTACTGTATGCAACCCAGGCTCAAGGTATGTGTCCTGTTGTAGTAGCAGGTTGTTTTGTTGGACAAAGTTGGTGACACTCATATTCAGAACTAATGTAATAAAATTAATTTCAGTATAATACCACAAACCATTTCAGCCTGGGATCTTAGACATGCAAATATATGAGCAAACATACCAACCTATATCTATTTTTTGAATGTCGTGCAAGAAAGGTTTTTAGGGTAAGATGCTGGGAATTTGTTTACTTAGTTGAGCTTTCTTAACGCTGTATGAAGTCCGATCTGAATTCCGGAACAGATGCTTTATCTGCCAGAGAGAAAAGAGGATTAGGGCAGCTACAAATTACAATTTTTACCTTAGACAATGCCCTTACTTCCCTGAAGATGCTCATTTGGTATTTGTTCAGTCGCAGGATGCCTTAAAGCATCCTCAGACATGACAAGTGGCTCCACTGAATGTGAAAACTGATATCAAATTGGCAACAGTTACAGCCAATTCAAGCAGTAACATTTGAGTTTAATAAGTAAGAAGATTTTCTTTAGAAACCTCATCGATAGGGACTACCGTAGCTAACTCAGGAGTTCTGATCCCAGAGTTTGAACTGGACCCCCCTGCGACAGCAGAACATAAAAAGATGGATCAGGAGATCAGGAGAGTCAGGATGGCATAGGTCATAGGAGATGCAATCCGCAGACTTTATATTGCTAATGTAAAGTCAAATGAAATGTAAATATGTAACATGAATGACACTCAAGTCAATTGAAAAGGGACAATCCGGTCAGTTTGTTGAGTCTTTGGAGATAATTTCACATTTGTTTCAACATACCAGCTGTATTTTGCAATCAGTAAAAGAAGTATTGGATGGATTTTTGGACAAACACACAGAAGTAATTATGTTCTCTGTAATTCCTGTCTGAATTGTCCTAATGCAGCACAAACCCCACATGCATCACGTAATAAAGTAACAGCACATACTGTACTGTCTCAGGTGTGAATTGGCACTTAGTGTTGCTGTGGCTTTTTCTATCAGCGTCTCCCTGGAGATGTGGTGAGTCGTGGTCTTGTACGCTGACAGGAGGTTGGTGGCGAGCCCAGATTGTGGGGACAGACTCTCAAACACCAACATCAACTCTGCTGCTCTCCAGCAGCACCTACTGGAGTCAAACCGCATGAACCTGCAGACAACATACACATGTAGAGTCAGAAAATCACATATTATAAAGGTTTGTTTATCACTCATGTTAATCCAAATATAAGAGTCTAAAGGCTTGATTTACTGATATAAACACAACATACAAACAACTCATGTGGACACCTATAAATCATTCTTTCTGATTTGTTATTTGATTCGGTGTGTGAAAAGTATTGAGGAGCGGGCATATTGAATGTGTGGGAGACCCTGGACAAAGAGAGAGAGAGAGAGGCTGCTGCTGCAGGTTGGAAGAGTGAGGATTATTGTGAAGAGTGGATACTTGAGCTGTATAAACTGTGGTCCAGCATATCTTTTAACATTCGCATGAATAATCACCACTCAACACATAACGTGGAAACACAACAGAACATAGAAGAGAATTAAAACATGTATTTCAATTCCATGCAATTATCAATTGAACTTTAAAATGTATATTTATATCGTTGATATGCAAGGTTTTGTGGCAATGATACAACAGTTATTATTATAGTAGGGTCCAGCCACAGTAATGACATCATTTCATACTTTCCTAAAGTCAAATATATTTACATATACTACATGTCATATCGTGTATAAATATGACATGTATCTTTTTCACTCATTATGTGAATTCCAGCAAATACTTTGAGGTCCAATCTGCTGGGTCAGCTCAAGGAAACCTGCGTGGGAGCAACATTACCAAAACAAAAATCAATCATCATCCATTTGAGGGTTATGGACAGTGAGGAAGAGACGATATATTTTCTGTGTGTGTGTGTGTGTGTGTTTGTGTGTTTGTGTGTGAGTGAGACTATGAATGGGTGACAGCCAAAAAGATGGTGAATGCTGCTAATGTGTTGTGTGCAGTGTTGTCTTTGTTTATTAGAGAGGTTTTAGGGTTAATGTCTTCTTAGAGATTGTCCATGCACATTACATGCATATTTCTGCTGCACGCTCAGGAGATGGTTATTTATCTCCTTCTCCCTCTCAGGACCACAGGCCTCACTCTCTTGTTACACAGAGAAAGAGGTGCGCTCAGTTTGTCAGAGTTGTTCATTTAAACTGATGATATAAGAAACTGCAGAACGCTAAAATATTATATTGTCTTTTTGTTGCTATAATCTTTTCTTTAGAGATAAAGCTCAAACAGCATGAATAAAAAGAAATGAAGAGAGTGTGGGGCTTAGTGAACGCTAGCCAATTATGTGCGTCATCCCACCAAGCATCAGTCTTGAAAAACCCTCCAGGTTGCATGTTTCCAGAGAATAACCAGATTAAAAAGCCCCAGAGATTTGCTGAAAGGCGATTGTTTTCCTCCAGGTGCCTCTTTTTGCCACCGTAGTCCTTTTGGTCAATGACTTGACTTACTTAAGGGATACTGATCAATATGGTCCGGAGGTAAACCTGCTGAAGTGACCGTCTGCCCCGGTATCAGCACAGCTCACACCAGCATGAAGTAAAGAAAGGAGACTGACGGGACAGAATGGGTTGATCCATATGTACATGACGCATATGAGTCTGACCTTGGTGATAGAGAAAGAACAAGTCATCTAGACGTCAGTCTTGAATGGTGCATTTTGCGGAGAGATGGAGAGGGGAGGGGTTGAAAAATAGAGAGCGGTCGAGAGAGACGAGGAGAGAGACTGAAACAGACGGAAACAGAGAAAATCTGAGACAGAAAAAACAACTAGTAGCTAAAAAAAAAAGAAACTTTGCAAAGGGAAGGAAATTCAAATAAAACCGAGCACATAATACGTGTGTTGTGAGGTTACATGTAATGTTCATGCAAAGAAGAATAAATACAGATGAACATTTTGTTTCTTATTTTGTGTGTTTGGAGTTGTGAGTTGTAACGATGTGGCTTTTGTGTCCTTCCTGTGGTCCATTACTGTAAAGCCAGGCCCCGAAGGAGACAGATCCCAGTGGACCACCATGGCCGGTTGTGGGTTTTTTACAGCTTCCTGCTGTTTCTGAGTATGTGCATGCGTTGTTCCCCATTTAAAGTCTATCCACTTGTTAAAATACATGATAATTGTGTCGTTAGTTGTCCAAAAGTTACCTGTATTAAATGACAAATGGCGTTGACTTTATTTGTGTGTGTGTGTGTGTGTGTTTGTGTCCTGGTTGGACTATCACAGCTCCAGCTCTATTCTACATTATCTGTATAAGCATTAGTGACGGGATTCGTCACTGGTGGCACAATCCTCCCTGGTTCACACTTCTCAACACCAGTGATAACACAAGAGGAGAAACCTCTCACACTCACACGCCACACAAAACTCAAACACACCTACACACACACACACACACGCAGGCAGGAGGCAGAGAAGCTGGGGAAGCCCCCTTCAGACCAAGAACAGTGCCCACTTGCTTATCTTGCGCACGCACAGACACACACACACACACACACGCACGCACATGCACACGCACGCACACACACTCAGTCTTTACATTGCTCATAGAAATGTGCAGGAGATTTGCAGGAGGTTGTTCTCCAAACAAAGCCCCAATAAACAGGATGCAACTCAACTCACTGCCTTTTGTGATACTGTACAAACGATATAGTATTTTTGGCATTGTGCATCAGCCTGCCATATATTTATTTGATCTTGGTTTAAGTGGTTTGCTGTAATTTTGGGTGCTCTGCGGTTCCTGCTCTGATAAAAAAAATGATTAGAAAAAGTAAGGAGGGTTCAAAAGTTACAAGATTCAATGTAGCAAACTCTCTGAGTCATTAATATGTTTTCATTTACCTGAACATGAACTCTTTACTGCCCTACCTATTGCACCAGGATTAATATATCCGCTCTGGACAGCAACCGCACCCTGATCAAAGTGTTTTCTTGTTTTGCAACTCAAACCAATACTTTCTTCCTAATGCGCACAAAAAAACCTGACTTCATATTCCACAATCATGTAGATTATGATATTGATCGTTCCGCTCTGTAAAAGCCTTATAAATATAAAGAGCATTTCTCCATTAACGGAGAGTAGGAAGCTGGCTAATGCTAATGAGCCTCAGAGTGCCCATTCCAGTCCATTAAGGGCTCTTAGCGCTGGGAAATTATTGTGTTTTCGCAGAGAGAAAAACGAACACGGCCGCACGGACCCACAACTCGCACACAGGGAAGTTCATGATAAATGGTACTAATGGACTTTCTGTACATGTGAGGGGAGAAAAAATAGGAGATTGTAAAATGAGAAAATGTTTTTGTTGCTGTAAACTTGAAAGAGTCAATTCATTTGAGAGTCTAATTTGATTTCTCATGCACGCCATGAAAGGAAAGGAGCTTTGCGAAGCTAAAAAAAGTCGTGCTGATGTGACGTCATGCATTTTGAAAAGTTGTGATGAGATTCACTGTATTTGATATGCATTGCTTCATGCAAGTGGTCATATGGAGAAGCTATCGTGATATGCACAGACACATGAGGATCAAGGGCAAGAGGACCTTGGATAAGGAGCAACGAGATGATGCATCACATATGGTTGACAATGTACTATTCAACTCAATCAAATCCAGTAAATTGAGCCACGTGAGAAAATCTAAAACAAACAAATTTTGTGGATCAACAATCATTATTCGTGACTTATGTCAAGTTTATCCAGTTGTTTGCATCTAAAGGGCAAGTGTACCTCTGTTGCTGCAATGATACAATAAAATAGTACCTCAGCTTTGTTATCCATCAGTTGAGTATTGGCTTTGTTTCGTATTCACAGGTTTAGGTCTAAAGGCTTGTCGTGAACAGATTGTGGTAAAAACATGCTACATGGCCTTTTGGGAATCAATTAAATGAACCTTGTATTGTTGGATGAAGATCCTTCCTGTGAAAAGGTCTGACAAAGGTCAGAGCATTAAACAAAGCAACAGAGCGAACAGTGTGTAATGAATGGTGTGTTTAAGGGGGGGGGGGGGCAGGCTGCTTGTGCTTAATACTGAGTCAAAGGAATGCTCATGGGGCTGTGTAAAAAGAGGGGATGGGTGGCGGAGCAGGACGTGGTGGGGTCAGAGTGAGCTACCTGTCTGCTGAATCAACAGGAGATGGAGAGGGTGAGAGAGAGATGGTGAGAGAGAGAGGGTGAGAGAGAGAGGGTGAGAGAGAGAGGGTGAGAGAGAGAGGGTGAGAGAGAGAGAGGAATACAACGAGAACGTAAGAACCAGGGCAACGAATGGGGAGGAGAGACCAGGCAGGGGTGAGAGCAAGAGAAAAAGAGGTGAAGCTGGTGTGTCGGTGTGTGTGCGTGTGAATCTGTGTGAGAGAGAATTAAATGGGCTATTGGGGGGTGTTCAGTGACTACCTGTCTGGAGAATCAGTGTTCCCCTCCGACCTGAAACATTACTCCATCTGCATTGTTCAGTGACGGACAGAACAAGACACAGTCAAGAACAGCTAGCTAAGCTGGGGGATCGAATTATTCTCAGAGAGGAAAAAAGATTGACCCTGAACACCCCCCCTGCCCTCCTCTCCCACCCACATTCTCTCTCTCTCTCGCTCTCTCTCTCTCTCAATCCCCCCTCCCTCCTCTGCTACCTCTAAAACTGAGGTGAAATCTGAAACAGAGTGATCCCCAAAACATTCCTGCTAAATCTCAAAAGCCAAGGCATGTGCCTAACCCCCACCCACCCACCCACCCTCACACCCACAAATGTGTACGCACAAACACAAAAACACATTCCAACACACACTTGCGTACGCGCTTAAACATGCCCATACAAAACACTGTATCGGTGCATACGTGCACGCACACACACACACACCTATATATACACACATACACATACACACACATACACACACAGGGGTGAGAAGTGAGATTGAGAAGTTGAGAAAAAGCAGGTCTGTGTGTGAGCGGCAGCAGGGCGGTCTGCTCTAATCCAGGGCATCCAGGAGGAGGAGCGGGATGAGGAGGAGGAGGAAAGCATCAGTCAGACACCTACATGACAAGAATACATCCATGGCATTATTTTTTGAAACACACCCGACACTTTTAACATTACACTTCGTCATACTTGTTTATAATACCGTTATATGTTTTTGTTGTGCACTTTATTTTATATTGTTTTATATTCTATTGTAAATTGTAATATGTTTCTATTTCTTGCACTGTGTTGATTGTTGTTGATTGTTTGATGTTGTTGTTTAATGTTATGTTACCCGCCATGACAAATGACTTGTATGTGCAACATACATTGTCAATAAATGGTTCTGATTCTGATTTGTTAATATCGAGAGGAGAAAGTAAAACTACAGTAAAATAAGGAAAACAGATATACACTACGCACCTATATGTGTGTGTCTGCAGTGAATATCTGAAGCCCAGTTTATCCAATAAAGTTGGATAAAGGTTGTAATCACAGAGCTTAGTGAATCGGACTCAGATGAAACATGCATACTTTTCATCAGACTAATTGTAGTTATTTATCTGACAAGATTTATTCACCTTTTTGTTGAACAGTGATCTTAATTGACAATTTTTCTTTGGGCATCAGAAATAAGAGATGGAGAAAACATTCCCAGCACGTCTACAGCACCCGCCTCCATTGCCCTCTCCAGTTCTCTGTACAGGTAATGCCTTATCTTTTGTACAGCAATCTGTCCATTTTTTCCTGTTTATACAACATTCAACATCATATCACCCAGTAAACTCATGTGCCTATTTGGTTATTTTTTTCAATGAATATTTACAAAGGAATCAACACATATCACCACAACAACAACAGAAGAAAAGCTTCTTTTAACCTGCGTGCTTGCTGCAGCCTTGTGAGATGACATACGTACCTAACTCCTGGAATTAACAGACTAGCCACCCAAACTGTGATGCACAAGTTAAACACCACCCACTTTTAGGGGATTAGAGGTAGCTGCTATGTGCAGGACCTTTCACTGAAGGCCTTTATGATCTGTTTGCATTTCTGACACGCTTCCCTGCTTCCAGGACATACACCCTGAAGGCTCTCTCTTAGGACTCACAGATGGTTTTGCAAGGATGTAATGAGGCTCAGAAGCTTTGGCTGGTTCTAGGAAACAGATGATTATATTTAATGATTATATTTAGATTTCATGTTGATTAAATAAATAAATAAACTGATGCATGAGTGGAAAAGCAGATCAATGAAGAACACAAATAAACTGCACTGATATGATTTGTAGATGAAATACAGTAGAATGAACACATGAATCTGACAGTAAGCTGGAATAAACTGTGAATCCGGTCCATGAGAAGACACATAAAAGCACTTACGCTGCACATAGCATATCAAAGTCTAAACGTCTCATATATCTCCTTGGGATTCTGTGCCAGCGATGCTTCAAAACACCTGGACTCTGGCGAGGTTGGCGGTGATGAAGGAGCTAAACCGATCTGAAAGTTCAAAGATGTACATGATAATTCTATCCTGTCCTGCCAACTTCAAGCAGACAGTATGACAGTCTTGCAGTGTGGGTCCTTTGTTCCAACCTCCTGCGAGTCTCAACACATTTCAGATGGAATAATAGGAAACTTTCCCCTCAATTGCATCTGAGCAGCTTTCTGTCCAGAGGTTTCATCGTGCTGCAGTATCCAGAATAATGGCTTTTGGCATGCGCCAACACACTTTGGTTTCAATTGGCTGGAGTCCACCCACGCAATCGACTTCTGATTGAACTGTGTGCCGGTGATTTCATGACGAGACATGTTTCTTTTTGTGTGAGAACCAATGTGAAAGTATTTACCGAAATAAAGTGTTTGTGTGATCTACCTCAATAGCCGACTACACAGGGGAGTCCCTGCAGTACCAAAATACAGACTTTCCAAGCGACCAATCAATAGTGTTCAAGAAAGTATCTGCAGTAACAGCAACAATCTTTACAGAAATGAATATATATATATATATACATACATACATACATACACATATACTGAACCCGAGAACAAAACACACAGCGGTGAAGAGGTCATATGAGCTAGCTGGTGCGAAAGACAATATCTCCTTTAATGACAGGCTAAGGAGAGAGACAGACAGACTGAGACAGGCTGTTTGCCTCGCTGACCAGCGACTAGATTAAAGGCTCAGTTCTTGAGCAACAGACCAAAGACAAACAAAAGAGGTGGGCAGGGTGGGACGGGAATGGGACTATCCCAAAGATGAGTGACACAGCCCGGCTAGTTGTAGCCCATGATTAGCCCTTTGTGTCTCGGCGTTCTTGGCTCTAATCAAACGACTGAGGGAGGGCAAATGGCTAGAAATGATGTCTCAGAAAGGGGTGGAACAGGGTCAGTGGGTGGGCCAGACAAGGTCTTTGTACTGCCCTCCCCCCCTAATTAGTTGACATTGAGGGAGGAGGAAAGAGGGGATGTAAAGGATAGAGAAATACAGGGGAATAAGGGAACAAGAGGAGGAGGACAACAGAAGAAATCGTAGAACTGTGGAGAGAAGCTGGAGGAGGAGGTAGAGAAGATGATCGTGCTGTAGGATCTCAGGCAACAGATGGAGACCAACAGTGGAGTGATTCGTTCAGAGAGCAGAGGGAGTGGTGCAGGGCGGTCGGGTCTGCTGCTGTTCCAGCACATCTGACACGATAAACACAGTTTGATGGAAACTGACACGCCGTCACACGCATTTCAACATAACTAAACAAATGCCTAGTCAAGCTGCTGAACGCCCTCAGGTGTTCCTTTGAGCTGCACCAGTCCCACTGTTTAATTCACAATAACTTGAATTATAAATGTACCAGCAGCCATCACGACGACATCAAGATGTTTGCACAAACAGTTCAATGTAGTGGAAAGCTTAATGGGTTCATGAGCAGTGAACGGGGTCCTGTCTGAATTACCGGTATGTTAGTGTGGGTCGGATGTGGGACGAGCTATGATGGCACTAAAAATCAAAGTTGGTCACATGAAATAAATAAACGAATACATAAATAAACAAATAGCTTGTTAGTTAGGAGACCTTCTTTTGAATAGTTTTTATGATTATTCTTTTTTCCCTCCTTTACCCATTGTCTATTTGTCTGTCTGTGAGATAATATAGTCATGTTTGATCACATTTAACCATCCAATATCTTGACTGTTTATCAAAGGAAACTCCAATAAACTGGATCTTATCGATGTTGGGGTCTGACCATATGGCTTCAACATGTGCTGTGAACAAAGAGAGTCAGGCCTTCCCTTTTGCAAGCAAAGGTTTCATCCTGATTGTGGTTTGATGAGCACCAAACCTCCTCTGAAGGAATTTCACATTAGGGTGTGAATTTCCTCCCCCCCCAAAACCTATGCGTTCCTGAGGTCACCTGAATGCACAGCTGCAATCTCATTGGTCGAGAGCCAAGACACCCCAGGACCCCTGTAGTTCAGCAACCATTCTACAAAACTCCTTCAGCCCCCACCTCAATGCTTTTTCCACCTTTTAACCAAAATCCTAGGTTAACAGTTTATATTCGCTGGCCGAATTCACCAAACGGTCTATTTTATCTTTGTTCGCATCCAAGAAGCGAACCCGTTTAATCCTGCAGAAGTGGAGAAGCAGACTTCTTCAGAACGAGAGACAGAGCTTCCACTCTCCACTCTCCACCAAGCGCCTCGTCTGCTCCGGCCATAAGGACGCGAAACTCCCTTATCCAGACGACAGCGACTCTCTCCTACCGAGAGAAACACGGCTTCCGACGCTCAGGTGAAACCCCCCAGAAGACTCCCCTCGATCACCACGATTGAATCGTATCGTAAGGCGAATAGATTCTGGGCAGAGTTAGAGAGAGTTCATTTGTGTTTATTTTGTGTTGTTTACGTGCTCAAAGTACTGTTCATTTTTATAACGAGGTGTATGCTTAATAATCGCCGACACTAACGATCGCTGAGATCGTTGGGGTTGTGTAGGAGTAGCGTGTATTCCATGCTACTGTGATCTGTGTTGAGCGAGCCGCCTCGTGAGATCGAAGTTGCTTCTCATCAGTTCAGGAGGTCAGAACCGCCGACTGAGACAAAGAGTCGCTGTTCTCTCCCCGGGCTGAGAGAGCAATCTTCCGTACTCCTGCGCGGCGCAGAGGATCGTAATCGCTTGTTTTATTTCATTTTGTTTGGGTTCCTTCCCCTTTTCTTTTACTAACCCACACACACACACATATAGCTTTGAGCTAACCTAGCTACTGCTGAACAGCTACTACCACATGTAGACGGCGGGTCTCCTGTTGGCTCTCCGCCATTTTGGGTCTCACACCTGAGAGACGTCACCACGTCCCAACTACGTCACACGTCACTGAGCTGTTCCCTCGCTCCCCCCCTTTGCTCACACACACACACACACACACACACACACACACACACACACACACACACACACACACACACACACACACACACACACACACACACACACACCCCTCCCTCTTTTCAATAGTCTGTTGATTTTAGATTATTATTGATAATCATTAATAATTGTTACTGACATTAATAATTCTATTGATGTCAAGAATTTAGTTTCTTCGATGCTGATAACCCAAACACGCTCCTTTACGTTCCCAACATCGAGCATCTTGGGGTTAAATAACTTCTGTTGCTTTTTAAGTGCCTTACTCTGCCTTACAGAGTCGGTAGCATGGCAGTAGACTCTGTGTCTGGTTTGTAGTATATCAAGAGTAGATTGTATTTTAAATATCACAAAATCATTATTAGATTATATTGAGTATCATAGTATTGATGCTAACATTTGAGGAATCTCTTGATGTGACAACATTTCTCAAGTGTACTAAATTGATTATTTTTGGATCTGAAAAAAACCTCTTCTCTGCTTCTCTGTCAGTGTGCAGACATTTAGCCAATGCTGTGGTGCTGTAGATTATGTGTTCATGAGAAGCTGAGCAACCGGGGAAATCGTAGAGATTAAAGAAGCTTGTTTTACGAGCCTAGCTGACACTAAACACCCAAATGAATTAGTTTGCTTTCTTCCCTGCTTTAATGATTAGGTTCAGGCAACAATGGTTGAACATTGGAAAAAGCACAAAAAACACTGCAGTATTCTGTTGATCCCCTGGTGAAAAGTGACCGTTATACATTTAAAAAATGACAAAAACAGAAGTTTTGAGCTTTTTCTTAAAAAACTCTTAAACTTTCTGTTTCTGTCCAGAGCTGCTCCTTGCCTCATCAGGGCCATGGGCAGGTTTGATTGCCTGCACCCTAACAAGTTCCACATTTGTATTTACATTATTCAACACTCACCCTTTGAAATGAATGTGCCACTGAAATCCGCACATAATCAAACCGCTGTGAAGTAATGACAACACAATTAACGTAGAAGTGACTGAACAACGTCTTGCAAGTTTGGTTTAATCACACTTTCTTTGCTCAAAGGAGCAGCAGCAGCACTGTGGTGGACAACACACAAGCCCATTATTTATTGCAGGTCAAAACCATTGTTTAAAACAAAACAATGCATGAGCCACAAGGTGACCATGAAGCATCCAGACAGGCACCATGAGGCTGCAGTGGGGAGGCAGGGGAGGGCTCGGCAACCATCAAATTAGCCTCCAAACACCATCCCAGTGGACAGAGCTGCCAGCCGCAGCCCCCGACAGCTCCCAGCATCCTGTAAACACTGTCCATCTTGGCTACCTTTTATTTGAAAGGTGTGACAAACAACGGCAGCCCTGCATTGTAAACATGTGAGCTCATGACCGGTTCGAGTTGCACAACTGCTGAATTTGTCCCGAAAATTTGAGCAGAGTGGAACCAAAATGCACTTTGACACAAAATAAACCATTACTGCTCACGAGGGAGCTGCACTGGGAGGTCATGGGCTTTGCCAAACTAGTAGACTGGTAGAAGAAAGGGAGGGTCAGACAGTGGAGGGGCAACAGCGGGGTGGGGTTGGAAAAGGAGGGGTGCTGGCTGCTGTCTCTACTCCGATGCTTTTGAGCAGAAATAGGGCACAAGATCAGATAATCCAGAGAAAACAAACTTTCAGTAAGGGTGGCTCCAGGATATTAGAGATGGCGATTAGGTCACAGGAAATGCCTTTTTGCTGATTTGTCAGAAGTTAGGTGTGCACAGCAGGAGGTTGTATTTATTTACATGATGGTGAGGAGCTCTTGAGCACCAAACTTGAAATGTTCCAAGAAAAATTGCTCCGACACCAGATTAGCATTTCTATCCACACGTATTTGCTGTGTCAGTATTAGAAGACAGAGTGCTGTTCACCGGGCCTCCCCACTGCTAAGGACCCGTGAGCCTGTGGTGACTCAGAAGTAGACGGATTCGATCAGCCAAGATGAACATAAGAAACTAAATCTTGCTCCAAGGTAAAAACGTCAGCCTTCTCTGTCTGTCCTCTCTACTGGATCTTTGCAGTTATGTGTTGTGATTTTATTTCTCTCTAAATTTGTAAGATTCATTGAAGGACATCCAGTTATGACAAAGCCAGGAGACATTCTTTCCTTCACAGATTGTTGGCTAAAAAGTCTTATTGGAACATTAGGTCATAGAAAAGAAGAAAATGAATTTAGTACAATGACCTCATCAGCACAGACCTTTATCAATCTAATGTTTCAAGCTCAAGGATCCTGCGATAAAGCGGATAAAGGAGAACCAAATATACTGTAAATCAATGCGATGCAATTCCACAGTTGAGTCTATAGAAAAAGGAACAGCATTGCCAGTGTCTGTAACAGTGACAGCAGCCCGTTTATTGACTGCTGGATACGTGATCTGAGCGCTCTGCAGGGGGACGTCTTGCCCTTTGACCCTGCAGCCCTCAGGCATGGCTCTTGTGCACGTTGGCAGATGTGACTTACTGGAGCAGACTTTCCTGCAGTGTGACAGCTTGTTACCCCCCCCCCCTGCACACAGACCCGAACACGCAAACTCCGCCTCTGGTGCCTCCTCTCCTGTTGCAGCACCTCCTCCTCAATCCACCCCCACGATCTCTCGTCTCTGGGGAGATTCATTAACGGGCCCCAGATCCTCCCTCACCAATGACTGGCACCATCAACCACCTATCCACTCCGCCCCTCTGCATGGATGATGGGTCAACTGCTTTCTTGGCAACTTGTGTAATCCATCTTGTCTGACATTACTGATTGAATACAAAGAGAGGGAACAGGAGTAACACATTGATATTAGTAACATTAGTTTAGGTGTCGCTGGGCACTCATCAACGTCCACTGCTCCAAAAATCAGTTTCCTCTCAAGCTGGTAGGAGCTCTCTCTGACCTCATGAATATGTGTATTTCCTAAAAAGTCCTAAAATTTAAAAAACAACAACTTTTAGCCATTTAGTATATTTGTATGTTTATAATTATGAGTGTTCAATAATCTATTCATCATTCCAGATGTTGAGAAGTTCTTTTTTGGCAGCTCTGCCCCTACAAGCCAAAAGATATCATCATCCTCACCATGTGCATATCTCGCTCTGCCGTGGCTAAGTGGAAGGAAAACAGTGAGTGCTTGCCAGAGAGAGGTGTCACTTGTTCTTAGTATTAGCAGTGGAGTAGATAAGAAAACAGATGGGACAGGGAAGGTCAGAGGGCCATGCTACGGCTGACAGGTTTGTTTATTTGGGCTGTCTCTGATATCCTGCTTTCCCCCTCCACTCCCCTCGCTGACTCTGCCTACAGCCTGACCTGGAAGTGACCATGCAGAGATGGATCAAGGCCAATTTTCACCAGAGAGTCAACACTACCCACCCCACTCACCACTCAGGCCAACTCAAAACACATGGGGCAAGTGTGGGCTTATTACCCTTCTCTGACAAGAATAACTGTTGACTAATTTGTACTCACATCTTAGCAGAGTTTAGATACTGTAGGGGGGATTTCAAACAAAACAAATATGGCTGACATCAGCAGCAAGCATACAAATTAGATAAAAGTGATGGAACTGCTGACATGTTACCATGTAATTATTAAATGTATTTATAGTATTAAAGTTGTGTTTGATTACTGCAGGAAAAAGAGCCTTCTCCGAGGAATAACACCTTAATAAACAGGCTAAATGCCAGCTTTCCCTCTTTCTTCAAGTCTGTGTGAGGTCCTTATGCCTGAGGTAGGCCAGAGCTGATAACCCCGCCTGGGTAGCAACAGATAAGAGCGTTCAGTGAGATCCCACTAACACCGAGCTAAAGAGGCTCATCGGCAACAAGAAGATAAACTGGATCCAACAGATTCCAGGAGATTCTCTCAGTCATTTCCTTTAATGACAGATGCCAAAAAGTGACGGTTGACGTCGGGGACCCAAATCTAACACAACAAAGTTTACCACCTAAAAGTTTATTACACGTCTCCTTAGATTAACTGATTTTGACACCTAAGTCATAGTTGTATCCATGCCGTACCCATTGAGAGGAGTGTTTTGTTCCTTGCATTTAGTCTCACATCCTAAATGGTCTTGCTGGTGTGTAATTATTTCAAGAAACTGCTTATGACATACTTATGCTTGTTGGGCTCTGGCCTATGGCTTAAACATGTGCTGTGGACAAAGAGAATCGGGCCTTCACTGTTTCAAGCACAGGTCTCATCCTGACTTGTAGTTTGATGAGAACAAGCCTCCTCTGGGTGAAATTTCACACTCAGGTGTGAATTCCCCCTCCCCCCCAAAAAACCATGGCAACCGCTGCAGTCTCATTGGCCGAAGGCCAGGAGACCCCAGGACCCCTGTGGTTCAGCCGATGTTCTATAAAACTGTTTTTAGTTCACACTTCTATGCTTTCCCCCTTCGACCTCGGTTGAGTTAGGGAGCACGCAAACGCTCTCTTCGCTCGGACACCCCCGTCCAGGCCACAGAAGAACCAGCTTTCCCCCTTCGACCTCGGTTGAGTTAGGGAGCACGCAAACGCTCTCTCTTCGCCCGGACCCCCCTCCGTCCAGGCCACAGAGAATCCAGCTTTTTCCCGTCGACCTCCGTCGAACAGGGAGCACACCACGCTCTCTTCGCTCGGACACCCCCGTCCAGGCCACAGAAGAACCAGCTTTCCCCCCACGAGGGAGCCCCTCGAACCCTCATCAAACCCTGACAGGTCACGAGCCATTTCGCTGGACGAAACAGCCCGCGATAACGAATCTGCATCAGCATTCGTTCAGTGCTTTCTGCTTCTTTTTATTTTGTGCACAAACCGGCACAGAGGAGCCGACGAAGCCTCGCTCCTCTCCTGACCGATGATTACCGGGAGACCTACGGACCACGTCGTCTCAGCCGAAGTTAAACTGTCCTCCCTGCAGCGAGTACAGATCGGACCTGCGTTTGCTCCAGAGCCACGCCACGACGGACCGAAGCCGCACCAGCAAACGCCGTGCGACACACAGCGCCCGCTGCAAAGCCGCGCTGCAAGCAGCCCCCCCCCCTGTCCCCCTTCCCGACGAGGAAGACGGACCATTTTGCCACAAACACTTCCACGTTGCAACGAAGCATCTACAAGTAAGATTCTTGGCATTTGGGCATAGCTTAGCTTAAATTAACGTAAGTTTAATTCAGGCCATTCATTTATATGTTGATATTCCCGTGTTTTTGTGTGTTTAAGACTGTCGCGTGATATTGAGGTATTACGCAATCATTACGGAGCAGAGAAGCTCCGCTGTATGTGTGTATCAACTATGACTGTTTGCTTGGGATTTATTTGATTTCTTTTCATTCATTGTCTTCCACTCCGGGTGGAAGTTCTCTTTTCATTAACTCGACTCGGTGAGTGAGCTGAGGTGCGTGGTTTATCACGGCATAAGTTACCGGCAGTTCAAAGACGACAGCGGTATATTTATGCATGATAGAACCAGCAAGCAGGCTCCCTACCACAGCGCACGCCGAAGCGTGATTCACTTCGAGTTCTTGCTCCTTTTTTCTCTTTCCTCCTTTCACGAAACACACACACACACAGCTCCTAGTTCTACCCCTGGGGAACCTCGTTCAAACGAGCCTCACATCACGTGCTGCCCAGGCACACGTGAATTACATACAGCAGCCTAACTGCCATTTTGGTCCGCGTCACTCGACTCCGCCATCTTTGTCGTTTTTAGCTGTAGTTCTTAAGGCCCCTCCCCTTTGGCCAGCGTCACTCGACGCCGCCATCTTTGTAGTCTTTAGCGTAGCTGTAAGACTCCTTCCTGTTCACCCACAGACCCACACACACACATACACATACACACACAGACATACACCCTCATCCATTTTATTCATTCTTTAGTTTAGGCATATAAAATTGTATGATAACGTTTGTTGGTTGCAATATTAATTGATTTGATCATTTATTATTTTGATTCAATAAACTCTGTTATACTTTCAGGAGCAGTCGTCTGTGATTACTTGTGCATATGTATTTGATACGACTGTATGTAGTAGCCTGTGCTCGAACTTAAAACCCTTCACTGTCACTGAATGTATAGTCATACGCAGACTATTGACATTATGAGTGACTACTAATTATGAGACTTAGTTTTATCGTTCGGTTATTGGTCCCTGTTCGCAGGGTGGTGCCCCGTTTATATTAATAATCATTAATAATTGTTACATACATCAATAATTCTATTGATGTCAAGAATTCAGTTTCTTAAATGCTGATAACCCAAACACGCTCCTTTAGATCCCAACATAATGGTGCCCCGTGTGAGGGTACGTTATTCCAGTTTTGTTACAGTATATATGCACAGTAATCCATAATTATTTTTGAATAATTAATTTTCCAAAAAAATATTTTTTTCGAAAAAATATTTTTTTCGAAAAAATATTTTTTTCCTTCTTTTGAATGATCCAAATTCCTGAAACTTATTTCCCAAAATAGGTAGGCTTTGATCTTCAAAATCTTGTCTTATTGTAATTAAATTTTTGATTTTAAATCTTGATTTTTAATCTTAATCTTTAATTCCCTTCTCGAAATTTTATTTTGTTTCCAGGTTTAATTATTCGTTTCATTTCTTAAACTAACAGCCAGCTGTGTAGTAGATTTGATCGTTTATTTGTAATACCTTGCTTGTTTTCTTAAATCCCTCCAAAGAAGTTACACACAGCTGTCACAGGCCCAAAGTGCTAAACCACATTAGCATTTTCGCACCTCTGGCTGCAAAGCAGTAGTGATACCTCAGAGCAGCAACAGTAGAAACGTAAGTCACAGAGCTAGACATTTCACTGTGCGCCTGCATGAACCGTAACACTAACAGTAATTAACATCTAACAGTAGAAATCCTAAGTTACAGAACTAGACATTTCACTGAGAACCGTAAACACTAACAGTTTCCGTTCTAACACTAGGGAATTAACAACCACTGGGAGTCGCACTCATTAGAGAGAATGAGCGACGAGAAATCCCCCATTCCTGGAGCTGTAGCTCCAGAAGACACCGCATTACGAGATGCGGTGGCTGATGTCCTCGGACTCACAGCAAAGGAAAGAGAGTACTTTGCAAAATACACTGCTGTCCTATGCGACGAGCAATTAGAGCAGCTGGTGGCTTATGTAAATAACCCAGCAGGTAACAGAGAGCGCCTGATTCAGGACGTAATCGGCGAAATACTGCTCATCTACCATCAGAAAATGCAGCTGCAAGCTGCCCGAACCCGGGCACAGAGCGACGAGCAGCAACGCGAGATCTGGACACTCCGAACAGAGGTTCAGGAGTTGTCACGTGACTGTAGAGCCCTACAGTCAGAAAATAGTAGCCTGCGCAGTGACCTCAGAGAGGTCAACCTAGAACTCTCTAAAGCATCAGAGAGTGGTGACAAACTGAAAGCGCTTCAAGGTGTTCCAGCAACCCCGGTAGGTACTGCTACCCCCTACCGAACCTTTCAGCCCAGTCATTTCTTGGTCTCGGCTCCCTCATTCCCCGAGACCCGAACCACCTTGCATTTCTTGAAAGCGACATCCCCAACCAGGAGGAGAGAGGACCAACACCAGGTCCTAGTCAGCCCAGGTGGCTTCAAAACCACCTCAGGCGAACGCAATCCTCCACGCGGTTCACGCGCACAACAAGAACTGACCCCATCCCCCTCAGGGAGGGAGGATGATAGTCGTTACCACCATCGCGAGTATGGAGACTCAGACGACTCGGACGGCTCAGGCCCCATCAACCTTGGAGGCCTGCGTACTCGACAGATTGAGTCTCTGGCAAAAGACGTAGAGCGCTTCAATCCCGATAATCACGACTCGAGCATCGATGACTACCTAAGGGAGATCGATTGCTGCCTCCTCGACCTATCGCGCCCCTCATCGCGCGAAAAGCTAAAGCTAGTGTGGAAAACCACAGCGCGAAGCGTCCACGCTTTCGTGGAAACGCTCCAGCCGAGCATCCGCGACCGCTATTCATCCCTTTGTCACGCCCTCAGGGAGGAGTACTCCCTGTACACCGACCCAGCTTCTGCCACCCTCGGCGCCTTTGCCATTTCCCAGGAAAGGCTAGAGTCTCCGAGAGACTACTTCAGGCGTTTGAGATCTGCGTACTTCCAAGGACGTAACGCCCCAGGTCTAGAAGAAGACCATGCCTTCAAGTCGCTATTCCTGCACAATCTCCACGACAACGTGAGATACGATGTTACTATGCACTGCAGAACGAGTAACCTCACCATGCCAGAGATTAGGAAATACGCGCAACTTGCATGGGAGACACGCGGACGGCCGACAAATCGGTACGAAGACACCGCCATAGTCTTAGGCATCCAACAGTCGAGCGACTCCGACCTAGCGTCGGAAGACGACGAGAGGACTTGGCCTAGCGAGCCCTGGTCACCCCCGAGGAACAGACGACCCTGGCGGTCGAAAGACCAACGGAACCAGGGGGGTGAAAGACACCCTCAAGGACAACCCATCAGGTAACGCTGACTCGCAGCCCACCTGACTCAGCCAAGTGACCTTTCCCCCTGCTGCCAAGTCGACGTGGTAGGGGGGGGGAAGAGAACTCAGCACACTTCCGGAAACGACCACTCCCATTTCGCACCTCGTTCTTCAACCTTCTTGGGCGACCTTGTTCGCAAAGGCAATGCCCGTCATGTATATATCTATACATATTCTTCAGTCTTACTGGGGGGTCATAACACTCTTGCTCTACCCGACTCCGGGTCAGAAACGAGCCTCATGTGTTCCCCCACCTTTTCGCATACACCTCTAGGGTGCCACAACCTTAGAGGCCCTTCGAGCACCCTAGCTCGTAAGATCTTTCGTCAACTAAGCCTTCTTCTCCTGCTCTGTCAGCATGATCCACCTCCAGCTTGTTCCACGAAGCCACCGCCTTCTTTCAGCCGAGTCATCGGCCGGTTCTATCAAGTCGCCAGTGCCGTAGGTAACTGAACTTGACCTGTGCGCCGGACCTGTCTCCATCTCTAATTAGGAGGGTGGGGGGAGGGAGATATCACCAGCCCGCCATGACACACTCCAGAGTGAAACTGTTCGCGACGTTTCCCTGAGTGCTGACGGTAACGTGGGGATATCTGCCCTCGCCACTCAAACAGCGCGAGGGGGGTGGGATCTCTGACAACAGAAACTTAGAGAGATGCACTTCACAGGAAGTACACTCTAATCTCGCCAGTGCCGAAACCAACCGGCAGAATGGCAGCTTACTATTGACTACTAACGTTTAACTGCATGCTCCAACTCACCCTGTAGACATGCACTAACCGCTAACACATCCAACTTCAACCAGAACAGTTGCATGATCTGACAAACCATTGTGACTGTAAACTGATGCTCCACGCTCATAGAGAACCCTTTGCATGCTTTATAGACTCTACCAGAAGTAACCAGAGAAGACATAACCTCTGCCGTAGCAGTCAGATTTAACCCAGGACCTCATCCGAGAAGGCTCAGCTGTCAACAGCTGGAGCAGCGAGAGACCAGCCTAGCTAGTCACACTAGCCGTGCTAAGAAATCTGTAAATCTGCTACCACTACTGTTATGCAACCCTCACAGGTACCTCTGGCCTATAGTCTTGGCAACGCAACGCCAATATCGATAGATTCCAAAACTTAGACACAGGACTCGCTCTAAATCTACCGATTAGAGAGAGGTAGACGCACATATCATGTACTAATAGATCCAGAAGCGACAGACTAAACTGGATTCCCTCCTATTCATAACACCACGTAGCCAACCTACGACTGCTCCGCCGACAACTCCAGTCCTGTCTAGGAGTTGAACCAGTAACCACTGTTTGCCCCTCACCTGCTTCTTGTCTTTCTATTCTTTCCTTCTCTCTCTTTTGTGTTTTGTTGTGTTTATTTGGGTTGTTACTTTCTTTGACACTGTGCCACAATGCTAGATTATCACAACATCATAATAGCGATTGAATTATTTGGGAATAATGTTTTGCTCACCTATGATTTGAATTGTGTATGATAGTAGATGTAGGTAGAAGTAGTTAAAGTCATCTGCCCAGATGCCACCTTAGTCATCTGCCCAGATGCCAATGAACTCTGAACTTGAACACCATGAACTTGACCACTATGAACTTTGAACTCTATGAACAATGAACACTGCCTGTTTTAACCACTGCTTTTGGTCTCAGGAACACTTGGACTGTCTCACCTCTTCAGGTTTCCCCACCACATGGATGCACATGCCAGCCCTTGGTTTGCTCTAAAGACCGAAGCCAACACCTCGCTCTTCAGAACAAAGGGGGGATGTTGGGCTCTGGCCTATGGCTTAAACATGTGCTGTGGACAAAGAGAATCGGGCCTTCACTGTTTCAAGCACAGGTCTCATCCTGACTTGTAGTTTGATGAGAACAAGCCTCCTCTGGGTGAAATTTCACACTCAGGTGTGAATTCCCCCTCCCCCCCAAAAAACCATGGCAACCGCTGCAGTCTCATTGGCCGAAGGCCAGGAGACCCCAGGACCCCTGTGGTTCAGCCGATGTTCTATAAAACTGTTTTTAGTTCACACTTCTATGCTTTCCCCCTTCGACCTCGGTTGAGTTAGGGAGCACGCAAACGCTCTCTTCGCTCGGACACCCCCGTCCAGGCCACAGAAGAACCAGCTTTCCCCCTTCGACCTCGGTTGAGTTAGGGAGCACGCAAACGCTCTCTCTTCGCCCGGACCCCCCCCCCCCCGTCCAGGCCACAGAGAATCCAGCTTTTTCCCGTCGACCTCCGTCGAACAGGGAGCACACCACGCTCTCTTCGCTCGGACACCCCCGTCCAGGCCACAGAAGAACCAGCTTTCCCCCCACGAGGGAGCCCCTCGAACCCTCATCAAACCCTGACAGGTCACGAGCCATTTCGCTGGACGAAACAGCCCGCGATAACGAATCTGCATCAGCATTCGTTCAGTGCTTTCTGCTTCTTTTTATTTTGTGCACAAACCGGCACAGAGGAGCCGACGAAGCCTCGCTCCTCTCCTGACCGATGATTACCGGGAGACCTACGGACCACGTCGTCTCAGCCGAAGTTAAACTGTCCTCCCTGCAGCGAGTACAGATCGGACCTGCGTTTGCTCCAGAGCCACGCCACGACGGACCGAAGCCGCACCAGCAAACGCCGTGCGACACACAGCGCCCGCTGCAAAGCCGCGCTGCAAGCAGCCCCCCCCCCCTGTCCCCCTTCCCGACGAGGAAGACGGACCATTTTGCCACAAACACTTCCACGTTGCAACGAAGCATCTACAAGTAAGATTCTTGGCATTTGGGCATAGCTTAGCTTAAATTAACGTAAGTTTAATTCAGGCCATTCATTTATATGTTGATATTCCCGTGTTTTTGTGTGTTTAAGACTGTCGCGTGATATTGAGGTATTACGCAATCATTACGGAGCAGAGAAGCTCCGCTGTATGTGTGTATCAACTATGACTGTTTGCTTGGGATTTATTTGATTTCTTTTCATTCATTGTCTTCCACTCCGGGTGGAAGTTCTCTTTTCATTAACTCGACTCGGTGAGTGAGCTGATGTGCGTGGTTTATCACGGTATAAGTTACCGGCAGTTCAAAGACGACAGCGGTATATTTATGCATGATAGAACCAGCAAGCAGGCTCCCTACCACAGCGCACGCCGAAGCGTGATTCACTTCGAGTTCTTGCTCCTTTTTTCTCTTTCCTCCTTTCACGAAACACACACACACACAGCTCCTAGTTCTACCCCTGGGGAACCTCGTTCAAACGAGCCTCACATCACGTGCTGCCCAGGCACACGTGAATTACATACAGCAGCCTAACTGCCATTTTGGTCCGCGTCACTCGACTCCGCCATCTTTGTAGTTTTTAGCTGTAGTTCTTAAGGCCCCTCCCCTTTGGCCAGCGTCACGCGACGCCGCCATCTTTGTAGTCTTTAGCGTAGCTGTAAGACTCCTTCCTGTTCACCCACAGACCCACACACACACATACACATACACACACAGACATACACCCTCATCCATTTTATTCATTCTTTAGTTTAGGCATATAAAATTGTATGATAACGTTTGTTGGTTGCAATATTAATTGATTTGATCATTTATTATTTTGATTCAATAAACTCTGTTATACTTTCAGGAGCAGTCGTCTGTGATTACTTGTGCATATGTATTTGATAAGACTGTATGTAGTAGCCTGTGCTCGAACTTAAAACCCTTCACTGTCACTGAATGTATAGTCATACGCAGACTATTGACATTATGAGTGACTACTAATTATGAGACTTAGTTTTATCGTTCGGTTATTGGTCCCTGTTCGCAGGGTGGTGCCCCGTTTATATTAATAATCATTAATAATTGTTACATACATCAATAATTCTATTGATGTCAAGAATTCAGTTTCTTAAATGCTGATAACCCAAACACGCTCCTTTAGATCCCAACATGCTGCTTATAACTGCTTACAACATATAACAATCTGGGATCTTGCAACGTGATCTCATCCCTTGTCATCATATTTTGCAGGTGGGGTCACCGTGACGACGCTGGGACAGTCACCGTGACGACGCTGGGACAGTCACCGTGATGATGCTGGGACAGTCACCGTGATGATGCTGGGGCAGTCACCGTGATGATGCTGGGGCAGTCACCATGACGACGCTGGGGCAGCCGTTTGCGTTGTACCGTGATGCAGAAGGTTTGCACGTGATTTAGTTGTGAAACAGTGGCGGTTAGATTGTGCCAACAAAATGACTCGGTTAGGATCAGAAAAAGATCTTGGTTTGGGTTCAAATAATGTCTGTTACATCACCTAAGAGGCAACGCCACTTGACTCAGTGGCATAGCATCAGAGACATTAAGTCGTCACTATACATAAATAAGTAACTCAACTTTTGGTTTCAAGCGGAACACCAACGTCAGTACCCTGGGAGAAAGTTGTGTTTCTCTAACCCACCAATCTGCTCCTTAGCAAGCTTTCTAGCTCTTAATATCACGTCCATTGTTGTGATAATGACGCCGATAGGTTTACTTTGGAGTTATTTGAAAGCCCGGTGTGTCTCAAATAGACGCTAAAGGGTGCCTTGTGCGTCGGTATCAAGACGCTGAAGGCTTCATGCCCAAGCGTCGGTATTTGGTGCTGGACCTTGAATAAGAGTCTGCATTACCGTAGTAGAGTGTACTGTATACAGTAGAAGAGTGTATACATTCTTTTCACATGATATATCACTCTGTAAACACCAGGCTCTTTACACAATGTGCATAGCAGAAATATATATTTCAGATGGTAACATAGTCAAAGGGTATAGAGACGTATTTTCAAAGCAGGGATTTACAGTAGAAGCAAATCTCCACCAAGTGTCCTTCTGCAAGGGATTGTGGCAATTTCCTGATTGCAGTTCTGTAGCTGACCGTTTTCTGACCCCTCAAACAAACAGAAATCTTTCCCAAAGGCATCAACATAGTATCATACGTGCATTCTACAACTGCCGTATAAACACACAGACAAGCATTTTGTTATTTGCATAATTTGACAAGAAAAACAGCCAACATAACTCCAACCGAGCCAGGAAAGTAAACTGTCTAGGCAGCTGCAAACAAATCATGACGTTTAACCCCTAGAGAAGCTGGGAGTGCAGTGCATTGCTAAGCTCAATGGCACCATGAACTACAAGTTGATTTTTAGCAAGCATTACACTGTGTTATGTTCTTAATTCCGGACTGTGCTCCAAGAAATAAGAAGAAAACAGAACACAACCAGGCTTCTTCGTATGATACATCTGTGTTTGAATGGTTCCAAGATAAGAGGAATGGCACCAGACAGTTTTGTAGAAGGGGCTCAACACACACACTTCGTCAAGTCGTCAGATGTCCCTTAGTGGATGGGATGTAATCCCTTCAGTTCTAAACAGACGAGGGGAAATCGAAAACAAAGCAGCGCTAAAAACAACCAAAACATCTGCAGGGCACCCAGGCCAAGGCAGGGGGGATCTCAAGCACACCAAGATTCAGCCAAACAGATGGTTTGTCTCCGCCATCACTCTCACACACACGCATACCGTGCTCAGACACACACTCACACTTGCTCCCACACATGAGACGCCTGGCCTGGGAGTGTCATGCTGCAGACCGGGAGGGTGTGTCTTAGGAGTGTGTTTGAAACATTTGAGATGAAATCAGACAGTTGCCCACATTAGGTCCACATGTTGTGCAATTTGAAATAAACACATGTGACCACAGATGCATACAATAATGACACACATCCTTGCTCTTGCTTCCTGCGTGTAAACTCAAATCATGTTTTAGTTAAGTGTCTTAAAGTCACGGTACTCCCTATGGAAGGTAGGGAAGGAGGGGCAGTGTGTTAATTACCTGCGAACAAACAATTGGACAGAATGAGTGCATGCAGCAGGAGAGATATGCATAAGGTACAGTGGGTGGTGTTCGCTGCATTACTTCTTTGCAGTCTTTCTCTCTTTGCCTCCCTCTCCCTGCAACATGCTTCAGTGTGAAGCAGACCTGTTCAGACAGCGAGGGCCGACTCCTGTTTAGACTGAGACGGCGCCAGTCGTCCCCTCACTTCGCCTCAGCAGTGACAGGTGAGAGCCTTCAGCTGACTATCATCACACTCACCACTGACAACAGCGACACGCTGCAGTCAATCCATCACTCCTGTCACACAGAAAACAATGCAGGGTTAGATTACCATTACTATTTAACTCCTTGAGTTTTAACAGTAAAACTCCTGTTTTATGTGCATAATACTAGGAAGAGGAAAACTAAACAAAACAATTTTCACATTTGACACTTATTGGGGAATATACTGCAGTACAAACACACAACGGTGCTTTTAAGTCAGTTCCCAAAGAGCAACAACATAGAAATAGTTTCTGCAGTGATAGTTTGTAAAAGTGTGTCTCTGTGATATTTGTGAATTGATGGGCATTGATGCCTGCAGTATTCCAAATCTGTGAGGCAAAACAATGTGCTCACCTATTGTTTCCATTCATTAAATACAAATGTACAAATCTCTCACATTGGATTTCTGACTTTTACAGGAGGAGACTATCGTCTGGAATTTAAAATTTAAATAAATAGAGAGGCGTGTAAAAGTTACACTCAATACGAATATCAATAGTATAAATGTCATGAATTAATACCAGTGTTGATGTAAAACTGGAAAACAAGACGCAAGACAACAGGTCACAAGCTGCTTAATGTTGATCATTGGTTTTATTAAACCATTCATCAGATAATTCTCAAAGGACTGTTTATCTGTGTAATGTGTGTTTTGGAGAGAATTTCTTTCCTTGGGGTGAAACCCTCTTTTGCATTCAGTAAGCAGGGTTTTGCCATATTTGCTTAAGTTTTGAGCAATATTTCAAATCAGTTGGGATTTAAAGAAATGTGTTTTTTCAACATTCGTGCAACTATTCAGCCTTCAACCTGCCAGAATTTGTGAACCAGAGTTTTAGGTTTGCCCAGTTTGCCCCCTCGTGAAGGTGAATATTACACTGTTCCGCCACGACAGCTTTACAATCCTCAAGGTTAAATGAGGACCAATTGCGAAGCAATATATCACATCGCGACTGGTTTCAGTTAAATGGGCTGACGGTTATAAATATTAGTAATCAGCCAGGCCAAAGAGGGGGAAAACACATGGCTTCAAAGCTGAACTAATAATCAATTAATCACAACTGTCCCTACATTCACCCCTTTGTGGGATTGATGCAGACAGCCCCTGTCATAAAAAGAGATCACTGAGGAATTTGGTTTTAGCGCTGCTTACCAGGCACTGACAGAGCATATATCTGTTTAAAAGCCATTGTGAGTAATTGCATTCACTGCATTACACGTAGTGACCCAGTCATGAGAAATGTTTCGTTTAGATTGCATGGTTTGTTGTCATGTAGAAATGAATATTTATAGCCGCATGAGCCTGCATGTAAAATATAAGTCAGCCACTGTCATGACTCTAAATGACAAAACAGGCCATTTATTAAAATGGATTTTGATAAAACACCATGTCGGATGTAATGTCATTTGTTATAACAATAGAGAAACTGAGAGTGAAGAGTGGTGACTCGTACCAGCTGCAAACAAAGCTGGTCCAGGAGTTAGTGATAAAAATAAAGCATGAGACAAAAGTTCCGACTGAGGAACAGTAAGTGGCAACAATAGCCATGTGGACAGTCATTGTTTCACAGGTAACATAGCATTTAAAAGGCTCATTCAGCCTCATGCAGCAGCCCGGAATACACAACTCCCTGCTGTGCTCTTTAGGTGGGCTGGACACACAAACGCATACACACACGCGCACTGAAATGTCCACTGTGACCCACCTCCCTTTTACAGCCTCTAAAAGCCCTTTCTATTTAACAGTGGGCCTGGGGCTGTGAGTGACAGGGAACAGAATGGACCTTATGTTGTCACTTTCTCAGCACTGTGGCCTGGAGGGACCAGTCTGCTCCTGGTGGCGGAGTGGGTGGTGTAAGGGGAGGACTGTGGAAGAGAGGAGGAGGAGGGGGCAGTCCACCACCGACCTGCAAGGGCACAAACATAAACTTGGCTACAGCTTCAAATTTACTCAGAAAGTGTAGCCTGAAGGGAGGCCTGGCACAGCTTCTTGTCCTTTTGTCTTCGGCATTAATGGAAGTGAACAGAGATTTGCTTGGGTTGAGTGACATTTGGCCAGAAATAAGGAGAGGTCAATGGGAAACTAATGGTAACAAGCTCAGTGGAATATAATTGTCCAGAGGTTGTTTGATTGATGCTTTGGTTCTGTGCAACCTCAGGCAGAAAATATACTGCACATTACAAACGTTTCGATTGGGTTTTACACTTGGAGTCTGAAAAGCCTGTAACATCATCCTGAATTTACTGCTGAGCTTGGCAGCAAGTCAGTTGCACATTGAAATAGATTCTCAGGTAACTCGACAACAAGAATACCTTTATCAACTGCTTACTACATTGACTCAAGAATTGGGTTTAATCCTGAATTCCAGTTGTGTAATCTTCCCTCTAGCTCTAAATGTTTCCCAATTCCAAAGCCTAACTCAAAGCACAGCTTCACAGTGGTTTGCAAAAGAGACACAGAAACAGAAGATTGCTTTTTTTGCATTTTGCCTCCGTGTGTTAATCACAGAAGTATAGAGAACGAGAGAAGACACCAATCAATGGTCCCACAAAGTGGGAGAATTTAAGTTCTATAGAATGCCTCGTAACCACGAAGTCACAGGACACCTCAACCAGACCTGTGATGCATTTTGGTTATTTGATTTATTGATAATGAGACGACTGTCAAACATATATGAACAAAACAAAGTCAGATACATTTAAACTCTTGAAAAAATATTCTGGCATAGACCGCTATCAGGATCAATGAACACAAGTTTCAAATAGATACCGGTCCATTGTTTGGCCCGCATCTATGACTGCCTTCACCTATTAAAAATATGAATGGCTCACTCAGGGTTTGGTTACAGACTTCTTTCACCGTGGGTCTGTGCAACCAGCCAACATGGGTCCAACATTGGCTCAACCTTCAGGTATGCAGCGAGAGAGCAGACGTGTGACGTTGACAGATGGCTAGGTGTTGACAATGAGTGGCAGGTAGACTACCTGTTTCACAGTTCACCTGGAGATTCATTAAGCATTTTGGACAGGCTCCTTTGGAAAGGCCTCGCTATGGTGTAACCTGATCCCCGGCCTGAGGGATACTGTAATGTTTTTACACGAATCGCCGCCAAAGTATGGGTGAGCGCTCTGTCACAGGCCAGGGGAGAGAGGGAAGACCGAGGAGGAGAGGAAAGAGATAGGTGGATGACGAGGTTTGTGTAGGATAAGCTCGACATCCCTCTCTCCTTATCTCTCTTCTTCTCTAATGACAAATGGCTCATCCCGCAATGCACTCTCCATTCAAACCAGGTTCTCAACTTTTTTACGTCTCCCCTTTGTCCCCATGTTGTGACAGGCATCTAAATTGATTAAGCTGTGCCCCAGGATCTGACACTACAGCGTGTTGCCTTCTATTTGTTGATTACTATTGATTTTCTTTGATACTTCATTTAAAAATCAATAGCCAGAGCAGAAGAAAAATAGGCGCAGTTTACACATACTTTAACATACTATTGTGCAACGGAGAAGGCCGCAGTTTTGGCAGTAGCAGCCAATTACAAGGAAAGCTCTTAACAGGTGAAAGGGAGAGGCCCCAGATCGATTCGAAGCTTTCTTGTCCAATCACAGAAAGTGGCCATGAATTAAAGTGCATCTGTTTTGTTTTGAAGACAGGCATGAAGCATGGCTGCAACTTTTTTTTTTTTTCTTGTTGTCCTTTACTTCTCATATATAGCCCCACTTATGAAATAACTGTTTCATTCTCCATCATTACATGACAGACAGAAAGGACAAGTGTCAAATAACAGGCAAACAGCGTGCCCACAGCATGATATATCAGTGGAATTTGACCTGTCCCACTACAGTTGAATTTACAATGGAAGTGTGAAGTAATTTACAGTAAGTTATGTTACTCCTCAGATCAACCACTCTAGCTGTATTGCTCCAGTGTTATTATGCATGAGGCTTCTGTGTTTTGTCCATAAAACGAGAGTAGCAACTCGCCCATAAGTCTTCACTGAAAGTCACGGACATATTTTAGGATTGTTATTTTTATTAGTGGAAACAGTAATACTTGTAGCACTATGTGCCATTTCAATTTTATTAAACAACAGAAGGGCAATGAAGATGAAAGGGAGTGACGGATTGCAAGCAACAAAACTGAAATGCAACAAAACTGAAATGCAGTCAGTTGTTGGACGCAGTTGAGGCTCACTTGACATCTGCCTTCTGCAGTGACACACAAACTTGACCTATGCTGAGAGGAGGATCTCCATTCTTCACTTTTTCTTCCTGACATAACATACAATATGACTGCTTCTTCATATTAGACATACTGGGTTAAACAGATAAACAGAGATGAAAATACAAAGTGCAATTTACTCTTTACACAAGAGAAGAGAAAAGAAATGTACCTTCAAATCTTTTTTAAATTAACTAGATGTAGATTCAGTCCACAGACAAAAACATTTCAGAACAAGTAATCTAATTTTATTCATTGATTTCTTATTATTTACCTTGCATGTAACTATTGAGTCTGTTAACAGTAATTCAACTTATTTATATGTTTTGGAATAAGATATTTATTTAGTCTTTAAAATGTTGAATCAGCAATCTACTTGTTTTTTGTAACTTCTAATATTTTGTATAATTGACTATAACAATTAATTGATCATCAAATTATAATCAGTCAAGTTGACCAATAAACAGAGTTGGGCAATTTCTTGACAACTTTGATCAATTAGTCATCGCTCAATTAAAAAATACTACTGTTGGAGATAAATACAAAATACTATGTTTTGGAAGTATTTACTGACCGTCAACAACTAGCTGTACTATCTCCCATGGCTGCACAAACTCAACAGTACTACAGTCCTCGCCTCACAGTGAATGTGGCGTTCACACTCCCTCCAACTCTGAGCACGGTCCTGTCTATATCTGAATGTAGGCTTACCACTGACTAAAGTTAGCAAGCCAGCTGGCTAATGATGCACAACATGTACCTTTGGATGTACTGGATACTCTATCTCTCTGTTTTTCTCCCCGTCTACAGCCATGAATATCATTTATCTCTCATTTGCACCAATCCTTTTCTGTAATTTCTCTCTCATTCTCACATATTCTCTCCCCCCCACCCCCCTGTGTCACCCCTTGCCCAAACTCAAGCATGCAGAACAGAGCAGGCCGGTCTTCTCCAGCAGACCAGAACGCTCTGTTCTCAGAGTTCTCACCTTTCACCCTGGGTGAACGTGAGGCGGCATCACTCGGGGCCCCACCCCCCCGAGCCCCGCGGAGAGCAGAACACAACACCAACCTGAGGAGTCGAGCTGGACTATGGAGAGTCAGTGGCACGCTGAGAGACACAAGCTTGGAGAAAGAAACCAGGTAGAACAAACAGGTAACTGACATCATAGAAAGAGACACAGAGATGAAACAGAGACATCAAAAGCTGGTTGGAGAGTATGGTTAGCGAGTTTAGGCGTCTTATTCAGGCAGTAAGTGTATATAAGATACAATAATTTGTATTTGGCATGCAAAGTCTTCCTGCTGTGGAAGATTTCCAAACTAAATCCTGTTTTTTCATTTGTAGATCAGAGAAAATCTGCTTTGTAATAAAAATCAAGTCAAAGACTTGAAAATTAAAATTTTAAATTGCAAGTCAACTCTGCTTTTAATATTTTTTTTTGATGTGCATTTGTCATTTGTTTTGGCCCTTGTTTCTGTCAAGCTCATCATAGTAACTTCTATGCTTCTTGTACATTTTATAACATTATTAGATCACAATAATAAGTTTGTAAAATGTGTGTGTGCTGGCCTGTACACTGGTGCGAGCGCATGTGTGTGCCAGCGATAAAGCTGCGACCTTGTCCCTGCCCCCCCCCCCCCCCCCCCCCCAGCAGGAGTGACAGATGCTCAGTAATCTGTGTGAAAGGCGATCCACCACTTAATGGGATTGTTTCTGTTACACCTTAAAGAAGAGGCAGCCATCAGACCAGAGCTGAGCAGTCATCTACCATAACTGCTGTCCTGGGACCTCAGGTGGACATAGTGGATGAAAAAACACCACGCTCGTGTCAGAGGGCTTCACACCTCTGAATCATAAAACGGTGCAGAGCTCCCCTCCCTGCAGAGTGCATTGTCTGAAAACAGATGGCTGACATATTGACAAGGAGCAGTGAGATGATATGGTTGAAAAGTGTGAAACCCCTTGAACATATGGAAGCCTGATTGCCACAGTTAATGGATATGTTTTTGAGGTGCTGTCAAACAGGTGTCTGATAAGGCGAGACCCCAAATGGAAAAAGCTTGTCTGGACTATTTGGCATCAATGCTATGGCTAACTGAACACTTGGAGGTCCTTGCCACACCAGTGTCTTAAAATCTCAGTGGAAAGTAACAATTAATTATCATTAAAAGTATGTAAAAATGACCTGCTTCTAGTCTCTAGTTTGGTTGTAGACACACGTAACCACTTAATGAATTTGTTGACATTTTGGGAAATAAAACTTGCTTTCTTGCTGAGAGTTAAACATGCAATATACAGGAGTCAGAGCATTTAGCAGTCAACAACTATTTATTTTGTTAAGATACAGATATTTTACCTGCTTTGTTTACATAGCTGGGCTGTCAGTGCATGCTTTTAGTGCATGTGGGCATGCCCCACTGGCTAGCTCACAGAAGCTGCTCTGCACTGTGCTTAGGCTGTTACAGCTGATAACGCTGTCCCGACAGATAGAGTTGCCCCCCTCCTCTGATTCCCCCTCAGGTAAATATGGTAAGCCCAATCAGCACTTTTGCCTTAGTTTGCAGCCGTCGCCATGTTGAGAGCTATTGAGAGACAATAGAAATGCTCCAAATCTCATATATAGTGATTATTTATCACTCTCTTGTCTGTAAATATGAAGCTACAGAGAGCAGTCAGACTCCATCAAACTGTCGGAGGTAGCATGGAGCCCACACTGTCAATAAAGCAATTTCCTTAATAAATACTACCGGTATCTAATTTTTGGAAAGACAAAAAAGCGATTTCAGAGAGAAGCAGACAGAAGGGTCTACAATATGAGTTTGACGGATATATCCAGGATGTCAAACTGATTCAACCACAAAAACAGGTTTAAGTGATAAAGATAAGCTGAAGCCTACAGAACGCAGCGTAAAGTGAACCACCACATGACCTGCCGACCCGTTAATGAAATTAAGGAACAAACCTGTTCCTGTTAAGCTGGGTATAGGTCTTTATTCACTGTTCAGTAAAATCATGTGTACATTTAGTATAGCTTCAGTAGCAAGAGTAGCATAGGAGTTTATGATGTGCTAACGTCCTCTGCTAATGTTAGCGCCACAGGTTTTTACATGAAAACATAACGTTTTAGAAATCTCCTTCAAACCTCTCCAGGTAACGAGTATTGCTATTAAATAACGTTGAACCATGACTAGCTCCAAATCCACAAAGCGAGTCTGAAAATGAAAAACATCTGACACGATTGCATGAGTCTAAATAGCAAAACCGGATAGTTGTTGGAGCCAGGTCAGAGCGAGTCAATGCTACGTTATGATTGGTCAGTCTGCGTTCTAGGGGTGGGACTTAGCGAAGGGCCAATTTATGAGCTTTAGACATGCTGGTAGGCAGATTTTGCTTCCGTTGGACAGAGCCAGGCAAGCTTTATCCCCCTGCGTTCCAAATTTGTGCTACGCGAAGCTAACAACTGCTAGCGAAAGCTTCATAGTTACTGTACAACCATTAGAGAGGTATTGATCTTCTCATCCAACTATGGGCAAGTAAGCAAATGTTTATTACCCAAAACGTTGAGCTATTCCTTCAAAACCTGTCCTCTCCTCACCAAGACACCCAACCTGAGACAGAGAGGGTGACGTTAGAGACAAAAATCCACACACAAAGACAGCAAGAGGGAAAGATACAGAAGAGAAAGACAGAAAAGGACGACAGCATCTTTATCTTTCCCCTCTCAGAGTAACATGAGAAGCAGTTTCCTTCCTTCCTTCCATCTATGGCAGCAGTAAAACTGTCCGTGTCAGAACGCCCAGCGCGTCAAAATGATATGTTTGACCATCTCCTGCCTATTATCCAGGACAATAGCCACCCTGGATGGATTTCCTCCCACTGAGAAATAACAGATTCTCCTCCTTTTCTCCCGCGTGCCCACTCGGCTCACCGCTCCTCTTCAAAAGGCCGCGACTATGTGTCACCTGTAGAATGTAAAGACACGTCAGATAGAGTTTCACAGCAGACTTCTATTCATGCTTATTATTGCTTTGTTTGGTGGACAGATTTCAGTGTCCATATGGGAAGGTGGGACCTCTGCTTTATAAATGAGCCGTTGCTTTGTCAACACGGGAGTGGGGTTATCTCAAGCAGCAGCTGAAGGTTTAATGGACTGAGATGATTATCAGTGACACCACAGTATGGTGATCGGGCCACAGAGATACTGTACCGACAGAAGAAGTTAAGAATACACAATTAGATTAGGCGTTGACACTTTTTTCAGGAAATCAAGTCAAAAAGAATCCCATGCAGCTTGATCATACAACTTGTTGCAGAATTGAGGCTGTTCTGTTTAATCGTGGTGCCTCTGCTGCCTCACTGAGTGACACGCTAACAGGTGTCTTTAGATTTGTAGTTGTGGTAATGTTGTTGCGGGGAGTTGCATTTTGAGAAGTCAGCAAACAGCCTCCCCTGTATCCATGTTTTTTGTCGTCCATTCATCCAAACACACATTACTTGGTTATGATGATTCAATCCAAGTGACAGTATGTTTTAAAAACACCTCCCACTGGAGTACATACCACAAACTGTTATATTTTGGCATCTTTATTCCTTTGTTTGATCCAGTTGAGATATGAGAGGAAATGATGGCGAATGACATGCAACAAAGCTCACTGGCTTGACGCAAATTGGGGACGTTGCGAGCATGGCCGGCGCCATGGCCCCAATGTGAAGTTTAAATTTCATTACAGATTTAATATGTAGTGTCTTTCCCCCACAGACAAACAGCATTTGGAATTTTGAATAAAAAGCAAAAGCTCTTCAACTGATCAGTCTTAATCCTGATTATAATGAGTTTGAGGAAATAACTTAACTTATAACTCATTTCCCTTTATGTCAGTTTCCTGTCTGTCACAGACCAACAGAGCTGCTACTTTATGATGTCTTTATGCCAGAAGAATGACAAGAAGAATAGCATGTCTGAATACAGTGGAAGAGCACACTTTAGCTGAACACTCCTGGTACTTGTGAGTAATTAATGTATTTGAAATCGTATTTAAAATCTGTCTTTACTGTGACAGACAGCGAGACAGATGCACAGTTGAATGAGTGAAGACCGAAGGGTCACAACGTGGGGCCACAGATCAGGGGTGCCGTTCCTTCTCCAGCCTTTTCAATTAAGCCCCAGCATACTGGTAACAATTTATGAACATGACCTTCCAACTCTCCAGCTCCCGCACTCAGCCCCGGGAGCCAACCTCTCCCACCCCCCAACTACATCAAACCAAGCCTCAGTACCCCCCTGACCCGCTGACCCACAACGCATACCCCATCTCGACAAGATAAACGTAATGTCACGCATGCAAAAGCATGCGTGTATTATGTATGTACTCTACAGCCCCCAATTGCGCACACGCACTCACACAAGATCGGGTCCCCTGTGTTCACATTGAGGGGTCAGCGGTTATTCTTCAGCACAGGCTCAAAGGTGAGTAATAAAAAAATCCAATACAGTAAATGCACGGGGTCACCGGCGTATCAATATATAATACAGAAAGGGGACAGATGACAAGCCATAAGCCGGTGGAAAGCAATTGAATTCTCTGTTTCTCCCAATCTCGCTATCTCTGAATGCATCAATCTGCAGCTGTTGATAATTGAATTAAGAAGGAGAGGCGATTAACAAGTTCTTCAAAAAAGCTGGAATTGCCTGCAATCGGACGCCCAGAGACCTTGATGGGTTTCTTTGGAGGCAAAAACTATTTGTGACATCTCCACAGTTCAGCCAGCTGTCTTCATTTTAATTAACAATCTTTCACGGTTGTAAGAGTTATGGAAGGCACAGCGAGGGCTTCTGCCAGCGGCTTGAATGAAACACCACGTAACAAATTGATTGTGTGTGCGAACAGAGTAAGCAACTGCTACATCAATCGGATGTGACTGAGGATGTGATTTCCCAAAAAGGGGGCATACCAAGGCAACCAATGCACAGTAATGCTAGAGAACTTTATTGAAACTATGAAACACATGGGACCTGCTGTAATTAACCTGAGCTCACCGCATTACCAATAACTATATTGCAGCGCTGTTTGACTTTGGCAGCACTATTATAGATGTGTGTTTCATATCTTGGCTTTTAATCGACCTGAAACATGATGTCAAACATCTATTTAAAGTATTACATTGAACAGAAAGAGAACTTTGGTGCTGCCTCTAAAAGGTTGTGAAGGTTTTTATTATACTGCATGGCCTGTCGTTGGAGGCTGTGAGCGTCTATTGGTTTGTATACATACAGAGAAGATAGGTTGGAATTTCATTAACTCATTTTGGAAGCTTACTTCTCCTTATTCACATATACATTTCTGTGATTAAGTTTGATCCTTAAAGCTTTTCTTTTGGTCAGCTTAACAAACCAAATAAGTATCAACCCCTCTAATGTAATGCTGTATGAGCTGACACTATATAATGAGGATTCAAGGGTCTGTGTTCATTTGCTGTACAACTGCACACAGTTCATTCAGCTGTTGACTTCCAAACATCATGCTAAACTTTCAAATTTGTAGTTCCATAAATTGTCAATAAATAAGAAATGCTTGAGCAAACGTCTGTTTCATCAAATGGTAGAAATCTGGAGAACATTTTTTTTTTTTTATGTAAAAAATGTACTTCATTTCAGGCTTGTGTCTGAGTGCTCCTTTCTATGTATTATATAATATAATTGTCTTGTTCTGCTGTCTGCTTTCAATAAATAATATTATTTAAAAAGCAGACAGCAGAACAAGACAAATTAGCTCCTGTATGCACAATCATCTGCATGACAGTAACACTGGGTAAAGCGAGCGCTATACACATGAGGTTGTTCATCACGCAATTAATTCTCAAATTAGTTCTGATCTCATTGCTTATTATGTCATGTCTGTGCGAACCAATGAATATAAAAAAGTCAATATGCTATACCTACGATAAAACGGGCTGTGGCGATAATTCGAGGCACCTGTGTTTAATGACTATGTATGTGGGGCCATATTTGCAAATCATTTTAAATACCAATGAATGAGACATAACTGACTGACCTCGCTGTAAGTCTGCGAACAATTACACACTTACCTCAGATAACATCATCTCCTTCAACCAGTAAGACATATATTTCAAAATATGTCTGTTGTGCACGGGAATATATAAAAAAAATGTTTAATAGTTGGTTATAACCAGATTTTTATTATGCAAAACTAATTTTATCTTCCACAACCAAACTGTTACGGTCTGTCATCTTTATTCAAGTTCACTCTCCCAAGACCTGAATCCCGCTTCCTGCTGCTCCTTAAGACTGAGGTCCTCCCAGCGACACCATAACTCACTCACACGTCTGTGCTGAGGCTATTGTCCTCTTCCCTCTATCACCGCACCAAGTCCTCTCACCTTCTGCAGCAGCGACCAGGTAAATTGCAAGTCTTCACTTTGATTCTGTATCAGCTCGGGCCTCCAACACTAGCACACCTTCCCATTATTGCCTTCACACAAACGACCAGACATCAGAGGAATGCACCAAAGACCAAACACAGGCCTCGGTCATTATCGGGTCCAGTGCGGCGCATGTCATTGATGTGACCCTGGCAGGCCAGTGGAAGAGGAAGTAATGAATTGGAGTGGAGCTTGGAAGACATTAGAGATTAGGCAGAAGAGAGGGCTCCACTGAAGAACGACTGCAAGGTCAAAGGTTAGGCATATACCACCAACAGTTGTCAGACAACCTCAGCATGTTTATTAAGCAGAGATCTGCTTACAGTGGAATGGAAAAGGGAATGAATTGACTGGTTTCTGTTGCAAAGCCAAAAGGTTGTGTGGGTGCAAATGTAGCTTTTGCATGCAGTAACAGAGTTTTGGCAATCTATTTGTCCTTTCACAAAGACATGACAATAGAAAAAGCCTGCCATTGTTTTTTTCATATCTCCAGCATAGTAGAGATATTATTTTGGTGAACGGCCTAAATAAAGTTACAAATCACATCTTCTGAATTATGGCCTGAACGATATGGAGAAAAACAAATGTCAAAATATTTTTGATCAAATACTTCTATCTCGATATTATAATGATATTTGACTGTTGCTTTCACAAAATATTTACACATCATCGGTAATGTGGATATAATGGCAAATCATAGAACAGCTAACAGTCTGGCAACTTCAGACAATTATATCACTGTACCGTAAGGCAGCCTTTAAAACCAGGAAAAGACACTCATTGGATATTACGAAATCGAAAATCGAAGACGAAATCTTGTCTCATATCACAATATCGATATAATGCCCAGCCCTATTTGCAACTAGAACTTCTAGTAGTAGGAGGCATTTCTTCTCATGTGTACATCCGAGCTGTAACTCCTCCTTCAAAACTAAATAAATGTGAGATTCATTGCTTTGTGGATCTGATCCTTCCCCTTTAGAATGTAAAGAAGCACTCTCAGGAGCTTGACGAGGCATAAATTGTGTGACACTCCGTGAGAAAAACCCCATTCTCCCTCCCTGCCTGCCCCCATAGGTGCGATAAGTAAAGCATCCCCGTAAATCTGTGGTCATCAAAGAAGTTCTGCTTCCAGTAATCGTAACCACAGACTCTGATCTGAGAGACAGAGGTGTCAGGAGGGCGGGGCGTCCTGACTCACACAGAGGCCGTCAATAACAGACTCCTTCCCCGACCGTCCAGCTTCTTGCACTGGGTTCTTGTGACACACCGTCTTGTTATTCTTCCAGTGAAACATTAGAGTACAGTCATCTGCCGAAGTCGTAAATGAATAAGCGGCCCCAGGAGTGGGAATCTGAGTAAACTTCAGAGGTCGGCCAGACTTGTTGTGATGTCACTTCCTGCTGCAAATACGATAACATGATTTTTGTTGTGTTTGCTGTTAGTCACTAGATATTTCCTTTTCTGACAGAAAAACACCAAGTGAAACAGATGCTGGCTCTTACTTACATTTACAATTCAGCCTCCATGACTGATACCTTGTGAAAAAAAAACGAAAATGAAAGTTTTTTAAACAGAGAAGAAAGACAGAGACCAAAAAACATGTGTCATTGCCCAACGTGATTACCCCAACGGGCCATGTGTCTGAAGACAAGTGGGGCTTCGTGACCAAAATACAAATAATGACAAAGTGCGAACGCCAGCAGTGATCAGCAGATCGAGCACAAGATCATTTGATATCTTGCTTATACAAACAATAAAATGATGGACATTACAAATGATTGATTTTAACACCAGCCTGTCGTCCACTTCGTGACAATTTTCGGACGAAATGGTCAAACCTGCGGGCTGCATTGTCGCAAGAGAAGCATGAATGGTGTTTAACTTCTCTCCCAAGCCTGGTTGTGCAGCGGTGGCTGAAGTCAATTAACCAGAGTGGCTTAGTGACGGTGACCTAAAGATGATCGCTGGTGTCGGCTGGTGGCCAAGGTCATGCCACAATGTTAACAGGATTTGATCCTCTGAGCTCTCCGTCGCACTTCCCCTGCGTCTCCCCGTTCATCCTTTCTATGTGTCCCGTCTCTCGTAACGATATTTCACTGTCAGGTCTTTGTTGCTCTTGGGTTTTTACTATTCACTCTGTCTCTCCTCCTTGCCTTTTACGTCTCTCTTTGTCTCCCCCCCCCCCTCCCTTCTTCGTCTACGGGATCGTTTTAATCAACAAGATGCCGGGTGACATTCATTGTCCCACCCGTTCCATTTTGTTCCCTTGCAGATTAACGTTGCATGTTTTGATTTGTGGCTTGCTGTCCCTCCTCTGTAAGCATAACCATGAAATTTAATTTATCACACTGGCCACTTCCTGTTCAATGAATGCAGTTAAATACTCATTTAAATATGTTCTCCACAACAACAAGTGTACAGGGGCCAACCCCTGGGTCAGTGTGTGTGCCAAAATAAGACGTAAATGAAACATCCCACTCGTTTGTCTGATGGCAAATCACATACAAGGAAATATTACGAGCACAAAATAAATGGTGCTAAATGCTTCTGTTGAGAAGGATTCAAAATTGCATTGCATGATTCAAGGCACCAGTGTTTTATTTTATGTACTTAAGTGTTATTAGAAATAAAAGTTTCAACAAAATTAGTGGAAGAACATCATTTGTCTGTTCCTTCTAAAACTGTTCTATTCACTGTAGGAAAAGCTATTTCTAGTGGACCCATCCACCCTGACAAGTTTATGATCTACAAAAGCAAAACGCACATTTAAAATACATAAATACAGATACAATTAATAAGCAGCACCCCTACATGGACTTAATTACTCTATATTAACATCGTTACATGACATCGGAGGAAAACAACAAGTGTAATTAATAATGTTAACGCACTCCAGTTAGCTTTACTAGCTTCGGGGCCCTGCCACTGAGTGCAGACTCATTGATAAGGCTTACTGATACACGTAAATGCCTTTTGGGAAAAAGGGACATTGATTTTATCTTTTGTTTTCCTTTAAATAAATGTTGTTACAATTAAGGCAATTATAATGGATTCTATTTTAAAAGTAACTTCCTTTAAAATAGTTTCCCCCTCTCCTCTGGTGCTTTGGGCTCAAACGGCTTATTTTTGCTGAGAATTCAGTTCTCAGTGTTCAACCTCAGCGAGGCTTTTTCCCGTAAGGCTGTTTGTGTTTCAGTGAATCGCAATAGACAGTATACCTGCAGCCACTGATCCACCATCAGGAAACCCATTGATTTTCATCAATCATACATACTGCATTCATCTCGGGTAAGTGATGCTTAGATCATCACTCAGGCTCAGTGAAAATGATTACTCAGCTCAAAGAAGACATTTTAATTGGAGGTAAAAAAATAAACACATTTCCTTATGAAGCAGTGGCCTGACAAACAGGCAGGCATGTATGGAACCCCTGATAAACACGCACATACACACTTACAAACACACACATTCACTGTGGCAGCACTCTCACATACGGCATGTGACATTCATACACACACTTTGCGTTAAACACACCAACCGGTAAATAGAGGCAGTTGGACAAATGGACACATATGATCTGCAAAGTGTGTGTATGAGTGTCACTTGTGTATGCGAAAGTGCTGCCACAGTGAATGTGTGTGTTTGTAAGTGTGTACGTGCGTGTTTGTAAGGGGTTCCACATACGCCTGCCTGTTTGTCAGGCCACTGCTTTATCAGGAAATGTGTTTATTTTGACTTACAATAACCATTTTATAACCGATAAATACACACACAGGAACACACGCAGTCTTTTGTTGGGAGGGGGGGGGGGGCAGCATCAGCATTATCTTCATCACCAGCAGCAGCATTAGAGGCATCGCCGGGCTGTGCAGGTCTCACTCAGATGATGTGATTATCTGCTCCACTGGCCACTGTCTCCTGGATGGTTGGCTGGCTGTAACACATTAGCGACCAGGATGTTTCAGCCTGGTAGAGCCAGAGCCAATGCGCCACACTTCATTTTTGCAGTGTAAAGGGAGAATATGTCACATAACAGAGTCTTTTATGTCGAGTGTCTGTCTATTTGTGCAGATTTGTATACCCCTGTGAGAACTCTTTGTGAAAAGTAAGGTTACTTTATCTCTGGTAAAGGAGATGCCCTTAGGTCACCATCAACTTTGGCCATGGCATGATGTAGTGACAGAGAGAAATCAACTAAAGGTCATCACACGTCAGTACTACAAATGGGTACAGTATGTTTATTTGTATGCATGCATGCATTGCCTATGAGACGGCCCCCTGTGGACTAAGCAACCGCACCAGCATCCTCTCAGTCAGCGAGGCAGCGAGATGAGACAGAGATCAGTCAGACGTAATGGGCGGAGATCTACAAGAGCTCCCTGCTGGCCCACCAGAGGCTCGCTCCCAGACGCAGCAGCACTGTACAAACAGCCTTTAACACACCTGCATGCTTCACTGAAGCCAACACAAGAGTGAATATCTCAGCTGAAGCTCGCTAAACATGAATACCCTCCTGAAAATATGATTACGGCTGGGTAGCCCTGAAGATTAGTGGTTCTTAATGCAACCACCCTAGTTGAAATGGTAGCTTAGGCTGAAAGTAGAATAGAAATACCACAAGTGAAACATAAAAATCCTGTTGCTTTAAATATCCTCTCAAACTAAATACGCACTGTACAGTACAGTACTGCCTATTGCACACAATTTCACTCACGTCCATCTTTTGGAAAAGATGATTTACCACGCCAACACCGCAGTTTATCATCATTTTGTCCTCAAGGTGTGATTTTTCAGACAACATATTGTACTTTGAGAATCAAAAAGTTTCAGACATTCACTGTGGAGGCTCAGATATTATGCCGTCATGCACAGTATAAGAGCATTGTAACTGTGCGTGTGCTTTACTCGGTGTTGCTGCTCCGTCTTAACACCCGTTCTTAATAATTGATTTAGTGCGAATGTGGGGAAGGGGCTTGAGAGGGATAGCAAGAAATATATTGAAATGTGAGAGGGAAAGATGAAACAGGAAGAGAATGCAATTGATAGGGATAAGGGATGAAAAGGAAGGTAATAGACCGGTTGATATTGGTCGCTGCTTATCCGAGGCCAGCAGCCACGTTGGCCAACTCACTGTGAATGAGCGCTGTGTTAGCTTCTGCTAACCCAGTCAATGTGTTCTCACTGGCCTTCACTTTACCTTTTCCACGCCTCTTACTGTGGCTGTTGCTCAGCTGCTGCGGATGCCAACATTAGTCGTCACCCATTTCTCTCCTCCCATCAACGCCGTCCACTCTATAGACCCCGACACTGTCGAATGTATGGCAGGGTCTCTCTCTGAGGCCTTGGGCTGCCACTGGTCTGTCAACAGATTGCTAAGAAACCTGTTGCCGAAGGTGAAGTCCACATTCGTCTTCTTGTCTATTTAAGTTCCTGCACACAGCTCCTTGGTTTTGGTAAATCGCCTGCAGCCTTTGGTATGCAGCCACAGCACAACCGCATGTAAGTACATCAGGCAGCATACACAGACCGACACAATATATCCCTCTGTTCCTGTCCTTCCAGCACCTCTTCGTACAGATACCAACCCACCCTGCACTCTCAGATCCAGGACGTGTTCGACAGCAGATGGTATGAATTATTTGCTGGAGTTTCAGTCAAGGCTTCTTCTTGACATCTTGGTTTTTTTTATTTATTTTATTTTTTTTATGGAGCCAGTGCAAGCCGGCGCAGCCGGTGCAGACGGGCACCTCACTGTGTATTTGTGGGGAAATGAAAGCAGACCACAAACACAAGGGAGCGGATCTCTATGCGAGATGAGTTCCGACTGCTCTCTCATGTGCTATCAGCACTGACGTGTCGGCTATGGTTATGTTAGGTGTCAGATAGGTTTAGATAAGGCCTCAACAAGAAGCCCTCCACACCCACACAGATGGTAAGAGAGAGGCCTGCTCATTGTGCTGCAGTTTGCCAAGGCTCATATCATCTCTGCTGCGGGAGGAAACCTCACATCCCTACGTCATATCTCCAGAAGCGTGGTTAGAGAATTTGAGAATTTTGACTTTCTCGCAAACTGCTTTTAATTTTAATCATTGCAATTGGCTTTGTAGAAAATATATTATATATATGTGACTCTAGCAAAAAGAGAACATTACATACTGAAATTACAGTTAATATTATTAAATTACAAATTATTTAATGTAAATGTGATATCACTCATATCCATTGTGAGAGATATCTGGGAATTCTTCTTGTTAAACTGATCCAAATATTGTACATTAATGCTCCAAAAGGTATTCATGAATATTTCTAATTAACTGCCTGTATGTTACATCTTAAATTGTATAACTGAATTGAAATATTTCCACTGAAAACTATGGTTCCTGCTCATATCATGTTCATATTTACACTAAAAGATATCACGTTTAGGACCTTATCCTCTGCCAAAACCACTGTGCTCACTCCTCTGCTCAGATACTTGTCTGTCTTCATTTTGCAGCATCGTATCAATTTACAGGCCACTAATTTACCATTGTTACAGCTCATTAGCCGGAAATTGATCACTAACCTCAAATGGAAGACACAGTGAAGAGCAATAAATAAAGCTAAGTGGGGAGACTTCACACCAAATAACTTTCATTGTTTATTTGTAAAGAACCAGAGAGATAATACTCTCAGATTAGATAAAGCTTGCTGTCCATATACCCATTTATAAGTTAATATTAAGGGTTCAAGTGCATTTTAGTTTCATCGCGCAACCATTTAAACAACATGTGAGACACGCATGTATATGTTAAAGGTGTTATGGAGGCTAGCTGTCTGAGCAGCGTGTGTTTAGTTTTGAAACACTTATCCTCCTGTTGACAGATGAGACGTGAGTTTTTCCATGACAACTCCAGACTCAGTACACCTAACAATAGCTTCCTCAGTCTCCTGTCTGCTAGCGGGCTACAACAGGACTTAATGAGGACACGGAGGGACAGCGCTCCTTCAGCACCATGGCTGTTGTCACTATACACAGAAAATCTACACTGAAATGGAATCTTTTGTTATGGTTTCCAGTAGAACGTGCACAGCCCTTTGTCCTAATTATATGCTGTAATATATTTCTAGCATTTATATCGTGTAGTGCACATTTAAATATGAAATGTATTTGTAGCAGGAATGATGTGTTGTCAGTAGTTTGAAAGGCTTTGACCCCTAAAGAAACTTACTGTATGATTTTACAACACTATGAATAATTGGTGAATTAACACACCTAATTTCTGCTCATTTTTACAAGTGGATTCTCTTTGGGTGGCATTCTGAGACCTGCATTGGTGGGCTGCCTGCACCAGTTGCCATCCAATCTGGTGTTTTAGCCCACACTGAGAGAAAGAGCCAGACCAGCCTTCTTAGATTAGTATCAATCCCTGAAGGCTATTAAAAAGCCATTTGTCTCAATACAAAGCAGCCAGTCAGACGCAGCCCGAGTGTTGCTTGTTTTATTTTAACCGTGTAGATTCCCCTCTGTGTGCCATAACGCTGCTTGTGTTGCAACAGAGCTTCCGGTTAGAAAAAGAAGAGTAGGTGTTCTCCCATCCCAGAGAAGCTACCATTGGCTTCTGCTGGTTATTTCGTTGTTCATTTATACGATGACATCAGAGATTTTCCACTGCACAGATAGAAAAGAGCTACAGGAAAACACAAAAAAACCTATATTAACAATGTTGAAACTGATGATTGTGATTAATATGACAGCAAAATGTTTAACTAACATATGTCTGGAGCCGGGGATGGACCCACCACCCTTGTAACTGAAGGATGACCCGCTCTACCCAAAAAAAAAGGGTTGAAAATGTTTTTGGCTTCCTTGCCAAAGCAATCTCAAATAGCCAGTATGAGCTTAAACATTCTGTGGATGCACTGCCTGATATTTGCCAAAAAACTAATCGCAATTGGAATTTTTTTGCTTAGATAGACAACACAGCAAATGAGGGACTTTTGGCAGTGGTTGGTCACGAGCTCTTGACTATTTGAAGCATTTGTATTACAAAGATTTTAAGGGAGAACTGCACAGAAAGAACAAAGCAATAACAGTATTTCAATGCAATCTTACATAACTACTTCCTATTTGCACTGACTTTACTAGATCAGTCTACCTCTGATTTACTCACCTACACTGAGCTTGTAACCTACATTTCCTGCCCAGGATGTTAGTAAAGACTCCCGATATTTCAAGTATTGCATACATATAAAGACAGAAATATGTTGCAGTGAGGGGGATTTTACACGAGTGAATATGGCAAGAATAGATGGATTATTGCTAACATGACACAGTACAGTAGTTGCCATTGAGCTGTGTGGCCTTCATCGTGACTGAGACCAGAGATGGAGAGAGTAGTGGAGAGGATGACATATGACAACAGCGAGAGAAAAATAAAAGGAGATAAGGATAGAGACAAAGGGAGGGTGAGTGGAGAGTTGTAGAGAGCAGGCAGGTTGGAGTGTGCTGGCCGGGCCCCAGCGGAGCCATCGATCCAGGCTGGCCTTACATCAGAGACAGGAAACCTGAGCTGCATGCTTCATCACCTTCCCCACAGAGTCCTCCCTCTCTCTCTCCTCCCTTCTAAATCCTTCCCCACAACCATCTTCTCTCCTCAGCTCTCCTGCACCACACAGTACTATTCTCCTCTCCCGTGATCCAGGGCCTGTCAGGCTCTACTACAAGCTGCTGTCAATTCATCATTTCATGGCCGAGGCTGGCTGCACCCTGAGCTAAGTGCACACAGCCGTCCATTCACAACCACTCATTCATTATACTCCATGTGCATGCGTGTGTGTGTGTGTGTGTGCACTTGTGGCTTTCAGTGTGGCAACATGTGTGCACATCAGTGTCTATATTATGCACAACCTGTCTTGCCTGTCTGCTTAAGCTATTGTTTTGAATGGAAGGGGGTTATTATGGAGGCCAGTGCCAAGCGACTTGAGGGTAACAAGGTTAGTTTATCGAATTTGTTTAGGCGTCACAGTCTCCTGTGGGAGGCAGCTCAACCCCCACACACACCACTACCTCAACCCTCATCTCTCACTGCGCTCAGTCTAAAATATCTCAACAGGCCAGTGTTAAGGGGTCTGCTGTGGAGCAGCTTGGGTGTTTGCTTACGTTTCATGACACAGTAAGACTCCATTTAATATAGAGTTTAAGAGATGTTATCATTTACACTGTAATTAGCCACAGAAAACCGTTATGGACTAAAGTGCCATTACAGAGTGTGTTAAGTTTCACTGCTAAATCTGCCAATAGTGACTGTGTTGAAAGCTATTTAAATTCAACCTCATCTAAATATTTCCCATATAAGTGCTTGGTAGCCCTTCCTGTTTTCCTGTGGCAGATGAATTCACAACAATTCTGCTCTTTATGTAAAAAAAAGTGTTTTGTGACAGTGAAAGCAAAGCCACAAAGGAGTTTGTGGGCAGAAAAAGCAGCAGTAGAGTATACATTTACATTAACTGAAATGTTCAAATATAGTAAGTCAAAATCCGTCAGAAAAATGAATGTGAAGGGACTGAAAACAACCTTGCTACCTTTAATAAAGTGCCCGTTTAGAGAATTTGCAGCTGGTGAAATGTCAGTGGATTTAATTTAAAGAATGCTTTATAAACTGTTTATAGAATTATTCGAGCAATAAACAATTACAACCCGAACCAAGTCTACAGCGAAGCATCCAAACTTTTGCTCTGTGCTCTGTGCTCTGTGCGCGCTGTGGCATCGTCTTCCACCATCAGGTCAAGATTTAATGTTGTCAAATGTGGTTCATGACTAAATACCTGCAAATCTAATGAGATTCTCATCAGCCTCAGCTGTACTTTGTATCTGGTGCTAATTAGCAAATGTTCGCATGCTAACACATTAAAGTAAGTATAACTATGAAACATCGACATGCTAGCATCATCATAATAGTTTCAAGAGCAGCCTCACATAGCAACTAGCAGGGCTGAAGACTCTTAGTCTTGTTTCGATCTCAGCACAGATTTATTTGTTCAATTATCAGATAATTTCTACATTTCTACATTTCTATGTCCTGGGAACCACAACCCAGATTTCTCGAGTACCGTACCATCTTTCAGACCACACATTCTGCACAACACACACTGTGTGATACTCTCAGCTTTCAGTAGGAGACATGAGCCTAATGAACAACCCAAACAGGACAAACACACTTTTTCTCCCTCCTCATTCTGTATTGATTTATTCTGTTGATATCATACTCCCCTCTCTCTCTCTCTCTCTCTCTCTCTCTCGCTCACACACACACACACACACACACACACACACACACACACACACACACACACACACACTCATTCGTATTGTCCCGACTCACACATCACCCATTTCAACTCAATATGTCTAAAGGTTTTACAGTATTAACTGAGAAAAATCCTCTTGCATTCCCTGCCTTTATCGTTACCTTCACTGTGCACATCTTGTTTGTCAATGTGTGAATAATACCACTGACATCAGTGTGTTTGTGGAGGCAGAATCAACCAAAGCCAGCGTGTTTTAGTGTTGTACTCATAATATAATGACAATTGCAATCTTGAAATTATGACTTCTTGATTATGTGTTATTTTTGCACAAATGCTCAATCAAGAATATGAGGTAAACCACACAGCGTGTCGCAGCTACAATACAGAGCGAGAATGTGATGGATTCATGGAGGCAGATGTATGATGGAGCCCGTATGAAATATTACCCAAGAAGAGCGTTTGGCGGTTATCATGGCTAACTTGACTATTCTGAAATGGCACTAGCTTGTCCTTTCCTCACGCGCGACTAGTTGGTGCATTTGGCCCCTTCGATTCATTTTTCAACATCACAGGTAGCTTCAGTAGCCTGACATAGAAAAATGCAGACACTAACAGAAGTTGAAAGCCCAGGCTTTAGTGTCTGTGCAAACAGATTTCTGGTATATGAATTATGTAAAAACCAGAGGACATACGCAAGTATAGCTCAGAGAAGATGAGGATATAGCTACATCTTCTGCTGACGGCATGTCAAATATGTGCTGTCCTGGTAGATGGGCCTTGGAACAAACGGTCTCGTCTCGAAATGATGAGTTTGGAAATGTCTGTTGATATTTGCTAAATGTCAGTCATTTTTTCCACTGTTTTACTTTCACATTAATCATGAATGGCATAATATTATTTTAAAGGATAAGGCCCTGGATAACATTTTTCTGCTATTATCTACTAATTCCATAAAAAGCATCTCCGTCATGTCTGTGGTTCTCAGCCCCCTACTAAAAATGTAAATCTATGAAAACAAGTTACAGTAATGTCATTTCATTGTTAAAACGTAACATCATTTCCCAAAACAGCTGCACTTTTAGCAAACCAAAACTGAGGGAATAGTGCATTTCTGTTAAGATAAGCCAGGCTTTAGATACACAGACAATACGTGTTAGTATGATCAATTCATTGCTGGTTTATGGTCTTTTCTTGGGGGTTGTTGTAAATTAGAAATATCACCTGGCTTATCATTCAAAGAACACACACACACACACACACAATTGTCTGCAACAAGACTAAAAGGCAGCTCTGCTATCTCAATATGACAAGGAATCTTCTTGGTCTTGCTTTGCCCCACGCGCAGCCACAGAGTGAGTAAATGGTCATCATGATCAATATCTATTTCCTGTGTCAGGTTTCAGGATAATGTCCATATTGAACCAATGTTTCAGCAGACTCCCACCACAGCTTTTCTCTCCCAGCCCTCCACCGTTTCCGTCGCTGAAGGAGAGAAAATCCCTACAAATCAGATTAAACAAATGATTTTCAGGCCAGCCATTGATCATCCATCCTGCTCCACTGGCCTAATTGGGAGATCCTAACAGCACAGACTGGGCATCTGAGAAGGGAATGTGCCTCTAATCTGGTTTGCAATTCCTGTTTATCCTGCACAGATCAGCAGTGTTAACTTAATAGGTGGAAACTCTTGATCTCACTGCTACTCGGGGGCTCAAGAAAATCCACCCTAAAACTAAATTAATGCGTTATGCTGGAGATAGAAGCTTTTGAAAACTCTCTAGAAACAAGAAACTGTAACCTGTGATCTCAGTAAAAACCTCCTTGACATTTCTGTGGACACTAATTTCATGAAATTTACTGTAGGTCAGGTCACCGTGTTGCATTGCTGAGCGCTGTAAATCAAGAAAGGGTTCATGATCTGGCTGATTTCGGCTACCTGGTTTCTGACTGTGGGAAAGAGTTAAATCCACATCTCAAGATTGACACCCCAAGATCAAAGAGAGAAAAAAACGTTTTGTTCAAAGGTGGATTTTCCCTTTGAAGGGCAGTTGAGAGTGAGACTTCATCAATTGAAAGCTCTCCTGAGAGGCAGCACGAGTTACTGCAATGGTGAGGGGACCTCCCCATCACTACCTCTCCCCAACGCTAATCTTTGTAATACTAAAAACCAGCTCATGCAAAATACATTTCTCAATCAGTAAACTAAGTTATGGGGAGCAGAAAGGCCAGAACCCATGCAAATCACTAGTTCGCCAATCAATGTACAGTCTGTGCTAAAAGCACAAATTGGGGAAGTGGGGGACCTACCTAACAGCCTGCACTTTGAAGCCTTAATCAATTTATGGGTGTATTGGTCATTCTGTTTAAGACAATAAACTGGTGGATCACCTTGAAATACTGCTTAGCCCATTGACCACCTATTTTATGATACAAGTTACAGAGGTGTGTGTGTATTTATGAGTTTATGCACTTCAGTGGTGTAAAAGGCCGTTATTTGATCAGTGATCTGTACGCATCCTCCCTCATGGTTCGTCACGCATGTGAGCGAAGTTGAACCATCATATTGTTACTGCCGATCCCTATCGGCTGTTACTCAGTAAAAAGATGTTGTTGCATTAATGCTTTCTAGTCACCTGTCCCTGATAATGTTACATTGTGGACAACAAATCTGAGTTGAAGTCGAGGAGAGCTCGTAAAGTTGGCAGCACCAGCGCTAACAGCTAGCGTACAAAGGTTACATTCAGTTACATTATGATGCGTTCATGGTCTGCTGAGTAAAAATTATTATTGGGCGAAAGCAAATTATAACATCATCACAATGTGTGCTAATGTAATCTTGTAAAATGTAGTTTTTCAGCGAGACACTTGAATAAATACAGTTGTTTGAAGCAGAAGTTTTCACAGAAAACAGATATAAAATAGATGCTAGTAAGGGAAATATGACCCGTTTAACTTCACAACTTGATGCCAGGTGATCTCATTCCAGAGGGGAACAAGCATTGTGAACTACTGCTGCTCTTGATCACCTGTATGGAGTATATTTTGAGTACATTTTGGAGAAGCAGTGATATTTCTCATGATGAGCACCACAGCTTCTTTCTGGAATTGCTCCCTGACAGAAATCTTAAGCCAAAACATTATTTCATGTTGCATTATCCTGGTGCCATCAGGAAATTGTGTTGAACAAGTGAACTGGTGAACTACTGCTCTATGGGTTTTGAAGCCAAGCATGGTGTTTTTAACTGTTGTAAAACAATGGCCTTAAGACATCACATGTTGCTGCGTTACAGTGTTTTTTCAGATCACACGTTTACACATAACAGAGAAGCTGGTTGTGGTTGCAGCACTCCATTTGCTGCGTTTGAAGATTATTGTCTGGTCCGTCACAGATTTGAGCGTACGCCATTATTGACTGAAGTGAAAAGGGACAGAATATCGGCCAGGGATGACTCTCCCTGTGTGTCATACATACGGGGAGTTTGGAACAAACCAGAGGATTATGGTTTTTGAATCCACCAAGTTCAATGTTCTGAATTGGACACCGTAGGATTTGAAAGACACTATAGGGAAGTATATTATGTTACTGGAACGACAGTTGTCACGCAGCAAAGCAGAGACAGACTTTTGGAGAAAAACTAAATGTGATTAAACCAGAGTGTTTTCACTCATAAATGTAAGTGTCATTTCATGATTTAGCTGCTTTTATTTAAAATTAAAAAATGATACGGTTCATCTGACATCTTTTCCAAATATTAACACAGCTCTAAAGCATGCCACAACATGTTCAAACACTATCTTTGGCGGGACTGCAGCAAAGTGGAGCCATCCCTGCCAACACAAAAAGTCTGATTGCCAAAATAAAATGAGAAAACCTAGGTGGAAACATACTAGAAATATCCTTTGACTTCCACAGCTACCGATACTCACATGTCAAAATGTCACTGTGTAAGCAACAAACCACCTGAGACATTCTTTCTGAGACATGCGGGCGCTGGCTGTACACTTGTATGCATGACACACATCCACTATTTCACTCACGGGTCCTGAGCCTCTTTCTAATCCTCATTCGGTTTCATTTTCAGTCTCCCACACTTTCCCTCTGCCCTCCTGTCCTCCCACTCCTCTCTCTTTCTCTCTCTCGCACTCAGGCCGACAGGAAGTGTCAGGTCAGGCCAGGTTATTTCAGGCCTAATTGGGAGATTGATGTTCCTTCAGAAACCTGGCACCTTGACATGCCTTTCATCGTCCCTCATGCACTTCCTCCCAAACGGCAAGAGCCAGACATGTTGACGGCTCGCTGAAACACAGACAACTGTCCTTTTTGAGGACATTTGGATGACACTGGAGCGATAGCAGCATCATCGGGGGGGGGGGGGGGGGGACCACAAGCGGGCAAAACGGTCACTCAAGAAATGACTGCTTGTGCTACCCACCTAATCTCCCATGATTCCACAGCAGTAGTATTACTGAGGCCATAGAAATGCTGAAAGGAAGAGGGTATCCTTGAATGGGCTGGAAGAATAGAGGCATCGGTCCCAGCTAATGGGCCTATTTGTGGGGAATGTCTGGAGGGGAATAGTGGGGTCAGTGGCTCTACCATGTTGCCGATCACCAGGCCACGTCAGAGCGGTGCGTAACCTGAACCTCACATCCACCACTTCTACAACGCAAGCAACAAGCAGCTGGAGCAGACAAGGGCCAGTGGGGCATGTCCTGACCAATGTTTTCTGTTCAAATAAGATGTGACTCCAAGGGGTCTGGAACACTTTTACAAGGTTTAGTTTGCCCAATTTACAAATATTCTCACTTCAGTATGTCAGTTCACTATGTTGCAACTGAAATGTTTTTGTCAGATGATTGAACAGTGTCTCAACACCCACACACATCAACTTTCCATGGTTGGAATGACGTCTAAAAATGTTTTTTCCAAAACATAAAGAGAGCACACCAGTCGGTCAACAGGTGCAGGTAATGAAGTAACCTGATGAAGGTCTATGTACCAAAACGTTGTCGTTAAATATCTCTGAATGCCAGTGATAGAGATAGAGTGAGGGGATTTTTTGTTCTACCTTTTCCAAACAGGCAGACAATCTGACATTCATTCGGATGTGCAGCGGTGAGATATAAGCAGGGTTTGAACTTCTCTCTCAATCTCTGGGTCCTTTACACAAACACTTCTGTCACGTTTTATTGGTACAAACAAGTGCAACACTATGAATGTCTTCCAGGTAAGATTGTGCAAACGTGTGTGCAATTATGACCGTTTTAGCTACTACTGCATCTCGCCCCATCTCTCTGATGGCATCCTTTGCCCCATCTTCGGGTGTGGTGATTTAAAACAACTACAAACAGGTTTGCCCTTGTTTGGGCAACACGTTATATGAACTAGTTTGTTTCATGCATATCCTAGATTTTAATCACTGGCAATCAATGTTGTCAGTGTCACAATTCTCAAATGAAGTATTTGGTTTAAACTGTCTGAGAAGTTCGAGGAGGTCAGAGACTTTGTAGTGGGTTGGTGGTTTTGCCCGTCCTGGCTCTCTGTCCTTCTCTCCAGCCCCTGCTCACTCCCCAGACCTGCCAGTCCTGGTCACATGACATCCCCTCCCACCTACACACCTGTTCCCACCTTCCTCATCAGACCTGTAGTTTCTAGAAAACACACCTAAAACATTTTACTCGACTATATATTTGGAGTTTTTTATGACAAGTAATTGTTCTTTGTATGTAAGAAACATTTCACCAACAAAGACCACGCATCTTATGATTGAAAATTAGTTTGAAATAACATAACATACATCACAAAAAACATAATAAATAGAACTGGAGCCACCGGGAGATAATTGACAGACTTATAGAGGGAGACACAGGTTGTTAAATCAGGAGAAACTTAATTTACAGTGAACAAATACATTTATTAAATTGTGCAAAGTAAAGTAAAGTTGTGGAGAGTCGACACTGGTGGAGGTGTTGAAGACAGTCGGGGCAGGCTGAAGATAGATGATGTTAGGGGGGTCTGGGGCCCACAGGGAGCAGGACTCAAAAGCAGACTCAAGGCGAGGTAGATAGGTTCCACGTACAAGTTCTTTACTTCGAGTAGGGTTCGGTACACAGGAGAGGCACACAGGGAAATATCGCGGATACAATCCTCAAACATCTCCGAGACAAACTGGCACAGGACAAGGAGGAAACACAGACTAAATACACAGGGGAACGAGGCCCAGGTGGAAGCAATGAGGGCGGGCTTGTAATCACCCAGGAGGACGGCACACGAGAGAGGGGGGGTGTCTGAAACGAGAGACAAGGTGAGTGACAAACACAACAGGAACAGACTGTGGCAACAAACACTACCCAGAAGGTCTAGGCGTAACAGATGATGGCATGTTTGAGTGGGACTGCCCTCAGTGGAAGAAACCGTGAGCACCGGATGTGATGATGAATGGGGAGGAGGGTCACATCGGTTTATACTGAAATGACAGCTGACTGCACAGAAGAGAACAGGTCTTTCAAGTTTGACGGGAAATATATGATTGGCTGAGGGAGGCCGTGGCGAAATCGCCCACTGTCAGCTGATAGAGTAGGAGCCAGAGAGCGAGAGTCAGAGAGATGAGTGAGTGAATGAGAGCATGACAAGACTGTCCTAATGTAGGAGGTTAGAGTAAATCCTCAAACTTTACATAGTTAATTAATTTACAACTGTATGATTATAAATACTATATTTCAAAATATCACTCCTCTAAGCAAAGCTCTCTAAGTTTTACTGTACTTTACTCTCAGTAAATAATCAATGCTAACAATTTGATATTCAAGGAGGGATTTGGTAAGCCTAAAAGCATCATGGTGGCACCAAACATCCTGAGCCAAATTACGATCAGGACAACCAGGGAAATTACTCTTGCATATGTCACAACTACGTTAGAGGTAAGACCAGTGTCCAGATATAACGATGATCCATAGAAACCTGTGAGGAGAGCTTTCTCTCCTCACAGGTTTCTGTGGATCAACCAAACATCCTGAGCCAAATTATGAAAAGTGGTATCAGTCAAAGTCTATTCTGAATCCAATGTTACAGGTCAGATATGCTACTGGTTTACACGACAGGAGTTTGGTGCCAGTATCTTACCCCATCATCCTACATCAGACACACCAGAAGCCTGAAGTGAGGTTGAAAAGCTTGCAAGTTCATCTGCCAATTTGCCAGATGATAGACCTTCACGTCAACAGGGAGCCCCCCAGGAAGTCTGACCAATAAAATAAAATACTTTACTAGAAATTGTGACGAGTGGTTTTGCCTGTGGCTTACCTCAGAGCTGTCCAGCTGTCCTCTGTCCAGCATTCTATTCTGTTCCATTCTCAAGGGCAGATAATGTCTCCTTTTATGAATTCACTATTGCTAGTCCAGCGTTCATCATGTTTTCCATGGCGCAGTTTTCACAAAACTCCACACATTATGACCCATTAGCAGTAATAATACAACACTGTATATTAAAAAAAATAATTCAGTCTATTGCTTTGCAGATATTTTAAATCATACATGCAACAAGTCACAACAAAAGTTTAAGCTGTTGCAAGTAACTCCACAAATGATCCTTTTAACATTGTTAAACTGTCTATGTTTGCAAATTCATATTCAAACGCTAATATGTTGCATCCCATGTACTGTATGGTAATTATAGCCACACCCAAATCTCACCTGCACCTGAGTTTGGGAATTCGGCAATTGATGGATTTAAGACCTTAAAACTGTTCTGAACTGAATTATTTGGTGGATAATAGTTAAGACACATAATAATACGTCTTTCTATAAATTATTTTTTGTTTGGGTGGCACATTTCACTGCTCTGATTGGCGGAAAAGATTACACAATTAATATTTTACTGCTATGACTTTTTCCGACATGTCGGCTGTATATTTTGGCGGTGCTGTTGTCCCTCCCCAGACAATCTGCACTGCCAATCGAGGTGCACCTGATCCTCTAACCCAGTGGTCCCCAACCTTTTTTGCACCACGGACCGGTTTCATGTAAGACAATATTTTCAGGGGCCGGCCTTCAAGGTGTGGCGGAAAAACACGACGAAATAAAATGATACGATCGGCATGAAAACAAATCTAAAATGCATAAAAAAATACAACTCACAATAACGCTGAATCAGTGGCAGCCCTGAGCTTGTTTCTCTGCAACGAGACGGTCCCATCTGGGGGTAATGGGAGACAATGACACCCGAAGTGTGTTCCTGATGTCCAGTCTGTAGTATCTACTCCGTCATTTTGTTGTGATTGCCGTCACTGCAGAACATCCCGCTTCACAAAGAGGATGCTGGAAATGGAAGCAGAGTTTTCAGTGCTTTAGCGGCGATCTCAGGATATTCAGCCTAGATTTGAATCCAAAACACCAGCAGAGTTGTGGCCGAGACGACATGTGTCAAGAGGCACAGGCGGAAATTGCCAGAGAATCCGGTCATTTTTCTAAATAAAACCTCCTTCAGACTCTGACAATCAATAAAACGGAAATAATATAATATTTATTCTTCCTGTGCGGCCCGGTACCGGTGGTTGGGGACCCCTGCTCCAAACTAAAGCTAACCTCAGTTACTACCCAATGATATAATTATCAGTGAGGTTATGTAGGCCATACGATTAACATGCAGCACATTCAGACTAAATCATCATGATGGGCCTTAATGTTGCCACCTGTCCTGTAAAATGCATTTATCAGCTGTTTTTGATTTATACTACGTTCTGCTGTCCCCTTGGCCTGGACCATATATCTTTTCCTTTCTATAAGTTCACGTGAGACTGTTGTATTCATTTTGCTTTTATGTTCTGAACAAAAGAAGAGAAAATACTCAGTACTTTTCATTTATTGAAGTCACAGGAGTATACAAAAATATACTTGACCAGGTGGACATTTCATAATAAGGTTATTTATGTCTCAAAATGATCACGTTTCCCTCAAAGGGCCGGTTGTATTTAAGACGGTGTAAATGTAACTACTCCTAACATATTGGTAAATAACTGTCTCTGCATTTGATTATTGTTTATTCAAGTGTAAAAATATTGTGCATGCAGTTATATAAATGTAAAAATGCATTTAAGCACATTTCTGTTATTACTTAAATCCTTTTAATTTAGGGTTCAGAAACCCACATTACTCTATCAAAGATCAAACTGTGAAAGAAAATATCAAAGACAAATATCAAACAAGTTATTACAAGAACTTTGTTCAATGCTTAAAATCCTTTCAAGGGTGCATTTGCACAATCCCACGTGAAGTATTTCATGTGCTGTAAAGACACGTTTAAAGTAGTCTTCAATGTACTCACAATACATTTCCATGTCACATGTACAGTAACCAGCCAAAGAGCTGCTTCTGTGACTGTGTGTTTAACTCATAATTTTGAATTTCTATCTCATAACTTCGACGTTCTATCTCATAATTTCGACTATGGGTATATTTTTATTATCAAGTCTAACTTTAAATTATTATTAATTAATTTTTTTATTTTTTTTATTTTTTTAATCAGACGAATTCACGGGCCACATAAAATGACGTGGCGGGCCAGATCCGGCCCGCAGGCCATATGTTTGACACCCCTGGTTTAACGCATTGCCAAAATTGTTTTGGTGGCCTGTTAATGTAAGAAAATTGAACTTGTGAAACACTGGGACCACTGGGGCAGTTTTACAGTAATTTCAGTAACCCTGTAACAACACAGCTTTGCCAAAGGGTTCACTGTCTTTTGGCACAGCTACAGCGAACAAAAGTCAGTCTGAGGGCTCCAGGACCAGTGGTCACAGCTAGATCCCCGTCCATATAGGCAGCTGAAATTACCAATTAGTTCACCAATTGGCTGCAGCGGATTCGATTGGTTGTAATTAATTCTAGTTACTGGCCCGTAGAGCAGGACGGATGGCGCCATGCCTTTGTCCTACTGACACACTATCCCACAGAGCTGTGCCTCAGGGGGGAGGCAGCGGACATCAATACAGGGCCCTGCAGCTACTGAGTCCTCCACCTCCTCCTCCACACGCACACATACACGCACACGCACACACACACATTCACACTCACACGCTGATACACAGCACAGGCGGACCCCCTTGCAGCGCTCGACTGATTCCGGAGAAGACGAAACCTCAACCGCCTGAGAAGGCGCTGACGACAAACAAAGACAACAGAAATCTTGTGTTTCGAGACTCTGACCCTGTCTGTGTGTGTGTGGGGGGGGGGGGGGGAGGATGTGTTTGTGTGAAAAGAGAGAGAGAATCCGGTGTGGTCTGACAGCTCGAGGGGAGCTGGAACTTTACATCTTTCATTTAAACTTTCCTGCATTTTTTCAGTTATTCTTATCCATGATTCGCTGTGATAGTACATTTTTGCATGTGGAAGCAGGTGTGTGTGACTCTGTGTGTGTAGTAGTAGTGAGTGTGAGAGAATGGTGTAGCAGCAGTGGCCCAGTGCGGAGGTCACATGGCTCATTGATACCTCCCACACTGAAGGTCAAGGCTTCTACACCCAGGAGCAGAGGAGGGGAGGTCGAAACAGATCGATGATCCAGATAAAAATACACTGCACCTCAGCTAGTCTCCTTTATAAACACAGACACACACATTCGCAAACATATTCACAGATCCTCAACAAAAGACTTAAATGCCCTGATAAATGATCCTGGCCTCCTTTTAATGAAAGTGATATCAAAGCAAGAGCCACGCCGCAGTGACTGCTGGCTTTTTGGACAACGATACAGTAATGGAAGACCATTAAAAGATCATAACAGCTTAAACGATGAGGTCTCTGTTGTTGCTCTGGCCTAAACCTCCTGCAATCAAACCACCGTTTGCACTCAATATAACGCAGGACAGGTTGGGAGGTAAAGTAACTACTTCTCATAATGGCAGTACACTGACATCCACAGAGCATGCTGGTCAAAAAACATAAACTCTGTGGGGCAAAGAAAGACAGTGGAGTGGGTGAATGGGCAATGCTGGAGAGAGAGAGAGAGAGAGAGAGAGAGAGAGAGAGAGAGAGAGAGAGAGAGAGAGAGAGAGAGAGAAAATCAGACAAGAGTACAGCTCATGAAAGACGACAATGTGTGATTTATGTGAGCAGTGAGGGGGAGTGGTAATTGGGAGTAAAGCTCCGCAATGCTTTTAGTTAATGACAAGTCGACTAGTGAAGGATGTCCGAGCCACCACAGCTCCTTATCATGGATGCAGGTTGACAGTGGGAAGAGGGCAGTGTCGGTTAGCACCCATCAGGTAATGAATGAAGAGCCATGATGGGGCCCATGCATGAGTGGAAGGAACTACATTTACTCTCCTTACTGTAACACGTCTTTGAATTTACTTTAACTTAAGTACTATGTATCAGAAGTATAGTACTTTGTTACATTTCAAGTCGCATTCAGTAAAAACAACAAAGCCACATGAAAAAGTTGTGATAAACGTGGGAAGGGAATAAAAGAGAGACGATAAACCAGCAGCTGCAGCAGAGAAGAAGCTGCAGGTGTGGCCAGAGCTCCATGTCCAGAAAAGTGACACTGTGCACTCCAGAAATGATATTAAATGATACGTTATAAATATGGGTTCACATTGTGCCAAACATTGTTTGATGATGTTGGCTGGTGAACAGTGTTTTAGCTCAGAACAGAAAGTGTTCCAGTCTAGTTCTAGTCTCTGTTGTTCACAGTTCCCTGCTAAACTACATAAAACAATTACAATTGAAATGATAATATCCCATTGAACTCTGTTAAAAAGAACAGCGCTGACTCAGTAACTAAGAGCCCTCAAGTCAACTGGGTAAATGTGAGGAAATGAATGAACAACACATCTGATCTCACCGCACTCATCATCAGCCATCAACAGCAGAGACAGATGAGTGAAATAACCACAGATGAGTTGAAATCAATACTGATGTTTTCCCTTCACCACGAGACAACTGCTGGCATGACGAGGTTTGTTACAAGAATCAGTAAAAACTACCGTCTTCATGAAATACATTTTCCCATCAGAGCAAGGGAGCAGACAAGCTTTCCCATAATCTGAGAGTATTTGGCACCAAATTAGGCAAATAATGTTTATTTGCAAGACAGCGTCCGTGCTCCGTGTCTTATAATGTTTGAGGGGACATAAATAAAGACAGGGAAGGATACAAACTAATTAGGTATTCATGCTGTGGGTTGAAGGGGTCTTGGTGTTATTCAAACAAATTCATTAATCATGACTTGAATGTCAAGAAGAAGCATAACTGAGCTTATGCTGACATTTCTGCTGATGTTACTAAAAACACAGAGGACATCTGTCATTTTGTATCATCAAGTTAATGATGATAATAGAATTTGACACCATTCAAGTTATGATTCATTCCGAATAGCAGATGAACAAGCTCATGCTTTGTATGATGTATTGCTTTAACTTGTATCTGCAGACAAGCAGACTACACTACCATACGGCTATAAGTTTAGAATTGCGACCAGTCATGGATGAATATTTGTCCAATGAAATGTGTGCATGCAAGGTGTTTGCTCAATTAAAATGTGCATTTGTTTGCTCTGTCAGTGGGCATGGTTTTATGTAAATTAAGTTAGGGTTAAGTTCATAGTGTGGTTCAGCATCTTTATACCAGAAGTGAGTGCAAGCAGCTCGAGCCTACATTCAGTTTCAAACAGATCGGCTGAGCTTCTACTTTCATGCAGGCTGAAAACACACAAAAGTGTAATAACACTTACATAGCCACAATCAATAGTTCCAGCGTGTTACGACAAGAACCAGGCACAGCCACGGTTAAATACATCACATCAAACAATCGACTTGATGTCGAATGAGATGTCCCTATTCCACCACGACTGTATTGAAACTGTTGAGGCTTGCGGAACATACTGAGAGAGGACAGAGAAAATGGAGGTGTGCTCAGAGCATGCCTGTGGCAAAGCTCCGTCAGATATTGTTTGTGTTTAGCGCTGGGCTCCATGAAGAATTGATGAAGCTCTCTGGAATGGCGCTATCATCGGGACAGGGAAGAATCAGAGCGTGGCAAAAATTGCGTCTCTGCCTCCACTGCGCAAAGCCCCCGCCATTTATGAGAGCCGTCCATTAGCTCCCGCCACGGGGCCCAAATCCTGCACTGCGGTGAGAGGGCGATAGTTAGTGTGTGCGTGTGTGTGTGTGTGTGTGTGTGTGTGTGTGTGTGCGTGTGTGTGTGTGTGTGTGTGTGTGTGTGAGCATGACAAGAGGCAAGCAAGAGAAATTTGGCCAAACCAACAAGGAAATAAGTAACACAAACAATACGAAGTAAAAGAAGGCGAAGGAGAAGTATCACATACCTTTTGTCTTTAAAGACTCAGTCAGTCAAGCAGTAAGGTGACTGGTTGAAGACATGTTGCTGCATATTAAGTATGCGCTATGGCAGAGGTACATCCCCTCACACACTCAGTCGGGCCATTAGTACTGGTGGCTTGTTTGAGGCCTAAGGCCCTTCCCAAAGGCTCAACGGTAAAAGCGTATGTGTGTTAGTGTGTGTGTGTGTTTGTGTGTGTGTGTGTGTGTGTGTGTCTGTGTGTAAATGGCGGAGAAGACAAGAATAGCTGAAGAAGGATGCGAGAAGCAAAATAAAGGCAAAGAGGTTAGAGAAGTAATAAGATAGAAATGATGTGCAGTCATAGATGCAAAGCATGAAGAAAACACAAAGGGCACAGCGGTAGTAGAAGACAAACCCTGCGCGCAGACACACACACACACACACACACACACACACACACAGCTGATCTTCTTACACATCCTTGGCTGTCTGTAGGCTAACCACAATCCTGCTCCCTGCAGTGCTGACCGCAAAGCAGTCAACAGAGGCACACTGGGCCTTATCCTGCATGACACGCTGGTCGATAATCATGCACACCACCGCATAGCACAACACCACTGTAACTGCAATACCTGGGCCTGCCTGCCTGCCTGCATGCATAAACAAACGGCTGGATGAAGCCACGCTCACACTGATACATCTCGTGGAAATGGAGATCGTTTCAAAACCTATTGAATATCTGATCTCTTCTTACTGTTACCACGGTACATGTGAGATTAAAGTTTGATGACACACTGAGTTCGTGGGGAATTAAAACAAAGACAGTTTGGTAATCTGCCATATACTGTGTGACTTTGTGGAGAGAAACGTCGTCTCAGTCCCATGTGTGAGCCGTGATTCGTTCGTTTGAATTGGAAGTGTTAGGATCTCCCAACTCCGGAGGCTGCATCATCCTTCCTCGGTTGAGTTTCCCTCCCGACTCAGGGAGAACGGACAGGCTTTGGCCACTGGACACGGTGCCGTAGTCTGTTTGGATATTGTTATCTGTTTAAGTCTGCAGCTATATATATATATATATATATATATATATATATATATATATATATATATATATATATATATATATATATATATATATATATATATATATATATATATAATAAAGATCTTGAAGGATTAATCTGCTGTGTGAGCGTGCGTTTGGGTCCATCTACTACACCACCACATAACAGAACGGACTGACCATGTCGGACCCAGCTGCCGCAGCAGATTTTCTTTCTGCGGATCAGCTGCAGAGGGCGATGGCCAACCAGGGCGCGCTCCTCGGGCAACACCATCAGGTTCTGCGGGACCTAGCGGACTCGCAGCGATCTATCGGGGCCCAGGTAGCGGAGATAGGAGGCCTACTGCAGGACTTCATGCTACGCCATTCTCCTCCCTCGGAGCCGGTCCCTGAGGACGCATCCAGCACCCGTGAGTCCTTTGTTCCCTCACCGGTGCCCTATAATGGAGCGTCCCGGGAGTGTAGAGGGTTCATGCTCCAGTGTGGATTTGTTTTTAACCAGCAGCCCCGCACATTTGCTTCGGACAATGTGAGGGTGGCCTTTACGGTGGGGTTGCTGTGCGGCAAGGCGCTGGTCTGGGCGGAGGCTTGGCGCAACAGGCTCAGCCCAAACCTCTTCGCGGAGGAGTTGAGGAGGGTATTTGACCACCCAGTTTACACCAGGGACGTTGCTCAGCGCCTGCTCAGTCTTCGTCAGGGTTCCACCAGCGCAGCGGAGTACACGTGGACTTCCAGATTCTGGCCACGGAGTCCGGTTGGGACAAGGAGGCGCTTAAGGGGATATATCGCCACAGCCTTTCGGATCTGTTGAAGGATGAGCTCGCAGTCTGGGAGGAGCCAGAGTCATTAGAGGAGCTCTACACTTTGGCCATCAATATGGATAACCGTATCCGGGAACGTCAGTTGGGTTTCCGTCCCAGCCTTCAGTTCCCGAGCCCGTCCGGACGGTACAGCTCTGCGCGCCCCTGTTCTCCTACCTCGGCCCCTCCCCCTTTCGAGCCGGAGGAGCCGATGCAGATGCTCGGGGGCCCTGCGGGACACCGCAGGGCCGTCTGCCCTGTTCGACCAAAAGAGAGCGCTCGCCAGTAAGAGTGGGGATGCTGGCGAGCGAGGCAGAGAGAATTCACCCTTCTAAGCCTCGTGCACTGTTTCCTGCCACCCTGAGTTTAGCTTCTGGGCCTGTGCACCTGTCGGCACTCATTGATTCAGGGGCTGAGGAGAACTTTTTGGACACTGAGTTTATTAGGAGTAATGGGATTCCCGTGGAGGCGTTGGAGTGCGCTCAGCTAGTGAGCGCAGTGGATGGCAGTTCACTGGCAGAGATAACACACCAGACTCAGCCAATTTCCCTGCTCGTGTCCGGTAATCACAGCCAGAAGACCCGGTTCGACGTGTTTCCTACCCCTCAGACACCCCTGGTCCTGGGACTTCCCTGGCTTAAGGATCATAATCCACAAATCGATTGGGTTGGGGGTAGGATCACCGGCTGGAGCTCCACCTGTCACTCTCGCTGCCTCAGGTCTGCGGTCCCCCGGCAAGCTCCCCCCCCCAGCAGACCTAACACCGGTCCTAGCCTCTCCGCTGTGCCCCGGGAGTATTTGGATTTAGGAGAGGCATTCAGCAAGGAGCGGGCTCTTTCACTCCCCCCTCATCGCCCCTACGATTGTGCTATTGACCTGCTCCCGGGCGCCCCACTTCCCACTAGTCGGCTATATAATCTCTCCCGGCCAGAACGCGAGTCTATGGAGAGATATATAACTGAGTCAGTCGCCGCAGGAATCATACGTCCCTCATCTTCGCCTGTGGGAGCGGGTTTCTTCTTTGTCTCCAAGAAGGACAAGAGCCTCCGTCCATGCATCGATTTCAGAGGTTTGAATCAAATTACTATCAAGAATAAATATCCTTTGCCACTCATCTCGTCTGTTTTCGAATCCTTCGCTGGAGCTAAGACATTCACCAAGCTGGACCTACGCAACGCGTATCATCTGGTCCAAATTCGCGAGGGAGACGAGTGGAAGATGGCCTTTAACACACCCTTGGGACACTTTGAATATCTGGTGATGCCGTTTGGATTGACCAATGCCCCTGCCGTCTTTCAGGCACTGGTTAATGATGTCCTCCGCGACTTCCTCAACCGTTTCGTGTTTGTGTATATTGACGACATTCTGATCTTCTCCCCGAATCCCCAGGAGCACACTAACCATGTCCGCCAGGTGCTGCAACGACTGTTGGAGAATCAGCTCTTCGTTAAGGCTGAGAAGTGCGAGTTCCACGTCTCCGCTGTGCAGTTCCTGGGCGTCTTCATTGAGGAGGGTCAGGTGAGAAAGGACCCCGAGAAGGTTAAAGCCGTAACGGAGTAGCCGGTGCCCACCTCACGAAAGAAGCTCCAGCAGTTTCTGGGGTTCGCTAACTTCTACAGAAGGTTCATCCGGGACTACAGCCGAACGGCAGAACCGCTTACGCGACTCACCTCCTCCAAGGTGTTGTTTTCATGGACCCCAGAGGCCGACAGGGCTTTTTCTGCTCTCAGTGAGCGGTTCGTCTCGGCTCCAATCCTGGTCCACCCAGACGAGACACGGCAGACACGGAAGCACCGGAGTCGGAGCCGTACTGTCTCAGCGGTCAGTTTCCGACTCTAAGGTCCATCCTTGTGCTTTCTTCTCCCGTAGACTTTCCCCTGCTGAGAGAAACTACGACGTGGGCAAACGAGAGCTGTTGGCTGTCAAGTTTGCCTTGGAGGAGTGGAGGCACTGGCTGGAGGGATCGGTGGTCCCCTTCATCGTTTGGACCGACCACCGAAATCTGGAGTATATCCACACGGCGAGATGCCTCAATTCTCGCCAGGCCCGTTGGGCTTTGTTCTTCGCCCGCTTCAATTTCACCATCACCTATCGGCCAGGTCACAAGAACACCAAGCCGGATGCACTCTCCCGTCAGTTCGCCCCGGAAGGGGGGAACTCTACTCGCGATACCATCCTGCCTGCTGCGTACGTGCTCGGTGCTGTCACCTGGGAGATCGAGAGGGTGGTATGTGAGGCCCAGCAGGCTCAACCTGACCCTGGAGGGGGCCCTCCGAATCGTCTGTTTGTCCCTCCGTCCGTCCGCTCCCAAGTCCTGCGGTGGGCCCACGACTCGCATCTCTCTGGTCACCCCGGCATCCGGTGGACTATAGACTGGCTCCGCCGCACCTTTTGGTGGCCGTCCCTCGAAGAGGAGACCCGTACGTATGTGCGGGCCTGCACTACGTGCGCCCGGAACAAGGCCTCGCACCGACCCCCCCATGGGGCTACTACGGCCACTCCCTGTTCCACAACGTCCGTGGTCCCATATTGCGGTGGATTTCGTAACGGGTCTCTCCCCGTCAAACGGTAACACCGTCATTCTGACTGTGGTGGACCGGTTCTCAAGGGCGGCCCACTTCATTCCCCTGCCCAAGCTTCCATCGGCCCGTGAGACCGCTGACCTACTGGTCCAACACGTCTTTAGGCTTCATGGCATTCCTGCGGACATAGTCTCGGACCGTGGCCCGTAGTTCTCATCCCAGTTATGGAAGGCATTCTGCCACACCCTCGGCGCCACGGCCAGTCTATCCTCGGGATTCCATCCGCAAACTAACGGCCAGACGGAGAGGCTGAACCAGGAGCTCGAGGCCATCCTCAGGTGTGTGACCGCCACTAATCCCTCCTCTTGGAGCCATCACCTCCCGTGGGTTGAGTACGCCCACAATTCCCACACATCTACTGCCACCAGACTGTCTCCTTTTGAGGCCTCCTTGGGCTATCAGCCTCCCCTGTTCCCTAGCCAGGAGGTCGAGGTGGCAGTTCCATCAGTCCAACACAATGCCCGTCGTTGTAGACGGGTGTGGAGAGCGGCTCGGGTGGCTCTGCTCCGCACGGCTGAGCAGAATAGGAGAGTGGCGGCTGTCCCAGCTCCGGCATACCGTATTGGACACCGGGTCTGGCTTTCGACCAGGGACATCCCCCAACGTACCGAGTCGAGGAAGCTCTCCCTCAGATACATCGGTCCTTTTCCCATCATCTCCATCGTCAACCCGGTGTCGGTCAAGCTGCTGTTGCCTCGCTCCATGAGGATTCACCCGGTGTTCCATGTCTCCCTCCTCAAGCCTGTTGTCCCCTAAATCCTCCGCCAGCACCCCCTCCACCCCCCCGCCTCATCGAGGGGGGCCCCGTCTACGCGGTCAATCGCCTCCTGGATGTCGTCGGATGCCGTCGAGGTCGGGGGTTTCAGTACCTGGTGGACTGGGAGGGTTATGGACCTGAGGAGCGGTGCTGGGTGCCACGGTCCAGGATCGTTGATCCGGGGCTCATATGCGCCTACCACCGACAGCACCCCGGTAAGCCGGGCGGTTCGCCAAGAGGCTCTCGTTGAGGGGGGGGGGGTACTGTTAGGATCTCGGTCTGACCTAGTGTGTGCTCCTCTGTTTTTCCCCCTGTCAGTGTTGTTGTTTTAAGACCATGTGTTTATGTTTTGTTTTTGTGTCAGCCTATAGTTTCCACCCCCGAGTTCCATCTCCAACCACGCTCCTCTCCCCAGGCTCAGCTGTGGGGAATTCCGGTGATCAGCTCCGACGGACTTAAATACCCCCAGCTGTCCTCCGGCACGTTGTCAGTCCGTACGGTTACCTGTCTGGTTCTGGTCTCCGTGAGTTTGAACAGTGTTTTCAGGAACAGTTATTTCGAACCTTTCTGGCTGTCTGCAGCACTCCTGCCGTGCAGAGTCGATCCCCGGGAATTCACCTGTGCGCAGAGGCCGACCCGAGTAGTACCACGGAGTTCACCGGTCGGCATCCCTTGTGTTCATCCCGGACCGTTTCCAGCCGTGAGTAAGGTTGAGTTTCCCTCCCGACTCCGGAGGCTGCATCATCCTTCCTCGGTTGAGTTTACCTCCCGACTCAGGGAGAACGGACAGGGTTTGGCCACTGGACACGGTGCCGTAGTCTGTTTGGATATTGTTGTCTGTTTAAGTCTGCAGCTATATATATATATATATATATATATATATATATATATATATATATATATATATATATATATAAAATAAAGATCTTGAAGGATTAATCTGCTGTGTGAGCGTGCGTTTGGGTCCATCTACTATACCACCACATAACAGGAAGTGTATTTCACATATAGTACAAGTGGGCTACATGATAATATTAGCTTGTTCCTCCTCATTTAGCCATCGCTTTGATTTGCTGAATTGTTGTAGATGTTGAGACAGAACATAATTAATGTTGGTGGTGGAGGTAAATATAATAGTTTTGGTTACAGGCCAGGGGGCCAGGTTCATTTGTCGGGGTTTTTAAGTCTTTTGTTGAGGATGTGTGAATATCTTTGTGAATGTGTGTGTCTGTGCCTAAACATACACTACCGATTGTAACTTTGGTGGAGGCACTGGAAACGTTTACAGTGGTTCTACTGGTTGGAAGTGACTACTGTGACTACTGGTTTGTCACACCATGACCAGATACACTGAGATTCACGAAATAATTCGTTATTTTGAAATATGTTCGTGTATATCAAGTTATGGATAGTCATAATCAACATAGTCATCCTTTAGTTGATTGTGATTCTGAACGACTCTTTTTAGTTACCTCAATGCACAATTATACTGTCCCTGTTCCACAAAACATTTAATTATGAATTAGCTGTTCAGTTATATATTTCGCGAGCTTAACAAGCTGGATAAAAGAAGGCAATACGCCTGTGACAGAGGTAAAGAAAAGAACAGCTAGATAACCGAGGCTACTCTAGTACTGTCGGTTTTACCGTGGCAATAAAATGCCTGATGGATCACCAACAACCAACCTTGCACTGCACACAGCAACACAACATCAAAGACAAACTGTCACATAATGCCGCTCATGCAGTCCTACATCTGTATGCACCAAATTACTAATTGCACCATCAGCCCATTTCCAGCATGAAGTTTGTGAACTGAACTTCAATAGTCTTCTATCAGCCAACTGACTACAATGCATAAATCCCACAAAGCTAGACCATAGGAGGTCTCCTGAAATATTAATTCATATAGGATTGTAAGGAGTATTGTCTATGTATAGAAAACATATTGGAAAGTTTGATAGAGGGTAAGAAAGCTGTAAAAAAGCATTTGTAGTGTGATTTCCTAATGTGGTTCACAAACAGCTTCCTCAAGGTTTTTGGTTAATTGTGAAAGACACCCAATTATTGAATGGGAAGCTTCCAAGAGTGAATTAAACAGTGATGCAGAGCTTTGCTGAGATCGGTGTGATAAAGGATAAAAAATGTTTTTTTCTCAGTTTTTTGACAATACTGTCTGTGAGCAGTTCAGACTCTGTGTTAACAGGCTGCATGTTTGTGTTGGAACAAGCAGCGGTGCAGCCAGTGATGGTTTCCTCAGAAGGCCTCAGCATTCACTGTGAAACTGAACAGAAAACCTAAAGAATGTGGACGAGAGACTTGTGAGGCAAGAAAGTTAAACAGCAGATTTAGAAACTCGACAGCCCCACCTGCTGTCCATGTGTGCATTGTCCTCAGGGTTCAAGTTTACACATGCCACTCATAGTGTTAAGTGTACAGGGTGGCAATACAAAAGACTGACACGGGATTATTATGAAGTGTTTAAGCAGGAAAAGCAAAAAGCAGTCCAAAAATTGTACACATGAATTATACATACTGTGACAAAAAGGTGCATAATTCTTCTGATTGTTGTGCTCCCAAAAGTTTCAAAATAAAACCCTGATGATAACATCAGAGCTTTCTCCACAAGGGTTTGAGACTTCAATATTTTGACAAAAAGCCTTTCTCACAAACTGGAGGTGTGGGATTTGAAAGAAATGGGCATTTATGAGGCAGACAGGGTCCATTGAAAGACACTATCAAGTCGTATTGTAGGAAATGTAGTGGTTTTTTTTTTTACCAAAGTCAGGATATCTCCGCCATATGCTGATTTTGACCATTCCTTTCGTCTCTTGTTACTCCACCAACTTAAGGACAGTTCAATACTGAATAGCCTCAGTAGCCCATTGAAACTCAATCAAGTCATGAAAATCAAGACTTGGCAGGTACTTATGCATTGCTCTTCCCGCTCTCTCTCTTTACTTGCTGTGTTTCAAAAGAGTTGGAACTGCCACCATGTTTTCAATACGGAATTACAGTAAATAAGCAAGTATGATAAAATGATCGGGAATATTTTTTTCAGTTAAATAAAAGAATAATGCCTTATTTTGTAAACCTATAGTTTTGAATAAAGAATTAAACTTCAATTCGTCAAAGATTGTTATTTCTGGTGTGGACAGTAATGTCAAACCTGAGTCACAATTTAGTTTATTTGAAAAATCCTTAATTATCTTGTAAGGCAAGAAGTTGTGTCTGTATGAATGAGATGGCGGCGGACACCTTAAGGTGGAACATATACACTATCGGAATCACAGAAAAAGAAACGGATACCTTTTATCAGTACGTCAGATCACAGGCCACTTTCCACTTTATAGCCCTTTGAACCTAACAAACAAAACGTCAGTATGTGCAAGCACACACACACACACACAATCCATTATCTTCCACTGAGCAAATATAAACCAAACCTGCACACACGCATAGACACACTCTTAAAAAAATCCATTTGTACTGTTTGAAGAAGAAACTACAAAGCAAAGAATGGCACCAAGTGGCGGCGCGTTGGCCTGCATCTGGGCAGGTTTCAACTCCCCTTATGGCCTAGATCAGAGGAGTGAAGCCAAGCAGGATCTCAGTCCTCTGTCAGATGAATGAAACCACTTAGCAAATTAGCAGTCCTTCCTTTCGGCCTTTGCAACACACACACACACACACACACACACACACACACACACACACACACACACACACACACGTGGACAAACAATGCAAGTGCATAGTGCAAAAGCACACACACACAGGTGCACAAGTACACACATTTGCACACACTCAAATAAGCAGCATGTGATGGTAAAAGGCCAGGTCATGAGAGACTAGCGGGACTAGAACCATGCGAAGGCTGGAGAGAAGAAGAGTGAGAGGAAAAGAGGGAGTGAGAAAGAAGAGGAGAGTATGAAGAAGGTGAGAGGAGAGTGGAGGATGATGACACAGTGAGAACGGGGAAAACGAGAGGGGAGGAAGATGGTCAGGAGGTGTAAGTAAAGAGAGCAAGGAAAAAGGGAGGACACGGGGGCAGGCGAGGATGACAGGGTGCGTCCCAGTGGAGAGAATGGCCGCTGGGCAAATTAGTGTAACACCAAAAGCCAGCCTGTTGAAGGGACCATGCGGGGGAAGGACAGAGCAGCAGGACGAAGGGGGAATTGCCTGTGGCACGCATCCCTTTTACAGGGGTCACCACCGGTACACATTGACTCAAACGCACAAACACACACTTACGCAAGCGCACACACACAACCCTTTCCCCACATAATTCCACAAACGTATATAAGTGCACCTACATGCAATCATCTAAGGGCATTTTGAGATCACCAAATAAGAAGAAACATGGCCATGATCGTATTATGTGATCAGTGCCGATTAAATTATTTATACAACGGACAATACACACAATGGTGGGTGCTAGACGTGTGTATGTGTACTGCCTTCATCCCAGTGTCCAGAGAAGCACGTCAACGGACTAACAGAAGAACGGAAACATGAGGTTCAAATTGATTAACATCGGAGTTCTTAGCAGTAATGCCGAGGATTAAGACAGCGAATAAATGTTTCATTCAAAGCCAGACCAGGATCAAACGTTAGAAAGGCCCCCGGCTCGCTCTCTGGGGTTAGCGTGATTCTGCTCTTTCCTCTCCTCCTCCTCCTCCTCCTCCTCCTCCCTCAGCTGTTGGTTTTCAGCTGTATTATGACAGCCACTACAGATTGTCTCACTAGCAACTACAGGCCCTGCCCTTGTGCCTACACATCATTAGCTCTCCATCTGTCAGCTTCCTAACAGGTTCCCACTAATTCCCAAGGACTCACTTCATTGCATTCCTATCCAACAGGCAGCAGCAGCAGTCGGCTACAGACTGCACTCTGTCCTGTTCAGTTCGGAGCCTCTCTTTTCTTTGACTTTTCCTTCTCTCTCCTTCACATTCCCCCTGATCCTGCATTCTCTTCCTTACTTCATCCCTCTCCTCTTGTACCCTATTTGCCAATCCTCGCCCCCATATGAACTCCTCCTCCACTTTTAACCTTTCCACTGCACCCCTCTCATCCCCCTTTCATTCTTCTCCTCAGACCTGTTCCTTAAAGTATCTGGCGAGATTCAAGGCTAGCGCCAGTGGTCAACAGGGGATTAGCAAGTATGGAGGTTGGAGAATGTGTGAAAAACAGTTCAGTCAAACACTCTGCGGGCCACTGGCACTCTCTCTCTCTCTCTCTCTCGCTCTCTCTCACACACACACACACACACACACACACCAGAGATAACCCACACTAAAGCACAAACCAAAGCAACCGGACTAAACTGCTTCTGGCATCACGTTTATCACTTTGCTTGTTCACGTGGTCCAGAGCCCCGCTTCCGAGAGGAATGTACGCACACAAGATAAATATAAAGACTGCATGTTTTTGCAGATAAATTGAAATAAAATAAAAAGTAAAAAAGATTATAATGAGAAAGCACAGAAAGATGTCGTGGCTAATGGCAGCGACGTTGACACTGGTCCTAGCAAATGGGCTTTGTGGCTGTGTATGTAACTCTATCTGTAGAGGGGGAATACAGCAGTGGTTGGGTAATGGAAAGGTCATTTAGCCAATCCCCCAGGTAGGGGGGGCTGGTCTGACACAGCTCGTTTGTCACAGTTCAATAACTGCCACTCCAGGGAGTGTGAGGGAGAGAGAGAGAGAGAAAAACGAGTGAGAGAGGGGTTGGAAACTTAAGTGTATTTGTGTGTGAGTGCGCGCTGAAACCCTGGTGTGTGATCGTGTGCTCAGGGCCCTGGCAGCACAGCTGATTCCCAGAGCTTGTCCCTCCATTAGAGGCCTCAAACGGGGTCACAGCGAAGGCCAAGCACCACCGACTCAGTCATCTGGACTTGAAAACTTGCTGGGAGCCTTGATCTGGGAGCATTGTCCTAACGAAAACCATTTAAAAGCCAATTGAATAATCTGAAAAATGTATTGTCACAAGGTACACAGACCAGTTTTTAATGAATTGATGGAAACTGTATGTTTTGTGGGTAAATGGTTTTCACAGGACGGCATTGTAGCTCTTGAATAAATCATCCAAAAAAAGGATCTGTCTGTCCAAGCAATCAATAAATCGAACGTTTCTCTGGCCGGTTCAATTGCACCTCAAAGTGCTTTATACATTTTTTTTAAAACACATGAATATCAAACAAATAACAGCAAAAGATGACGCTCCATTATTCTCAGTTGGCTGTATTGATCAGCACTGTCCCTTTGACAACCTTGATGTCGTTTCGGTGTGTGAATGATCCCCCAGCTTTGTGAGAGAGCCAAAGATGTTCACACATTTCATTGAGTGACGGCTGAGAGACACCACAGTCTGTCCTTCTCCTCACTTTGAAAATCAATCATACGCTTCTAGCTTCACACGTGTCTCCATATCTTCCCGGAAAGACGGCCGAGGCACAGATTTGTTTTTCATCTCAACTGGATTGAGAGATTTGGGGATTTTATCTCCAACGCCCCCCGTGGAGATTTGAGAACTACAGACTCTGTCACGGGAGGGTTTGATCCCGTGTAATGCTTCCAGGGTTGTTTGATATTTTCTAGAAAGGTCTGTGTCTCCCCCTTGTGTTCATCACAGGAACGTGCAGGACAACAGTCGGATGGAAATGTTTGTCTGTCACAACACATCTTTCAGGAGATATTTATGTATTACATGGAAGTGCGAACATATTGATGAAGTATGATAATAATTTGAATAACATAACTTAACAATGATGTTGTATTTATGATGTAACACAGCCACTCTAGGTGCTTGCCAGCCATCTGAAGCAGAGACTGAAACCACACTGTGTGACTGAGTTTGTCACTAAATGACCAAACAACAAATAAAATGTTCATCTTCAGCTCACAGATTACATCAAATACAGAGACATACAGACTATATCATCCAAGCAGATATAGACAATCGGCTGTTGTGTTTGACAAAACCTTACAAAGCCTACAGACATTCAGCCCTGTACACCAAGTGATAGTGAAAGAGATGCTGTCGCATACATGGGCTGAGCTGACTGTGGTCAGTGACATCATGGGACAGAAGCTCTTCCTCTTTCATAATGACTCTCTGACGTTCAGGACACTCACTGAACACAGTTTACTCGGCCTTCAAATACTTTATTTAGGTTGTTGGCGAGCGATTAACTTGAGAGAGAGAGAGAGAGAGAGAGAGAGAGAGAGAGAGAGAGAGAGAGAGAGAGAGAGGAGAGAGAGAGAGAGAGAGAGAGAGAGAGAGAGAGAGAAGTCAAAGAAGTTCACACTGAGGAAAGCAACTGTGTTCAGTTCATGGAAGTAACAAGTGAGATGACACCTTTGATGTTTAAAGACGCTTTCTGGGTAAGTCTGTCGTGCTTTGCTGTGGTTGTCCTTGTTCTTGAAAACTGAATGTTCATTGGTGTCGTCGCAGTCATGCAATCATTCATGGTACATTCATGTAGAATTCACATTTTAAGCAAATGTTTTAAAGAATTGAATTCATTAATTTAGCAGATAATCAAAAGTACCTACTAAACAAAATCCCTGATACCAGTATTCTGCAGACTTAAACTTGCCAACATTTGGAGTGTAGAGGTCAAATTTAACATGTTGTAAAATACAAATATCTTTATTGAATTCTTAAGTTCTGGCAAATTTGTATCACCGAAAAAAGACGGTACTGATGAGTTCATGAATACCCTAAAACTTTGTGCCACAGGGTCCATCTGTGTCGATCTACTTACTCTTTGAGGGGCAGTTTCATGAAGTACTGAGTGTTGCCATGTCACTATTTTTGCAAAATGCTAGTTCTGCATTTTTACCACAAAGTGAGTCCAGGATTGACTCAAGAACATGTTGCAACCGTTGTTGAGCAATGCTGTTCATTGCCGTATTTCTCTAAGCTTGTTATATGTCTTCTAAATGCAGGGGTCCAGTTTCACCTGTCACGCAGGCTATGACGCTGTGATCCAAAGGTTGCAAGATGGAAGGCATATGTGCAAAGATGTGGAGGAGCTTTTAAAGATGAGGTAGCGTCAGTCTGTATCCAAAACTTGTGGATTTGGGAAATTCAAATGTTTGTGATTGTTGTGTCGTTATGTTACCATGAGATGGACAGAAATCGAAGTAAATATAGCTTTCTCCAGCAAGGGCCAGTTCTCGAGACAGAAGAACTGGACTACTCTGCAAATAATTGAGGCTACTGGAGTTTTTATTATCGGGAGACAACAGCGCGTGTAATCGGTCACACCTGTGTTCAGTTTTTAAGGTGTGTTCACACCAAACGTGGCGCGAACAATTCCCGCCGCGTTTGGTGTGAACGCACCTTTAGTCCCGCCGCTGCTTTGCATCCCATACAGTTGGTCAATTGCTCTCTGTTCAGCAAAAACATTCAGCAGCACCACAAATACTGGATACAGCAAATGATAATAGAGGACTACAGTCATATGCGGTAAACCTCGAGGTGTAATCCAATATAATAAAAGTAATGATGGTAAATGATGGTAGCATATCACAACAAGCTACAGGGAAGCGTGATGCGTCTCTTTCGTTAGACGAGAAAAACACTGCTCAGTTTTGTCAGTAAATACTGAAAAGCTAATCCTGGGCTCCAGTGTGAACTTCTCATCATCTGTGTTCATACTTCACAGGACACTAGCAGAGGAGAGGTATGGGAAGGAACTGGTGACGATTGCTCGCAAAGCAGGAGGACACACAGAGACCAGGTAAATACATCGGCTGAATGAAACATTACGTACTGTACACACATACTGTACACTTGGTATATAAGTAAGACATATTAGAAAAAGGGGGTCACATATTTATTTTGTTGAAATGACGATCTGATGAGTTTAGTGCTGATTGAAACTGACTCGCAACATATGAAACATCAGTCTATGAGTCATATATTCTTTTGAAAGGAAGCAAAAATCTGTCTGTGAGACAGAAAAAGAGAAGAAGAAGAAAAGAGTGGCTGTGGGTATGTGCAACCTACCGCAGCAACAGTGGGTCATTATATGTTGCCAGATTTCCTGTTTCTGTCCTGTCACAAGCTCTCAGACATTTAAGTTGTACTGAGCTTGCTCTAATGTTTGTCTGATCCTAAATGTGCATTGTTTTTTCCAGCACCTTGAGAGCATCCTTTGAACTCTTAAAAACACGTGAGTTTATCGATAGCCAAGCGCAAATCTCACCAAAGTACTTGCTGCTGTCTTTTTGTGTGTGTCTATAACATGTAGAATTGACTCATGTTGCTGTTTTTGGCTGCAGAAATCGAGAACATTGGTAACTTTCACATCCAGCTGTCCGATGTATTGAAAGAGGAGGTGAAAAAGATTGAGACATTCAGAGAACGGCAGAAAGAGCAGAGGAAGAAGGTACTGGGCCGTTTGTGTTTAACAGCTGACTGATTGTACACACATATAGAGCTGAGGTTTGATGGCTTTCTCGAGCTCGTCTCTTTCTCCTCTACCCGAGTGCAGATTGTACGTATGAGGTCATTTAAATTCCTTTATAGGTAATAAATATGTATTCATATTTACAAAGCTAAGTGATGGCCAAGTAATGCATGCACCACTAGAATTCCTACTATGATAACAAAATTCCAGTCATTATTAAACCTACCGGAAGCTGAACAAGTTATTTCAGAATTTGCATTTAGCTCAAGTTAGAAATAACTTTAAAGTTTCCACAGCATGTTAGTAACTGTGGGTATCAAAAGAATACACAGTAGATGAATACAATCAATATTTTAAGAGCATTCTCGTTGCCCATATAGTTCCAAAGCATCATGGAGAAGGTTCAGAAGAAAAAGGTTTCTTTGTACAAGAGGACCGTGGAAGTAAGTAACAGCCGAAGCTGATATTTCAATTATTACATTTTGCATTTAATCCAGAAATCAAGCGTGACTTCTTTTGCCGTTGTTGAGGCGCTGATTTGATGCCATGCTGTGTTTATGCTCATCACTGGCATGAAGAACAAACATTACACAGCTCTTGGACCTCTGGTTTCTGTTTCTGTCTCTTACAGTCGAAGAAGAGTTATGAGCTGAGATGCAGAGAGGCGGACGAGGCAGAACAGGGGGCGACCGTTGCATCCAAAAACTCAGAAAAGGTATATTAACTAAACTGGTTACCTCACTATAAGAGTATTGTCAGACCAGTTGGAGGTTTTAAGGAATTCAAATACAGACTTCCATTTAGATATTTGGCTTTGCACCCCAAACTGCAAGTTTAGTGGTGGAACTTTTCTGCAACTCTATTAGGAGGAACTTCAGTATGTTCATGAGCGGCTGTTACATCTGTCATCTCCTTTAAAGTACATTCAATCTTTCGCAGATTCCCTAAATGACTCTGATCATATTTAGACTTTTGCATATTCAAGAAAGGTGCTATAGGCATCTTTTCAACAGGCCTGACATGCTTCGGCCTGATAAGGTTATTTTGATAATGTTTTAATGTGATGAATTCTCTCCAGTTTGTGATGAGAGCTTGTCACACTTGTCATGCGTGTCACTTCCTGTGTAATGCTTTTTTTCACAGATGCGTCACAGGGCAAAGCAATCTAGACAGGCTGCCAATGAAGCAGGTACGGCCCAGAATCATGTTTCCTCTCTAGAATTCTAGATGGCTGCATCTTGTTCAATGCAGCCATCACAGACTATATGAATTTAGAAAAAAAGTTGCACTGTACATGATTTGTCTAATACATTTGTGTTTGTTGCTGTGTTTGATTTCTAACTATAACCATCTATGATGATACTGCAATGTCTCACAGAGAAGATGTACTTTACCAACATTGTTCAGCTGGAGAGTGTTCGCCAGGACTGGGAGGAAACACACAAAAGCACCTGCGAGGTACTGGGGACTACATTCCTATAGTACATGCACATCATAAACCAAAACGAGGGCTTCTAACCGCACAGACTAGACCTCACACCAAGCCCCCTTCATCTGCAAGCATGATTCCTCTCACAGCACCTTTCTGCTGACCAATGAGGAAGTACAGCTCTTGAGCATGCTAAGAATGGAACTGCAAACCCACAACCACAAAGTAACTTTTTCAAAGTTGAGATCCGTTGTGCTTTTTCAATTCATTTTACACAATTGGCACATCAGTCATTCCTAATACATTCAGATAATACTGCCGGTTTGCACTAATGCAGCACAACAAGCTGTACAGAACAGAAAGGAATCAAGTTTTTTTAAGTCAGTGATGAACTTTGGTACAGGAGAAACCAGCAGTGTATGTTTCTCAGGTGTTCCAGCAACTGGAGGGAGATCGCATCAGCATGCTCAGGTGCTCTCTCTGGGACCACTGCAATCATTTCTCCATGCAGTGTGTCAACGATGATGAGGTGAGCCTACTTTCTTTAAATATATTTAAATGGATATAAACCCAAAATATAAAAATACATATTTCTCCTCTTACCTGTAGTGCTATATATCAATAGAGCTTGTTTTGTGAGTTGCCAAGTTTTGAGATATCAGTCGTAGAGATGTCGGCCTTCTCTGAAACATAATGGGACTATATCACAGTTTCATATAAAAGCTTTGGCTGAAAGGAAATAGTTCCAACTTTAAACTGCTCAAGGTCTGTGGATTATCTTGAGTAACAGGGTTATGATTTCTGGAAAGATAAATTGCAGTTTTCAAATAAATCTTTTCGGCCTTTTGAGCAAGTCAAGTCAAGTGCCATATTGTCATATTTTGTTCTGCATGGCAGATATCTCAAGGAATTAGGCAATTCACATCAAAGCAATGCCGATTGATAAAAAGCACAACAGGTAAAAGGATAATAATGTATTTTTGATTTTGGGGTGAACTGCCCTTCAGCCCTCTGGGCTCAGCTTGGGGTGAGGCCTAAACGCATGGTTTTGATGAGAACTTTCGAAGACCTTCATGGTCCCAAGATGTGCTTACCGGTATTAGCAAATGTTGGCATGCTAACACGCTAAACAAAGATGGTGAACATGGTTTACATTCTACCTTCTGAACAACAGCTTTGTCATTGTGAGCATGTTAGCACACTGAGGTTAGCATGCATGGCTGTAGATATGTACGTATGTAGACTATTTGTTGAAAGTAGGAACCAACAGCACATGTCACACATTTGGTGGATGATTTTGAAATCACCTTTCATACATGCTTAGTTTCTTTATATGGATAACTGCATTTGAAATGAACGTCTCAAACAAAAAATGTTATACAGGAAGTGGACAATTCCAAGGAATTGACTCTTGTTTTTCAGTTTATCGAGGACGTGAGGAAGCAACTGGAACAGTGTGACATCACCACAGACAACAACTATTTCATAGGGATGAAAAGCACAGGAACGAGGCCTCCAGGTATAGAGACTACTCAACGTGTAGATTGTCCTTTACCCTTCAGAGCAAACTACAAACCTAAGGAGAGAAGTGAAAGAAGGGGCACAAAAGAACTGGATTTAGAGTGCTACTCAACTTCCAATTCTCTCTTTCAGTGAACACAAAGACAGGAAGCCACACCTGACCTCACTTCTCAAAGAAGCCGTTTCTCTTTTCCCCACACAGAGCCCATCTTGTATGAGAGCTTCTACCAGACGGAGAGATCCCGGGACAGCAACGGCCCAGCTCATTTCGCAGTAGGAGAAGAAGACGTGATGATGAGGTCTGACACGATCCACATCGGAGCAGGAATCAGGAGGAGACAGCATTGTTACCGTACAACCTTTAGGGCTCAGGGTATAACACATGAATACTGCCAGGCTGTTGTGGCAGTAAGGAAATGCTGTCTCCTCCTGGGTCAGCTTTCTTCAGTACCTTTCAGATGCACATGCTCTTTAGACATAATTGTTTGTTTATCTGAACAGTTCTGTGTCTATCCTAAATATCTACCCTGACCTGGATCATTCAGGTGCTCTGATCTGCCTCTCACAAGTTCTCTGAACATCAGTGCTGACAGTCTTCAAAACTCACAATCAGCAATGACACCTTTTGGGGAGAGTAAGTATTGCATTCCCTTGTTGGATCTCTTGACCATTGAGGGGAGTAATGAACATGTCAGCCTATTTGTGCTCTTATGGTGGATCTATTTGAATTAGGATTGAAGTTTGAAATTGTTCTTGCGTGATCTTAAATTTGAGCTTAAAGACAACCACAATAATTACCATAAGATTTCAAAAGAAAGTTCAGATTTGAGCCGATTTTATACAATTCAAATCGAATTAAGATGTAACTATAAAACTATTGTACATGTTTGCAAAACACCATACCCTCGATGCCAGTCGTTCACAGATGGGTCGCAGGAAATTTGCATAATTTCTTCCGTCGGTCTTTTATTCAAGATGTATATATGCAGTACACATTTGAGCCACACGAGGGAGCCTGAACGTTCATATCGTTCTGATAATTGTGGCCTACTTATAACGTCGAATCTAATATAAATGATTTGTAACAAAAATAATAAATGTTGCACATTTTAAATGAATGCAATAGCAATGTGCTGCATACAATGTGTTGTGTACATAAAGTTGTATTTCTCTAAAGTACATTTAGCATTTTCAAACGCCTTCTTTCACTCTGGCTTCAGGTGAGAGTTCAGATGGAGGATATGCGCCCCTCCCAGGCCTCCAGCATGCAGCATCATCGGCCACCGTTTCAGCTGATGAAGACAGCTACATTGTACTTTATGAATACACTGCCCAGGTGATTACTACGACACGTTATTTTGTATTATTTGCAATACTGAGACGTTACTGGACATGACACCAAGTTGTGTCAATTACTGTACCATTACTCCAAGTGTAGAGGTATTCAGGTAAGAGATGCCAGTGATGAAGGCTCCTTAGTGTCACCCATTTTGTAACCAACAATTGTCATCTTTGTTCATAACGACCGGTCAGGAAGAGGATGAACTGTCTGTCAGTAGAGGGGACATGGTCCGAGTGTTGGCACGAGAAGAAGACGGCTGGTGGACAGTGGGCAGGAACGGACTGACTGGACTGGTGCCAGGAAACTATCTGGGCAAAATCTGAACGATGAACCAGCTGGAGTTCAACATTTGGATGGTACCGTCCGGCTTGCAGTGACTTTGCTTTGTCAGTATATGTCATATTTTCAACATGAGTCTGACGAACAAACTTCCATCCGCTAATAGAAGAACAACTAGCATTATGCCAGTGCACGAGAGGTTCTACACTGCAACCATAACAGAGCTTCTTTTTTTAAATCAACCATCTGCGCTGTGATCATCAGACTCCAGACAAAGAGATCATGATAACCGATAAAAGAATGTATCTTCAATATAATTGATAATTAGTTTGACTTCAGCATTCTATTTGATATGATAAATCGGGAGTAAACATTCGATTAGTTCAGTGGGGTTTTGGAGTGGATAGTGTTGGCACATCAAGGCTCTTTTAGCAGGCGCAAATTACACCATTTGACATTTACCTTAATGCTCCAACGTAATTTCACATTTACCACACAGTTGAATACATATGATAATCCAACTGGGCTCGTACGTGTTCTCCTCCATTCACCGTTTGCGTTGTCCATTTGGGTAGCGTTGGCTAGCTCGTTTAGCTCTTCCAGTGATACCACGTTGTCCTGCTGCTTTCCTGTTTGGTAGCTAATCGGCTCAGAAAAAATGACTCCACGTTAAATGGTATTATTTTTACAGGCAGGTTGCTTTATAACAATATTTCGCACCTGGTGGGCCATGAGGCGTTTCATCTCATGTTTTTCTTCAAAAGGCAGACTTTGAAATGTGCGCTGTAAAAGATAATCCACATAATTCGCGTTGACCACAGTTACTAACGTTTTTTGTATGTTTGTGAGCTCGGGAAGATTGAAGGTTACAATACTGTATTTATATGTATGCTGTGCATTAGGAATTATCTGTGAGTGCTGAGTAGACCAAAATACAGAAAAGTTTGTATAAAGGAAACTATTTCCATATATGTCAAGTGATGATGTAGCGATGTGTTTATACATCCTCATGTTTCATGCAACAGATGAAATATCAAATAATTACCTGTGTATGTGGTTTAACTGGCAATATACTCTCTTCCATGTACAGCCAAGTGGATGAAATGGAAATGAAACAGTCAAGTTGAAATGTATGACTTTATTCGTCTCCTGCCTGTTCTCCAGTCTACACACAATTTTGTTTCTCATGTTTTTTTCCTGCGGCACAAGCTAAATATCTAGGGTTCAACTTAACAGCTCAGAAATATTAAAACGGTGCACCAATTCACAAGAATGTTTAAAATAATGTCATCATTTCCATAGCAGGGGTATAACTAACAATCTAAAGAGAGGGATGTCTCTGACCGTAATAAACTGGATCTACGGATACACAGGTCTTCAGGTAACACTGATAATACTCCTACTAGCACTGGAGACTGAAAGGTTGATTCACAATTGAAATACTGGCAATGCCTCGCTAATGAAGCCTGATTCAGAGAACATCCAACATCTACACCAAAAGAGAACATACATTATTCACAACCTGAATGTTTGTGAATATGAAGACGTCTGTCTTCCAAACATGGTTTTGAGAGACAAAACGAAAAGCTGCTCCACAAATAGAAATGTAAAGACAAAACCACTGAATCTGTTATGTCTATGGTAAAAAGTAGTTATTTTTCCATTTTCACAAAATCTGGTTCTTACTAACCACGTTCTTAGGAATACTGTACATGTTCTTTTTAGCATCGATGTTCCTTTATACCAGGACATATTTCCAGAGCTCCAGCCGTAGTGCAAACTAGCACACAAGGAAATACATTCGTATACACATTACGCTCCAAATGACTTCTCACAATCCTCACTGGGGAGTTTGATCGAGCCACGTGAAAAGAAAAGAAATTCTGCATCAACATCGACAATGTCAATTAGCCATATACAACTTTGGCCACTGTAAATATTTCAGTGTTTGTAAGGAGAAAAAAATACATTGAAAGAAACAGTAACTTACAAAGCATGTCAATAAATAACTGGTTTACCCGTGAAGCACCCACCCACCCAAACCACATCACCAGTGTTCGCTACTTTATCAGGAATTGTGCAAGGTGTGCGTGAGCTTATATAAGTACAGCTGAAATCTACTGCGGTGATGCTCCTTTTGATTTATGGAGTGCTTCGTTGGTCGTCCGCCTCCTCCCTCATGCGTAGCTGTTGGTTGTGACCAGCAGCTCGTATGCAGGGTCATGACTCCTCCTGCAGAGCACCACGCAGGCACAGAGCATGCCCAGCATCTGCAGGCAGACAGCAAGTGAAGAAAAGGAAAGCGGTGATGCGAGTCCTTGTGCAGGAAAACAACACGAGCAAGAGCTAATAAGCAGTTATTTCCTAGTTCTTATCAAGCATCCCGATCTCCTGGATTACGTTATTTTTTTACCACTTTACTACTGTGGAAAGCAGATAATGTTAAAGCATCTTCACACACAGGATGCATGCTGTGTTATAATGAGAATGTTTGAGTGTAATACGAAGTGATTGACCACGCTGTCTTTCGTCGCTGCTTTGGGAGCAGTGGTGTCCTGGTCAGCAGCAGCCATGCTGAGCTTTTAAACACGGTGACAATCAGTTGACACAATTAGGTCAGAGCTGCCGTTAGCTCAGCTTGTGTTGACAGAGACGACTGCAGCTTTAATTATTCTCCCAATCAACACGCTTTTGACTTGAACACTCATGGAATAAGATGCCTTATGTGGATTTTCTGCAGTGAGGCAGCAATTTGTTGTGGATGAATTAACCTCAGTGTGATACTGACTGTCGTCCTTTCTTAGATTTAGGTTCATAACAAAATCCATTTGAGCAACATCAGCGGTCCTACTAAATTTGACTATTTTGTATTTTCCCAGATGCTTTCAGGTTGCATTGAAGTTCTCCTCCTTACCTGTATAGATGCAAAAGTGAGTGCCGCCCATATGACATACATCATGATCTCCTTCAACTTTTTCACAACCAGCGCTTCACAACCCTACAACAGGAAATGAATGACATTAAAATAGTTCCACAGGCAAAACAGCATTTCTCACGAAACAAAACAAGAATAACACCAGATAACCTTTTACATTGTACTGCTGTTTGTGCCAAAGAAGAAGAAAGAAATGCCATCCATAACTGGAACTTTGTTCTGTGCTTTTAGCCTCTGGTTTGTACCTCTTGGTAGAGATCTGCAGGTCGAGTGAGAGTGCCGGAACAGTTGCTGATGCTGGGCAGACAGCAGCTGACTGGCACACTGTTGTTCTTGGAGTCTTTAAACCAGCGCGTGTTCCTCCAGTCAGAGTAGTTGCGGATGCCGCAGCAGTGAAGCTAACAGGAGAACAGAGAAGAATAGAGAGGGGGAAATCATCAGCATATGCGGTTCAGAACACAATTTGAAATTTGTTTCACGATCTGAAATATGCGTACATCAAAACATTTACAAAATCTATTTATTTAAATTTAAATGTTGGTCCACATCGGAATTTAGCTGTCAAAAGTCGAATGTTTGCCGCAGCAGACTTTTCTCCTTACCTGCCTCTGCACATAGTCAATGGCGCGGCTGGGGGCATCGGTGTTCGTGCCGTTGTACTCGTTGTAAACCTTCTGTATGGAGTGATTCACCTCATCTTCTACCTAAAACAAAAGCAACGCAGCAGTTACTGTCCCTGCAAATTGCATATGTTCTCTCTCTAAGGGACAGTTTTTCACATTATTAAAAAGCTAATTTACAATGTAGGCCCTTCGGTAACGCTCTTACCCAATGAGATCCGTAATACTTGAGAGCGGCTAAACAAATCAACATGAATTAATCCGAGCAAAGGAAGTTTTGAAACAAAAACATGATGCAACTAAATATTAAGTTTTGCTAAAATGTCAACTCCTAATGCTTCAAACGCTATCCATATTATCTTCCAACTATATATTGCTATATTAAAGCAGACAGATGCAAAATACAATCCCACACACATCGATATAGAGATGTAGTCCAATGAGACAGTGTTTACCTTGGCTCTGTATATGTAGCCCAGCACCACCACCACACACTCTGTTACAAACACCAGCAGGAGAATAGCAGCAAACTGAAATGACAACAAAGACACGTTGTTCAGAGGCTCATTAGTAAGGCGGGTTAGAAATAGAATGATCACTTGACATTGCCGATTATTTTTCAGCGGCGCCATTTAGTTATGGGTTTCCCAAATGTTATGTTGTTGTATGTGTTCCTCGTGCTCCCTATATGTGAAATAAATGCTCTTCCTCTGCGTTCAGCGGATTTCCAGGGTGCAAGTCGAAAGCAGTCCACACTCACAGTTGCCAGACCACAGGAGCTTTCACGTATCGTTGCACAGCAGCCAATCAAGCCGATGATGAAGAGAAGAGTCCCGACAGCTATTATTATGACAGCAGGAATCAAAGTGTACACGTCTTCAAAGAAGTGGTCATAGTCGTCATATGTGATGAACACATAGGCTCCGATGTAGCATAGAATCCCAGCCGCAGCCTGCAGAGAGACACACGGAGCACAGACAGAGAAAGACTTGTATTTGTTCTTGTACATTCATCTGTCAATTGTTAAACTACATCTTACAATGCATTTTATTTTCTTCTGTTTGCAATTAGTGATGATTTGTTTTTCTTAAATTATAATACACTGTGCAGTACAGTAATTTGGTTATTATAGTGTGTGCATCTCGTAGCCTACTGTGTATAACTCTGGTCATGCCAATAAAGCAAAATTGAATTCAAGACAGAACAAAGTAAAATAGCAGGCAATAGATAAAGAAATTGGTTAAAATCAAATACTTCAAGATAAAATATGCATTACTTCATACATTAAAATAATATTTAGCTCAAGCTGACAAACAAAGACGAGACATTTGGGAGACTGTTGCAATGTGAACTGGGCCACTTGTTATCGTGTTAAGTATCCATCCATCCTAGGAGGAGATATGGTCTTCTTCTTAAAAAAGATAAACTGAAGAGAGCAATGTTAAATATCCATCTAACGTTCTATCTTAATCCAACACTGTTCATTGCATGATGAAACAGCTCAGATAGCAGCCGCTGCAGGACCCAACAGCTGCTGCATAACGTCATCGCTAACTTGTGGGCAGCTACCGACACACTGTAGCTAATTGCTACCTCCACATGACTGTTTCTCACATGAGTGGCCGTCACAGTGAATGCTAAAGTGGATGTCCCGCCGTATGGTCTTATCGCTACACTGCGGACTGCAGCGCATCTCTGGCGCAGTTTGCTAGCTCGCTCATGCTCTCCATCCCTGCGTGGCCTCACTGTGATGCTGCACATTGTCCAAACAGAAATCCTCTTCTTACCCAAAATATGAGATTGAGAAAAACCAACACGGTTTTGGATGACGTAATCCCACACTGCCCCATGGTAACTTGAGCTCCAAAATTAAAAGTGTGACTATAAAAAAATGTATTGATGCACCTGCACCTTTGCTGTTATGATAATAAAATGGCTTCGGTGGTCCTGCCCCCCAAAGCGCAGATTCTTCTGGGCTCAACCAATGAAATTGCCACAAAACAAAAAGGTCACGTGCTCCAATGACGTCACCAGTCAAAACAAACCGTGATGGCGTATATTTGAACATTGATCTCTGCAACAATGTACATTGCATTATACGTAAACAGAATAATTGCATTGTTGTTATAGTTGATCAAAGAAAGTAGTTAACTACATCCATTGCTGTCACCATCAATCATTGTCACCTGTCTGGGTCTGCCTGTCTAGCAGTTGAGTGTTTTTGGGGAAAAATATTTGTTTGTGCTAATTACTCAATGTTGTGAAATCAATTTAAGTAAATTTAAGGCTTGCAATAGCTAAGCTACAGCTTCTACTGGTGCAATGGTTTTTTTGAGGGTTTTATCATTTTGTGCAGAAACGGCGTATACGAACCAACATACTGTAAACCTGCTGAAAAACACTGACAAGCAGCATCAGCATAGAAGCTGCTTTGGCTTTATTTACTGGTGTTTTTCTGCCACATGGTGGCAGTGTGGCATCGCTGGTTTCACACGAGTATAAAATGAGAGGAAGATGTATCCTGCAGCGGGTGGTTAAAAACACCCTACATCCACATGATACATGATGACTGCATACATTTTTCGGATGGTCAGTCTGAATAAAATAATAAAATATGCTCTGCACCCACACAGTCCCGTGGTAGAAATGAATGAAGGGTGATATGCCCCTGCTTTCTTTACTAAAACCTATCAATATCCTAAGAGGGCACGATAGATTACGCAATTGAAAATGTGTCTTTGGGGCACTGGATCCATAATGACTTGGACTGGTGCCGGAAGCCTTGTTTTTATTGAGTAAAAAGCCTGACACATTTGTCTCTGTCAGCGTTTGGTTGTTCAAGCACTTACAAATTCAAGTAGAAGTCAAGGCCATAGCACTGTTGACACAACATTCATCCGGAGTGTGAATTATTCATCAACTTCACCTGTTGGCTATGAATTGAGTCATTATTAAAACAGAACACTATAAAGCAAAGAAACAAGCACATGTGCAGGAAGTCAAAGACATAGTGTAAAAAGTTCCAACGTCAGTTTGGGACATATTTGTTTACAACTATAACTTCCAATGAATATGTGAGTGACTTACAGTTTGTACATATTAACAGACTTTCTCGCAATGCACTATGGACAGTAATGGCTGTTTGGTTAATGTTGTGGTGAACTACACTGGTTCAGTTTAGAGTGTGTCTTTACTTCCTGAAAAAGCAAAAGGCCTTGGTTGAGTTTACACATTCTCCTCTTTTGCATGCCAGATGAAAACACGACATTTATTCATTTCAATTTAGTGACAAAAATGATAAATCACCATGAATTGATTGTGCACGAATGTAAATGGAGTTGCCTATAGAGATCACTTGTATGATAAACACTGATGTTCTCTATCTGTTGTGTTTGTTCAAATTAAAATCACATGACACATGACGTATGAATCACATTTACAAGCAAAGCTTAAATTAGTGAGAAACAAAACTGTCCAAGAAACAAGTTATAATAAAGTGAAGCCAAAGGGTCTGACAAAGCGTCAGCATGTGTCGACTGTAAATCATGTTGCTGTTTTCTTTCCTCAAAATATAAGCAAATATATATAGAGATTACTGATCCCTTCCTGAAAAATATAAATTTGTCACACAGCAGCGATTTAGGATAACAGACCATGATTTGGATGGCATTGCAGCTATCTAAAAAAACAAACAGATTTGACTCACGGTTATAAGAAAATGAAAATATCAGTATTAAAAGTCCCATTTAACCTATTTAAGATGACATATATATATATATGTATGTGGGGGATGCAGATTGCCTCCATTGAGCACTCGGCATCTGATTCCCTGCTGAGTCTATACTCTTCTGGTCGTCTGCTGTGTTGTTATGTGCTGATTGGAATTATTTAATAGCCATAGTCTCCCCATTAGCTATTATACAACATGGCTAAACTATTGAGTCTTTAAGCCACGTGAACTTTTCATTTGAATGACTTGAATCACATCACAGCAGAGAGTTTAGAGTCCTCTATGAATATTGTTGATGGACAATTCAGTGTATAGTGAATATACAAAATATTAGGAGCATCTTTTTGATATTACATTTTTGCACATTCCAGTCATTCCCTCACTCACTCACACACAAAAATGAACTATTATTGGATCAACACATTGGCCCGCACTGTGCGATAGTTTAACAACATGCCTGACATTTCAAGTTAAGACGCAATATTTGCATTTGAAGATGAAATTTCCCTCAGTATTCAAATACAGACAAGAACATATTGTGTACATGTGCATCAGTACAAATAATAAGCTATGCTGATTCATTATTAGACAATACAATTGTCTGAAATTTGGCTCTGAGTGTTTTCACTGCAAAGACTAAGGAATAGTTTGCACTTTTACAGGTAAAGAACCTTTTAACCAAAACAAGAATGTGTTCTTAAGTTACTCACTCTCCTCATCAAAGCTGAATGTTTCTATTTAAGGACTCAAATTTCATGTAACCTACTGAGCAGGCAAATTTTTTATCAAATTGTACCCAATTTTAGATAAGATGAGATAAGATCATCCTTTATTAGTCCCTCAGTGGGGAAATTACAGGATTACAGCAGCATTGCTCACAAGTAAAAAATGAAGATAAAAATCAAGTAATATAATAAACTAAACAGTAAAACAGTAAAACAGTAATGAAATAAGACAGTAAAGAAGAATATTAAATATACCAGTATATACAGAATATACAGACGGAATAAAAATATAAGATAAATACTTAAACGTATTGGGTATTGCACGGGATTGCACGGATTAGATATTGCACCAGGTGAATGAATTAAAGTGTTCAGAAATGTTCAAAGTGTTCGTGTTCAAGTGTTCGTGTTCAAGGTGTTAGTGGTCTACAGTTTGTTGTGGTTTATTTTGTAGTCTAATTTATGTACAATGTTCTGCACCTGAGAGTTACAGATTTTCAAAGCTGTTTGGCAAAATAAGGTTATAGTTTAAAATGCGTATTCATCGAAAAAAGAAGAAAACTATTTTGGACAGATTATCAGAACACCTCAATTCAACAGCACCACAGCCTCCAAAATGACCATAAAGAAACTGTTTCAACATTTAAACATTCATGAAGGTATTCATTTAAGGACTGCTGTATTGGATTGCATTTATTTTTTTGTGGACCTAATTAACTGTTCTTTATTCTGAGTTTCTTACTGGGCCAAAAGTGTTGAGCTAACTAGAAATCTAGATTACACAACTAATGGTGGATTAAAGTCAATGTTTCCTCCCACCAGTGACAACTCTGAATACAACGGATGTAAAGCAACAGTCAAGGCATTGTGGGAGAGATATGAATAGCTTTCCCTTTATCTTCAATGGATTAGCCCAAGGCAAAGAATGGGCCATCTCACCTCACCACTATTGATCCCTCTGTGCAAGGACGGGAAAAGTACAAAAGATAATATTGATTTCATGTCAAAATATTCAGAAAACTATAAAGTGTGATTTATATAAGATGCCTATTCGGAGTTATATAAGTGTTATTTTGGAAATGCCTTTAGTACAAAAGTGTAAAATAAATCTTACTCATACTTAGCAATCAGTTGTTAGTGTTGGGCCTATAAATAAGGACTGTGGGGGTCAAATGTATCAGACCCTTGTGGAGGCAAACAGAATGTTAAAGTTCTCAAGCGGATTTACACAATTACAGAACCTGTTCATTTTAGAATGAGGACATATATATGCTATTCTCCATTAAGAATCAAATAACAGTATAGTGGAGTAGCCATAATGAAGCATTTCTGTGTGCCGACAACATTTCAGTGACTCAAAGCGTGAACCATTAACATATCATAATGTATCTGCCACAGATCAAAGTCAAAGCAGTGCAAATAATTATTTTATTTCATATAAATAACTTTTAACGGCAAGACAATGTGAAATATCATCATCAACGTAAATTGGAGAAAAACAACTTTACGTGTATTGCAAATGGCAGATGATGATCAGACAGTTACGGTAAATTACAACCATGATGAGCAGGAAACTGTAAACTGCGTCTAATGTATTTATTTGAACCCATCAGGTCAGATGACATGGAATCCGTGTTCATGCGCGACAGACTTCCTCTGTATCACTTTCTGCTTTGGATGTAGCTTTCTAAAATCTTCATCAACATTTCCGCATCCTGAAACAGAGAGCCCACAACATCATATTCAATAACAATTCCATTTAAGTTCATTTTTCAGCGCAAAAAAAAAACGTTTGCACACTAGTGGTAATCACCTGATTTTTCGTGCGGCTCTCTTGTGTGTCCACCTGCGCTTGCAACGCCACCCGCAGGAACTCGTGAAAAAGCTCCACGAGGGCGCTCTGCTCCACGGGAAGGCTGGCTTCCAGCGCATCCACGCCCTGCCCCTGAGCTGGAGGCAGCAGGGGGGTATCCATCACGCTCTTCTTGCCCATGAAATGTCCTGCCAAATCAAAGACAACGCTCGTGAAAATAGACTCAAACTAAGGGGAGAACAAACCTTTTAGGGACATGACAACAGCAATAACAGCAATATCGTTAGAGGCAGAATATGTTAACATGTAAAACGAAATGTACGGGTATTACATGAAAAAAAGAAAGACATTTGATTCATTTGATTCCATTCCATATAAATATGACCGACTGGTCCACAGCTTTTAAAGACGATTGTTCTTCTTACCTGTAGCCCAAAGATTGCCTCTTGGATTCACTTTAATTTTTGCAACTTTATTCCTAAACTCAGTCAGGTCAAAACTGACTGCAGTGGTGAAAGACATGAAAGAAAAGAGGACAAGACCAGCAAATAAGCCACAGTGGCAAACCGTATTCAGCGTAAACCCCCTCATCTCAGCGTGGAGTGGCCAACTGTCCTCCAGGGTGCAGATTTTCAAGTGTCTCCTGGTCGTGGATTGCTCAGACGCATCCTGCTTTTATAGGCTCTCCTGTGCGGGGTGGGCTCTGCTTATGTTGCGTGTAGTTAACTTTTGATTCAGCCAGCTGCATTAATCCAAATGTAGCCTATACTCAGCAGAGTCATTGTCAAGGTTTTGTTGGATCGAGCCTTTGGCTGTGCGTATTTACGCATCACACGATTCATCTTTAACTCGGGGCAGATGAGAATATTTGATGAAAAACAGTCTTCTCGGACACCAAATTACACAAGCAGCAAAATACCAGTGAGTAAATGTTTGGTTGTGGTTTCATTAAATGAGATTTGATTTTACTTTCTCCTGTTAAAGGTTGAGGGATTTTCAGACGTTTTTGGGGATGAGTATGGCTGCATTTATATTTCTTCGACGAAAACTCCCTAAAATGAATTCATCAAGCTCTTACAATTCACATGAAACCAATCACATATGATATGCCACAACATAAAGTATATTGCCAGCATTAATAAAAGCTTCATACACAGAGAAATCATTTATTGGCGGTTGTACACTGTTGGTGTAAATTGTGCGACCCACAAAAGGGAAGAGGCGATAATTAATGCTTCCCTCTGGAGCAACACATAGAGTGATTTCGTGCCCAGGTCCCTCAACACCCCTCCCAGGGTCTGGCCCCCAACAATGAGCAACATGACATTTGGCCAGTTGCAGCACGCTGCTGTGATCACCATCAGTCTTCTGAGATCACCATCAGTCTTCTGAGGACAGGAGAACCTGCTGATTCTCACTGCTAATTTAGAGCGGATAAGACAGACAGCCTCTTTGTCACTTTAGGGTGCTAAAGTTGCAGCTTTAGTGGAAGGGCTGCAGGTCACATCTTGCTCTTTTCATGACCTTTGGCATTCACACACACACACACACACACACACACACACATACATACACTTGTGATTTCAGACATTCTGCGCAGCTGAATGTCAGTCTAATTAGAAGACTGTCTGACCATCACAGCATCACTCTTTTGAAGTTCACAGATTAGATGAACTGGGACATTCATTTCTGGGGTTACTTGGTGTTGCTTTGTTGACTCTGGGACATGGCAAAATGAGAAGCTGACAGTGTAGAAGATCATGCTTCAACGAATACCGTACTAACAGAACTATACAAAGTGTTATCAAAAAAACAGTTTTAAAGGAGAATGCTTGATATTTTAATTTCCTAATCCTTGTTTGATTTATTATGTCCATTTGTGACCACTGAAGCATGCATTTGTGTCCAAACATGGCCAAGATAAAAAGTTCCGCACAACAGACAAGATCAAGGTCTTTGGGGTCTCGAGGAGACGACGACCAAATACTATTTTAGTCAAAGTAACGGTTATATTTTGATCCAACTACTGTATGATTACATGGCTGCGTTGGAAAGCCTCAGACAATTTCATCTTGATTGCAAGTACACTTCCAGGGATGTGCTCCCATTGTGTAGAAGAAGAACACAGAAACAAGGTTAACACTCAACGCTAAGCCCACTTAACACAGAGGCAGTGTGTGCACCCCCCTCCAGTGACCTTTACATGAGAGTTATCAAAAAACCTGTTACATCATTTCATTTACATGAATATGTGTAAGCAAGAAATTATTTCTGGTAGTTGGCAAATTCACCCTAATTTGCCAAAGCTTGCTACTGGTTTTATAGGGTATTTAGCTTTAAGAATTAAAAACAGGTTGCATGAAATCCATCCCCATCACATACATCTTACTTCAAGGAACTTTATATTTTACAATTCTCTATAAAAGAAGGCATTGCTCAACAGTATTTTGGATTAGTAACAATTTTCCTGCAAAAAGATTTCCAGATGAGAAAATGCTCCCGGAAACAAATACGAGACAGAAACTTAAGTAACTTGATTCTGTATATTAATATAAACTGATGTAGGCACACTAATCTTGTGACAGGTCTTCAATATTTCCAGATTGCTGTTGCTCGATCGCCCGATATTGCTTTTAAATAAATGTCATCGCTGCAGGGTGGACAGTGGCTTTTAATGTAACATAGGGGCCAAGAGAAAATGAGACTAAGTTAAAATAACCTAAAGTGGATCATAACCAGATTTCATATTTAATATCATTCATATTCACTTTTCATAAAATACTTCACATATCTTTTTCAAAAACAATGAATCAACAGAAAAGAAACACAACTTAACTCCTCTTGATGAATGTGGTTTCATATTCTGAGGCTGACAAATAAAGATAAAGTTCAAACTAAAATCGAGCCGAGATCCCTCACAAAAATATTTTTAAAGCTTGAATTTGTCAATGAAAAACACCCTACCCACATTTCTACAAAATGCTCAAACAAATGGTACAAAAAAGCCAGTTGGGTTCGACAAAATCTAACATAATTCTGTTTTGAAAGGCATGATTGAGGTTTCCTGGACGTCGTTTATCTTATTTGAGTCGTGACGTTTGGGTGTCTCACTCTCGATGGACCAACACAAAGAGACCCAGCATGAAGAGAACCGCATACTGCAGAATGAAGACAGAAGATTCAACAGGTTAGATGGACATGCCGAATATTTACAAGCTTAAAAACTACGCAACTCTTGTCAAAGGTGCGATGTGGTCGACCAACTTACTTTGAACTTGGGGTAATCATTCATGAGGATGGTGACAATTCCAATGTACGGCACAAACCTGGAGATGATAAAACAAGCTTACTGTCAAGAGATTATGATGGTAAAATGTAATCAGAAGACACCTTTCTGGTTTGGGCCTGTCTCAATCATTTTGTTCTTTATATCGTTTGAGCTGACCGCAATCATTTAGCGTAGTCGTTGGATTCCACAATCAAAGCCAATGTTACAAATAGAAAGTGAAATCGATGCAGTTCCATCAGCTGGTTAAATAAGCCGTCTGTTGGACAGGTTCTTCTGTTTCAGCTCATACGACACCATGGTTGTTGCTCTCCAAAGCAAGAGGACAATAGAGAGGTGCCAGTAGCGGGTCTCTTGATTCTCTGATAAACAGTGCAGCTCCTCAAGAGGCAGTCTCTCCTGTGCCTACCGTCCTCGCTGGTACGGTTAATCCCCGATGCATATTTACTTTTCAAGCCTACTTCTTCATTCATTGAAAGTCTTGGAGCACTTTTGTTACAGGCAGCCTACACAACAGATTTAGAACAAGCCGTTTAAAATAAGTCTCAGCAAACTATTTGAAGATGAATTCACTCCTTTGGCAATGACGACATCATTTCAAAGAGCAGCCATTCAAATCTTTAACATGGATTTCGGTCTCGTTGCAAAGCCAAACTTAACAGCGCCGCTGTGTGGCATAGAACGAAAAAGACAATTAAACCGTAAATTGCTATTAATTGTTTGAAGATGTATCTCAAATTTCATGATCGTGACAGCCGTATTCCGGGATGAACATCTGCCCAAACACAGCTGTGTTCAATGCCCTTCCTATCTGTAGGAGCAACGGACGTCTTTAATCTCTGTGTGCAGAGGCGCAATTAATATTTCCCGTGCACCCGCTTGTTCTTATCTATTGTCCAGTTTTTCCCGCAATATCGCATCATGCACACCACATCTGGGAGGGTTTTCTGTTTTGTCTGTATAAACAACCAGAACGCAGTAATGGAGTCATGCTATTTGTTTGAACATGGCGCGTCAGACATAGCTCCCTAAATTAGCCCTCTCACTGGCATGCATTGCTTAAGTCCTACCGTGTTCAATATATATTAAGTAGCAAAAATAATAGAACAACTCGAATCCCCAAATCTTAAACATTAAAGATGGGAAATTGCTGCTTTTTGCATATGACCGTCTTCTCTTTTTCACCAACCAGTGAAAATTAGAGCAGAACCATTTGATTGTAAGTGTTGCTTTTATTGAGTCTACCCCAGAAGAGCCTTGGCACACACATTGTTTTATCTCGCCAATACAGACTACTGCATTTAATACATATTCTTTGACTTTTCAAACTTTCATTGATTGCAATTCTCCTCCAGTTTTGTGTGAGAAACATATCCTAAAGATTAGGGGTGTAACGGTACGCGTATTCGTATTGAACCGTTCGGTACGAGGCTCACGGTTCGGTACGCATGACGAACCGAATACGTTTGAATAAAAAAAAAAATTATTATTATTATTTTTTTTTTTAACTTTATATTTAACCAGGTGGTCCCATTGAGATTAAAAATCTCTTTTGCAAGATGTAAGTAATAATACTACACAACATTAAGGAGCAGTATTTGTTTTTTATGCTTATGTGTTGCTAAGAAGACACCCCAGAAGATGGGTCACTCAGGTATAGTTCCATCATTGTTCAAAGTCAAAGAACAACTTCATGATGTTAGTTGTAATGAATAAATATATTTTAAAATAAAGTACATTTCTCTGGCATTTATAGTTTTCTACTGTACCGAAACGTACCGAACCGTGGCTCCACTGTATCGTACCCAACCATGGATTTTATGAACCGTTACACCCCTACTAAAGATACTTCAATAGGTGAAGTTATGTGTCCTATTGTGTTATTAAGATGTCTGTATCATTATGGACTTTTCTTCCACACACTGTACTTACCCCCTAGCTCGTCCCACCACATCCTTTTTCTCCAGCCAGTGTTGGCCCTGCTTGTACAGTCCTCTGTCGTCCACTGCGTTGTTGTCCCCTTTAGTCAAGAACTTAATGTCTCCATTTTCCCTGTAGACAAAGCACCGGTGTGATTTTAGACCACAGCGAACACCAAGTCCTCCTTTTCAACACATCTGTGTCTGGATGAGGATGCATGACGAGCGTGAAATATCACGGCGGCCTCTCTGAGCATTTATAGATAGCTTTTCAATACAGTTCAATACTGTGAATGACATTCCGGGGTTTGACACACAGGCATGGGACTCAATGTCACTGAAGGTACAAATGAATCATGGCCAACACTACTAATAAAATGTGTATTCATACTTTTCATGGATTTTTAGTACTCTGTGTACTATTGGGATCTCTCTGCCTTCTATCCTGAAGACAACTATCTCTCCGACTCTGATGGGGTCCTCTACCCGGTTGGTCAGAAACAGCAGGTCCCCTCTGTGGAAGGCTGGCTCCATACTCCCACTGAAATGAATGGCAGGTACACATCATCAAAGTGAGTTAACACCATTTAGATCATTTATATTGAACATTTCCACTTGTGTGAAATAATATGCCACGCCAATCTCAGCCTTTGTTTAATTAACAGACGTGAGACACAACTTGTGGCAGCGAGTCTTTTAAGAGTTAAAAAACAACTAAACGTTTGCAGCGTGGAATTGTTTTAAATTGAAGAAACAAACTCAGCCTAATATCATATTGTAATGTTTGCAAAGCCAACCAACTGCATCATGACATCCCTACCCATCATCGGTTAAACTGGGATTGTATTGCTTGCGTTACTTAAAACTAAAAGGTGTATTAGCATATGACTGAACTAAAAACATATTGCAGTAAAAAAAACGACTTCACCGAAAGATCATTGAGCAGAAGAGAGAAATCACGGGGAGTTACGAGCCATGCCATCATTTGAACAGCAGTGTCTGTAATCGTACTTGTCCGAACAGAATGATCAACGGGTCAACCGCGGATCGGCTGCTTGTGTACATCGTTACTATTCACTACAGATTACTGTAGACCAGCAACAGGCAGGCACGTGGGACCAATTAGCACACAGCTTAACAAAATGTACGTAAACACACATTCACAGAATCAAAAAGTGATTCTGTGAATGTTGTGTTGCAGAATGATCCTATTTCCACAGACTTGGTCAAAAGTATTACTGTATTTAGCATAATTATGGCGAAAAGGTAACTTGTATTTCATATGATTTCTGTTTGTTTTTACATGGCTCGGTAAATCGAAGCCAAAGAAATTGACTTTAGCCGGTCAAATATAGCTTCCCTAATCTGGGATGATCTTTCAAATACCTGGTGTGTTTTTTTTCCCGGAAGCAATCTAACTGCACTAGAGAGGGATTCGCAATTCTTTAAGATTGTTGACGACTTCAAATTTGGTGCTATTCAGTCTGGGTGACGCGCTCTCACATGACCACTTCAATCAAAACATGTACAGTACAGAGAGAGAGATGCTATAGACATTTACACCAAAACTACATCCTAGTTAAAATGAGAACATCCACGAGATTCAGTGACTGAGAAACTCCTTCTATAAAATATGTGTTGTGGTAAAATGTAGTTTACATTTCCAATGTGTGCTAACGAAGTCCTCAATCTCTCAGTGTCTCCCAATAATAATTTACGGCTTCCTGAGAGGAAATGCAAACCACCCCCCAAAAAACAATTGTTACAAACGTGGCTTGCCTACTACACATACATAACAAACTGCCCTTGTGGTGAAGTACTTGTTGTTTATTCATGCTGAACCCATCACCCTGGGAAGTTCTTCACTACTCACGGAAAGTTAGCTACTTGAATTCACACGTCACTAAATCCCATCAGTAGGGACTACAAATGCCAAATTAAGGCCGAACAGGAACCCTAACATTCCCAACAAATGTGACTGAGTTACCTGAGAACAACAACAATTGGACTCTCGCTGCCAGTGACGACCATCAGTCCCTTCCAGATCATCAGCGCAGAGGAAACAATCATACCAAAGTTCAGCACCTGGTAGTAGAGCTGCAAACAAAACAGAAAGGAATATTAAAATTGCATTTATAATAACCAGTCAAAACACAAGTGTGTATGTATGGCTATAAATACCACTAACCAACTTAAGACGCAACTTAGTTGTTAACTCTGAATGTTCCCACCATATGTTTGATAACATTAACTCCAGTGGTAACTCGCTGGTACCGTTGAGCTAACTGGAGACTTTAGCTAACAGTGCCACGACAATACAGTGGTAAAATGAGGGACACAGTCAGGGTGCGTGTTTGATTGCGGTTACCAGGTGTATTTTATGCTGCAGAGTAAAGGGGACCTTTAAGAGATACATGTGCACGAAACAGCGCACTTTATATGTCGCTAACAGGTGATAGACGGGCTCCAGAGTTGAAAAAGCGGCTAGTTCGCGTTAGCTCAGCGGTATCTCGGCGTACAAAGAGGCGGTCGTAACATCAGAGTAAACTCGTGTTCGGTTACATACCTGCCGCTTATTCATGCGCCGAACATCGTCGAGAAAATCTAACGACAACATTGTTGCGGATACTACTGGATATAAAAAGCACTTAAATCACATTAACACGTTTAAAGTAGCATATGGATGCACGGTCCACCGCTGAAACTTGCATCCGAATCTTCCGGGTGCGCGTAACCGGAAGTCCCGCCCCCCGTGTGGGCGCTGTGTTGAGGTGTCAGTTCAGGATACGAGAGAGAGCAGAAGGCGGCTGACAAAACTACAAAAGGGAACTGAAACGGGTTGCTAGCTCTACGTTTGTTCAATGGTGTTTTACAGTAGTTTATGGACAGCCAAATGAGGACATTAATGGGATAGTGATGAGTTGGGTGATTGTTTCCTGTGGATCCAGTAGAGTCTTTAGAGGGAAATTGCTGTGCAGCAGCTGCAATTTAAAGTGCAAGAATTGCAAATCGAGGAAACCAAGAAAACCCAAATGTATTTAATATATAGGGCTACAATGTCAATATCAGGTTAACAGTCTGGATCATACAAATGTAAAAGGTAGGGACAAATGTCCAGTCAATCCGTTCTACTTTTTTTTGCTGCCCTTTTTTTATTCTTTATACATATATTTTCTTGTTCATTGTAAATTTGTGTTTGTACATTGAGAGCGGAGTGGAAACCGGAGACAAATTCCATGTATGCGTAAGCACACATGGCCAATAAAGCTGATTCTGATTCTGACAAGTCTAGGTGGGTTGCTAAGTGTAAGAGTACATGGTTAATACAGAATGTACGTTATGATATTGCACTATAATGTATCCTTTCAGATTACACATTAGTCATATGAGCCTTTCTTTTGATACAAATATTTCCTTCTGATTGAGAGCCGAATGAAGTAAAGCTTAAGCTTACAATCTGTGACAAAATGATTATGACTCAGTGGGTTATAAACCAAACAACCACCAATATAAACAATCACTCCAACATAATAATTTATGGCATATTAATGGCCGCCTTTGAAGGTGGTTAAACTCTATTCTGCAAATAAAACATTGCACAAAGGGAATGTAGGCGAGTTTACTTTCCGCTACAACCTTCATCAACACCTGTACATGTCAAGATTGTAATCATCTAACACAAATTACAAACAAGTGAGAAGCTTTCAACACCACTAATTATTAACTTCTTTCTTTTATTATGGACCACATCTAATTTCCTATAGGATGTGCGTTTGACTGAGTAAGTGATAACATAATTAATGACCACACAGCTGAAACCCACCTGGCATTTAAATGACTGATACTTAATTGTTTTTTCCCTCAGTGTAAAAGTCTAATATAATTTCACAACATGTTCTGAGACTGTGTTGACTGTGTGTTTCAGCAAACACTGGTTGGTTTGTATTTGTATAAAAAATGGTGGGGTCTATGTCATACTAAGATGGTGTTTTGGAAATTTACCAAATGATAAATTCGAACCACAAAGACATTGAATTGTAAAAAAGTTTTACATTTCTCCACAGAAGAAAAACATATATACTTATACTGTATGTTTATAATTGTTGGTATGTAACACAAGATTATTCATCAACAGTGCCAATGTTAAAGGAGTATCCTGAAAAGCATTACATTCATTTTCCCCCCCTGAGTTGGATTTGTAAAAGACAGATGATCCAATCTGTCAAACCAACAAACCAAAGGTCGAGGCAACCTCAAATCCTTTATAGTTTTGTTATCAATTAAAAAACAAGTCAAAATATAAATCTAACTTTGTAACAAAACGTTCTTCTGTGCAATATGTGCTGCATGCATAAATATCCAAGTGCACTTATGGAACAACGGCAGCTGTCACGTTCCCACACACTGCAGAGTTCAGTTATTCATTCATGTGTACGCATCTCTTGGGCAGTTTCTGACCTAAAATTACTATTTAGATCAATTTTTTTGTGTCTTGCATATTTCTTAAAAAGAGAAATATGTAAATCAAATGTGTCTGAATTCACACTTTCTTTATGTAAGCACAAAAAACTTAATTTCACAGCTGGTTTAAGGTGGCTTTTACTCCCTCAGATTGTTGTGATCTGTTTCATGCTTCATACAGAGGATGCTGTGTTTACTGCATATATCTAAAAATAACTTTTACTGCAACTTCTCTGAGCAAATGAGGACGGTTGTGAAGTGATACCAACTCATGTTTTGATTCTTTTTTTAAAACCACATCCCATCAAAAGCAATATTAAAAAGGATTAAAGCTGTTCAGAGGTTGTCCACAATGCCTCTTGAATATGAATATCCTCGAATGAATCAGAATTGTTACCAGGTGATAGCCCAGTTATTTTTGTTGTAGATATTACAGATACCTCTTGACACCCAGGTGGTAGGAGTGGCTGTGCTGTGCTTTATGCAAAACCTAATTGAGAAGGATTAACAGCTTATTGTTGCAGATTCATCTGGTATCCACACCTCCTCTTCCCCTGCAGTATTTGAAAGGATTGCTGAGCCCTGTTGGGCAGCGCTTCATCATAAGCATATCATCCATGCATACACACAGCATTGACACAACACAGATTTTATTCAGATTTAGCCTTTATGTTCCCCCATGAGAGGAGATAACATGAGATATGCATCAGAGACCAGTGGCAGCCTGGGACTTTTGGTGGGCTGGAGATAAAACTTTTTTCAAATGCCAGCTAGTCTGTGGCATTTAGGGATGTGTGATCATTTTCATATAATCTGCCTAAATATTCACAACTACCCTGGCCTGCCGATGGTAATTGAAGTCAGTCAGGCAGAACAATGTGAGGTCAGGCAGCTTTGTGAGAGTGGCCAGATACACACATGTCACTGTATCTGTTTTTCCATTTGATTTAATGAGCTCTTACTGACTGTGCCACCTCATTGTGGCTCTGATGTTGTACAAATAATGTCTGGCATAATGTAAAGATGATATTCTATAATATCGTTCAAAAATGAAATAAGATCTTTGCGTGGAGGAGCATATTTTTTACATGTTGCCATATAATGAGTCTGAATCTGAATTCTACAAATGTGTTTAATGTGCTAAAGGTCCAGGCTCTGACTTTGAGGTCTTCACATTAACTCAACATTATGTCCTATTATATTAAAATGGCAATTAATTAGGCCTACATGTACACAACATTGCAACAGTTGGGGACTAACAATTCTCTCATTTGCTGCATCTTATCATTGGTATTAATGCTGAGATTACTATGAGCGATCCAGCGCTCTTCATAGCATTCGGTCAGAGCTTCTTAGTGCAGCAGGAAGAGCCGTGCCACTGCATCTTCTCTCTGTAATTTCATAATTATCTCATAATTATCTCTGTAACCCCTTGCATGAAATTTATTCGGATTAAGGTATGTCTCATTGTCATTGTCATTATTCTTCTCAGACAAATGGGATTTTTATAATCGACAATGATACTGACATTTCATTCGAGTTGATTTTCAAAATAATGTTGATTTTACAATTTTCTTCCACTCAGTGATAGTATTGTGGATAACTCTTTACGTATAATATTAATACTTTTATTTCCGTGTGTATTTTGTGATGAGTATGTCACTTTTTACAGCACTATACCCCAACTTGTTTACTATTGTGCTTGTTCATTACTGCCATTTGAAAACTGATAATCAGTGACTACATATTTCACTCATGGAACCCTCCATGTACCATACAAACTGTAACGGCAGTAGTACTTACAATCAGAATTAGATTTATTCCCAAGTAGGTTTTCTCATAAAATAAATTTACTTTGGTGCATTGGTGCATAAACAGAGAGAAATTAAATTTAAAAATCAAATCAAGTATGGAGCACCTTGGTAGCTGAGTGGTTCAGTTCATGCCATATAACCACAATGTCCCAGATTCTATTAAATCAGGTATAGAAAAAGTCAAGAAAAATAAATATAGAATAGAAGAAATATTAAATAAATTATAAGAAATACTATAACAAATATGTACAGCAAACATTAATATAGAATAGAAGAAAATGCAAAAAATATGAAAAATACTGTTACAAATATTTACAAGATACAACAATATAGAATAGAAGAAAAATATAATACAAATGTGAAACATTTATTTGATCACTTTCCAGGATGAATCAAGCATTCACCTCAATATTTCCATAAAGGAAGTTTGGTCAACTAAAAAGAGACGTCATTTGTTGTTTCACTTGTCTTATTTTCATCAATGGTGCGGTGATTGAACCAACAGTAGGTGGCAGGAGTGTCTTGTTTCATGATAGGTCCAACCTCCTCCATGTTGTTATCACACATCAATTACACTACATCCAATCTGTTCATCTGCGATATCGCCCGTGTGTCTGGTCCAAACATGTATACGCACGTCGTCTGAATAGAGTCATGAATGGAGGACGCCATGTTCAACACCATGTGGACACGTGGTGGAAACCAATGAATTAATGAGACCTGTGAGCCAGATGTCATGCAGTATTGTTTTATTTACATTGAATTCAAGGTTTGTTCTCATTGTCAGAGATGGTTGTTTCCTTCGTCAAAGACATTAATTGCACCTGGATGTCTGTGAATTCCATTTTGTGTTATGACCTGCTTTTCAAGTGACTATCATGCATGGGCCTATTGTGCATTGTGTTACAAATCGTTTTGTCCTGAAGGCTGACAGGCTATGTTTTCAGTTCACTTTAGAGGCACACTTACACAGCCGGTACAAGGCCAAAACTTTATTTCTAAAACTTTTTTTACCCTGCTGCCAACATGTGTCTCAGATTATAACAAAGTAGACTATGTAACAGAAGCATCAGCTACCTCACGCTGAAGTCTTCCATCTCTTCTTTCTGTTGGCAGCATCTGATGCTCTCACGCTACTGGACAACATCAGAATTGACACAAAGTGAACTTATTTGTGAAGTGTACATTTAGGTCCGCGGCACTGCTCACACTTGTGCGTGAGGCCGCTGCTTACATAAACGATGACTCACTAATAGGAATCACAAATGATTATCGTGATGAAGTTAGCCTTTCACCCTGTAACAGCACACGGGTTGCGATCAACACGTCGTTCTCTAATATCTGTGAAGGTGATTTGCCCCTAAGTGTTAGTGATGTTTAGCATGACATAGCTGAAAGAAGGATTCCCTTTTTAACATTTTATTACACTCGCCACAATGTGTCTTTTCTCATGTTGGATATTGTTAAGATCCTACAGCACAAAGTGATGAATCCTTCAGTGCATCCATTCAAAATGTATTCATGTTCTTCTGACTCCAAATCATATGAAACTAATTACTCTGGATCTATTGTAATTAATCAATGTCATTTTGAGCCATGCTAGCAGTTAGTCCACCACTTTGGTCCGAACTGAAATATCTCAACAACAATAACATGAATTGCCATTACATTTTTTACAGACATTTATGGACCCCAGAGGATAAATCCTACGGCCCTTGACGGTCCTTTAATTGGAGGCTGATATTTGTGTTATGTAGTGAAATGTCTCAACAACTGTTGGATGGATTGTACACACATTCATGTCCTCCTGAGGATGAATCGTAATAACTTTGGTGATCCCTTCATTTTTCCTCTCTAGTGCCATCATTAGGTCAAATTTAAATGTGTCCAATACTTTGGTTTATGACCACACACCAGCTAAAAACTAAAGACATTCCCCTCAGCTTCAGCTGTACCTTGTATTTAGTGCGGGTTAGCAAATGATAACATGCTACAATGCTAAACCAGAATGGTGACCTGCTAAACAGTATCTCACCTAAATGACATGCTAAATATTAGCATGTTCGCTCAAAGCATTGTGTTACTGAGCAGCTAGCACTGCAGTAGCTTCTTAGTCTTTCGTGAGTTTCTTTTTGTCTTGCCAGTCTTAAGGCCTTTCATTTTTTGATGACCAAGTCCTTGTCCCAAGATGGCTGTGTTGTACATTCATGCTCCCCTTAGTTCAGCTTTACATCTTTTGTAAAATTCTGATGTAGCTGAAAGAATATTGATACAAATAAAGTGTTGCTTTACTATAATTGTCGAAAGGAATCAGCCCAAATATGGCAATCCACTTCATGGAAATGCTATAAATAACAGAGTCCTCTCAGATAATAGGAGTCACTAAGATAACACCGGCGCTTATCTTTCAAGACGATGTGATAATGAGTGAGTCCAGATGTCAGAGAGACTGAGCGGGATGCTTTAGTTGCTGTGATTCAGCTCACTCCTCAATATGCTGATTTCCATTAAGAATGACACTCAAAATTCAAAAAGTACGTCATGCACTTTTACAGCACTTTCTACGAACGTACAAGGCATAATCACATCTTTTATTTTACAGCCAGTTGCATTCAAAGGTGCAGTTTCTAAAAATGCAGTGCAATGTAGAACAGCAAGTAAACATGACAGGTTACAATATAAAAGCACAGCACCATTTGCCACCGTACAACAGTGTCACGTGAAGCTACATTTGGCTCGATACATAACCGAAAAATATAGTTTGTTTACTCACAGCCTTAAAAATGTGCTGCACTGCGTATCTGTTATGGCTTGACTTTACTATTGACATAACTGCCCTACATTCAGATTACTACAATAAACTACATGTTGTGCCACTTCAGTTCAAAAAGTGTTATCTGGCAAATTCATTTAGTACAAATACACTGACCTGAGATTGGGATTCACAATCTGTGACCAACAATGGTACATTGACTGATAGAATACAAACCAAGGACAGCTACTCATTACACTTCCCTGTAGTTTCAACCCCAAGCTTGGTTAATCGTAGGAAACAATAGATAATCAGTACAACGCGTAAGGGCATCGATCCACTATGAGTGATAATGGCAAGGAATGGTGGCTGTCAAAACAATATTTAATAATCTCTTTCCTGGTCTCTGAAGTTTTTTTTCTTTACCTCTCTTAAAAACAGAGGTGTCATCAGCCTCTTTTGTTTCTCCACATACAGTACACATACAGTGAACCATTTCTGGTTTAGGACTTCATTGTGGAGAAAGTCAATAGAATTTGATTAGAATTCTATACCACTGATATTGAGTGATCTCTCATGTCTTATTGGGTGATGATTACTCTACTCCATCTTGACAAGTTTGGGAGCATCAGCAGCTTTTTGTTTAGTGGAATTGTTTCCGCCCTCTCGCTCAGTCTTCCTGGGCAATCTGGGGCTGCCAGCGGCTCTCCGGCCGGTCTGAGGGCTGGAGGAGCCAGCAGACACCTTGCGTTGAAGTAATGGACTCCGGGAGCCCTTCGGCTTCGATGGCGTCATTAAAGAGTCCAGGACCTTTAGTGACCTCAGGCTGAGCAGACCACAGAAGTAGTTACACTGGTGCAGGGAGACAAACTGCTCAAAGACTTTGGGATTCCCTTCAACAGACAGACCTTGATGCCTGCAGCAACACACAGCAAAAGCAAATGTCACAGTCGTGATCGTGGTCAGCATGAATGTAAATTACCTGTAAAATGAGGTTTTCACTCCATAATTACACTAACCCCGTCGATTTCACTGAAATCCCAACATTGGTGATCTTGGTGTCAACACCTGCAAAACAACACCACATAATTACTTTATTTTTCTGTTGTTCAGGAAACATATTCAATTGTGACAGACATGCAATGTGAATATTCACCACATTAACTCATAAGCATGTAAGAGGTAGAAACAAATGAAAATACAAGTTGAGTCTTTTTCTTATTGTAAGTATAACGCTGCATAATACATTGTGTTTAACGGACTCGAGGGTGTTCAGAATACACATGCCTCCTTTAAGGGTTGTTTGGCTCCCAAATCTGTCTTTATTGCAAGCAACATTTTACTTCATTAGTAATGGTAACGTGTGTGTAATCCGTCAACATGAGCTTCACACGCTCACTGCCTCTTTAATTCAATGTGCTACTGATTTTAATAAAAACTTGATGAATGCTTGTTGTGTTGTGGGATGAACCAGGATAAAGAAGGGGGCCTCGGTTTCACAGCATTGTACGTCCCAAGACGTCATCATACCATTAAAAACGTTTGCCACAAATTTGGGGAAAACATCAATTTCGCATTGCCCTGTCGAATTCAAGTGTGAGCCTACCTTCTAGTCGAGTGAGAAGCAGACTGCCATTGGTCCACTGAAAGATCCAGTGCTGCAGGGCACAGCACTTCTGCTCCGCCTCAGAGGCAGACGGCATGACTATTTTGCCTGAATCATCGAGGACAGAGTATTTCTGGTAGACTCCTGATAGATCAGCCTCCACTGTGGCATAAGGGACAGTGTTTGCTGGTCGGTACATCAGGTAGACTGGGATCAGCCTGTGTGACAAAGATGACGTCATTAACTTTGCGTGAGGCTTGATAGTCTGTGGACCGTATATGATACTCAAGACGACGTTAACCGTTGAGGAAGAGTTCACAGAGAAGATCACACTCACTCGAGTGAGGGGCCGAAGTTTTCAATCGCTCTTGCCTCTGCGGAGAAGATTTTGCAGTATTCCCGAGCCAAGTTCTGAATTTTACACTTCTGTATGCAGAACGTTGGAGAACAGCCAGTAAAGATATGCTCAATTTACATCAGTAATTTATGCCTCCGTAATCCTATGTGGGTGGCAAGAATGACTACAGACTGATTCCCTTTAATGCTGGATTCTTAAGCTTATTGAATGATATATCTAAATCTAAGAAGACACGAATAAATCAAACCTTTTTACATACCTGCTTAACAACGTCCAGGTTCCTGTCTATAAGGCAGCTTTCTGCTTTGCCTCCATAGGCGATGGGGTTGCATACTTTAATGATACACGTGTTTCCAGACTCAAACACAGGCTCCAGACCATAGATGACTTTTGCCCTCCAGACTTTATGAGAACAGCCATCGCCAATATGAGATTCCTGCATCATTATACGGCCAAACAAATTGTTACCCCAGATGCCAGAATCAGCCACACCCTTGTTGAATATCAGGGGTGTCATTTCGATCTCTTCTCCAACTGCATACAGAAGACCGTAAGAAGGGCAGTCAGAAAAGCATTTGGCCTCTGACACTGGAAAAAACTAGGATCTAAACATGTAAAGTCTCATCTTACCACCAAGGTCCTCACGGAGGGACATTCCAGCCAAGACTGCAACACAGTAAGAGAGAAAGCAAAATGAGTCTTCGTTGCGGTCCAGTAATGCAAGGACAAATGTTTGTTTCATGCCAAATGTAAGGTAAAAGAGTACCGGTACATACTATCTGCACTAAGGAGACAGTCTGTTGAGTCAGTCCCATATTCATTTGTAATTGTGCATCCGTAAACACCAGAGTCTTTGCATGTGGCCTGAACAATGGCAAGATTGACCTGAGTTTCATCCCCTGCGCTGAGAAACAAACAAGAAAAGCTATTTGTCTTCCTATTTTGCATGCTTTCTTGCCATTTATAATAAAAAAACACAGAACCATATGATACGACATTTCTTGTGAAACTGCGGATTTTCTTCGGAGTCCCACTGGAAACTTACTTTCTTTTAATCTGAGCAATTGCTTCTTCATTTCTGTACCATTTGATTGTCGAGTCACTAAGTACGTTGAAGAACTGACACCACAGTTTCAAGTGTCCGGAGGCATCTGCGAAGGTTTCACCCCTGATCTTACGAATTACTTGAGGTGCTGGAGGGTAAGAGACACAACACAGACAGCATAGTGAAGAAACTTTTCTATCTTCAAACTGTCAAGCAACCTTGATGTATCCAGTCTGATATGTACTGTATCTGCATAGCAAACATTTCTTTGCTGTATAATTCAGCTTATATAAATACATAGAATGGTGCTGAAAGCAAATGTCAGTATATTCACTGCCTGTCTTAAACAAAATAGACATGATTGTTTTTTACAACTACTGCCAAAGTAAGACATAATTATGTTCATAAGCGTCGCATAGTAACACTTTCTGTTAAAGCTATTTACTATTTTGGCTTGTGTACCTTTGAATGGATCGTGCTTGTCCTTCTCTGCAGGTTTCCCCTCAGTTTTTGGGGTGTGGATCTCCTCAGCGGGCGGCTGGCTTGGTGCTTGAGTATCAGATGCCGTCTTCCTTCTGCTCAAGAGCGGAGAACGCCTTTCTGCAGGACAGGTTTGCTCGACAGGGGGCTGACGTAGAGGTGACCGTCTTGACAGGCTTGGAGACATTGTGGAAAGCTTGCTGCTCTCTGTAGGAACTTCCTTTTTCTGAGTTTGGTTATCAACCGGCGACGTCGCCTCTGAGGCCTCATCAGGTTTGGCCTTGGGTACGAGGATTTTGCGTCGGGCCCCAGAGGCTAGCTCTTGCGGAGTAGCAGAAGGAATGGGAGAAACACAGTCTCGTTTCTTTAACAATGGACTAGCCCCAGGAGTTGGATTGCCTAAAAAGTCAGTTCTTGACAATCCCTCAGCCACTGAGCTGTCCTGCTGAATAATGTGAAGATTATTCTCTTGTGTATCTGTTCCAAGTACACCTTTAGCGGGAACCGTTTGTACACTCTGCAAAGAACTGGGGTTTGCGTCGTGTTCTTCCATTTTGTATTGATCTAGTGTTGTGGAATTCATTTCAATGATCCCCATTTCAGTTTGGAAGTTGAGTTTAGTTTTTGGGGTTAACTTTAGTGCACCTCCCATCTCTTTGCCTTGAACAGGTTCACATTTGGAATGCTCCAAAGCTGTAATATTTGACTCTTGACCGCCGGCCTTTATAGGTGTCACTGCAAGTGGATTCCCAGGTTCTCGTGGGACAGTTCCAGAAGAAAGTATTTTGGTCAGTTCATCCTTCGAGGTCGAAGGAGGGAGATTTTGTTTGACACTTTCACTCCCAGAAAGGGACACAACAGGGCAATCTTTCAGAGGAACCTGAGTTGAGGCTCCCGTTTCCCGGCAAATGTCCATGACACCTTCATGATATGTTCCGACACTGCCATGAAGTCCTGCAGTCTCTGTAGCGATGCCAGTGTCTGTGACAGAGATGGGAGGGATTGCAGAAGGGTTTTGTAAAGCCTGAACAGGCGGTGAAGTTGCACCTTGAGACTGAATTTGTTCCTGATCAGCTTTATTTAGCTGATTGAAAACCTCAATGAGGGTTTCTTTTATGATTCTGGGAGGAGTAATACCCGTGTCAGTTTTCCTGTCAGACATCGACTTCTTCACCGTCGGTTTGCTGTTATCTTCTTTTAACTCCTCGCGTGTTTCTGTCACAGTGGGAGTTGGATCTTGCATAAAGCCAGCATGAACCGGTAAGACGGTCACTGAATTTACCAGTGTGGATTCAAGAGCCTTTACTTGTGATCTCAAAAGTTCAGCTACAGATATGACTTTTGTGACAGGTTGTGGGATTTCCTGGAACTCTTTTATCTGGAGTTCGGACATGTTTGTGTTTTCTGAAGTTTTTGTCGGGAGTGGGATCGCAGGCTTCAACATAGACGACTGTAGATCCTGTGTTTCTGAAGTAGTTTCCTCCTCCACATCTAATATGTGCACATTCTTCTCAGTTCCTTTATTAGATGCATCCACAATGATAACATCAGTGTCTTTATTTGCTGCATCTTTGGTCTTTTCTCTTTCAATGTGTTCAATCATATGCAGAGCAGCACTTTCAGTCTCCATCTCAACTATCTTCTCATTTGGAGCCACGCTGTCAGACTGTTGCCCTGATAACTTCCCTACCTCGTTGCCTTCTACCTTCTCATCAACTTGTATTTCTGTCCCTTCAACAGTTTTTATAGCTGTATTAATTTGGCTTTGCTGGGCGCTGGAAGAAACATTACACCCTCGGGAGTTCTCACCAGCACCAGGGCTTTGGAGGGGTGACTTCTGTATGTCTGTAAAAATGGCCCTATGGCTTTCATTTGATCCCCTGGAATGATCCCATGTGGCCTGTGTCATTTTGTCAATTGCTGCTTGAAGACCACAGTGCAAAGACGGGGCCTGGATGTCATTTGCCATGGTCTGTCTCTCTGATCCGGTCTTTTGTGGTGGTTGCGCATCCATCTGGTTGGGTGGAAGCTCAAGGCTGACAGGTGCATCATTCCTGTTCATCTTTGTATGGGCCTGTGTAACCTTGGGGCAAAATACAAGCAGAGGTTTCCATGTTGTAAATACTTATTCCCTTATCCCTCGCTATGCAGAACGGGGACAAACACATGTAATTCTAAAAACAGCAACAGCGTAACCAGCAACAAACAGGGAACAGATTGGAAAGACCTCGGAGCAAAAAGGAATTCATGAACCAGAGAAAAGATAGAAGGTGATGATAACAAGAAACCTTTCGTTCCCCAGTATGCAATTTCCCCATGGCTCTCAGTGAAATGCCTCCACATGAGTGTTTGCATTCATGTTAGAAGCTCAAAGATGCCTGTAAACAAATCATAGGATATTTCTTAAATTGTTCTTTTTACATTTTTTAAAAATGAAAACGATTCTAAAATCCATTTTGGCATTCATCTTAACCTACAATCCAAATCCAGCACATAACATTTGTTCGAGACCCTACTTTTTGCTGTGACAGTGAAAAAACTGCACGGTATAGTGTGATATATCTGGCATGTAGCGAAACGTAAGCACTGTGCACGACTCTCTTCCATACATCTCTTCCATACAAGCATGTTGGTTGAGCTTTCAATCCCCATAAAGTCCGTACTTGAGCTGAATCCCTTTTTAAATTAGCACGAGAGGTTCCCTGTGTCATATGTCATGAGATAAGCCATGATGTAGCTTACGGGTAATTTGCATTCTGCCCATAGGTTCCTTCAAAAAGCAACTGCAAAACATAAAAATACTTAAAGTCATATTCAATGTCATAATAAATTACATTAAAATCTGCTTGTTTTCCCTCCTTCCCTTTTATCTAATGCTGACACAGTGAGGCCTATTCTCAAGGAAGGGGGGCTATTTTACATTTAAGTGTGGCCACAAAAGGAATGCGAATCATTTTAAGAGGCACTTCAGCTGTGCAGTGTTTTGCCTCAGCACTCAGTGCCGTCAGTATTCAACCATGCAGCTATAGAGTCAGGAGGATTGCATAAGCAGTGAGCAATAAAGAGACACAATCCAAATATAAAAACAAGTGCTTATATAGACTGTTGCCAAATGTATCGGTTGAATGTAGTTATAGAGGCCGAAAATCATCAATCAGGTCACCACGACAACATCCTCCATTAACTTTCATTTTTGAAAGAGTTAGTTGGCCGTTTGGGGAAATACACTTATTCAAAGATCAATTGAAAGATCTCATGTCTGTCTGTTTAAGTCCATCTGAAATGAAATTGCTTTTTTTTGTCTGCATAACCTACATATTTGCTCTTGGGCCACAGCCAGCAGCTGCTTCAGCACGAGAAACAGGAGTTAACAGCTAGATCGCCTCTGTCCAATATTAAAATATATCCACCAGCACCTCTACAGTTCACTAGTTAACATAATATACCTCATTGTTAAATCCATATAAAAAATAAAAGTGTGACAAAAATGACCTTCTGACAGAGCCAGGCTTGCTGTTTCCCCCTGTTTCCAGTCTTTGTGCTAAGCTAAGCTAATCATCTGTTGGCTTTAGATCAGGGGTCTCAAACTCCCGGCCCGCGGGCTGAATTCGGCCCGCCACGTCATTTTATGTGGCCCGCGAATCCGCCAGCAAAATTATTTATTTATTTTTTTAAATTTTTTATTTTTTTTAAAGTTAGACTAATAATAATAGAAATATCCCTATTGTCGAAATTATGAGATAGAAAGTCGAAGTTATTCGATAGAGAGTCATAACTATGATAGAAAGTCATAATTCTGAGATAGAAAGTCAAAATGATGAGATTGACAGTCAAAATTCTGAGATACTTAAACACAGTCATAGAAGCAGCTCTTTGGCTTACTGTACATTTAACATGGAAATGTATTGTGAGCACATTGAAGACTACTTTAAACTGTGAATGCAGAGAGTTATCAATATGTTACGAGGAGTTACATTTACAACCGGCCCTTTGCGGGCGACCATGATGCTGATGTGGCCCGGAGTGAAAATGAGTTTGAGACCCCTGCTTAAGATGTAACAGACAGACATGAGAGTGGAATCTAACTCATTCTGACCTAACTCTCTGCAAGAGTGAATAAATGCATTTCCCTAAATGTCAAACTTTTGCTCAGGCGAAAATCTGCTTAATCCATGCACCATAATATTTTCAGAGTGCCAAAGTGTCACCCTGAATTCATATCATAAGGAATACTGCAACTCTCAGACCTTTGAACTAAGAATATGAAACGCATGAATCTACCTGTTGCATCTGTCAACATGTGCGTCATTCAATTCTTGTCACACAGCAGGGCATACTTGTAAATGCTATAAATAGCTGCAGGATGCTTGTGTTACCGATGAGGCCTGTGTTGGCAGCACAAAGCGCTCATGAGCTCATGCGAAAAAGGCTCGCTCACCTCGTTCAGCAGCGCCGGCCGAAACACAGACACATTTTTCCGGGGGGGGCTTGTTTCCTTCGCAGACAGCTGATCTCCAGCCTGTTCACGTGGACGCTGAAGTAAAGAGGTTCTGCTTTCACGTGGTGTGTTCACTGACTCAATGTCTCTGTGTGCTGAGGATCCACCAGTGGGAGTATTTGACTTCTCGTCCACATCCATGACTTCAACATGTTCCGTTTTAGAAATGTTACCCTTCACTCTGCTTCGGGGTTGTCGGGACGCTGCTGCAGCACTCGACTGTCGCTGCGTTGAGGTCTTGTGAGGACTTTGGTTCTGCATTTCCAAATTCTGTTCAGTATCTTTACGTCCAGCTTTCTTCTCGTGCTTTGCAGCTTTTTTACCTTCAGTTCCTGAAACAGTATGACTTGTAGATGTAAGAGCAACATGTACTGAGGCAGGCAGCTGTACTTTCTGTGAAGGAACAGCTTCCTCAACACATGTGTTCCCACCCTTTGAAAGCCTTTCAGCACGCAATACTTCCTCTGTTCCTGATTTCTGATGTCGTTCTGTCACGTTCCTGGAGTCCGAATCCACAACTGATGAACTAACAATGTTCTCTACTTCCATAAACTCTTCTGAATTCCCCTCAGACTGAACTGGCTCTGTGCAGGCCAGAGCTACAGAGGTCACGGCCTCATCTGTTGCCCTTCTCTCCTCAGATGGCCGTGCTTCTGGTGTACTGTTGGAAATTTTAATCTTCTTTTTGACAAAGGGAGTTTTGGGTTGGTGTGCAGTAAAGATCTTCTGGACAGAGTCGTATATACATGTCCCGCTCTTGGTACCACTTTCACCGATAGTCTGTCCATTAGTTACAGCTGACACTGCTCCATTGGTGATGGGAACTGGCTTTTCCTCCACCTCTTCCACAGTGGCCTCCTGTAACCTGGCTTCAGTGTCCACAGCCACAGCCTGAAGGCTCTCCTCGATGGCCTCGTCCTCCATGGAGCTTGGCGTGCTGAGAAAGGCCTCAATTGTGCGCTTCCTCAGTGTGCGGTCAGGACTGATGGTTCGTAGCGGCTCCTGGTTTTCTTTACCTTCCGCTTCCCTGCGTCTGTTCTCGGCCTTTTGTTTGAGCTTGGCGAAGTAGCGCTGGTGGATCTTGAACTCGTTCATTTCGCCCACCTCCAGAACCCCAGAGCAGGACACAATGCCTTTACTGTTGCTGGCTGAGACCTGGTATATAGCTGCGTCCTCCACAGTGCAACTGCAAAGAAAAGTCAATTTAAGTTGCCTTGATTCAAATGACTGATCCCTGACAAAAAAAAGAGGAAAAAAGTGCTGTGTGTGTTAAACTCTGTTCAGGACATAAGCTCCAACAGAGTGCCCGTTGCTGTGGAGTCATTTCAATTTCTTTATTGAGAGTTTGTACTGTTTTGGTAGAACGAGTGCATTCAGATGTCATGTCAGTGTTTCCAAACATACGTACTCGTAGATGTGCAGGGAATAGTTTTGTCCGTTGCGGAAGATTTCATATTTAGGAAGTCCACAGTATCTGTCTAACTGCATATCATCCTTGTACCAAATGACTTGAGGAATAGGGTATCCTGAAGAAAAAATGAAGACAAATATGGTCATCAGGGCAAACAATTTCTGAATCAACTTAGAAAGGTAGCAGTTTATCTTGGAGTTGCTTCCCTGCACTGTGAATAAAGAAAGAGCTTGACTTTTAGACCATCAGAATATCTTTCAGATGCTAAATATCGTGGAATCAGATATATATCGAGCCTTTCTTTCAGAGGTAGAACATTATTTTGGTGTGTTCTTTTCCTATAAATTGCTCCAAACTTTTCCATTAGGTCACAGACGTCTGGTGTAAAGCCATGCAAAGTGAAACAACGAAGCCGTGTTTACCTGTAACCACGCACGAGAACTTCATATTGCAATTCTCAGACACAGCTTTTGACTTGAGGGTTGTTTCGAAGGAGGGCTGGGTTTCCTCGGTCAGCTGTGCCATCATGCTGCAGAGTGTGCTCCTGTGCAAGAGAGGAGAGCCGGTCTGTCAAGTTGTAGTTTCATTTTTTTTAATGATTCCGCACATACTGGATTATTGTTTTACATAGATGGACAGTTAGGTTCATAAGTTTCTATGGCGGTCGTTGGAAAATGTCAATCCTGAATTATGGCAAATTATGGTAAGAGCCTGGGTAGAGCGACAGGTTCTAGTTATGATTGAGCATTACTCGAAGAAAAAAGAGACTTCAATTTCTCAAATGTGGGCTGATTTGGTGACTAAAGCCAAGTCGGAATTTAGCCTTCAATGACATCAATGACACAAATTAAGACGAGACTAAGATGTGTTCTTATCGAGTGTTGAGCAGTTCTTACTAATTCGTTTTTTCATGCATACCATGTAGCAAAGGAAGAAAATAAAGTGTTTTGTGTGATCTTTGGCTTCTGAAGGTCAGAATGAGTAGCTATTTGTTGTGTCCCTAGAGGGCCTAATTAGTCCAGATATATTAATTACAAAAATTAAACACATCACCATGAATGTAATCGCTAAAGAATATTAACCCAGCATTGCATGTGGAAATGTGGAAGAAACATCCCACACATAATGAAATGAATGTATGTTGGCTCGCATGCGTATTATGACAGCATTATCGTGCGGCTTGTATACGTGTCTTGGTGTTAACACACATTTCAGTGTTGGGTCAGTGCACGGATACTGTTACACTTCACTGCATGTTACTTGTGATGAAGCAAACGAAACATGACAGTAACACTAAATGCAGCCTCACTTAGGTTACTGTGGATGCGCTGCAAACTGCTGCGTGTTGGAGTTTTAATGTCGACTGTAGAAATACTACAGTAATTTAGTTATGACGAGTACATTTTCAAGCAAAAACATGTTATAAACGTTTGAGTTTGGCAGGAAAGTTTTGCTCATAGTCTCAATTCCAGCTGCAAACAATACCACTGTCCATTCCACCAACATTATCTTTACATATTATGTTGCAGTGATTAAGCACTTCACATTATTTTGGGAATGAATCACACGGGCAATAGTCTCGTTAAGGGCCAACAGAAGATGACGAAGAATCAAACTTCTAGTTTCTTATAATTATATTCCCAGAAGCCAATATTGCTGCATGTCACCCTTTTACCAAATAACTTGAGGGGTTCGCGTATAATCAAAGAAAATGCAGCACATTCCTAAACAAGTTATGTGACTGGAATCTAAAGGTCAACATAGGTTGTTCCACGAACAGTTCTTTTTTCAATGCAGAAGCTGCTGTTGGTGTAATGCTTGATATGACATGGGGCCCACGGTGCATAACTGAGATGCTGTTTATCTAAACTCGGGTGACCATGGCAACAAACAAAATAATAATATGCCACACAAGTCCATCCCAGATTAGGAACATGATATTGGTGTTGATGTCGGACTACCAGCAGGTAGCACAGCACACTGGGTTAGTGTCGAGTCCTGTACCTGTTCTCCGGCCTCACGTTAGAGAGGTAGCTGCAGCTACTCGGCCGGCTACTCCCACTGATATCATCCCCGCTGTTGGATCTTCCATTGCCAAAAGAGGAGCGTGGTGTCGTCCTCCGTGAATCCATTTTTCACCAGATAAAGGAATACTCCGGAGACTCCAGAAGAAAAAAAGTTGGTGTTGTCACTGTTCTTTGGTTGGGCTTTCCAGAGAGATTAGTGAGAGCTGAAAGGAAACAATATCACAGACAGCACAACAGAAAGTTACATTACATCACAATGTACTGAAATGTAAAAAACAACATTCAGCAGACAATTTTATACATTTGACTCACCATTCACAAGTTTCTCTCCCTCCTTTGACAGACACCCCTCAGCACTGCCTTCAGGCACTGCAATTCCCAATCAAACATGAGCGTGCGTGCTGGACTATTTATAGCTGGCCTGCAAATAGGCACAAGAGCACAGCACACTTTCCAAAACCTGTCTACGGACCATTATATAAAACGAGCTAAAAGCCATGTCGTAACAGGTCTGTGTAGAAATAAGAAAAATCATTGTGAAGAAGAAACATCCACATTACGTCCGTGTCAAATACAAGGTCTTTATGGCTTTGGTAGTTCCATGAATTGGAGGAGAGTATATAAAAAACAGGGTGAGGTTTTTTTCTATTTTGTGTCCAATGGATTACATGCACTCAGAGAAGAGAGGGAGCAGTTGTGTGGTCATAGCTGGCTGTACAGACGATAGCAAAGAATCACATGAGTCTGTCAACCTGAATGTCTTTAGTCCATTGACATGAGCTGTACATTCTCTCTGCAGTCCGGTCTCACAGGGTCACTTTCCAAACATGAAAGTGTGGAGTTCTAATTAAATATGTTTTCCCTCCCCATTTGTTCTTTGGAATTATGTAATTAAAAAAAAAGATAAAAGCACATTTTTCTTTAATATAATATAAGACGTTGAAGCCTACCAAGTTCTCTGGCATGCATTGTCCAGTAAGTGACAATTGCATTGGCTCCCCAGAGGAAAGGCAGTAGGAATAGAACAGCCTTATATAGGCAGATCCCATTGACTGCCAACGAGCTATGGGTTCTTATCTTTACACAAGCATGCACACACACACACACACACACACACACGTACATACACATGCATTCTCACACACACAAATCAGCGATCAGCAATTTAATTAGATTTTTGTTTGTCACAGGATGAGTTGGTTTGGTTAAACCCTGCTTAAACCCTGTTGGCGTTTTTGATCTCATCAAACTAATCAAAATGAAGAGAAAAGTTAATTAACCTGCAAGATTGAGAAATAAATGTTTACCTTTAAATTACCGTTATGTTTCATTTTTACCTCAAACTTATTTTTTGCATGGTAAGCAAACTGTAAATCCTTCAAATCTTCTTTGAACTGATTGCAATTAATACTAATAATACAACTAATAATAATACTAATAGTACTAATACTAGTACTCTATAAAGTACAGCTTCCTGGAGTGTGTTCCCCCCAAATTAAGTTCAAAGATCTCAATCTAGAATTTTCTCTCATGTTACCACATACGCGCTTCATGTTACACACGCCTTTGAGCCTTCTCTGTCTATTTAAATTTTGTTCCATCCTTGCATGATGTTCCTCTATAAATCCAACACTTTCCACTTGTCTTGCCAGGTAGGTGACTCAATTTAATGATCAACTGGAGAATTTCATTTCAAAATAAGGGAAAACTTTAAGAGAAGAAATGACAGATTTAACAATGAGAAAGGGCCCTTCAACCCCCCAGAATGGCCATCGGTGATAGTTATTTTAGAATGGATTCCATGAGCGACTCCTATGAACAAACACAGCCCATAAACACACACACACACACTGCAGTTTGGGCGGCGGAGCCTTGTGTGTGACTGGTTGCCAGTCCTCTGGGGGCTGGAAAACACAGTTGCCTGAGCATGGTCTGAATACTCTGGACCGGGTGAGTACAGAGAGATCAATGCACAGCAGGGTTTGGAAACACTGCAGAGGACGGGAGACTCTGTCATGTGACTCTGTTTGACAGTGAATCCCCCGCATGTTACCCAACTGCTGATGGCTGGAGAGGGATTTCCTAATGCTGTACCACATACATGACGATACAGAAACACGTGAGAAACTATGTTGTTTGGCATAAGTCAAAATCTTGTTTAAAAAATAGGACCAATGGAAAGGAAAGATTCTTCAGCTACTTTGATAGACATCCAAATGTCGCTTCTTACCACCTATTTTGGCCAACTACGTCATAGTACACCCCTTTCCCTGAAACTAATTATTAGATTTCACCATTGCATGCCCATTGCCTCATGCTCTTCTATGTATAGCGCTTCTCAAAATCCTGTTGTGGCTTAGTCTGGCAGATTTAGATGGGGCTACAGATGATGCTGACTGAGATCACTGCCTCTGGCTTTGTTGATACCACTATCTGTCTCTTGCAAACATAATTGTGCAGTGTCAGAAATAGAAAGAGGTCACTGCGGGGCAAATGTAAATTGTTACAATCAGTCATTCGAGTCAGAGTGGTAATGGACGAGCCAGGTCTAGAGGACTGTTGTTGTTCAGGATGCCAGAGGAGATGGGGATAGACCAAAAGATATGAGGCAGATCGGACAACTGTCAGCTGTACAGTTTCGCTGTGGCATTTATTTACCAGCTCCATAGACCTCCAATAAATATACCTTTCACTCACAACTTCCTCTTGTCCCTCTTGTCTTTTTGGTGGAGTTTAAGTGTAAACTGGCCATCGAAGCGCACCTGCATTCACCACTAAATCCTCTTTTGCTCTTCATTCACGTACGTCAGCCAAAACGAATGTCAATGTAGTTTAATGTTTCTGTGGAATTGAACAGTCGCAATGTTTTTGTTATGAACAGGTGTGACTTTTCACCAGGTAAAGTAACCCGACAACAAGCTGACGGAGCTGGAGAAGTCTCTATAATTGATTGATGAAAAGAAAATTCTTACAAATGATGCTTCGAAATAACTTTAAAAAGCCATTAGCCTATTATCATGGTCGGTGGTTTGAAAAAAGAAAAACAAAGACCAGATATTCTATTCTAGTGAATTTGTTATTGTAGAAAGTGGGAATTAACAGTTTGATGGTGCTGCCCGTGGAGCAAATAAACTCCTGAGATAAAGCTGCATGAAACATCAGCTGCATGGGAACATGCTGTTCTAATCCAACTGGGATATTAAAGCACCCACATCCAACATGGTGTGAGTGGCGAGGTGTCGACACAGACAGACGGGGAGAGGGGCGCCCCAGTGGCCAACTCGGATGGAGGCCATTACAAATGGGATTTTGATCACAGATAAATACATCTTTTCGATTGCGTGGTAGCAGTGTAGCCAGCCCTGTATGGCTCTGGCGTGAGTTTACATGCCAGGGTGGCCTGGTGCCAATTATACCCTCAAACACCCTCCACCACGCGTGCAGAGCATGACAGCAGATTGTTTTGATGTTTGAGAGGTCTCTGTGGAAACTGAGCTTGGCTTTGTACGGCCGTCTGGCCCGCTGTTGAGGCCGTGACATCATCTTCTGGATATTCACACCAGTGTCAGCTCCAAGGAAGCCGAACCAGGAGAAGACTTGGCCTCCAAGGACAGCTGTGTGCCACACACACACACACACACACACTCTCACACACACATCGTGACTGCTTACACTGCCCTCAGCCAATCACATGCACAGACCGTAAACATACAGTATGTTGCCTATGTTGACTAATGGGCCCAAGTTAATGTTGCGGTACACTCAGATTAGACAGGGGCCGATGGCCATTATGATGAATGGGTTAAATATAGCCTTTGTCCGTTTTCAATTAACTTCAATTGAACTTTATGTAGGGATACATACACACACACGATATACAGCAAGATAATATGAATTATGCAAAATATTATCGGATTGCCAGGCGTGCAATGTATACATGTTTTGTTCCTTTTCTGCACGCAGTATAACATCTGTGCTGCTCAGTGTGGACCACAGCTGCTAAGTACTAAATCTTCCAACTCCATACTTTTTTATTTTTTTACATTTTTCGAAAAAAATGTATTCATAAATATTCTAAAACTCAGAATAAAGTCTCTTCAACTTGACCAATTCAACCAATGAATGGTCTTCAGTCGTAGGCTACTGCATGAGAAAGTGATTGTTCAGCAGGTGGACTTACAGTGTCCTCTAGTGGTGATAGTGCAACCAGTGTACAAGCTTGGATTGAGTTTCTCCATTTGCTGCTCTAAGATGCAAAAGTTATATTTCCATTTTGATGTCTCACTATTATGCAGGATAAACTACTCACAATGAACATCAAGCCGGCATTGACAATGTTTAGCTGATAAAATGGGAAATTGAAAACATCAGCTCACTTGAGCATATCTGTATGAACATATTTATATGAATTATAATTGAATACTAGAAAATTCCGCAAGAAATGTTGACAGTGTGGCTACTGCCCGAAGACGTCGCAATATATACACACGCCAATATTACCGGTAGATCAAAGTTCAGAGATAAATGTATTTTTTTTAATTGAATTAGGAAAATATGGACTACTTGTTTACTTGTCTACTAAATTGGCCTTTAGTTGATGGTTTACCATTTACAATGTGCACTTCCATTGTTGTGACATCAGACAGCTGCTTCTTTGTGAAGTCAGGGCAGATGGATTTGCTCCTTGTAGAAAAAGAACAGCAGCAGCTGGCATACCTTAGAATCAGTGCTTATTTAAAAAATAAAACAAAAAATAAGAAACTGAATTTTTTTTCTCTCATAAACTCACTTTAATCTCAGAAAATATCCAAATTATTTCATCGTAAATGTACTGCTTTAATGTTGTACATTCAGAGTTCTCGGAATATTACCTGACTACCCTGCATTTTTTTTTTTTTATTTACCGAGAAATGTAATGGTAAATGGACTGTACTTGTATGGCACTTTTCTAGTCTTCTGAACACTCAAAGTGCTTTAACACTACATGTCATCATTCACACATTCATACGCCGATGGCTAGGGCTACCATGCAATGTGCCCCCTGCCCATCAGGACTATCTCCTCATTCATACTCATTCATGAGCAACTTGGGGTTAAGTGTCTTGCCCAAGGTGACATCGACATGGACTAGCGGAGCCGGGGATTTAACCGCCGATCCTCCGATTGAAGGAGGACCCTGCTCTACCAGATGGCCCTAATACGCCGTCCTGTAAAACTGATCATTTGTGCTCAACAAACCTTTTAAGTGTTTGCATGGGTGTGACCGCGTATTCCTTATTGTATTAACAAAAGCCTGCCCCGTATTCTGGCTCGGCACCTCATTGCCCTGTCCCACACAGCGTGGGTAATGCTGGTGCTTTCTCCCCCAATAAATTACTGCTCGAATTACTGAAAAAAAAAAAAATTAAAAAGAAACAAAGTTTATTTACAGCCCACTCAAACAGTCCACAGAATAGTATCACAGCTAAAGCCATTGCTTTCATCCGTGCTGTTGAAAGAGCTCTTGTTTGTTTACGTAATATAAGATCCCTTGCTTATAAATTTCATCATGACCATCGATATGGATTTCCTTCAATCATCACAGAGACTTGGATTGATCCTGATCAATGTGCCCCTTCTCCTTTAATCTAGTCTGCATCTGATCTCTTGACCTATTAAAAACAAACCAATCAGTCCATCAATGACAATTAAATCATGTGTCCAAATACACATCAGCAATAATGAAACCATTTTTTTTTTCTGCGTCCGTTGTTGAGCCGATGCTACAGCACAGTTACAGTGTTACGTTGGAGTTGGGTATCGGGAGGAGGCTTTCATTTGGAACTCAGTCCTCTCTTCCTGTGTGCACCTGTTTCCACAGAGAAAGGCTGTGTGCCCGTCAGTCTCTTAGTGACGGCCGTATCTGCTGGTAAACATCGGTCATGTTGATTTCCTGGAAGGTTGCGGTCAGCTCTGGGAGCGACTCGTAGTTCGTCACCACAAAACCCTGGAGCCTGATGGAAAGACATGGAAGGAAACGCAGAGAGAAAACTGATGAGAGCTGAAGGCATGCCAGCGTTGACCAGCGTTGGATTACGCGGCCCAAAAAGACTCATTCCATTTCTCTGCCACATCAGAGCCATACGTCTGTGATCCGTACCCATGTCCACCGGGGGAAGACGTAGGGCTTTCAGTGAGAACCTTCATCATCCTCTCTTTGCATTTCTTGCCTGACGAATCCACATCCACCTTCACCGTCCTCAGAAGGCGACAAAACTCCTGAATAGACATGATCACAGTCAGAATACACTCTAAAAAGGTACACAGAGGTAAAAACAACAACACAGCACTCATTCACGTTGCAGTTAAACTAAAGTGTTCTATATAATAAGGGTTATAACATGCATAACATTTACAGCTATTTGCAGCTCCATAGACACTGTGTTTCATTGTTTTTGTTTCACAACATTGTTGAGATGCAGCCATGTTTGAATTAACATCTTATGTCTGTGAACAAAAACAATCAGAAGTGAGATGAACAGAGCAACTTCAATCGAACCTAAATGAGCTGCTTGGTTTCAACGCACTGTTTTCTTAAGACACCTACAGTCAGGGCCATAAGTACTGTGACAAAATGGGGATGACTGTGTAAAAATGGCTGTAATTCCTAAACGGTTATTGTGATTTTTTTGTTTTATCCATTGAATTAAAGCTGAAAGTCTACACTTCAACCACATATTGACTGATTAGTTTAAAATCCATTGGGGTTGTGTAAAGAGGCAAAATTAAACAAATTGTGTCACAGTCCAAATAGTTATGGCCCTGACTGTATAAACAAATGATAAAATAGTCTCTATATTCTGCTCATTTGTGTTAATTATTAAACAAACAAAACAAATAATTCATTTTAGCCACAATGTGTCTTCCTGTTGGGCTCTGTATAAGGCTGTTGTAAATCATGGTCATGGTTTAAAGAAGCCAACATTGACTCTCAGTTAGAAAACGAGAAGGAACAGCGCTCTCTGCTTTTTAAATCATCCACCTCCTCCCTCTGCAGCCTTTGGCACTCAACAATACCGTCACATGACTTCCTCCATCGCTCCAGACAGGAGAATCATAATTCCTACGGCCACTAGAAGGCGCTGTCACTTGAATGTAAACAGATGTTGTTTTGGGGCACTTGCAAAAAAAGACTGACGCTCTCGTTTTGCGGGGAGGACAGTCTTGACTTCAGCATACTGAACTCTTTTGGCCTCTGCACTGTGTTTTATGTCAGAGCTGCAATGATTAGTCAATAATGTAAACCTTCAGTTGTTTTAGCTTCTCAAATGTGAACATTTGCTGCTCTTCCTTGTCTTTACAATAGAGCAAATTTAATAACGTTTTTGTTGACATCACCCTGGGCTCCAGGGTGCGTTCTGATTTAGAAAATAAGCAGTAGATTAATCGTGTGTGAGGGCACTGTTCTTCTAGTTATCACAGTCTCATTTTTCGCCAATATTTATTTACCTTGTTACAGCAATAACGCAGTAAAGATGTGTCCAAAGTACAATTTCTAAGACTAAAACATGTGCGTTGGTACCTTGATATTGGGCCTGGCTCCCTGCAGAATCACCAGTATACTTCTTCCCAGTAGTAACCTCCCACTGAGCTGCAGCTGCTGGGTCCAGCGCTCCAGCAGACCGGTGTAGCGACTTCGAGATCGGATGTGGTCCAATGACAGTACCGCCGTCCACTCCTCCTCTTTTTCTCTCTCCCTCCCCTCCTCCTCTTCACCGCCTCTGCAGTTCTCCGTCACCTCCACACACTGCTAAACACAGAGCAAACTATTACTTGTGGATCATACCTTTAATGTAAACAAATAAAAGTCAGTGAGCTCATTTACCTGCAACCACTCCACCAGCTGATGGACCATTGGTTCTGGCGGTAACGCTGCAGCTTGATCGAGCAGCTTCTGTCTGATGTTGTGACACTGAGTCCTGGAGAGACCGGTGGAGGAGACGGAGACGGCGGGGGGGCAGGAAGGGTAGCGGGGGTGCAGATGGAACAACAGCCTCACGTCCAGCCCTCTTTCTCCTCCAACAGTGCTGTTGATCTGGACCAGGAGCCCATCCTGAGCTAGAAGGCAAACAGAGCGATATGGTAGCACTGCAATCATTGGGGGGGTTTCCAAGTCGAATACCCGCATTATTTAATTGAACTGCATGGCAAGTCAGAGAGGGGAATGAGTTATTGTCAACGCCATTTTAAAAGTCTAACTTAAAATGCTTAACGTTATTCAGAAACAGCTGACTCAGATTGAAAACAGTCTTGGTCCTTTTTAATTTGGTATTAAAGGAGTTCTGAATAGCAAAGGCTTTATTGAGGAAATGTGACATCATTCACGATACAACAATTACATTTGTCTCATTCTTATCATGTATTTGGTAATGTTCATAGAAGCAGTAACGTCACTTGGAAACTTGGATTTAACTAAATGTTGGTTGCAGCTGGCTACATAAACACGGAGGCTGCAACATCTCACTTTCGCGTGTCTCGTAGCCAAAGACTTTCGGTCGTAAGTCACGTTGACATGTTGGGTTTGTTGCATCTTAAAATGTTAGATACGACGGTGTTTGCAGCGACATGTTAGTAAACTCACCAGACTGCTGGATGAGCTGGAACTCTCCTTCTCCGCAGTAAATGGAGGATAAAACGGAAACTTCCTCAAAAGCAGCTTCAGACATTATTTAAGAATCGACGTCATGTCTTCTCCACAACAGCATTTTAAAAAAAAAACCGCGCCCTGTGTTATTTAATGTCATACTGCAGTGGGTTCAGCAAGGACTGGATATGGTGCTGCACATGTCCGCACCTCAAAGTCGTCCGGGTAGTTCCGCATACAACGTTCATCAGTTCCGCACAACAATCGGCGCGCTGTAATATCACTTTTCACTTAACACACACACACACACACGCGCACAAATAAACGGAAATCTTCTGTTCCTGATTTTGTTTGTAACTTAGTTTATATTCATCTTAGCAAACACAAAATATCTCCCAAACTGACATGTATACATGTACCCAAACGTCTAAGACAAGTATACTTGCAATAGTATACTCAAGTGTGAATTAAACCATGAAATGTGGCTAATTATTAGAAAATATGCTTCAACATCAGTGATTCAAACAAATTAAAACATACATTTGGTCAATTTGACAAAACCTTGATATCAGAAGTCGCAGTAGCCACTGAGTAGCAGAGGAAGAAGGTAAAAAGAGCACACTTTGGCTTGAGATGGCAAACATGTATCAAAATCAGCCCAAGAAAAGCCCATTTGGCAGTAATTACAGCTTTGAGTCTTCTCTGATAAGTCTCTAAAAGCTTTGCGCACCAGGACGTGTGAAGTTTGTCCCATTCTTCCTGGCAGATCCTCTCAAGCTCCGTCAGATCGGCGGCGAAGTGCTTGCTCTCCCGTGACCTTTCCCTGAAGATCGATGGGGAAATAGCCGAGAGCGGGCATATGGGGATGATGTGGGGGCTGGGCATTGCTTGATTGTTTTGCAATCAGCAATGTGCAGAGAGCTGATTTCACCGGGAAGATGCTCTTTGATCGCAGTGTCTATGTAATGGCAGCTATTTTTGTGCAACAGACGGAGAGGGACACAGAGGCTAATAATCTGGGGTTGAGTGTGCATCTTTCTCATCTCCGAAGCCAAGGCAGCGACCGACATGTGGGAATAAAGAAAAAGAATGATGCTCCTCTCCTCTACTTCATCTCTCGACTCCGGCGGAGTGGACACATGGACCAGCGAGTGATCGTTACACTTTGGTGATAAAGCCATACAGCCACCTTGGACTGCACGGGGTTATCAGTGATTTTCACCACGGGAGAATCACATGGAGAGGGAGGGCAGAGTTGACTTTGCCCAGTGGGATGTGAATTGAGCATTAAGCTTATGAAGTGGAGGCTGAGGAACAGCGGCCATTGGGTAGCAGCCACCCTGACTCTGACAGATGGGCTGTGACAGACTTCAGATCTGACACAGCCTGTTTGTGCATTACTCAGCTATTTAGGGGAGTTGTAAGAGATCAACGCTTGGGCCGTTGTGGCCTGGAGTCACAGAGTCACTCCGTGGAGCATTGGTGATGCAGAGGCTGGTGGACTGATGGAGGCGTATAGTGGGAACCCGACTGCTCAGCCACCTGCCTCACTGTCCCCAGTCAGTCAATCATTAGCTGGATGTCAAGGCCAAAGGGCAGTAGACACGATGTAGGACCGAATCCTCTTTGTGGCATGTTGTCGGTGGTGCAACATGGTCCGTAGGTGACTGCAAGTGGTTTAGCCTGCTGCCGCTTGGCGCAGTGTAAGATGAGCAGTAGTAGCACTCTTTCAATTCCCAATTGTAACCAATGGCTTCAGTTCATACAAATAATTAATTTGGGTTTTATACACAATTTTTAAGATCCCTTGGGCTTCATCTTGCAGGCAGCTGGATTCTCGAAAATATCCCGAGATCACGCGTGAATCCCAGGATCACATATCGCATAAAAAATCCATCTTGTCCGGCTTCAAGTAATGCATTTGTGTATATAGCATCAGTTATATCACAACTGGAGTCTTTCTTCATTGAAAGAAGAGCAAAGAACAGCACTGAAGGCTTTCACTCGATGGAAAAGATGCTTTCGCTTCTTGCGACTCGCAGTTTGATACAAATAGTTCATTTCATCACCTGCCAGATATTTATTTGTAAGTGCTTGCCCAAACAGTTCACAATGACAGCTTCTCAGATGATTCTGTGGCTTAGGTTACTTTGCGGTGACAGGTTGTGCAAAAAGCACATTTGACTGATTGGACCACATGGCCACTTTTAATCTGGAGCGAAATATGTTCATTAAGAACGTATTAAGCAGTTATTAATTGATTACCCTCATTTATAAATGCATTCAACCAAATAAAAAAGATAAACACACACACACGGGTTGGACACAACCTGGCAACCCAGTTTTAGTTATTGGTTTATAACCAATAAGCATGAGTAAATGGAAATCATTCTTTTTTCTTCTTCTCAAAATCACGAAAAAGTGTTTGTCTTTGAGACTATATGGCAAGTTTTAAACCAACCTGTACCAGGAACAGCCACACCCACCAGGAAGTGTTCAGTGTAGTAACGTGAGAGGCCACTATAAAGTGTATCATCCAGTATGTCCTAAAAAAAAGGCGTATAAGGAAGCTAAAAAAACTAAATAGTATTAAAGCATCTATAACTTTCCTGAAAAAAGCCCCCCTTTCTGAAGTCTGGTGAATGACGGAAATGTTTTCTCCAGAGTAACTTTCTGATGAGGAGGACCGCTCTCTATGGATCTCAGATGATGCTGCAGTTGTTTTGCAGCCTGTTTTTGTTTCTGCTCTGATCATCGCGCTGACAAATGAAACGGCTCGATGCAAAGCGCATCGGCCAAACAGACAACAGTGTCTCGGGTGCTCGAGTTTGAATTATGATGCCTGTCTCGGGTGATGCACAGACGGTGCTGATCGCGTTGCTCCTCCTCGACAGACTTTTTCGATTTGAAGTGTAAAAGGGACTTCAACCGGAAACCAAACTTTTTTTTCTTCGAACTTTTTTTTTTCTTCTCTGAAGCAAAAGAGGAAAAAAGAGAGAGAGAGAGAGACGACCCTTGGTGTCATAAACTGCACGGTTCCTTGTTTTCTTCACTTCTTTTGCGCCTGCTGTTGGAAATGTGTCAGCTGCCGACCAACGGGGCAGAAGTCAACAGTTTCTGGCGAGGATAAAGGGCGACTTCGAGGGATTCTTTTTCGGGCTAGTCAACGCTCACATAACGGATTTTGGTCCTTATCATGGAAGATGTGAGTATCACTGCAGTCCGCCCTGTGTGCTGCTTCGCTTTTTCATGCACTTTATACCGTCTTTGCAATGTAGAGCTGTAGTTTTTCAGACATTTACAGTGAAAGTGAACACTTAGTATGCATTCAGTGTGTGATGTTAGACAATACTACTTTGCAAGGGCGCGACCAAGTTATTAGAAAACAGATAGGGCCCATAGAATAGACTAGGTGTCAATTTGGAAACGCTATTTCCGTGATTAGTATTACTAATTAAATAAATAAGTTAGTTTGGGATTTGTTAGTGGTACCAAACTGTCCGCTGCGGTCAACTAAGTCAACAGTATTTGGCACGAGAGCACCTGCCCACCTGTCAATCTTTTTCATCAACTTTGGTCAGAGGCCACGAGAAACGGAAGCGAATTGTTGCATTTGAATGCGACCCAACGTGTGGGTGTCAACATATGACCATAAAAGCAGAAATATGGACCTCTTAGTCAGATGTGTGCATTGGTACATTCGGCATTATTACAACTTTCATTTAATATGTATGCGAAATGCATTTCAACATGTATTATTGGGTTGCATCATTATTGCATAGTTATTTCCCAAATTAAATTGACTTGGTAGATTGTACCTTTTGCCGAATCCGCTATGATATGTCAGTAAAAGAGTTAATATAGGCTTAATAACCTTTCCTGTTTTCATAATTACAAAGTAAGTTGTGATTTGGCACATTTATGAAGGAGGCTTGGCTTGCAGTTGCCAATAAGATAACCGGTGTTAACTAGCACTCGTCACAAAACAGATCATAACGAGATTTTGCCGTTTGATTTGTGGTCTATCCAAGTAGAACGAATGCATTTGATCCTAAAAACATAGCCGACATACTTCAGACATAAGCTACTTTGATGTAGCTATTGATTAACTGCAGTTTGAGGAAGCCAACCTGACAGAAAAAAAGGAAGTGGAGACATAGCCTACTATGTGTACCTACAGTATGCAGGGAACTTGTTGCAAACCTTTTTTGTGCACGCCTTTGATTGTAGCATTGATCAAAAAACCCTCACATAAAGCTGCCTGTTCTTCACCGCCCATGATCTGATAATTAAATGCAGCTTTACTTTCTTCTTTTACTTGTCAATACGAATCCCTCTCCAGGCCAGACTATGAAAGCGAACCACGAAACAGCTACAACCCACATTTAAACTGCACGCAAGAATACATTCTCCCTTTATGCTGTGTGTGGGCAACGACTAATGAACACAGTGAGACAATTATGACTGTGACTCCATCAAAATGAAATGTTGAAGTCATATTCAGGCTACAAGCTCTTAAGCTGCAAATAGAGCTTGTGTTTAAATACTTTCAGCCAGGTATACACATTACACTGTCATGGTGGTGAGGTCTGATTGATGACGATTGAAAAGGTTGCATCTTTCATAACCTTTTGTTATTTTGTATTGATCAGTTCAGTATGTGTTTTGTGGATGGCTTTGTGCCAGAATTGGAGTCTCAGTATATTCTTGTGCAGCGGACGGTGGTGGGACTCGAGTTCCTTTTTCAACCAGCATCGTCTGTCAGCCCCTCAGATCAAATGAACACATGCAAACATCTTCATTATAACATTGTAATGTAACCCAGCAACAAGCTGAAGTGGGACGTCTTTTTAGCCTTTGAAACACTGAAAGTTACTTTGCACACGAAGGAATGCCATTATGAAAAATGTCGGTGCGTTATATGGCAATATACCGTATGTGAATAAGAGATTCATGAATTTACTTAAATCCTTAACCGACTCAATATATGGACATTTTGTGATGTGATAATAAGACGTCCAGTGCGGCTGGAGATTCCCAAAGTGCAGATGGGCGAGGTCGAATGGGACTTAAACTGCCTGAAAAGGATCCAGTAGAACATGCAAGAGTACGTCAGCATTCAACACTGCTGATGGAAGTCTGCGAGGCTCGATGTATCTTGCAGTTGTCGGCCTTTCACACTGACGTTCAAATTGAAATGTTAATAAATTGTAAAAAATGTTGAGTTCCAGCTGAGGAAATTTGATTGGTGCAATGATTGTTAGGGTACACACAGGTAGTTCGTAGGACGGCAGTGTAAAGGAATGAGAGGCTAACAGTCAGCGGCTTGTTAAAAGAAGCCTGTATCAGTGTTTCCAGGTTATACAGAAGTACGACGTGCTCCAGTCTGAACTGCATGCTGTGACATAAATATATAGATATAAAGTTTATATTTTTCAACTTTGTTGTTTGGATATTGTACTCTAATATCTACAGCTGAACTGAAACTGCTTGGTGTTCATGACTGTAAAAGATTGTCAGTATGACCAACACCCACTACTTGGCTGGCTTCCCCACTGACAGCTGTTTGGCTCTAATCTCTTTCTTTCGATTTTTGTATTTGTCATTTCCCGTTTTCCTCCTCTCTACCTCACATTCTTCCTTATGTTCTCTATCTTTCACTCGCGAAAACCCTTCCATGATGGATCGTTTGTCTCGGCTCTGTGAGTCATCCGTTTATCTCCATCCCTCTGACCTAGAGTGCATGGTGTGACGTGTCTGCCCGACTCATTCAGCAAAGAGGAAACAGACTGCCACATTATGTGTCAGGCAGAAAACAATTAACCCTCTCTCATGATCATCCTGCTATCCAGGCCTCTGCTGCACAATGGATGTGTGTGTGTGTGTGTGTGTGTGTGTGTGTGTGTGTGTGTGTGTGTGTGTGTGTGTGTCGTGTCGTGTCACTGGGGCGCTGCTGACAATTTCTGGGAAAGTGCCTTTGTGAAAAGAGAAAGTCCTCAACATTGAATGCATGTGTGTGTTGTCGAATTTGTGTGACAAAAAAAAGTCCTCAAAAGATGAAAAGAGGAGTGAAATGTTCTTTTGGACGACTTTTTTTATTTGTTGCACAAGGGGTTAATTTCGGATTGAAAGGAAATGGTGAAGTAATGCTGTTGTTTGCTACATTGATGCTTCTCCATATTTCTCACTCTATTCTTCATAATATCAGGACATGTCTCTGTCCATCTGCGTATACAGAGTTGCAAAGTGGGACGACTGATTTCAAGGTTCTGGAAGTAAAAGTCCTGCTCTTTGTTACATAGACAATGTCAGCTGACAGTTTCAGCATTTTCACAGCTGGGATGGGCATGACACTTTGGTTGAAACATTCTTACTTTAGTCTCGTCTATTTTAGGAGAATGCCAGGATTAGAAAGACTATAATTCATCTGTAGTCCTGGGCCAAGGTGTTATAAGAAGCCTGTGTACACGACTCCTCAGTGTGTTTCAGCAGAAACATCCAAAATCACTGAGCTCCAAAGGATGTGCACCACAGAGCAGATGTTAAAGATTGTGCTGTTGAGAAACATCATGAGGGCTGCAACTGACAACTGTTGTTGCTGTTGAGCAATCTGTCGGTTGGTTTCTTGAGGAATAGATTCATAAATCCTCTTTAAAATGTGGAGAAGTAGTGTAAAAGCGGCCATCACACCTTCTTAGAGCCCAAAGTGACGATGTTAGAATCGTATGTTTTTCAACTATGGTGCCGTATTTTGGTCTGAAACATTTTCAAAAATCCGCTACAGCTGTAATGGAAACAATTACACCATCTTGAGCTTTTGTGTTGATTACTTCCGCTAATATGACATTTCAAAAACGGGACTGAACAGTGAAGAAGACAAAACCAAGACTCGGTCAGAGACAGTTGTGGAGGAAGTGACCATTTTTGGAAAATGGGTATACAGTTACATTTGGCAGATTAGGCCCCGTTGTATGAGGGAGCTGTCAAAGAATTACGCTGGGAGGATTAATACCGCCTTAATAAACTCACGCATGAAAGCTTGGTTAAATGAACAACAGGATAAATACAACACATGACGTGGATGGTTGGGATGGTGGAGTGTCTGGCCGCAGTAGCCGCGCTGCACAACTGCATGGATGTGATTGGACATGGCCCATCAGCTGATCGCTACACAACTGGTGATTGAGCCTGCGACTGTGAAGCATGAACAAAACAGCTGATGCCGCGACTAACATCATGCTTCCTTAAGTCTGGTCAATTTACACTAATATTTATGGATGGCTGACATTTACTTCTTTATTTTGTGTGAAAACAAAGTTGGTCCAGCCATCACCATATTTGGTGCTAGAGGCATGAAACAGGAAGTGAGTCATGGTCGTGATGCCATGGTTAGTACGGAAATAAAATTATTTATTATTATTCTCTCATTATTTACATTTGTCAGTTCAGAATAAGTTTATAATAAGTTTTTGTGAAGCCAATCGTGTTCAGAGGTGACAGGTCGTGTGAAAGGAAGACCGTGGGTGCTACGTGTGCATAAAAGTTCACGCTTGGCCGTGACTGCATTATAGAAATAGATATCCTCCCTGCCTCAGTAATCAAACTGTGAAAACATTCTTGCACCACCATCAAATGACAGTACTGATTGGGCCTATAGTGTGAAACACATTGACCTCTTTTTCAAGTCAAGATGAGTCCAAGGATTGTAGTCTGGTTTGTATCAGTAAGTCAATTCAGTACTATTTTGGATTTAGTCAAATAGAAAATACCAGTAGAAGCATTGGCGTCTTTTTAATGGTTATTTGTAAGGATTTCCTCACTGACAGTGATGCAACAGTAAAATAAAGAACAGTGTGTCAGTGCATTTGTCGTATTGTTAGCAAGCACATCAGAGCTGTTTGAACTGTGGTCTGTGGTGTGATATGTAGAACAGAGGCCTTACTGTCACAGCTTTACACTAAATAAGTAAGCAGGAGAGTTTCGATATATAGCATGTTAGAATGCATACATTGTGTACAGTGATTGGCTCGAATCCCAATGCAACACTGAGCAACGAGTAAGTTATTATTGTAGGGTGTGGACAGGACGATCAACCCAGCAGTTACACGTGGAAACAATCCCGTCATTTACTGCAGTACGTTTGGCTGTGACAACACTGGCAGTAACGTCACCAAACAGGAGGTGTATCTTCACAGGGGAGTCAGGCATTTTTCTATCTGACCATTTCCAAGTCAGAAATACTGAATAATAACTTGATTGTTTTTTCTTTTCGGCTTTTCCAGCCTTTATTTTTGTGCAGCTTTCGTCAGGGCAGAAGCGGTGACCTCACTGATTGGCAGGTTTCATTTAAGCATGATAACGGGTTCATCATACAAGCAAAACAACGTATTCGTCCAGCCCCGCTGTCTTCCCCAAGGCCCGAGTTGTGAGGGGTTAGTGGGGGTAAAGTGTGAGCTCCAGTGAGGCTTGTGGTGACTTCATGCTGGGCAGGTCAGCGTGAAAATCAATGAGTGCCAGATGCTCCCTGACCTAAAACTTCATCAGAAACACATGTGTGCTAAGGTGTGCCTATTCTACAAAAAACCCTGCTCTCTCTTCCTCTTTTAAGACCCAGCTTGTGCCGTAGCTTCAGCATATTGTAACTTCATAACTTCTTTGTATTACTTTTAATCTGCACGATGCAAGATGGCGTTTTTTTGGACGTTTCGGTGTTGACCACACCGCAGATAGGACGGCTAATAGATCGCACAAAGTTTTTTGAGATAAAGGTTTTGGTTTCAGAGCAGAACAGACTTCCTGTGTTAGTCCAAAAGTGGAGACCCATAACCTACTATGTGTAATATCGCAGTGCGGAGCTATAACAGTCAGCTGAGCCCTGAGTAATGGAAACCTTCTGCTGCTGCTCTGATGTAAAGGGTCTGGTCAGTGCAATGCTGTACTGAAGTGTTCCATATAGCCCCGTCGGTTTTTGTCACCACATTGACCCGTGTCCGAGGCATGCCAAGGCCCCTCTGTGCCCCAACGCTGCTTTCCTGCACTTGCACAGCGAGGCTGCTTTGTCGTTTTTACGCGGCGAGCGTTTCCTCATCGCACTCTGTCACTCTATTTTGTCACTCGAAGTGGTTCTGCAAAGTAGCTTCTTTACATTTTTATTTTTTCCCTTCGGGCTCTCTGTCTTTGCTCCGCGCCTGGCACTCCTTTCTTTGCAGCAGCTGCACTGCTGTTTACCACATTGAGACACACACTCACAGTTACAGTGAAAGTGGAAAAACAGTTTGATGACCTTCCACCTAATCCCCCCCCCCACTCCCCCCCCCCCACCACAAAAAAAAAATGATATCCTGTGGAAGCGCCTCCAACAGAAACAAAGGCTGTGAATGAAAAAAAAGGAGCATCTGGGTCGACAAAGCGCTTCCTCCATGAATCGATATGCTGACACGAGTCCATCTTTCACGGAGGTTGGCAGCTACAGTGTAGTCTTCTTGGATTCACCAGCAGTTACAATAGACTACAATGGTGGCTACATTCACCTGGGAATATTATCAACATTCTATTCTGTAAAAAACAGCAACAATCTTTTGTAAGATTGGGAGTTTTTTTTATTTTTTTTTTATACTTATATTTTTTGCATCTTATTTCATACCCAAAACACACTGCCATTGTTTTCTAAGTATATGCAGCATGCACTAGTTGAATACAGCAGCACTCTGTGCCACTTTCGTTATGAATGTTAAATGTTTCAGGTCCCTTATAATTTGCTCACAGTTTCATTATCTATCGCTCTCTAGTGAGTGTGTTTTCCGCTGTATACATAGCATCTGCTGCTGTCATGCTCTTCATTTTTTATGCCCTGACACTGCCCTTGTTTTGGCCGCTTTGTAAACAGATGCCAGACTACCATCGCTTACTACCTATCTGTGGGCAAATAGCGATGGGACAAAACACGTGGGAAGCTAATGTGCAGAGGAAAGCACAAAGTGGACAACGTCCAAAGAGGCGAGGTGTGTCAGAGGCGCTGCGTGTTTTCAGGAAAAGAGGGCAGAAATGAAAAAAGTCTGATAAGAAGTGAACCAAACTAGTTCTGCAATAACACATTGTAAGCAGAACTGGGGGGTTTTCTCACTGGCTGCACAACTTTGATCTGAACTCAAAGTCATCACACAGCCACATTTCCTCTTAAACTTAAAGGAACATCACCATGTCTTAGATCTGGAAGTTGTATAATTTTGATAGAAAATAAATGATATATATATTTTTTAGCGGAAATCAGATAAAAAACTCATAAACACATGAGTGTCAAAACAGGAAGAAGTCATTAAATACTATAAGCTGGTGTCATCTGGTGAGTAATTTAGAGTACGATGTCACACACATTTGCTGCTGTCAGCATAAAGAGCAAACACACCGGCGGTGTAAAACATCCGCTTCATAATCGTGAAATTATGAAATAAAATTGAATTTAAAAAAACGTTTTATTTACTTAAACTAAGTTGGCTCATTTACATATCTATACAACATTTATTGATATATTTATCGGCTGATCTATATATTTCAGGATTTATGTCACAGTTAATTTCATCGGCATCTATATTTATTTATTTGATATTGAATAAAATGGCATTCCATACTTTTCTAGTACAGGTATACTGTATAATGCCATTAGTAACAATGAAAAACTGAAAGTGATAACCGTCTGCACTCTGCTCGTGCTGTGGTGTGTGCTCTGAGAGTGATTTCCTTCCTCTTATCATTGCAGGGTGCAAAAGAGGACCCAGCCCAGAGTAAAGAGCCAAAGTTCCTGGGTAAGGCTGGCTGGGTGAAGAAGGCCCCCGCCAGGCTCTTCACAAGCTATAAGGACCGCTACGTCCATGTGGAGAAGACAGAGATTGTGGTGTATGAAAATGAGGTACGCTGCCATTTCTGCTGCAAGTTGTTTCTTCCAACTAATGCAGCACTTTCACCATTATGCACCATATTCCTGAACTGAATCATGTAACTGTTGGAACTCTATCCTGCTTTCATAAAATCACAGACAGCTCTCAGTCACATAACTGTTCAGAATACTGTGGCTACAAAGACAATGCAGTCCTCGTTAGAAGGTTGTTGGGTTCTCTCTTTACTGAAATTGTTGATATTAACAAAAAGCTAAAATCTTGTCATCTTTATCCTGTAACTGGAATAAGAAATTTGCCCATAATCTTGTTTTGCAGGACCTGCAGAACTGCTTAGAAAGGGTTGACCTGGAAAACTATGATAAGTGTCATGAATTAAGGAGCCCCTTCAAGAAGAAGCACAGGCTGATACTGATTCGGTCACCCAAGCCTGGAAACAAGGTGAGCTGGGAGATGCTTTGGGGGAGAATAGTAAGAGATAAAATGAGATCCCGCCATCTGGTTAAAAGGAATACTTCACCCACGAAATGACCATTTGTATGTCAGGTACTCGCTGCGTGTCACCTTGGATTCTTTCAGACAACTTTCTCGCATGCAACAGACGATAAACGGAGTAAATCCTTAATGATATAAAGTAGATGTAGGCCATGTTTATTATAAAGAATATCAGCAGCTAAAAAGGGGAAGTGAATCTATATCGATATTTTGTAATCAATCATGAATCAGTTGATACTTTAGATCTACCACAGACTAAATGATTGTTCTTGCCTACCACACTTTTGTTAGCACTGAAAACTTTAGCTATTAACAAAGTTGCACAAAGTGTTGCCGCAATTCGGAAATGCACATTAACAATTGTTTCTTTTTTATCTGTTAAATACCACTAAACTATGTTTACTGTGATGTTACTCCAACGCAACAAGCTGCTCAGCAGCACTCGCGGTTTCCCACCACGGATGTAGTGTTTTCCACCGTTGTCTTTCGGCAATACGTCACCTCTTGAGATTTCAGAATGAGCCTCGTCCATGAGCGAGACTCTTTCCGTAATATTGTCAGACACTTATAATGACAACCAGAGGCTTTCAGTGGCAACTAGCACTTTTAGTGGATGTACATTGATGGTGCCAGCTGCAGTCCCTATTAGTCAGTTTGACACAAAAACATGGCACTTTCCCCCCCCAGTCCGTATGCAGTGACCAGGCTGAGGAGTGAGTCAGACACCAGTATCATACCGCTCTGGACATACTGCTGCATTTACTCATTTGAAATATCCACAATGTATGGCTGTGGCTCTATAATCTATAATGGGTTTTTTTTTGCTCATAGTAGTACAATTCTTTAAATGTTATGTGATGATAAAAATAAGATTCCAATAACCTTGGTAAAGACGAGACATTAAAGGCAACCCGTGGAGTTTCTGACCCTTAGTTGAGCAATGGAGCTACTATTTCTTCTATTCTTTCCAGCCGTATTATAGCTGAGACTAAACCAAATGTTTTGATATCCATTGTCACTGCAATTTTCTGAATAAAGGCGAAGTAAAAAAAAAAAGAAGGGAAACGTCGTTACAAAAGATTGTTTTGCGAGTTGAAATACCATCATTCCACATTTGACAACAACACTCTATTTGTTAAACTCCTGAATCGGTCGGTAGTTTGTAGTCTATTGTGGTCGTTCGGGGTGAATGAAGTGAGAGGGCCCGACCAGGATGTGAACAGCTACTTGGCTGCCACTTGGTTTCTCCGGGGTAACCCTCCTCAGCTCTGGCTCTAAATGGCTGAATGGTGCCAAAAAGATTTACTTAAAGCAGCGCAGCAGCCAGCGTTAGTTTTACTTTAGTTTATCAACCTTATTTTGAAATGACGATTCTGTACAGCTGACACGAGTCATGTCTTTATGTGACTGACAGGTCCATGATGTGAAATTCCAAGCTCAGACTGCAGAGGGGAAGGATGCCTGGATTAAAGCTCTGATTGATGGCATCAATCGAGCAAAGAACAAAGTCTTCGATGAGGTAAGCGTCTCGAAATTTCAGTCAACGACATCCTCACTGAGTTTTTATACACGCTGAGCTCATAAAAGCTCAAATGGATTCGGTGAAAACACAAATCAATAAGCGTTCTGTTTTCACAGGTGACGGTTGATGAAAGCATTAATTTAGAGCATGTTACCCGAACGAGGCCCAAAGGGAACCGTAACCGGCGGCCACCGACCAGGATACACATGAAAGAGGTTTGTGTGTGTGTGTGTGTGTGTGTGTGTGTGGGTGTGTGTGTGTGAATGTGAGAATCCTTTCATGTGTGTGTGTGCGTGTAACAGGACACTGTGTGGTTGGCTCTGTCGCTACAGTGAATGAGTCTAGATTTGAATTTCAACTGTGTTGAGCTTGTTGTTCTTCTCATGATAGGGTTCATTGTCGGTTCAAACACACTCAGTAGGTGTGAATGTGTGTAAGAAGCTCTGGATAAGAGCGTCATCTGAACTAAATTGTTCCCGTTGGTGATTTCATGTGGAATTGATATTTTCATAGCTCACATGAAGTATAATATTTTTGGTTCCAAATTTCAAGACTCGTTTAATCCTAATATTAATTACAGTGACTGTTGTGAATTAAGTATATTTAAAATACTATATTTATTATTACTAAATATATATTACGTATATGTTACAACATTTTAGAAAAACGACCTTCTGCTGTTAATACAAACTCCGCACTTTATGTTTACCAGTTGTCTTGATCAATTCTGGATGATCCACATCATTATTTCCATTGCTTTTTAACAGAAATGTTGTTGTTAATCACTAATTAAATCACTTGTACAGATTTTCGAGCGTTCATAATCCCTTCCCTTTCTGGTAGACTTTCATTATGAAATGTCTGAGCTGAGTTTCAATGACAGCAGCTTTACGCTGAAATAAAACAAAGACGTAGAAGTGAATTTGTGAATGAAAACAGTATTTCTGTTAAAAAGAGAAACTCAAATGCAGCAGACTGGTGAATATGACATGACTCCTCTGGCCTTTTTTCACCTTTTGCTTTCATTAGCAACCAGCACTTATGTTTGTATAACAGCTTTTATTTGAGAATTTATGGTATATTGGCTTTGGATTTAATTAAACGTCGACGTGATATCTTTTCTTGCCCTGCAGGTAGCTGATGTGTCGTCTGATGGTATCCTGCGTTTGGATCTCGATCTTGAGGATGCCATAATGCCTAATGGGACCCATCATTCCAGTGTTGATGGCACTGAAACCCCCAAAGAGGCAATCAAAGCCCCAACTCCTCCGTCCAATGCCAGTGAATCTGCTGAGGAGGAGGCTCAGATTGAGCCAGAGGTCAGTCCCCAGAAAAAGGTCATCAAACCTCCCATGCCTCCTACCAAAGAGGCAAAACGCAGTTCAACACCTGAGGATGAACCTGACAAGGATGAGAAGAAGGTATAATGCGATACAACCCTTATCATACAGTGCAGAAATATTTGAGTATGTCGTTCTGTTTGCATAAAATGGTCTCTAAAAAAAGGTTTACATGTTCTTAAGGTCCTGAAGCCGCCAATGCCTCCATCTAAAGAAGCCAAGCCGTGTGCTTCACCTGTTGATGACGCCACAGAAGAAGAGGTCAAAGCTGAGAAGATGTCTGAAAAGAGTCCCGATGCCAAGAAAAAGACAGGTCCACCGCTAACCCCTCCCAACAAACCCAGCTCCAGCGGCTCCCTAAGCAACCTTGCAGAGACCTCACAGTCCAGGCCAAACTCCCACCCTCCAACCCTTCCATTGAAAGAGAAGAAACCATCCAATTCTGCTGTGGAGCCAGACCAAAAGGTTCGAGGCACGACTGACGAAAAGTTGGTGAAGGAAGAAGGCGGTCAAGAGGAGGCAGCAGGAACAGCTGCGGAAGCACATGAGGCAGACAAGTCGACATCTAAAGAAGCTCCACCTAGTGTCGGAGATGATGAACCTGAGAGTCCCGGCGCAGAAGGACAGGTTTCTGAAGAGGAATCGGAGGAGACTACAGGTAGTGACATAAGCAAAGCATCCGACAATGAGCCACAAGTACCCACAGAGACACTCGGGAAGAGCATCAGTCCTCTTCTAATCCTCAAGAAAAGGCCTGAGAAACCTGTTGAGCCTGACACACAAAATACAGGCGATAACGCAACTGTAACGCAGATTAATGAGGGACAGGACCCTATTGCGTTACTGCCAACAGCCTCAGATACCTCAGCCAGTTCTCCTCAAGCAGAACTGGCTGAGACACCCAGGAGTGATGTCCCCTCAGTAGTCGTCTCTTTGAATGACCCGGTCAGCGACAGCCTCAGCCTGACTCCGCTGCTCTGCCACTTGCCTGGGGAGAAGAAAAAGAAGATGGAGGAGAAATCTGTAGACAGCGGTCAGCACTCAGATGATGACAGCGAGGGCTCTGGGAGCGAAGACACGCTGGTGGCGTCTACGGCCGCGTTGAGAGGAATCCACGCTGGTCTGGATGTTTTTGACACCAGCGAGGATGACATTCAGATCCCCGTTAGCTCAAAGCCGAAGAAGGCTCCACCCAAGCCTCAGGTTAGACCCAAGGTCTTCTCCAGTCGGCGCTCAGGGCCCACTCCGCCCCTCAAGCCCTCAACCAAGGCCAGGTCAGCCTCCATCGCAGATCTGCTGTCTGATGACTCTTCAGTCTGTGTTCAGGCGAGACAGCATACCAGAGCTGTGGCTGGTGGCAACGGGGCCCCCGGTGCCGCCATCATGAAACTTGAGACCGAAGTGGCGCTGGAGATGGAGAAGACGAGGGAGCTCCTGAGCAGAGTGTCCCAGTCGCAGGGGGGAGGTGACGGGGATGGCAAGACAGAGGATCTGCTGGCCAAGGCCATGGAGAAGCTGAAGAAGGCCGACCATGTCCTGAGAGAAGTCAATAAACTGAAAATTGCAAACAACTCGAGCTACAGGAAGAGCTGGTGAATGTCAGTCACAGCAGATTTGCTTAACCCCTCTCCTGAACAGCGATTGTCCAGTCATAGCTTAACAACCTTTGATAGGCACAGCAAGCCTGTCAAGCTTTGGATTTCTCCACATAGTTACTGTATGATTTGCATGAGGCTGAAGTAAAAGTGATATTCGGTATTGCCTTTCCAAAACTAAAAACATGCCAAACATGTCAGTAATAGATTCAACAGGGTGTTTGTCCGCCTCAATGTAAGCCGCAATCATTAGCGTGTCTGGCTAACAGGCTTACTACCTACAGTTACTCCCAAGGTCTTTCAAATAGCCTTTCAGCTATTAGTTTGTGTGGTTATTGGTTTAAAAGAAACCCTATTCACAACGAGCACATCCACAATGTACTATTTCCCCACTGTGTGGAGGCCGGTCCTGGAGTTTAGACTAACGTTAGCGACTCTGTCCTGTTCTCTAATGGATCTGCATCCTAAAAGCCTTTTCACTTGTTATGTTAAAATTGATCTGTGACATTCGAGCCCTTGCCAAATGAGTTAACACAGAAAGGGGGAAAGAGCATATGGCGACAGAGGAGCAGCTAGGACTATGGCGGAAACTATGGCGGATAATTGTAACAAGCGTCCAAGACAAGTTTCTGGAGTGGATGTTTCAGATAAAAAAGAAACTTGGCGTTGAGAAGAAGGATTTATGTCCCAGTGAAACGGAAGTTAGAGTGTCTTTAGCTTCTGCACTGTGACGTATTCCCAACTGAAACGGGAACAGATTTGAACAGTTAGAAGAGGGATTTAAATTAAATCCTCGCGTCTGATTGGACCACTAAAAAGTGGGCTTGCTTAAAATGTAGCACGATATAGAGCTACAGAGGACTGTGGCTCCGCACAAAACCTCTGTCGCTAAAATTTGCAGATTGATTGATGGATGGATGTCATGATATTGAGTTCGGTTGGTACTAGCTTACGTAAGCACACTCAGCTTTTGTTTTACAGGAGGAAAAGCTGAGTGGATTTTGACATAAAAATATGAAGAAATTGATTTTCTTGTAATTGTTTTGCATTTATTGTTAAAATGGCATTTTTCAATTCATCTCAACATCAAAGTAAAAAAAAGAGAGAAAGCAATCAACGTAGAGGACAAACACTCCTGGGGGCGGGTAAGATGCGGAAACCTCACTGGCATAGCCAAGTCATAAGCAGCGTCAACGGTGTTTGTGTAATTTCTCTCCCTACCAGAGGGGGCAGACTAAAGTTCCTCACTCCAGCTTTAAACGAGACATCGATCAACTTGTGGAGATTAGGACTCATTCTTGCAGCATGCTATTGACTGAAACTTGGGCAGCATGACTCATTTTTTATGGTTATGCAGCACACGCAACTGTTCATATAACTGCTCATTATTAACTTAGTGCAATTATTTCTATAGTTTAACTCTGCAGCTGAAGGTAATGCTTTACGCTCTACTGTATATATATCATTTTTTGTTTTTAATATGAAATATCAGTCATTTTTGAGAACAAGTACTTGAAAGTTAATTAGAGAATTAATAATACAATGACAAAGCAGCACTGTCAATACATTGAGAACATGCAACAACAAAAAAGTACTAAAAAGTGTTAATACCAAATTACACAATTGTTTTAATAGTTTACTCTTCTTTGTGAATTGAATAGGCTTTTTTTTCCTATTTTCAGATACCATGTTTATGCTGGCAGTTTATGAGGGAATTAATATTGTACATACTTAATGCTTTTATTACAGCATGTGCTGTTCATTGTCGATGAGGAAAGATGTACCAACCTAGCTCAGGAGTTCTCTGAAATAAATATTTTCAGACTAATCATGTGATTAAAGCAAAATAAAGTGCTGGTAATCCAAACTGATTCCAGTTGTGTTACTAATGATACTGTTTTGATACTGATATTGTACATAACACTGAACAAAGCTTGTAGCAGCCCTCTCAGCTCCAACCAACCCCTCTTACAGTTTAATTTCACTTGTGTCCCTATTTCTGTCTCCAATTATTTGTTATTAAAAAGATGTGACGATAGTGTTTAAGACTATTTCAAATATGTCAAGCCTTTTAGAAAATGCAAGAATATGTTCTAACCTGACATATTGTACTTGTTTGATACAATTTGCTATTGCCCAAATAAACAAAGTGAAACTATCTGTTTATGTTTTGTGTCGAAGAAAGTGTTACATCTATTCTGATTTACTTTGTGGCCTATTAATTCCCTTCAGAAAGATCTGTTTTCAAACCTTGCTGAAAACGGCCAAGATGATTTTAGTCTGTCCACTTAAATTGTTATTTATGTAATGCTAAAACAATACTTCATCAGTAAAATTGGCAGAGCATTTTCAACAAATCTGAACAATCAATGAATTGTTTGTTTTGTTTAAACAGTAATCTTCCAATAACAACATGTGTGATGGTGGTAGCTTCGCAAATGTGAGGATTCGCTGCTCTTCTATGCGTCACATCACTTTAAACGTACCGTAATATCTGATGTGAATAGTATTCTTTAGGATAGCACAGGATGTTTCACCTTTAAACGTTGACTTTAAAATAAATCATTTTATTTTGAAAATCGTCACCGGAAATTGTATTTCCACAGTTTTACTGTGTGGCTTGACAGAAGAAAACTGTAAAGCATATCGTCCAACCTTCTTTTCATCTCCGGGAAGAAAAAAATATACTACCAGCACTACAATGAGAGAGACGAGGGCAAAGAGTTAAAACAGCGCAAAGATGGAGGACGGGCTGGTGTCGGAGGATGATATCTGTAAGTACGAACAGGGAGCGACCGACTGCCATCTGTCAGCAGCGGTGATGAGCGGCGGGCTTCAACGTTAATTGTTACTTTCTGACAACCACACAGGACGGGTCTGTATTCCCGTGGTGTTTTACGCGATATGAATATCCGTTTGTGAGGCGGACGGCGGGCGGTAACGTTACTTACTGTACAATATGTGACGTTTTAAATACAATATTCATGTTCTGTTACCTGCTATAACACTGTCACTTTGCGTCAAGATTTGAGAATTGTTCTCACAAGTAACCGCTTTTCTTAAAGTGCTTCCTCTCTCCGTGTGAAATTACGACTGAATTAAGGAATTACGTGAATTACCGGGAAACGTCGGTGAAAACATCACAGACGGAATTTTCCACCTCATCTCCATGTGCCTGTCATAGACTGATATTATATTATAAGGAGCATGTCAGAGAATTCCCAGCATGCAGTGGCTTTCAGATATGTACCAATACTGTCTGTATCCTTCTGCCAATTAAGTGCAATATACCAATGTTCAGTGCTTCAACACTGCTCCAGCCAGTCATGTACGGGTCAATAGCATGAGTCTTATTGAATACAGTGCAAATGAACTTGTGTTTTTTTCTTGCTTCTTGCCGGCCTGCCGAACACACTTGATAACCCTCCTTGTCTGTGATCCCTGACAGTGCTTTGGTCAGAAAAGGAGTTCCACGACGCTGCGAAGAGGAACGACCCGGAGAGAATGCAGGAGCTGATCAAGAAGGGTGTGGACGTCAAGGCCAAAAATAAAGTACGCCTGCTGAAGGGGTTCTTGCCAGTCGTTGGCTTTTCGAATTTACAGTTTTGAAAGCCGCATTATTTAATTTCCATAGCAAGTCTGCACCCCGTCTGCAGTCCCTCTACTGACCCGGACACTTACATGCCCAGGACAGTTACAATCACACGCACCTTTGCACAACTCTACAGCTCTACCACACTTGACACTTTAATGACATACTTGTTTTAAATGTACTCTTACTTGTTTGTTTATCATATTTCATTGCCATTTTTTACATTTTCTATTTTTTAACGATGTCTTTTACTACTGCACTATGTTTATTGTCACGCACCAATCACCAAGCCAGGTTCCTTGGCAATAAAAGCGTTTCTGATTCTGATTCTGAAGAAAAGCCGAAGTGAAACCGTTGACGTTAATCGAGGCGACAGAGACATTTTCTAAAAAGGGAGCGAGGCATGCCAATGTACGTTTGGGTACGACTGTGTCTGAACACCATGTGTGTTACAAACTCAGGATGGAGAGCACTATAGTGATGAGCCACAATGTCAGCTGGAGTGTTATTGATCAGCGATGGGCTCGGGTGATCAGGGGAATTTCATTTCATTTTTTGAATGGTCAGTGTTTGAGAGTGTTGGGTCTAATTCAGCCGTGCATGCACTGCGAGTGTCGCCCGGTCACGTATCTCTCTGTCTCTGTGCAGGTAGACCGCAAAGCGCTGCACTGGGCAGCGGGAGCCGGGAACGAACAGGCTCTCCGTCTCCTGCTGGACCACGACACTGACGTTGATGAGAGGGACACTGTACGTACACACTTTTGCAGGGAGAGCCACTGGACTCATTCATTCCCCTGATGCAGACATATTAACTCATTGACATGATGGACTCAAGTGCTCATGTTAATTGTTGCGCACGTGTCCCTTCTTAAATAAAACAAACATAAAATTCGATGTCATCTATCAAATGTAAAATGCTTCACTGACTATTGTGATCACACTAATGTATTTGCACAAAGATAAAATAATTTGTCCCTTTGTACCATTTTCACAGAAAATGCATGTCTTATCATCAATATTCGACAGAAATAGAAACAGAAATTGAGTATTGTTTTTAGGTAGAACATGAGAACAAAACCACAGAGTTTAGTAACAAAGCCATGGTCCCTTTATTGTGACCTCAACAGACAACACTGTAAGAGGAGCGCAAAATAAAAGAAGCCGACACATTCAGGTCAGTTAACTCAGTTAGGAGCCACACAGTAGGACAGAGCCAGACGGAGTACGGAGAATGCTACTTTACATACTCGTACTGTCAAAGCTTCACTGTTTTATAACACTTCTACATTCATTTTTTTTTGGTCTACAGTTTGGCATGAATGCTCTGCTTCTCGCGTCCTGGTTCGGTCACCAAAAGGTGCTGCAGATCCTGGTGTCCTGCGGGGCCAAGCTCAACTGTGACAACAAAGTAAGAGCTGCCTGGTGTCATCATCGCCGCAGACTCAAAACTATCAGGGTGTCGTCCGATTTGATATCTCGTCTTTTTTTCCGTGATTGCGTGCACGTGTGTGTTAGGATGGCCTGAGCATGCTGCACTGTGCCGCCCAGCGAGGCCACATCAGAGTTCTGGAGTTCATCATGGAGGACCTGGAAGACGTCCGACTCGACAGAGTTGACAAGGTGACTCCTTGCTCTGCACTATTTCAAATTTACACACCACGGATGTTGGAACTTGTCTTTTTGTAGAAGATACAACTCTAACTCTTCTTTCCATACTGTTACTGTAACAAACATTATGCTGTTTGTCATAAGAATATCAGCAATATGCCAATAAATGAAGGTGAATGGAACACAGTGTGTATACACATCATGTTTATAAGCATCTCCTGTGTAGGCGGGGAAGACGTCCCTCCACCTGGCTGCTGAACACGGACAGTTTGAAGTGGTGGAGTTTCTGATTGGAATGGGCTGCACGCACGGTTTAAAGGACAAGGTAGTGACACACAAACACACAGTGATCGCGCTCAAGCAAACACGCACGCATAATATTTGATTTGTGAGGCTGTTAAAGCCACCTTTAAACAACCAAACAGATTATAGCAGGATGTGTTGTGACCTCAAATCCTGTGTACACTGGGCAGGGAAACAGGCCACTATAGACATACGGTGGGTGGTTGTACCACACAAACATTCCATCAGTTAGTTCGATTTTCTTGTGTTCAAATACAATTCTCTCTCCTGTTTATGACTCAAGAACTGGTGAATACATTTGTACGTTAGCATGTTGTGTAAATTAAAACTCACCTCGCGACAGGTTAGGCAGGTTTGTGTGGCGATTGTCGACACACTGAGGAGGTCGGCGTGTTAAGAAACTGCGATTCCACCATTTCTGGTTCAGGCCATAGCACCAGCGAGGCGCTGACAGCCCCTCTTGACTTGTGTTGGTAGAGGAAGTTGTCTCAGATGGTAAAGTGCTGTTGTGTCTGGACTACAGGAAGAGAACACAGCCATGCATCTGGCAGCGAGGCGTGGGCACACAGAGGTCCTGCAGAAGATGGTGGAGACCGGAGTCGACGTCGACGAGAGGAATATCGTGAGTGGACTGGACTGGGCTGCATTCTTTGTGCTACTTAATTACAGCGGCTGTGGTGCATCATTGGCAGCTTGTCTGCATTTTTTTTTTCAGGTACACTTGTCACAGTATACACTTTCTACTGTTAAACTGCAGTGTGTTTTCTTGCACCATCAAATATATACAATTGTTCTGTGTGGAGAAATAAATAAGTAAAAATCTATCTTTTGACTAAATAATAAATCGAAAGAACTTCCAAAGGTTTCAACTCGAGAAGCATCTACCAGAATACTACAATGGGTGCTTTACGATGCAGAGTTAGGATTACTGCTCCTGTAAAGACATTAAGCCTTGTCCCTTTAAAATAAATGAAAAATCGAATTATGTATTCATATTATTTTCCACTTTTACCAAGTTAAATCTTTTAACCAACTTCAGTCCTGATAATAACTATCAAATATCAATTCATTTGCAGAATTTAACCCTTTGAATGTCAGTTTGTTTCTATAATGTATGAAGAAAGTATGAAGAAAGTCTGGGATATATATATATATATATATATATATATATTAGTGCTGGGCAAGTTAACGCGTTAATTTCGCGTTAACGCATTCATTAATTTACGCCGACAATTATTTTATCGCGTGTTAACGCATTTTTAAAATTTATTATAATATTTTATTATTTTATTTTTTTATATTTAAAGACAAGAGACAATACATATACATAACAACAAGAGGATGACAAGAACAGTGGGATAAAAGCCAGCAAACATCCTATCGTCAGTTGCGGTAAAGTCAGCAGACACTCAGATCTCCGAGGTCAACTCAGCAGACACTTACATGTTCGTGCACCTATATGCTGAAATTCACCGTAAACGCATTTAAACAGCACAGATCGGGAGCGAGCGAAGGACTTTCAAAGTTAGTGGAAACATTAACGTGAGACAACATCCGGTTTCTTCAGACGAACATCCGGTTTTCAGAATAAGATGCCAACAAAGTATAAATTATATTCACATTCAGTATAAAACATGCTATCTGCATCTCGTGAACCAACTGTTACTGCCCTTTTCTTCATATAGCAGTACTTTTAAAATAAAAGTGCGCAATACACTACTTTTGAATTCATTGTTGAACTTGAATGTGATTAATCGCAATTAAATATTTGAATCGTTGCCCAGCACTAACATACACATACATACATACATACATATATATATATATCTATATATATCTATATATAGATATATATATAGATATATATCTATATATCTATATATATCTATATATATATATCTATATATATATAGATATATAGATATATATATATATATATATTCAGTTCAATCGCTAAAACCTGTTAGTTGGGTGTAGCAAAATAATATAAAATGATGTTACAAAATTTATATATTAAAATATATTAAAACGAATTTAAAAAAAATGTAAACACCACCGTCACAAACAGAGCAGCATCATGCTATCACCAATGCACCTGTTGTGTTTTTAGGATGGTCTCACAGCACTGCACCTGGCAGCTGATGGAGGTCACTACGAATGTGTCAGGCTGCTGCTGGAGTCCGGCTGCAATGCCAACGCACAAACTAATGTACGGTTTGTTCATTCGATGTCATATATCACTTGGAATAAACACAAGATCTAACTTTGTATTCTTATTTTTATCTTTCGACACACTGAAAGACCTCCAAGATGAAATCCTTGTTTTCTTCCGTCTGCAGAAGAATATGAACGCTCTCCATTACGTGGCTCAGCATGGCTTCGACAGGGAAGCCAGTTTGCTGCTGGAGGCAGGACTCAACAGAGATGCTGTAGACAATGTAAGTAGTGGCCGCTCCCATGGGACGTGTGTCTTGGTTCGTATGGTGTAGAAGACGCAAGCGGCTGGTGCTGAAAAATGAAACAAATGCGAAAGTGCCTAAAAACTGCAGTTCCTCAAATGGCCACATAAACATGTTTACAGCCTGGTACAAAAAAACATTTTAGACTCTATACCTAACATCCCCGTCTGGGACAACTGTACGGGGCTGAAATTCTACCAGTTTCATGTTGATTTTCACCGTATCGATTTCAGGGAGATTTGAGCCGTTTCGGTCCAAAACATCAAAATCAAAGAGTGCATTGTTAAGATCTGCTTCTGAAATCCCCACATGACTAAAGAATCATTTGTGTGATCTTTGAAGCTAAATAGCCGTGTTTAGAGTAAAGAGGAAAACATTTTCATCGGCAATATAACAGAGAGCGTACCATAACATTTGCTATTCATTCACATATCAGATTAAATGTTCTTCATCTTTCTTTGTGTTTGAAACCAGCAACACAACACAGCGCTCCACTTAGCTGTGTTCAACAACCACACCGAGGTTTTACGGTTGCTTATAGATGCCGACTGTGACCTGGACATCGCTGACAGTGTGAGTACAAACCTCGACAGCTGTTAAACACATTGACAAACATAACAGCAGCTGGCTGCGCAGGACCTCCGCATGGCCACGTTCATTGCAAGAAGAATGCATGTTTCAGAAATGACACAGCGGCTACAGTGCAATCGTGTCACATTTTCCGTCATGTGGTTCGCAGAGACAACAGACTGCTTTGCACATAGCAGCAGAGCACGGCTGGCAGGTCCTGGCTGAGATGATGCTGATCTCTGGTGTTAACCTCAATCTGACCGACAAGGTACCACACAGCACACGGCATCACCCGGAACAGAATACAGCTTCTCTGGTGTCATGATGTACTGCTTTTGTTCTACTTTTTATTGTGGAGCACTGCAGTGTATCAAAAGTAACATATCTCACTGGGGGGGAAACAATCCCCCTACTATTTAGTAAACAGAAAATAATAATACAAAAAACATTATAAGAACAGTGGCATTATGGAAACAAACCGTGATGTGTTAAAATTCTGAAAATAAAGGCATATTTGGTAATTATGATCAGGACTGAAGTTAGTTTCTTAATATGATATAATGGAAATATAGAAGTTAAGTACGAGTAGCTCAGGCGGCAACCTCCAGTTCTGCCGAGTGAAGCTGATGCGGAAGCATCTTAAAACTTGCGTTCTCTCTACTGACCAGCAGGGGGCGACTCCTCCGGTTGCAAAAAGAAGTCAGATTGGATAGAAGTCGATGAGAAAATTACTCTACTTCTCTCTTGATTTATTTGAGGTTATATTTCCGTGCTAATGCTGTTGTATCTATGTTATGTTATAGAGTAATGGATGTCTTATACACTGTGTTTTATTGACCATATCATATACTCAGCAGGGGAAAAGGTGTCTGGAGGTGGCAGCCAGAGGAAACCATGTCATCCTGGTCGACATGATCATCAAAGCTGACCGCTTTTATAAATGGGAGAAGGTGAGTTTATCTTCATTGCATCTGAAACCTTGCCTTTTATCTACTGACCAGCAGGGGGCGACTCCTCTGGTTGTATAGAAGTCTATTAGAAGATGACTCTACTTCTCTCTTGATTTATTCCCTCAGTAAACATTGTAAACATGAGTTCATGGTCTCAATCTTTAGTTTCAAGTCTTCTTCAATACAGCATGATGTTCATACAGTAAATGATGGTCCATTTAGAGTAAAATGGACCAAAGAGTAGGGGATGCTTTGGGGTGGAGGCTGATTGACAGGTTGCTACCACAGCGTTTTTCAGTCTGATAGTTTGTCTTTTGTGTTTGTCTTAGAACTTTAACCCTTTCACTGTGTGTTTTCGCCTCATGAAAGTTCATTGTAACATTTTGGCTGCCTAAAAAATGTCTTGTTCAGCATTCGTTTGTACTTTGTGGAGCTCAGTGCCAGATGATTGTTACTTATGTGTGACATTAAAGTTTGTCACAAAATCTTTGTGCCCTGCTGGATTCCTCTGTTACCTTCACTGCTGCGTGCCGAGGCTCATGCGTTGCCACAGCATCTATGTGGGTTTGTTGTTGTGCCTTTGGGTTGTCACGTACCCTTGATTTAATTTGCATCTAATCGCAGTACTCCAACCATCTTGGACATGCGAGTGAGCTTTGCTGGTTTTAACAGTTGTTTAACGTTTTGTGTTAACTTCAGATTCACAGATTTGCACAGTATGCCACATGTATACCAATGTACACACTTTGTATGAAAAACTTCAGGATCAGATGGCCAGCGAGCAGGACTCCTGGGTGCGGAGACCTCTTAGCTTCAAGCAGGACCACCAGCAAGAGACACAGCACCTCCGGTCTGTCCTGTGGAGCCTGGCCACCAAGCACCTCTCCCGTGGGGAGTGGAAGATCCTGGCACAGCACTGGGACTTCAGCAACGCACACATACGAGCTATAGAACAACAGTGGACTGGTGAGCTACGCAGACCTCTGGGAAATAGTTCAACAATCAAGTGACTTGTATGAAATGTTCATCAAGTAGCTAGTTTCCAGCTCAGGTGCAACCAGTGCATTTGATAGGTGGCACTGAGTTGTTTAAAAGAAAATTGCAACACTTTATCACTCTCTCAATACTGGTCTTTGGTCACAATACATGTGCGTGGATTTTCAGTTTTCACCCATCTCAACTGGGACTTCTCAAAGATGTTGATACGTATTGTAATTCTGAACTGAACCTCTAGGTATGAAAAGCTTCAAAGAGCATGGTCACCGAATGCTGCTAATCTGGCTCCATGGAGTCGTGATGGCGGGGGAGAACCCGATCAAAGGCCTCTACGAGGGGCTGGTGGAAATCTCACGGACAGACTTGGCAGGTGAGCACAGGAAACTGCACTGCGGTTTGTATTCTTGTATAAGTGTCACTGCTGCACAGAGCTACACAAGGGCTTTAAAAAAAAATCTGAAATACTTTTGCGTTCCCTCGTAATATTTTTGCATCACCTACCACGACCCGGGCACAAGTCTGTACCGTTGCGCTGTACCGTTATTAAGGTCCTTAATAATGCTGTAACTAATTTATCACTTTTCTATTTCTGCCGAGTGAAGTAGCATTTTCGACGATCTGTGCTCGTCTATTTCCTGGAATCTGGAATGTGTAGGTGCATGATGTATCCTTGTTGTTTTTCAATCATCCAGAGTGCATCCGGCAGAAGGCAAACGCAGAGACCAGCTCCCCCAAAATGTGCTCTGCGATGTGATGAACACTGTGAGTGACTGCGAAGGCATAGTCTCGCATAGCCAAACCTATTTCCACAGCGCTAAAGAAAGGTCTGGCTCCACACATTATCATCCCGGTATGGGACGCTCTGTTTTGTACGTCTTTAAACCAATTACAATCGTCTTTGGCGTTGTAAAGCACAGGATGCAGCGGCAATGTCCCTCAAAATAGATGCAATATGGCCAAATGGCAGGCTTATACACACAGTCTACATCCAGTTGGTCAGACCGCTGCAAAGGTATAACAAAAAAATCCAAGATTTCAGTTCACTTCAGGACTCTTTTTAACTGTAAATGCCCAGAACCGAGCCCATGAAAAAGCATTGTATTATCCGTGGCATGACCGGTTTAGATAGTCACACATTGAATGTACTGTGATTGTTCTGAATTTAGTTCATAGAGAAATTATTTTAGGGTTTGGGAAAAAAAATGGTTGTAAACCTGTAAAAAATACCCGGTGAAAAATAACATTTTTTTTTGTTTGTTTAAATGCATGCAGTAAACACCTGCTGGCACTACTCATACTGTACTGTTGCTTTGTACACTAAGGGCTTTTTAGCATATTATGACAAGTTTTCATTCACCTTACTATAATGTAATGCTTTCTCCTGTAATGTTTCTCAAAAGTTCCTCCTCCTTAAAGCGGGATCAAGTGATTGAGGGGGGGGGGGGGGGGGGCTGAGGCTCCAAAACACACTAAATAAATCGTTGTTATGGCCGATATGTTACGGTAGCAAAGAGTGGCCCTCTTACACATCCAGCAGCAGTCACGGATGGACAAGTGATACTCTACTGGTCTGGGCTTGTTTGGGAAGGACTGACCACAGTGGCGACAAAGGTGATCAGAGGCACACTTGAGAAACATTGTCAATTTCTGTTTGTGTCAATGACTAAAAGTACAAAAACGCTAACTCATTTAGAGGTTTTAGGACTCATTCCTGCAGCACTCTATACATAATAATAATTATAGTTGCATGTATTATTGTAAATATTTATTTCAGAATTCAGAAGTCAGCTTAATGACACTTTCATTTCTGTCACTGCCCTCACAATCTCATGCCCCAGCCCAAGCAAGCCCAGCAACTGCTAGAAGATATAAGCAGCTAGCACCTGTTAGCTAGAACAATTATAATAGTGCTAAAATAATTAGCACAAAACACAGACACAGAGTAAACATTTATTTACTCTGCTGCACATGCTCCCTATCCAGCCTGCTAACTAGCTAGTCACAGTTGTGAGCTTTAGAATGACATTTAGCATTGTTGTTGCTCTAGCTAACAGCAGCTAGCTGGCTAAATGTAGTAGCACTTGTTGAGCCTGCTAGCTAAGAGACAGGATTAAAGGCCTGTCATTGGGGATAATGCCAATATCAGCAAACATGTTGTGAAAAGAAACGATGAAATGACATTTCAAAATGGGCAAATGAAGTGGCTAAATTCCTAAATAATTTTACAAATTGTTGATTAAATCATATATTCACACGATTTATTCATATGATATTCACTTCATGATGTCCTTTTTCATTAATTTAATATTGAACACTAAAAATACTCACTTTGGAGGATCTGTGTGGACTTAACTTTGCTTAATTTTTCTATTGTTATCTTGTGTCTCTGTCTTTTGTATTCATCTTTATTTTGAAGTACTCTGTTTTATACATCTTTTATTGTGAAGTACTTTGTGATGTTTGCTCCGGGGCGGTGCTATATAAATCAATCTTACCAGGGAGACGAATGACACTGTGGCAGCTCTAGCCGTTAAATACACTATAAACAGCTGGATTTTTTTGATAAACGTACCATCATCTTCTTCTTGTTGTTACATTAAGGTCAGGTTTTAAACCGTTGTGGTTCTACAGCAGCAGTCCTTTCTGTCTCTGTGGGGGGGCAGGACTTTGGGCTCTGCACTTTGTGTCTTTGTGGCCTTAAAAAATGTGTTCATTCTTTTTTTATAACGTGAGTGTTCCATTCATTTTTGGCCATCATTGTTTCCATAGAGAGAGCGTAACGACAACTTCATTCAATGAGTCCTCAATTTAACCCAGTTACCTTGAGCACAATTAGGAAGGAAAAGACAGCTCAGTGTTCAGACACTATCAATCAAACTGTCTGCTGTTAACGTCTATTAGATTGTGCAGTGCCTCTGCCATTAAGAATCCAAAATTCATATATATATATAACGTTCGCTAGCTAACAGTGGAAAACACCTCACGCGTGTGTGTCGTGATTGGCGTGGTGACATTCGTGGTGACATTTAAACGTAACTGGTTATTGAAATCAAGCATTTTAATTTGACGTTATTTATTCATGTGAATTCTTGACCACATTTGGACTTTTACATATATAGCGTTGTAAATTGAATCTAACCTTTTGGTAGTACCTCTGTGGACCACTAGGTGGTGCTCTGAGGCCAACCACGGCCCACTGGTTGAAAAGAGCTGCTGTAGGCTGTATTAATGGGAATGTAGCAGGAAAACAATAATGGAAATTTCACAAGGAGGTTTTTCAAGATGATTAAAAAGACAGCAAAGTAGAAAATGACTTTCATCTCAAACAAAATTACATACGTTTATTTTTTAATTTCTGGCCTCTAAAATATTTCAATGAAAGGAGGAAAAAAAGCTCTTTGTTGATCTGGTCATAACTCATAAACATATGCAACGGCTTGTGAGGGTTCACAGGTATACACAGGTTGTATTTTTAGGGGGTCACCAGCCAGGAGGTTGGAAAGCACTCTTCTATATAAATGGGTTCAACTGGGCATCCTATAACTGGGGTGTGAACTGCAAGAAATGGGAAATAAAAAATGAAAATCAAGTTTATTAAAAACAACTTGAGGAATTGTATGCGTGTAAATTTACAAGTGTAGTTTTGTTTCTGCTTTTTTCATGTTTATGAATCTGCTGGATTGATGCACTAAACCAAGTCATACATTGGACATTTGTTTTTTTGGGACACTCAAAATGTATTTTAATGCACAATGTGAACAAGTTTAATGGTGTGTAAAATATTTGCCTTTTTTGCATGAATACATATCTCTTCCCAAGTATTTTCACAAAGTAAACGTCCTTTTTGTAATCATTTCTATGATAAAGGTTTTTAAGTGCTGTGTTTTGCTGGATTTCTACATGAATGCACCTTTTTGAATGATCACTACTGGATTAATAAAGAACAGGGTGAGCATGTTAAGAGACAAGCAGCTGAGTTCTAAATCATATGTGTCGATGGGGTATAAATAAAGTTTGACATTTTCTGTGCAGTCACCTTTTAAAAAGTCAGACTAGTCATCGAGCCCTCATGAGATAAATGATTATTGTATCATTGATCAATGGAATAACTAGATACTTCTGCACCAATGCAAATTACTTTTGTAATTGTTTGTATAAACTTCCAATGCAACTATGTACATGACATGTTCATAAGATCAATAAAAACAAATTTCCACGTTGCAATGTTTACCTATATGAACAATCATTCTCTAACGACTAACAACAATCGTCCGATAGAAGATTAAAAAACAAACTGCTGGCGTTATTGCAGCCTTTGATTATACACAACTCAAACATGCACCATCCCAGTGAGCATTTTTACGTTCAAACGACGTTTAAAAGACGTCTATGCCCAACGTTGAAAAGACGCTCAGAATTGGTTCAAAAGTGAAAGTGTTTTTACCGACTATTTGTAGACGTTGAAAAGACGTTCACAAAAAAGTTACACGGTGGTTTCGTTCTAAAGCACAACTACCTCTGAAAGCACAGGCTTCATCCTGTCCGCAGAGACCGGCCTGCTCTGTGTGTGTTCGTTCGTGCGTCTAAAGCAGCTTTATGACCTGATTCAAGGTAGCTTGTGCAGTCACTCCAAGGTTGACTTGGATTTCCTCGACTGGTCGTGGTGAAAAGGAATTCTGTGTTATTTGACAATGCAAATATTTACTGATCAATAAACATTTACCTATCGATTTACGTAACAATAAAAAAACGATAGGTAAAAATAAATAAAAGTGTATGTGTAAATAAACACAAAAGCAAAAGGAAAACAGTAAGTTTCATATGGCAAATGAATAAACGTAAATAAACGATGTGTACGTGCGTTCTTGTAGCATTGCATTCTGGTTCTTGTAGTCGATTTGTGTTGTTCCGCTGCTGTTTTTTTTGTCGTCGCTGCAGAGATCAGCTGCTCCGTCCTCACGATGTCTTCGGGCAGCACAGCCATGCAGACTGCCGAGGCTGGAAGCGGAGGTTTGTCATTTAGCTCAAACATCGCAGACAGGCGCCACACTGCTACGTTTTTGTCCCGTTGTGTTTAGCGACACTAGCGAACTTAAAGCTAACCACGCTAGCTAGCATGCTAACCCGCTGGTCTTCTGTCGCTAACTTCAGGGCGTTATATACACACACACACACACACACACTGTTCTCACATAAGTGGATAATACATTTTTACGGAATTGTATTAAGTCTCGTCTGTCCATCTCAGGAAACAAGAGGACATCGTGTCCGTTACACGGCTGTAAGCGTGTGTACTCGGACAAGACGTCTCTGGAGCGCCACATCAAGGACCACGAGATCTCCGCTCAGTCACTACCAGGTGAGCCCTTCACTTCTGCAAGTTCGTGCGCGTGAAGTAAATCAGTCGCAGGGCTGTTTTAATGCGACGTTAAAAGCTCCATGTTAATAGCTAACCCTAACTTTTTAGAGAGGAACCATTATTGTTGGATTTAATAAACATAACATTAAGCTTAGTTTCCTCCAGTTATAATGCAGATGAACGACACCTAATGTTGGTCTGAGAAGGGGGTTTGGCTCGAGCTTTGGAAAGACAGTTCAGCGTGCAGGTTTACAATGCTATAATGAGCATTAGCTAACTCCATGGTTATGGATCTACCTTTTTCCCCATCTGAGAATAAGTCACCTTACTTTAAAAGAGAGCGAGAGAATAAGGTCCTATCTGGCTGTAGTTTTTGGGGGGTTTGGAGATGAGAGGGAAGGGGTTACGAGAGAAGCTGTGCTGCCGTTGTGTGGTTAGTGAACCTACATGGTGTGAACGCGGCTGTCCTCTCTTCAGGAAAGGTCCTGCTGTGCTCCACCGTCGGATGCAGCGGATCCTTCCCCGACATGCAGAAACTGATGCAACACATGAGGCATCATCACAAGCCCAACATATTCTTCCTGTGAGTTGCTCTTTGTTTCTACTCTCTGCTGCATTCAAAATGCTTCGAGTCACGTAATAAGTCGCTTCTTCCTCCGAAAGGTGCGAGAGCTGCCGCACAAAGTTGCGATCCTACCGCGGCCTCCTGACTCACCTGCACACCTGTTCCAAAGTGTCACGGGGCAGGCCGAAGCCGTCGGAACCGGTGGCCCCCCCTGCTGCTGTGACCAACCCGGACCTGGACCAGAAGCCCCCGCTGCTTGACCCGGTGTCCGCCCCCCAGCCGCATCCCTCTGAAATCCCAAACAAGGAAGGTTCCTTCCTTGCCACTGTTCTAGAGGCAGACCCTGCCCCCCCTCTCCTCGGACCCCCCTTCTTGTCCAACCCGGAGACCTCCCCTACCCACCTCGCTCCGCCTCTGCTCACAGAGGCAGCACCCCAGCCTCGCATCAAGATCGAACCCTCGGATCTGCCTCTATCTTTAAACCTGGATGGCCCGACTGCCGCTTCGGACCCCCCGGATGCCCAGGGTCAGCCCCTGACACAGACCAGGTGTCCTGAGCCCATCCACCCTGCTCCCGGACCGGTGCCTCGCTCTCCTGGGTCTGCCGCTGTCTGGAAGAAGGGTCAAGGTGAGCCTCTCATCCTCCCACTAAAGCACACAGCTGTAGATGTGGCCTCATGTTTAGCCACAATATTGGTCTCGGCCGCAACAAACTAATAAAGTGTCGGTTATCTCGGTGAGTCTCTACATGAGACGCAGTTAAAAGCAAGTAAGAGGAGTTGAGATTAGTTTATCAAACTGCTATTTTCAAGGTGACAAATTAGCTCTCTCACGCAAACATAGTTTGAGTGTGTTTTAGTCTTTTAGTTTGTGTGTTTTAGTCTTAGTTCAGAAATCGCAGCTGAAGGTTCCTGTCCCAGATCAGCCTTTAAAGCCTTGTCCAATAGTGCGCTTCAACTTAAACAAGCTTCGGCGCTTCATTGGTCCATCTCATAGTCGCAGAGAAACGAGATTTTGAATTCTAAATTGCCATAATCCAGTTCCTTTGCGCTGACTTCCATTTGTCCTTTCATCCACCAGGGACGGCCTGCAGCAGACGCATCCTGTGGGAGCACACTAAAGGGCGCTACACCTGCGTGAAGTGTGGCCACGCGGTAACCAACCGCAAGGAAATGACTCACCACATCAGCAGCAAACACGGCGGCAGCAAACCCGCGGACGACACGGGGAGCTCCGCCGCCAGCTCGTAGCGTGGAGGCGGGAGGACGTCGTCATCGAGGACTCTTCTGTCGGTGGATGTTTCCGTCACCTTTTTATTCACGTATTATCACGTGGAACTAAAGATCGTTGTTCATTTGAGCTTATGAGCCCTTCACATCTGCATAGGCAGTAGCCCAGCGCAGACCAATCACACACTGGCTCTAGAGGGCTTTCCCTGTTTTAAGTTGAAGTGGCAGCTTGAATTGTCTCTACATGCTTGGAAAAGGTGGGTATCCAGGAGGCTGCAGTCTGCAACCTCACCACCAGATGCCACTAAATCCTACAGTGCTGCTCCTTTTAACGGTTGCCTCTTGTTTAAAGTCTTCATACCGCCACTTCCAGGATCAGTCTGCCATTATTCTAGATTTTTGTGAAACAAATCCAATGAAAAGACAGCAACCAACAATGTGGTAGTTTATTTCTCAATACATGTCTGTGGCTCTCTACCCATTGGTTGCTATTGTAAAGCTTTAAAAATAGAAAAAATAAACGGCTCACCCATGTATTGTTTCATTATTTATAAAAGGTTCCGTAATTTCCTTAAACTGGAGGAAAAAGTGCATTTGTTGGAGACTGTTTTCAGCAGCGGATTAATCCACATTTGGTGCTCTTAGTGAGTATTTGTGGCAGCAGGACAGTCGATGTGGGATTGAATCAAAATAAAATGTTTATCGTAATGAAACATGTCACCCAGTGTCACAGCGTGGCTCACTGATGTCGTAATAGTTTCTAGACAGCAATGAGCTCTATGGCTCAGAGGAAGAAGACATATCAGGCTTTGGGACACACACTGGTTAGTAGCTATTGTTTAGTCTATTCATGGGATTAATTGACAGGTCAAAAAAAAGCAATTTCTTTTTATTGTTTGGGTCAGTCAGAACATGTTGATACAAGCACTTGGCTGCTCAGAGCGCCAACAAAACATTGGTCAGCTCCGGCTACCCTCCACGCCTCCGCCCATCCAAACATGCTCCTGAACAACCATCACCTCTCCCTCGTCACTAGCGTTATGCGCCCGCCGAGCTTTAGAATTAACACATCGAGACAATACCACATGACAAGAGGTCCCACTCGATCACCAACATGTGCATTATTAGACGTTACCACATGCAGACGGAAGCGCTGTTTTCAACAAAAAAATCCCATCATGTTGGATGAAGGGGAGCCATTGTCGATAGCCTATACATTAAAAAAAAAAAAAAGACTTAACACATGGGTTCATTATCAAGATGATGGTTCGACAGCATGAGCCATCCACCCATGAGATTTAGTACATGTGGGTTTTAAAATGATAAATGATCCGTCGTATTATCTGACAGCCCTGCAGTTTCAATGTGTTAATAAAACAAAACCTGCTGGAAATGTGTTTTATTTCACATGATGGCAGGTTGACAAAAAAAATAAAACATAGTAAACAAGTGCATACGAAAGAAAAAAAAAAAAAAAAGATTAAGTGCCGACTGTCCAACCTCCAGCCTCCAGATCAGGCAATGTTGATTTCTGTTTTGTTTTATTATCACAACTATGCTCAGTTCAGTTCTCTTGAGGCTTTTAGAAAAATCTCTTCTGGTCAACGGCGTATATCTTTCCTGCCGGAAGCTTCCGGAAGAATAAACTGTTGCCTCTGCTCATGTTGCCCTGGAAAGAAGAGAGGATACAGGTGATTTAGTAGTGGCTGGTGGTTCAGTATACATGTGAACAAAAGGACATTTTCAGCATTGTACCATGAAATTATAACGTCAATATAATTGCTTCAGGCACACGAGGAGATCACTGGTCCTGTTAATACACGTGTACGTCTGGGAAGATCAAATACATGAAATGATTGAACAGCTATAACTGGTGGTGTGTATAATGTCACCTGTTCCAACTACGCTTAGGCCACTTCACATCTGTAGTTCAACTCAGTTGGTCCAAAATAAAGTTCAGTTCAAGGTGTTTCGTGTTGACACTGACCCAGGAGCTGTTAACATGAGGCTGAATGAACCGACAGGTAACCCATTCATTGGAATCATTTTGGTGATGTCACCATCATCAGCTACACATCATGTTAGACCCCATGTGTTTGTCTTCCATGGTGTCGCAAAGAGCTCACAAACAAATGACTTCATCACGAGTGTTATTAGTCAAAACTGCAGCTGGACCTCGTGTCTCGAAGGACAACCAGGTAGAAACGGGACCAAAGCGCTAGTAGCGGTTAGCTAACCCTACAGCGACTGAGAATGGCAGCCGACTGGGAGGACGACGAGGTCCGGGAGCTCCTTACCCTCCGAGCAGAGGACGAGAGCGATGACCTATAGGGCCGTTAGAATGCTGTACGTCACACTGTACGCCTCTTTTGCGCTCATGATGCCGGCGTGCCATCTGAAATCACACACTGGGACGGTGCTAGGCCATCGCTGTTTGAAATTTAAGTTGGCGTGACAGCAGATCTTCTTTATGGTGGTGTTGTGGAATCGCTGCGTTTTTTCGGTGAGCCTTTATTTTAGGCGTCTAAAATGTTTTTATGTTGGCCCATACAACCCTTCTGTTTGTGTCTTCTGGTCTAACACACCCGTCCACGGGATGGTTACTGAGCTGAGGACTGAACCCACAGTAGTAAGAAAAAAAATAAAAACTCCCACCACTGTGGTGCTTAATGAGACATCTGTATCTGTCCAGTGTATGCGGTGCGTACACAGATGTTCGGTGTGCCATGCGTTTACCTCTCTGCTTAGATGCCTCCAGCAGTCCACCCAGGTGGGACATACCGATGCATGGGGAGGCAGACCTCCAGCGAGCCTGCGAGGACAAAAGGAACTGTAAACCTGCTCCATCCAACACAAGCGAGGATGTACAGTGGCAATGAAGCTGCCGACTCACCCGCAGTTATTGACAGCCATGAGGTTTGACACCAAAACGAAAGGGTATGTGAGCATACTGGCAAAGAACTGGAAGGAGAGTGTGGGGGGGGGGGGGGGTCATGATCAAAATGTTGTGGACACATCGGATGCTGTAGACGGGCCTCGTTTATTACACTTACCCCTGTCACAGCCTGAGAGCAGTTCTTGATTTCTCCTGTGTGACTCATCTGTACGGAGGAACAGATGAAACTGTTAGTTCTGTGTGTGAGCCTGAACTGAACACACACCCTCAGCATGGAGGGGCAGTGGTAGCGCTAGGTCTGGCTATGTGACACACAACCAGGGCTGTGGTGGTAAGAATAAACCGGAGCTTGGAAGAAGAGCAGCTTGGCTTTAGATTATGGACCCAGGGGTCCCGGCTCTAGTCCTATATTATTATTATTAGCAAGCTCATTCTCTAAACTAATGAGGGAACTGTTCATCATGACTTTTTAATTTGTGAATGAATATATTACATTTTCTGAATCTGCTCTTTTGATTGTGAGAATATGATTTTTTTTTTAAATACATGGCCAGAGGAATTCAGTGTTCAGACGAAGGCTTTGATCAGTTTAAGCAACACAATTAGAATTTAACAATAGCAAGTTTTGCAAAAGCTTTTGGGCTTTATCTATGGTAACAACAATGGCAAAAGAATGATGTCAAATTGCATAGTTTTCAATCAAAAACAGAATGTTGAGCTGTCACAGAAACAATGTGCCTCTATTTTTTAACGATTACTACGTCCAATATTCAAATAAAGGAAGTTCCTGGAGATTTGCATGCCTACACATCCAAAGTGCGTGTGTGTGTGTGTGTGTGTGTGTGTGTGTGGGGGTTGCTCTTTGTTACGAGACAAAAAAGGTGCCGTCATGGGGATACAATGATCCAGCTGGGAAGATGATATGAATCCCAGAAGCTGCAGACCGGACTTAAGTTTGAGCGCACTAACGGATGTGTTCTGTACGTGTAACCTCCACTACAGCCCTGTGAGTAAATACTGCAGAACAGGAGTGTTTCTGGGAGAGTGAGTCCTTAAACCGAACCTCTACACACTTGACTGCACTAAGCAGGGTGAAAGAAGAAGTGGTATATACCGAGTCATCGATGGCGTATGTATTGATGAGGTGAGCCAGCAGGCTACAAATCCACAGAGACAGGACGTCACCGAGCAGGCGAGGAATCAAACCGCTGAACAAGAGAACATTCGGATTAAAACATCAAGAGTATGAGGGACAATAATCCGCATACTGGATATGCAAGATCACACTATTGTAGAAGAATAAATGAACACTAGAAGTCATGGTTAGAATTCAGTTTGACACCGAAGCGCTTCCCACTTTCAGGCAGAGTACAGTAGCTGTAATGTCTAAGCTGTAAAGGAGAACACAGAATATATATTCAAATATATCAACAAAGTACTTTAGGTCATCTAATTTGGCAGTTTTGGGGCCCATAAGTCATTATGTTCACCGGGGACGGCACTTGTTACCAAAGAGTCTTAACTTTAAAGTTAGTCTGATGTCCTTAGAGGACAAATATGTCTGTCAAAAAAGATATTTATTGACACTCCGAATTTGAAGACTTTGTATGCCAGTTTGTTTACGCGATGCCACTGTTCTGGGGGAATAATTCACTTTTCTCTGTATACCAAAAGCTGGGTGGAATTTTAGGCTGGTTTTTTGGGGGCTCGTCCATTTTATTTCTCTCATGTTTGTCGGTAGGTTTGAAAGTTTTTGTTTTTTCTTTGACACATTTCTGGTTGGCGTTTTTTTCTCTCCAAGGATTAAACAATGTTTGTAGCCTATTCAGCAACACAATGTGCACATATAGACGTATACACTGTAGCACCAAGGCAAACCATCTCCTGGGGTATTTAGTCTTAAGGAGGATTCAAAGCTGACCATCGAGTCAATGCACCAAAAACTGGAGTAAGAAGAAAGAAGACAAGGAGTCAAACTTACGCAAAGAAGCCCAGTAAGCCTTCTTCTCTGTAGACTGTGACTATGGAGTCAAACACCCCGCTGATAACAGAAGACACGGATACACATTTGTAAGTTTTAGACTACTGCCGCGGCTCTTCTCATTGAGGTTGGTGTCTAAAACATGAGAACTTTACCTGTATTTTGTTTCTCTCCCAATAAACTGGACCATACATCGCAAAGTAATCACTGAAAAACAAGTTGAGGAAAACAGACTTGACATGCAGACTAGTGTCTCCCCACACACACACACACAGATTTGTCAGATCCAACTAAAACATTTAAATGCATCACAAGTGAATAACACAGCCTCTGGGAGTGTTGCATGCACAGCGCTGTAGTTAGCCAGCTAAAGCCACCTGAAGAGTGACGTACCATGAAAGGGATGCGTGACAATGGTTGCGCAGGATCGGGCTATCATCTCTTTGGTTGTCTGTGGAAGAGAAAACAAGCAACCGAGGTGCATGTATGAAACATAATAATACATTTTTATTCGACACATAAGCCTAGTTTGATCCCTAAAAATAAATGACATTTAGTAAAGAGAACTAGAAGAGACAGTGCAGACTGATAAAATGTGCGTACCTCTTGATGTAAATAGAAAACATTTTCCATTGACATGCAACACAATGAATGGAGATGGGCAGATGATACAGACGCTCGGCAGCTTGGTTCACGCCTGTGAAGCGCTCCGTTTGACAGCTCAGAAAGCTAAACTCTGAGATCGGCACATGAGTGGGATAAGAAGAGTAACTGAGAAATCTGGCCATGTACGCCACAACGCAGGAGAACATTACCACCTGATAACTACTAATAATCAGCTAATTTAATGAATATCGACGCACTGCAGCATTTTTATTGCACACATAAGAGACTCAAATCTTTTTTCTTTTTAAACAAGGGTTGTATGACTCGAGTCCTGACGGACTGCTGTAAGTTCTGAAGGCCGTCAGAATGATGTCACCGAGTTTGAAGCTTAAATTCTTTTTTTCTGCAATAATAGAAAAACAATCCCCAATTCATAACAATTCATCCGCCGCTCTCTCAAAAATGTTCATTCACAAATTGTATCTCACTCAGTACGGATGCATAAGGTAGAGAAAGATGGATACAATAGCGAAGATAGAACATTAAACTTAGCTATTTTAGATTCT